>NC_140588.1:403872274-405167274 GCF_964204655.1 Triturus cristatus | reverse complement strand
ATTGGAGACACTGGTGGGGGAAGCAAGATAGAGCCATGGGGAGCAAGAACAAATGCAACAGGAGAGCACAAAAGGAAAGAAAGAAGGAAAGGAGAGATGGAGTGATAGATGAATGGAGAGATCGGTGAATGGATGGATGGAAAGAGAATTGGTGGATAGAAAGGTGGTTGAAGGGATGTAAGGTTGGATAAGAGGTGGCTGGATAAGTGAAATTATGTCGAGAATGATGAAATGATGAAAGGAGGATGGCCTGAAGTAAGCATGGACATAACCATGACAGGTGGGAGAGAGAAATAAGGATGAGAGAAGGAGTTAAGAGACAGAAATGAGAGAAGGATAGATATCTAGGAGTAAGCCTGGATGGAGGGGTGGGTGTAGAGAAGGATGGATGGATAGGATTGATGGTTGGATGATGGGAATGTTGGATGGATGCATGGATGAATGGATGGATGGAGAAACTCACTGAGAATTCAGGTTTAAAAGGAACCATTTGGGTGTAGCATTTTCAGAACTTTCTTGGGGAAGTGACCAAATGAGATGGGGTGGTGGGGGAGGGGGCTTGTTCGCCTCACTCACTCAGTCATTCAGGCTAGGGTTCAAAGAGGGGATTATTTTATTTTTCTGGCTACTCCTTGCCCACACATTTAGTCTGCGCCTTTGTTGGTGGGTAATTCCCTTGAAAGGGGATAGGAGAGGGTCTATGTGGTCTGCATGTTATCACAGAAAATGAACATTATTTTTAATTGGCTGCTATAATTGATGTCTCCGCCTCTCCAACACCTCCACCAATGGTTAACAATTTCATTGTTTTTGTCTCCTTTCACCAACAAGTTACAGTTACAGATGGAGTAAATAGTCACATACCCTAAATTATTGTATTGTGTCTTATTGAATGGAAGTGGGTTTCTCAAGCCTTAAATTTCTACTTCCTGCTAAAGTGAAAAAGGAACGAAGACAGATTACGACACAGAGAGAACAAGATAAAGAGAGACTTCAATCTGATAAAGTGAGAGCGAGTAAGAAATAGACTGAAAGAGAGAAAAAAAGGTCAAGAGAAGTATGAAACTAAAGAAAAGGAAATCGGAAATGAGAACGAGGGAAATTGAGCAGGAAAGAGAGCGTTAAAGGTGAATAAAAGGAAGAGAGAGAAATATTTAGGAAAATAGTGGTTTATGAAAAGAGAGAGTGGAGAAGGGATAGAGTCTGTTTCTAAGTGTACGTGACAGGGCGAAACTAACAAATAGGGACAGAGATAAGAAAGCAGGAAAATCACAAAGCGAGAGGCAGCTATAGGAGAAAATGACATCGAGAGATGGGCAGGCACACATGTGAGTAGAGCGAAGTCACCTGCTCTTTAGGAAACGTCTGAAACTACTGTTCGTACAATCATCCTAGTGCCAATATTAAAATGCAGCTCAGTTACAAACTAATGACGGTGCACACAATTTCATCAATAGGCACAAGCTGCCCAAAGCTTCTGTGTAAGCCTTGGTGTCAATCTGAGACCACCAGTCTCTCCCAATTAAATTGAGGAATAGAACTTTATCTAGTTAAACAATCTACCTTAAACAACGGTAAACTTGTGTTATTCCAAGTGCTATATAATGCACACTTTATGTCTGACTGTATTATTGCACCTTTTGTAAAGCACACATGCTCCAGGTCAATTACCTCTTGGCGCTAGAAAGCTGCATTTGGTTAGGCTGTGCGCAGTGAAATTAGGACACATGGATCGTGTCTAATGGAAAGGTATTCCACAGCAGTCACAAATTCAAGATTTTTCGAAAATTGGACTGTACAATTCAAGAACATCAGAAGACCCAGTGCTCAACTTGAGTACTAAGGCTCACATTTTTCGCATAAAAAGGAGAACTGCTTTTAAAAAAAAGTTGATGTGACAAGCAGAGCAAATATCCTTTACTAAATGGAGGTCAAGGAGGTAATCTGAGAGCTGGTGTCATCCTGTCTTCAAAATTCACTTTTTAGGAGTGTACAAACATTTTTTAATTTTGGAACCTTTGTAAAGAACTATGGAAACCTTGGCGGCATTACTGAAATATCATTTTTTTCGCTTTGGCACATTTGCACGAAAATCATGATTTTTGCAACAATTCACGCCACATATACCTTTACTTAACATAAACAGAATGGTTCTGCCTAGGACATATTTCACAGAAAAGCATTCTTCTCCCGCGGTAGCTTATTGCGCACAGGATTGATCTGCAAAAGGTAAAATAGAAATGAGAAATTCTGCAAACAGTTCCAGCTTGTCTGGGTTCGAATAAAATGAAAGCTATATCATGTGACGAAACTTACGTCGCTAAGGGTGAATCTCGAAAACTTCACAAAACTTACCAGTGGATCAAAGACTTTGGAAAGCCCATCCACTTTTCAGTGCAGACTGGTTCCTGCAGGCTTAATTCACTAAGATGCCGATTTTAGTTAGGAAGCACAAGCCCTAGTCTAGTCATGTAGCCCAGGTAGGGTTCAAGGAAGATTTTACCACCCCAGTGTAGTTGTGCAAAGTCAGGAGACTTCACCCTAAGTGAAGGAGGGAAAGTTTCCCAACTTTGCCCAATTCACCAAGGTGCAGTTCAATGCCCCTACTCACCTCTGATGAAGATTGCCTGCTCAAGGATTCCTATCAAAGGGACATTCTGGAGCAGGAAATAGTGTAAACCTGCAGATCTGCTTCTGGTTGCCAGGTAAGAGATGCCAGGGAAGAGAGATGGAGGCAGCAGTTAGTGCAAGAGGTCTACAGGACAGAGCCAAGGCTGCCAGGGAGGGCGTGACCAGGGATGTGGGGCACTGCTCAAGCCCACAAAAGGTGGACTGAGTGGTCTTGCAGAGTTGGTAGGACGTTGGGTCCTGAGAGTTTGCCATGGGGAGCTGGTTTTAAGCTTGGGATGCTGGGTAACTGACAAGTGGCGTCAGTCCACATCTTGCTCTGAGCAACCCATTGCGTGAAATAAATATTTCCTACTTATGCGGAGGATCACTGAAACTGCACCTCTTTTTATGGGTTCTGGAGCTTTCCACTTAAAAAATCTACAACATTGTGTAGTTGGGAGGCTTTGCTACTTTGCACAACCCTTAGCTCAGAGTTGAATAGTGTAAAAGGTCCACAGCAAGTGCAAACTCTGGAAAAATTAGGTAGGGAAAAAAATCAATTTCAAATGAAAAAATTATAAAAGCTCGATTTAATCACAACAAGATCTGATCACTAAGAGTTTTAGGATTCAAGTTATTCAGAACATCGAAGAGTAAATAGCATGGATGGATGGATGACTTTTTGTGAGTGGGTGACTGTGCTAGTGAGTGTATGAGTGAGGAAAGGAGAATAGACGCATGAGTTGGTAAATGGGAAGTTGGGTGGTGGGTGGTGAATGCATGGGCATTGGTACAAAGCAGGATGGATGGATCAATGAATAATTCAAAATGAGCAAGGATTGATGGAGAGATGAATGCATAGTTGTGTGTGGATGCTTGAATGCGTGCTGCGGGTGGATGAAGTATGAATGTGTTGACCCTATCTTTGATTATCCGACAAGATATGAGGTAATGTATTTTTCGCAGGGGCGGTGTTAGCCTCAAGAATGTATGAGGTATGTGTGCATAAGAAAGTAAAAACTGACAAATAGACAAGTAGCCTAGTCAATTAAATAAGCCTTCTTCAGACAAAGAAAAAGTTAGAATCCACACTAAATTGTTTAAGAATTCAAAGTTCATTACAGAAAGCAAAATATGCTCAGTCTCAAAACCAGTCAATAATTCATATAGTGAATTAGCATAAGACTCAGCCAGGTGCAGCAGAAACATCAGGCCTATGCACGAGACAGACTGACAAGGGTCTTCTCTATAAGAATCAAGAGATGGTTTATGGCTCACCTCCAAAATGAGCCAATTTTATAAGAAAATACTAGGGGTGGGCGATTTAGTTTGCTGCACTGGTGGAATTGACGCAGTTAAGGACAAATTCCCCAAACCGCCACATGGTGGAGTTTTTTCTTGCATGCGGCTCGAAAACATTAAGTTAGTGAGCGAGATTTGGTGACCCCCTAGTGAAATTTTTGGTCGCTAGAAGGGCACCTGGCAAGATTTCTGCAACACGGGGGCTCGAGGGAAGTCGTAACCTTTCACAGTCAGAAAGCTGCCACTCAAGTAGAAAATCTACTCAAGCAGCAGCAAAATAAACTCAAGAAGCTGCACCTCTGGTGGGTTGTGTGGTGCTGTTCGCACTGATTTTTCAGTGCGGAACAAGCTCACTTCATTAAATCACAGCACAAGCAGCACAACCTGCCTATTTCCACCCATTCACGGACTCCATGAGTTCAGCCAAGGCCTAGAAAATACACAGTGGAAATCACATAGCATAAAAAGCTTAAAGCTGACTATTGCTCAACCAATCATAATACAGAATTAAATGCAAGAATACTGTGAAAAGGTGGCCTGGTATATGATGTCCACTAATTAAATTGAGCACCTTGCACCAGTCCAGACAACCCTTATGGTGACTTAAGAGGTCTCAGACAACCTTAGAAAGCTATCCAAGTGGTAGCTGTGGAGAGCAGCCTTCAGGCTAAGTCTTGAAGGAGTGTAAAGAAGGTTGTTTTACCAGAATGCAATCTTATAGTATAGATTACATGAAAAGAGAACCACACAATAGTTATAAAAAATATGTATTTATTATATAACACTATCTAGTACGTTACAGTATCTCCTTCATGGAGATATACACAAAGCACGCAATACTTAAGCAAAGGAATGACAGTAAATAGCACTATTACAGAGCGGACCCCAGAGGGGACCAAACCATATACTTAGAAAGTGGTATAAGAACTACGACTCGAGTCAGGACAATGTCGAGAGGCCGTAGAATTGCTGGGACCCCAAGGAACCACCCAAGGTGAGTAGATAGGGACCCCACGGAGTGTGTGTGCCGTGTGGGAACACGGCCATGTGCTCCGTACAAGTCTATTTGCAAGTTGCAGTTGGAATTTTAGAGATTAAGGACCCTTCCCAGTGGACTTTGAAGGAACCCCGTGGAAGACAGAAGGTTGGAGAGCCACCCCACCCATGGATACCAAAGTACCCAAGTTACCTATCCCAGGGAAGCCGGGTGCATAGGTGTGAAGTGGCATCGGAAACCGCCATAGAACTCAATGGAGGACTTCAAGAAAGTGCCGCTGCTGGAAGGTAGAAGAATGTCCTTTGGAATACAAACATGGATTCTTGTCGAGGAGTACCTGAAAGCAGAGGGGACAGAGTCTGGGTCACTTGAGAGTGAC
Source organism: Triturus cristatus (assembly GCF_964204655.1). NCBI lineage: Eukaryota > Metazoa > Chordata > Amphibia > Caudata > Salamandridae > Triturus > Triturus cristatus. The sequence goes on along the minus strand of NC_140588.1, from coordinate 405,161,986 downwards.
CAGGGACTCGATAGACGAATGCCCACCGATGTCGGGTGCTTCAGGATAGTTGACGGTGACCTTGACTCTGCAGCTGTGGGGACCAGGCGATGTTGAGGACAACCAGGAGCCGGATGCAAGCTGTCCCACGAAGGATGTCGAGTGCTGAGGGGTCGGTGTCTAGCGGGAGCACCAACAAGCCTTGGCAGCAGCAACCCATGCAGAAGGTCAAGGAAGTGTACAGTTTGGACCAGCAAGGTCCAGGAGACTCATAATAGCCAGGGGAGTCGGGGCAAGCCTGGAGCAACAAGGGGAACCCAGGAAAAGCAAAGTTGATCCTCAATTGGACCCACAGGCTGGAGGCACAGGAGTCGCAAGAGGACCTTGAGAAGCTTCACAAAACAACAGGCCACAGAGCACTTGGTGCGAGATGGTTGAAGATCTTTGTGGAAAAATTGCCAGAGGTTGGGGCTTCTCGGAGCCCAATGAACTTATTAAGGAATTGCCAACAAGCACATGCACTTGCAAATACACATGTTGCACATTGGAGCCCCCACGAGGGATACTGGCCTCAAACTCTGTGAGAGGGCAGCTCAGGCCTCGAGGGACATAGAGACCCACCTCCTGTGTTGCTGGACCCTTCAGAGTCCGTAGGAGCTCGGGATCAGCAGACCGGTCAGCAGTTTTGCGGTGCCTGCGAATGCAGGGGGAGTGACTCCTTCAATCCAAGGGAGATCATCTTCAGGTGTCATTGATGCTCCACAGGTCCTGCACTGATCCTGTACGGTGTACAGGCACAGATGATGCAGCAGACGGAGAGGGAGATGAAGTCAGGTCCAAACGAAGTCCAGCAAAGTCCAGAGTGCCCTGATGGTTGAAGTGCAGTGGTTTCAACTCTGAATCTTGTCCACGACGAATCTAGGTTGCTATAGCCAGGTAAACCCTTAAGTACCCACGGGAGAGGGTTTGAAAGATTCAGGGGACCGTCCCAGGGGAGGGTCTGGACAGTGGGGAGGTTATTCCCATGTCCTTGGTCCAGTTTCGCACCAGAGTGGGAGCCAACGGCTCCCAGGACTGGTTTGAATTGGACTATACACAGGGACACCAAATGTGCCCCTCGTGCAGACTTTCAGTCACTGGCAAGCACACCCACCCAGACCTAATACACTAAATCCTGTCTGGGAGGTGGTCACACCTCCCTGTGACAGGATGCCTATTGTTCTGCCGTCACCTGCTCGAGCTTGGCTCAGCAGCAGGAGGGCAGAAATGTGTCTCTGGTCGGCAGCAACAATTTTGTGCTGTCCAGAGCTAGAAGGCTGGTATTGGGAACACCAGAGACCCCACGAAGGACGCTTCTGAGGGGTGGAATCATACCTCCCACACCAGTTATTAGTGTGGGGGTATGATTCCAACATGTTTGACACCAAACACGAAGGGGTTTGTTTCAGCCGTTTTAGAGTTGGTCATAACGCGGTCACATAAGTCCCCTCTATAGTAATATATGGCTGCTTCACTGACAACCCGGGAGAATGGACTCCGTAGGCTGCAGGTGTGTCCTGCTCATTCAGGGGCACCCTCTAACTTAGAACCAAGCACCCTGCCCTCAGGATTGTAAAGGCCTACTATAGGGGTGACTTATAGGTTTTAAGTGCAATGACCCTTAGATATAGTAAACCTATATCTTAAGTAAGTGGTGCATGCACCGACTTACACAGGCTGCAATGGTAGGCCTGTAGTTCCATATTGCATGGCCTCTCATGGGTGGCATAATACATGCTCCAGCCCATGGGAGGCCTCTGGGGTACCTATGCCCTGTGTACATGTATACCATATACTGGGGACTGACAAGGGTACCCCAGTATCCAATCTGGAGTGTACCTAAGTACATACCATAACAGAATAGGTAGAAATCAGATAGACTGGGGTCCTGATTACAGGAACCCAGTCAGACTAGTCAAAAACAGTGTTACATCAAGCAAAAAGTGTGGGTAACCATAAGAAGCATATCCTACTTTCCTACAAATACCATGCATCATCTCCTAAATAAATATTAGTCCCTTTTCATCTAATGCTGTTGGATGGGACAATACAAACATAATTATACACAAAACAATGATGGTCTCATATAATGAATAGACCTGCTGATTCACAGACCAGAAAGACCATGAATAATTACCTTTGGTAGAAACGCTTCCTCTGTAGTTCATCAAGAACACCATGTGAACATAGGGCATTATATTAGCACACATTTTTCTACATGGGATCAGAGGAGAAGTGGAAACACAACATAGCTACATTTGAGATTTGAAATCGAGTCAAGCCACATTTTGGCAAATACAGGAAAATATGGTTTTGTAAAGTGAAGTGAAATCTTTTTGATACAAACTGTTCAGCACACTATACAAACATTAATGGAAAAACACGAAAACATCTTTATCAAATGCATAGATGTGGGAACATGGATAGAGGTGTGGTAGATGAGGCTCGCATTTATGTATGTATGTATGGATGGATGGACAAATGGATGATATGGAAAAATGAATGGACATGCAAGGATGTTGAGTGATGGATGAATGAATAAATGTACTTGTAGGAATGAGCGGTTAATTGCAGGGTTGTTGTAGTCAGCAGGTAGGATGGCGATCTGTCTGCTCCCATACTCAGTTCTCTATGTCCTGTATGTCTTTTCACTCTTATTTTCCATGTGTGACACTCACAGAATGTCCAGAACATTTGATCCCTGCCCAATGACATACTGTGGAATAACAGCTTAAATCATAAGATATTGAAGGTTCAATGAAAATTCACTGTGGTCTTATTTGTATGAGCCACTGTCTGCACTTCAAGCAATCTTGATCCTACTACGGCTACTTTGAAAACACAGATTTCAACAGCAGACAATAATGGCATCTAAGGGTGCAATATCTCAACTCTAGAGCGAAGGATGATGCGTGCATTCTTTGACAAGCATCAGTCACAGATGTGGCAGATCACACTATCTTCTTAAATATCCAAAATGAGTTAACGCGAACAGCTCTCAAGCATCATTGAACGCTTAAATGGGACAGTGGTTAAGAGCAGTACTTCAGGCAGTGTGCGACAACAAGCAGAGTGATCATGGTCTGGTCAATTGTTATCCTCACTATGGATCTCACTATGAATCAGTACATTTTTCCCTGATATTCCCCTCCACCCCCATTGTTAAAAATATCAGGGACATCGGTAACCTTAGGCGGAAGTTTTAATTAATACTCGCCATTGCATGTTTCTTCTTAATAACATGTAGGATTCTGCATATCAGTGCAGTTTCCCCCATGTTTTACACCATAGATTCTCCCAGGTGAAACACCACAACTCATCCTTCCGATTGTGCTGGAAACTCCCTACCAGTAGCATTGGGGATGAAACCCAGAGTGAACCTTGTATTCACAGGAATCAACCAGCATGGACAGTTTTAAGCCAGTGTTCTCAAGAATTGCAGTGAAGAAAACCCCTAGAAAACGCTGATCTTGATATGACCTCCTCCCAAGCCTCTAGCAGTCTTTCCAATGACACAAACAGGATGTGACAAGACTAACCTCAGAATTGCATCAGATTGCGACTGCTGTGCGCGGCTTGTGTTTTGAAGTACCAGTGAAGCACATTCACACTATACTCTCACCTCCCACAGATTCCCAATCTAATGCTGACTACCCAATGGATTTTTTGTCTCTGGTAGCCAAAAAGTTCAAGAAAGCAGGATTCACAGTATTCAAACCATGGTTGCCTATTTGCCAATTTGTTCAATATTTTTAATTATTTATGTTCATACATTCGTTGCAGTAAAATCAGTTGAATTAAAATATTTTTTTAATTCAAGTCATCTTCACAATATATCAGTCACAGTCCATTTCATAGTTACATTTTAGGAATGCATCATATAACTGTTGTCCTGGCCCTCCAGTGCAGATATTAAAACAGTAGTGAAATACTAAGAGCAGCCATAAAAGCATGTTTACATAAACTCATATCTTACAGCTCAGCTACTTCAGCTATATGTTTAGCTGGTACGTAGAGAAATACTACAGGTCTAAAAATAACTACTGCTTTGGCCAATCTTTTACAGAAATTTAACAAACATTTGCAATGTAATAGGTCTCGCATTTACACGGATTTGAGCTATTGGCATTGTAAATTAAAATGCCTTTTATTTGTGTGCTTGTTTTTAAAACATAAATAAAAGGCATTGTCATTCACAATGCTGATAGCTTAAACTTGCGTAAATGCGAGACCTATTGCATTGCAAATGCTTGTTTTTAACTGTGTTATCGTGGCTTGTGGTGTTTCATGCATGTAGGCAGAGTATTATGTTGCAAGGATAGTGTTGTGCAGTATGTCAATTGCTGGTGTGCTATTGCAGCGCTACTGTGCCTGGACTGGTGGCTGATCAGTGTTGCGGTGTACCTTGTTATTTGGTGTTTACTTGTAGAGCGTGATGTGAAGCTCTCTGCATACCTCCGACCCCTATGGAAGCAGACTTATTTCAAATGGCAGCATGAATCTGTTTGAAGGCTGTAGAGTTGGACACGTGCCACAGGAGAATGACCCTCACTCGGGCTTTGGGGGGAGAGGTTGAGAGTAAAGTGTAAGACCCAGAAAGGAGTCAGAGCTGAGAGGGGAGGAGTAAGGAGTTGCAGTCTGTAAGGGGCTGAATCGGAGCTGGGAAGCAGTCGCCGCAGTTGATTTCAAGCAAAAGGCAGTCAATCTACTCCCACCCGGCCACGATTTAACAGCCCTGTTTACAGGTGAAGGAACCAGTGGTTCAGAGGCGTCAGTCCCAGGCAGAGAGCGGCGGATAAATAAAACAAGATCTATTTGTCGATTTTTTCAATATTATATGCTTTTAGTAACCAGCATGGCACATGGGGCATGCTGTGCTGCTTACTGAAAGCATATAATATTGAAAAAATAGAGTTTGGCAAGCCACGCCGGAGAAATGAAAGGCACGGCAGCAATTCTTGAAGATAAAGGTGCTAATACAAGAAAAAAGTGCTTAAAGGTTAATTAAGAGACACCGTGTCCCGCCGCGAGTAAAAGATCCAGTCCGGGTGGGTGGGGCAAAAAAGAGACAGGGCGGTAACAATGAAGGACTTAAAAGTCTCACTCACAATGGAAAGCCACCGTTTACCATAAACAATGATGCAAGCCAATGAAAAGAACTGGCAGAGCTGACACTCCACTTCTGAAATGTTATTGTTTAGAAGAAGCCTGGCAGAGCGAGCAATGCCTGCGCGCTGCAACGCTAGGCGAGACCTAAAAACGAGTTAGATGCACAGAGCGGCCGACCATACAAACACCATTAAGACAAAAGGGCTCATTTAAAGATTTGAAAAGTAAGTGGTGGTTCACCCATCCCCAAACTCCCTGTTTTCTCGCTTATTTAGAGGTGGAGGAGTCGCAGAGTTTCTATCTCCCAACTCTGTTTACTAGCAGCAACTCCCTGTGCAAGACTTTTGTTAATTTTTTTTTGTTTTCCAAAATTAACTCCTGCTTTGGGAAAATGCATTTTTAAAACACAAACTTTTTGCAGAGAGGGGCCACAATAAGATAGCACCCACTGAGCAAACTCTTCTGCCTTCAGAGCAACCGCCGCACTGGAAGTTGCTCCGAAGGAAGGCAGTGAGATGCATGCCACTCAGGCAAGGGTCTTACAACAGGGTTCTCTAAAATGGGAGCATAGCCTTCTGTAAACTGGCAGGTTGGTGGGCATCCTGTCAGGCTATAATGAACCCCAAAGTCACGTATTAACACTTGATTGCTTCAATTAAACATTTAGATGCTGCTTCAAATAATCTAACCGATTTGCACAGCATTAGCGTTCAGCGCCACAATATTCGTGTCTTTGCATGACTTAACTTTGTCTACAGAAAAGGTGAGGAAAACACATAGACACTGTAACACATTTTAACACCTACACTGACAAAGGGAACACAGATCTTCTTTATTTGAGAAAGATTCATAGCCACTCCTAACTTCCCTAACGGGCAGGACCAAAAATCTTAGCTTTTTGAATTTATGCCTGATGAAATAACTTAAAGTATATAATCTTGGGTTCAAACAAGGTGATAAAAATATAAAATGTCCATAACTTCAGTTTTCTACTGTGTAGAATCCAGTTGGAGTGATTTTAGCTTTGCGTGTAAACCCACAGCTTCCTACAAACAAGCACTGGCAAAGCCAATAGGTCTCGCCTATGTGAGAGCTATTGGCTTTGGCAATGTGTTTTAGCCATGTTGTTCAGCAGTGTTGCTGCTGTTCAGCCTGGCTAAAGTTTAGTGGTATGGAGTGGGATGGGGTAGCTTGGAGTGGGGTAGATTGAGGTAGAGTGGAATTGGGTAGATTGGGGTAGAGTGAAGTGGGGTAGCTAGAGGTAGCGTGGAATGGGGTAGAATTGAGTGACTGTGAATTGGGTAGATTGGGGTAATTGGAATGGGGTGGAGTGGGGTAGAATGGAATGGAGTGGGGTAAATTGGAGTTGGGTAGTTTGGAATGATAGATTAGTAGGGTAGATGAAATTGGGGTAGATAAGGGTGGAGTGGGTTATATTGGTGTGGATTGGATTGGGGTGGATTGTAATGGGTAAGTTTGGAGTGGGGTAGACTGGAGTAAAGCAGATTGGGGTAAAGTGGAGTAGGATTGTTAGACCTGGCACCATTGGCGCGGGTCTCCCTTCCATTTTTTGCTGTTTCCTCTTGTGTATTTAAAGCAGATCGGGGTAAAGTGGAGTAGGATATATTGGGGAAGATTGGAGTGGAGTGGAGTGGGGTGGATTGGGGAATATGGAAGTGAAGTTAGTTAGAATGAGGTGAAGTGAGGGAAATTGGAGTGGAGTGGGGTAGATGGGTGGATTATAGTAGAGTAGATTGGAATGGAGTGGGTGTATATTAGTGATGTTTGGAGTGGAGTAGATTGGGATAGATTGGAGTGGAGTGAGCTAGATTGGGGGAGTGGGGTAGACTGGAGTAGTGTGGGGTAGATTGGGGTTAGGTGGAGTGGGGAAGATTGGAGTGGAGAGGAGTAGACAGGAGCAGAGTAGATTGGGGTAGATTGGAGGGGTGGAGTGGGGTAGATTGGGGTGGAGTGGGGTAGAATGGATTAAAGTGGGGTAGAGTGGGGTAGATTAGAGTAGAGTAGACTAGAGTGGGGTAGTTTGGAGTGGGGTAGATCATAGAAGAGTGGAGTAGGATATATTGGGTAGATTGGAGTGGAGTGGGGGTAGATTAGGTAAGAGTGGAGTGTGGTGGATTGGAGTGGAGAGGGGTAGATTTGAGTGGTGAGTAGTAGATGGGGTGGAGTGGGGTAGATTGGGCTGGAATGGAGTTGAGGGGAGTGGGGTAGATTGAGTGGGGGAGATTGAGTGGATAATAGTAGGGTAGATTAGACTGAAGTGGGGTAGATTGGAGTAGAGTACGGTATATTGGAGTGAGGTGGTGTGGAGTGGGGTACAGTGGAGTAGATTGGGGTGGAGTATTTTGGAGTGTGGTAGAGTGGAGTAAATGGGAGTGGAGTTGATGGGGGATTGGAGAGGGGTGCATTGGGGTGGAGTTAAGTGGGGAGGGGTAGATTTGATTATGGGTAGCTTGAGATGGGGTGGGGTAGATTGGAGTGGGGTAGATTGGCATGAAGTTGAGGGGGGTAGATGTGGATAGACTGGAGTGTGGTAGAGTGAAGTGGGGTAGTTTGGAGGGGAGTAGTGTGGAGTGGTATAGATTGGGTGGATTGGAATGTGGTAGATTGGAGTGGTGTGGGATATATTGTTGTAGATTGGAGTGGGATAGATTTTGGTGGAGTGGGGTTGATTGGAGTGGAGTAGATAAGAGTAGGTTGGAGTGGGGTAAATTGGAGTGGAGCTGGGTAGATTGGAGTGGAGTGGGTTGGATTGGGGTCAGGCAGATTGAGGTACAGTGGAGAGGGGTTGATTGGGTTAGATTGGAGCAGAGTGGGATATATTGTGGTGGACTGCTGTAGATTGGGTGGTGTGCGGTAGATTAGAGTGGAGCGGGGTAGATTGGAGTGGGGTAGATTGGATCGTAGTGAAGTGGAATTGGGTAGATTAAAGTGGAGTGGGGTAGAGTGGGTTAGATTGAAGTGAGGTATATTGGAATTGGGAGGATTGGAGTGGGGGTAGATTGGAGTGAGTTCGACTGGGGTGGGGTGGATTGGGGTGGGGAAGATTGGGGTGGGGCGGATTGGAGCAGGATAGATTGGAGCGGGTAGATTGGAGCAGGTTGGAGTGGGATAGACTGGAGTGGGATAGATTGGAGTGGGATAGATTGAAGTGGAGTGGGGTAGATTAGAGTGGAGTGGAGGAAGCTGTGTTGAGTCGAGAGTCATAGATTGGAGGGGCATATAGTGGAGTCGTTTGTTGTGTCACGGAGTGAGTGGCGTAGAGTGGAGTGGCATGCCGTAGAGTTGGGTGGAGTATCATGGAATGGAGTGGCATGGCATAGAGTAGAAGGGCATAGTGTGGTCTGGAGTATGAATGGTGTGGTAGCACAATGCCTTCACAAACAACACATTCTCAACTGAAATGACCATTACATGTTCACCGAAATACGGTTTCATTGTGCACAAAGGATATTGTGTGCAAATGTCATCACCAAGTGTGTTGATGTGTTTTGATTGGATTCAAATATTTTTTCCACCACACTTCAGAATTACAAAACAATGTGCTTCATTTGTACTAATTCTAATATCTTCTGAAAAATCAGCACAGTTCATGTTTTTTTGTGTACTAAAAACAAATCCTACATACTGTCCTCTCACATGGTACTCACCAGGTTTGCCACATACATTTTCTCACTTTGAAGTCAGTAAAAGAAAAGTAAACACCAATCTCCGAAAGAAGGCAGATGTTGACATTTGACCTCTGTCTTTGAATGCACAGCAAATGTGACAAGATTTAAAGGCCTGTTTACAGAAAGCTAGTTTGTAGAAGATTACAGCAAACAAGTTTTGGGCAATGAAAGGGATGAACTCAAGCTAGACAGCCTAAAACAAAAAAGCCAGCAAATAGAAAGCCAGAAAATGTGAGTTACAAATCACAAAGGCAATTGTCAGCAATAAGCAGAATTAATTCCCATGGAAGCTTTAAGAATTTCCACAAGAAGTCATAAGCAAGTCAGCTGCAATGTCTGGTAGGCTTTGATCTAAAAAGAACATAGGGCATGCTATTGACCCAGGAACTCTCTCAATCAATTAAATTAACAGCATGAGTCAAATCCTCAGTCCGTGGATTAACATCTGTATCCTTCAGTGGCATCAGAGTTTCCTTCAAAACTGCCTTTAAAGTTCTCACTTCTGCCATCCTGACCCTGTGGGCCATGGCTGAATGTCACTATATCGATGATATTGCAGCCACTACCTAGCCTACCATGAATTCACAACCTAAGCATACAATTACTATCCTTAACTCCGCTTATTCTTATGTTGAGATGAAGTGGTTACATCAATGTAGTGGATGCATTATTATTGTTATTAAATTTAACACATGCAACATACAGAAAGTGTCCTGTGTGCGACCTTAAAATATTGGGCATCCACAGAAAGAGCGTTCCTCATTTGACCAAAATCGATTAATCAATGAATCAGTACTTGTAGAGCACGGCTAATCACCCATGAGTGTATCCAGGCGCTTGGATTGCTGGGATCAGTCAAAAAGCCAGGTCTTGAGTCTATTCCTGCAGGCTGACTGCAAGGGAAGTCTACGGACGTGGAGAGGGAGGGTGTTCCAGGGGCTGCAGTAAATCCGTGGTGTCTGAGCCAGGGTGTGGGAGGCAGAGGGGAGGTTTCTGAAAGGTAGGTGGAAGTTCAGGTGGAGGTTTATGTATATTGGTCCTGAGTCGTGGTGGGCTTTGTAGGCATTTGTAAGTAGTTTGAATTGGCATCTTTTCTGGACGGGGAACCAGTGGAGGTTCCTCATGTGCTGGGTGATGTGGGTCCATTTGGGCAGGCTGAGGATCAGTATGGCCGTTGAATTCTGGATCATCAGGGCATTGCTGTAGTCCAGACAGCTGGTGATAAAGGCTTGAGTGACTGTTTTTCTCGTGTTTATGGGGAGCCATTTGAAGATTCTTCAGAGCACTCGAAGAGTGTGGAATCAGATGGAGGAGACTGTGTTGATCTGTCATTTCATGGTGAGTTTGCTGTCCAGGATGATGCCAAGGTTTCAGGTGTGGTCTTTTGGTGTAGGGACAGGTTTGAGTTTAGTGGGCCACCAGGTGTCATTCCAGAGGGAGGTGTGGTTGCCAAAGATCAGCATTTCGGTTTTGTCCGTGCTGCGCTTCAGACAGTTGTCCTCCATCCAGGCTGCAATGTTCTTCATGCAATTGTGGATGTTGGGCTTGGTGGTGGTGTGTTTGCTGAGAGCGAAAGGAAGAGCTGGGTATCGTCATCTAAGGACATGATGTTGATGTCATGGGTTCTGACAATGTCGGCTAGAGGTGTCATGTAGGTGTTGAAGAGGGTGGGGCAGAGGGATGAGCCTTGAGGGGCGCCTCAGATGGTGCTTGTGAGTTCCGAGGTGAAGGGGGGCAAGCGGATTCTCTGTGTGCGTCCCGAGAGGAATGATGCAATTCATCTGAGTGCTTTTCTCTTTATTCCGATTTGGTGCAGTCTCTTGATGAGTATGTGGTGGGAAATGGGATTTAAGTCTGTGAAGAGGTCTCGAGCCTGATGTGAGCCTGATGTGAGGATGATGGGTTACTGCATCATTGTCTGACTTGTTTCTCTCTGCAGGGTCACCCCCAAACTTTTTTTTGCCACCCTCTTTCTATTTTGCTGAATTTGTTTTTTTTGGCTCTAGGACAACTTTTTTTGCCACCTCTCTTCCTATTTTGCTGAATTTGTTTTTGTTGGCTCTAGGCCAACCAGTGCTAAAGTGTTTGTGCTCACTCCTGTTAACATGATAAAATTGGCTTATACCCAGTTGATATACTTAATTTACTTGTGCGTAGTAAAGTGGTATAAAATATAAGTTTTAGACTGCCATTTCGACCTGGAAAAATAAAACTTTTGCAAGGGTTAGGTCTTCCTTTTTTAACACATAAACGTCACCCCTAGGGTTGGACCTAGACAGCCAGAGGGCAGAGTGCATTGTACTTAAAAAGTTGGGCATGTACTTTAGTAGTGTAAAACTCACAAATTCATTTTTCACTACTGTGAGGCCTACCTCTCTCATAGGATAACAGTGGATTACCATAATACATTTAATAAGTGATAACTTTTGTTGTTTCGGATCAGGTATAAATGTTATATTTAATCTCTAAGGATTTGTTATTTAAAATCCTCTTTAGTGGTAAAGTCGAATTTAAGTCACAATTCTGAAAATGCCAATTTTCAAAAGTTGGTATTTTCTTGTCTTAACCATTTGGTGCATGTAGACTGTTTCCTGGGTCACACAACTAGATGTAGTTGGCAGTTAGCCTTTGTGTATTCCTCCCAGACAGCCACACAATAGAGGGCCCCGGGTTGGCAGGATGGGCCATCCAAGGCAGGATGGGGGCAGAGCTGTACACAGCCATACTTTCACTTTAAAGAAACTTCCTCAGCTCACACGCAAATAACTCCATACTAGCCTATTGAAACTACAGAAAGACTAGGACCAGCACAGGGAAGCAGGGAATTCCAAGCACATCTATGAGGGGAAACCTCCAGAAGCTACTCCCACTTCAAAGGTAGCACCAGGTATAAGAATGGGATCCTCAGACCCATTCTTCATATCACTTCTGGACCTATGGAAGACTCAGAAGAAGAACTGCTTGGCTGCCCTGCTGCTGGAAGGGCTGCCCTGCTGCTTGAGAAAGGAAGATTGAACCTGCTTCTTGAACCAGAACCACCAGAGTGACTCCAAGGGCTAGGAGACTGGCCTCCTGTTCTGAGCTACATAGACATATCAAGCTCCGGAGACCTGTCCTGCACCTGCCCAGCCACCCAGACTCAACTGGGCCTGCCTGTGCCCTGCTGGTTGCCTCTGCTGGAGTAAGCCATGATGCCCAAGAGGTGGTCCTGGACCATTGTCTAGCATTAGAGTGTACTCCTCCTGGTCCAACTATGGGTTCCCTCAGAACAGACGCAGCACACCTCAACTCAATGCAGAACATTGCATCACAACTCTCACAGTACATCAAACCGATGTAAAGTGATGCAACTCAATGCTGGACCTCACATCGTAACCCTCGCAGCTCCTCATCCGAATCAACTCAACGCAGGACTAGGCCTGGGCGGAATTTCAATTACGCCAGAGTAACTGAAGTTATTACAGTAATTCCGCATCACTCTTTGATGCAGAATTAGCAATATTTAGTCTATTACTCCTCCTCATGTAATTATGGGTAATTTGGGGAAAGAAGTCCTAAAACGCTCCTGCTCGCTATTTGTCTAAAGTTACTGTGCTTCGCTGATACTCCCAGCTTACTTTGAAGGGTGAGAAAAAGATAGGAAAAGAAAAATGATTGATTATTAGCAGTCCAACAATTACATGTATGAGCTAGTGTAGGATTGTTTTTGTCCAGGAAGGTGCAACAATGCTGAGAGGCATGTTCCTATTTCTGTGTGTGCTGTGTGCTGCAGAATAGCACACACAGAAAGAGGAAGTAACAAGGAGAAATAAAGATATTCCTCCTTGTTACACCTTCCCTGGGAAGGCATATCTTTTTGGTGCATTCCCAGGTTTACCAATTCTGGTAAATCTGTGAATGTGTCAAAAAACATGGGAATTATATAGGAACACCCATGAAACTCCCATGGAACACCTTCCCAGGGCAGAGTGAGGCAATACAGTAATTTGTGCTGAATTGTTTTACTCTGGATTTATGGAGCTACTCAGGGCAACGCAAAGTGGCCTTGTGTGGATTCATAAATCTCACTTAAGGTTTGCGTCACGTATGTACCATGTTACGTGCTGCAAATACGATGCAAACCAAATCATAAATATAGCCCCTAGTGACTCAAAAAGTGTCAAACCTTAGTTCATCTTCTCCATTGATACAGAACATAATGCAATATTAAAGACACAGAAAGATGCCCAGGTGTGTTTAATGTTTTGTGCCAGGTTTGCGTCACAAAAGTGGCACTAACCCGGTGCAAAGGGTTGAGGTGAGATTTAACCAGGTTTTGCACTGGAATGTTACCCAAATTAACACAAAGAGGTGTTGTGAATACTTTGTGCTAGTTTGCGTTAAGGTGGTGTTCCCTAGCCACCACCCATGAGTTTTGACACAAATCCCTATCTACAAACATTCTTCTACAGGGATTTGCGCCAAAAACGTACAACTCCTTGAGGCAGGCATAAGTAAGAGAAATGTTTTCATTTCTCCTAACTTTTTTTACAACTTTGCATGTGTGCTGCATTGTACAGCGGACGTGTAAAGTAGGAAAAGTCTTAAAGTAAAGCTTTGGAACCTGAAGGGTCCTCTTCCAGTGCAAAACCTATCCTTTAGAGAACGTACACACCCATCACCTATTCATTGTGAGGGCTGCAGAATTCTGTCCAAAGGAGTTCCCAAGTTTAAATACAAGAAGCAAATGCTGCTTATAAAAGATGAAGAGATTCGGGCTATGAACAAAGACAAGCAAAGTGTGTTAACTAATGCCCTCAATTGGAGGAACCTAGAAAGGCAGAGCTGGATCCCAGTATAGACGTGTGAAATTAAGAGGGTACAAATAGCCAAGATCATGAATCGGATTCTGATCATGATTGTACCAACATAAATTGTATGGAGAGAGACTCTTTTGCATCTTTGAGAGGCCAAGGCCATCACATAGAACTCCTCGAACTTCATTCGAATTTATTTGGGCATCTTGAAGTAAATTCTTTTTTATAGGGGAAGGCTTCCATACACTCTATTTCCTTAACATGTCCTGTTCCTTCTACCTTTTTCTTTTAATTCTCCCCTTAGCCATACCATACTACACCTTACCCCTTACTCGTTACCTGTATCCTAATAGATTATCTAATGTTTTACGTCATCCCTTTTTCACTGAGATTTTTGGATCCCAAGATCTTTTCCACAAGTTAAAACATCTTCCCCAACAACATTCCATGAGGTGATATCACACAACCTTTGACACAGCTGATGAGCCAATAACTGTTTTAAAATTTCAGTTTGCATCGTAATAATGGACAGTCATTAATAACAGATATGAACTACCAGCCTCTATAAATAATAATATTTACATTTTAAAGCTCGAAAGGCACGGTTCATTAATTCACAGGCTTGCAAACCAATTGAAAAGGGTTGCAAGTAGCAAAGCTTTTACTACCTCTATCTATTCCTCACTTATGTCGCAGAAGTAGACTATGGCCCTGATTTAGAATTTGGCAGAGGGGTTACTCCATCACAAACGAGACAGATATCCAGCCCGCCATATTACAAGTGCATTATATGCAACGCAAATGGGGTATCAGTTCACGCCTGTCACGCAGTAAACAGTCCTTTGAACATTAAATCGGACCCTATATTCCTTAGCTCGAGCCAGGCTAGACTGAAGCTTTCCCCTTCTGGATGTCAATTCTTGAAGCAGGGATGACCAATTAGGCATTATTTCATAAGAGAGGAGATTTTCACGGTAGTAGCAATAGCTGTGATCTTGCGGGTGTCAAGCTGTGTTTCAGGCGAGGACTAATGGTCATCATAATATACCACACATGCTCTTTAGACACAGAAAAAAGTGGGGTGGGGGAGTGAAGAGATTTCCCGTTTCTTCAGGATCCACAGGACAAGAGTAAAATAGATCTCACAGGGCGTTTGAGATGTACTGAAAATAGCCATGTAAGTGAGAAGATACCCAGAATGCAATATTCATAGCACAGCATCAACAGCGGAACTAGTCCAGGGTCTTTGGTGACATCTTCGAAATCATATGGATAGGCTCTGAGCAGTTGAAAGCACTAGTGACAGCATCAGTGGGGCTAGTTTCAATTAAAAAATGGTGAGGCGCGAAGGCTCTCCACTAACCATTAATATGGAGCTGGAGCACGACCGCTGCGGCAATTCTACTTTCCACGAGCAGGAAAAGGACTTCCTTCCTGTTTGTGGAACGAAACTCCAACCAATACAGGAGCTGCTTTCATGCTGTGACAGCAGCTCCAGGATTGGTGGGAGCAGACTTACCCAACGCTCATTTTGAGGCTGGGGACCTGTGCCAGCAATACTCAAGCTTTTTCACAGCCTTTGGAGTGCTGGCCTTCAGTGCGCATGTTAGGCTGGCCATAGCAAGACAGCTTGCCAATCCGACATGCCTACTGTAGACAAGTACTGACATCTGCATTTGCAGGATTCAACCCGCTGTAGACAGCGGAAGGCGGTGGGGTGGCAAATAAATAAAATGACATTGAAATGCCATTTTAGTTATTTGTGTTGGCCTTACTGCACTCCCAGCAGGTGGGACGACGCTCCTCCATGCCTGAGGAGTAGCTGCCCCTTCTTCATGTGTTGTATCCTTTTCTCAAACAAGTTTGTTGTGCTGCAGAGAGTTGGGGCAAAAAACAGAGGTGTTTGCTCTTTTTATCTGTTTGAGGAAATACACTCAATTGCCAAAACTATAGAAGCAGATAGGAATTCGTGGCAAGCTCATGCCAGAATTAACATGCTAAATTAAGAGCATCACACATTGCAGCATCAAAGCAAGTAGACATTGTGGTGTTCTCTTGAGGCCATAACAGCTCGAGATATATGAGGCACGGTCTCCATCAAAGATGGCTAACAGGGTTTTTCCTGTGGTTACTTCCTGCATGTACGACAAGGCTAAAAGTCTTTGAGTTTAGTCATTTAAAAAAAAAAAAGCTCAAAATATATTCGGTCACTCAGTTTGAGACAAATACATAAACCAAGAGACAAACTTCAATCTGGGATGTATAGAGATCGTATTGATAGATGTAAATTATTCCTTCCACTTAAATGTAATTTCTACTCTTATTTTTTTGTTTATGAATTACTTATGTCAACAAAGCAAATCATAAATTTCAAGTTCCTAATAAAAAATGTTTATTTGTGCATATTGAAAAGGAGTGGATGGAGAATACATCAAAACGAAGTGAGTTTCTCCTTAACACCTTTAATCACCACTGCTGTCACTGGTGAGACAAAAAGGCAAGGGAGTAGTGAGCGTGTTCAAGAGATACAGGGATAAAATGGGTCTCTACAAGTGATTCCCTAAATCAATTACAAACTCTGTGGTTATACAGCATTCCGTAACAATCTGCAGAAGAGACTTAGTGGAAATGGCTACGCAATTGATTGTAATACCAAATAATACACAACTGTACTCCAATATGTCTCGGTCATTGAGCATTATTTTGCGAAAATGGGGGAGAACTATCTACTTGCCCAAGATCATAGTGCTTGTTTTAGACTAACCCATAGTACTTACACATGGGTACCTCTGAGAAAGATCCACTGAAGTGAACATACCAGGGAGCGAAGATGAATCTGAAAGTGGGTGATCAGCAAAGGCCAAGAGAAGGAGAGCTGGAATGTGAGCAGGAGGATGTCTACTGAGAGTGCACAGCCCTAGCAGAGGTATCTGTCTTCTTGGCATACTGTTTCCTGGATCACGTGGACGCATCTTTGCAGTCTGGCAGAAGCCCAGGCTGCCTGCTAGTCTGATAACGGTGCACGTGGCGTTCTAGAATGAATATCAGGCATGGAACTCCTTGGGAGGAGAAGGGACTGGAGCCTAATTTTCTTCAGGGAGATAAGTGAGAAAAGGCTGCCCTGCAACTTTCACTTAGCCTGACATACTTTGGCTGACCACCATGAAAATCAAAAGGAGAAAATGTTGTGGAACGTGAACAACAAATTCAACAAAATGATTGAGAGGGTTATACAGTTGTGGGAAAGGACGAACAAGAAAGTCCTTGAAAGCCATGCGATAAAGTTGACTGGCAAAGTGCACAATTCATCCCAATGATTTCAAATATGGAAATCATCCATGTTTTGGCATGAGAGAACACTGCTGAGTGGTTAGAAAACATTGTGGCATATGTACAAGCCCCTATCGCCAATGGAGCGTCACTCTATTTGACGCTCTGGTGGCGTTGTGCTATTCCCCATATATACTTGCAAATATGCCCCTTTCCGCCGCAGTCCTCTGTGGCAAAGAAGCCTGCAATGGGTGTTGCACTGGGCATTAACGCAACACCCATTGCTTTTTGACGCTGCCCCAGATTTACACGGATGAGGCAACACCAAAAACGAACGCTAGGAAATACCTGGTTTTAGAATGGCGATAGATGGAGAAATTATTAATTTCTCCTTGTGTTTTGCTTTTTTCATGCATGCTACATTCTGGTGGCAGACCAACTCTATTGTATGGCTAATTTCACTGTTATATAGAGGTTCTTTGGTGGAATGGAGGTCAGGCCAAGGTAGCAAAACGGAGTGTTGAACATTCCCTGATGCCCGGTATCTGTAATCAAAGGGGCTTCGGGTCCGGTTGCCCGCTCACTCAGCTCTTTATTCTGCTCAATGTTTGAGGTAGGGGAAGATCGCCACAATTCTCCCCCTACTGAAAAAACCTAACCTGGATCCTAAAGATCCTAATAATTTCCGCCCAATATCTCGCCTTCCGTTACCAGCTAAATTGGTCGAAAAAGCTATGAATGGACAACTCACGCCTTTTTTAGGCAAGACAAAAGGCTTAGATCCAACTCAATATGGATTTTGAGAGGGCCACAGTACAGAGTCCGCTCTTATCAAATCCACCGAAGAGATTAGAGAAGGTTTGGATAGCGGAGGTAAGGCCGCTTTGATTATGCAAAACCAAAGGGGATGAGGCACAGGGTCAGACTGATTTGCATATGGCCATGTCTGAACTGGGGTGGCGTGGTGAGCTAAAGAATGATGATGGATTAAACCCAGATCAGTTGACTGGGGGTGAGTGCTTGCAATGTTCAACACTCCGCCCATCATCCCCTTTTGGTTTTGCTTTGTTCGCCCTAAGTTGGCAGGGTATGTTCAGACGTGAGTCCCTTGCTCACTTTGCCACTGGATTCAAGCTAGCCTGGCTGATGACGGCTGATTAGCCAGAAACCGGTCCCAAGATGCTTGTTTCCGGTCCTGGGAAGACATGGCTCGGCATTTCGGGCTGGACTGTTCCCATGAGGCACAGAGTCAGACTGATTTGCATATGTCCATGTCTGAACTGGGGTGGCGGAGTGAGCTAAAGAATGATGATGGATTAAACCCAGATCAGTTGACTGGGGATGAGTGCTTTCAGTGTTCAACACTCCGTCCATCATCCCCTTTGGTTTTGCTTTGTTCGCCCTAAATTGGCAGGGTATGCCCAGACGTGGGTCCCTTGCTCACTTTGACACTGGATTCAAGCTAGCCTGGCTGATGATGGCTGATTAGCCAGAAACTTGCCCCAGGATGCTTGTTTCCGGTCCAGGGAAGACATGGCTTGGCAGTTCGGGCTGGACTGTTCCCATGAGGCACAGGGTCAGACTGATTTGCATATGGCCATGTCTGAACTGGGGTGGCGAAGTGAGCTAAAGAATGATGATGGATTAAACCCAGATCAGTTGACTGGGGGTGAGTGCTTGCAATGTTCAATACTCCGTCCACCATCCCCTTTGGTTTTGCTTTGGTCAGGTCAAGGTAGCCAGCTGAAGCTCTGTAGTTGGGAATCAAGTGGTTCCCTCATTTATTATATAAGAAGTTTGGACAACTAACATCCAAGGAACTCTAGACAAGTGTGTGAGTTTTTGTAAATATTAAATAGGGTTAGCACAACAAACATTATAGCTTAAAAGACACTAGACTCTCAGCCATCGAAGTGGCATGCTTCAAATCTTGTGGAAAAATAACTCATGATATGATTTTCTGGAGTTTCTTGGATCATGGTTGGTCATTCACCTTTTATTACACAGTATCTCTTGAAGGTTGTATGACTGATTTTAAAAACCTCTATCTCCCTGTTGGTTAGATTTGTTCCACATATCAAAAAAGTCACCATTTTCTGTCTACTTCTCTCTGGATTTTTGGTCTTTTTCTCAACCCTATTGTTGGGGATATTAGGACGCTGTTCATTAGTGCCACAGTTCATGCACTGTGCCCCTAAAATGCTCCAGTTAAAATTGTCAGATGGTGCAGAAAACGCACCAATGGTTTAGAAGTTATTCATCATATGTCCGCTGCAGTGTCTATCTAAATCAGCCTTATATTTGACAAAAGACATCGCTCGCAGGAACACCATTGTGCTCTGGCTGGGCTGCAATTTAAAACCATCTATTCTAATACATTAAATAAGTCACCCCTAAAGAATGCTTTGGTAGACTGCATGGCTATGGACTTAATATGTAAAAATTGGTACACAACATGTTGGGAAGACAATGTCACCATAGTGAATAAATGTCCAAAACCTGCTTTCACTGTGAACAGACCTTGGTGTGATTAAAATCTTTATTTCAAATCTTCATCCGGGAAAATGATGGAAAAATTATTCCCATTTATTTACCACTTACTTTGAAAAATCAGATTTAATCAAAAAAATTGATTTGCTAATTTTTGTGGGAAAATAATTTAAAAATATATACCTTGTGCTGTTGAATCCAAAAGTGGTGTAGAACCAGTTTTGCACTCATGACAGTGTGCTGGTAGGGGTGTTGGTAACTATTCATCACCTAACAGAAATTAGCCATACGGAAGGGGGACGGGAACAACTGGCAGAAGAAACAACAGAATAGAATAGATCCTGGCAGCCTAGGCATTTTTAGGCATTCCTGCACTTCTGCGCCTTCTGGCTGCAACACTAGCAACAGCAAGACAACGGAGAGGATCATTTATCTAAATAGAAGAGTGCCTAAGACAGACCTGTAACTTTGCAAGATGGAAGAAGGGATAGCCCATTTTGGATTTAGGGCTTCTGGGGATTTTTACTGTAAAGCAAATACAAAATGCTGCAAAAGGAGATCAGTGTAAGTTAAGAAAGTAGAGAAGATTAGGTGTAGGTAATGCTGCAATCACTGGCTAGTGTAGAAAATAAGATCGACATCTCATCACCACCTCCTAAAAATGAACCACCTCCCATGAGTGCAACATCTGAAGAAAAAAAGACCTTGCAGGAAGAAAATGACTCATAGACTCATGCTGGTACCCAGCGACTAAAACTGCCCTACAAGGTTTAAGTTATTGACCTCCTGTTTGCCTCCTCTAGTAACAAATAAACATGAGGTGTCCTGGTTCCAAGAGGTGCCAGAGGACCACAGAGGATTGGACACTATGAGACACCTTGATGTAGAGAAACCTGGGGGCATATTAACAATGAACGGGGAAAATTAACGCTAAGGGCGCTTAGCGTTAATTTTTTTTATGCCCGCTATTGCTGGAAAATATCGCCTGGTTATCGTGTTATTAACAACGCTAACCACCTAGGCAATAAAAAATACAGCGATAGCGGCATTTTGGGAGGTTATCGCTGGTAATGCAGTGATAAAACTACAAGGATAGAGATATCCTTGTTGATAGCCCATGGTGGATTTAGCCATGTAATCCACCTCCCATTGGATTACATAGCTAAATCTGAAAATTAGCAGACGTAAAAAAGCAGCGTTAACCGTGGTTAGCGCTGCTTTTTTTGTTTCTAACAGGGTTAGCGTGAAGCTTTATAATAGGAGAAATGTCGCTTAGCGACAGTCTCTTATTATTTTGCTCTGGAACGCCCACTTTGCATCTCATTAGAGATGCAAAGGGAAGCGTAGTGAAAAAGGGTGCTAACATGCGATTTTGCATGTTAGCACTCTGTTGTTGATAGGGCGATATTTTTATTTCCGCTTCTCTGGCTTTTAAAGGCAAAAAAGCGGAGATGAAGCTCTTTTTAATATGCCAATTCTGGTGCCTAGAGGCCTGCTATGAAAACTGTGGGCTGTAGGAAGAACCACAAAGAACTTTGTCAGCAGTTGGAAATAATCTGTGTTAGGTAAATTTTTCTTTCCACCTCCGATGGACCAGGACAAGGTGTTTAGGCTTCCCCAGGAAGTTTACACTGTAGGCGGGCAAGGAAAATAGGTTTGTCCTGCTCAGACCTTTTTACCAGGTTGAAAACTAATTCAGTGGGATCTTGCTGTAAAGGTGTTTAGGCTCAAGGAGTCTTGCTCAGCAACACCCTCAAGAAGTATTTTGAGAACCAAAAAAATGACTATGTCCAAAGGTAAAATCTTGGAAAAGGACATGCCCCCCACACCTCCCTGCCAAGCCACAAAATAATCTTGGCTGCTACAAAATCCTTCTTTCTGAAGGCCAAAATCATTACATTCAGAGCGAGCCTGATAAAAAGTTTATGACTGTTAAAGACCCTTGCTGGCTTCAAACTTGACCTATGCCTTACAGGAAGACTTTGAGCCCCATACAAGTGATTAAGTCCCAAGATAAAATCTTTGAAAGAGGTGACCCACTTGGTGCATCTGATCTCCACTCCAACGCAGTAGGCAAGAAATCACACTGTGCATGGTGAAAGGTAAACAAATATTTTTCAATGCTGTTTTACTTTTTCTAGCGCATTTAGCCTTAAAATGTTTTAAAGTCATATTTCTGGCTCCCCTGTCCAATTTTTATACCTGCTTGCTTATTTCAATTTTTTCTATTGTTCTACGTTGGTTGAGAATTGTATTGTGTTGTTTTCCTGACTTTAAATTGTTGGTACTGCTTAAATATAACACACATTTCTATGAGGAACTGCCTTCTGCTTGCACCAAAACTACCACGGATTGAGCAAAGGTTCACTGAGACTTGGTGTGAGACTTAACCAGGAAGTGTTTATTAAGTTGGGAAGGGTTCCCCATTTCCAAATTAAAAATCAATTTTCTGACTCCCCACAAATTCAGCAAGGCCTAGGTTTCAGGAATTTATGGTGGAGCTCCTGCTTCAATGAACTCTAAATAATTCCAATAATTGTTAGGGAAGTGGGCATAAGAGACAAGACAAATGTTCTCAAAACCGAGGCCTTCGTTTTTAACCATTACAAGAATCTTGTGCTTCTGCATTTCATACCCAGACTATGAAACAAAGGAGAAATGAGGCAAATGGTCAGGATCAGGACATAGACATATGTTAAAAAGAAACAGGAAGAGAAGACTTTGTTGACCTTAGTGGAAAAGAACCGTGTCAGATCACAGGCAAAACCCGTGTTAAATAATGCAGGAAACCCCTCAGATCCACTGGACACCAGCCAAGGAACGAGGGAGAGGAGATATTACCCAAGACAAGAACTTTGTTTTGCCATTGTACAAATTTAAAGACAAAATAACTAATGTATGAATACTCTTCTTTCCATTGGTAAGCCAAAGCATTAAAATAATTGAGCCAGAGGAAAAATAAAAGTGTTCCACTAAGAGAAAAGCACTGAAGGACACAATTAGAGATTTTCTTAACATTGAACTGATATGAATGAAGATGGACGACCTGGGCATGATTGGATATATGAACCTATTTACTCAAGGGCTTTATCATGGATGCTGACATGACTGAGACGAGAAAGCAATAGATCACGCCACATCATGTCAAAATTCACAAAACGTCTACAAGGACCAAAGCAGGACACAATCCTTAGATCACCAAGAAGGGCCACTGAGGCCAGCTAATTGCCTTGGAGAGGTTGACCCCAAGTTGGCATAGGGTCAAAAAAGCATTGTTTGTGAGAAATGTTGATTACAAATTATTATTTTATTTTTCAAAGAATTTAATAGAAAAAGAAAGTAAAGAAATAGCTCTAAAATGTCTGAACATAGTTGGATCTGCAGTCGTTTTCTTTAGAAAAGGCCTAACCAGCGCCTGCTTCCAACTGAGTGGGAAAAGCCCAGTAGCAATAGAAGCATTGCATAACATGGTAAGAATAGGGCAGCAAGTATTGGCATCTAGATCAAGGATGTAGGCAAGGCAAGGGTCACAAGACGAGCCAGATTTGGTATAGAGGACAAGAGTCTGAGTTTTATCCCTAGTGAGCAGATTGATTTCATTGGGGGACTTGAATAGAGAGCAAGCTTCAGTAGACCCATAGTTTCCACGCTTCGGAAAAGGACAGCATGTTTTAGGGATTTTTTGTAAAAGAATCTAACAAGGATAATTATGCACACAGCAAATGGAGGAGTTATTCAAAAATATTAGAACCCTCAAAGTTTCTTTGGAGGAATTGTCTGCTTTTGTAATGCGAATAGCTGAAGAGGCTCATCCTTGTCTGTCTCGATTTTGGCGAGTTTTTGTAAGTTCTCAACCTTGTAAATCCAATTGAATACTTTTGTCCCACACTCGTAGAAAAGAGGATTTCAAACATGCTTTCTTAGTATATTCCAAATTAGTATCTATGAAGTTAAAGAAAATGTGCTAATGGCTTTTTGAATACGTCTTGCACTGGTCATCAAATGTATGTTATGACTTGGAAATGGGTCCAAAATGTCTGAATGAATAACTTCCATCCACGAACGCGGCCATCAGTAGTGGAGCAGCTGTTATTCATCTGTTTCTTTTTAGGGTTGCATTAGGGCCCATGCACCCTTGCTGTGTCATGATTAAACAGCATTAGTAGTAAAACTATGACTAGCGGATGCCCAAGAGGCATTTCTGGGAAGCTAATATCTTGAATATTCTTGAAAAATCACACCCATGGGTTTTCAATTGTTTACAATCTTTGGCAGGACCTTACCCAAATAGAAAATTTACGTCTTCATATTGTCGAAGTAAGGGCCTTTCCATGGTGAGGAGGGTAAGGTTACACCCAATATTTCCTGGTAGTATAGGGGAAGGGATTTCTTGGTAAAAAAAACACATACATTTCCACCATGCATTTATGAACAGACTATGTGATCTGGGGCAGCCGCCTGGAGTATGCATTATCGATAATGAGTGTGGATAGAAATTTTTGCAATTTCTATAGATTTTTGTAACATTCTCTCACAGGATTCCCTGAATCCCGGGAAATGCAGAAATATTTGGAAATTATAGCTGCATGCTTATGTCAGATTTCACTTCTCAGGCCAATAGGACACACTATGGCCTTAGTATTTGATTTTACCAAGGCTTCCTCCTAACTCCTACTGCTATTTCTACAGCATAGGACATTCGAAACTATGTTTCTCTGATGTCCACCACTTGTACCCACGTTACAATGGGGCATATTTACAAGCTGGCGATAAAAAATTATCGCTGCTTTTACGGCCGTTTTCGGCCGAAAACCGGCGATAATTTTATCACCTAATTAGCAAGGCCACGCTAACGCGTGAAACCTTGCTTTAGCGTCGGGATTCCTAACGCCCAGCTTTGCATCTCTAATGAGATGCAAAGTGGGCGTTCCAGACCTAACATGACAGGAGAAATGTCGCTAAGCGACATTTCTCCTATCATCAAGCCCCACTCTATGAAGCATAGCGGCAGGAAACGTAGCGATAACCCCTGTTATCGCTACTTTCCTTACGCCTGCTTCAGGACTGACTTAGCCATGATATCCTATGGAAGGTGGCTATCATGGCTTAGCTTGTGAGTCCCTATCAGCAAGCTAACGCCACACTACGTGAGATTATCGCTGGGTTTCCAGTGATAATCTCACGTTAGGCAGTTAGCGCTAGGATTTTTATCGCTGAGGAGATAAGCGTTGCTAATAGCACGCTATCTCAGCGATAACAATCCACGCTAGCCGGCGATAATTATCCTAGCGCTAAGTGCGCTTAGCGATAATTATCGCCGGTTGTTGCTGATATGCCCCTATGTGTCTTAATCCTGGAAATTAGGGATGTGCGAAGTTGTCAAATTTACTGCAATGCAACTCTGCAAAAATTTTAAAACTTCAACAACTTTATGAACTCAAAGCTTGCAAAGTTTAAACAAGCTGAAAAGGGGTGCTGTCAGTCAACAACTATAGTCATACACTTGCCACATACTCTCCCTTCCCAGATGCCAAAAGGACTTCAGGCAGCAGTCAAGAGGAAGTACAATCAGTCAATGTTGACCCACTGTCATTCAGGACTAGTAATTCTCAGTGAAAGCAATTCCCCACAGCTGCTTTTCCTGGTGAACTTCTGCCTGACGAGAGCATGACATGAGGTATGTGAAACTCATCCCAAGCAAAGCCAGAAACTTTAATCATCTTCTTAAAGTATGAAATAGTCATACTTCACCCTAACACATGGGAGGAGTTACGTTTACACACACCCACTGAAAATTCAAGTGTGAGTCAGCCCTAAGTCAAACACATGAAACCACACTAATAAAAAAAGGTTTGTGAAATGAACTTTTGGATGAGCCTTTGAATCCTTGGGTACGGTTGACAACCTCTCTGAGCAAGGTTTTGCTCCCTGAGTTCACACACATACTCCTCATCTCGTGTCTTCAAAATTTAATTTAAGGATCCTACTCCAAGCCACTGTAAGTGGATACCCTATAAATGAGGGGAAGTATAGAAGATAATGGAGCTTTTGGCCAAAATCAGGGCCTCTCGATACCCTCGAATTTCATGCAACCCTAAAACTTCTGCCACCACAAACTCTCACTTCTTTCTCAGAGAAATAAATGTACATCACCACCAGTCATCTTGTACTATACCCTCCTCCCCTCTAGTTTGTCATCCAGGGTTCTGGCTAGGATAAGGTTCACAAGTGTGGGCAGTGGTTTAGCAGGTTTAGCAGGAGCTAAATTGACCGACAAACATTGAAGCGGTTGTCCTGAGAGCAAGGTGGAGTCGATTTTTCAGTTCGAAAAGGTTCATCAGTTCTGACTACAGTGGCACTTATATTTCAATAAGAATTAAATTAGCATAGCAATACATAAGGCATATATTTTAAGTCTAACTGAGATCAATCCAGGTGGGCACTCTGCTCTGTGTAATCAATTGGCATCAATGGTATTGTCCATGTCTGTTGTTAAGTTTACAGCCGCGGCCCGTGCAGGTAAGAGCAGTGGGGCTGTGTGGGGGGGGATTTAGACAGACAATGACGAAGGAAAATTAAATAAATATTTAATTTTCCCTCATCATCGTCCGTCGAAATCCCTCCCACCTCCTCAACCCGGCTGTTACCTGCACGGGCCACATCTGTAAGCTTATTGGATATGTCGCTTTCTACATAATATTGAGATCTGTACAACCAATTGCATCGCTTCATTGAATTGCTTTGTTCCAGCCTAGAAGAAGTTCACATGGGAATTCCTCAACACTGAACGAAACATGGGTTGACTGATTTAATCAATAAAAAATACATATCACAGAATCTACCAATAATAATCGGATCAAAGAGATTCAATCACAGAACTAAAATACTTGTACAGATCTAAATTCTGTGAAGGAAATACATTTTCTGATTGAAGAAACCAAATACACTCAATGATCAAAATAATAAATGCTGGCAAACTGACTCTGGCAACAACTTGGACTGACAAGTGACCATCGGGTGGGTAAAAGCCTCTTCTGAATGGATTAACACCTATCACATTATCTCATGTTAAGTGTTGAAATGTGCGCTGGGCGTAGTACTACATGACAAACCAAAGGAAGTTCAAAGTGACGAATGCGCCAAGGTCTCACATGGAACTGTGCCAAAGATCTTTAGACAACACAGCTTTGGGGAGTGAAGCTCCTCCTTCTGCTCGAAGAGTCATGGGTGGTAGAGGAGCATCAACACCTTCCGCATGTATCAATCAATCAATCAATCAATCAGGGGTTTATATAGGGCGCTACTCACCTGTGAGGGTCTCAAGGCGCTGGGCCTGGGTATACACAGTAGGATCCAGAAATGAGTGAAAAATACAACTGATGTCAATGATCCTTGCGCATAGGACATACAATCCGTTTTAGAGGCACCAGCCCCTTGCATTAATTTGTATTTACCTTTAACTTCAATTCAAACTTATCATGGGCAGTCAGTGAAAGGTTTTTTTTTTGCTGTACTTTACGTAAACCAACATATTATGCATTTCGGTCACACTTGAACATTTCCTATGGGACCCTTGGAGGAGGTGCACGGATGCCTCCCAACGTGTAGCTTCAAAGTTTTGGTTTAGCATGTTCCGACAGTGCACAGCAAAAACCCAACTTAGAATAAAACTCACTAAAATGTGTTTTGAACTCTATTCAGCACAATTACAGCGTTCGAGTTTTGCCATGCTGTTAATATTTCATTTCATATTTATGTAAGTGCTTTTACAAAGGGCCTTTTTCAGTGTTGGCATACTACGAGCCAAATATCTCTTAGTTTGACCAATACTGAATTTAAATGACCTGTCTTGTTTTGGGGGATAAGAACATGAAACAAGGTTTCGTGGCTCTAAGACAGAACGTTTTATGGCCTCAGCTAGAAATAAGGAACTGACTGATGGGATCAAACTTTCAATTTACCAGGCTTCATTCTGGAGAGTGTCCTACTGGGCTTCAGGAGGCCATAGTTGTCAGAAGGCTCACTTCCACATTTATATTTCCTCTATTTCTCCATATGGTCAGCAAGTGGTCCTGCAGCTGCTGCTGTCAGCTCAGGGCTTGCATTAGGATACCAGGACGTGCTGAAGGCCAAAGAAAAGCTGAACCGCCACATGTTTATTGTTCTGGTGACCGAGCTATGATAGTGAGTGGGGTGTTTTCATGGACTCTGTTAACCGTAGTGCTGCAGTATATTATAGATAAAGGGTTTACCGGCAACAACATGGAATAAAAATACTTTGAATTAAAAAAAAAACTTTCAAACGAGCCTCCATTTTTAAATACTAATAACAGAAACACCAACTTCACCTGAAAGTAAATCAGGTTTATTTTGAGATGGGCTCTTAAATTCCTTTAACCTTAAAACTGCAAAGTCCAGCTTACCATCCCATTTATACAACTCTAAAAATCAAACAACCATTTTTTTGTGCACGCCCCTTCATCTTAGTAGGCGTCCTAGTTTTGACAGAGAAAGGAACGAAGGTTCACCCAGGTACAGTAATATTCCCAGAATCTCACAATGTGGCCGAGTAGGGGAAGGTAACATTGGATCACGGGTACCCTGACTGCACACTCGATAAACAAGTTAATAGAACAAGGTCTGGAAATCAGTGGATGTATATTCAGAAGCGAATTTGCAATCTGGAGGCATACACAGAGCGCCCGTTTTGCAAACTCTACCTTATGCCACGGTACGTTCCATTTTCCTATTGACAAAAGAATTAAAGCACACGATAAAACTCAATTTAGAGCTGCTACGGACTAAAGGGAATGAAGCATTGTACTTAATTGTAGGCATGAAATGAGATAAATGCAACTCTGCGCTTTGATTATGCAAGATGATCGAAAGCCACCTGTGCCTGCGTGTCATCTTGGAAACTCGGTCGTGTAGCCTCGGTAAATAGTGTGTGCCAATATTGTGAGATGTAGCAAAATTAAATAAAATGTTTTATCAAGCCAAATCACCTGAATGGAATCTAACATATGCTGACGTAACATTTCCCATGTTTTATATTATCCCATAGAAAAACACTGCTGTGAATATTCATGTTTGTGCTTAAAGATATTTTTAAAGTGATGCATTGACAGTAAATCTAAAATCTAAATAGACACATAGAACGGTTTTAAGAGCCCAAAATAAAATTCTAAAGCAGTAAAAAAGATTGCATCTTATTATGTGCATGTACCTTTTTCCTCATCGTGTTTATTTTGTTGTTATTTGGTTTTTTTGGTACTGCCAGATGTCATAGTTCTGCTTTAGCTCGGTTTTCTCTTCCTTTTCTCACTTTTCCTTTCTTGTAGCACTTTGGTCTTTAATTTATGTCTCCTTGTCAGAAGCAACAGAGTGCAAGGAGGCACTGCCGGGTCTATCCTCACTCTCTCGGAGACACTGGTCTAGAGTGCGGCTCTTCTGAAGGTGTTCAGAAGTCAGTGAAAGAAGCACTTTGTAAAAGCATTGAACATAAAGTGCAAGCTCGGAAATAGAAGAGTAGCCCTGGAGTCTGGCATCTAGTTCCACAAACCGAGAGTTTAGGGCAAGAGAAACGGTTCACTGGCTAATTAGCTCAGTATATGGGATGCCAGGACGCAAACATCTGCTAGTAATGTGTAGGGATAGGTTAGATTCCAAGCAGGAATAAAAGTATTTAGTCTTTCTAAAATCAGTACAATGTGTGTGACAGATTTCAAATACAGAACACAGTAACTTGCGGTTCTGCAGTGTGACAAATCAGTGACAGCAAGCGCTATTAACAAAACAAGTCGATATCATGACACAGGGGTACTGATTGTGGACAGAATTTACATATCTATTTACATATTCAGTAGGTAGAGCCCCGGCCTCCCTACACAAGGTCAGCTGGTTGTATCGGCCCACCAGACTGCTCAGATCAGCCTCCCTGAACCTCCTAGTCACTACAGGTCCCAAAATGTAGAGGGTGTGTGGGTGAGAAGGCCTCCATCTCAGTGTCGGAGATTACTATCTGAGGTTCTTGTCATGGGTGAATACACGCATGTTCCTGGCTGCCTACATAACCTAAGGACCTATTTCAAAGCAAATCTTTAGGATGGCAGGCCAGTCTGCCATGACGTCTGGTCACCCAGTGCAACAAGCTGGACAAACAAGCCCTCCTCCTCCCCTCCCATACTGCATAGCTCCTGAAAATGGCTAAGAAGGAAAATATGTACCATACAAACATGTCCAAATGCCACCAGCAACAGCACTATCGTTCACTATAAAGGCGAGGTCCTATGGATCCATGGTTATAGAAGAAGTCCAACACCAGGTCAAGAAAGCTTGACACATGCCAGATTTGAAAGATAACCATTGGCTGTGTAAATAATGTGCTTTTGGATCCATTATATGTACATTTATCCAAAGTGGGCATCTGGAAATCTGCCTTGGATCATGGTCAACGTTCACCAATGCTGGACACCCTGGGTGTAAAGAGCGCTACTTGTAAAATGTAAAGCAGACACCAATTAAAAGTGTCCTTTTCTAAGTATTGCCTATGATTCAGAAAATACCACAACTCACTCTTCCTCAACACTGCTACATCTAAGCTATAGAAAGGACCAGAAGGGGCGGATGTATGTGAGATGTTCAGGACAGTCACATAAAATAAATATACTTATATTGGAACTAGTGGCAATGTATTTACGTCGTCAGAGGTTGCCCTGAAAATCTAGCATGGAATTGGCCTGCCTGAACCCGCAATGGACACTGCTGATCTAAACAGAGTCTGGATGTCCCCATTCACAAATTGCTGTGGTTTTGCAGAGGGACTTTAGCATTGTATGAAGAATGCTTTATGGGTAATGTGAAAACGTTATCCACAGCTGTCGTCCATAGTTGTAAGTGCCATAGGGCTGAAATTTCCCCTTTGGCCTCAGGAGAAAGACACTGCATATCTAAATAAAAAGACAGAACAAACTGCATTCCTATTTTTGTATGCAAGACTCGAATGTGCGGTGTTGACTGCTTTGAGCACAGCGAAAGTGTTTTTTTCATGGAGGGCTGCTACAATGTGGGAAGGTTTTGCTGCTGTGGATGAATAATGCTCCTGAATACTGTGCAGAACTTTAATCGAAGTTCATCCAGGACATATTTTCCTCATTATTGCTTGTGGGATGAACTGCATCCCCTGTACCCTTGAAAAGAGTCGGGCTCATTCGCTCAGAGGGTGTGTGGTGTTGGGCTGGGATTACAGAGTTTCCCATGGCTGCTTCTGGGTCCCAGTCCTGCCTGTCCATGTGTAAGGAGGAGATAAGGTGTGTGTAGG
This sequence comes from Triturus cristatus, assembly GCF_964204655.1. Classification (NCBI taxonomy): domain Eukaryota; kingdom Metazoa; phylum Chordata; class Amphibia; order Caudata; family Salamandridae; genus Triturus; species Triturus cristatus. Next base: position 405,131,294 of record NC_140588.1, on the reverse strand, counting down.
GTGGGGATGTAAAATGGCCAGATGATCTGGGATGTGCCCATACTGGCGCGCAGGGGGACTTAGATCAGTTCTGACTGGAATGTACATGTTGTTTACCCACTTTGTAACAATTTGTACTACGCCTGGTAAAGTTTAAAAATGCAGTATATTTTTATCTATGCGTTTTACACTTCAAACCATAATATTTTTGTAAACATTACTGCATTAAAGTGCAATTACAAAGGCTGGTTGATGTTTCTTATTTTTTTTTAACAGCAGTTGAAATCCCATGTAAAGCAAATTGATAGGATCCATGCCATTTATTTAGTAAACATATCTATGTATTTTGTGTTATACAGATACAATGTTCAGCCTCACATCACTGTTTGAATGTTCTTTTTTTTACCAGATCCAGTTGCAACATGTCTGTTTTTGATACTGGCTTATATATGTCGAGAATACACAAACAAGGAGCATTCTACTGGCTAACATGAACATAATCGCCAACAGAAACCAGGGGGCACCGTTAGACACTAATAAAAACAAATACGATAGAACAAAAGACAAATACGAAAGAAACCCTAGGTAAAAATCACCAGAATTCGGCGGAAATGTGTGCCAGGGGAGATAGGTGCACTACTATGTAAAGGTACAAATAGGCCAAAGAGGAAAATATTTACAGTGTAGACAGGTGCGCAAAGTAATTCAAGGTAAAAAATTAAGAACTTAGATATCAAACAACAGTATATGATTCAAAATAAATAAACACAGTAATAACAGCTTGGCAACCTAAAACTTTGCTTCTAACGTGTTTACAGCTGTGGAGCGCTTTGAAGAGCACGTTTTAATAATATAGCGCAAATTGTAACAGAGTGTGCGCTGGGCTAAACACGCTTTGGTTCTATCTAGCCCAGGGTGTTCTTTGCAGCAGTGGTCCGGTTACTTGCCGGTAAATGTACTCACTTTAGGCCCTACTCTTCCTGGTCACAGTCCTGACTCGACTGAAGCGCTACGCCGTGAGGTGACGAACCCCCTCTAGAAAGTATTGACTTGGAGAAGTAGAGAGCCGAAAAGCTGAATGCATACAATTGTTGCAGCACAAAAGCAAAACAGAGGTAGTCTTAAAATGTTCCAGGCTTTCATGATGCAACTGATGTGTCGGAACCTGGTCTCCGAGAGGCCTGTCCCTTAATACGTCCTGATCCAAAGTTGTGCGGGGTAAAGTCTCCTAGTAGGCGCCAGACTTGAAGTGACTTTTGTCCTACGCTTGCTACTGCTGCAAAATAGGTAAGTGTGTGTACCCTATAAAACTAACATGATGAAGCCTTCTGGGGGATACATCCGGGGCTTGAAAAGTTCATACATACACGTTTTTGTCATATTTCTGTCAGATAGTCCCATCAAATCTAGTAACCCAAGTAATGTTGGGACATTCAGGAGTGCAGATGGGATCTGAACGCTCAACTTCTCACAAAATGGCCGGTACTGAGCCGAGTCTCGAAGGTACACGAACTGCAGCGGACTGGACCAGCACCTGATGCTACCAAAGTGTCGCTTATGTAGGAGGGGTATTTCCCGCCAGACAGTGAAACATGCACGGGCCTTTCCTCCATCATACACTTTTCTAGGGGCATCCGTAGCGCACGCTGCACTGCTGTGGGGGAACAAGGGGTCGACCGACGCATAACACTTTGCAATGCCACGAGTGGCACTCTCTCAGCCACCAACACGTAAGTTAGAACGAGGCGTTGCTGGGTGACCCTGCGGCCGCAGTAGCCTAAAGTGAGCGCCCCACCTGTTCCACGGGTTGCGTGCGTCGCTTCTAATAGGCCGCTCTCTCCCCTTTGACCCTTAAGACAGAGTTCACGCACTGCCTTTCGTAAACAAACAATAACAACAGCATAGGGGTAGGAGGGCTAGTGAAAGAAGTGGTCTGTGTACTTGAGAATGGTGATGAAAGCTGCGAATGCCGACGAGAATGATGGGAAAAGTCTAAACCTCAGGGGTGTAACTCTCGTTGGTGAAGCAGGTGCAGTAGCACCGGGGCTCAGAGCCCTGAGGGGGCCATACACCCTGATAATCGCTATATTGAACTACCCCATCCCCAGCCAAAAAAACAGTTTCCTGCCTTGCACCAGGGCACACGGCATCCTCACTAGGCTGTACTTCTGAATACCCAAAGAACTCTGAAAATATATGCTAATTCATAACGCTATGGTTGCATTAATCTTTCACCTTCATGGCTACCTCTAGGTGCAGGCTGCCCCACGCACTTGGTAAACAAGGGGGCAACGAATGTTAGCGCTTGTCACCCCCTGTCGCGGACTGCGCACCTCTGGCTGAAGGTCGTCAGCAGTGCACCCCCCAGAAAGAACTCAGACGAGCTGCTCAGCCACTAAACCTTTAAAGAAAAAAGTTGCCGACTGTCTCGATTTCTGCTCAGAAGGGGTTTTGCCACGCTAAGTGGATCGGTGGCCGCTATTTCGTTGTCAACTTGTCCGACAATGCTGTCACCTCACTGGAATACGCCTGTCACGTGAGAAAGTGTGTGTTTGTCTTGTGGTGACTGGATTTAATAATTGGCTTACATGTATTACATGGGTACGCAGTTTCCTCATAAATGCAATTTCTGACGTGTTTTCAATTGTACATTAGATTTTAAAATATTAGAATATATTAAAAATGTAAAGTTTGGGTCCTTTCCGGAGACTGAATTCGCTGGCTACTGTCTGGTTTAAATATTCCTTAAAAACCCCAACAACCAAGACACGGACATTGTTTTGACATTCATGTCAAAATGCTCGACGGGCATCTGCTATCCAGTTTGCTTTCAAAACGACTTCCTTAAATTGCTGGGCTTCGGTTGTTCCCTATTTCTGCAGCCTGTTTTCCTCACTTTGTTGTGGTCTAACTGCTCCTTTGTAACACTCGGGCTCCTTGTCGCCTTACTTCACTTTTAATATATGTTTAAACATGTCTTGGAAAGCTACCTATGTCCCCTTTACCGCCCAGGGACGAAAATCGAACCGATAAAGTGACATTGAAGGGGCCGGTGCATTGTGGCCTCGCGTGCCAACTCCCAGTACCAACCTGACCTGACCAAATTCGCAGAATTCTGTCCGGATGTGGCGCATGTCTCGTGAAACTCTTATACAGCGCACAGAAACAGAATGGAGTAGCCGGGCACAAATGCATTCGGCACAAATGGCAAAGTTTAGTTCCCTAATATCAACACTTTTGGAAGGCTAGCATCTGAACGACGCAATCATTAAATGGGATTCATATTTTGAGCTAAGAACTTCACACACTCCGGCACAAAGTGCATGTATATTTACTGGTGCTAGTTAAACTGGCGAGTCTGAAACGAATTTCACACTCTTAACTATTTGATTCACTTTGATCAGAAGTACTTTTGAGAGTTTTTTTGGGAGTTCAGTTCTTTCTCGCACTCACTCTCTCTTCTCCCCTCTCTTCCCCCACTCTCTCTCTCTCTCTCACACGCATATATGCTGTGCATCGTATCTCTCACCGTGCACACTCCCTTGGATTTGCATCCCCTACCCCCAACCCCTCCTGGTGCAACCAAGTAACCTCACGCATGAAACGCACACAGCACAGCAGCACCCTGCCTCACTCCAAATGACGCTTCATTCACCTGTCCTGGGCCCCTCACCGCCAATCCTCCGCATTGTTTTATAACAACATTGAAGTGTATTTACAAATCAAACATAGAAAACCTAACCCTGACCACCACCAACATAACACCCAACCCAGAGGGCCTCCCCAAAAAGTTGAATTGATCTATTGGAAGTTAGAAGCCCCAGAAGGAACAAAGGAAGCACCTGCGACTGATTCACCCCGAACAAACTCATCTGAAAAGTTTATTTGCAAGTGTCTTACAGGTGCAACCTGCAAGAGTGAAGTTTAGAACTGCATCGGCAGGAGTATGGATGCTGACGGCAACCGACCCAGCCAATGGAAGGACTTCGGCAGGAGTAGGGGTGCGTGTCTATCAATAAAACGTCCCTTCTCCTGCCCAAGCGGTTTCTGGCTAGTAACAAGTGGGTAGGGAGGAGGGCGCGCGGCCCCGGTGCTATGAGTGTCCCCGGCCCTCGGGGTATGCGTTACCTGTCATCCCCGCTGCCTGCAAACAGCTCTCCCAGCTTCCATGCGCCTCTCTGGCAGGTGCCGGCGCGCGCTGGAGCAGCTCCACCGCTCTGGGGCCCGCCTCCGCCCCTCTCCACTCCACTTCCTCATTCCAGTGCAGCATCCTCCTCTCCCTCACAGGGCCGGGGCACGCCTGTAGTGAGCTCTGCCTCCGCCGGCTCCCTGCAGCCTTTCATAGAGTCAGGGGTGCCTGGAGACGACAGGCTCCCCCTTCCGGGGGGCTCGAAGAGCAGGACTGGCAACTCCCCCTTTCATTTCCTCGGTGCACCTCTCTGTCACTCTGCGCACGCGGTCACTCGCCCACTTAAGCACATCATGCCTACCTGCCTGTGAAAACTACCATCTGAGCAGATGCTTCCAGTCATACTCAATCACACAGCACTCTAACGCGAAGCAATTTGCATATAATTTGCCAAACAATTATTAACAGCCCGTTGACAGACACATGTTATCAACCCACGAAGGATGACATTCCGAGTCTGCCATGTTGTGATTGAAACTCGTCCATTGTATGTCGCAGCAACGAGACCCTATGTCTAGAGAGCTTTGTCACTGGCAAGTCACACCTGATGAGTGCGAGTGTTACACTGCCTAGAGCAGTCTTACTTTTGGCCAATTTCAGCGACTCAATTTACTATCGAACTGCCTAATACCTGGGAATAATATTTTTCTTTAAACATTTAAAAAAAATGTTTTTTGCCTAAAAAACCCCAAATGTATCATAAAGTTTTATGTGTGCATAAAACAACTTCATCAATCACATTTACTTAGAATTTCGGGAATGAATATTTCTGTGTTTCAGAGGAACCACTTTTTATTCAAATTTGGGATTTGCTTCACAGCGTTAAATCAAAATACCACTGGATTTATTTGGATGAGAATACATATTCCAATTACTGCACCACTCTGGCCCAACCTCGGTAGCAATTGGAAAGTAGTGGTCAGTTTATGGGACCACATTGAACCGTGGTGTCTCTAAAGTGGGATCTGAGGGGCTTTCCTTGACAGCAAAGTACATTAAAGTCCCTGGTTTGCTTAGGGCTAGTTTGTGGAACCACAGACTGGATTCCCTCATCTAAGGCCTGCATAAGGTGGGCCGTAGCTCCTGTGAGCGCAGCCCGCGGCAGTCTCTCTTCCTCGCGGATTTCTTAGGTCGCACTTGTCCTGCACAGGCAGCTTTTAGTCGCACCATCTAAGCAGACGGTCAACGGGCACGCCCATACGCGGTCTTCAGGCCTGTTCAGGACGGTTCTTCAATTTTTGCCACACGAACCAGGCACACCAAATCGGCGCAGCTTCCATCCAGCATAGCACATCACTCGGGCATCATTAGGGTGCCATTTGGTCCGGATCAGGAGAGTTTGTCGAGGTCCTCCGGCGGAGCTTCAGTGCTGCACGGCCATCTTGGACGGCAGCCTGACCATGCCCCCTCGAAGCTGAACTTTAGAGAAGCAGGCCAGTGCCCTCCACTCCAGTGACTCAGATATAAAGGTCTGATCGCACTATGGATTCTAAAAACGCTGTACGCTGCTACATTTGCTCTACTGATAAACCCATGACAGGGATAGTGGCCCACAATTAGGGCTACTGGTATACCGTCCCCCTGGGACAGCGAGCCCTTGGATAACATCGTTACCGGACTTCCTAGCCCCAGTACTGCTTAAAGCGCCTAATTTCACAATCTTAGGGGACCTAAACATACATTTAGACGACCATAAGTGCCCTAATAGGAATCAGCTTCTCCCTATTCTGGAAGCTTTTAACCTTCAACTTCTAAACACAGGTCCCACTCATTGTGCCGGTCACTTACTGGACCCGATCCTATCTAACCTGTCCCTAGATTGTTCTCGTGAAGCCCTACAAATCACCTGGTCCGACCACTTAGCTGTCCCCTTCTCTTATGACATGGCTGATACAGTAATAAGACCTGAGGTGGAAACTACGCGGCCAGTTCGGAATTGGGGGAAGATTAACTTGCCAGAACTCAATAAACTACTGATCAAAACACTTCCATGTGTTGAACTACCAACTGCCGCTCTCAATTGCGCCACTGAACTCTGGCTAACCACTGCAGTCAATACAGCGCTTCCAATGACATCAAAGCCCGCATTTTCACACCACCCTCCTGCTCCATGGTATTCGGAACAACTTAAAAGCCTCCGCTCACATTGTAAGACCTTGGAGCGTAAATGGAGACAAGGCTATTCTCCTTCACGTAAAGCCACATATAAAGAAGCCTTAAAAAAATACCACTACAGTTGTAAAACTGCTAAAGCAGACTACACAAGGAAAACTGTGACTGATGCACAAAACTGCCCAAAGGTGCTATTCTCTGTTGTCAAAAAATTGACTGGTGCTAACTCGATCCCTCCTCCCCCGGCACTTGATGGCACTCAGTGTCAGTCCTTAGCGGATTACTTCATAGATAAAGTTGATCTTATCTATGAAAATTTCACTACACCTCCAGGTACTATGTACACTGCCCTTGACATAGTCCAAAAATTGGAAAACAATGACACTGATGCAGTAGTCACTACTTGGCAGCCCTTAGACGCCATTTCTTTCCTCTCCTGTTTAAATAGTGTGAGATCGGGCTCCCCACAGGACGCTCTCCCGGCCAAAATATTAAAACAATTAGACCCCCTCACTCATCCCCCCATCATTAAATTACTCAACGCTTCTCTGAGCGAGGCCCATGTCCCACAACCTTGGAAACACGCCATGGTTGTACCGTTATTAAAAAAACAGGGTGCAGATCCTTCAAATCCTGCTAACTTTCGCCCTATATCTTTGTTGCCAATTTTCTCAAAGATATTGGAGAGACATATAAATTCTCAGCTCTCCAAACTGGTTGAAAACACTGGATTTCTCCATCCTTCTCAGTCGGGCTTTCGGCCTAGGCACTCAACCGAGACAGCCCTCCTGGGGGTGACAGAGAGTCTTAGGCACGGTGTCGATCAGGGAAACACCATGGCGCTCATCCTGCTGGATTTGAGCGCAGCTTTCGACACCGTGTCACATTCCATCCTCACTGACTCTCTGAAATCTCTAGGTGTGGCAGGCCAGGCCTTGGCCTGGCTGGCGTCTTTCCTTAGTGACCGAAGCTTCCAAGTGTTTTCTTCTAAAGCTGCCTCCGCCATTTGTCCTTCCACCCGTGGCGTCCCCCAGGGCTCAATTCTTAGCCCTTTATTATTTAATATTTATGTTAAACCCTTGGCAACCATAGTCGAACAAGCTGGGCTAACCCTGTTTTCCTACGCAGATGACACCCAGATTGTCTTCTCCTTGTCAGGGAGAGACGTAAACAACATCTCCGCACTCAAGTCGGGCCTCACTCTTGTGGCCGACTGGATGCGGAGAAATTGTCTCAAGCTGAATGGGGAGAAGACCGAGGTGGTCATTCTGGGACAGAACAAACATCTTTGGGGTCCTCGCCATTGGCCCATCAAACTGGGAAATGCGCCTACACCATCTACTGCAGTTCGCAACCTGGGCGTCATTACTGACGACAGGCTAACTATGAGACAACAGGCTACTAAGGTCTCAGCCATCTGCTTTTCAACCTTGCGATGGCTTCACAAGATTTTGTGGATGCTCCCCCTCTCCTCTCGCAGAACTGTAGTCCAGGCACTTGTAACATCACGCCTGGACTATGGCAACATTCTCTATTTGGGCGCAGATAAAGCTACTATACATGTGCTGCAGGTGGTGCAAAATGCGGCCGCGCGCCTGCTAAAGAATGTCCCCAGACGCACCTCAGCCACTGCCGCTTTGCGTGACCTCCATTGGTTGAGCATCCCAGAACGCGTTAAATTCAAGGCACTCTGCTATATGTTCAAGGCTAAGCAGGGTAGCGCCCCAGTATATGTTCAGGGGCTGGTAAAACCCTATAGACCCCTGCGCTCATTAAGGTCATCGGACATTGGCAATTTCACAGTACCAAGATGGAAGCTGGCAAAAATGGGAGGCCGCTCCTTTTCCACTCTTGGTCCTAAATACTGGAACTCCCTCCCATTGGCATTAAAATCTGAGACCAACTTACTCCGCTTCCGTAAGGCTTTGAAGACCCTGCTCTTTACTAAGCGTGACCAATAGTCGGCAGAGGCCTTAAGTCAAGGTGACATTCTCTTTTCTTCTACAGTCTATCCCTGGCGCCGGGAAACCCATTGTGGGTAGCTGTGCGCGGTACAAGCTTAAATAAATAAAATAAATAAATAAAAATAAATTAGTAAATGAGAGCATGCTTAGTACATCACTCCAGGTCATGTACAGTTCCAGGACATACTCATGGAATGGACAGGCCTAGGCCACTGCTCACTCACTTGATTATCGTGATGCCAAGGTCAACAATCAAAAGCCAGGGTACAGGAACAGGCCTGTACGCCATGCAGGGGACATTTCAGTCCCAACATTTACTAACTGCACCAGAAAACCCACATTTGATGTGTGTGAAGATGGATACAAATAATGAATCTATTGCTATAATTGTCGCATAAAATATAGTAAGGTATGCACGCTTTCTCAATTTGACTGATTAAGGGTTGCTTTTTATTTTCTTCATATGTCTCCCATTGTGTTTCATTCAAGTTGATCTTGGACCAGTTGTTTTAGGTCTGGGTCGACAGTTTAGCTGCCAATTGACCTTTTGTTACCAGTACTCCAACATATAGGGTGGGCTTGGGCTCTTTCTCACAGAAGTATTCCTGCTCAGCTAATGTTATTTGCTATTTGGATTTATTCTTTATTCAGCAATGCATGAAGAACTATTTTACATTTAAATAGTACTCTCAGTCATTGGACACTCAATTATTTGTGTCAAAAATGCATTGTATTCATGGAGCAATTCACTTTGTTACATAAGTCTTTTTAGGTGTGCATATGCATTCAAGAACCCTGTAACCTTCAAGTCAATCCAAAAAGGTCCAGTTACAGACACCACTGTAATGTTCTCAAAGTGATTTTTTTGGTATTCATTCTTGATCTGCAATGACACATTTTGCTTGGCTCAGGCGGCCTTGATCAAACACAATTGTGGTGCCATTTTGATCTCCTTTTCAATTAAAAAAAACAACGGTTAAACCTTTGTTACAGTTTGGAAAGCTTTATTTATTATTTTTATACAAACCAAACTTAAACTACACAAACCTTACAAACTCTACACTTATAGTTATACCTTTAACTTATAAAATATGCACCACCTTAACATTACTGAAACTTTATTTATTTTATATCTACAAATCGAAATGAAACTACACAAAAATGTATCATTCTAAACATATATTTATGCCTTTATTTTATAATATACGCAACACCTTTAAACTGTTATAATTCTAGCACCTCCATAAACAGTGTATTCAAGTCCGTAGCCAAACAACATTAACTAGAACTTGTGCCTCATACCCTTTTACATCACTTATGCCACCTAAAATAATAATATTTAAAATAATAGCTATGACATCGCAAGTCACATCTTTTGTGAGAACACAGTGCATGGTGAAGTGGCGAGTAATATGAACATGGGTAATGTCATTAGAGATGTCATCAGTGATGTCGTAAACTATGCCATAGAACATGGCATGATTGATGTAATATGTGAGGTTACAAGCAATACATGGTGGGGTGCACATTTTAGTTAGCTCTTCTAACTATAACTGGTGAATTTCTGTGGTTTTTTAGTTCAAAACATTATGGGGCTTATTAGTGCGGCAGTCCCGCACCGGCAATTAGGATGCCACCGCGCAGTGGTGCGGCGGTCCTGCACCGGCAATTTGGATGCCACGGCCACAGTGGCATCCCCCATCCACATCATTGTGGCGGGCAGTGCACACAGCACCGCCCGCCACAATGCTGTGGCTGCACCTTGTGCATTTGCATGCACAACGTGGCAGGCACCGCGCGGTGCCTGCCATGTTGTGCATGCAAATGCAGAGGGGTACCATAGGTACCCCCCATGTGCACCCCCACCCCCAAACACCCTGGGGGCCCGCAACAGGCCCCCACAGTCATGCACCGCATGCCTTTCCATGCTATGGAAAGGCACTAATCCGCCTGTATGCTCTTATGGATGGCTGTGCCCCTTTTCCGCCCAGTCGACTGATCGACTGGAGGAAAACCGGCGGACGGTCTTTCCGTCCGCCAGGGTCCTCCCCGCCATAGTAATATGGCAGGGGTAAATGGGTGGCTGGCGGTGTATAATGTCGGGTGGACGCCACTGCCATACAGGCGGTGGCGATCCACCCGACATTATAATAGACCCCTATGTTGGCACTGAAATTTTCACCTAACTATAATGTCCTCCTTAACTTTTGTGTTTTTTTTTTGTTTTAGCAGTTTGGGGTTAGGTCTTTGCATTTATTGGTTTGCTCACATACCATTCACATTTTGTGCTTGCCCATCATATCATTCAGCATGAGGCAATGGGTCCGGTAACTTCAAGCACTGGCTCTCTTGCACTAAAAGTGCTTGAGCATTTTGGTGGTCAAGCACCCATCTGCCTAAAAAGGGGGTGCACTTTCATGCCAGGGCTGGTGAGCTGTTCTTTAACCCTTTTTAAATTTTTTAGTCATCTTGTGTTTTAACACTATGTTTTCATGTGACAATAATTTACAGCGAAAACAATACTTTCTTTGTGCCAATAAGAATAACATTTCATCAATAATCATCAATAAATCTTTATTCTGCTTAACTAGCCATAAAAAAAAAATCTCCTTTTCGGTCTCGCGCCCGGTGCAGGCAGCGCGCGAGGGCATCCCCCAGCGATAGGATGAAGCGGTGGAACGTAGACTGCAGCAAACTATGGCGTCCTTTGAAACTAAGCCGACTTGCGGAGGGAATCTACGGCAGGAACGGGATGCTGCACAAATATACTTGTCCTGTAAGAATATCCACCTGTCACTTGTAATGCCATGAAGTTAGAGGAAGCACTGTTCAGGCTTTGTTAGCCTGCACCACCACTTGCTCCTGCTTGCTGCTTGCTGTGGTGGGACTCGGTCACCAAGACTGCTTTGCCTTCCAGAGGGAGAGGAAGGGGCCTTCTTCCACTCTAATATCGTGGCTGCCTCCCGCAGTGTGGGACGTGCTGTTCAGGCTCTGTTAGCCTGCACCACCACTTGCTCCTGTTTGCTACCTGCTGGGGTGGGACTTGGTCCCCCAGCTTGCTTTGCCTTACAGAGGGAGAGGGGCGGGTCTCCTCCCACTCAAATATTGCGGCCGCCTCCCGCAGTGACCGATGCGCTGTCCAGGCTCTGTTAGCCTGCACCACCACTTGCTCCTGTTTGCTGCCTGCTGGGGTGGAACTCGGTCCCCCAGCCTGCTTTGCCTCCTAGAGGGGGAGGGAGGGGCCTCCTCCCACTCAAATATCGAAGCCGTATCCTGCAGTACAGGCATGGCTGAGCAAAACCTGGGCTAAGGGTAGACCCATCTGTGCCCATCATAGCCCGACAGAGGCTGGGCAACCCCTCTTTCGTCTGGAATCTGGATGAAGGAGAGCGATAAGACGGTGAGGTGGGGAGAGGGCATTATATTACTCCTGCTCATGGTCAACTGTTTGGATTGCGACTTGTGACCTGCCCCCCTGTCTGGTGGATTTTGAAAAAGAGGCTGCTGTTTGCAAACCCCGCAGGAAGTCTGTATAACTGTATGAGAATAACATTTCACTTTTATATGGATTAAAACTAAGACAATTGTTATATACAGTGTTCTGAGTGCACCTGTCTGCTGGAAGGACCCATATTGCTCTATTAAAATTATATGCACTCATATCCAATCATTTTTTGTGGCATATGTAACGATTACCAAAAATGCAAAAACAAACCATTGTGCCAGCTTTCGAAGGCCAGGCCTATCGGCATTTCCAATGGTTGTATTTATTGTCATTGTTATCTGTGTGTCAGGACTTGCATGCAAGACTATCTCTAACATGGAGACATATTTTTTTTAGGTCTTGCCTTTGCAGTGCTTGCACTGTCTCTTCAAGACATGCTGTATTCAGGATTTGGACATAATGCTCCGCCCACTCTCTGCCCATCTTTTTAATTGGCTCCTGTCCCAGTCCATTGTAGATGGTGGCTTTTCATTGGTCAATAGGCTTAGTAGTCCCTCCTTAGTACCGCCTTGTCTCTTCCTGTAACCTCCCATGAGGACACCCCCTGTCATATGTGTTGTTACTCCCTAGGTTTTAATTACAGCCTCAAGGCATGATTTTCTTATAAGGCTTCAGGCAGGACACACACTTGGTCCTAAGCTAGGCTGGCAGTGGCTACTTCAACCACTAGAACATCTCACATTTATATGAGACCGTCTATAAAGTTCCCTTCATTAGCTCCACACAGAGTACAACCTAATTCGAAATTAATGTAAGAATTCTTTTGTCACATTTCAAAGCTACTAATTGTATATATGGGCATAGCTATTTGAATGTACTCGTAGTACTGTCTTGCATGCAATGCATTATGGGTAGGGTGGATTTACCATATCTTCTGCAGGATGCAGTACCATGCGTGACCAAAAGAGGTCCCCTTTTTGCCACATATGGTACTGAACCCTGCAACATGGCTAGGTAAAAAACATTGCCATTTATAATGCCAATAACTCCAACTTTGTAGACATGTTGTGCTGGTGCCTTGCTCACTAGGGACCTCTAGGAGAAGCTTGCGGTACTGCACCTAGAAATGCTGTTCTGGTGCCTTGCTCACTATCGACCTCTAGGAGCAGTTTGCGGTACTGCACCTAGACATGCAGTGCTTAAGCCTTGCTCACTAGGGACCTCTAGTATTAGCTTGCGGTACTGCACTGAGACATGCGGTGCTGGTGCCTTGCTCACTAGGGACCTCTAGGAGTATCTTGCGGAACTGCACTGAGACATATAATGCTGGTTCCTTGCTCACTACGCAAGCATTTGCAATGCACTAGGTCTTGCATTACTAAAAGTATGAGCTATTGGCGTTGTATTATTATTTGCAACGCCAGTACCTCAAACTATCAGTAATACAAACCTTATTGCATTGCAAATGCTTGTTTCAGTCTGGAGTTATCATAGTGGGGCCAATGAGAGTTACAATGACTGCTCATATATATTTTTTCTAACTCCCAGTGACTTCTGCCCATTGTGAAATGGGCATTATTTTTTTTTAACCATGAACTCCAGGCTGCTTCCCCTCATTGCAGCCTGGGCAGTATTTTTTATTTTTACTTTGAGCTCCTAGTAGCATTTCCTCACTGTTACAGAGGATGCGTATTTTCGTTTATTTTTTATTAATTTAAGTTGCATGCTGCTTCTCATTGCTATTACTAGGTATTTATTTTCTTTTTGAAGTGATAGCATAGAAACATTTAATATACTGCTTATTATGTGTCTATGGCATACAAATGCAACCAAGAAAGCAATAAAGGCTCCCTTTTTTAGCTGACCTTAATTTCATATAGAAACAAAAACAATATTATAATGAAGAAATAGATCCTTTAGTATCGCCCAGCTTTCATTTATATATAAAAAAAAAATAGAAATGGCACTTCATCAGGTCTGACTTTGAGATGCGTATGCATACAAGAACAGCTATGAACCAATGTTCACTTGTGCATGTTTGTTTTTGCATGTGTTACAACATGGCATCCAGACCTATTACATTTGACAATGATTGTTTCCGGGATGATTGCAAAGTGCATGAATTGACATGAATTCAGGGGACTTTCTTCAATTTCACTTGAAAGACAGTCTCTTATTTATGTTTTCTTGTGGGCGTGTCTAACATTTTCTTTTATAGTGGGAAGCATTTGAGCCATTCTTATATCAGCTTATATTGTTTTGGTGTGCAATTATCCAGTCCAGAATTTGTGGCATAACTGCTTTGAAGAATTCCCCGGAGAACGTAATTTCACTTTTGCCACAAAACAATTTTTTTTTCACTATATAGTTTTTAGACAGGCTTATTTTGGAACAATAATTGATGAACCTTTAAGAGAACCCCTTTATGCTTCTCAGTCTGTTTCAGAGGCTCCTAATAAAGTCACGAGAGTCCTGAATATGACCCTGGTATTTATGCTAAGACAGCCGAAACCTCGACTTACTCTAGTGGAGTAATATCCATTTATTAGTATCTGCATCAAAAGCAACTGTATGTTCCTGTGTATATGACCCTCTCTCCACTTGTATACAATTGCACCCAAGGGTGCAAATACTGATTTGTTAATTTTGTGCACAACTACAAGGAGCACTAGGCTGCTATTCTACTATTACACTATGGATTCATCTTCTTTTTGTCAACAATATATGCACAATTATTCAAGAGACAGGCCCTGATTCACAAAAGTAAGTCACAGTTTTGAGTACGGTTGCACTTTTTAGTAAGTTTACTTCTTCTCAGTATTCACACACTGCACTTTTGAAGTAACTCACGCTTTTGTAGTAACTTACACTTTTTTCACTTGTCTTTGTGAGCCACTTAGTGCATGCAGGTGAGGTGTGAAATATTTAATGTTAGATATTGTGTGTGGTAACTGGCTTTCTGGAGTGCTTTCATTGCCTTTTGTTTTTTTTCGCCCTGCTCTCCATGGGGTGATAATTAAAAGTTTTGTTATTTGCCACCCAGCTGATCATGAGTGTGACTCTTTTTGGAAATATGTATATTGAAGTGATGTCTGGAATCACAAACAGAATACAGGCACTTCAATCTTTGTATGGATTATGATGTCTCTAAAGTGTACCTACACAGGGACTAACAAGTGTATTGCTCTACTTATACAGAATATGACCAACCAGGCCCATGCAATGAGGCGTGTCCCTGAAAGGGAGGTTTTATAGTTCTCCATTGGGGAAACTGAAGCTTCTCTAACTATTAGTGTATTATAATTGAAACCCTTTGTCAGGCCACTGCTTCCTGGTATTTTATACCCATGGAGTTTGCAGGGCACTTTGTGTTGATCTAGTCCTCTTTTCGGCCATTTTCTTTAAGTCATTCTTTTCTTTTAGGCCTGCTAGTGCTTAGTTGAAAAAGTGAAAATAGCATGGCACTATAAAATTGTTTTCTTTTGTTTACAAGAAGCAACAATGCATAGTATTATTTCTAATTCTATCTACATAATATCTAGAAATATAGCTGGGTAATTATTAAAAGTATGATTGCTTTCCTTCAAGATATTCTAACTGGCTTCTTCAAAAAGAGCAGAGCATGAGTTATCTATGAGGTAAATGACCAAAACCTTGTTTCAAAATTTTTGTAGACTAACAATATTGTGGCAAAAATATTGTCAAGTCAAAAATTTTGAGGGAACGAATATAGAAGGTAAGAATATAGTTTTTTATGTATATATAATTGTCATTTTTCTAAATATTGTTGTTTATAATATAGCTTAATTTAATATTTTTGTATTACATTTAGTTTTTGAATGAATATGATATATATTAATTATTATATTAGTTTTAGGTATTTGTATCATTATAAATTTGATTTAGACTTTTTGTATAGTTTATATGTTTTAATTAGGCCCAGGTGGAATTTTTTATTCTGCTCACGGAATTGGAGGAAATTGATGACTCTGCGTTACTCTTGATACACAGCGGTCTGGTCAAATCCCATCAACTGCTGTGTCGTGTAATTTTTTTCCTGTTCGAGCAATGCAATAACAGGAGAAATGCAAGGCTCCCGCAAGTGAGCCGGTGAGCGAGATTTGGCATCCGCTAGAGCATTTCGGGTTGTTGGGAAGCCTGCTGACGAATTTTTCTAATGCTAGTGGTCCAGTTACAAAGCTGCTTCTCGAGTAGATTTTCAACTCGAGAAATAGCAAAATCAAGTCACAATAGTTTTCCAAGTAGGTATTCTACCTGAATGGTTGGTTCAGGTAGTTCTTTTTAAATTGTATTTGTTTTATTTTACTTTTCTTTCAACAGGAAGCAAGTGCCACAGAGACCGCAACTACCTCTTCCTGTCCAGAAGGCTCTTCCCACTGCTTTGTCCATCCCTTGATTACTTTTCATTTGGATTTGGAGGGGAAAGATCACTCTCTTTGTCTTCAATCCCTGATGCATATGCATTTGTATTTTAAGGATTTTCTTGTGACCAATCAAGTAAGTGAAAGAACATTTGAATAAGTTTGTTGTTTTTTGGAGGGCATGCAGCAGTATTTTCTTTTTACTTTTTTGTTTTTCTTACTTTCAAAATGTAATTGTGGGTGTCCTGGAGTTGTAGAAGGGGTATATTTTGCATTCATTTAAAAAGATTTTTTATAAGGGAAAAAGTTTGAACATTTTTGGGAGGACTGGGGGCAGCTTATACATTTCGTTTTCTTCATTGTCTTGTGTGTTGTTTGTGAATTATGCACTGTTTTGCTCATTTTACTGTTTGGAGCCTAGTCTGCTCATGGGCAAGCCAGCACTAGGCACTGGGTGCATATTAAAAAAAGAATTATGTGCTATATGTTTTTAAAAACATTTATTGATTCATGGATGGCCATGGATTAAATGCAAAATGTGGTTTTTTTGTATTTTATATTTTTCTGTAAAGTGTATTTTGGTTCAGTAATTGTTTTATGACTTGGGTGTTTGTGGTTGGGGAATTATTAAAGCTGACTAGCTGATTTAATTTTAGTTTTTTGCATTGCTGAATTAATGAAATGTTTTTACATTTTCCCCAAAACCCCTGGCCTGACATAGGTGTTACATAGGCCATAGGCACACACCAGAAATGTTTTTAAGAATTATTTCATTTTCCCCTACACCCCTGCCTGCCGTAGGTGTCTTATAGACCATAGGCGCACACCAGCAATAATGTTTTAGGGAATATTCCAATTTTCCCTGCACCCCCTGTCTTTCATATGTGTATAGTCTCATGTTATGTTATGTTATGTTAAGAGTTTTGTAAAGCGCATCAGCTGCCCCAGCTAAGAGGCGTCCCGGTGCTGAGCAACAAGAGAGCAGCACGCACAAAAGCACAGGAGGCCTACAAGGGAGGAAACAGGAATGTATTAATGGCTTTCCTAAAGTGAAGATAGTTAGTAAGCCCACGGATGTGGGCCGGCATAGAGTTCCACAGAATGGCAGCTCTATTACGAAAAGAGCGCCCACCGGCACGGACTCTTCTCACCCGGGGGATCACTACCAGACATTGTCCCATGGATCGAAGTGATCGTGTAGGAGTGTAAGGTACAAGAAGATCAGACAGAATTTGTGGGGATGACAATTTCAAAATTTTAAAGGCAATACAAAGTGCCTTAAACTCGATTCGCCTAGCCACAGGCAGCCAATGGAGGCGACGGATGGCACTGGTCACTGTGCAAGTTCTGCACAGCCCAGAAGAGATCTTGCGGCCGCGTTCTGGACTCTCTGTAGCCTCTGTATTTCAGATTTATTAGCTCCCAAATACAGCGAGCAAGCATAGTCGAGCCTAGACAAGATCAGGGCCTGAATAATGATCTATCTGGTCGAAGCATCGAAGAAGGCCAGGATGGGTTTGAGCCCGCGCAACAAACCGAAACATGTTCCCGCCACCTTTTCTGTCTGAATCTGAAAATTAAGTGAGTTGTCCATCCAGACCCCCAGGTTCTTCACAACAGGCTTAGAGATGGGAGTCGTACCTAAGCTCTTGGGCCACCACAGCTCGCTCCAACAATCATGGTTCCCTCCCACCAACAACACTTCTGACTTGCTGGTATTCAGTTGGAGACACTTGGCGTTCATCCACTCGGCAACCACCGAGAGGTCACCCTGAAATTTCCTGGCGTCCTGCTCGGGGTCACTCGAGAGAGCCGCCACCAACTGGGTATCGTCCGCATAAGAGACCTTGGTCAGCCCTCTGCTCCTGGCTACACCCGCCAGAGGTTGAACATAGAGATTAAAGAGCAGAGGGCTCAGGGACGAGCCTTGTGGGACCCCTTGGCCTATGGGAAAGGTACCAGAAGCAAACGGGGGGGCAACCACCTGAAACGTCCTATCAGCGAGGAAGGAAGACAGCCACTTAAGAGCTGAACCAGTGACTCCAGCCTCAGACAGACGATTCAGCAGAATGACATGAGACACCGTGTCAAACGTGGCACTGAGGTCCAAAAAGATCAGCGCTGACGTCTGCCCTGCGTCTAAAGCCATCCACAGATGTTCAGTCACGGCCAGCAGCGTTGACTCAGTGCTGTGGCAAGGCCGGAACACGTTTTGAGAGGGGTCAGGCCTCTGATTTACAGTAAGAAATTCCGTGAGAAGGGAATTAATATAGGCCTCTGTGATCTTCGCAGTCCAAGGTAACAGGGAAATGGGTCGAAAACCTTTTGGTTTTTGGGGGTCTAAAGAAGGTTTCTTGAGCAGTGGTATTACCCTGGCCTGCTTCCAAGCCCTGGGCACAACCTCTGCACTGAAGGACCCATTAATCACCATTTCCAAAGGGTGTATGATGGTAGGTAGGATTTTTTGAAATTGGTCAGGCTTCAAAGGGTCAGCAGGAGAGCCCGACTTCACCTTGGAGCAAAGTGTCAGTAAAACCTCTTGAGTGATGGGGGAAAAACCTCAAGGACACCATCAATGAGGTTACAAGAGGTATCGAGAGGACCTATAAGGGCCATAGGAAAGCTTTTATAAATATCCTCGACCTTCTTGACAAAAAAATTGGCCAATTCATCACATTGCAAGTCGGAGGTAATTACTGAACTTGCAGCGCCCTTCTGTGTTTTAAGCTCTGTCACTATAGAAAAAATACTCTTAGCCGGATTGGAACTCCCACTAATCTGCTCGGCGTAGAATGCGGCACGCTCAACAAGGAGGGCCCTGTGGTAACACTTAACAGCAGCGCGGTAGAGAACCTTGGATGTAGGATCAAAGTCCCGTCGCCAGGTTCTCTCCAGCTTCTTACAGGTCTTATGTAAGACAGCTAGTTTAGCATTATACCAGGGGTTAGATTTGTTATGCCGGCTCATGGACAGCCTAACAGGAATAAGGACATCCGAAGGCCGGGTGATCCAATTGGAAAAAATTGAGTGGGCCTCGTTAGGGTCAGCCGGAACAACCGGGGAGGTGATAGCAAGATGCCTTTGAAAATGTTCCCAATTCAATTTATGCCAAGGACGCTTAAAAGACGAGGTGTTTACTAGATTGCTCGCTGGCAAAATATCGTGAATCACTATGGAAACTAGATAGTGATCAGACCAGTCCATCAGAACAGGGGTTTGAACCACAAGGGAAGGTATGTTTGGAAAAATAGGGTCGAGTAGATGGCCAGCCAAATGCGTGGGGCCTGAGACCCGTTGCTCGAGCTGACATGCAGCAAGGTCAGCCAGGAACAATAGCACATCAGGATCAGAGAGGTTTTCTAGATGTAAATTAAGGTCGCCTATAACTGAAAAGTTAGAGGCATTAACCGCCAGAGTGCTGACTATCTCGGACAGAGCATCTCTGAACCCTCTGGACCGACCCGGGCGACGGTAAATCAATAGTCCTGACATTGTATAATTAGAGTTGAGAGTGATTTTAAAAAAGGCGTATTCACAGTCGGTAACAGCCTGCTTAACAAAAGTACATGGGAACCCGGTTTTAAGGATGACCGCATTGCCCCCACCTCTCGTAGATCTATTAAGGGTATGAATCGTATAACCCTCCGGGAGAGCAAGTACTTGCTCCGTCACCATGTCTTCTGAGAGCCAAGTCTCAGTAAGGAATAGGACATCAGGAGACTTGTCTTCCAGGAAGTAATGGACATCAGCAAAGTGCTTGGCTAATGAGCGATAATTGAGCAGAAAAACCGTCGCAAAAGTGCAGGGAAGGAGGTTGTTGGGTCTGGCCAGGACCAGAGAAGCGAAACCACAGCATATGCACCCGAAAGGGCCCTCTAAACCTTGTAGCCGTGGTTGTAAGCACTCCGTTACGCACCTCCCATTCGCGAGCAACTCCATAGGTGCACCCCAGAGATTATTTGTTAAATAAATATTCAATTTTTCCCTGCACTCCCTCTCTGTCATAGGTATCTATCTCATAGACCATGAAAGCGCACCAGCAATCATTTATTTAAGGATTATTCCATTTTCCCCTGGACTCCTGGCCTGCCATTATAGGTGCACACCAGCAATAATGTTTATAAGGATTATTCCATTTTCTCCTGCACCCCCTGCCTGCCATAGTTGCCTTATTAGCCATTGGCACACACCAGCAATCGTTTTTTAAAGAATGATTCAATTTTTTCCTGCTCACTCTGTCTGCCATAGATGTATCCTGAGCCATAGGGGCACACCAGCAATACATTTTCTAAGGATTATTGCATTTTTCCTTACACCCCCTGTCTGCCATTGGTGTCTAGTCTCATATGCCATAACTGCACACCAGCAATAATTTTGTAAGAATGATTCAATTTTCCCATGCACCCCTTGCCTACCGCGGGTGTCTGATAGGCCATAGCCGCACACAAGCAATAATTTATTTAAGAATTATTCAATTTTCCCCTGTACCCTTCAGATGCCACAGGCGTCTCATAGGCCTTTGATGCACATAAAGTAACCTTTTTAACCCCTTCAGCGCTGCGCGGATTCCCGCGCAGTGCTGAAGGATCTGAGCGCGGGCGGGGCCATGACGGAACGGTTCCGTCATAAGCACAGCCCAACCGACGTGCATGACGGAACCGTTCCGTCACAAGCGTCGAAGGGGTTAATCTGTATATGAATGAAATATTATGTTTATGCATGGTTTGAAATAGATACACTATTGTTCTGCAGTCATGGTAGCAAGCAATGAATCTAAACTGGATTTGTCTCAGCCGCAAAGTAAATAATCGACACAGGTAACTGGACAACAGGAGCTGCAGCCAGCCGCAGTTGTTCCTGAAGTAGGAGCAGAACAGGAGGTTGAGCTGCAAGATGGTTTTTTTCAACCATTGGATTCGCAATCTCCAGCAAGAAAAAGAAAGGTGATGCTATGGAGACTCCCGCCTCTCCGTAGCACAGGTGGCTGATGCCCCGCCCACTGCAGAGGAGACCGTAGTGAAGGGTGGAATGGTGGACTGCTCCGGGACGCGGAGAACGTGGAGCTGCTGCCGGGACTCTTCAATCAGTCTGGGGTGTCGGAAGCAAGTTAATGCGAGCTGAGCTTTGACATTAGGAGCTTAAACGGAATGCTTTTTCGGGATTTTGTTGAAATGCAGCTTTGAATCGCGGAGATTGGATTGTTGAGAACTAGGAGTCAAAGGAGGTGGAAACCTGTGGGAAAATCTGGAGACTGCTGGCAGGCACTGCATCTGTGCTCGGTAAGTGCGTAAAATATGTTGTACAGCCCAATTAATATTTCTGCTTGAGGCGCAAGGGTTATACAGCTTGGCTGGGTGTTTTCACATTAAAAGCTACTGCTGCCTTGCCAGGTAAAGCTTGAAAGAGATTAAAAGGTCCGTTGGCAGTGAGTGGGACCAGCAGGAGGAGTTAAGACGCCAGTTAAGCGAGAGAGGCACTTGTATAGTACTGGCAGCAGTACTGGCTGGCTGACAAGGTGTTGGAGGCTTCCGAGAAAGGTAAAAAAAAGAAAAGATGGGCAGGCATCAGAAACAAGCCAATGCCTTAGCAAAAGTGGACGGGGCGACCGGGCTGAAAGCTAAAAAACACCTGGTACAAGCAAAAGGTGCACAAACTCTGGCCAAAGAGTCAGGTCAGATTAATTGTTCAGGACTAAATTCAAGCTCCGAGAGCTCACAGAAGATCTGTTTGAGCCACGGCTCAAGCTACAGCAAGGGGGAAGGGACCCCAATCTTGTAATCGATGGTCCTAATGAAGGGGAAAAGGGCCAGTCCAGTGAGCCCACGCCTGGAATTAATAAGACACAATTAAAAATTGCTAAAGATTTTCCCTTATTCACTAAGAATAGCACCCAATCGTTAGCCACCCAAGACTTAGTACATCTAAGTACAGACCTGTCAGTAACCTCAGAGGAAGAGTCAGCAGGAAATCCTCCTGAGAGGTTAAAAATTTCTCTATCTTCCCAGGCTTCAATATTAACTCTGGTACCTTTAATATCCTCTTATTCTGAGGGGGGAAAATTGTTGATCTCACAGGCAAGTCCAACGGCCTCATTTGATCAGCATTCGTCCCCCCAGCAGACCTCCAATACAGAAACTATCTCGGAGCAGCACCAAGAGAGTTTCCACCAATTGCAGGAAATTCCTTGTGCAACAACGGAGAAGGGCTCGGAATCGCTGGGTCAAGCTTTTAATTGGGAGAATCAAAATTCACAAGTCAAACTGCAACTCGGGTCCAGCTGGGCTAACTCGCAACAGGTGGAAATTAAAACTTTACTTAATCTCATTTTGGAGGAGATCAGGGATATGAAAAAGTCCCAGGTACTCGAGACTGCTGCGTTTCACCTCAGGCTGAAAAAAATTGAAGAAACGATCTATGGCATTCCCGTTAGACTTGAAGAGGCAGAATCAAGGATAGCTCATTTAGAGGATCAGATGAGCTCTACGATCCAGAAAATCAACACTCTGTCGGCGGATAAGATTGCTCTTGAGAATAAGCTGGAAGATTTAGAAAATCATTCACGCCGCTCTAACCTTCGAATCGTGGGAGTGCCGGAGGGGAGCGAGGGGAGCAATACCCTCCACTGGGTTCAAACTCTCCTTAAGCAAAAAGTGTTACCGGATTTTACGGTGGATTTGCAATTAACTAGGGCTCATTGGGTTCCAGCTTATCCCATCCCTAACTCTAAATATCCTCGCACAATTTTAATCAACTTTGCTGATTACAGAATTAAAGAGAACGTCCTGACCAAAGCTATTCAGCAGAGACAGTTTGTTTTTGGCGAGGGTACCAAATGTCAGATTTTTCCAGACATGTCTGCAGGAGCAGCACGTAGACGTAAAGAATTTGTTAAACTTTTGTATTTATTTAAGGCAGAGGGAGCTCAGGCATCCATTGCACAACAATCAAAACTAAGGGTGCTGGTTAAAGGAAAGTTCCATATGCTTTCACGGGTAGAAGAAGCTCAGGAATTACTGAGCGAGATTACTACTGCAAGATGAATCTGTGTCATATTGAAGCTGCACAAATTGACTTACGTTTGATTTATGTCCACTGGGGTATTTAGGACTCCTCTGTTGTATGGGCTGCGGGCAGATCACCTAGGGTGCAGCTTCAGGGCACCCCATTGGCCAAGGGAGGGAGAGATGTGGGATGTGGGGCATTTCTGGGGGGGGGGGTCAGGGTTTCAGGTTTTTTTTTTGGGAGGGGTGGTGTATAGCAACAGGAAAATATGAACAGGAAAGATGTAATAGATTTTATAGATTTACTTTAATCAATGCAGGCCACGCTACCTGGGTTCTTCAAAAAAATAATATAGAATTACAGATGAAAATGTTGAAATGCAGAATATAAAAATTATTACCTGTAATGTTAATGGATTACTTAACCTGCGGAAAAGTGCTTCTTTTTTAAATTGGGTTACTTCTCTTTCTCTCAAGATTGTGTTCTTACAGGAAACACATCTTAGATCTGATAACCCAAAGATAGTACTTCCCAAAAGGTATTCGCAGGCATTTATTTCTTCTGACAATTTAGCCATCCGAGGGGTAGGGATTCTACTAGCAAACACACTGGGAAGTTAAGGATGTCCAACGAGATGGGAAAGGCAGATGGATGTGGGTAAAAGTCAAGCTGCAGGAGACAATTTTGAATTTGGTAAATTATTACGGTCCTATCGACGACGATATTGTAGCACTTGGCCAAATTTACCAATTAGTAATAAGTATCGAAGGTATACTAGTTCTGGGCGGTGATTTTAATTTTATTCAGAATTTAGCCTTGGATTCTTCAAATAAGGCGAAGCGTCAACTAAAACCTAAAACTGCAAAATTAATTAACAGCCTTACAAAAGATTTCTCACTAATAGATCCCTGGAGATTAGTCTATCCTACTCTCTTACAATTTACTTGCTACTCAGCAAGATTTAGATCGGCCTCACGTTTGGATTATTTTTTAGTGGACAAATTAGTTGCTAATGGTCCGGCAGAAATAGTCGCCAACTCTTTTTCAGACCATTCTGTAGTTTCTTTTATATTAATATTAAATAAGAGTTTGAAAAATAGACCCAGATGGCAATTCGATAAATCCCTACTACAAGATACGATCTGGTTAACAGAAACCAGAGGGTTTATCAAGGAGATTTTTAAACACAATTTAAATACGGCCCCTTTAGTTACGGTATGGGATGCCTTTAAAGCCACGTTTAGAGGCCAGGTTATTTCCTATAAGGCAAGAATAAGTAACCTACAGAGACATAAGATTTCCGCACTTCAAACGGCTGTGGAGAAGGCTAGACTAAAGATAATTCTTACAGATACATCAGTGCCCATAATAAAAGCACGGCAGCAAGCGCTAGCTAGGGCAAAGGAGAAGCTGAAAAGATTTTTCCTTAACAGAGGAAATTGCAGGGAGTAAGGCTTACCAACAAAAGCTTTATGAGGAGTCAGCACATTGGCAGATTTTTGGCTTGTTCCACGAAATCTCAAAAAGCTGCACAATTAATCACTCAAATTAAAAATCCAGTAGCAGGTCTGTTAGAAGATGATAAGCAGGCTATTGGTGAGGTGTTCTGCTCACATTTTAACCATATCTATGGAGAAACGCAGGGGGTAGATGAAGCAGATCTCGGGCGATATTTTCATTCATTGGAGCTACCTTTACTATCACAGCAGCTCTCAGAGGCATTGAACTCTCAAATAGGAATCCCTGAAGCTCAAGTAGTATTAAAAAGTATGGCTAATGCCAAGGCCAGTGGGGCAGATGGGATTCCTGTAGAAATGTATAAGGTATTTCAAGATGAACTGCTTCCTTTTTTAGTAAAAACTGCTTAATGAAATTAAGGATGGTATAGATATTCCCCAAAGTTTTAAGTAATCTGTGGAAATAGTCTTTCTCGAAAAGGATAAGGATCCTTTGGATCCAAGCTCTTATCGCCCCATTAGTCTGCTAAACACAGATTATAAATTTCTTATGAAAATCTGGGCAAAAAGGATAGCTCCCTGCGCACAACAGGTGGTGCATAGTGATCAAAATGGTTTTATTCCTCGACGTTTGATGGCATCGAATACGTATTTTTTAATGCAAGCCATAGATTACTTTTCTATTAATAAGATTGATGCAGTGATTATGATGATGGATGATTGATTTGGTAGACTGGAGTGCTTTATTTTTTATTTTACAAAAGTTTGGTTTTCCTCAGCAATTTGTACAGATGTTAACAAAAATGTATAGAGGGGCAGAAGCCACAATCTTGATTAACGGCTTAGTAAAGGGTAAGTTTCCCATCGATCGTGGCACACTATTGAACCCCTAGCTGAGAAGATCCGGAAGAGCTTAATGATCGTGCCTCCCATTGATGGTATGGCAAAAATTAAACTCGATGCAGATGATATCATTCTATATCTGAAAGCAGGGGCAGTTAATGTACAGAATGTGTTGAATGAAATTCAAAACTTTACGCAAGTCGGAGGATATAAAGTTAATCATGCAAAAACTGAAATTTTATCTTTTAATATGACTCCTTTGGATTTTCCATCTGCCATCAATCTAAAACCACCGCATCCAATCAGATATTTGGGGATACATGTCACTAACGATTTTGGGCAATTATTTATTTTGAATTTTACTAGATTACTCAAGAAATTGAAAAAGTTATTTGATAACTGGTCTCTGCTTCAACTATCCTTAGTGGGGAGGATCTCTATGGTTAAAATGACCGTGCTTCCATTGTTTTTGCTTCTATTTATTAATCTTCCCATGAAAATCCCGAATCATTATTTTAAGGAGCTGGATCAATTAATAAGGAAGTTTGTCTGGAATAATAAACATCCTAGGGTAAGTTCTCTATATTGAAATTAGATGTAACTTCAGGAGGAATAGCACTCCCACATTTTTCAAACTATTATCAGGCTTCTTTACTTAATTTATTTTCCCATTGGGTAAGGAAAATTCTGTTTTCGATATTTTTTTAAAAATACATATGTTGAATACATATGTTGAATAAAAGTGCCATTGGACTCCTCGTGTTCCTACGTTTGGCGAAACTCCCCTAAAAAACAAGATATAAGGTTATTCTCACACTAGCTGAAAGAATGCAGTTATTTTTTAAATCACGAGATGTCCCTGTATTTCACGCTTATACCACTATACAAGATGGGGTAGTAGGAGGTCTGAAACTCTCCAGAGGGCGTTTTCAGGATTGGCAAGAACTGGGCTATCTCCAGCTTGGGGATTTTTATAATCATGATACATCAATCAACTGGGAAACGGTTTGTGTGCAGGCCACTCCGCCGAACACCGCTCTCGTTATGAGCTTTGTAGAAATAATCAATTTCCTTAAAATTAATTACTCAATGTTGGGTGAGACGGTACGGCCAATTGTTAAGCAGATAGTAAATACAATGGTAGGGGTTGGCTGTTGATATTAGCTACTTCATCAAAAATCCAACTCAGAAGAGATTCTGACGAAAGAGCTCCGAAATATTCATTCAGAGACAGGCTGTAAGTTCAATACCAGAGAGTGGAAACAGCTTAGTGATCTGGCGAATAAAGCACTCAGAGGTGCCAATTTTAAAAGAATGAATTTCTTATCCAGATGGCTATTATATTTTACACCCCTGAAATTGTCTAAAATGTTTCAAACCTGCCCGAATCAATGTTTTCGCTGTAACAAAGAGGGTGAAGGGGGTTGGTCACATATATTTTACGAATGTAATGATTTACAGTACTTCCGGAAGAGGGGTTTTGCGGAAATGTCTTCGATTCTAACCTTGGCAATCAGTCCGTCAGCCATGCTGGTGTTATTTGGTTCCTCATGAGAAGTGAAATGTTTTACAAAATATCAGCAATATTTTATATTAATTGCTATCGCAGTTGCTAGGTCACTTGTTTTGTAAAACTGGAGAACCAGTCTACAACCTAACATTGAACATTGGTTTAATAAAATGACCAGGACATGTAGACTAGAAGAGGCCTATGCCAAACGTATAGGAGCTGTTGTAAAATTTAAGGGTATATGGCAACCTTTTTTCCCTTACTGGTTTATAGACGAAACCTGATGATGATGAATTAGTTATAAATAGGTTATATAAGCACAAGACACTTTGAAGAAATTATGGTATTTGTATATTTGTTGAAAACAAAACAAAATGATTTGCACATGGCACTTTGCACTTTATTTATTAATCCTATTTAATGTAATTTGTTATTTAAAAGATCAGTCAGGATGTAAAAGTTGTGGGAGTCTAATTCGTTATTAGTTACCATTGAGAAATGGTAATATGGAATGTTTTTTATAAGTGTTGATTATGCTCGATTAATTTATTGGTCTTCCTACTGATATGTAAACTATTTATTACTTCATCTATTTTTCCTGTTCTAATAAAAATATTTTGAAAAAAAAAAGAAAGGTTACTCCACCATCTTCTCCAAGCCCCACTTCTGATGCTCTGGACATGGATTGGACGCCGTCCTAGTCCGAGACTCGCCACAAGAGACAAGGATAAAGGAAAGTTCCTTAAAAGTATGAAAAGTGACAGTGATGATGAGCCAGTGATTGTCAGTATGGAGGGCGACTCAGAGGACACAGAGTTGACCCTTCCTATTTAACTACTCAGAGAGATGTGCTTCCGACACCACCACTGCCAGCTTCCATATTTGTAAGATTCCCTACCAAGATCTGCACCCATTACTAGCATATTCATAGTACGCGCTACAGAGAGGCAAACAACATCCCCATCCACCTTTAGTTCCTTAGGCATCGGCAGTAGCACAGTACAAAAGTTATCCTCCCCAGTTTGGGACATATGCGCCATTTGCCACTCAAGTGTTTGTTGAGGTAAACCAAGTTTGCACCAAGGTGCTAAAGGCCAAACATCCCATCTGAAAAAACATCACACACTCCGGTGGGAGGAGCACCTTAAAAGATAGCTGGTGGTGGTGATGATGATAGAGGGAAAGCAGCACAGTTCACAGTAATAGAAGAAGAATGTGGTCATGAGGAATGACAGCATTACACAAAGCAGTCCTCTCCCCTGTAGTGTGCCAGCATCACGCACGTCAGCAGCCTCCAAATGACACAAGACTCAGATGCAGGAACCGCCACATACAGTGATTCCCGCAAGATGAATATAGAGTCTACCATGTGAAGGTTCTCTCCAGAAGTCACCTGTGTCAGTGACACCACCAAAAAAATGAAAGATACTATTACGTGCAGAAGTGGCCCTATGAATGCAACCACAGAACAGCACGTTTGTACGACGGAAAGTTGACTAAAACGTTATCGCTGTATTTTCTCCCTTTTTCTTTGGTGTAAAGAGTGGTACTTTTAGAACTGTGGCTGCCTTCTGCCCGAAATGGAAGGTTTCCAGCTGGATCTATTTTGCCAGAGTTGCTGTTCCAGTGCTCCATCATGATGTGCTGCAATTGTTTGGCCACACTATGCAGCAGAGTGCTGTTCAGACTATCCACCTGGCGACAGACCTGTGGACCATTTGTCAAGCAACGGATTACATGTGTATCACTGCACAATGGATTTCTTTTGTGGGGGTTTAGCAATAGCTATCTGCAGGTCTCCATATTGAAGAAAGTTTTAAAGGAATTCAGCGGCATACAAATGTAGCAATGTTCACCATTGAGAAATTCCATACAGCTGTAAACATCTTAGTGGAGCTTCTAACAGCACGCTGTTTGAATGGCTTCAACCCAGAAGTATCAGAATTAGATTTGTTGCCACAGACAGTGGCAATAATTTAGTAAAGGCCAGGGTCCTGTGATTGGCGCTTTGCATCAACCTGATTGTGCAGGACTTTCTCAAAGACATAGTCTGCAATATACCGGCCACCTGCCGAAGAATCTGCATTCAGTCATTCTTTTAAAGCAATTGAGTATCATTCAGTGTGCTAATAGAGTACCTGTTAAAGCCCTCATATAGGAGGTGTCAATACATTGGAACTAACCCTACTACCTGCTGCAACATCTATTTGAGCAGTACAGACCAAAACCGACTATGTCCTTCAAAGAGGAGGGGATGTAACTGGGAAAAGCATTACAATAAAGTTGACAAATGGGGGCTAATCAAGTGCCCGACACAAATGCTACTTCCTTTTGAGGTTTTCACATGGGAAGTCAACAAGAAGATGGTATGATGAGCCAAGCAACCCCGTTTTTGCACCTGCTACAAGACCAGTTGAAAAAAGGTGGTGCAAAGGTTTGCCGGTGTGAATGAAGAAGCATATGAGTTCAGAGCTTAATTCTTCACTTGGCTGTTAATCCAAGGCTACAAAGAGATATTGTGTCCTCAAAGAGTATGTATGTGCCACAAACCTTGAGCCTCACAGTACAAAAAAATACTGGCCACTTTCATTCCTTTTTTCAGAAGAAGATGATTCACTTAACTAGACTTAGATTGCCAATCAAGTTAGAGACCTGGAAAAAGTATGGCTGGAAGTTATAGGCCAAAGCAAAAGATGTGGTGTGTAGCCTTTAATCTCCAGAGAGGGAAGTACTGTTGTCTCACAGCCACCACCATCATCACCAGCAACACCATCAAGAAGAATCTAACCTAACCTCTGCAATGGCTTGGCATCAATGGGCAGGCAAAGGCAACATAGGTTGAAGAAGTTGTAGTACCAATGGCCACATTTTGCATTTAATCCAAGGCCATCCATAAATCAATAAATGTTTTTAAAAACACATAGCTCAGAATTATTTTTTTTAATATACACCCAATGCCTAGTGCTGGCTGGTCACGGCCCTGAGCAGACTAGGCTCCACACAGTAAAATGAGCGAAAAAGTGCAAAATTCACAAACAACACACAAGAGAGTGACGAAAGAGTAATTTATAAGCTGCCCCCAGCCCTCTCAAGAATGTTCAAACTTTTTCCCTTATAAAACAACTTTAAAAATGAATGGAAAATATACCCCTTTTCTGCAACTCCAGGACACCCACAATTACATTTCAAATGTAAGCAAAAACAAAAAAGCGGTCCAAGAGTATCTGGATGACCCAAAAGAGGTCTACCTGGATCAAATCCCAGTTTCCTATTGGTATGGGAAGATACGACAATGGCCAGAGCTCAGCAGGCTGGCAATAAAGTATCTTGCTTTCCCTATAGCCAATGTGTCTTCAGAATGTGTTTTCAAGGCAGCTGGCACAGTTGTCACAGTAAGAAAAAACTGTCTCTCGCTACAAAACACTGGGAGATTGACCATGATTAAAATGAACAAACTACAAGATTACATTGTTCTTGAAACAGCAAAGGAGGAGGATGAGGGCAATTGGTCAAATTCAAGTGTGTTAGCTGATAAACATCTGGGTGAACCCCTGGAGTTTGAAGATGAACTCTTATTCCCTGACTAAGTAGCCCACTACAGAACTTACATGCATCATCCAACTACTTTGAAATTAAAAGTACATAGAAGGACATTTATATATTTGGTGTTAGGCTTAAGCCGCCCCATTTACTCACATGTATGTATTGAACCAGTGTGCATGTAAGAAGCCTCCATTCTCTTAGCGGACATGACGTTAATGCATCCCATACTTATCCTTCCTCTTCCATTCCCTAGCTAATGTGCCAGTAAAGATAATAATTATACAAGACTGCCCTTGAATGTATCGCTTCCATGGTAAAAGAGATACAATAGACAAATGTGCACCATGCCTGAAACAGGTAACAATTGCACCAGGAGTGATATATTGAGTGATTGCTGATTTATGTGGTGGCTGGGAGGGTGCTGTAACTAATTTTTAAACTCAATTTCTAATGTTTGGGGACTGGAGGATGATTCTGCCTGAATGCTTGCATTGCTTTCTACATTTCACTATAATTACTTACATGGTCATTCGTGCACTTCTTTTTTTCAGGATCTTCAGAGACTAGTCAGTTTAGTTACCAAAGCTTCACAAAATGTTGAAATTCCTTTGCTTTTCTTGTTTATCAACACTACAGGTCTATCTCATTCGGGCAGAGAGTTGGAACTGGGCTAATTCAACAGCCAGATGAAGGAAGTTAGGAACAATGCCTATCTACTTCAGTGGGAAACAACATGACTCAAAGAGACCTACTCCTGTGGACTGGCAAGAGGTGTGTTGATTAGGAAAATGTAGAATAGAGGCTTGAATGTCAAACTCTAGTTAAGAAGTTGTGGTCTGGGGGGACTGTCACTGGCCATATGTCACACACGGCTAAAGTTTATTGACATTTGAGATTGATTAGCTAGGTACATGCAGCTACTTGACTGGGATTTGTGGTAAGAGATTGTTCTCACTTCTTAGTTTATTGCAATCAATCAGGGGTTTATATAGCGCGCTACTCACCCGTGAGGGTCTCAAGGAGCTGGGGGGGAGACGGCTCCAGATCAGTCGAAGAGCCAGGTCTTGAGGTCCTTCCTGAACGCGTGCAGGGTCGGGGAGCATCTGATGTTCACCGGAAGCTCGTTCCAGGTCTTGGCTGCAATGTATGAGAAAGCTCTTTCTCCGGTTTTATTTCTGAGAATGCAGGCGACCTCTGCCATGGCGAGGTCCGCGGAGCGGAGGTTTCTGTTGGGTGCGTGTAAGGAGACTCTCTCTTTGAGGTATTTGGGTCTGATGTTGTTGAAGGCTTTGTAGGTGTGGGTGAGGAGTTAGAAAGTGACTCTCTTCTCGACAGGTAGCCACTGGAGGCCGCGTAGGTGTTGGGTCATGTGCTCGCGCCGTGGAGTTCCGAGGACGAGTCTGGCTGCGGCGTTCTGGATGGTTTGGAGTCTGTGTAGGAGAGTTTTGTTGATTCCGGCGTAGAGGGCGTTGCCGTAGTCAAGTTTGCTGGTTATGAGTCGGAGGAGATCCATTTGAAGGTCTTACGGAGGATGCGAAGGCAGTTGAAACTGGTGGAGGTGACGGCCCTGATCTGGCGGTTCATGGAGAGGGAGGAGTCGAGGATGATGCCAAGGTTTCCGGCGTGGTCGGTGGGAGTGGGTGGGCTCCCAAGGGCAGACAGCCACCAGGTGTTGTCCCAGGCGGTGGAACAGGGTCCGAGGATGAGGACCTCGGTCTTCTCTGAGTTGAGCTTTAGACAGCTGTCCTTCATCCAGGTTGCCACATTCTTCATTCATTCCTGGAAGCAGAGTCTGTGTCTCCAGAATTCTTTGTGAAGGAAAGGATGAGCTGAGTGTCGTCAGCGTAGGATATGATGCTGAGTCCGTGTTGTCTGACGATGGCGGCGAAGGGGGCCATGTAGATGTTGAAGAGCGTAGGGCTTATAGATGATCCCTGGGGGACTCCGCAGTTGATATTGGTGGGTTTGGAGCGGAAGGGAGGGAGTCTGATCCTCTGCTTTCGACCGGAGAGAAAGGATTGGATCCAGTCGAGGGCAGCTCCATGTATCCCTGCGTCGTGAAGTCTGGCTGTGAGTGTGCGATGTGAAACGGTGTTGAAAGCTGCAGAGAGGACTAGCAGGATGAGGGCCGCCGTGTGTCCCTGGTCCAGTAGCATGCATATGTCATCAGTGGCGGCTAGGAGGGCGGTCTTGGTGCTGTGGTTGCTGCGGAATTCATATTGGGAGGCGTCTAGGATGGAGTTATCTTCAATGAAGTCGGTCAGCTGGGTGTTTACGAGTCTCTCGGTGACTTTGGCCGCCAAGGGGAGGAGAGGGATGGGTCGGTAGTTTTTCAGGTCTGTGGGGTTTGCCGTAGGTTTCTTGAGGAGAGGTTTTCCCTCTGCCTGTTTCCAGTCATCTGGGCCGATGCCAGATATGAGGGAGACGTTGATGGCACAATCAAGTTCGGGTGCGATGGGGGCAGCGGCTCTGTGGAATATGTGTGGTGGGCAGAGGTCCGTAGGTGCTCCAGAGTGAGTTTTCTTCATGGTCGTGGTGATGAATTCAATGGAAGCGGGATCCCAAGACGTGATGGTCGGCTTGTCTGCGGTGGTTGCACACAACTGCATGATCCTATGCTCTGCTCTCTTGATCTTCATCCACCATGAAGCTTACCTTTACTCTACGATATTGACATTAACCTTTTTGCATTCATCAGTCCTTCTCTTCTCCTGCACGAAAGCTCCATAATACTCCTACTTACAACTCTGGGTCAGCTCTGCACACAAGACTGACATCCTGAGAAGAAGAATGTAGATGCACTGTCTACTTTGGCATTTATATACAGTGTAATCTTTCTTTTCTTACCTATAACAATTTCTAGAACTGTGTGGGTCCTCCCTATTTTGTAATTTTTCAACCTTAGGTAACATAACTAATAAATAACTTGGTACTCTGGGGCTGAAGGGCCTCCAGGTCCTTTCGGATATCGGCTCCTCTCGGTGCAGGTTCTGCAGGAATGCCTGATGAGTGCCTGCCTATGGAGAATGCCTTGGAGGAGGTGGTTGGATAATAACAAGGAAGTAGGCTCCTGATGTCTTGTCCTCAGGTGGCAGTTGTGGACCCCCGCTGCAGGTGGCAGCAGTGCCTGTGGCATTGCTGGGTTTGAGAAAGACCTAGCTGGTGGTCCAAAGAACTAGAGGCCCTAGCCTCTTCCCACCGCAAAACCACAAGATGGCAGTATTCTGTGGCCATGGCATCTAACTTGTGGACTGGCAGGCGGGCAGCTATCTCCCACCGGGATGGTTGACCGGCTCCAGCAGCAGGAGCAGCTATATCAAGAAAGAAACAAAAACACAAATTGTAATGCTAAGCTCAATTTGTTTATACAATAATTGCACAGTAGCAGAACATTGCTGGTTCCCTAGGGCCGTTGCAATGTTTGATGTGATTAGTAAAAAGGACGAGTTTTTTCCGCATCTACATCACATATTGCAACAAAACTGGCTGCACGGAATGAAGCAAGACCACCAACATAATCAAAAAGTGTTTTTATTTAAAGGATTTCATAGGGTGAAACTGAACAGACACTTTATGTGTATTAATAAATGAATTAGCTGCCATTAATGAGTAAAGCATATAAATGCCTCTCAATTACTTGACTAAATGTGCAAGATTAATGGATTCATGAAGGTGGATCTGCTACTCTGTAGCATATTTTTGGGGCAGCTGTAATGACATGTTATTCATTTATTACTATAATCAATTCAAATGGTCCTGCTCTTCTCCTACTCCCTCTTCAATTCTACCCCCTGTCCAACCTTAGAGGCTGATAGGTTCTGGCAGATGGGATACTCCACCAAACACCTGGTGGGAAACGGATATAATGTCCACTGTATTACAGTAGACAGTGCATAGAATATAAATGATGCACTGTAGTACAGCGATCAAGATATTTTATTCATTACATTTGCCACAGAGTAACCCATCCTCCAAACCCTAAATCAGGCACTTAGGCCCACATTACACCCTGGACTCCACCACAAATTATTTTCAACAAATAACTTCACTTGGCAGCTGGGAAAGTTAATCTATGGAAAGTTAAGTTAATTGGATTAGATTGGACTAGCTGGAGGTTTAGCTATGAAATGGCTGGGTGTCACTGATGATGTACTACTCTTTTGGTTAGTCACATTGGTTAATGGAAGGAAAACATTTGAGCCATAAATCCATAATGGAATCCATGAAATATAATAACCCACTTGAGTAGAAAAATATGGCACATGCTGATATGGAATTGACATTCATGAGTAGGCTGGGACAGAAAGCATGATGAAGTGAAATAGTAGCTACTAGTAGGTGCTAGCTAAAGCATAAGGACATTTCATCACCTACACAGCAGCACCAAATTAAACTGCACTGCTGTTTTAAGTGGCAAAGATGCCCTAGAAAGGGAGGTGATGTGTGCGATATCTCCTTTAACAAATACAGTAATGTCAATAACAAAGCAAGGTGACACCACTTGTCCCTCCCACCACAGGACTGTTCTCCCTTCCTTGACCTAGGCTTCCTCTGTTGTCCATGGCTGGCTGGTGCTTGAAGCAGAACTGGTCGATTGCACGCATAGAGAAAAACATAATGCATTCATTTTAGATACAAGGTTAGCTTAATAAGTAATTTTTTTTCATAATGCACAACATCACTAAAGTTAGGTTAGCTATCAGTATCTTCTATCAAAAGTATCACTTTGGTAAGCTCGGTTGGCAACATTTTAAAAACTTGGTTGTCGACCCAAAAACATTTTCTCCTAATGTAGGGATGAGGACCTATGTATTGGTTGGTAATAGTATCTCATTCCTGCCACACTGCACTCATGGAAACTGCTACTATAAGACAACATTGTGAGTCCATCACTA
This sequence comes from Triturus cristatus, assembly GCF_964204655.1. Lineage (NCBI taxonomy): Eukaryota > Metazoa > Chordata > Amphibia > Caudata > Salamandridae > Triturus > Triturus cristatus. The sequence continues at coordinate 405,095,973 of NC_140588.1, read as the reverse complement.
CTTGCTTTCTGTCCATAACTTTTTGACAGTTTGGTCAAGAAAGCTTTCCCAACCAACATGTTTTGTGAATAATTGGGCCTACGATTCTCTTTATGTTACCAAAAATCTGTTCTCTTGACAGCAAGCCAAGTAAAAGAGGGGCGAGGGAACACTTGCTAAAAAGAGAGCAGACAAAAGCTACAGACAATAGGAAGTCAGCTGAGGAAACAGAAAATATAGAAAACACAGGAAAATGAAGGGATAACAAATATTAGGTCAGGGAGTTGAAAAAAAGTATTCATTAATTCCAGCGAATGGTCTTTGCTTCTCTGTCCCCTTTAACTATTTAGGGCCAAGTCGGTCTCCCTTTGTGCACTGCACCTCAGGAAAACTGGGACTGTATGAGCTACATAAAGTCACAAGGAATGCTAACACCACTGATATACTACTGTTGTAATAGGGATGTCCCTTAAATCAGCCCATGTGAGCACCTGGCTCACACTGGAGCAGACTCCATGCAGTATCAGTCACTTTATGTCCATTCCACTCAATGGCCCTACATCTTCCCTGACAGGCTGGCACCATTCACCCCTATTCGGCGTTCTGGTAGCACGCACCACATGCAACTGCTGGAAGCTATAGATGCTTATAGGCATCCTCCTTTGTTTATATATATATATATATATATATATATATATATATATATATATATATATTACCTACTGGCGGTCGCCAGTAGGTAGTTATAGTTAGGACCACGTTTCCATAGGAAATCCGCAACATTCTATTTTGAATAACTTTGGCGCCGGTCGACGAATCCTCGCGACTTTTTCGAAATAGGTGGGGCGCTACGCTCCGCTCCTACCCTGAAAGTCTCGGGGGGATTCGTCAAGCGGGGGCTGAGATGAAAGGGGGGTCCCAAAACGCGTTTTCCCATGCATTTTTCCATAGGACCTTTAGACAGGGCTACAGCCCGAACGGCTGAACAGAATTACTAGAAATTTGGCAGAGAGGTAGTCCTCAGGTCAAGGAAGTGCCTTTTGTAGGTTTGGTGTAAATCTGTTCAGTAGATTCTGAGAAAATAGCCTTTAAATCAATATATATATCTGAGCCAGCTTACAGTGCGCTTACGGTACGCTTACCGTACGCGTACGGTGGCGTGCGCGAGCGCGATTCTGATTGGCTCTTAGATCTAAGTAAACATTCGAATCGGCCAAAACCAGGAAGCGGCGGCCGCCATTTTCTCTCTCGCACTGAGAGTCATTTTTAAAATATAAAGCCCAAAAACATATAAAGGGGCTGTTTAGACAGCTCCCACACACATAGCCATGTTGAGGGAGTCCCCAAAGATCCCCCAAGGCCAAAAACGGAATTTTTATTTTTTCAGTAATTTCGCCGATTACGCTTACCGTACGCGTACGGTAAAAAATAAAAAAATAAAAAAATTATCCACACTCTCTCCACCCCGTGTGCAATTGGTGCCCGAAGGTCACCAATTGTGCATGGCTTATTACACCTGAGATAAACTAAAATATTTTAAAAAAAAATAATAAAAAAAAAAATTATCCACACTCTCTCCACCCCGTGTGCAAATGGTGCCCGAAGGGCACCATTTGTGCATGGCTTATAAAATGTACGAAAATTAAAATATTACCTTTCAAAACGAAGTGCATCATATGTCCTCCATGTGCGCACGGTGCGCGAAGCGCATCGTGCGTACATGGCCCATCTAGCGTAACGTGGGCACGCGGTGCGCGTAGCGCACCGCGTGCCCACCGTGCGTGCACGGCACTAACTGCGTAAAGTGGGCGGGCGGTGCGCGAAGCGCACCGCGTGCTCACTGTGCGTGCACGGTGCGCGAAGCGCACCGTGCGCGCACGGAACGAACTGCGTTAAGTGGGCGCGCACACCACGAATGGCGTAAAGTAACTTATTATTTAAAAAACCGTACAAATTCACTGAAAAAAACATAGGTTTCACACACGTTATAGTTAGGAATTAGCATTTAAAAAACCTTGCAAATTCACTGAAACAACCATAGGTTTCACACATGTTATAGTTAGCGGAAATTTTACTGATCAAAAACCAATGAAATTCCCCCGTTATAGTTAGTGCAGGCAACTATAACTCACGCGACCGCAATCTTCTGCTGATGACATATGTGTCTTTATGAAAAAAAAATATTTGTAATATATGTATAGCTTAAAATGTATGGAAGAAGACATGGGCAAATAAGTGTCTAAATACAGTATTAGCATCAGCAGAGGATTGCGGTCGCGTGAGTTATAGATGCCTGCACTAACTATAACGGGGGAATTTCATTGGTTTTTTATCAGTAAAATTTCCGCTAACTATAACATGTGTGAAACCTATGGTTTTTTCAGTGAATATATATATATATATATATATATATATATATATATATATATATATATATATATATATATATATATATATATTACCTACTGGCGGTCGCCAGTAGGTAGTTATAGTTAGGACCACGTTTCCATAGGAAATCCGCAACATTCTATTTTGAATAACTTTGGCGCCGGTTGACGAATCCTCGTGAATTTTTCAAAATAGGTGGGGCGCTACGCTCCGCTCCTACCCTGAAAGTCTCGGGGGGATTCGTCAAGCAGGGGCTGAGATAAAAGGGGGGTCCCAAAACACGTTTTTCCCATGCATTTTTCCATAGGACCTTTAGACACAGCTACAGCCCGAACGGCTGAACAGAATTACTTGAAATTTGGCATAGAGGTAGTCCTCAGGTCAAGGAAGTGCCTTTTGTAGGTTTGGTGTAAATCTGTTCAGTAGATTCTGAGAAAATAGCCTTTAAATCAATATATATATCTGAGCCAGCTTACGGTGCGCTTACGGTGCGCTTACCGTACGCGTACGGTGGCGTGCGCGAGCGCGATTCTGATTGGCCCTTAGATCTTAGTAAACATTCGAATCGGTCGAAACCAGGAAGCGGCGGCCGCCATTTTCTCTCTCGCACTCTGACTGGAGGTTGAAAAACCAAGTGCAAAAACATGTAAAGGGGCTGTTTACACAGCTCCCAAGCACCTAGCCATGTCGAGGGAGTCCCCAACGATCCCCCAAGTGAAAAAAGGCAATTTTAATTTTTGCGAAAATTTCGCCGATTACGCTTACCGTACGCGTACGGTAAGAAATAATAATAAAAAAAAAATATATCCACATTCTCCCCACCCAGTGTGCATAAGGTGCCCGAAGGGCACCTTTTGTGCATGGCTTATTAGAGCTAAACAAAACATATATTTTACCTGTCACAACGATGCTCATCATATGTCCTCCATGTGCGCACGGTGCGCGAAGCGCATCGTGCGTTCATGGCCCATCTAGCGTAACGTGGGCACGCGGTGCGCGGAGCGCACCGCGTGCTCACTGTGCGCGCACGGTGCGCGAAGCGCACCGTGCGCGCACGGAACGAACTGCGTTAAGTGGGCGCGCACGCCACAAAAGGCGTAAAGTAACTTAGCATTTAAAAAACCGTACAAATTCACTGAAAAAACCATAGGTTTCACACACGTTATAGTTAGGAATTAGCATTTAAAAAACCTTGCAAATTCACTGAAAAAACCATAGGTTTCACACATGTTATAGTTAGCTGGACATTTTACTGATAAAAAACCAATGAAATTCCCCCGTTATAGTTACTGTAGGCAACTATAACTCACGCGACCGTAATCCTCTGCTGATGACATATGTGTCTTTATGAAAAAAAAATATTTGTAATATATGTATAGCTAAAATTTAATGGAAGAAGACATGGGCAAATAAGTGTCTAAATACAGTATTAGCATCAGCAGAGGATTACGGTCGCGTGAGTTATAGTTGCCTACAGTAACTATAACGGGGGAATTTCATTGGTTTTTTATCAGTAAAATGTCCAGCTAACTATAACATGTGTGAAACCTATTGTTTTTTCAGTGAATATATATATATATATATATATACAGATGTATATACAAAGAAGGATGCCGCACACCAGGAAATCGTTTTCAGCAAATGTATTCACACCACTAACACCAACGTGTTTCGACACAAGGTCTTGATCACGGTTGGGTAACTCCTACCTTGATTACCATTTCATACTGATATTCCAAATTGTCCATAATGAGGCATTCTGGGAATTGTAGCTCAAAAACTACCTATATATATATCATACAAACTTTGCTCCATAAATCAATTGTCTAGCAAATTCACTGATTGGTACATAGAATTGAAACATGTGACGTTACATTGAATGGCGATTCTTGTGGTTATAACTATTCATGAGGCTGAGTGCCATATCGATGCATCTTAATATACCATTAGGGTGCTGAGTAGATATCATAGTTCAATATCTAACAGAGTGTCCAATTATGCTAGCCAAATAAAGCTTAAATGGCCCAGGCACTAAATACAGCCAAGATATAAGTTACTGCCCTATAGAGAGGTGGTTTTGCATGTACACATGTTCCTGTATGCTGAATTGTTGGATCACCACCATGGAATGATTTGTTATGGGATTCAATTGTCACTGTCAGGCACTCTGATGTTGGTGAAAGTTGAGCTTGTTACAAATGAACATGGAGTTCTTCATCGGCGTTGAGGCCTTGTGGCTGTTTGGTCCTGAATTGTATGATCATCCGTGACTCAAGGCATCTCAATTTTAATGCTCTATCTCCACCTCTTACATGTTTCATCCTTCTTTGTTTATTGAAAATGACTACAGGCTTGATTCCACCCATATTGCCTGCACCGACTGAGAGCGTGTTGGGAGCTGGAATCGCTTTGTTTTTCAATATATATATATATATTACCTACTGGCGGTCGCCAGTAGGTAGTTATAGTTAGGACCTATTTTCCATAGGAAATCCGCAACATTCTATTCCCAATAAGTCTGGCGCCGGTTGACGAATCCTTGCAACATTTTCCATACTTTTGGCCAGCTCCGCTCCGCTCCTACCCTGAAAGTTTCGTGGTGATTCATCAAGCGGGGGCCAAGAAAAAAGGGGGGTCCCAAAACACGTTTTCCCCATGCAATTTCCCAAAGGATCTGTTGTCGCAGCTACAGCCCGAACCGCTGAACGGAATGACACCAAATTTGGCAAAGAGGTAGTCCTCAGTTCAGACTCGTGCCTTTTGCATAAATGGTGTGAATCCGTTCAGTAGTTTCTGAGAAAATTAGAATTAAAAGTACATAAATATCTATGGCTGGGGAGGATCCGCGGACCCTACCCACACCGTAAGCGCACCCTCCCCGGACCGAGCGCGCACCCTCCCGATCGCACGCTGAATGCTAATTGGCTGTCGGGTGTCTGTCTACATTCGAAACCAGGAACTGTTGGCGGCCATTTTCTGCCTCGGTGGAAGCGAGGCTGAAGAAGCAAGGGGAATAAGTGTGTAAAACATATAAAGGGGGCAGAGTGGAAATACTCTGACCCTCTAGAGGTGCTTAGGGGGTCCTAGAAGGACCCCCTGGGGTCCCATTATTTTTTTTTAAACGGCGGAATGCACCGTGCGTGCACCCAACGCGTATCCTATCGCGTTGGGTGCACGGATTCTCTCACGTTGGGTGCGCAGATCCACGGAAATTTTTGGGGAAAAAAGACAAAAAATCATTGGTTGTATGACTACTTTCTACACTGAAAGGTAGGGTGTATATTTCTGTTTTATATATGATAAGCTGATATGTTGAAAAGTCAAGCACACTTCCTGCCTTGTTTAGCAACATTGTGTGCTGAACGTGTGACCTGTGTGCTCAGTGCAGTGTTCCATGAGCTGTTTCTATGGTAACAGGTAGAAGGCAGATTGGGGGAAGGGTTGAAATGTATTTCAGTTGGAAAGGGCTGAAATGTTTAACCAATAGAAATGTGTGTTTGCTTTTGAGTTTATGTGTGAAGGATTGTGATCTGATGTTTACATGTTTATGTGTGGAAAATGAAAGGGAAACTTTTCCATTCTTTGTTTTTGCTGAGAGGTGCACAGTGCAGAGATTCTGTAAAAGAAAATATGGTGAGTGACTGATATACTTTTTAATCTACAAAACAACTTGAAAGGTGAGTTATTTAATTGTGAGGGGATGTATGTAGACTATTTTCATTTTAATCAAACTAATGTATTTCTCCTGCTAAAGTGTAGGGAGTACTTTTTTTCTCTACAATTTTATTGACAGTGTGTGTGCATGTTGAAACCATTGTGTGATAAGCATTTGTGTTTTTCATGTGTTTGTAGACAGATAACTGTGCTGTTTTTATATTTTGATAGAAATAGAAACCAGTCATTGTTTATGAATTTGTGAAATGAGTTTTATTATGTATCTATACTAAAATGTAGTACTTCTTCTAGATGAAGAAATGTGTTTTGGTATAGTGCAAGGGATAGTGTTGTTTGTCTAGAATCACACAGTGAGTATGTGTGCATTCGGGAACCACTGTGAGAGAAGCATTTGGTAACATCGTGTATTTGCTGACAGATAACTGTTTTAAAACCTGTCATGTTGTCAAGTTTTAGTAGCATTAGAAGCCAGTCATTGCTTATGCGTTGATTAAATGAGTTAGGCTTGGACACAAAAGTGCAGTCCTGAAATATGTAGATTGTGTGCAGTTCCCTTACCACTTCCACAGTAGTGAATGATTTTTGGTAAACTCCTAGGGATAGTGTTGCTTGTCTAGAATCACACTGTGAGTCTGTGTGCATTTGGGAACCACTGTGAGAGAAGTATGTGGTAACATAGTGTATTTGATGACAGATAACTGTTTTAAAATCGGTCATGTTGTCAAGTTTTAGTAGGTTTAGAAGCTATTCTTTGCTTATGCATTGATAAAATGAGTCAGGGTTTGACACTAAAGTGCAGTACCATGTACTATTCTCTTCACTGTGCCAGAACTGAAAATGTAAAAGTTTTACCCAGGCACTAAGCTAGCAGTAGTCTGATGATTTAGTCAGTTTCCAAGTACTCATGTTGTGAACCATACATTACCACATAGATTGTTTGAAATGTTTATGAAGTATGCATGCAGTCTTCTAACATACTATACACTTGTCTTTCACATTTTCAATGCGCTAGTCAGTATCCATACACTTCCAGGAAACACCCTGTAACTCCCTTTGCAGTCCTCTAGTGACCCCTTCAGCATCATGTACTAATCCATTCACTGTGCCAAAACCCAAACACTTATAAATTCACCAAGATACTATCTTTGGAGTACTCTAATCATTCATTCAGTGCCTAAGTATTCATGCAGTGAGCCAGGCCTTAGCACATGGACTGTTTCAACCCCCTATCCACTATGTATGCAGTCTTCTAACCACCTAGACACTTCTCTTTCACACTTTCAATTCCCTAGTCAGTATCCATACAGTCCAGCAAACATCCTGTCACTCCCTTTGCACTCCTCTAGTGACCCATTCAGTACCAAGTACTAATCCATTCACTGTGCGAAAAGCCTACCACTTATAAATTCACCTAGGCATTCTCATTGCTGTACTCTAATCATTCAGTCAGTACCCAAGTAGTCATGCAGTGAGCCAGGCCTTAGCACATGGACTGCTTTAAATGCCTATGCAGTATGGATGCAGTCCTCTAATCACCTACACAGTTGTCTTTCACACCTTCAATTCCCTAGTTAGTATTCATACACTTCTAGCAAACACCCTGTCACTCACCCAGTGTGTCTCCTTATAGTACTGTAATCATTTAGTCAGTTAGCATGTAGTCTTTTAGTGAGGTAGGCTTTAGGGCATGTGCTGAGAGAAGTATGTGGTAATATCGTGTATTTGCTGACAGATAACTGTTTTAAAACCTGTCTTGTTGTCAAGTTTTAGTAGCATTAGAAGGCAGTTTTTGCTTATGCTTTGATTAAATGAGTCAGGCTTTGACACAAAAGTGCAGTCCTGAAATATGTAGATTGTGTGCAGTTCCCTTACCACTTGCACTGTAGTGAATGAGTTTTGCTAAACTTCTAGGGATAGTGGTGCTTGTCTAGAATCACACTGTGAGTTAGTGTGTATTTGGGAACCTCTGTGTGAGAAGCATTTGGTAACATTGTGTATTTTCTGACAGATAACTTTTTAAAAACCTGCCATGTTGTCACGTTTTAGTAGAATTAGAAGCCAGTTTTTGATTATGCTTTTATTAAATGAGTCAGGCTTTGACAGAAAGGTGCAGTCCTGAAATATGTAGATTGTGTGCAGTTCCCTTATCAGTTCCACAGTAATCAATGATTTTTGGTAAAGTGCTAGGTATAGTGTTTGTTGTCTAGAATCACACTGTGAGTCTGTGTGCATTTGGGAACCACTGTGAGAGAAGTATTTGGTAACATCGTGTATTTTTTAGCAGATAACTCTTTTAAAACCTGTCATGTTGTCAAGTATTAGTAGCATTAGAAGCCAGTCTTTGCTTATGCATTGATTAAATGAGTCATGCTTTGACACTAATGTGCTGTACTTAAATATGTAGATTGTGTGCAGTACCATTACCTCTTCTAGACTAGTGAATGAGTTTTGGTAAACTGCTAGGGATAGTGCTGCTTGTCTAAAATCACACTGTGAGTCTGTGTACATTTGGGTAAGGATTGTGAGAGAAGCATTTGGTAACATAGTGTATTTGATGACAGATAACTGTTTTAAAATCGGTCATGTTGTCAAGTTTTAGTAGGTAGGTTTAGAAGCTATTCTTTGCTTATACATTGATAAAATGAGTCAGGGTTTGACACTAAAGTGCAGTACCATGTACTATTCTCTTCACTGTGCCAGACCTGAAAATTTAAAAGTTTTACCTAGGCACTAAGCTAGCAGTAGTCTGATGATTTAGTCAGTTTCCAAGTACTCATGTTGTGAACCATACATTAACACATAGATTGTTTGAAATGTCTATGTAGTATGCATGCAGTCTTCTAACATACTATACACTTGTCTTTCACATTTTCAATTCACTAGTCAGTATCCATACACTTCCAGGAAACACCCTGTAACTCCCTTTGCAGTCCTCTAGTGACCCATTCAGCATCATGTACTGATCCATCCACTGTGCCAAAAGCCAAACACTTATAAATTCACCAAGATACTATCTTTGGAGTACTCTAATCATTCAGTCAGTGCCTAAGTATTCATGCACTGAGCCAGGCCTTAGCACATGGACTGCTTCAAACCCCTATCCACTATGAATGCAGTCTTCTAACCACCTAGACACTTGTCTTTCACACTTTCAATTCCCTAGTCAGTATCCATACAGTCCAGCAAACATCCTGTCACTCCCCTTGCACTCCTCTAGTGACCCATTCAGTACCAAGTACTAATCCATTCACTGTGCGAAAAGCCTACCACTTATAAATTCACCTAGGCACTCTCCTTGCTGTACTCTAATCATTCAGTCAGTACCCAAGTAGTCATGCAGTGAGCCAGGCCTTAGCACATGGACTGCTTTAAATGCCTATGCAGTATGGATGCAGTCCTCTAATCACCTACACAGTTGTCTTTCACACCTTCAATACCCTAGTTAGTATTCATACACTTCTTGCAAACACCCTGTCACTCACCCAGTGTGTCTCCTTATAGTACTGCAATCACTTAGTCAGTTAGCATGTAGTTTTTTAGTGAGGTAGGCTTTAGGGCATGAACTGCTTCAAAGTAGTATGCACTATGCATGTAGTGTTTTAACCATCGTCACACTTGTGGTTCAGGGCTATAGTTTCTTAGTCAGTTTTTATATAAAATGTGTTTGTACAGTAATGGAATAGTATAAATTTGAAAGTTGTTAATATACATTTATTTGTGATTCTTTTTTACAGATACAGAACAGGAGTGTTTCTCATCTGTTTGCACTCTTCTCGTGCAAGATTGTTTGGATGAAGGGTCCTTAGGTGTTTCATCATACTTGCTGTGCCGCACGAGTATTTTTTGTTAGGATTCCCTCGTAACAGAACTCTTTTGCAAATCTTGCGCGTGACGAAGGTGGCATTGGTCTTTGTTTGCCCCTCTAGAAAAGTAGAACATTTCTACATCACTGAAGGAAAACGTTGTGGGCGTGGTGCATCCTCCAAAAATTCATCCTTAGATTCGGTGAATATTTTAAAGTGACAACATTTACAGTTTTTGTAAGTTAAACTTATAAAATTTTGTTAGCTGTATGCATTTTATATATCTGTGATTTGTATCTTTTTTTTTTTTTTTGAGAATAGCATGTTGGGGTTTTTTTAACAATCTTTGAGATTGTTTTTTTTATTGCCCGCTGTTAAGTGATGAGTACGATTGAAATCACTATTTTTAGTGAAATTTAATATATTCTGAGAACAGCAAAAAAGGCAAAAAAAAATACTTTGTGGAAATTATGCTGTGTTGTATAAAATGTATTATTACATGTTATAATTTTTTTTCCTTTTCTTTCACAGATCCAAATTTTAAAATAAGCAATTTTTATGAATTTAGATTGGAATGAAAATGTGAAAAAAATGTGTACCATTTTTTATTCCTATTACTGTGAAGGTAAGTTTAACTAAGTCTCAATATGCAGAATGAGGAGGTCTGCAAGAAGCTACAAAGTTGAAACATGTTTCTAAAAACACTCTGTTTATACCTTTGTAGTTTTGAAATCTGACCATAATCAGATATCATGTGACCTGCTAAAAAAGAGATTTGAGGGGTTCATTATATTTCCTATTTTAGCTATTGAAGGACCGCAATTATTTCAATCATTCTTCTTTGAACATCTTTGCAGACAAAACTCTGTGCTTACCTTTTATCATTCGCAAGGAATTTTAAAACTGGAAATATGTCACTTTTTGTAACATAGTTATTGTGTAAAATACTCTTTCATATTTACAAAGAGTGGAAAAGGCACTCTGTGCACTTTTTATACTCCATGTAAATACAACCTCATCATGTAGACCACTTTGTGTTGAAAGGGTGTTCTATAAGTGTTGTTGTGCATGATTGCACTTAATACTCATAGAACAAGACACATGTCTAGATTTATCATAAATCATAAATCTCGATATGTGTGTGAATGGTGCACCATTCTAAAATTGGTGTAGGAAAGTACAACAAGGAGAATTGTTTTAATTTCTCCACATTTTTATATCTTCAATGCATGCTGAAATGTTCAGCATACATTGAAGGAGAAAAATGCATTTTCTCATTGTTTTTGTGCAGGAAGGTGTGTCTTCCTGTAGAAAAACAAACAGCACATGACACAGATATCCTTGCACTATGGTGCAAGGGTGCCTTTGTCACCACATGGCTGCAGTTTAAGTAGCCGTGCAGACAGAAGCATAGATTTGCAACATATTTATGTACATATGTTGCATCCCTGTGCTTCGGAAGTACTACAGCACACTGCAGTTAAAGAGGTTACTGTGTGATGCTGCAGCACTTCCTCATAGTTCTGCACTTATACATTCACCATACGCTACTAATGCATTCATTCAGTCAATTACGTACTACACATACATTCATCTAAACTAACACTAACAAAGAAATTTAGCTCTTTTTTTAAACCAGGAAAGTTAGTTCTTACAAGAACTTTTTTTTGTTCTTCTTTCTTCTTTTATAATTTTTTTTGAGATTTCTGAACAATTTTTTTTGTTTTCATTTTTCTGAAAAAAAACCCCAAAAACTAAACAGGAAAAACCAAACAATGAACTTCAGGGAACAATAACATTTTTTTTTTTTTAAAACTAGCAAATGTGACTTTCATGCCGGCGGCAGTTCAGATCGATCGACTACTCACCATAGCACAAAGTTGCATTGCACTTAGTGCAGAGCACTTATAAAAATTTAAATTGAGGACGGATGTCCAAGGTTTGGGCTGATGGATGCACTCTTGAGGTGCTCGGCTGTGACGAGGTGGATGCCACAGGAGCAGGAGTGTTTCTCATCCGTCGGCACTCTTCTTGTGCAAGATTGTTTGGATGAAGGGTCCTCATGTGCTTCATCATACTTGCCGTGCCGCACATGTATTTCTTGTTAGGATCCCCTCGCGACAGGACTCTTTTGCAAATCTTGCACGTGACCAAGGTGACATTGGTCTTATTCTGCCCCTCGGGAAAAGTAAAAAATTTCCACACCACTGAAGAAAAACGTTCTTTGGGTGGTGCCTCCGACAAAAATTCATCCTCAGAAGTATGAGGTGATGCAGGTGATGCCTGCTGCCCTGAAGCCATTTTTGGTTGAAAAAAGTTAGAGCTAAGTGTAAACTTAGTCTAAAAGATCTTCTTCTCTCCAAAGAGATGGTGCTCTAAAGAAGGTCAAAGAAGAATGATTGAAATGGGTGGGGTCTTTCAATAGTTAGAAGAGGAAGTGTAATGAACCAATCAAATCTCTTTTTTTGCAGGTCACATGGGATCCGCGCACCCTTCGCTTACGCAGCACGCACCCAGCGCGCATCCGCGAAATTGAATTAAAAAAAATTATAGGATTAGATGTGAAAATATATTAGTTTTAAGACTAGTTTAGAGTTTGTCTTCAATTAATATTCACATGAAATACATATATATATGTTTTTTTAAATGTTAAATATTTCGCGGGATCAGCGCACCTACCGCGTCATAGACGCAGATGACGCATCGCGGAAGCGCGTAAACATCGCGTTACGTACATCGAACGTGTCGCGTATATGCTGGGAGTCGCGTACCGGTCGCATTGCAATTGCGCACTAAACACGTACCCAACGCTTACCATGTGCGGATGCTATCGCGTAGGGATCGAGAACGGTGCGCTTAGGGTGCGCGGATCCAAAAACATTGAAAAAATATATATAAAATAAAGTTTTGAACATATAGTTAAAAAAATATGTTTGAAAAACCCACTAAGTTCAAATAATACTTTTTAATTTTTAAAAGAATTAATTGAAAAAATAAGTTTAAAAAATGGTGATTAAAAAGTATTTTAAAAAAACGTAATTATTGAAATTGACACACTGAATTTGAAAAATATACAAATCCAATGAAAATCATTAAACATGATATCTTCAGAGACAAGTTATAGATAGGAATTAGCATTTAAAAAACCTTTGAAATTCACTGAAAAAACCATAGGTTTCAGGGGTGTTATAGTTAGCTGGACATTTCCCTCGTACAAAACCCTAGAAATTCCCCTGTTATAGTTAGTTCAGCTAACTATAACTCGCGCCCCCGCAATGCACTGCTGATGACGTCACATATTACATCACTCATGACATGGTCAGTGACATCACTGATGACATCTCAAATTACATCACTGATGACATCACTGATGACATCATCCATGTGATAAATTACTGCATCTTCTCACACCCTAATTTAACCTTTGATACACCAACTCAAAATTTCAGACGTCCATTCTCAAAACCATAGATACTCCAATACCAATAGCTACATACCCACTCATTAACTCTTAGGTCTACATACACCTCCATTCACTCACCTGTACAGTCACTCATACTTACAGTCACTCCGTACAAGACTATCATGTGCATTTATACACCTATATAGACATTCACTGACCGCCAACCATCCATTGAGGTACTGACACACCTAGTCAGTCGTGCAAGTAATTAAACACAGTCCAATTTACTCACCTATACAGTTAAACACACTCAAGTTCACTTACTTATAAAAATAGTACCACATTCTTACGCTCTTATACAATCATTGATACAAGCACACACTCATCCATACAGCCACTCTCACAATTACGCACTCTCACATATACCCACTTATAAACTCTTACACGCATATATACTGCATTTCACATATGTAGTTAGTCACACATGTACCACTGAGATATACATTCAATCCCTAACACACCCAATCATACACTCACCCAACCATACAGTTGATCACAGATGCACTCTTAAAACCATGCACCCATAGAATCACCCACTCACACATCTATGCATAGAGTCACACACACCCTACCCACACAAACACTCAGGCACCCATACAGATACTCAGACAACCAATCAATAACCAATATAGACACTCATATAACTATTCACAAAACCATGCAGCCACTTATACACCTACACACAGACACATACAGACATTCACACAGTTTAGTCACTAGTCCGCAGTAAGATACATTTAATGACTCACTTATAGAGTCAGTTACGCACCTAGAAAATCATCCATTCACACACTTGTACACCCACTCATTCTTCCACCAGCCTTTCACTATAAATATATAAAATATATTTAAACTTTACAGAAACACACAGTCACTGGATGACGTCATCAGTGATGTCATCAGTGATGTCATTTGAGATGTCATCAGTGATGTCATGAGTGATGTCACTGACCATGTCATGAGTGATGTAATATGTGATGTCATCAGCAGTGCATTGCGGGGGCTCGAGTTATAGTTAGCTGAACTAACTATAACAGGGGAATTTCTAGAGTTTTGTACGAGGGAAATGTCCAGCTAACTATAACACCCCTGAAACCTATGGTTTTTTAAGTGAATATATATATATATATATCAACGCTCCTATGCTACGCGTTTTCGGAACAAAAGCCAGCACACCCGGGGCAATTACGAAAAGATTTTTATTTCTCTTAACAACAAACGTGTTTCGGCATGCGCGCCTTTGTCGGTGTTACTGACACGGCGGCGGCGCCCATTTTTAAAGTCATTTCATGATTAAGAATAAACATCAAAGAGAGACAATACTCTATAATAGCTCACGGGTGCCATCTTTGAATGGTTTTAGATCTAATTACCAGACAAAGCAGGCAACATTGTATCAACTTTACAAATATAATAGTTCCACATTTATGCCGTCTATCGGCTTTACGACCAAATCTTCACAAAAGTTTCCCCTAAAAGTGTCAAGGTAGGTTCTGGTTGTAATGGAAAGTTTGTGTGTGATGTTTGCTATTGGTACCAATACTTCGGGGCATGAAATAAAGTTGCGTTTGTAATGTTAATTCCCATAGGAACCTTTAGCCACAGCTACAGCTCAAACCGCTGAACGAACTTACGTCAAATTTGGCAGGTAGAGGATAGATCAAGGAAGTGCCTTTTGCTTATTTGGTGTATATCTGTCCAGTAGTTTTTGCAAAATGTATGCTGAAACTTATAGTGATATCTATGGTTGTGAATATTTCCAAGTAATCGCAAATGCACTCACCAACGGGAATGCTCTGATTGGCTGGATGGCACCTAAACAGAAAGATGCAGCTGCCATTTTATTAATCAGGAATGGTTCACGGGGCTGAACATTTCTGAAAAAGCCACCATAAGGGGTCAGAGTAGAGGTACTCTGACCCCATATTTGAGAAATGGGGGTGTTAGTGACACAAGTTATGTATCCAAAATTGATTATTTTGATCATGCATGATATTCATGAGGATGCCACGACCGCCAGTTCGCCCCAAGTGTACCATTGTGGGAACATCATGAATATCACAGCAACACCTCGAATATTGGTGGGAATATAAAAAAATCAGTGCATCACTAATACTTATTGTTGTAGAGATATTGAGATTCTGATAAATGCGTTTATAGAGTTATATAGAGTTATTTACGTAGTGTGTTATCTACTGTCATGGTTAGAATAAATTACATCGTTATAGTTTTTGAATGTCGTGTTGCTATTGAATCACTGCTTTTGCATTCTGCTTTCGCGATGTAACCGCGGGGATCGCAATGGCCAACGTCATCACAATCTCTGGTCTCAACGCTAAAACGTAAAATAGGTTTTAGAGATGGTTGTTCTAGAAATACACTAGAAAAACATGATTTTAGACAATACTGTAAAAAAAACAATAGTGTGTAAAATACTGTAAAATGTGTGGATATATTTGTCTAGACTTTACGGAAATGGCACGATTGTCATGGTTAACGACGTCATTGTGACGTCCTGAATAACAGCGAAAATGGAAAATTGGTCTGAAAGATGGTTTTTAAAGAAACTTAGTTCAAAAATATGAGTTTAAACATGCTTTGACAGAAGTATTTTTTCAGTAATATGTGTAGTGTGATGTTCAGAATGGATTTATTTTACATATTTGTTTTGGATGTGTTGTTGGTCATTGAATGTCTGCTTTTGTTTTCTGTTTTTGCGACATGTCTTGGGGGATCGTGAATACCGACATCATCATGATCTCTGGCATCACCGCGAAAACAGAAAGTAGGTTCTAGAGATAATTTTTATAGAAACTGTCTTGAAAAGCATGACTTTAGAGAATACTGTAAGGAACCCCTAGTGTGTAAACTACTATAGTATGTGTGTATATATGTGTTTTAGACTTTATGGAAAAAGTGTAATCACCACAGTTAACAACATCAGTAACATGTGTACACAAGTTGGTCGCACACTGCTCGTCACACCAGCAAGTTGCCCCAAAGGACTGTGGTAAATGAAGTGGCGACGGCGGGTACGCCTATGCCACGATGTGTAAAGAGAACAGTATGTGTTGCATTTAGCCATCCCTGGACACGTGTTTCGAGGTAGTTGCCTCTCGTCAGCAGGGAGTAGGACAGTGTAAAGGGGTGCCGCGTGGACTGCCAAAATGTAATTAATAACAGGTCAAGTACCTCTCATGGCGCGCAGGTGCAGATCCAAGGCTCGTCAGCCCGTTAGCTCAAGGGAGCCGTAATAATTTGTACACAAGTTGGTCGCACACTGCTCGTCACACCAGCAAGTTGCCCCAAAGGACTGTGGTAAATGAAGTGGCGACGGCGGGTACGCCTATGCCACGATGTGTAAAGAGAACAGTATGTGTTGCATTTAGCCATCCCTGGACACGTGTTTCGAGGTAGTTGCCTCTCGTCAGCAGGGAGTAGGACAGTGTAAAGGGGTGCCGCGTGGACTGCCAAAATGTAATTAAAAACAGGTCAAGTACCTCTCATGGCGCGCAGGTGCAGATCCAAGGCTCGTCAGCCCGTTAGCTCAAGGGAGCCGTAATAATTTGTACACAAGTTGGTCGCACACTGCTCGTCACACCAGCAAGTTGCCCCAGTAACATGTGTAGTTCAATGCTCAGAATGGATTTTTTACACATATAATTTTTGGATGTGTTGGCGGTCATTGAATGTCTGCTTTTGTTTTCTGTTCACGCGATGTATTCGTGACGATTGTCAAAAGCTAAAAAAAAAACTTTAGAAAAAACTTCACACTATTTCGGGTACTAAGGTGGCTCTGACAAGAGCCGTGTGTTGGTTTTGTGTATAGGACTGCTACACATAAGACCGGATGCAAAGTTCCAGGTTACTTAGAAATACCCTGTTGCCTTCATCTGTAAAGTGCACTCTATAAATTCCATGCATGTCAAAACGCAGATTGTTGCTATAGATACAGCCCATGCGATGGTCTCTGAGGAATGCAGAAACAGTTTTATTAACATGTTTCCTGGCTTTGTCAATCTGTGGACAGAATTGATATGACCACTTCCATGACTTTCGTTGGCATAAATTAGAGTACATCAAGACAGTGTGAGGGAAAAACGACATAAGTTTTGTAAAGGTTAATTTCATTAGGATTTCCAGCCCTACTCCAGTCAATGTGCATAGGTAATTGCCACCACAGTGCACAATCATGAGGTGAGGAGCTTGGGAATCCTCTATGGCCAAAGAAAGTAATATGCACATTTGGCAAACTCAAGTCCCTGTCAATACCTCTCTTTTTTGCAGACTCTTTAGCCCTATAGACATAGCTGTGGACCACAATCATACTTTAAGCATTTTGAAGTGAAGGAGCAATAGTAGTCAGAAGGCCGAAGCTCAATGAAGTCGTTTTCCAAAGGAAAATCAGTTCAAATGGAGGTTTATTTTTAATTTAAAAATATATATATTTCATTGGATGCTGTCAGTATGAAAGTAAATAGAATTAGGTAGTGTGTCGGATGCATTAGCAAGAAGTCTTATTATTGGCTGTTGTTTAAAAAAAGAAATGTAATACAGACATGGATATGCTTTTGAATCTGTGGAGCAAAGCACACCTGCTGTATCTTATTCGGAAGTAGCATGCCCTTCCGTGAACCTGTGACCTAATGGTTCCACTGGATTGCTAGGTACACCGAGCTAAGTGTGTATTGGGGGAAGGGTGTTAAAGGGTCAGAACATTTATAAAAAGTCGAGGAGTGTTGACAAAATTTAGGTAATGGCAAACTTTAATTTACAACTCAGGACTGTAATGAACTGCTGTTCAGTATTACATTTTAAAAACCTGAACCAAAATATTTGTGTGGACTCCTGTTATTTTTGCGATTGCTCCGCGATGCTCATGAAAAAATGCCATCAGGAACCTCATTTTGAAAGAGAAAGACAGGGTTAATAGATGCTAACCATTCATAAGTGGAGCTAGAGTAGTCTAAAATGAAAGACATGATTTCATGTGTTGCCTTTCTCATGATGACAGAGTGGAAAATTTAAGAGGTTGACATTTTATAGTTGCTTTCTATGAGAGTGGTGTGCAATTCTTGTGCTTAGTTTTTACAAATCCTAACAGTGTCAAAACTATCCAGAAGGAGCTAAAACAACAATATAATCTACAAACTCGATTCACTGTTAAGTACTAAAACATTAAATATATCAGTGACACAGTAGTAAAAAGGCTCAGAAGTGGGAACTGAGAAATGGTGCAGCTGTGTTGTGAGAGAGGGTGCTACAATATTAAAATGTAACTAATAATTAAGTTTTGTGGTTTGGTAATGTTTGGTAGATTGAGGTAAGTGCTTGTAGTTATGTAGCTAGGTTCATCTGCTGTTTTAAAATTGCATTATAACATAACTGTTTTTGTATTATGTGTAAGCCAATAGTAAAGTAGTTGGTACGTTGGCTAGAATAAAAATTCAAATATACTTATTTTTTTAAAGAACAATAGTTGCATTACTTCAGACAGAATGCGCACAAAAGCCTGAAGGAAATCAAACAGAAGCAACTACAGTATCTATGCAGAACTGAGACACAAAAGGGTCAGAATGGAGAAAAAGTGGTGAAAGGAAAAAGAGCTACTGGTAAGAGGACAAAGTCATTTCTTAAAACCAAATGTGGACATTTCCAACGATGACAAAATAAATAAAAATTAAAATAAAATGTAGACTATGAGAAAGAATAACAGTGGACAAAATCTATATAGTATTACCAGGAAAGAAGGTAACAAAGAGGGGCACACAATAAACAGAAGACAGAAGCAGTTCAAGGAAATCAGAGCCAGTATGTTTTGTAATAGAGTAGTTATAAATCTACTGAGAACTATGAAAAAGTATAGGAGAAGTAGAGAGGCACTGAAACAGAAAGATCAAATTGAGAGAGTAGTTGACAAGGCCTTTGCTTTGAAGATGAAGCTTTTCATTTTGATTATAAATAGAATGAAGACTCTTGGCAAAATGGTATTGTGCATGAGGAGACAAAACCAGAAAAAAAGATTAGTGAATAGAAGTATAGTTTTTAGTGGAGAATGCATACATTCTTCTAGTACAGAGTCTTTCTTTAATGAAGAGAGTTACGTCCAGGATAATAGATTAATTCATGCTATTGAATACAGAGGACAATGTCATGAAATAAGGAATGGCACTCCTATAGCAAGTACACGGCGCAAATGCTGCTACAACTCAGACCCATTCCTTCCCCGAACTGTTGCAGAAACTCCTGGACTTGCCCCGAGGCCCCTTTTTCCTGCATTAATTGCAAATTTCAAATTTCTCTTACCACACCCGGTTCTGAGAAGTCAAACAATAGGGAACATAGTCTACCCATCGGGACTGAGGGAACTAAATGCCTCCTCTTAAATGTTCGTTCCCTACCTAGGCATCAACTAGAGGTATGGGATTTAATACATTCTGCTCAACACGACCTCTGTTTCCTAACGGAAACTTGGCTGAAACCCCACACTGTTCCTGCTATTGCTGTGGGGGTTCCCTCTGGCTATAAGCTTGTGCATTTCGATCGGCCAGTTAAAACAGGTGGTGGTCTAGCCATTGTGCATAAAGAACATTTGAAAATTACCACACGAGAACAGAGGCATAGCCCCCTCTTTGAAATATTGATTTTTAAAATGCAATATGCCTCAAATAGATTCTGGAAAGGTGCCCTAGTATATCGTCCCCCGGGGCCCTCTACTGGTTTATCCCTGGCTTTATTAGAAATGCTGGCCCCACATTTTAAAGCAAAAGAAGATTTCCTTCTTCTTGGTGACTTTAATGTCCATGCTGACAATCCCACACTCCCTGAAACAAACTCCTTGGTCTCTGAACTATCCTCCCTTGGCTTGACTCTGCAAAATCATGAGCCCACCCATATAGGTGGCCACCTTCTTGATTTAGTGTTCACCAACTTTCCTAATACACAATGCCTCTCCCCGGCTCAAATAATTTGGTCCGACCATTTCATGGTGGAATTTTTAATACCTAAGGCGGATAAACCCTCCAATAAAAACTCTCTACCACCCATTTGGCTCCGACACTGGCAGAAAGTCACCGTAGAGGAACTACAAAAGGAATGGAGGCAGCCCATTCCCACTGAGACAGACAGTACAGAAACCATGTTAACCAAATTTAATAATTCTCCCTGAGAAGCTATTGATAAAATAGCACCTCTAAAATTGCATAAGCAATACCCCGTCACCAAACAGGAATCATGGTACACTGAGGAGCTCAGAACAGAAAAACAAAAATGTAGGAGGTTGGAAAAAAAATGGAGGAAAACACGAACTGATGAAAATAAGAAAGCACATCAGGAGGCTCAGACTAAATATCACAAAAACATTAAACTCGCTCGGAAAAACAGTATCTCCCAACAATTGGAAGAAGCGGGAAACCGTTCCAAGGAGTTGTTTAAAATTCTTCAGGACTTCGTAAAACCCATTGCATGTAAAAGCCCTGATGAATTCTCTCAACAACTTTGTGATGAAATCTCCCTGTTCTTCGAAAGCAAAATTAATCTGATATATGATAAAATTTTATCAGCTGTCATTCAAAATAATATTAGCCCCTCTTCCCCCTCTACCCTGCCCACACGTAATCAAGCCACATTTATGACATTTCCAGCAGTGAGTGACTCTGACCTCACCTCCCTTATGAGCCATATAAAATCGGGCTCCCCAGATGACTTCCTATCCGCTACTATCACTGCATCTCTGAAACCTCTGCTCGGGCCCCACATTCAATCATTGATTAACCATTCCCTAAGGACAGGATCTGTACCCACGGAATGGAAAAAAGCAGTAGTGAATCCTATTCGAAAGAATGCTGCGATTCCATGGACCGACCTTTCCAATCTTCGACCCATCTCCCTCTTACCCTTTCTCGGCAAGATGACTGAGAGACACGTAAACATTCATTTGTCTAAATACATCGAGGAAACGGAGGGCCTAGACTTCTCTCAATCTGGATTCAGGCCCAATCACAGCACTGAATCTGCCCTCCTCTCAGTGACTGATAACATCAAAATGTCACTGGATGGAGGTAATTCTATGATTCTAGTGCTGTTAGATCTATCCGCAGCCTTCGACACTGTGTCTCACGAGATACTCCTTGACCGTCTAAGGGAAAGAGGTATAGAGGGTGTGGCTCTCTCCTGGCTGGAAAGCTTTCTTTCAGAACGCCAACAAGAGGTAAGATTGGGCTCCCACCATTCTATCTCAAGGGAGCTCACTAAGGGAGTACCACAAGGCTCATGTCTAAGCCCCACACTGTTTAATGTGTATGTAGCCCCCCTGGCGGATATCGTAAGATCTTATGGATTCACTCCTGTTTCGTATGCTGACGACACTCAGCTTCTGTTCCCCTTTAAAAACCTGACGCCCGCAATCCAAAAATCTTTTGCGGACGGAATGAGGGCAATATCCCACTGGATGGCTGCTAATCGCCTCCAGTGCAATGTTGGGAAGACAGAGGTAATGCTGTTTGGGGATGCCACACTCCTGTGGTCTCCGGAATGGTGGCCTCTGGATCTAGGACCTACCCCAACTCCTAAACAGACTGTTAAAAATCTTGGTGTGCGTCTAGACAAATCCCTTTTGTTTAAAGAGCACACAAATCAAGTAGCAGGCTTTTGCTTTCAGACCATTGGGCTGCTCCGGCGAGTCTTCCCATTTCTATCAGACTCCTATAGGAAGACTCTTGTCCAAGCCTTGATTATAAGTAGACTTGACTATTGTAATGGCTTACTGGTCGCGGCTAATGAAGAACAGCTTCAAAGACTACAGGTAGTCCAGAACACGGCTGCGAGACTAGTTCTCAACGCCCAGCCAAGATCTCCGTCAATCCCCCTTCTGGCAAAACTTCACTGGCTACCAATCAAACAGCGGGTAAAATTTAAAATCTGCTGTATCATTCACAGTTGTTTGTTCTGCCATGGACCAAAATACTTAAAAGAACTTTTCTAACCTTACACGCCGAGTCGTACCCTGCGCTCCAGCAGTCAGCAACAACTACTAGTACCTAGGATAAAAAAAGCTAGGCAGGGTGGACGTGCCTTGTCCTACAAAGGACCAATCATTTGGAACTCATTGCCCCCTGCTCTTAAAAACGTTACTAATCTTCCAATTTTTAAAAAATCCTTGAAAACGTTCCTATTTGCCGGCTGTTAGGCTCTTGTTAGGTACTCTCCCTGCATAAGATAAGATCTGGGCTCTTTGGTAACCATAAGCGCGGAGATACCCCTTCGGGGGTCGAGTTCCTGCGCTATATAAGAATATAAATAAATAAATAAATAAATAAATAGCGAAAGCGGTACCTACAATTGTAAAACAAGTTATTGGAGAACAAGTCCAAGGAAGGCAGAGTCAGGTGCCTTTATAGAAATGGAATGATAGTAGGGTTTGTAGTATTCAACAGCAATCCATTGATATATTAAGGACATTTCTACATCTCTTTCCAATGCGAAGTTTAAAATTGAAAATAAGTACTTTAAAAGGTTGCAAGATAAGAACGCATACAAATTTGCAGGGACACTAACTAGCTTGTTAGTATGCCAAAGCACCTTTCATCATTTCAAGATGTTAGCTGTGCACCACTCAACAATGCAAAGTTTAGTTTGGGGGCTGTACTATGTGAAAACCCCTGCTTTATGTTTAGAAGAAATTAATAGAGCACTTTTGCATGGTACTCTGGCAGACGTAGAAAAGTTTTTGCGTGATGTGCAGTTTTGTTTCTTTGTTCCTGAGAAGGATTCTAGGAAAAATTAGGAGTTGTTAAGAGGAGGAGTTGCACAACAGAGTGTTGTTATGGCTGCTGTTAAAGTTGAGAGTCCTTTAGCCCTGCATTGCTTTCTTGGTGCTTTTACACTATTACTTTGGTATGTTTTTAGATGGTAAAGCATGGACGTAGTCCTGCAAGAATATTTTTTATTTGTACCCCTTGACAATGTCTTTTGACATAATGTGCATTGTGCAAATCTGTTCATTGTGAACTCCTCTTAAAGAATGCTTAAGATAGATAAAAGGGCATGTTCTTCTTATTGTTTTAGTTGAAAAGTGTATTATCCAATGACATTCCTTCATTTCCAGATTGCATGATTTTCTGTTTTGTTTTTTAAATTGTTTTATGGTTTTGTAAAGTTGTTAAAAAAATTGTCCTTTTTATGGTAAGAAAAATGGCAACAGGGACAGGAAGAATTAAAAGAAATCTGCACTGAGAAATGTGCAAAAAGTATATAAGTAGAAAAAAATAGCATTTAGTTTTTGTTGCCACATTGTGAATAGCTGTAACACACTGCTCACTAGCAGTTATAACATTACAGTCCATGCAATACATGGTCATTCTTGAAAACTCTGGCGCTATATCTGTTGCAGTAGTCTGCACCTCTGTAGGGACTTTCTTGCCGGGAATTGTTGTTGCTCGTGTCACTGATGTAGATGCTCCTCCAGCTTCCCTCTACCTGATTGCCAGTTAAAAATGTTTTCGGTGTTAGGTTTTAAGATGATACACAATGGACGTCATCCCACATGAATATTTTGTATTTGTCTCTAGAGTGGATCTTTTTCACAGAGTGTGCATTGTACTAGTTTTGGAGCAGTCTTTGATTCCTATTGAGTTTGGGTAAGAATAGGTAGTTTGATGGGTATTTTGTAGTTATGTTCTAGTCATGATTTCCGATGTTGAAAATAATTTTTTGAAATTGTTGTTTTTGTTAAATGTGTTGTTAAAATAAAGTTAAGCAAATATGTTACTAAACAGCTAGACTCAAACTTTGTGTAAATTATGTTTAAATATCTTTTTTAAACTTTGTCATTTGTATTTGTGACTGCTGATGTCATTGCGACCTTCTGTGTTGATACGAAGAAGGAAAATGCATTGTTGGTGTAGTATTTTGACAAATGTATACAAAGGGGAAAGTTAAATTAGAATCTCAGACGTGAAACTTTATGTAAGATATGTCTATATATATGTTTTACACTTTGTCAAAAACACTTGGTATTTACAGTGTCCTTGGCAATGGCACTCAGAAACACACAGCCGCTACCTGTGCAATCATCAAGGACGTCCTTTCTCCACCACTCTGCAAACGTGCCTCCTGGCAGACTACTAGTTGAGGGATGAAGTCCCCTTGGCTATTGAGGGTTGTTGGGGGCCAACTACCCTGTTACCTCCAGTAAGTCCCACTCAGTGAGTTTGCTAAGAGGTTTTTGGAGGCCACGCCCCCATTCTGCACCACTATGCAAACATGTCTCTTGGCACACGACTAGTTGGGGAATTAAGTTCTCTTGGATGCTAAGGGACTTTGGGGACCAATAAACCCTCCTGGTACTTTCCGTAAGTCCTACACAGCAGGATTCCTGAGAGCTGGCCAGAGGATCCGCTCCCTTCCCCCACCACTCTGCAAACTTTATTGCTACTTCAAAAACCATAGAAATTCACTGACAAATACAAAAGTTACAGGGATGTTATAGTTAGGAAATATAATGAAAAAAACTTAGAAATTCACTGAAAAAAACCAAAGGTTATAACTAGGCTGACTTTTCACTTGTACAAAAAATTCAGCAGTTATAGTTAGTAGAGCTAACTATAACTCGCACCCCCGCAATGCACTGCTGATGATGTCACATATCACATCACTCATGACATGGTCAGTAACATCACTCATGACATCACTGATGACATCTCAAAAGACATCACTGATTACATCATCCAGTGAATGTGTGTTTTTGTAAAGTTTACATATGTTTTATATATGTTAATGCCAAGGTGTATTGAAGAATGAGTTGGTGTATAAGTGTCTGGGTGGAGGATTTAATAGGTGTGTGACTGACTATATAAGTGAGTGATTAATTGTGTCTTACTGAATACATGAGTTAGTGACTAAACTGTGTGAATGTCTGTATCAGTCTGTCTGTTGTTGTGTAAACTGCTGCATGGGTTGGTGAGTAGCTGCATGAGTGTCGTTATGGGTTATTTTTGTTTGCATGAGTATCTGTATGGGTGCCTCAGTGTTTGTGTGGGTGGGTGGGGGTGTGACTTTGTGCATATATGTGTGAGTGAGTGATTCACTGGGTGTATGGGTTCAAAACTGCATCTGTGAATGGCTGTATAGGTGGGTGAGTGTGTATATGGGTGTGTTCGTGAGTGTTTAGATGTCTCAGTTGTACATGTGTGAGTAACTACATGAAAGGCAGTATATGTGAGTGTTGGAGTATATACATGACTTTATGTGAGTGAGTGATGGAGAGAGTGCCTGTATGGATGAGTGTGTGTTTGTGTCAGTGATTGTATAAGAGAGTAAGTATGTGTTAGGGTCTGTATAAATGAGTGAGGTGGTGTGTGTATAATTGTATAGGTAAGTAAATGGCAGTGTTATTGATTCTTTACATGACCAGCTAGGTGTGTCAGTAACTCTATGGATGAGTGGCAGTGTGTGAGTCTCTGTATAGGTGTATGAGTGCATATGATAGTGCTGTATTGATGAGTGACTGCATGTATGACTGACTGTATGGGTGAATGAATGGATGTGTGTGTATACCTAGGAATTAGTCAATGGGTATGTAGTAGCTGCTATTGGTTTGTCTATGGTTTCCAAAATGGTTGTCTGTATTTTAGAGTGGGTGTATCAAAGGTTATATTAGGGTGTGAGGAGGTGCATAAAATTATCAGATGGATGATGTCTCCAGTGATGTCATTTGAGATGTCATCAGTGATGTCATCAGTGATTTCACTGACCATGTCATGAGTGATGTAATATGAGACGTCATCAAGCAGTGCATTACGGGGGCGCAAGTTATAGTTAGCTCTACTAACTATAACGGCCGAATTTCTCTGGTTTGTACGAATGAAATGTCCAACTAACTATAATGTCAATAAAACCTATGTTTTTTTCTGTGAAATTCAAAGTTTTTTTAAATGCTAATTTCTAACTATACCTTCTCTGAAACCTATGTTTTTTTCAGTGAATTTCAAAGGTTTTTTAAATGCTAATTTCTAACTATAACGTCCCTGAAACCTATGTTTTTTTCAATGAATTTCAAAGGTTTTTTAAATGCTAATTTCTGATTATAATGTTCATTCAACCTATGGTTTTTTCAGTGATTTTAAATTATCGTCCCATTCTCAACCTGGTGAAAACAGCCGATATCGGCAGTTTTCCAGCGATAGCTTCCAAAAAAAAATCGCCACAAATGAGAGCGACAACTAACGCTAATGATATGTAGAGTAGGAGTTCCCATGAAAAAATAACACAAAAACACCACTTCCCAAATTTGTCAACGACCAGCGAAATCTGTGATGTGATCCAAAAACAGGCAATAAGCCGCGTTAGCAGTGGGAATTTACAACATCTGCCTTTTACTGGTGTAAAACAGGACGACTACCTACAGTGTAAAAGTGAGCCCAGCCCAGAACCACATCTGAAGACCAACAATTGTCTTCGAGCTACTGATCATGCAGCTCTGTCACCCAAGAAGGCCACAACACCCACCACCACCACCCCCACGACCTCCCCCTTGGACCACCCCCCTACTACCATCAAGGCAGCGCAGAACAGAACAGCGAACCTGCCCAAAACAGCATGGCCCCTCAGCCACACAATAGCTGAATGTTGGTAGACGTGGGAAACAAGTATGTCTGAAGGATGGAAGTCACCCATCAAAAACAATGCACACAATGCCAAGTGTAGTGGTAATGTGCTTGACAGAACTCACTATGCAGAGCACAGACCTCTCCATGTGTACATATACTGCTGGTGCTTGTACTGTTGTGGACAGTGGACGCAACCATGTTACCTCAGGCAGTGGGGAAGATCTCGGTAATGTAGGTGTGTCGTCCCCCGCTGTAAACGGAACCAGAAGTGGAGTGGGCTGCTCCAACGTAGGGCACTCTAGCATAGAAATGTGAATAAATAGGCCGGGACTATGGGCGTGGTTCACTTCTGGCAAGGCCAACGCATCTGTCAGAGCGGCGGCCCTCAGCCTGCCACGAGACCGCCGCCGTGACCGTGGGCCTCCTCGACACAGGCCCCCAGCGAACCCAGCAGCACAGCACCGCAGAATTATATCTGTACAGACTACTGCCTTTGATGTACACTGCAGACAGCAGGGCTCACAATTCAGATCAATTCGTGATTGCAGATGATGCATTCCAGTAGGCAAGAGACATTGCTCACAGTGCGGCCAATCCGGACTACACATCATTGCAGGCTGCGCACACGCTGAGTGCTTCAGGTACCACTAACTCTGTGTACCATAAGTCATCACCACATAGCCTTATTAAGGCAGAATTCATTAGACAAAAAACATTGCTACCAGTGCGGCCTGCCCAGACCACGCATCATCGCAGGCTGCACACACGCTGAATTCTTCCTGTGCTACTAACTGTGCAGCTCAACTCTATGCCACGTGCCTGTGGGTGCTTACTGACCGCTGCCTCTGGCCTACACTGTGGTGAGCAGTGCTCACAACTCAAATTCAGTCTTGATTCATTAATTTCAGAGTCCAGTAGGCAATTAACTATAACATCCCAGAAACCTACACATTTCGACAATGTATTCCATACATATTTCATCTTTTGTTACCTACACTGCGGTCAGCAGAGCTCACAATTTACATTGAGACATGATTTATTAATTGCAGAGAGAATTGTTCTCTATGTCCTCGGATTTTGGCAAGAGCAAGTGACAAATAGCATTCCTCGATGTCTCCGCTGACTACTGCCTTCCATCTACACTGCGAACAGCAGGGCTCACAATTTAGATCGAGTTGCGATTGCAGATGACACAGTCAAGTAGGCAACAGACATTGCTACCAGTGCGGCTCTCCCGGACCACGCATCATCGCTGGCTGTGCACACGCTAAAAGCTTCTGATGCCCCTATCTCAGTGCACCACAACTCATGGACCCTTTATGATAGAATCTTTTGTGAATAATTTCAGATCTGCTGCCCCTACATCAGTGCACCACAAGTCATGGATCCTTAACGATAGAATCTTTTGTGTGTTATTTCACATCTGGTGCCCCTACCTTAGTGCAGCACAAGTCATAGACCCTTTATGATTGAATCTCTGTGTGTGATCCGATAATTACTGTTGTACTTGTTGCCAGCACAAATCATTCCCCGAGGGCTGGCTTACACTCACCCCACACGCATCCAGCACAGGCGTCACTGGACATGTGACCCAGGTAATAAAAAGGAGCCGAGCGCGCGTGCCCGTACCCAGTTCCACTATCCATCTAACTGTGTACGTGAGTTCATTATGCATGCATGATGCTGCCCTTGTACCCAACCACATTACATTCTGCTGTGGACAGCGCACGCAACCATGTTACCTCTGGCAATGGGGAAAACTTTGGTTATGTAACTTTATCTTGGTCATTGTATAAGTACATAGGTAGAGACTAGATCATTAGAGTACTGCAAGGAGAGTGTATAGTGAATTTATAAGTGCTTGGGGATTGGCGGAGTGATTGGATAAGTACATATGTTGGCGGAGCCTAACCCTCGAGCACGAGCTTGGCTCTAATTGGCTGCCCTCCATTTGCCAAAAACTGAAATTTGGGCTTTGCATGCCCCTGTATTGCTACAGTTGCAAAACTCCACTGAATGTGCAATAAATATTCATATCCACACAGACCTATGTCATGTGCACAAACTTTCATGTGTGGAAGTATGGATGAATGTAGGGTCAGTGATTCTCCCTACCTTCCATGTTGGCCATGTTGTGGGACTTGGGTCACAAGATGACACATTGGCGCTTGCGGCCCAGGTGGCGGCAGCACTACAACAGGAACACCCGTGTCAGTGAATATGTGATGTTACAACGTGATCAAAATGATCGCGGTATGTAACATCGCAGTTTTTACAACGCAAGTCGAAACAACGACTTGCGCTGGAGGGCGCTGGACTTAGGAGTAGTAAGATTTACTATTCCAACACCAGTCTACGTACAGTAGGGAAGGTGTTGGAATAGTAAATCTTACTATTCCTTAGGTTATAGCGCCCTCCAGTGCAAGTCGATGTAACGCTTGCGTTGTAATGGCAGCGTTCAAAATGCATTGCGGTGTAATCACCGCGATGTAAAGGATGTCTCCCGTGTCAGTTGATTCCTCATACAGCCCAGGACGGAACCACGCCCATAGCTCCGGAGTCATTGTTCATAGCCTCACGCAGGACTGGCATATGCCAGGCCAGCCCACTCCGCTTACGCTTACAGGGAGGGACGACAACGCTACATGGCCCAGGTTTTCGTTGTAGTGATCTGCTGGTCACAGGTCTAGTTCTCAGTATGCCAAAGCCACTCCCTCATGGCTGGTTTACACCCACACCACACCCATCAAGCACAGGCATCACTGGACACATGACTCTGCCAATAAAAAGGGCCGGGGGCACGTGCTGGAGGCCATTTCTATTCTCTCCCATGACTTGAAGTACACAGAGTTGGTGGCGGCTGAGGCACTTTTCCCAACACGGGCCTCCCTCCACGTGGCGATAACTTGAGTTCCACTGAGTTTGTGCCACCAGAGCTGACCGGGTGTGCAGCCTGCGATGATGCGTGGCCTGGATACATCATCCTGGCAATCAAGAACCTATTTGAATTGTGAGCTTGGCTGGACTGCGTGTACGCCAAAGGCAGCTGGCTGTACAGACATGACTCCTTGGCGTGGTGCAGCAGCATGCGTTGGGGGCCTGTGCAGCGGAATTCAGCGACAGTTGAGGAGGTTGCTTCAGCACATGGTGGGCCCGCTTACACACATGCCTGTGGTAGATTGTGAGCAGAGAGGCTTGTTTGCGCAGCGGCGGGCAGTTACCTCTGGGCGGTGGGAGTGGATGGTGTGCAGCAGCCTGGGTGCGCAGGGGTGGACAGACACCTTTGGGCAGTGGGAGTGGATGGTGTGCAGTAGCCTGGTTGCGCAGGGGTGGGCAGACACCTCTGGGCGGTGGGAGTGGATGGGGTGCAGCAGCCTGGGTACGCTGGGGCCGGACAGCGATGAAGGTGTGTGCAGTTGTATGTACTCTGCCATTACTGATTCTATACTATGTTTCAGATGAGTGAGCTTGAGGGCTGCAGTATGTCCCGGCACGTGGTTGGAGACACACCGATGGCGTAAAGGTGAGCTGTGAGGGTTTTGTCCGGAGTGTCGGCACTCACTCTCCCTCTCCAGCACTTCCTTTCTCTCTCTCTCTCTCTCTCACACTCTTTCTCTTTTTCTTCCATTCTCTCTCACTCTTTCTCTCTTTCTCTCTCTCTTCCTCTCTCTCACACTGTTTCTCTCTCTCTCTCTTCTTCTCCCTCTCACTCTTTCTCTCTCTTGCTCTTTCTCTCACTCTTTCTCTCTGTCTTCCTCTCCCACTCTTTCTTTCTCTCTCTCTTCCTCTCACTCTCTCTCACTCTCTCTACCTCTCTCTCCTTTAATGGGCACATGAGGCACAATCTTATCTTGCTTTTTGTCTTGCAGGCTTTGACTCACAGATTGTCAACAACCCCGACACACGCCTCCCGCCATGTGGTGATGACTTGAGCTCCACTAAGTTAGTGCCACCAGAGCTGAGCAGGTGTGCAGCCTGTGATGATGCGTAGCCTCGGTACACCATCCTGGCAATCAAGACTCGATTCCAATCGTGAGATCGGCTGGACCGCGTGTACGCCACACACTCCTCGGCGCGGTGCTTTGATATGTTCTCGGCCATTGTGATATCAAGACCCAGTATCAAATGTGTGACCTTCACATCATGGGCCCTCTTGGACACATGCCGGTGGCGGAAGGTGAGCAGAGATGCTTGTTTGGCAGCGGCAGGCAGTCACCTCTGGGCGGTGGGAGTGGACAGTGTGCAGCAGCCTGGTTGCGCAGGGGCAGGCATACACCTCTGGGCAGTGGGAGTGGTTGGTGTGCAGTAGCCTGGGTGCTCAGGGGCAAGCAGACACCTCTGGGCGGCGGGAGTGGATGGGATGCAGCAACCTGGGTGTGCAGGGGCGGCACAGCGATGAAGACATGTGCAGTTGTATATATTCTGCCATTAGTGATTCTATACTATGTTACAGATGAGTGAGCTTGAGGGCTAGAGTATGTCCTGGCACGTGGCTAGAGACACACCGGTGGCGGAAAGGTGAGCTGTGAAGATCTTGTCCGCAGTGTCGGCACTCACTCTACCTCTCCATCTCTTCCTTTCTCTCTCTCACACTCTTTCTCTTTTTCTTCCTTTCTCTCTCACTCTTTCTCTATCTCTTCCTCTCTCTCTCACACTTTTTCTCTTTCTCTGTTTCTCTCTCTCACACGCTTTCTCTCTTTCTCTCTCTCTCTTCCTCTCTCTCACTATTTCTCTCTTTTGGTCTCTCTTCCTCTCTCTCACTCTTTCTCTCTCTCTTCCTCTCTCTCTCACTCTTTCTCTCTTTCTCTCTCTCTTTTGATGGGCGCATAAAACACAATCTTATCTTACTTTTTGTCTTGCAGGCAGTGATTCACAGATTGTCAAGGGATGACACATCACGGCTGTTCCTACATTTATTTTGTTGTTTTGTATAAATAAAATGTTTTATATGTACATCCATAGATGACTATGATTGTCATTTGTCCAACCTCACATGCATCTTGATTTTTAGAATTGTGCGACATCAGCCGATTTGTTACGTTCCAGGTTTTGGAAGGTCGCTATCACATTTGTTTGTTGGGGGTGGACGGGGGTGTCGCGACTCCAAACTTTTTTTTTTAAACGTTCATTTTCATTAATTTTCATTAATTGTTTTTCTACAGGGGAAGGGGGCCGCGAGGCCCCCCTCCCTGGCCACTTCTGGCCCCGGGAACCCCATCCCAAGGGCCTGGCCTCTCTGTTTGGGACCGTGGGGGGAGCCCCAATCTCCCCACGGTCCCACTGGCTCCCCAAATGCTGCGGAAGCCGGCATTGCTTTTGGGCGATGTGAGCAGCTAATATGCAGCTTCCCTTGCCCAAAAGCAATTTTCCTTCCTTTATTGAAGCGAGACGAGGTTTTCCTCCTCTCGCTTCAATGAAGCAAACCACGGTTTGCTATCACAGGGTGGAAGCCATGCTCCTGCCCTGTCAAAGCAAACGGCAATGTCCCGGGGGTGCACACCCGGGACATTGCAGGAGCCGGCCCTGGGGGATGGCGGTTCCCAGGGCCATCAAGCGCTTCAGGAGGGGGACCGCACGGCCCCCCTCCCTCTATTTTCAAAGCCCCAGGGAAGAGGTGATCCCCGGGGCTTCGAGCTGCCCGCGAGGTCCACCCTGCTTATTTAATTAAAGCCCCAGAGGGTGGCGATCCCCGGGACTTGGGGTGGCTCGGAGGCCCCCGAACAATTACAAAACAAGCCCCGGGGAGGTGGAAATTCCTGGGGCTGTGGGGAGGCCGTGTGCCCTCCCGCACCTAATTTACATGGGAGGTGGCGGTACCCGGGGCTGCGGACGCCCCACAGGCTCCGCAGGCCCCCACAATATAATTATAGGATCGCCCCCGGAACCTGGCCCACCCAGGGGCTCATTTAAATGAAGTGGGGGAGCACCCGCTTAATTTTTTTTATCTGGATTCGAGCACCCAGCGCGCATTCTGATGTTTTTTAAATAAAAAAATGTAAAAAACATTAGGCCTGTGGGTCCTTGTGGGACCCCTGTGAGCAGGAATATGGGGCCAGGGTGTTTCTACCCAGCCTCCTTTTCATCTCTTTTAATCTTTTTTCAACTGTTTTCTTGTAACTCGGTTCTACCAAGTCACAAGATGGCTGACAACACTTCCTGGTTTGCAGTGTTGGCAGCCAATCACAGTGAAGCTCATGATCGTGGCTCCCAATCACAGTGAAGCGCGCGGTCGGGAGGGTGTGCGAACCCACCGCTGCCCAAGATATCAAAACTTTTATTTATGGAATTTCTCAGCAACTACGGAACGGATTTACACCATTTACAAAAAAGACGCTTTCTGAATCAAGCACTACCTTTTTGCCAAATTTGGTGTAATTCTGTTCAGCAGTTCGGGCTGTAGCCTTGCCTAAAGTTTCCTATGGGAAACAGCTTTTTTGACTTTTATTTTTTTAATTTCTCAGCAACTACTGAACGGATTGCGACCATTTAAAAAGAAGGTCGCTTTCTGAATCAAGCTCTACCTTTTTGCCAAATTCTTGTGTAATTCCATACAGCTGTTCAGGCTGTAGCCTGTAATAAAATTTCCTATGGAAATTAACATGGAGAAAACACTTTTTGGGAACCCCTCTTTTTTCTCAGCCCCCACTTGACGAATCACCCCCAAACTTTCAGGATAGGAGCTGACCTAGATAGACCTTTTTTTGGAGAATTTCGCGAACATTCGTCAAACAACGCCAAAGTTATTAGCAAACCAAACAATGCTTTTCCTACGGAAACTAGGTTCTAACTATAACTACCTACTGGCGCCCGCCAGTAGGTAATATATATATGTATGTATGTATGTATATATATATATCTATGTGTGTGTGTGTGTGAGAATAAATAAATATGTGTATGTATGTATACATATATATATTTGTATATATATTCACTGAAAAAGCAAAGGTTACAGAGACTTTATAGTTAGGCTCAGGTGGCACTCATACAAAACCAGAGAAAAAAATATTAACTGACTCAGTGCATGTATGGGTGAGTGACTGGTTGTGTGAAAGTGTGTATCTGTCTATCTGTTGGTGTCTAAGTAGCTGTATGGGTGTGTGAGTCAGTATGTGAGTTTCTGTAGGGGGAGTGATTGGTTTTCTGAGTACCTCTATGGGTGTCTGAGTGTGTGTGGGTAGATGATGAGTGAGTGGGTGAGTCAGTGGCTGTATGGGTTAGTGAGTACATGTGTGTGGGGCTGTATGGTTGATTGAGTGTGTGCATGGCTGTGTCGGTGAGTGAGTGCAAGTGTCAGTGGTATATGGGTGAGTAACTGGGTATGTAAAAGGCAGTATAGGTGAATTATGGGGTATATGACTGACTAAATGGTTGAGTGAGTAAATATAAGAGTGGCTGTATGAGTAAGTGAGTGATTGGGTATATAACTGTATGGGTGAGTAAGTGGCTGTGTGATTGACTGTATGGGTAAGTGAGTAGGTGTGTGAGCAACTCAATGGGTGACTGGCTCAGTGTGTGAGTGGCTGTATCAGTATATAAGTGGATATGTCAGTTGCTGCATCAGTGAGTGAATGGGTATATGAGTGGCTGTATGTGTGAGTTAGTGCATGTGTGTGCTGATCAGTGGTTGTGTAAGCACTGGTATGTGTGTGAAAATGGGTTTGAGAATGGTAGTGTGGTAGTTGGAGAGAGTGTTTAAAAGGTTATATGGAGGAGTGAGTGGGTCATCAGAGATTTTGTGGAGGATGTTATCAGTGATGTCATTTGAGATGTCATCAGTGATATCATCAGTGATGTTACTGACCACATCCATTCTGAACATTGCCATACACATATTACTATATACATGCTTGTTTCATAGCATGTTTAAACTCATATTTTGGTACTACGTTTCTTTAAAAACCATCTTTCAGACCTATTTTCCATTTTCACGGGTATTCAGGGACGTCACGATGACGTTAACCACGACAATCACACCTTTTCTATAAAGTCTAAAACACATATATTCACTCTTACTACAGTATTTTACACACTCAGGGTTTCTTACAGTATTCTTTAAAGTCATGTGTTTCTAGAGCATTTATATAAAAACCATCTCTAAAACCTATTTTCCGTTTTCGCAGTGACAACGGAGAACGCATTGACGTTGGCAATTGCAATCCTCGTGGACATGTCGCTAAATTGGAAAACAAAAGCAGACATTCAATGGTCAGCAACACATTAAAAAATAATATGTAAAAAAGTCCATTCTGAACATTGCACTACGCATATTACTATGTATATACTTCTTTCAAAGCATGTTTAAACTCATATTTTTGTATTAAGTTTTAATAAGCCATCTTTCAAACCTATTTTCCGTTTTCACAGTTATTCAGGACGTTGTGATGATATCGTTAACCGTAACAATCATGCCTTTCCCATTAAGTGAAAACACATATATGCACACACATTACAGTATTTTACACACTAGAGGTTGGTTACTGTACACTTCAAACTCATTTTTTTCTAGTGTATTTCTAGAACAACCATCTCTAAAACCTATTTTGTGTTTTCGCTTTGAGGCCGGAGACAATGACGTTGGTAATCGTGATCCCTGCGGTTAAGTCGCGAAAGCAGAAAGCAAAAGCAAGAATTCTATAGCCACCACCACATAAAAAAATTATAACTGTATTAATGAGTCATTGATATATTTTTTTTTAGATTTTCACCAATATTCATGACAATGTTGGTAGTCGCGATGTCCTCGCGATGGTACATGGGGAGCTGCGCTGGCGGTCGCATCGTCGTCACGAATATCACAGGCGAGTACAAAAATCAATTTTGGACACATAACTTGTGTCACTAACACCTCCGTTTCTCAACCATGAGGTCACAGTATCTCCAACCTGACCCCATATGTGGGCTTTCACACAGTTTCAGCCCCGGGAACCATTCCCAAAAGATAAAATGGTGGCCACAATTTTCTACTCAGGTTGTGTCCAGCCAATCAGAGCATTCCCATTGACGCCTGCATCTGCGATTCATCGTGAAACCTTCGTTACTTATCCGCGGCCAGAGACATCACTATAATTTTAAACTTACATTTCTCAAAAACTGCAGAATAGATTTACACCAAATAAGCAAAGAGCACTTTCTTGCCAAATTTGGTGTAAGTCCATTCAGCGGTTCGGACTGTGGAGGTGACTAAAGGTTGCTATGGGAATTAACATTACAAACATAACTTTATTTCGCACCCCAAATTCTCGGTCCCCACTGCACAGATCACCCTCAAACTTTCCATAACAATAGTGCCCACCTTGACACTTTTTTGGCAAACTTTCATGCAGATTGGTCAAATAACACCAAAGTTATAGCCAAGTAAATAAATGTTTTTCCAATGGTAACTAAGCCCTAAGTATAACTAGCTACTGGTGACCGCCAGTAGCTAAAATACATATATATATATAGACAAGTTTTTAAAAGTGTTTGATTTCATTTAAATGCCATCATTGATCTAAATATTTTTTGCAGTATAATATTGTTAACATTATTACTAATGTTAACATATCACATAGCAGTAGGTGTGGACCCACTAGGGTGTTATCCTTGGCATTCTACGCATTTATGTAACATACAATGGGAAGGCCCCCAAGTAAAAAAAAAAGGAGATTTCTCTGTTCAGCTCAGTGGAATTTCACCGTATTTTAAATTGAATTTATTTAGGATTCATAAATACTGGCTTATTTGCACGTTAATATGCAGCACTGAAAGCTTATTTGCACAAGTTACTTATTGCCTGTGAGGCCACCCATTTTTTTTAAATTTGTGGCAGTATACAATTTTTCCACAATTTTGAATCATTTTATTAAGGTTTAGTAACATGTGCGTATTTGCACATTTCCATTTAGATCTGTCTGCCTATTTGCACAACTGTTTGGATATTTATAATTGTTTGGTACTGCAATGTTTATGAAAAGCATATGATTAGAAATGATATTTCTTCTATGTCTATCTGCATCTTTTTCAAGTGGTATTGTACTGCCACTTTAAATTTGTTGGTCACTCCTCATGGCGTCATGTGATCAAGGCCTCCTGAAGGCCGAAATGCGCCATAGCGGTGATGCTGGGTGTATTGATGGAATAAAGACCCTGCACGAAGTTTCTGTGTCCGTGTTCGTGTTTCTAAAGCTATTGGGAGTATCGGGCGGAGTTTTCAGCATATATATATACAGTCCAATGCCCACTCAAATGAAAGAATGAGCCCGACATATGCTAGGGCAACACCAGGATTTATTCCAAAATTCACGGAGGCACAAAGCATGCAAAGAGTCCAAAGGGTTCCGGAAACGCCAGGCAGACGCGTTTCAGCATTACTGCTTTCCTCAGTGCCGGTTTCAGCTTCCACACAGAGTCTCTTACTTGGGGGTTGTTATGAGTCCTATGACGCTCTCATTGGCTCTGTATTTTGCTCCGCCCCCTACTCGCAGCTGTAGTGCATCCTGCAATCCAGATTGGGACCAGAGGCATGCTGGTCAATGGAGTCCAAGCGGTAACCCGTAAAGTGAGGGGCTGACGAACACCAAGTGGTGTCTCTCGTAGACCTTTAATTCTCCGGTCCCAACTTCGCCGATGTAATACCTGGAACCCAGTGTTGCCCCTGCAGTAAAATACTGCATCCTCTCTCCCCTTGTGCGGCACGTTGAAGCAAATGCTTTTGAAGCCGCTTGGGGGGGTGACACGCTGTATTTTCGTACACAATACAAAAAGGGGTGGCTTGCGTGTCACACCAGACCGAGAGGGCATGCCGGTAGCCGGTGCCAACCGGCAAAAATATATACATATATATATATGTTTATTTATATATATATATATACACATATACATATACACATATACAGATATATATATAAATATATATATATATATATATATATATATATATATATATATATATATATATATATATATATATATATTTTCAATATTTTCACTGCAATTTAGTTCAGGCCTGGTGCGCTCTGCTGCGGGTGCTGGCGACGGGCTGAACTATAGAGCCCAACACTTTTCCACTATTGAGAAGTAAACAGCAAAAGGCGCACCACTTCCACAAATGTAAATGATATTAAATTAGTCCATGTACATGATGTGACATTTAAGAACAGCCAAAGCAGCCTTGGCTGTTCTTAAATGTCACTTTAACAAATGAACAATAAAAAAGAACTTTTGAAAAAGAAAACACATCATGTACATGGACTAATTTAATATCATTTACATTTGTGGAAGTGGTGCGCCTTTTGCTGTTTACTTCTCATTTTTGCCCCAGAATCTGGGGAAGTATTGTGTCAGCGGGTACTACTCAAGAGTGCACACGCAGGGTGAACTTGAATTATCACCAACTAATTTAATGGGCTAATCGTTAATCCGGTGCTGTCCTAGAGGGATACCGCTGGCTCTGTTCCTTCTTACTTTTCCACTATTATAAAGATAAACGCCGCACTCGGTAGATTCGTTATACGATTTAAATGGCAAACACCACTACTCCACCAAAGCGTTTCAACCTTGCGAAACGCATTGCTGGAGCCATTAAAATCGTATAATGAATCTACTGAGTGCGGCATTTATCTTTGGATATATATATATAAATATATATATATATATATATTACCTACTGGCGGTCGCCACTAGGTAGTTAGGACCTATATTCCATAGGAAATCCGCAACATTCTATTCCCAATAAGTCTGGCTTTGTGAAATGTTATATTTACGGCCAACCCGGCCGGGGATCGCACCGCTGCACACTGAAGCGGTTCCGCTGCTGGTGTCTCAATCAGCGTGGCGGACCTGTTTTGCAAAACCTTGACCGGGAAGTTATGTACATTTGCATTTGTGACTTTGAATTTATTTTATGCATTATTGTCGTTCATTGGAACGTGCATTGGCGAAAAAATGGAAATAAAAGAGGGAACGCATTAGTAGCTAACACTGTTGCTGTCCTGTCTTCCTAGGTCCATGAGGAAGGGAGACATGCTCGAAACGCATCGGACCAAATGAACTGTGGGGAATCATGTCTGTGGATTGCCGTTGAATTGTCAGAAGCGTAACCTACCTGGGTGTGCCAGCCTTTGGGTAACCTTGACGTAAATAAATTAGTGGCTAACCCGGTCACGGCTTGGCATCACTGCGGATTAAAGCGGGTCCGCCTACGTATCCATGGTGCGAGGGCAAACAGGAGGTGCTCTGTTGAATGTTGAAAAGCGGCACTAACGGATTGATTCTACGCCCAGTAAGAACTTTGTTGAAAGGATTCTTGGCAGCATGTGACCCATTGGGGTATAATTGATACTACTAATCCCATCATGCATTATTGTTGTTCATTGGAACGTGCATTGGCAAAAAAATGGAAATAAAAGAGGGAACGCATTAGTAGCTAACACTATTGCTGTCCTGTCTTCCTAGGTCCATGAGGAAGGGCGACATGCTCGAAACGCGTCGGACCAAATGAACTGTGGGGAATCATGTCTGTGGATTGCCGTTGAATTGTCAGAAGTGTAACCTACCTGGGTGTGCCAGCCTTTGGGTAACCTTGACGTAAATATATATATATATATATATATATATATATATATATATATATATATATATATATATATATATATATATATATATATATATATATATATATATAACGTTTCACAAAGTGCCCAATGCGGAACGCACTCCCAGTTCGCAATCTCCAATTGAGGGAAGACACAACTGCACTCGGCACCAGCAGAGCCTGACGCGTTTCAGGTAAACCACCCTTCTTCATAGGCTTTTCTGCATATTGACGAACTGCAAGCAAAACGACAACCAATTATTTTAGTCCCTTATTTATTGCAGTTAGCACAATCAAACTCAGGTGCCAAAGTTCACACTCCAGTGAGTAATTTCAAAGCAATGTATGCTGGGATTGGTAGTCCTTCAAATATAACCCCAGTGGGCTGCCTGCAGTTCCATCAATAAAATAAATCCAAAGTCACAAATGCAAATGTACATAACTTTCCCGTTCAAGTTTTTTGCAAAACAGGTCCGCCACGCTGATTGAGGCACCAGCAGCGGAACCGCTTCAGTGTGCAGCGGTGCGATCCCCGGCCGGGTCGGCCGTAAATATAACGTTTCACAAAGTGCCCAATGCGGAACGCACTCCCAGTTCGCAATCTCCAATTGAGGGAAGACACAACTGCACTCGGCGCCAGCAGAGCCTGACACGTTTCAGGTAAACCACCCTTCTTCATAGGCTTTTCTGCATATTGACGAACTGCAAGCAAAACGACAACCAATTATTTTAGTCCCTTATTTATTGCAGTTAGCACAATCAAACTCAGGTGCCAAAGTTCACACTCCAGTGAGTAATTTCAAAGCAATGTATGCTGGGATTGGTAGTACTTCAAATATAACCCCAGTGGGCTGCCTGCAGTTCCATCAATAAAATAAATTCAAAGTCACAAATGCAAATGTACATAACTTCCCCGTTCAAGTTTTTTGCAAAACAGGTCCGCCACGCTGATTGAGGCACCAGCAGCGGAACCGCTTCAGTGTGCAGCGGTGCGATCCCCGGCCGGGTCGGCCGTAAATATAACGTTTCACAAAGTGCCCAATGCGGAACGCACTCCCAGTTCGCAATCTCCAATTGAGGGAAGACACAACTGCACTCGGCGCCAGCAGAGCCTGACGCGTTTCAGGTAAACTGGAGTGTGAACTTTGGCACCTGAGTTTGATTGTGCTAACTGCAATAAATAAGGGACTAAAATAATTGGTTGTCGTTTTGCTTGCAGTTCGTCAATGTGCAGAAAAGCCTATGAAGAAGGGTGGTTTACCTGAAACGCGTCAGGCTCTGCTGGCGCCGAGTGCAGTTGTGTCTTCCCTCAATTGGAGATTGCATACTGGGAGTGTGTTCCGCATTGGGCACTTTGTGAAATGTTATATTTACGGCCGACCCGGCCGGGGATCGCACCGCTGCACACTGAAGCGGTTCCGCTGCTGGCGCCTCAATCAGCGTGGCGGTCCTGTTTTGCAAAAAACTTGAACGGGGAAGTTATGTACATTTGCATTTGTGACTTTGAATTTATTTTATTGATGGAACTGCAGGCAGCCCACTGGGGTTATATTTGAAGGACTACCAATCCCAGCATACATTGCTTTGAAATTACTCACTGGAGTGTGAACTTTGGCACCGGAGTTTGATTGTGCTAACTGCAATAAATAAGGGACTAAAATAATTGGTTGTCGTTTTGCTTGCAGTTCGTCAATATGCAGAAAAGCCTATGAAGAAGGGTGGTTTACCTGAAACGCGTCAGGGTCTGCTGGCGCCGAGTGCAGTTGTGTCTTCCCTCAATTGGAGATTGCGTACTGGGAGTGTGTTCCGCATTGGGCACTTTGTGAAATGTTATATTTACGGCCGACCCGGCCGGGGATCGCACCGCTGCACACTGAAGCGGTTCCGCTGCTGGTGCCTCAATCAGCGTGGCGGACCTGTTTTGCAAAAAATTTGAACGGGGAAGTTATGTACATTTGCATTTGTGACTTTGAATTTATTTTATTGATGGAACTGCAGGCAGCCCACTGGGGTTATATTTGAAGGACTACCAATCCCAGCATACATTGCTTTGAAATTACTCACTGGAGTGTGAACTTTGGCACCTGAGTTTGATTGTGCTAACTGCAATAAATAAGGGACTAAAATAATTGGTTGTCGTTTTGCTTGCAGTTCGTCAATATGCAGAAAAGCCTATGAAGAAGGGTGGTTTACCTGAAACGCGTCAGGCTCTGCTGGCGCCGACTGCAGTTGTGTCTTCCCTCAATTGGAGATTGCGAACTGGGAGTGCGTTCCGCATTGGGACTTTGTGAAACGTTATATTTACGGCCGACCCGGCCGGGGATCGCACCGCTGCACACTGAAGCGGTTCCGCTGCTGGTGCCTCAATCAGCGTGGCAGACCTGTTTTGCAAAAAACTTGAACGGGGAAGTTATGTACATTTGCATTTGTGACTTTGAATTTATTTTATTGATGGAACTGCAGGCAGCCCACTGGGGTTATATTTGAAGGACTACCAATCCCAGCATACATTGCTTTGAAATTACTCACTGGAGTGTGAACTTTGGCACCTGAGTTTGATTGTGCTAACTGCAATAAATAAGGGACTAAAATAATTGGTTGTCGTTTTGCTTGCAGTTCGTCAATATGCAGAAAAGCCTATGAAGAAGGGTGGTTTACCTGAAACGCGTCAGGCTCTGCTGGCGCCGAGTGCAGTTGTGTCTTCCCTCAATTGGAGATTGCGAACTGGGAGTGCGTTCCGCATTGGGCACTTTGTGAAACGTTATATATATATATATATATATATATATATATATATATATATATATATATATATATTATAGGAACATGGTACATAATAGTAGTAGCTTACTAATTTATATAATTTTTCGTACTACTTTTAATTTTAGAACCATTAGAAATAACAGTTCTAAATATCACACTGTTTAAGAGAATGCAGTTTACTGACCTGGGTAAGATGAGGGTGCCGTGCCAGGATTCAAGCCTGTGACATTCAGATCATAACAATTGTCATCAGCTCACTACTGCCTCTCAAGGGCAATCTTATGTCTGTGATGTGATGTGGATGAACATTTTTCATATTGCTTTAAATTTAGGGGAGTCTGTATTGTTTTTTATTGTTTTGCAAGAATGAAGTCTTGGGTCCGAGGTTTACAGCCTAGGTTGTTGGCAGGTGGACAAAGAGTGGTGTGAACACAAGTTCACAATTACCATTAGCTGCTCAGTGTAGAGACATTCAAGAACAAATGTATAGTGTATGCATGGCTCTCTACATAAGTTAGTGCACCTGTTCAAAGAAAGAGCAATGTGAATTTTGGATCTCTTTGGATTCTGTCAAGCAAGTCCCAAGCCTTCTGTGCCGCTATTCTGTCTCAGAATTTTTCCTTTATCCTGGAGTCTATACAGGCTTAATTCATTTTTTACTGAGAAAT
The DNA here is from genome assembly GCF_964204655.1 of Triturus cristatus. Classification (NCBI taxonomy): domain Eukaryota; kingdom Metazoa; phylum Chordata; class Amphibia; order Caudata; family Salamandridae; genus Triturus; species Triturus cristatus. The sequence goes on along the minus strand of NC_140588.1, from coordinate 405,053,056 downwards.
AGCATCAGTTAATTATTATCTCTTCTAATTGCATCACTTCAAAAGTGAAGTGTGACCGTGAAAAGCAACACTTTTTTTTCTCATGCAGATACGCTAAATATAACACTCATTAACACATATAAACACATTTCCAACTGTGACATTAAAGAAATATAATCATACGGGTTACCTCTAAACCACTAAATACTTACCCCAAACCTTTAACCACACACCCCAAGTCTTTAAGTTTATATCCTTAAACATGTGCCCTATACCCTTAACCCAGTACCCTTAACCATAACCGTAGTCATATATCCCAAACCCTAACTACCAAACCCAGAGGCCATAGGGAGCAGAGCCCCACCAGTCTTGGAGGAAGGAGATTGAAAGACTGGTCTGAAGCACTACTGTCCAGGCTGGAAGTAGCAGTGAAGCACAGCTGTGTACAAACACATGCTGCGCATGTGAGGTGGATGACTTCAAAATCACCCGAATCCCACATGTGCAGTGTGCGTCTGTTAGGCAGAGATGAGGACAATCAGGCGCTGCCTAAAGCAGCAGTTTTGCCAGGGCTTCGGTCGAGTACTCGGCTTGCCTGCATCTGTTACAAAGTTGAAAACATCCTACTAGGATCCAGACTTCTCCTCTGACTGGCTGACCCTCGATTCTGTCAGTCTATGAGAATTTCACATGTCCCTTCCTAATCATTGCTGAAGGCTTTTGTCTCCTGTTCTTTCTTCAGATATCTATCCTCTGAAGCCGGCCCTCATACTTCTCTCTCAGAGTGACCCATTAGGATCCATATCACCTGCTACTAGAGCTTGGAACATTTGATGAGGTCAAGTACTGCTTCCTTTGGCCTTTGCTGGGCTCATAATTTGCTGTAATGTAGCACTTGCTCCTAGCAGTGCTTGATGCATTTCTCTTCATGACATATCTAGGGTTCTATCCCTCTATTGTGCTGTAGTTGCAGATTCCTCCACTGTTATCACCGGCCACCCTGAACTGTGCGATAACTCTTGCGAGAGCTTCCTACGGCACTGCAACGCCCGTCATCGGCTCGCCGATGGAAGTAAGAGAGAGCTGCCATTTGCTCTCGTGCTGCTGAGGCCTGTGATTTGCAAAGCTACCTCTGCGTTTTCTTTGCGAGCGTTGTACACCTACACACTGCCTCGCAATGCTTCCTGTCTTCAACGAGATCTCACCACCCACACCTTAACTGCGCATCGTGGCCTCCCCTCCCCTTACGGCCATACCAATGCAAGCTACCTTTCCCTGCTGCTTGCTTGCTTCAGTCCTGGGCCATTTATCCATTTGAGGAAAGAGCCTGCTGTTTGATGGGTGCATCTCTATCATCAAAGGACTGTCTTTGCTCACCCTCTGCTGGTCAATTTTATATTTGCATTCTTTTTTTTTTATACAGCAGCTCCCCTGATTTCCTTCACTGCTTTTGTGTTCTACAACAAGTCTATGTGCTTTGAACTGTTTTTGTGGCTTCTCAAAATGGCTGTGTCCTCCATAGTCATTCCACCCCCATTTCTTTCTCAACCAGGCCAACCATCTATACAATGGGAGGATTAGATTGACTTGTTTGACAACTACATTGTGGCCTTGAATTTTCACCTGAAAGAAAGAAAGCATTATTGTTAGGTACTATTGGTAAAGAGACACATCGCATCTTCAAATACTCACCCCAAATGTTAGGAACTGATAATCAGCCTGTTGAAGACGTTTTTATGGAGGCCAAGCTTCACCTTGAGAAGAGGTTTGCCAAGGAAGAGAACATTGTCATGTCTCGATACAAGTTCTACACAAGGCCGCAAAAGCCTGGCAAAACTCTTGATGAGTTTGTTTCTAGGTTACGGGAGCTGTCAATAAAATGCAAGTTCGGACAGATGACAGATGAACTCATCAGGGACCAACTGATAGTTCATTGCCACAGTCGGAAAACCCAAGAACGTCTTTTGGGTTGTAAAGAACCCCACCTTGAAGGATGCCATTTCCATTGCAAAAGTTGTCAAAGAGTCCGAACGCTGCCTGAAGGAAATGAGCAAGAAGGAGGGCATTGAAGGAGATGTAGCAAAAAGAAGAAGCCAACAAAGTTTTCATCAACAAATCAAATCCCAAGCCACAAAAAACGCCTAAGGCTTGGGGGTGTTCTAGGTGTGGTAGCACTTATCATTTGAGCAATTGAAAATGGTGCTTTGCCTCAAAGCAAGACTGTAAAAAGTTTGGGCGCAGAGGCCACTATGCCCGTATGTGCAGATTACTTCAACAAATCCAAGGTTGCTATTACAGAAGATTTTAGTCTCGACGGCGACTGTGAGGGCCACGTGTTAATGGTCTTGCCGGGCAATAGTGAATCTGTGAGGAAGTGCCGCCCCAAGGGGTCCTGCAGAATCCTGGGCAAACAAGTGGAACTGATAGTTGACTGTGGTTCCTTGTATACCATTGTGCTGAAGTGGATGTGGGAGATAGAGTGGCCCCTAGTTCCACTCTTACCTAAGGACATTGACCCCAGGGGTTATCAAAGGGAGAGGATTGTTGTTCTAGGTTACTTTTCTTCTCCTATTATTTTTAAGTCTAGACAGGTTGAGGGGAAGATCTACATAGCAGAACATGGGCTCCCCATTGTGGGTTGGAGGTACCAGTTTGACCTTCATATTGTCATCAATCCACATGCCCCGGGTCATGTTTTGTATGTGCCTGATGTAACCATCACCAAACAAATCCTAGCTGAAATGGATGATGTATTTAGGGTGAATATTGGTGTCATGAAGGGGTACACGTATAAGATTGTTTTTCAGGAGGGCACCATCCCTGTCAAACACAAGTTACGAAGGGTTCCCTTTTTCGTGAGGGATGATGTAAAACAAAATTTGGATGACATGCTTAAGGAAGGTGTAATCGAACCGGTTGAGGCCCCTGAATTGGTCTCTCCGGTTGTTATCACAAAGAAGAGTGATGGGAAGCTCAGGTTCTCTGTGGACCTTCGAAGCTTAAATCAACATGTGGTTGCCGACACTTTTCCCCTCCCCAACATCAATGAACTATTGCTTTTGCTGAAGGGTGGTAGGTACTTCTCGAAACTTGATCTGACAAGTGCTTACCACCAGATCAAGCTTCACAGCCTTTATAGCCTTTAGGGCTGTCCACCGCTGCCAGCATTTTTCAGCGGATTATGTCCGAGGTCTTCAGGGGTTTGGATAACGTAAAGTTTTTCCAAGACGACATCCTTGTTTTTGGTGGGTCTGTTCATGAACACAACAAGACGTTGAGGGAGGTTCTGGGCAGACTGAGGGAGGCTGGCCTTACTTTGAGGAAGGGTAAATGCAAGTTTCTTGTAGAAGAAATTGAGTACATAGTCCATACCATCGCCAGGCGGGGTGTCCGTCCCAAGATTGATCTCTTAGGAGCAAATAGAGGTGCTCCCATTCCTAGTGACAAGGCCTAGTTGTGGTCCTTCATGGGCCTAATGGAGTATTATGCCAAATTCGTTAAGTGTTTGCTGCCGAGACTGAAGCACTCAGGATCCTGTTGAGGAAAGATTGTTCCTTTGTTTGGGGTGATGCCCAACAACACGCTTTTGATTTTATAAGGAAGGATATTTGCACGGCTGATATTCTTGCGCCTTTTGATACCCATCTCAAAACCTTTTTAACGGTTGACGCGAGTGCTAGTGGTCTGGGAGCTGTGCTGTCCCAAGGGCATGTGGGTGCTGAAAGAACTGTGGCTTTCGCCTCACACTCTTTGTCTGATTGCAAGAGAAATTATTCGGTTATTGAGCGTGAGGCTCTAGCAGCAGCTTGGTCAGTTGAGCTCTTCAAGACCTTTTTGAGGTGTGTTGATGTCTGTATTCGCACCGACCACAAGCCTTTCATCAAGGTGTTGAGCCCCGGAGGCGCTGGTAAAGGCTCTGCGAGGCTCGCCAGACTTGCTTCTAGGCACCAAGAGTATCGGTACCGTGTGACACACATTCCTGTGTGGAAGAATGCACAAGCCGATTGTTAGTCTTGATTGTCCATAAAGGTTATGGTTGAGGTTGACCCTGGCGGTGTCTGGGGAGCATGACGGTGCTGTAGCTTCCTTGGGTGATGTTGAGGAGTGCGTTGGCTGTGTTTTCTCATCTAAAGGTTGGAGCCATTTTATGGTTCTGGATGCTACTCTCAAATATGTGGAACGTATGTTGGTCCAGGAAGAGCGGAGGGAGAGCACTATAGCCCCCTCTATTAGACTGTTTGTGAAGGTCTTGGATGAGTTGAGCATGATTGACATCAAAGTTCTTATGAGGAATGATAAGTTTGTGCCTCCAAGGGCCTGAGGTCTAGGATTATCAGGCTTGCACATGAAGGGCACCTCGGTCAAACCTTGACTAAAAAGAGGGTGCGTGAGAATTTCTAGTGGCGTGGTAAGGACAAACAGATTACATCCTGGGTTGTTGGGTGTGACGTGTGCAAGGAGAGTTAAAAGAGGCTCAAGACAGGTAGTCATGCCACACGAGGTCACATTGAAGACCCTGGTGTACTGTGGAATACTGTTTGTTTTGACTTCAATGGGTCTATGCACGGTGTGGAGGAAAGATTGAGGAATGCCTTGGTATTAATTGATGTTCATTCTAAGTGGCTTGTTGTCAAATTTATGTCTGATGTCACTACAAAAAGGACCATTGAGCAGTTGAAAGTCATTTTTCACGAAGAGAGTCTACCTCACATCCTAGTTACGGACAATGGTACTCAACTAATTTCGCATGAGATGAGGGATTTCCTAAGTAATTGTGGTATTTTTCACCACCGCACGGTGCTTTACAACCCTCAAGCCAATGCCATGGTGGAGCAAGCTAACCGCCTGGTGAAGGGTACCATTTCCATAGCCTTACAGAGTGGAAAGGATGTCAGTGTGATGGTTGGCGAGATGGTTTGGGCATATCGCACGTCCGTCAATTGTGCAACTGGGTTTACCCCGTTTGAAAGAATGCGTGGAAGAAATCCTGGCACCAAACTTCTGCCGGCTTGGCTGGCCCCTCCCAAGCCAGGTTGAGGGTGGCACGTGTGACCACGGAGGTGTTCGTGCTGGTGACTGGGTCAAGGTCAAACATGGCAGACCTTGCAACAACTTGTCTAAGTTCTGGGGTCCTGTTAGGGTTAAGCATGTCTTTGATAATTACGTTTTTCTCGACAATGGCAACAAGTGGAACAAACGCAAGGTTGCATTGTATCATAAAGGAGAGGGCGTTGGCTCCATGGTCTGCGAACTTAGCTCTGTCAGTTCTGGCAAGCATTTGAATGGTTTTATGTTGATGAGTGATGCGGAGCAGACCTTCAGTGGGTCCCAGACCAGAAGGGAGACTGGTTCTGGGGATGCCTCCAGTTCCCTTTCCCTTGATCTGCCTTCTGATGTTGGCATCAGAGTTGCCCGATCTCCCAGGTTCCACATGATCCAGCGGCGCATCAACAACAGATACTCTACTACCATATATTCATCTGGGCCCATCAAAACATACACACAAAATATCTGGTAAGACCGCTGGAGTTCAAAGTTTTATATAGTTGATTAATTCCTCAAGATTAGTTTTTATCTTGACTAACCTTTCACTGATCAAGAAGTTCTTTCCACTTGGTCGGTGGACCAAATTAGTTGGAACTAGTTGATGGTGAAGATGCACATATCCATAATTTTACTTCTGTTTTTATCCAAAATAAACGCAGACACAAGGAGTTTTAAAAACCTTTATCTAAAATGAAATGTGAGTGAACCATCTCAAATACACACCACAGGCACCATCAATCAAGGAAGGAAGTGTCAATTGATCAATTACACTCTTAGATTCAATGCAATGACTTTTGTTCAGAAAGTAGAGGATAGAGAGAGAAGTACATCAGAAATGTACGGATTCAATATTACCCAAGATGGTGTGAAGACCAACACGCTGGCCAAGGAGCTGGTAAGGGTCCCCTGGGACAGGACAGGCGACAAAGGCTTCAGGACAGGAATCAGAACAGGATAGTGGACCTCTCTAGAACCGACAAACTTGTCGCACCCCTCTCTGACACTCTTTTCCTCCTTGAGGTTCTTCCGCAATCTTCTTTCTAATCGGTTTCTTAAGGTAAGAAATTCTGCATTCAGTTCTTCATCAGCATCACTCGGCACTCCGACAGCACCTCTGGCTCACAGCATCACTCCCGTATCTAGCTTGCATAGCATCCTCGCATCCTCAAACTAACAAACTAACTAAAGTACCCCAGTTATACCTTTTGGGATTCATGTACCACCCCCTAAAGTTGCAATATCGTAAAAGCACGAGATCTAATTGGACAGGCAAGGGGCGTTAGGTCATCACACCAGGTTGACGTAGCACTTTAATCAAATTGTCCTTTGTTCATAAACCCATCCCCTTAATTCATATTCCTTCTTTATTTTCCCATTCGGATTTTATTCATATATGCAACAATGTCCTATATGACTATGATGGTTGAACTCTTGAAGTTTGGGTTCCCAGGGTTTAGCAGTCCGTGGCCTTGGCTGTGATTCAAACATGGTGTCATCCTTTCGGGTGCACCTTGGTTGGACATGCGCAGATGACTCTCACTCAGAACACTCTAGTCATGGCAAGAAGGCCCAAATACGAACTAATGAAAAGGTCAAAGAAAGAAAATATTATCTTCACAAATAAATGGTTTCACTATATACCACCTACATCTACTCTATTTCCTGTTATTTAATAATACTTTCCCCGCATTCGTTTCTAAAATAGGGCATTTTCTAAACAGCAAAGAAAGGGCCATGCATGTGGGTCTTAAAGACGCCATATTAATGCGTTCTGCTCATGCGCAGGAAATTCCCTCCAAGCCGTTAGACGTCACATTGCGTAGATGCAATTAACCCTTGCGCAATAAAGTTTTTCACTGTTACAGACGCGATCAGTCCGTTATCTGTATTACTGGTTAGTAAACACATAGGCAAGCTTCTCTACCTTTTATTTATATGAAATGCGTGATGATTAGTCACAAAACACAATTAGTACTTAATGTAATAAGTTATACGTGTGAATTGAATACAAGCAGGTCTCTTACAAACGAGTCCTTGCTCCATCACACAGACCTTCTCGTTATTTGGAGGATTATGTTCAAACTTGAAATTGGTTTTCTCTTCTTCTGTTCTGGTGCTTTCCTTCTCCGCTTTGCCTCTTCTTGTACCTTGCTTTCATTTTTTTTTGTGCTTGTTTTCTCCTTCTGCTTTGGGTTGTTTGTTGTGGGTAGAAGGGAGGGGGAGTGTTGTAATGTAGCGCTTGCTCTTAGCAGTGCTTGATGCATTTCTCTACATGACATTTCTAGGGTTCTAGCCCTCTGTTGTGCTGCGGTTGCGGATTCCACCAACAACAGTTGGTGCTGTGGCTGGCGAAGGTGGGATCACGCTCCTGTGCTCTCTTCAAGAAGAATAAAGCTGTGATCATACGTTTCCTGTGTCCGTGTCATCACCAAATATTTCCCTCCTTCCTTCATTACCTGCAGCTGAGAGACACCTCTGGAAGAAACACCATTAAAGCTGTGAGCCAAAGGTGGTGAATACAAGTGCGCCTTGCCTCATTTGTCAAGCTGCCTTAGACGACTGAGTCTCTGCATGGTGTCATCAGCCTTTGTTTTGTTTTGTTATTGCTTTTTATTCCCCTATAATCTCCTCTCTGGTCCTTAATATTTCCCATAGTAACCTTATAATATCCCTTCAAGCCTCCTTCGTCATCCTGCTTTCCTATCTCAGAAACCCCCTCCCCACTCCCTGTCACAACCATTCTTATTGACATTGCTAGGTAGGTGAGGCCTAGCGTCGCATGGCCCCTGGCAATCTTGGCCAGCGCTAGACCCGCAGCTGGACGCTCCTCGAGACTGCCTAAACTGCGAGTTAAAAATCACTGCCTGCGCAAAGGCAAGTTGTCTGGGTGGGGAATGGGCCGAGTGAATGTCACAGTGAGATGCAAGCATGCGAATGTGAATAATAGCAGTCACAACCAGGCATTTTGAACTGTTAGGGGGTGGAACCTTTTTGGTAGAGGAGAGCGCAAAATGCTTTTCTTTTAACATTTTCAATATTTAATGTTAAAGGAAAACATTATTTACTTTTTACTAATGAAGTTTCCTGTGCTTAGTGTTATGGTGAGGAGCTTTTGATAAACGCGTGGCCTGCTTACCAATGAAGTGACCTGCATGCTTTTATTATTGATATCTATACTCGGGCAGTTCAAGAAAAGAAAGAAAATATTTCCATAAAAAATATGTGTTGCTCTAGAGTACATAGCCCACATAGAAAAACGACGGAAGATAAAAAAAAAACACAGGGTGCTGGCTGAGGGTCTGCACGGGTACAAAGAAATGCTAAAGACAGTGATGACTGACAATGGGATTTTCTAAAAAAACAAATACTTTTTTTGTACCTCACACAACTAAGTCCATTGCATTGTTAAGATTATATAGTGTTTTAAAAACTTGACCAGCAGGCCTAATTTGTAACTGGGTCCTATATATACTTTTCATGAAATCCTTAAGGCCTGCACGTGGGATGATTTATGCAGCATCCACAAATAGTTATATATCCAATACATTTAATACTATATCACTAATACCTAAACCCTTAACTCCTATGCCACAAATTGCTACATTTGTAACACCTCTTCCTCAAATCCTTAACAATAGTCTCTAAATCCTTAATATTATACCCTAAGCATTTAACTCCATGTCCATGACTACTAGATTCATAACTTCTATACCCCTAAATCTTGTACCTCAAAACCCATACCCCAAAACCACCCATACCCAAAATCCTAACCCTTACACCAATACCCAAACCCAATCAATCAATCCATAAATCAAGTGACCTGTAAAGCGCGACTAATCACCCATAAGGGTCTCAAGGAGCTGGGGGAGTAGGACTGCTGATCCATCAAAGGCACTGCGGTTCAGTCGAAGAGCCAGGTCTTGAGCTCCTTCCTGAATTGAGGCAGTGACGGTGATTGCCTGGGGTCGAGAGGCAGGGTGTTCCAGGTCTGTGCTGTGAGATAGGAGGAGGATCTCCCTCCTGCAGTGGTCTTGAAGATACGTGGGTCGGCAGCCAGGGCCAGTTGGGCGGAACAACGCAACTTTTACAACGCACTACACTTACAACGCATTTTTTACAACGCACAATCCATTACAACGCATGACATTACAACGCATGACACTACAACGCATTTTTAAAAACTACCTTTACAACGCATTCCATTACAACGCATACTACCATTACAACGCATACCATTACAACGCATAATATTACACTACACTATCCAACACTTACCCTACTGTTGCACCCCCTGGAGTTAGAATAGTAATTTTTACCCCTATTCTATCCAACACTTACCCTACTGTTGCACCCCCTGGAGTTAGAATAGTAATTTTTACCCCTATACTATCCAACACTTACCCTACTGTTGCACCCCCTGGAGTTAGAATATTAATTTTTACCCCTATACTATCCAACACTTACCCTACTGTTGCACCCCCTGGAGTTAGAATAGTAATTTTTACCCCTATACTATCCAACACTTACCCTACTGTTGCACCCCCTGGAGTTAGCATAGTAATTTTTACCCCTATACTATCCAACACTTACCCTACTGTTGCACCCCTTGGAGTTAGAATAGTAATTTTTACCCCTATACTATCCAACACTTACCCTACTGTTGCACCCCCTGGAGTTAGAATGGTAATTTATACCCCTATACTATCCAACACTTACCCTACTGTTGTACTCCCTGGAGTTAGAATAGTAATTTTTAACCCTATACTATCCAACACTTACCCTACTGTTGCACCCCCTGGAGTTAGAATAGTAATTTTAACCCCTATACTATCCAACACTTACCCTACTTTTGCACCCCCTGGAGTTAGAATAGTAATTTTTACCCCTATACTATCCAACCCTTACCCTACTGTTGCACCCCCTGGAGTTAGAATAGTAATTTTTACCCCTATACTATCCAACACTTACCCTACTGTTGCACCCCCTGGAGTTAGAAAAGTAATGTTTACCCCTATACTATCTAATACTTACCTTAAATGCAATTTAATATTATGCGTTGTAATGGTATGCGTTGTAAAGGTAGTATGCGTTGTAATGGGAATGCGTTGTAAAGGTAGTTTTTAAAAATGCGTTGTAGTGTCATGCGTTGTAATGTCATGCGTTGTAATGGATTATGCGTTGTAAAAAATGCGTTGTAAGTGCATGCGTTGTAAAAGTGTGCGTTGTAACGACATACATCCGTGTGTGTGAGGAGCTTGAAGTTGATTCTGTTGTTGACTGTGAGCCAGGGAGGTCTCCCAGGTGGCCGGTGATGTGGCTGCGGTGCAGGATATTGAAGATGAGTCTGGGGAGGCGTTCCAAATGTTCTGCAGTTTCCTAAAGGGTTTCTGGATGATGCCGGTGTAGAATGCAATGCTGTAGTCGAGTCTGCTTCTGAGGAGTGCGTGGGTGAGTCTAACCCTATACCTTTAATGCTAGTCCCTTAATCTTATATCATTAACATTATACTTCAATGCATAGCTCCTAAACTTTAACCCCTTAATCCCTTCTGTTATACCTCAAATCCTTACCCTTATACACCAAACTCTTAAGCCAATACACTAGATCCTATACCCTTACGGGTATTTTTATTAAACATTTTTTTAACATGACTGCAGCCCAAACAGAATTACACCAAATTTGGCAAAAGGTTAGCTGTTGGTCCAGAAAGAGTGCTTGTTGTGATTTGCCCATGTCTGCGGGATTTGGCCCAACCGGGGGTTTTAGAAAAAAGACGTGTGGGATCCTGTGCATCTCTGTTTAAAACATTTGCAGCATATTTGCAGATCCAAACGCTAAGCTACGGCAAAATCAAAAAAATAACTTTTAAACCCCATCGGGTTCCCTGTGGCAACCCCGCACCATATCTGGAGAGTCAGGGTATTCCTACCGTGCCCCCTGTTCTTTATTTTTTACTTTTTTTCTGGGACTCAGCTTCAAGCTGACTCCTAAGATGGCTGCCAACACTTCCTGGTTGAAGTGTTGGCAGCCAATCAAATTTAGTAAGATCCGCAAGTCCATTGCAAGTACTCGCGTCCCCAGATATCTATATTTTTTCAGCTTTCATTTCTCTGAAACTACTGAACGGATTCACACCAAATCACAAACATCTAGCTTTCGGCCAAATTTGGTGTAATTATGTTCAGCAGTTTGGGCTGTAGTTGTGTTCAAAAAATCAAATGAACCAGGATATAGCTGGTACATGAAATGAAAAATCCCCATGGACATTACATGGGGAAAACGCATTTTGGGACCCCCCTTTTTTCTTGGCCCCCGCTTGACTAAGCACCCCAAAACTTTCAACACAGCAGCTGAATCAAAAAGGGGAAGTTTTGCGAAACTTTCGGGGAGATTTGTCAAGTGGCGCCAAAGTTATTGGTAAAACAAAAAATGCTTGTCCCTACCACAGCCCCTATCATAAGACAATTGGCATTTTACTGGGACATAAATATAGTGCCACTCAAAAAACAGTTTTCCAATAATACAGCAGTAGTCAATTTACCTAGCCAGTGATTGCTCATACTTATATTTACTAGCATATCTCTATGAGTGTTCCAGAGTATTCAAAAGTGGATATATTTTAATACATTTTTATGTTCAAGCCACACCCCATCAACTTTGATTCTGAGATTTGAAGCAGTTGCATTTTACTCACTAGGGACATTAAGTAACAACATGAGACATTGCAATTTTCCAAAATGAAATCTCATAATTAATTGGGTTACTGTATCTATGTAAACTGGCAAACCGATTGGCTTTGCCAATGCTTGTTTTAGAAATGGCTTGGCTGGCCTTTAGGTATAATTTAGACCTGTAAGTGCTAAAAGGTGTACAAGAAGCATTTTGAGTCAGTTTTAGCATAGGAGTTCAGTGCAATTTGCACTTGTTCCAGTTTATACAGAGACATCTACTACCAGGATACAGCTGGTCCATGCTAAACAATGTGCAACAAGTAATAACACAGGTAAAATGGATGCTAAATATTTCATTAAATTATTTTCCAATACAACTCACTGAGTCATGATCAGATTAAAAAATATGTCCGGTGATCCCTGTGAAACGCTCAGGGGTACTTTGTCTGGTGCCCAAACTATGTATATTTGGGAGGGGAGTGGGCGCACACTGCCTCACACTCCAGCACTCAGTATGCCCCGATGCATGATAATAAATGCAGTGCATGATAGCACATTCTTTGTTGTCAGGCTTTAGTTTTTCACCCTTGTTGGTGCAGCCAGTGCTGTGTATCTCTAGACACGTGTTTCATGATAATTGTCCTTCTTCAGTAGAGAGCACCACTTTTTTGGTGGGTGCTGGAGATGCTGCCCAAAGTCTTCTCAGGTCTCAGTACCACTCGCTGCGCGCAGGTGCATCAACCAGAGCTCGTTAGCTCGTTAGCTCAAGAGAGCCACTCCCCTCCTACGTATATTTGGGACAGGCTCACGGTCAGACAGTGTTACATGGAGGTTGGAGAAGGTCTAATTGAAAACAAATAGATGCGTCCCACAAGACTAAAAGGAAGCAACAAAAAAAGCTTTGGTTCAGGTAGAGAGTATGTCTACCAAACAAAAGTCATCACTTATCTCACCACCTCTCCAAAGTACACGATGACCATGTGACAATCTGATGGCTATTGAGACACATGCGTTTGACATAAAAGGTCTGTGAGCAGTTGGAATTGCCAGTCATCTTTTTGTAGAGGGAACAGGAACACATGCTTGAGATAATGAAAGAACACACCAGCAGTGAATAATGAATTAAGGGGCTTTGTAGTGAGTGATATGATAGCAACTTCCATGTATTGATGCTTTCTTTTTCTTTTCTTTTAATATCTTTATTAGTTTTCATGTCAACACACAGCCAAAAGAGAAAGAAAGAAAAAAAAAAGAAATATATATAACGGCAGCAAGAGCAAATATATAACACACATATTCATAAAAAAAAAAATCAACACAACATAAATTCATAGCCAATTAGAAAGGAGAGTCCAAAGTTTCAGGCCAATTAGCCTTCTTCTCTTGCCTTTTGTTTTAAAGGCTGCCATTTCCAGATGATATACAGACAGTTATCTAGATTGCCAATTGCTAAAGACAGGTGGTTCAATGTCAAGCCATTGTGTTGTAATACAAAGTCGAAAAATTGACATACATATAAATACAAACCTATCTTCCATATCTGTCCTAATAGTATCCCTGCTAGTTTGTAAGCCCAAAATGATTAATTCTGCAATTAGTTGTAACTGAATACCTAGATGAAAAAACAAAAAATTCTCTACATCTTTAATAAATTGAATTAATTTTGGGCACAGAAAAAACATATGAATGGTATCTGCAGCAATAACACCGCAACGATTACATTTATTCCCTCTAATAGATTCCCACTTAGCTAGTTTAGCAGGTGTATAATATAAATCAAAAATAGACATGGAGTGTTGACTTATTAATGATCCAGTAAATAAAGTTTTAGTGGATATTTCTATATTTCTATGCATGTCAATTTTTTCCACCCCAAATTTATTTTGCCATTTATCTTCCAGCACTGATAAATCATCTGCATATGTTTCCAACATTAATTGATAAATATAGCCAATTCTCGGTCTTTTACGAATTGCTTCAATAAGTTTTACCTTATTAAACAAAATCTGATTATCGGCACTTTTCCTTTCCAAAAAGCTACGTAACTGTAGGAACTTAAAAAATTCTATACGAGCTACACCATATTTTTGTTAAAACAAAAAGGAAGATATCTGTTGTGCATCAGTTAGATCTCCCAATTGGCGTATACCAGCCCGATACCATTCAGCCATGATTGAATCTCTAAAAATATCAGGTAACAAAGGGCAATTGTTTAATGGAGTGTAGTAATTTAAGTTTGAATTAAGTCCAATCCTTTTTTTAATTTTCCTCCAAATCTCAAAAGCAGTTTTAATAATTTGGAATTTGTTTTTTTTATAATAGCTAGGCTCAATAATGCGCACTAAACATTGTCGGACCTCCTCTCCTAGTACCATCTCATATATTGATGGTCTTACTGACTCATCCATCCGTATATCATTAACGCCCATGTTCTGTAAAAAAACTGACCAATAATATAACTGAAAATTAGGTATAGCCCATCCACCTCTATCTCTTGGTAAAATACACTTTTTCAAAGCTCTTCTAGATCTATGATAGCTCCAGAGGAACCTAGAGCACATTCTGTCAATTCGATTAAATATAAAAGTAGAAAAAAATAGGGGAATCGTCCGAAATAAATACAAAAATTTAGGAAAAATAAGCATTTTTAACACATTACTACCGCAATATAAAGACAAGCAGAGATTATCCAACCTTTCTAGTGTTTTATTAGCAGAAGCAATTATTGGATCGATGTTTAGCCGTACAATCTTATCAATATCTGCGGATATTTTTATTCCTAGATATATTGCTTCTGCCTCAAAATGCATATCATTTGGACGCCCTACATCTGAATGAAGAAGTTGGGTCTTGGAAACATTTAATTTATACCCAGAATACCTACCACATTTTTCCGATGCTTCCACTAAATTAGTTAAAGCGATTTTAATACCTGTTGTTACTATAGCGATATCATCTGCATATGCAAACACCTTATAGGTTATATCATATATTCAAACCGGTTCAATTCCAACGTTATTTTCCAGGCTATTTAGAAAAGGCTCGATATACATAGCAAATAATAGAGGCGAAGTAGGACAGCCTTGTCTTGTCCCCCTTGTAATCGTTATATTGCCTGAAAGTTTGCCTGCAATACGGATCGCTGCTTTTGGATAAATATATAAAGCCTGAATTGCTTTAATAAATTCAGCAGGAAAGCCCTTCCAAGCTAAGGTTGACCATAAAAACTTCCAGCAAACCCGGTCAAACGCTTTTTCGGCGTCTAACAGGGCTACTGTGACCGGAGAATTTGAAGCCTGTGCCCAATCTAATAAAGAAATAATTCTTTTGACATGATCTGTCGTATCACGCTGCATAATAAAGCCATGTTGTCTCTTAGATACCAGCAATGGCATAAGATTATTTAACCTATTCGCTATTATTTTTGAATAGATTTTGCTATCCGCATTAAGAAGAGATATTGGTCTGTAAGATCCCATGTCAGTTTCTTTCTTCCCTTTTTAAAAAAAAAATTACTATGATAGCCTCTGACCAAGAATCCGGAGGGCTACCCAGAAAAGATTGTTGGCAAACTTCTAATAATTCTTTTTTTAGTATATTCCTAAATGTACGATAAAATTCCAAAGGAATATGGTCCGGATCCATTGCCTTACCCGGAGCTAGTTCTAATATAGCTTTTTCCAATTCCTCCCATACTATTGGGGCGGATAATAACATTTTTTGTGTCTCTATGAGTCCTGTAGACACTAATCCCTTCAGATAATCCCCCCCATCATAATCTGGCATCTCATTTAGCGGTGCACTATAAAGAGATTGGTAAAATATTTGAAAGGCTTCTAAAACCCCCTCTTTAGTTTCTTGCCGAGCTCCGTTTACAACAATAATCTTAACTATGTCATTATAAGCAGCTTTTTGCCTTAATCTTTTAGCCAATACTTTACCTGTTTTTTCGCCAAATTCATATGCTTGTTCCTTTTATTGTTTATATTTTAAAGCAATTTTATCGGCTATATTAGAATATGCTCTAGCCCTTTTAACAGTGAGTTTTCTTTGAGCCAAATCTAAATCCCGACCAAATTTGATTGCCTCAGCCAGTTTATGTTCAGCTAAAGTGACCATCTTAAAATCATTTTTATACTTAGCAATCAGTTTTTTACGTCGTAATATCGAAAAACTTAGGGTTTCCCCCCGGACTGTAGCTTTAAAAGCATTCCAAACGATTTTGTTAGATACTGTTCCTTTGTTAAATATAAAAAACTCCTGTATCACTTTGAGCATAAATTGGCAATATTCTTCATCCAATAATAAGCTCCTTTCAAAAGACCATGAATGATTTCCTTCCCCTAACTGCGGGGTAATCATAAATTCAAGTATTAACGGATTGTGGTCACATATGAGCTTAGGCAAAATCTCTAAATCGGATTTTCCTAAATGTTGTAACGAGACAAAAAAATAATCTAGTCGAACAAATTTGCTATGTGGGGCTGAATAAAAAGTATAGCCAGGGTCATCTGCATGAATTGCGTTCCAGACATCATACAAACCATGATCTAAAATTAACTCCCGTAAAGCTGTAAATAACCGTGGTTTTCTACCATTATATAAAGAGGTCGTCCTTACATCCATGTTAGCATCCAAATGAGTATTCATATCTCCACACAGGACTAGAGGTTGCGGCCATTGGGCTAGTTCTAAATTAAGAAAATATATAAGCTCCGTTTCGTCCAGGTTTGAACCATATACATTACATACTGTAAATCTGAGCTGTCCAATCTGAAATAAACAAATTGCCCATCACCCCCATTTATCTTCTAAGGACTTTATACATACACCTAAACCTCGTCTCATAAGAATAGCTACACCTCTCTTCACCCCTGTTTGCTTAGAGCAAACAACCAACTCTAGTCCAAGTTTACTCAAACATCCCCTTTTCCCCCAAGCAATGTGAGTTTCTTGTAAGCAAAGTATATCAACATATGTAATCTGAATAAATTTGGCTAATACATCTCTTTTTTTCAGGTCATTAAGCCCGCAAATATTGAGCGTACAGATCTTTAATTTCCTAGCCATATTACAAAAATAATATTTCTGAGATGGCTCCTATTTTGAGAAAAAATAACTAACATAACATATTGCTCTTGCACTTGCCTGATCCTAACATGATATTTACTGAATGCCAAATCAAAAAAAATATATATCAAGGCTGGCGCTGATTTTTCACCCTCCCAACACCTCTCTCCCATCACCTCCCACTCACCCCGTTCCCAGTGCCCTGTATCATCCACCCACCCCTCCCATCCCACCCAATCCACCATATGAGGCATAGGGGCAAACAGACCCTAAAGAGATGGCATGCCGCCCTCCGCCCCCCCTAGGTAGGAAAGAGAAAAAATGTGTTATTAACCACACATTTATGCTGAGCTCCCCTTGAATTTGGCCCCTTTATGTATACAGAACACGAATTATAATGAATGTAGAAATTCTTTGGCTGCAATTTCTGACAAAAAGAACTTTGTCTGACCCTTAATTGTAATCTTAAGCTTAGCAGGGTTCTGCAAATACACAGTTGCACCTTTCTCTTGAAATCCTGGTATTAATTGACGTAGGTGCCAGCGTCTCGAAACCGTTTCTTTACAAAAGTCAGGTCTAACAAAAAAATTGCATTCTTTCGCCAATCTTTTTTTGTCTGGTCTAGCAAGTCCAAAAACAGCTTCTCTTGCCAAGAAATTATTAAATCGATCGAGAATAGCATATGGTCTATCTTCCTCCCCCTGTCTTGCTTTTCTCATAGTAAAGGGAATCCTATGAGCTCTTTGATTCTCGATTGGCCAGTCCCATAAAGTCAATTCCGGAAAAGCCTCTGTAAACAAATCACAAATAAATTTCCGAACATCAGCATCTTCCTTTTTCTCTGGAATGCCTAAAATGCGAAGATTCTTTCTATGAGCTTGATTTTCCAACTCTGCCAGTTTAAAAGCAACATCATCCCGATGTTCTCTAATAGAATTAATCTCCTTTTTCTGTGCAGCCATAGAATCCTCTAGTGTGGAAATCCTTGACTCTGCTTCAGTCATTCTAAGAGCCGTATCAGAGCAAATTTTAATTACTCGTCGCACAGAATTCTGCACCTTGCGACAAGTAGCTTGCATGCGGACATTCTCCGTTTTTATTTCAGCTCTGTGTTCCAACATAGTATTGTATATCATCGACAACGTTATCTCCCAATGGTTGCGTAGCAGGTTCTGTTTCTGTTTCTGTGTCTAGCCTAGAAACTCTGCAGATATCGATCCAAAAGGCACATTACCATTAGATAACTGTCTTTCACAATTTATAAGTCGATCTTTTCCTTTTTTAGCTTTTTTAACGGTGATTACCGCTGCGCTAGAAGAGTCCTTACTTAAGTTAACATCATCATCGTCCATACTGCTGTCTGCTTCATTATCAGTCCAATCTTTGCTGCTTTCATCTGAAGAAAGATCTGATAAAGAGTAAAAATTATCAGCGATTTCTTGAGAGCCCGACATATCCTGTAGTGACAACTCCTTCCTTACTTGACCCAAGCAAACCTAACTCTGATATCGAGTCAGCTGGATTGCCAATTAACTCTTCAGACAAAGGATTTTCAGAAACTCTGACTCCCAGAATGCCCCTATCTGAGCTAGCTGCATGCTGAATTTCCTTTCCCTGCTGTTCATCTGATAGAGTTATTTTTAAGAAACTGGAGGAAGCCGGGGCGAAATTATCTTGGAGGGAAGAGAGACTACTGGAAACAATATCGCCAGTATCAACTGTATCCAAGCATGGCTCCCTTACTTGCTCAGATTGCAACAATGTTTTTTTTTTTAATGCCTGTTTTTCAAACAAGTCTGGGAGTGTTCGTGCTCCCTGTTTAGCTGTACGTGTCTTTTCCTTCCCAACTCGCTCCCCTCTCTTCTGAGCAGAATTAGTAGTGTTAATGGTATGCTGAGATAGCCCGGCATTACCCAGCCCCCCTGCCGCCTCACCGGTCACTCCATCTCGAGGATCCCCCACTGCGGATGCTTGCATCTTGGCGCTTTGAGTTGCCGCTTTTGCCGGCATTTTTCTATGGACGATTCTTTCGTATCTGCTGGCCACACTCTGAAAAAAACCCCGAACAAGAGTGGGGGGCCACCGAACCAAAGCTTTAATCCAACGTAGACCTCCAAACACCTACCGACCGGTGAGTGCTCCGACAGCGAGAAAGGGAAAAGAGGATCCTCCCAACATTCAGCAGGCTCCACAAAACTCAGTTATGGTAAATAAGTAAGGCTCCCAATAATAAGTCTGCGCAGAAAGCATATACTTTTCGGTTTAAATCACCGTGTTGTTTTCCTTCATATTTTCCTTCGTAAGTTTCTCAAGGGAAGAGCAATTAGATTGATATCTCTCTCCAGTACTCAGAGCGGGGAGCGGAGCTGCTTACACAGCCCGCGTAGCGGCCGCCATCTTGCCTCGTATTGATGCTTTCTATTGTAAATGTTAGTAGGCATTGCAAATATCTTAGTTGATTATGTTTGTGATGGTGGTCTCTTGCCCTTGTGCAAAGTCACATAGATGGGCCAACCCATAGTTGCAGCAAAAGATTCATATTGAGGCACAATGAACAGAAAAAAGCTCATGAGGAGGCGTCTATGCCATTGAAAGGGAACATAAGGTCCTTATATTCCTTTTCAGAAGGAATTGCAAGGCATAGATGATGAAAGGATGTGGGCAGTTCCTGAAATATATGATAGAGATCATTAGATGTGGCAACAACTGTCATGATACCTGATTAGTAGTATAAAATGTTATTCTTAGAGTGGAGGAGTTTTAGCCACATTTATGAATGGAACTAACTGCCATTTGTTATTCAAGAATCTATTTTATATACCTCTTCATGCTGTGTGGTATACTCTCATATCAAATGTAGTGCTGCGAGCTTGTAATATGTGAGCTTCGATCTCTACCGGGTCGCTAGCTTGTGTAGTAAGGTAGCCAGTTCTGAGGTGAATGCCTCTTGAATGGGGAGGTGGATGAATCATAGGAACAAGACTGAAGTCGATACTCAATGGTGGTGACTAGGCCAGGGTGAGATTTTAGGAATACCAGAGTAGTGGAGTAATTTCAGTAATTAAGCATTACTCTTGTGATGTGGATCTATTAAAATTATGCAATTGTGCCAGCTTGAGCAATTAAGATTAATTTGGGGCAAAAATGCTACCGCAGGCGCACAGGAAAAAAAGAGAGCGAGTGGCTGCTGCTTTGTGTGTCCTGTAGCATGGAGTGTTATTTTCCTAACGCAAAATGCATCCTCCTGTCCATTTTAGACAAGAGGGTGCTTTTTGCACTAAGAAAATAGCGCTAAATGCTGGATTATGCTTTATACACAATTACACAGAATTTCGAGTAATACTGCAGTAATTAAGAGTAATGACGCTATAGAGAATTACGCCAGTCATGCCCACCACTAATGGTATTCAAACCTTAATACATCAGTAGTTTAAGCAAAAATTGAGTGTCAGTTGCGGTGTTCATCAATTGTGAGAACTCCTAGTTATCCATAGAAATCAGTGCTGCTCCTTGTGAGCAGACATTAAGAGGACAATCCACCAAACTTTGGAAGTCATCCAAGAGAAAGATGCAACTTGACAGTGACATCATGAATCTGGAAATATTAGGAGAGGATAGTGTTTGATTTAATTATTTGAAAGTTCATAAATAATTTCACGGATGAATTTAGTGTTAAGGCAGATTCTTATTGTCCTGCTATTACAGATGATGTTGACTTTACTGTCAATATTGCCTTCATGCCAGCGAAGGTTAATTTCCAGTGGAGCAAAGCGTATTGCTTCATAGAAGATGTAATATATTTCTTCAAGGCTCTGCAATGCTAATTTTTACTGCACAATATCACTGCAGAGAAGATCATACTTGCAAAAGATTCATATGTAGCAAATTTTACAGAATGGCTTGCAAGTTACTTTGACCTTTGAGATAATGCCACTTCATTTCACTCCTTCAGACAAGAAAGCCAACGGCACAAAAAGATGGCAGTTTCATTTATGCATTGGCAAGGTAAAAAGTCAACAAAGCAGTACTCACCAACCAACATATGAATAGGTTGGCTGTGCAACAGGGAGAAGGAGATACGTCAAAGAGGAAGTGGGGGGAACCACTCTGGCCACGCAGCAGTGGGATTAAACTCCAGACTACAGGACCTGGGTATGGACAACAAATAGGATTGCAATGCGAGTGTACATATATACTCCCTATCTCCTGTCGTTCGAAGACCTCATCAGTCAGGCCCACCCAAATGGCCAATGGGAAAAAGAGGAAAACACCGGGCACAGTGTATATAACATATAGATCACCTGTCAACTACAAATTCAGCAAAATTACTAGTGGCTATACACTGTGAATACATACATTTGTAAAAATGAGATTTAGAAAAAACTGATTGAAAAATTCTTTAATTTATTTTTATGTTTTTTTGTTGTAATATATAAATATTTTTGTTTTGCTTTCTTATTTTTTAATAAATTAATATATCTATGAACATATCCAATAGTAATAATCAATAAGTAGTCATAATATTAGTATACACATAAATTATATTCCTAGTGGTTCATAATATAGGTAATACACTTGTATAGCTCTTATTTTTTCATTCTCTAGACTTGATCTTAATGATGACTACCCAAATGGCCATTCACTTCCTGTTTCTGCAAAAATGTGAATAAGCTAATGCGGTTTATCATCATTCTTGGACCGCTCAAGCAGAAATGTCTTCAAGCAAGGGTCGTGTGTCTGCTGTCTGTGGTAGCATAGATAGCTCTGGGCGATTTGTCCTCAATCTCCACCCATCTAATCACATTGGATATCCAGCTTACAGCAGTCAGAGTCACTGCAGATTTCTGATCCATGGTATTATTTTGGTTAGCAACCCCTAATGCCAGATCAATAAATCCACACTGAAGTCTGTGATTTATTGGTTTAAGCTATGATGTCCAACAGGCAGGATTCGGGTTTGAAAATATTGGTTTACCTTGATAGGATAGCCAAGAGTGATGTGCCCAGTCCCTTCCTGAGCTTCAAAGGATGCCTAACTTGTTACTGCCAGATGAAGCACAAATCTAGACCTGCCTCCCCTGTGTGTCTCTAGTGAGGGTAGCATAAAACCTAATGGGGGCAGAGGAATTTATCAGAACTGGCTTTTGGGGTGAACAAACATTTGCCCTCCACCTACAAGCTGACACTGGGCATAGAATTAGAACTGACAGTCCTCTCCTCAGAACACTTTTGGGCCTGTGAAGATCAGAAGAAGGACTGCCCTGCTGTCAGAAACCTGAAGGAACACTGGACCTGCTTGCCTTGTACCCAGGACCCCAGAAGTGACTACAAGGGTAAGTTGACTGACCTCCTGTTTGAGCTATAGAGACACAGCAAGCCTTCCCCACAACTACCAAGCTGACCAGTAACAACTGGGCCTGTCCTGGACACTGCTGCTGGCCTCTGTTGGAGCAAATTATAACTCCCAGGGGTCCTCGACCCTTGGCTGGTGTTAGAGTGGACTCCTCTTGTCCCGTAACTACAAGAGCTGCGACTTAGGAACTTTATCCAACTTTCTGTCTGTAGTACCGACGGATATCTGGTTTGCCATCAAAGCTATCGCTATCGACATCGAATCACCGGCTCGCCTCAGCTTGCTGGTATGCCTCAATGAAGACAATTTGACTTCCAGAAAAGTTCTAAGGGCCTGATTTAGAACTTAGTGGATGGCATACTCTGCCACAACTGTGACGGATATTCCATAAACTAAAATTCAAATCCCATTACATGCTATGGTATTTTTCAGTAGATGGGGTATCCGTTACCGCTGTGACGGCCTGACCCATCCACTGAATTCTAAATCAGGCCCTAAGTCTAAATTTATAAGGCTCCACCAAGACAGATGCTCAGCTGAAACCAATCGATGTTGAGGACTTCGCCCGCTTGGAGCTTTCATACCTTCGTTGACGACCGCACCAGGACCCCACTATTATGCAACCTACTGTTATTGAGCCCAACTTCGGATTGAGCTTGCCCCATCGATGACCGGCCGGCAAGCACTTTCTCTCCATAAAAATATCTACGTCAGAAGGTAGCCTTTCCCCAGGATGAATCTAGTCTCTGTATCCGACCCGCGCTCCATCACAATCGGTATTAACACTTAGGCTTTGACCCGGTCTAGCGTGACCTTACAGCCAGTGCTTTGTGCTTTTTTCATGGTATTTGATTGAAACTTTAAAAAAAGTTACATTCCAGTTATACTTATTGAACTATTGCTATAAAATGTATTTATTCAAATATTCTCTATTTTTCTAAATTGGCGTAGGATTTTTCAAGTTTAGTTTTTTACATTTATACTGTGTGAGTACTGCTTTAATATTTTGCAGATCGCCAATTTGTTGACCTGATTGCTTTTTGCCAAGCTACCAGAGGGTTAAACACAGGCCTATTTAGTGAGTTTAGCGCTTCACTCTGACAAGGATTGTGATTAATATTTGAGGTGGCTTCTTACTTCTTCAACTAATACTCCAAGTTCTTACATTGGTGTGCAGTGGAGGGACTCAGTATTTGTGAATGTGCAGTGCCACTCAGTGATTTTTGTAAAAGAAATAAAAACATATTGGCGGTCTCCATGTTGCAATCTACATCACAGGGGCAGGAGGATGATAGTGCAGAAGATGAGGATGAAATAGAGGAGGAGGAAGAGAATATCCCGGTAATTTCCCCATAGGAGGATCCACAGGAGTGAAACCCCTTGCAGGGTCCAGGGGTGGGAGCAGTGTGTCCTCCCACAACCTGACCCCTGAGGAGTTGGAAAACAGACAAGCTGAGAGACAGCTGAGGCTGCAACTGGCCACTCCGGTCATGGATGAGAAAAAACTGGCCATGGAAGGGAAACCACTGTCCATAGAGGAGAGGAAAGCTGAAGCAGCACTGGAGGACAAAAAGGAAGAAGCCGAGAGAGTCTTCGAAGAAAAAATAGTAGCTTTGGATGAGAAGAAAATTCTGCTGACACCCAAGATGAGCCAGAAAGAACTGGACCTGAAAGCTAGGATGGTCACAGAGTCCAGTAAAGCTGATGGCAAAGAAGGAACCTGGAGGGGATCCCAAAAAAAGTAGATAGGATCCCCACTAGCAGAAGGAGGTAACAGGGAAAACATAAAAGGAGTTCTCTAAAGCCCCCCCCAAAGGGTTTTCAGGGGAAGGAATCCCTGTCTAATCCCGAGCAGAAGAAGGGTGATTTGAATAAGAAGAGGACCCTGGGCTAGTCCCGGACCAAAAGCCCCTAATGTTACCAATATGGGTACTTTAAGGTGGAAGCCATCTATCCTCGCAGGAAGATCCCCCTTTGGTGGGTATACCCTGGGAATGGCCACTGTGGCATTAGGGAGGAGGTTGCCCCAGTTAGTTCTGGGGGAAGTGTAGAGGTTACCCTTGCATCCCTGAGTGGCAAGCAGATGGTTCCCATTGTGCACATGCTCACCATCAGTGGGCAGGCGGGGGAGGCTCTGAGAGACACAGGAGCCAGTATGACTACTGTTAGGTGTCATTTGGGTGTCCTCAGAGCGGGTGGTCTCTGATGTAGTCCTCCAGGTTGTGACAGCAGGCAATCAGGTGAGTCACTAGCCCGTGTCTCTAGTTACCTTTCAATGGGTAGGGGGTCTCAGGTTCCTTAAAGGTAGTCATGAGTCCACCCATGCCTGTTTACTATCTGTTAGGAAAATGACCAAGAGCACACCAACTGGAAAGAGGTGAAGCTCAGGTCCCACTTGGAGATGTTGGGATTGCCTGAGTGGGTGTACCTGACCATTGGCCAGATGGCAGCTCATCAGGGGTGTCAGAAGGACATGGAGCCTAAACAAGTGGCCCATAAGTTTCCATAGTCAGGGAGGAGATTGATCTGGAGCAGGATGCCCTAGAACCTATGTGGGAAGATACTGCTGCCCTGGGAGACCTGCCTGAGTTAACCAGGTGGCAAACTGAACAAGGGCAGTCAAAGGCAACATTTTGCAAGGCAAAAAGGGAGTGCTCCACTTCAGAGGACCTACAGTGGCAGGCTGAGGCTCAGGCAGCTGGTGACATCTCTGGTGATCATTTCAGTTATTGTGAGAATACTGTCCTGAATAGTGAGCTTAATAGTCTTGAGCTTGGGTTGATCCATGTGTTGGTGGTCCCCTAGTGCCTTCCTATTGAAGTTGGGTTATGATATCCTCCTGACAGGACATCTGGTACATGCCAAATCCTTTGCTCAACTGGTCATTCACTGTTATTGGCCCTGGAAAAGGATAGAGTCAGATGCAAATCCTGCATTACCTGCCAGTCAGTGGTAAGTCACGGATAAAGCAAACAACCCACTGCTGCCATTCCCTGTAGTGTGAACACACTCCTAAAGAGTGGTTATTGACATTGTTGGGCCTCTGGCCCACAAGAATGCCTAAGGCAACAGGTTTATCTTGGTCTTGTTGAACCATGCCACCCAGTACCCTGAGGCCTTTCCTATGAGATCCGTGACTATATCTGCGCTAGCCAGGGCATCGATGGAGGATCTCCTTGATGGGGATCTTTACCCAAGGAGGTTGTGTCTGACAGAAGCACTAACTTCATGTCTGCATACATGAAGTCCATGTGGGATGAATGTGGGTTAACCTACAAATTCTCCACACAATACCATTCCCAGACCAATGGGTTTATTGCAAGATTCAACAAAACCTTGAAAGGCATGATTATGGGCCTATCAGAGCTCTTGGGGCATAAGCTGGACGTCTTCTTGCTATGTCCACTATTAGAAACGGGATTCCTGGTTGGTTGGGGTTTGCAACCATTCCAGGCTGGAACCACGACTCTAGACAGGGTAAACTAGATACACACCAAAAGATAACCTGTGCTCACCCTCTGGTAGCTTGGTACAGATCAGTCAATTTGATCAAAAGAGGCAATGTGCAAAGTATTGTGCAACACACTCACACAGTAACAAAATGAAAACTCCACAAAAAGACTTCGCACAGGTTTGGAAAAAAAGTGAATATTTATCTGAGCATATTGAGACCAAATGACAAAATTCAATCAGTAGAAATCGAATTATTAAATCTTTAAAGATTAAATGCAATAATAGTGCTTAGAAGTCACTAGCAGTCAAAAGGTTACTTGAAGTCGCTAGGCATGGGTGTAAATAAAAAGTTCAGGCTGACTGCAAAGAAGGGCAGGGCAGCTACAGGACCCAAGCAGGGCCTGTTGAGACAGTACCTGAAATGGAGCAAAGCATTGACACTGCGTCATAGTCGAGCTTCGCTGTGGTGAAAGCAATGTGTCATCGTTGAGCCACGCAGAGCGTCATTGTTGGGCCGTGCAGGCTGTAGAACAGCTGTCATTGAAAAGCCTTTGTGTTGGTGTTGAAGGGCGATGTGTCGGTTCCGACCGGCGCATTGGTGACAATTGGTGACAATGTGTCTGTTTTGTAGCAAACCAGCTGCAGAGCCCACTTCGGAGGCCCAGAACTTGGAGAGGGCACCTCAGGCAAGGGCAGGACTCACAGAAGGCATAGTCCAGCAGCACTAGTGGAATTATAGGAGGTTTTTTGTGTCTCTGAGTCTTCAGAAATCAAGTGGCAAGCCAGCAAGCCCTTGGAGATCACTTGGAGGGAAGCTAGAGTCCAGCTTTCCATCAGCAATGTCAGGGGGCAGCAGGCAGCAGGCCGCAGGCCAACAAGCAGAAAAACAGTTCTTCCAGAAGAGCAATCCAGTTGCAACCTTTAAGCAGCACAGCAGTCCTTCTGACAGAGGTTCAGTTCAAGATCGAGAAGTGTCTGATTTGGTAGGGTCAGAGCCCCAGTACTTATACCCAAAAGTGCCTTTGATGTAGGCATGACAACAAAGCAACTATCTGAATGCATAAGAATTCCTTTCAACCCAGCCCTGTCTGCTAGGTTATCTGTGGGGGTTGAATCAGTGCTTTGTGTGTGGACAAGACACTACTTATTGTAGTGTGTCAGCCCCTCCCGTTCTTCCCTGTCCAGGAAGACCCATTAGAATGCAGAAGAGTGCTCAAAATGTACATGAGCTTCACCTTCTTGTGTTTGTGGCTGTCTAGAGGGAATGCACAAAGTGTAGCTTCCACCTGGCCCAGACGTAAATTGGAGACAGACTGCAGACACACAGAGAATGTTTTAGAGAACAGAAATGTCAACTTTCTAAAACTGGTATTTCTGAAATAGTTATGTCAAATCCAACTTTTCCACTAAAGTGGATTTATCATTACCATTTTAAAGTTACAAAACATGGTTAAGCTACTCCTTTCTAATCAGGAATTGCAGTTTGAAAGTGATTTAAGGAATTCACAATACTGGCCTACGAGAGGAGTAGGCCTCACAGCAGTGAAAATAAATTTAGCTGTTTGCCACTACCAGGTCATGTAAAACTTACCAGTAGATGTACTACCTTTCAATTAAACTGCATCTTGCCCTTAGGGCTACTTAAGGCCAACGTTAGGGGTGACATAGGTGTAATAAAGGGGGAGTTTCAAGCTTTGCAAATAGTTTTAAATGTCAAGTCGAAGTGGCAGTAAACTGCACACACAGGCACTGAAATGGCAGGCCTTAGACATGTTTGTAAGGCTACTTCTGTGGTTGGCACAATCAGTGCTGCAGGTCCACTGCTAGCATTTAATTTAAAGGTCCTGGGTATATGTTATCCCACTTTACAAGGTACTTACAAGCAAATCAAATATGCCAAACAGGTGTAAACCAAGTATACGATGTTTAGAGTAGAGAGCACATGCACTTTAGCGCTGGTCAGCAGTGGTAAAGTGTCCAGAGTCCTAAAGCCAACAAAAAGAAGGCCATGAAAAGCGTTTTGGGTGACCCTTCAGAGAAGGTCATTTTCCAACACCTACTATTTGCCATGCCTACTATTTGCATAACGGGAAGTGCCTGAAAGGAAGTGGGGTTTAGTCACTTTGAACTTCCATTTGGCCACTTCCACACGTGGACCTTTCAGTCTTGTGATGAAGGAGTGAGAGTGAGCTCCCAGCATTCCCGTAAAGATGTAGTGAGCTACCAGTTAGCCCTCATGTCTCAGACGAAGCACCACTGGGAACATGGAGGTCAGCCAGGATGTCATATAGCACTAGTACAACCAGAAGGCCACTCTGGTGGACCATCAACCTAGCCAAAAGGTGTGGGTGAAAGAGCCTATGGATCCCTGGGCCTTTAAGGACCAGTGGATTGGACCCTCTGATAGAAAGAGCTAAAAAGGGAAGTGGACCTGAAGACATCCAGGAGCTCCTTGGGCTTCCTTCATATGGACCGCCTCAAGCCCCATTTTGAGAGGTCTGAAGTCAGTTGGTTCTTGGTGACAGATGATGGTGAAGAGGAGGAGACCTGCCTTCCAAGGAGTAAGATGGGTCAGTGTAAGGAATTTTCCTCTCCCGTGCACTGACCCACAAACAACAGACGGATTGTTGCCACTTGTTGGGGCAGTTTGCCTCTTTATTCTCAATTACATCAAGGCTCACTGATTAGTGCACCCATGACACAGACGGGGAGACTGCATGCCTGACAAGAATGAAATCTACAGGCTGTCAGACGAAGTGAGAGCCAGCATTACGGAGATGGTCTCCATGATGTTAGATTTGTTTTTATTGAGTCCTCGTTTAGTCCCTGGTGCAGTCCTGTGGTATTGGTACATTAGGCATCCCCACTGCAAACTACCCAATAACTTAGGTTCTGTGTTGATTACAGGGGCCTCAATTCAGTCATCAAGAAGGATTCTTACTCTATACCCAGAAAGAGCTGATGAGCACATTGATTGATTGGGGGTTGCCAAGTTCCTCAGTACCTTTGACTTGGGGTCAGGATTTTGGAAGATTGTCCTGACTGAAGGTGCAAGGACAGGGCAGTATTCTCCACCCCAGAGGGCAACTTGCAGTTCAAAGTGATATCCTTTGGACTAAAGAATGTCCCTCCTACGTTGGTCTAGTTGGACATGGATGGGCCCGAAACCTTCAGCACCGCCTACTTGGATGACATTACAGTTTTCAGCTCCAGCTGGGATGACCACCGCCACAATCTACAGGAAGCACTTTAGGTCCTGCAACAGGTAGGCTTGACTGCCAAGGCCAGTAAGTGCAAGACGTGACAGGGATCAGTAGTGTACTTGGGCCACCAAATCAGTGAAGGCAAGGTTCAGCCTCTCCAGCCCAAGATATAGACCATCATGGCTAGGGTACATCCTAAGACCCACACGAAAGTGTGAGACTTATTAGGCCTCACTGGGCACCACAGGAGTTTTATTAAGAACTATGGCACCATTGTTGTCACCTTAGCTGAGCTGACGTCCAAGAACCAGCCCAAAAAAGGTGATCTGGACAGAGGTGTGCCAGAAAGCATTTGAGACACTGAAAGAAGCCATGACCACATCATCAGCGCTTAAGGCCCCTGACTTCTGCAAAGAGTTCTTAGTTCCGAGTGGTGCTTTCTAGCATGGAAAGAGGCTGTCTTGTCGCAGGTAAATAATGCGGGCTCGGATTAACCTGTTGCCTTATTGAGCAGGAGGCTACTTCAGAGGAAACAAAGGTGGAGACAGTTGAGAGGGAAACATTCCCAATTGTCTGTGCAATGAAGAAGGTGAGGCCATACCAGTTTGGGACTCACTTCCGGGTTCAGATAGAGGACATACCCCTCAAATGGCTGATGAGGAGTGAGAACCCACAATTGTTGAGCTGGCCCAGCACCCTGCAGGGATTGGACTTTATGGTGAAAACTCTCCCTGGGATTGACCACGCCAATGCTGATGTCTTTCCAGGTCTTTCTGCCTTAGCAATGGAAATTCCCATGAGCGTGGGTAGTTCTCCCAGTTTTCTGCTGGGAGGGGGCACATGTTTGAAATCACCTCCTTATGTGTGGTATTGCCCTAGATTTTTACCTTCTTTTGCTGAAACCTGTTTTTGTTGGCCATAGGATTCTTCACACTTTACTCCTGCTAATCTGTGGTAAAGTGTTTGTGCTTCCCTTTAAAACAATGTAAAATTGGCATATACCTAATTGACACATTTAATTATGTGTCCCTAGTATATGGTACTACATGTACCAGGAACTGTAAATGTAATGATGCTAATGGGCTGCAGCATTCCCTGTCTCACCCACTAACACAGCACTGTACAGCATGTCCCCAGTCCTGCCATTGCAGCCAGGGTGTATAGTTTTGAAACTGCCAATTTGACCTTGCCAAACCAACCATTTGTATGGCCTAAACCTTCCTTTTTTATACTTATGTGTAACTCCTAAGGTAGGCCCCAAATGCCCACAGGGTTGGGTGTATGGTATTCAAAAAGTAGGGAATGTATAATTTATATTTTATATGTCCTAGCAGTGAAAAACCTAGAAAGCCATTTTTCACTTTGACAAGACTGGCTCTCCCATAAGCTAACACAGGTTTACACTATTACCTTTAATACGTTCTGAATTCAGTTGGATAGTAGCTAGGACAATGAGTCATGGACTAATTTAATAGTACTTTAAAATCCAACTAAATGGTCAAGTCAGATTTTATATTACTATTTCGGAAATGCTTCCTTTAGAAGGTTGTCATTTTCCTGCCTAAAACCAAAAGGCCTTCCTTCCAGAGTCCATCTGTCACATGACCCTTCCTGAGATTCAAAATATACCACCCTTTTCACTAGCAAATGAAGTTCACACCTGGTCATGCTTCTTCATTGTCCCTCTGGTCAGGCTGGCACCAACCCAGTTTGGGTATAGCAATTGACCTGAACTGATAGAGAGGGGGACAAAGGTTTGCCCTCCACCCGCTGACTGGCAAAGGGCATAAAAGTGGACCCCACAGGCCTCTCATCAGAACACATCTGGACCTGTGAAAATCAGAGAAGAACTGCCTGGCTTTCTGAAATCAGAATGAAGACTGGACCTGCTTGCCTTGCACCCAGGACGCCAGAAGTGACTCCAAGGGTCAGTTGACTGACCTCCTGTTTGAGCTACAGGGACACAATAACCTTACAAAGGCCTTTCCCTTCAACTGTCAGGGGAGCAGTACCAACAGGATCTACCCTGGGCCCTGCTGCTAGTTTCTCTTGGAGTTAGTCCTAAGTCCCAAGGGGTGCCCCCAAGCTCCTAGACCGTTGGCTGGTGTTAGAGTGTGCCCCTTCTGCACAAACACTGCAAGAGTTGTGACTTACACACTTTTGCCAACTTTCTACCTGGAGAACTGTCTGAGTACTGAATAAGCACTTTACACATTGGCTCAAAATAAGCATGACTGAATCATCAATCAATCAATCAGAACATTTGTAAAGCGCACTACTCACCCGTGAGGGTCTCAAGGCGCTGGGGGGAGGGGTGCTGCTACTGCTCAAATAGCCAGGTCTTGAGTAGCCTAATAAAGGTTAGTAGGTCTTGGGTCTGTCGTAGGAGGATGGGGATGGTGTTCCAGGTTTTGGCAGCGAGGTGAGAGAATGATCTGCCACCGGTGGTCGCTCTTCAGATGCTGGGGACGGTGGCGAGGGCGAGGTCGGCGGAGCGGAGCTGGCGGTTCGGGGTGTAGAAGGTGAGTCATCTGTTGAGGTATGTGGGTCCGGTGTTGTGCGTTGGTGAGGAGCTTGAAGGTGATCCTCTTGTTGATGGGAAGCCAGTGCAGGTCTCTCAGGTGGGGTGTGATGTGGCTGTGGCGAGGGATCTCGAGGATCAAGCGTGCAGAGGCATTCTGTATGCGTTGTAGTTGTTTCAGGAGTTTGGCCGTGGCTCCTGCATAGAGGGCATTTCCATAGTCCAGCCTGCTGCTGACGAGGGCCTGGGTGACCGTTCTTCTTGTTTCGGTGGGGATCTACCTGTAGATCTTGCGGAGCATGCGGAGGGTGTTGAAGCAGGAGGACGAGACGGCTTTGACTTGCTTGGTCATGGAGAGTGTTGAGTCGAGGATGAACCCCAGGTTGCGTGCCTGGTCGGTGGGTGTCGGTGCTGCTTCCAATGCAGTCGGCTACCAGGAGTCGTCTCAGGCCGAGGGGATGGAGCCGAGGATGAGGACCTCCATCTTGTCCGAGTTCAGCTTCAGACGGCTGTTCTTCATCCACTCAGCGACGGCTTTCATTCCTTCATGGAGGTTGTTTTTGGCAGTGAGGGGGTCCTTGGTGAAGGAGAGGATCAGCTGGTTGTCGTCGGCGTAAGAGAAGATGTTAAGGTCGTGCAGTCGGGCAACGTGGGTGAGCGGTGCCATGTAGACGTTGAACAATGTCAGGCTGAGGGATGAGCCTTGGGGTACGCCGTAGATGATGTCCGTGGCTTCAGAATGGAAAGGGGGGAGGCGGATGCTCTGGGCTCTGCCGGAGAGGAAGGAGATGGTCCATTCCAGAGCCTTGTCTCGGATCCCTGCGTTGTGGAGGCGTGTGCGTAGGGTGCGGTGGCAGACAGTGTCGAAGGCGGCTGATAGGTCCAGGAGGATGAGGGCTGCGGTTTCGCCGTTGTCCAGGAGGACCCTGATGTCATCGGTGGTGGCAATGAGGGCGGTTTCGGTACTGTGGTTGCTGCGGAACCCGGACTGGGACGGGTCCAGGATGCTGTTCTCCTTGAGGTAGCGGGTCAGTTGTCTGTTGACGGTCTTCTCGATGACCTTCACCGGGAACGGGAGCAGGGAGATGGCCTGGAAGTTCTTGAGGTCCCTCGAATCCGCCTCAGGTTTTTTGAGTAAGGCGTTGATCTCAGCGTGCTTCCAGCTCTCCTGGAAGGTCACGCTCTCGAAGGAGATGTTGATGGCCTTGCGGAGATGGGGTGCGATGGTGGCCCTGGCTATGTTGAAGATGTGGTGTGGGCATGGGTCTGACCGAGAGCCAGAGTGGATGGTGTTCATGATTTTGATGGTGTCAACGTCATTTATGTTCATCCAGGTGAGCAGGAGATCGATGTGGGTGGTGGCCGTGGGGTCAGAGGTCTCGGTGGCTGTCGGGGCGGTCAGGTTGTTGAAGCTGTCGTGGATGTCTGCGATCTTGCAATGGAAGAAGGTGGCAAGGGAGTCACACATGTCTTTTGATGGTGGGATGTAGTTGGTGTTGGAGCTGGGGTTGGAGAGTTCCTTCACGATGTTGAAGAGCTCTTTGCTGTTGTGCGTGTTGTTGTCTAGGCGGTCCTTGAAGGAGGCCCTTTTGGCGGATCTGATGAGGTGATGGTGTCTGCGGATGGCATTCTTGTGGGCTGCGGAGCTGTCTGGCATCTGTTCGCGGTGCCATTTCTTCTCTAGTTTTTGGCAGGTTTGCTTGGAGGCCTGGAGGTCCGTGGTGAACCAGCTGGCTTTCTTGTTGGTGCGACTGTTTGAGGGTTTCTTGATAGGGGCGAGAGTGTTGGCGCAGTTGTCGATCCACTGTCTGAGGTTGCGGGCGGCGGTGTCGCTGTGGGTGGGCTTCGGGCGAGGGTGGTGTTTAGCTGGTCCTTGGTGACTTTGCTCCAGCTGTGGCGGGGGATCTGTTGAGTGCGGTGGTGCGTGATGGGTTTCCGGAAGGTGAAGTGGATGCAGTGATGGTCGATCCAGTGGAGTTTGGTGGTGTGGCTGAAGGTGGCGTGGTAGCTTGCAGAGAAGATGGAGTCAAGCGTGTGGCCGTCAGCGTGGGTGGGTGTTGTGATGAGCTGTCTGAGTCTGAGGTTGGCGAGGTTGTCCATCAGGGTGGAGGAGTTGGTGTCATTGTTGTTCTCGAGGTGGAAGTTCAGGTCCCCGAGGAGGATGTAGTCTGTGGAGGCGAGCGCGTGCGTGCTGACGAAGTCGGCGATGGAGTCGCTGAACTGTGGCCTGGGGCCGGGTGGTCTGTAGTCGAGGGTTCCTCTGAGGGTAGTGTTGGGATCAGTGTGGATCTCGAAGTGTTGGTGTTCGGCAGTGCTGAGAGTGTCGTCGGTGCTGGTCGAGACTCTGAGGGTGTTTCTGTGGACGATGGCGATTCCTCCTCCTGTTCCATTGGATGCGGTACCTGCGGGTGATCTTGTAGCCGTCAGGGATGGCTATGGCGATGTCGGGTGCCGAGGAGGTGTTCATCCAGGTCTCCATCAGGAAGGTGACGACTGGGGAGGTGGAGTCGAGTAGATCCCAGAGTTCGATGGAGTGTTTGCGGGTGGAGTGGGTGTTGAGTAGAATGCATCTGAGGTGGTTACGTCCTTTCTCGGTGGGTGGTTTGGCGGCTCGGAGGCTGCTGAAGCTGCAGCTCCGGCAGGAGAACGGTCCTTGGGTGCGCTTCAGGGCAGCCAGGAAGCAGGTGTGTGATCGTCCGGTGTTGAGTGCGTGGAGGGTACTGGCCTCGTAGCGGTGTCGGGCGTCGTGGCGTTTGCGGGGGCCAGGGGGTCTCGTTCTGGGCACGATCCAGGCATGGACGGGCACAGATGGGCTTGCCTTAGGCGGGCCTTCGGCACGCCAGCAGCGCCGCTGCGCAGCGGCCGCCATATAAGGGGAGCAGGGAGGGAGGAGCAGCTGGGAGGCGGGAGCAGGGTGGCAAATGGGCGAGCAGGGGGGCGGGGACACAGGGGACGCAGCGGCGGGAAAATTAGAGGGTAGAGCGGGCGGAGGATATAGAAGGCAAAAAAGGGTACAATAACAATACAACAGTGCAAAAAAGGAATAAAAGGCGAAATACAACTAATAACAGTACAGGAGCAGGAGCACAATTACAGCAAGGCCGACACAGAGAAAAGGGGCAGATCGAGTGCAGAGAGCTTACGGCCTACCACTGGCCACCAGGGATGAGGCGCAGGTGGTAGCCTGCGGGTGGAGGCGGGCCTCGAACTTGCAGCAAGCGGCAGCAGCGGGCTCAGGGACATGGACACACAGGTGGTGCTGTGCGGCGTGTGGGGCGACCTGCCTAAGAAACATCCGACCCTGGTGCAGCAAGTGCCAAATAGCCTTTTGACATCATCCTGCCTAGTGTGTTGTGCATCTTTCAGGTTAATAGCAAGAACCAAGAGAGACACTGACCCAGATAGGAGACAATGCCTGAGAGTTGTGGCACAGAGTGTGATGAATATGGCTATGAGTAACATTCTTCAAAGATAGCATTATCATCATGCTTTGCATATGTTAGAACCACATTTAGAAGGCCACAGGACAAGCAGGAACTGCTGGGCCCAACCATGCGCTTTGGGGACTTTTACTTGTGATGTCCTGGGGCCTGAACTACTATGGGTCCTGAGCAACTGGGCCAAGTATGTATGTATGTATTTCAGATTTATTACGTGCGCTGTAACCCTACGGGCATCCTGGCGCTGCAGTACAATACTCTACCACCATACTTCCTGGCTAGCTGGTTGCTAGGCTAAGCCTGTACTCTAAGGAAAAGGCAAGTTTTAATTTTTCCCCTGAACTTCATCAGATCTTGTATCTGTCTTAGCTCAACTGGCAGACTATTCCAAAGGCGTGCTGCCGCATAGCTAAAGGCTCTTCCACCAGATTTAACTTTTTTAATCTGGGTATATTCACCAGACTAGTCGAGGAGGACCGAAGGCTGCGGGTTGGATTATACCAGTTGAACTTAGATTGCAACGGTGTCGGTCCCATCCCATGCAGAGCCTTAAAGATAATGCACAGTGATTAAAATGTTATCCTCTGGAATACCAGAAGCCAGTGCAGCTCCGTCAACGCCAGTGATGTGGATGACTGTCGTGGTCTAGATAGGGCCTGTTTAGCCGCCACCAACTGGACTCTCTGGAGTCTCCCAATCAGGTATCTAGGGGTTTCTAGCAGTAGCGCATTACCATAGTCCAGTCGACTGAGAATGACGCTCCTTACTACGTGTGCTCATACCTGATATGGGAGTAGTGGAAGAATCTTCCGAAGAACCCTAATGAGTGAAAAGCTGCTTCCCACGATTTTGTTGACTTGGGTTTCAAGGTTCAGTTTATCATTAAAACTGACCCCGAGATTGCGTACCATTGTGACGGGTAGCAAAGGTGTCTCTGTGGGAATGGGCCAGAATCCTGAAGGGAGAGAACTGGGGACTTTACCTGCTGCACAGCAAAGTAGCTCAGTTTTTTCGCAATTAAACTGTGAGGAGTTGTTTTTCAGCCAGCGCACCGTTTCTAGCATACAGGCATGACATTTTTCCAGTGAGATCGCTTGGTCTCGCTCCAATGATACAATGAGCTGTGTATCGTCAGCATAGTTTACCAAGCTGACCCCATATGATTTAATAATCGCGATCAGGGGGCTCATATAGGTATTAAATAGTATTGGGCTGATTGCTGAGCACTGGGGAACCCCATGCCTAATCTCAGCAAACTCCGACCGATAAGGGGGAGGGCCACCGCCTGGTGTCTAGATGTCAGATACGATCGAAACCACTCCAGTGCTACACCTCCCACCCCTACTGTTTTCAGCCTGGCCATGAGAACTGTGTGGTTGACCCTATCGAATGTGGCAGACAGGTCCAGTAAGATCAATATAGCTGATTGTCCCCTGTCTGCCCGCATTCGAAGTTCTTCCAAAACGGTCACCAGCGCTGTCTCTGTCCCATGACCTGGGCAAAACTCAAACTGCACATCCTCCAGCTTGTTGTTACACTCCAAAAACTGGGAGAGTGCCCTACTAACCACACGTTCTATGATCTTTACTGGGTAGGGGAGGAGGGATATAGGTCTGTAGTTCTTAGGGCATGCTGGATCAAGTGTGGGTTTTTTCAGCAGAGGTGTAATTACTGCTTGTTTCCAGCTCGCCGGGACCTGTCCACTGCTCAATGATTGATTACACAGCTGTCGGAGTATTGGAAATAATTCACCTCCCAGCGCCATCCAAGTTTTGGGAGGGAAGGGGTCCAAAGGAGAGCCCGAATAAACTCCTGAGGCTATCTTATTAAACTCCTCCTCAGAGGGGAGCTCAAAATGATCCAGATAGACTGCCTGATCCTCCGGCTCTGCCCCCCATTCCCATCTCTTTTGCTTACTCGTTGACGGTTGCCCCTCTGTCTTGCTAGATGTGACCGCATCGTCAATTTCCAGCCCTTCTATGATTTTTCCTATTTTGTCATCGAAAAATGTAGCTAGGCTATTACATAGCTCTTGGCTAGGTGGGATGCTGTTATTAGTGCATTCGGGACTTGCAATATCCTTCATGATCTTAAAGATACCCCTAGTACTATTGGGCGCCTTCAGGATGGTTTCAGCGTAGTAGTCTGCCTTAGCATTGACAATTTCCTTTTTATAGTTGGCTAATTTCTCCTTCCAGAGGGCTTTGTCTATCTCTGTGTATGCTTTCCTCCATTGTCGCTCTGCCAGTTTACATCCCTTTTTTATAGTCCTCAACGTTTCATTGTATCATGGGGCAGAGGGTCTCCCCAACTTCCTGATTTTCTTAACTGGGGCAATCTGATCAAGAGTTTCGATGATATGTCCGCAGAAGGACGTATAGTTCTGTTCCACCGATTTCAGGGGGTCTAGAAGCCCATTGACCTTAAATATCGGGGATAAATCAGCCCTCTTCATGAGGCTCTTCCAGTCCCTACCTAGGAAGCTTCTTCCCCTAGCTGCATCAACTTGCCTAGATTTAGGGATCACCACCCGGAATAGTACCAGATTGTGATCCGACCAGCCCACCGGGACAATGTTTTCCACTTTGAAAGATTCTCTTTCTGCAAAGATCAGGTCCAAAACATGGCCCCCCTTATGAGTAGGTTCTAAAACCAACTGTGTTAGATTTAAATTCTCTCATGACTGTAAAAGATTATTGTACCCAAAGTCCAGGCTGCCATTGGCCCATAGGTTGAAGTCTCCCAGGGTCATTACTCTGGTCTGGGTAACTGCCAAATTGCTGAGTACATCAACAATGTCCTGTTGAAGTTGAAAACAGAATGGCCCCGGGGGTCTATAACATAATATACCCGTCCAACAAAGCCCATTACGGCCTTTTAGGCGGAGACCCATCCATTCAATGCCTGGCACCTCATCGATATCCATTGACGAGATATCCCATGTCTCCTTGAACATAATCCCAACCCCCCCTCCTCTGCCATTAGCTCTAGCTTTATGTAAAGCCTCATAGCCAGGTGGGCATGTCAGGCCCAGTACCCCTTTACCACTTGACTCTTAGTGGTAGCATGGTCAAGCAGTCCAAAGCTTCTCAGAGGGAGGTAGATGTGTGGGATGAATTGAAGCTTACAACTCAAATACATTCAATAGCAGGAATAAATGACTACCCAGTCAAATACTTACTTTTATGAAAAAAGAGTATATACGCACACACAGTGAAATACAGCACACACACATAGTACACACAGATCTCCTAAGATGAGTACTCTAGTGTTAGATAGGCAGGTTTCTGAGTTCCATTTCCCTCTCTGCTCTTTAGTGGTAGAGGTTATTCCCCATTCAAGTTAGAGGACATTGAGGTTAGGCCTCCACTATAAGTACGAGTCTTAGTAGTCCCACTTCAACTCTTCCAAAGTCAATAGTGCTCCAGTGTCTATAGCACTTTGGCCTTGGGATCAGTTTTTCCTCTGGCAACATTCCACACTCTGATGTTGCGGAGGGCTGCAGTGGATGCAGGCGTTGACTAGTACTTTTAGCTTTGCAGCACTGGCAGATGGTCAACCATGGCGCTCCCTCTGGTGTTGCGATAAATTCCTGTGATCTCTCTTGCAGGTTAGGGGCAATTATACAGATTACAATGTTTCAGTCAAGCCTCGGGTACTCACAGGTCACCACAGCAGCCTTCCCTCTTGTCACCAACAAAACCAGGATACGATCCTTGCTCTTCACGTTGTCCCACTCTGTCATATGGGGTCACTGACATTAATCTGCATAAGGGCTATGGCTTTTCCAGGAAGCACTCTAGGTCACAGAGTTTACACTGCATAAGGGCTATCACCCAATCTGGCCAGCAGTAATGCACTCTTCATGGCAGCCCCCTTTTGCTATATGGGGTAGCTGACTTTACCTTTCACATGGCATCTAACCCAATTGGAATGGCAGTAATACTCTCTTTACGGTGGCCCCCTCTGGCATATGTGGTTGCCGACTTGAATCTGCACATGGGTGACGGCCCGATTGGTGTAGCAGCCGTTTACTCACACCTTGCTACAATGATCCATTCACCAGCTTCCCCCACTGGACCTTGCTCCCTCCAAGCACTCTCTTTTTCCTCAAGGGTTCATTGGTTTTGGAAAGCAGGCAGGCACTGGTGCTCCAGGTTCCAGTGCAAGTGGTCTTGGATTTCCCAGGGTGATGTGCACTCATTCAACTGGGAGACTGTCAGACTGTCAGACCTTACCTCCCAGTCCTAGTCATAGATAGAAGGCTTGCAGAGTTTATCCTCCTCATCATAGAGCGCAACTGCCTGCTTGACAGTTGTCAATTTTGGGGGCCTCAAGCACTCCTTCTTATAGTCCATTTCTAGACACCAAATGTGATTTAGTGTCTGAGTTTGTGGTGGGGGGTATGCTTCCTTTTGAAGTGCCCACTCTCCTGCCCTGGCTCCAGAAAGCAGTCTGTCACAGTAGGAGCGACTCCAAATCTGATAGCCCCAAAACAAAGGCCTTGAGAGTAACTAGACGTTCACACCTGGATGTCACCCACAGAGATATGCGCATCAACATTTTACTTATCAGCCCCATCTCTTTCAAAAGATGCACCCAGGCCCCTTTCTAATGATCTCCCTCAGAATCAAAAAGCATCCTTTGAAGTGAACTACAGAGCCTGGTTCTTCCTTCAGTGTGTGTCCTAACCAGCTCTCAGGAATCCAGGGATCCACAAATCTGCCTTGGTGGAGTCCCCTATCTCCTCATGCTCCTCCAGTCAGTCCTCGGTCTCCCAAAATGGAACATAGAGTCTTCCATGTTTTGTACCACTCACAGGGAAACATACACACATCACAGACATACAACCACATGTGCGCTACACAGTGCTGCATACTAACTTGCTGTAGGCTAAGGGTGAATTAAGCACAAAGCAACAGAACTCTGCATGAGTGGGCCTTTAGGCCTCACTCCAGTGTCACAGGTAAAAAGACCTGTTCACTCCTACTGACCACTGCACAGTATGCTGCCACCACCGCTCTTGTGCTACTTAATGTTTGGTAAATGCAGTAGCCTTTCACCACTATGAAGGTAGTGCTTTAGGCATACCTCCTAGTCCAGCAAGACCGTAATCCATGAGAAAGTCTTATGTAATGATACAACACACATGATATGATACACCAGTAAGTCCTTGGCATCGCCCACGTATTAAGGAGTGCTTTTTAACTGTTTTAAGTGTGTTAACCAAATGTTAGTTTGTGAACGGTTTTTATATCGCCGCTTCTGAACTAGGCAACTGATTGGAAGAGTTTTGGTAACGGGGGTTCGCTCACGGTAAGCCGGGTCTTGATCCTGCCGGAGGGTACTCTCGCCCTGGTCCGCCGCGGATGGTGTCGTTTGTGCAGAGGGCATTGCGACATACCCCCGGCTTGCTTTACCTCACTTCCGGTCTCTCTATTTCCAGCAGCAGAGCTTATGGTGCGGGGGAGCGGTCTAGTGCTCCCAGCACACATACTATTTAACCCACAATGAATCGGGCGCGCAGCGGACACCAGTAAGCCCTTGGTGCCGCCCACGTATTAAGGAGTGCTTTTTAACTGTCTTAACTGTGTTAGCCAAATGTTAGTTTGTGAAGAGTTTTTATATCGCCGCTTCTGAACTAGGCAACTGATTGGATGAGTTTTGGGAAGGGGGTGTCACTCACGGTAAACCGGTTGGTACGGAAGCCGGGTCTTGATCCTGCCGGAGGGTACTCTCGCCCTGGTCTGCCACAGCTGGTGCCGTTTGTGTGGAGGGTGTTGCGACATACCCCCGGCTTGCTTTGCCTCACTTCCGGTCTCTCTATTTCCGGCAGCAGAGCTTGTGGTGTGCGGGGAGCGGTCTAGTGCTCCCAGCACACATACTATTTAACCCACAATGAAGCGGGCGCGCAGCGGACACATGCAGCGGGCGCACTGCTGGCACACCGAAGGCGTGCCTAAGACAAGCCTGTCTGTGCCCGTCAGCATCCCGGAGGTGGGCAGTGCAAGAGATGCTGTCAGTTCCTTCAGGAGAAATGTTCACTTTTGTAGGATAGAACTGATCGAAATTGGTAGAAGGGTGAGATATTGCTCATCAAATAGCATTAACCCTGCAGAGAAAGCGCTGGCATGCACTCACTGTAAGTGGGTAGCCACCCCACACATTATAAAGTCCGAGAGGAAAAATGTTACTAGGCAGACCGGTGTTACACCTTTGGATGGGCAATCTAGGGAGGGAGGCCATATTAAGGTGCAGCTTCTTAATACTTGGTCTATTAAAAAACATGAGTTACAGCTATATGACCTCCTGCTTGACACCAATCCTGATCTAATGTTTGTAACAATCACTTGGTTCAATGAGGGCTCTAACCCAATAATTGCCAGTGC
The DNA here is from genome assembly GCF_964204655.1 of Triturus cristatus. NCBI lineage: Eukaryota > Metazoa > Chordata > Amphibia > Caudata > Salamandridae > Triturus > Triturus cristatus. Next base: position 405,011,931 of record NC_140588.1, on the reverse strand, counting down.
TGTCCCGCCAGGCTATTCGATCATAAGGAAGGACCGACCTGTGGAAGGAGGAGGCGGAATTGCAATTATTTAAAAAAAAACTTTCTCTTGCTCTATTTTACAGAATGAGGACATCAACAGCGCAGAAGTTCTTGGCTTTCTTTTCACTGCATCCGCTCACCAGTCAATAGCAGGCGTCCTCATGTACAGACCCCCTGCCCCCCGGGAAAGTTCATTGAGTCACTTAGCCAAGTTATCGCTCCGGTAGCTACCAAATACAAGCACTGCTTGGTGTTAGGGGACTTTAATATCCATGTGGACAATACAGCCGAGCCTGAGTCTATAAGGCTGTGTTAATCTTTGGAGATCCTTAATCTGTCCCCCTACGTCCATTCTCCCACCCATGACAAGAGTCATATCTTAGACCAGATATTCTCTAATGCTAGAATAGAAACAGACAAACCACTCCCACTGGTATGGTCTGATCACTTTTTATTAGGTTTTAAAATCCCTAAGGTTGTACTTCACCCGCATTCTCACGGGAAGCCCCGTCCATGTAACTTCAGACCATTCAGTAAGATTATGCAAGTTGCTATGAAGGCAGCTATGAGTCAGTACCCAATTCTGTTTAGCAACGATCCTGAGATAGATTTACGCAGTCTTGAGAGTTGGCTAGAGGGTCCTGCCTTAGAGCTGGCTCCCCGCACCACTCATGTGGCTAAATCAAATCGCACTTCTGCTCCATGGTTTACTGAAGCACTTAGGAAAAGCAGAAATGCATGCAAAAGACTGGAGAGAGTGTGGCGTAATGAGTTTCATCCTGAGAACAAAGCCATATATAAACAAGCTCTGAAAGCCCACAATAATAAAGTTTGCGAAGAAAAGAAAAGTTTCCTACCCTCCAAAATTGAGGCAGCAGCACACAAGAGTAAAGAGATCTTTAAAATTGTCAAGGACTTCTCTTCTCCTAGTGCAGCGGGTATTCCATTTATTCCCACGCTGGCCTGGGTTAAACATATTGCGAGTTACTTCCACGATAAAATATGTACGATCCAAAAGTCTTTTTTACTACACCCACACCCAGTGAAGACGAGGATAGGTTTCTAGGCTTGAACTGCTCTGGGGTCGGACCCTTTCTTACCCAGTTTCCTTCTCTCTCCCTAGAGAAATCCCTGGAGATAATGAACTCCTTGAAGTCTGGTTCTCCCTCTGAACCCTGTCCAGCAAAAACATTGTCAGACAATGCTGAGATTATAAATCCAGCTGTTAATTTGGTCCTGAACTCTTCATTATGTAAGGAGAAGGTACTCAGTAGCTGGAAAAAGGCCAAAATTATTCCCATACTGAAGAAACCATCAGCGGACTCAGCAGTGGCCTCTAATTATAGGCCTATATCCTTGCTGCCTTTTTTCGCCAAAGCTACTGAAAAGTATGTCAACCAAGTACTGACTGAGTACATAGAAGCCAACCACATACTCCATGAGAGTCAGTCGGGTTTTAGATCCCATAATAGTACCGAATCTGCTCTATTGGAAGTCTCGGAAACCATCAGAACACAGCTTGATAAGGGGGGAAGCGCTGTGCTGATATTACTAGACCTTTCCTCAGCCTTTAATACCGTGCTCCACGACCGGCTCCTGCAGAGCTTACGGAACTGCTGCATTCGGGGCATGGTATTCAATTGGTTCGCTTCTTTCTTGAGCGACCAGCAGCAGGAAATCTGTTCCCCCCCTACCGAGTCCCCATCTCGCACATGTAAGTGGGTGTTCCACAGGGATCTATATTAAGCCCGTCTCTTTTTAACATTTATATGGCCCCGCTCGCACTATTAGCTGAGTCGTACGACGCAAAGATCGTATCCTATGCCAACGATACTCAACTGCTGTTTATGTGCAACAAAGGGAAGGAATTTAAGGGCAACAAGATTAACATCTGTCTGACGGGGGTCTTTTCTTGGCTTCGGCTTAACCAACTAAAATGTAATTCCGAAAAGTCAGATATTATCTTCTTTGAATGTCCACCATGCAAATCATAGCACTCATGGTGGCCTCGCAAAATGTCCCCTCCCACTGCCCCAGTCAGTACAGTGAGGAATTTGGAGGTCAAGTTGGATGATACTCTAACACTGAAAGCCCAAATTCAAGCTGTAGCTGGCACCTGTTTCGGCATGTTAAAAATGCTTAATAACTTCCTTCCCCTGCTACCGGTTGAGCACCGAAAGACCGTAGTACAGGCCTTAATCACATCCTGCTTGGATTACGTCAATATTATGTATCTGGACCTACCTGAGTATTTACTGTACCATCTGCAGGTGGTGCAGAATGCGGCAGCCAGAGCTACCCTCATGGTGGAACCCAGAACACGTATGACAATCCTCCTGAAGACCTTGCACTGGTTACCAGTACGGAAGAGGATACAGTTTAAGGCCCTGGTTCTGGCATTCTGGGCCTTTCATGGCAAAGGAGCTGTATATCTCAGGAGAAGGGTCCAGCACTACGAGCCAAAACGTGCCTTGAGGTCCTCAGGACAGGCCCTAATGCTTATTCTGAAATGTGCCCGTTCCCGGACTGGCGGTCGCTTCTTTCAAGTACAGACTGCCTGTGCTTGGAACTGTCTGCCTCTTCATCTTAGGCAGGCCCAGGATCTACTCTCCTTCAGGAGACAGTTAAAAACCTGGCTGTTTCAGCACTAGTCCTCTGTGGGCAGTCTGGCCTCTGTGCTGTGGTTGTCTGTTATCTGGTTGTCCATAGCGCCCGGGACACTCAGTGGAGTAGCCGTGCGCTTTATAAATACCTATTTTCATTTTATTTCATTTCATGTGTTCGTCCATGACTAAAAAATCCCCACCAGCGATCTAGATATCATTGCAACTAGGGGAACTCAGGGCAGGGTTGCACGTTTGGCACCATAAAAGGAACTTTTCCTTCCCAACAGCATAATACACCCTAGTATTCTCCCTCTTTATGAATCTTTCCAATATATTGTTTGTGGTATAAATATAGTACATTTAGCAGAAATGCAGCATATTTCTATTCACTGGAAAACAGTACAGATGATAAAGTGCGGCTGTGAACTATCGCCGGCACAATTTCCTTAGCTGTTGTTGGAGCAAATCCATACCCCAAACTTTAGACACCTCAAACATCGAGCATCCCCAAATTTTACCTCCTACAGTTCACCCACACATTGAGCTGCCTGTCAAGGTAGCTCTCCAAACATCAATTAGCAGGGTAAAACAGTGTAATTAATGGGGCCCATCAGTTCACGTCCCACCACGGGGGTCGTTACTGTCCTGAGCGGGATGGCTTCAGGGTACCGGGTGGCATGGTCCACCAAGACCAGGATGTTCCTGTTGCCCATGGTTGTCTTGGGATCCAGAGGCCCCACAATGTCAATGCCCACTCGGTGGAATGGGGTACTAACAACTGGAAAAGGCTGGAGTGGGTCTTTGATCTTCCCCCCCTCTTCCCACTTGCATGGCAAGTCTCACAGGTTCTGCAATAAGTATCTGAGCTCTTGCGCATCTGGGGATAATAAAAGTGGGTTGCCAGCCTCTCAAAGGTCTTGGTCTGCCCCAGATGTCCTGCCAATGGAATGTCATGAGCCAACCCCAGTAGGAAGGCTCTGAAGCACTCGGGTACCACCAGTACACGGGCTGACCCCGGCTCAGCAGCCTTAGGCTCGCTATACAGGAGACTGTTCTCCCAATAAATCAGATGTGAACCAGACATGTCACCTGCTGCCTGGGATGCAGCCTGTCGCCGCATACTCTTAAGAGAAGGGCAAACTCTTTGCAGCTCACAAAACTTCTCCCTGGTGGGCCCTCCTTCCTGCTGCCAATGGGTCAGCTCAGGCAGGTCCCCCATGGTTGGCACTTTGCTCCCCGGTAGGCTCCAGGGCATCCCCCTCAGGGCCTGCTCCCTCCTGGGCCGTGGGAACCGAGAGGGCCAGTTTCCCGCGCCCCCTGCCCCTTCTCTCTAAGGCAGGGACCTGGGCCATACTCTCAGGCTCCAGGTCTTTCTCAACACCCTCTTGGGCTGCCATGGACCGAGTGGTAGCACACGCCCACTCTGGCAGACCCAACATTTCCAAGTGAGATTTCCTCTCCACCGTAGCCCACGGGGAGTTCTCTAAATCATTGCCCAACAGACAGTCTACAGGCATGGCGGGCCTCACAGCCACCTGAAGAGTTCCTTAGACCCCCCCACTCAAAGGGAACCTGAGCCACCTCACATTGGCTCTCTGCGGACACTACTGGGTAGAATGCATGGGGAACAACCTGCTCTTTGGACACCAACCGGGAGCTGACAGCAGTTACACTGGCTCCTGTGTCCCTTAGAACCTCCACTCTATGGCCATTGATGGTCACCCACTGCCTGTACTTTTTCGTGTTATCGGGCAGTGCAGGCTTAGGGACCATCTCAAAGTCTCCTAATGAGTCAAGGGTCAATTCTACGGGATCCCACCCACCTTAGGCACCCATCTCCTTCCCTCCCAGGGCTACACTAGCAAGCTGACGGGGTGGTGCACGGGGTGGTGCAGGAGCATCCCTTTGAGGACACTGGGGATCAAAGTATCTGGGGCCCACTTGGCCACACTTAAAACAAGTAAGGGGCCCCCTCTGAACAGGCCTACCTGTTGGGGGCTCTGGCTTCTTATCCTGGGGAGGCTGGGACACCACTGCTTGGTTTCCTTGGGAATTACTTTGGGGCCCTCTGTGTAACTCCCTTGGTTTACCCCTGTCCCACCCACTTCTCTGCTGGGGACCCTGCCCACCTTTGGCGAAATCTCCCACTGGACCCTTGCGAAACCAGGTGCTCACCCAGCGGTCCGCCTCCTCAGCAAGCTTCCTAGGGTTACTTAGCTTGCAATCAATCAGGTGCTGGCATAGCTCAGGAAAACAATTACTAGATAAATGCTCCCATGCAATCAAATCATAAAGTTGCTCAAAAGTTTCTACTTTGCTATCTTTTACCCAGCGCTCCATTGCTCTACAAAAAAAAGACACATATTCAACCCACGTGGTACCCTCTAGCTTCTTGCGGGTTCTAAATCTCTGCCTATACATCTCAGGGGTCAAACCATAGCGGGTAATCAAAGATTCTTTCATGTGGGCATAAACCATCCTACTTTTTGGGGGCAGGTCCAACAAGGTATCCCTCCCCTCACTCACAAAGTGTCCCCACAACCCCGCTCCCCAATCCTTCTCAGGGACCCGGTGGGACACCATAGCTAATTCATAAGCGGCAAACCATTGCCCAATATCTTCACTTTTATGGAAATCCTTAATAACCTCTTTGGGTGTTGCAGGGATTCTGCTTATGCACAGAACTATGCACAGGAAACCAGGACCTCAGTGAATTGTGGTGTACCAAAAACTCACCTCAGAAACCAGAACCCCTTATCCGACCAGCATCAGTGTCCCATTCGTTATCCGAGTTTTATCTCGGCGGTCCCAATGTATAGACAACCCAGAATAAGCGACTTAGGGTATTCTCAGGAATGGTGGGAATCAGAAATACCTGTTCGTAATTATTCTCATATCAGTCCACAACAGAATAAACAGAGACACAGTAAAGTTTAAAGAGTTTATTTTATAAGCCTTGTGTCCTAAAATGCAGTAATTTGGCTAACATAAGCAGACAAATGATTAAGATCAAAACCATCAGCATAGTTACAATACCATAGACAATGAAAGGAGTAATCATTCTCAGTGGATATCAGCCACCTTCCTTTCGCTAGTAAACTAATATTATTATTATTAGACTAATAAAAGGTCTCTAGGCTTGAATGGGGAACCCCATACCGTAAAGATCAGCTTAGTGGAATCACATCACAGGATCAGCTGAGACTCTGCTCCTGGGAAAGCTCTTCTTCCGAATGTGTCTAAATCATGCTGCCTGCAATATTAAAAGCACTCGACTTTCAGGTATTCGCAGCTGCGTGCGTGTTATGGCTAAATAGTGGGCCGATCAACCTGAACCCAACAACATGCACCGTCTAGCGACCCAGACTGTTTCTTTACACAATGTTCAGACCAAGGTCGCTGCTCACTGTTAGGGATGTGAACAACAGACAGTTCTCATGTGAAGCAAAGTCGAGCAAGCATTTCTCAATTAATAACATGTGACTACAGTGTTGTGTGCAAAAGCAGCAAAAGCGGCAAGATGGCTTTCTAACATCTAACGCGGTTGTGCTAACTTAGCATTGTACGTATATAGATAGTAATCTTCACTACATGGGTATATACACTCTACTCTCAGTATGCACTACTGGTATGCTGCCACCAGAGGGGGAGATCTCTATACTCTTTGCTTTAATCTCCAACTCCCTCAAAATTCTCTCATGCTCAAGTTTCACTTTCATTATTTCAAATTCTAACTTCTTATTCTCTAGGTCCCTCTGACCATCCATTTTAAGCTTAACCATCTCCATATTATGCCGCCTATCTCTCTCCCTGTCCTCCATCTCTTCTGGAGTCAGACCCCTTGAGGACACGCTAGTGCCCGGGCTGGAAACTGCTTTATCCCCTACCAAATCTACCACTTCATCCTGCTGCTCTCCTGCATTCTCTCCCCTTCCACAGGTTCTTCCATATTCCTAGGGGCATCCCTGGCTTCTAACCAGGCCTTCAGCGCCTTGTAATACTCGTCCCTTCTAGTGAGACCTGTGATAGGGACTGTGAAGTGTTTGCAAAAATATTTGAGCTGCTCGACATTGTAGGTTTCTAATTTCTCTTCTTCCCAGGAGAGATCCTCAGAGGCATTGGATCTGGGCTTGCCCATTGTAGCAATAACTGGCTATATCTATCAAAAATAACTGGCAATATCAATCAAAAATAGAGTCAAAAGCTCAAAAAACGTACGTGGTTATGTTATGGTCTGCACTCACTAGCAGTGTACACTACAATTACTGTATGCGGTCATAAAAGCAAGTCCAGATCCTCACCGCTGACCACCAATGTTAGAAATGGGGGTCCCTAGTTGGCAATGGCTGGCCATTGTCCAAGTAGGGACCCTTCTTCCTAAGTCAGAGTAAGCGGGCTACACCCTTTGATAACCCCTGCTCAACCCCGTAGCACGAACAGTTAGGCTTATCTCAGAGGCAGTGTGTGACGCATTTATGACCATACACAGTAACACAGTGAAGAACACTACAAAGGGACACCACACAAGTAAGTTTAAAAAATAAGAATCTTTATATATAGACTTAACACAAGACCAATAACAGTAAAAATCCACAATACTAGGGAAATAGGGTTACTCTTAAAATGCTGCAAAAATAGTTCAAAGTGTGCAAAGAGGAGTTCAGTTCAAGGCAGTGGTCTCTGCGACCCTTTTACTCACAAACTACCTGGATTCTGTAGCAAAGCAACCAAAATGTCGCTAAGTAGTTGTAGCGATGATTTTCCTCACGAGTGACCAGCGATGAATCCTTGCCGCAAGGGAGGATGATGCGCTGATCTGTGTGCAGGACAAAGCGACAAACTTCTCCACACTAGGCCGGCGATGCGTTGAAATCCTTGTCGCGAAGGGAGGATGATGCGCCGAGCCTGTGGCGTGTGCGATCTTGTTGGGATGAAAAGAAATGGCGCTCCGCGAGGGAGTGACGATCCTGATGCGATGAAAATGGTGAACGATCGGCGTCCGCGCTGCGATGTCGTGAAGCGATAAACTCGATGCGATGATCTCTGGTTAGCGAGCCTTTGGCAGCCCCCAAACGTGTGATGCAATGATCTCTGGTAGCGAGTACTCAGCGGCAGCAGCGCGATGATTTTCCTTACGCTCTTCAGCTGCGGCGGCTCGCTAACGGGCGTTAGCGACGATTTTGAGCACTCTCTTCTCCACAGTAGAACTAGAGGCCCTGAAACTCACAGGAGCCTCCCCTGCAGATAGAAATCCTCGCTGGGAGGAAACAGGAGGCTGGTGGTGGAGTCTGATGTGCCTGAGACCCCAGCAGGAGGCTAGCTGTCTTCTAGCCCTTGGGTGATTGCTGTAGCAAAAATAAAAGTTCCTTCAAAGTCCTTTTCCTCTTCTTCCAAGTCCAGTAGTAACCACTGCAGGCCAGTCCAAGAAAAAGCACACAAGCACAAGGACAGTCCTCTCCTACAGATTCCTTCAGTTACACGGACAGAGGTTCTTCTTGTTGTCCAGGAGCAATACAAATTGTAGGGGTTTCAGCACAGATATTTATACCCTAAAAGTCTTTGTTCTCAGAAGCTACAAGTCACTGAACCCAGCCAGAACCAGTTCTGCCCAGCCCTGGAGCACTTTGTTTACCAGGCTGCATCCTTCCTTTCAGAAAGAGGGGCTTTGCCATCAGACGCACAGTGGGAGGTGGAGCCAGTATTCACCTTGCCAGGCACAGCCCTATTCAGGTCCAGGGGCTACCCCTCCCCATTCTCCAATGCAGATCTCTCTATTCAACCCAGGTCTGAGTCTTCCTGCCCTGTCCCTCTAAAACCAGACAGCCAATACACATAACAGCAGAGCACACTGGAAGGCTTAGGCAAGAAAATACCTACTTTCTAAAAGTGGTATTTTCAAACACAGAATATAAAAATAAACTTCACTAAAAGATGTATTTTAATATTCTGAGCTCAGGCATACTAAATTTGTTTTTCTACCATGTTCTGTGGGTCAGTTAGGACTATAGAATGTAATAGCCAAACCTCCCATTCTGACCTATGGAGAACAGATAGCCTTACAGTAGTGAAAAACGAAATTGGGTGTAATTCACTACCAGTACATGCTACACACATCAGAGCATGTCCTACCTTACACATACAATGCACCCTACCATAGGGGTGGCTTACATGATGCCAAGGAAAGGTTCAGGGGCTGGGAAGTGGGTGCACTTCACAGCCAAGATGGCAGTTCTAGACTGCACGCAGACACTGCAGTGGCAGGTCTGAGACACACTTTACAAGCTGCTTCTGTGGGTGGCGCAAACCAGCGCTGCAGGCCCACCAGCAGCATTTGGTTTACCAGCCCTGGGCACACACAGGCCACGCTACTAGGAACTAACAGGCAAACCAAATAAGCCAATCATGGATATACCAATTCACATGTCATCTTTACACAGGGAGCATTCGCGCTGTGGCACTGAATGGCAGTGGCACAGCGCCCAGAGCATCTATCACCCGCAAAAACAGTGGAGACAACAGCGAAAAATGGAAGGGAGACCCACGCCAATGGTGCCAGGTCTAACAAAGTGTAACAGTGTAACAGTGAAAGTAGTGGAAATAAGCTGGACTGCACTTGAGCACCTTTGGGGAGAAGGAGGGGGGAGGAGCAGGAGTGAGTGCCTTAGACGCCATCCATTTTGTCTAAAATTGAATTTTGCTTGAGAATGTGGCATAACTAAAGCACATTAGCAAACATGTTTCTACAACTCATATGAAATGTGTTTCAATTGCAATTATGTCAATTCATTATATATAATATGTATAAAATATATCACCCAGTGGCAGTCGCCACTGGGTGGTTATAGTTAGGACTGTGTTTCCATAAGAAATGCATTTTTTTGTGTTGATAATAACTTTGGCCCCGTTTGACAAATATCCACAGAACTTTCCACAAATGTGCTACTTTCTGACTAGTTTGCACATGAAAAGTTTCGGGTTGATCCATAAAGCAGGGGTCAAAGAAAATAGGGGGTCCCAAAATGCATTTTTCCCATTAATTTTTCCATAGGAACTTTAGACAATACTACAGTTCAAACTGCTGAACAGATTTACACCAAATTTGACAGAAACCTAGATATTGGTCCAGAAAGAGTGCTTTTTGTGTTTTGGTGTAAATCTGTTCATTACTTTTGGAGAAATTAAGGTTAGAATTGTTTTTATATCAGAAGCCACGGAGGATCCTCAGAGCAGACAGATGTCAAAGTGAGATCTGATTGGCTGCCACCACTTCAACCAGGAAGTGATGTAAGCCATCTGAGAACAAGGGACTTGGTCCTAGTCCTATAAAAATAAACACCAAAAAAAGACATAAGGAGACAGGGTAATGATACCTGCCTGGGATAAAAACATTTTTTTCTTTTTTTAATTTGACGCGAATTCGCTGAAAATCTGCGGCCACCTAAAACATTTCTAAACCCCCTGTGGTGGGCAGGGCCCAGGGAGATGATTTTTATTTTTTGGGGGAGGGGGCGCACGCAGTAAAATAGGCAGGTGAAAAATGGGCAATAAAATGAGCGATTACAATGGGAATTGGGTGGCACTGATTTGCCCACGGAAACGCCACATTTCTCAAGTAACACCTCATAATTTTGGAACCTCAGATTTATCAATTCCTTTAGTATTAGTAATGCTGGGTACAGGTATATCCCAGTGTACATCTCCTACTCTTAGAATGAAAGCAGGAAATATTTCACTGCGCAATGTAAATTTGCCCCTTTATTGAATTTAATATGCATTTTGAGATTTTTTCATATGTTCCTGGTAGTTGATAATTTCCATCAGAAAGTTGGAATATCCTAATCAATAGCATAAAGCTTATCCCATGTGATTGTAATTTGTTGATGTAGGCTGGATCCATAAATTAAAAATGTTAATGTATAAAATGTTTAAATATAAATGTAAATTGACAGAGCTCTCTCTCTGGAACCCATACATAAATGCCAACATTTTAAGCTTGTAATGTTGGAGGTTTTAAAAAAGAAATCGGAGCAATGTAGTTTCCCCATTGACTTCTTTGGAGGCAGAGGCAATTTTAGGCGAAGATAGCTAAAATGAAGTAATTTTTTGCTTAAAAACTCAGGAATGTCCCGCCCGAATCGTATTATTTGGCTTGTTTGCCCATTTAGACCGAGAACTTGAAAGACGATACTAGGGGCCTCATGTAGGTAGCCAAATACCGGTCGGTAACGGCCGATTTTCGGTAATTATACCGTTACCGACCGGTATTTTGGCTATTGTTATGTAGGGGGACGAATTTTGGTTTCGGAATTTACCGAATCGGTAAAATTACCGAATCGGAAATAATACCGAATCGGTAATGTTACCGAATCGGTAACTTTTCCGAATCGGTAATTTTACCGATTCGGTAAATTCCGAAACCAAAATCGAGATGTAGGGGGAGTGTGTGTGTGTGTTTAAGAGTCGGTATTTACCACCAACTTATAGTTGGTGGTAAATAATTAATGTATGTGTTAATGCATTTTTACGCGCGTAGCAGTGTGCAATGTGGCATACATACATGCCCTTAGGGCATGTATGTGTGCCACATGTGCACACATGGCCGAATCAGGGGTGCAACAGGGTGTCACTGTGACACCCTGCCACCCTTGTATGTGTTCCCCCCATTACCGAATCGGTATTTACCGATTCGGTAATGAGGCATACCTTCCCATCAATGGGAAGGTATGCCTCATTACCGAATCGGTAAATACCGATTCGGTAATTACCGAATAGCAACGAATCGGTAAAAAATACCGACTCATTACCTACATACGAGTTACCACTTCTAAAATACCGATTCGGTATCGTTCGGTATTTTAGAAGTGGTAACTGGTATGCTACCTACATGAGGCCCTAGGTCTTGATTCTCTTGTGCTCAAATGCTCAGCAAGTGAAAGAAGCCCTGGGAGAAAAAAAATTACAGAAAAACTCAGGGCATGTGAAGTATATGCGATTGTAAATGCAGCAGGCGTGCAAGACTGGTTTCCTGCCCTCGCATGCAAACATTTTCTAACCACAAGAAGATAAGACGATATTTAAGGAGATTTGGGAGACGTGCAAAAAATGAACACCGATCCTACTGCGGATTCCATTTTTTTCTCCCACTAATTGAAACACTCCGTGCTTTAGCGCTTATCACAACTCACACCTGCAGCGTCGCCGAAAGCCGTGTTCACACCCCACCCCTGCTCCACCACTTCCTGTTTTAAAAGGGCCTGAGCGGGAAATGAGCGAGGCAATGGAACATGCCACCGCGTCTGTGCGGTAAAATTCGAGATGAAAGGATGTTTGCAGCATGTCGCTCTTTTCTTTATGTCCTTTGCTTCACCCACGTTTCGCCTGCTTCGCCCGAGGAACACTTTTCTGGGCCTGTGAGCCCCCTGCTTTTCATCGTTTGTTTCTGCAGTATGATTGTCACTCGGTGCTTTGCTTCTCAAGCCACCGCTTTGCAAGGCGCCACATCACATTGTCCAAATTGAAGCAAAACGTTTCAGTGAGTAAGCCTGGGAGTTTTTATTTGCAGTTTCCTGACTACTGAAGTGTTTCTTTCGTTAATCTTTCTTTTTCTAAAATGCACCAATAATTTCAATCTTCACACCCTGTGATATATATGCATATCCGTATTTACTTTTCAATCCATTCAGTCTATTTACCAGAGAGGGGGAAGGAGACAGCTGAATGAACGCAGGGAGGCGTGTATTCCATTTAGACTGCGATTAGAATGGCGCAGTTATTATAAGTGAGATGAAACAAGGGATGGCTGCTGATTTGAATGCGATCCCAAAGAAATGTGAATTATCGCCCAGCAAAACAAAACCTTGCGGCTTTAAACTGGGGCCGCCGTTGCAGATAGATTAGTGCTTGCTTTTATGAAGGCACTGCGGATTAAAATGTAAAACAATGTTTTTATTTATTCGTGAGCCTTCTACCACAAGAGCATCATACCATTTTGAGTGAAATTCATGCTGAGTGCATGAATTATCTTTGTGGCAAGGACTTTAATTATATCGCACCGAGGGGTAGACATTACCACCAGTGGTAGGTCTCGCTACAAACAGTTTTAGCTGTCTAGGAGATCTAATGTTGCCAATACTTTAAAACAATCACTGGCAAAACCAACACAACTAGCTTGCACTGATTGAAGTACTACCCAGGACAGCTGATTTCAGATCAACGCATCTGGACAAATGCAGGTCCGAGTCTCTAGTAAAAGGTCCCTGCCAGGACTGGAGGAACTGCTTCTTCTGCTGAGAAATCTGTGCTAGCTGCGTGTGCAGTAAGGAATTCGTTTGCCACATCAAGCATCATGTAAAGTCAGTTGTACACTGTAACCATCAGTTAAATACCATGGTCCTGTATTGATCATGGAAGCTTCCATCGTACCATTACTACTCCAATTGCATTTTGTTGCTGGAAACTCAAAAAGTATTCCTACACACCTCTGTTCCTTCTCAATCTTTGTCTGGTGTCTGTCGTTGCTTCCCCTTTTTTTGCTTTCTCCAATGCCTTCCTCAAACCCTGGGCTCTCACTTTATCTCTCCTGCTTTCCTTTGCTAACTGACTTTTTTTTGTTGCTTTAGATCGCTGTCCTTGCTCCACTAACAGCCCCTCTACTGCACCACTGGTCATTGCTCCGAGGAGTGCACACTCACTTGTTTTCACTTTCGCCCATCTTCACTCCACTTGGGTAATTTCCATCGATCCAAGTGGATCCCTCTCATTTCCCACCTCCTCCCTTGGTCATCACTCATGGTGTCTTCCTTTTCTTTCACTTTCTCCGTTCTATTCCGTACTTTTCTCACTCTAGTACCCTGTTGGTTCTTCTGCCACTCTTCCCCGCATCTTTCCTACCCAGTGCTTAATTTGAGCAGGTGGTTGCCAGTGCAGGGTGCTGGCACTTATTTTTGGGGACTGGCACTTATTTCCCGCATCAGATTTTTACCAAGTGCAAGAGAGAGAAAAACAGAAAGATCAGAAAGACGGTTGTAGAAAAAGAGGTCAAAACCTTCACAAATAGAGAACATAGGAACCTGCAAGAATGAAAAAAAAGGGAGACAAAGTGTTTGTTGTGAACTAAAGACTATCAGCCTTGGGATTCGGTGTGCCAACATTTAATTGCACAGGTTGTCGGCTTCTGAGCAGAGCTTCAGGCACCAGCACTCTTTCTTACACAAATTAAGCACTGCTCCTACCTGCCTCATCCCACAGTCATCCTTTCACTTTTACTTACTCTCTACTGATCCCCTTATTTCTTGACAAATTCGTAAGTCATTGGTAACAAAGTTGACAATAACTGCACAAGCTATTCCATTGACCTTTTATCTGTTAAGATAAAAGGTCACGTTAGTCAAATACATTACAGTAATTCACGTTACATTTACTACACCTGTCTTAATCCGAATCCTCCTCTCCCTTGTCACCATTCGGTTCCTGGGTTAACGAGAAAAAGGACAAAGAGGTTAGTGGAACCTCCAGGGTCTCCCCTAGGTAGGGGCAGGGGGACCACTTTGGGTCCGCAGGTGTCGTCGTCATCTTCGTTGCCTGAGCCTTCCAGGCCACCCCTCCTGTGGAAGGGTACCCCTTTGGGTGCTCAGGTTTCATCATCACTGTCCTCGTCTGATCCGTTCAGTAAAGCATAGCCCCGCAGGAGGCAGTGGACCATTTTCGGCAGGCAAATGTCAATGTCTCCTTCCTCCCTCCTACCAGGCTGTTTCTGGAAAACAGAAGAACATTTTAAAGCAGCACAGGAGCCTCCAGCAGTCCTTGAGCTCCCCAAGTGCATTTGTCCCTAGGAACAGACTGTACATCACTGAGTCTGCAGTGATGCATGATGTTAGTATCCAGGCCCTAAGCTCCATGCCTAGGGCCTTCAGCAGTTCCTGCACATATGTGCACTCCCAGGAGAGTTGAAAGGTTATCTCGACGGTGGTGCACTCCCTCGTGTAAGACTTGGTTCTGTTGAGTCCTCTTGCATGCATGAAGGCTTTCACAGGCAGTCCTGCTTGGATGGCCATAGTATTAAAAATAATGGGGCGACCCGGTGTCCCTCAGAACCTGGGTATCAAAGTTAAGTAAAACAGTTGGTTCTGTCGGGATGTTTACAATTGCTTAGGATACTGTTTTTTAGTGCAGAAAGCAAACACCTATTTATAATGCACATAACAATAGTTCATGAAAGAAAAGGAAAACACACACCAAAATAAGATTCAATAGTATATTCAAAATAAGTATCAAATACTAATGGCTGTCACAAATACAAATACAATTGCAACAAAAACAAGTGACTGTGATGTAAGAGTAACATGTAGTGATTAGTGATATAGACAGTACACTATATACATGACGAATACACTTGAGATAGAAAGGGGGGGGACTTTTTTAAGTTCTTGTCCTGTCTATTTTTGCACATGTGCTGCAAGATCCATTGATGAATTAAATCGTGATCATGAGGACTGTGTGGACATATAGAGCATGTCGACGTTTTGACCCTGTAAGCAGCGCAAAAATCAAGTGCATCAGAGCGGGTCTTCCTCAGGACTATGGAAGGATGGGTGGACAGCCAAAGCCCAAAAGCCTCAGTGGATGGGATCAGAATGGGGTGGTTCGACTGCACCGATGAGTAATACTTATAGGAAAATCAGGAATTGCAAAGAGGTCTCCACCAGCCGGTTTGAGTCTCATCTATAGCTTCACTCGACTTCCACCAGCCGGTTGGAGTCTTGTGAAATGCGCTAAATAATCCATTCGTGTCAGGTTGCTTAATGTGAAGAAGGTGCATCCGTCCGGCAGCTACTCAGACCAGTTCCAGGCAATGTCCTGGCGCTGGTAGGTCAGGCGCTTGGAGGCGACGTTCTCCCACACATGATCAGCTTTGGCAGTGGGAAGGGTGCGGATCGGTTTGCTGAAGTCCATCGCACGTATCTGGCGTTGGACAATCTTTGGAGTCCACATGGCTTGGGCGGCAGCCTCCTGACCAAACTCCTTTACAAACTTTTCCACTTCCTTGTAGAACAATGGGGTGTCCCAGTTGTAGGTTACGGTGCTCATCCATTCTGCCCATCCAAGGTGCCTCCACTTGGCAACATGAAGAAGCATGCCATCAGAAAGCCGCCATGGCTCTCATCTTCGGTTCTCATCATGATCCTCACAAACTGGCAGACAAAGATTCCCCTCAGGATGGTGGCGATGTCTGGCACTCCCTTGTCGTGTCTTGAACATCACCTTCCTCCTCACTCTGTCCAACTTGGAGCTCTAGATGAAGTATAAGATCATTCTTGTGATGGATGGTCTTGGCCGTTCCAGGCTGCACTGGCCACTCTTGAGTGACATACTTGAGCACTGACAGGGTCTCGTTCGGCAGGACCAAAGACATCCCTTCAGTCGTCAGCTTACGGAGGCTTCAGAGTTCCAGCTTGTGCTTTGTCTTTGCCAGTCTCTCTTCCCATGTATTTTTCGCCAAACCAGACTCCAAGGATCTTCAGGAAATCCTGCTTGATGGGGGATGGCAGTGGGTCTCGGGTGTGGGTCCAGTGGCCGAAGAGCAGGGTTTCTGGCTTGGCGCTGTTGATCTTCGCTCCTGACACCTATCCAAACTCGATACAAGTTCCTTTCAGCTCTTTTACCGACTGTCCGTCTGCTCAGAAACCAAGACATCATCCATGTGGAGGGAGCACTTGACTTTTCCCTTTCCCTTGCTTCCGGACACTGTCACTCGTCTGATGTTCTTGTTCTGTCTGATGAGTACAGCGAGGAGCTCTATCACGCAGATGAACAGAAGAGGGGAGAGCGGACAGCCCTGCCTGACACCTGACAGGATGGAGAAGGGGGTCGGTTTTCCATCTATTAACCAACGCCGTGCTAGAGATAGCTCATGTGGTCACCAGATCGCAGAAGAAGTCTCCAAGTCCTCTGAGTGTCCGATCCATAAACTCATGGGAAATGTAGTTGAACTCCTTTTCCTGATCTAGGCTGATCAAGGCCATCGGAACCTTGTGGCCTTGACGTACTTGATCATGTCCTGTACCAGGGCCAGACAGTCTGCGATTTGCAGACCCGATATCCCACAAACTGGTCAGGGTGAACTATCTTCGTTATCACTTTCTTTAGGCAGTTGGCCATTATCTTCGCTAGGATTTTGTAGTCCACATTGAAGAACAAGATGGGCCTCCAGTTCTTGAGGTCTTCTCTCTCTCCCTTCTGCTTATACAAAAGCATTACCATGCCTTCACGCAAGGATTTGTGGCACACTGCCCTTTCCCACCATTTCCCCTAGAGGTCCAGCAAGTCCGGTCCGATCGAGTTCCACAGTTTGACATAAAGTTCCACTGGGAGACCATCATTTCCAGGCGTCTTACCCCTCTTGGAGGTCGTAGCAGCCAAGTGCAGCTCTTCCAGGGTGAAGAGTTTGTTCAGGCCCGCTCTCTCTTCCGGACCCACTGTTTTTGAGATGCCCTCCAGTAAACTGTCTGCCTGGGATCTCTTTGACTACTGCAGTGAGTAAAGGTTCCCATAAAAGTCAGTTATGACTCTCATGAAGTGCCCTTTCTCATTTTAGAGGTTGTCCTCCGAATCCCGAAGCTCTACCAGTGGTGTGTGGGCCGAGTGACATTTCTAGAAGAAGAACGAGTTGTATTTCTCATCCTTCTTAAGGTTTTCCGTTCTGGTCCGGAAGATGATTTTCTTTGATTCTTTCCTAAAGTGACCTGTGAGCCCTTTTTGAGTTTCCTCTAGTTCGTCATCCATGTCCCATCCCCTGAGTTGCTGCAGCTTGCCCTGCAGCCTCCTGAATGCACCCTTATTTTCCCGTACAACAGCTCTGCTTGGTTCCTGGAAGAAGCTCTGGAACCTGTCCTTCACTCATTCCCACCACTCGCTAGCTAAGTGAAATTTGTCCCTAATTTTCTCCACTCTACATACGCGACTCAGAGGTTTGCCACTAACTCCTCATTTTCCAGCAACGACCAGTTCAGTTTCCACAATCCTGGGTCAACAGAGACCTTCCCTGTAAGTTCCCCCTCCAAACAGACTGCTCTGTGGTCAGAGAAGGGGATGGTGACCATGGAGCTTTGCCCAGGTTTTACAGTTGGGGAGGTGAATAGGAAGCCGATCCGTGAATGCAGAGATCCGTCCGGTCTACTCTAGGAGAAATACCTGGCGTTCGGCCCCATCCTTCTGATGACATTCTGCAGGGACGCCTCACCTATCATCTCCACCAACAGCCTGGATGTCATCCATCCCCACAGAGTCTGACCCAGTTTGCCCATCCATCTCTACTGTGCAATTGAAATTTCCACCTATCAGGATGGTCCTGGAGGTCACTAGTTGAATCCTGAGCACACTGAACATCTCAAGCCGCTCATTTTTCTCTAGGGGGCATAGATGTTGATGAGCCTAACAGGTTCACCGGCCTACAAGACTTCCATGTCCAGCACTCTACCGTTGACCTGATCAGTGATCTTGTCGTGGTGAAATGCCTCCCCTTGATCAGAATGGCGACTCCAGACGATTTGCAGTTGTTTCCTCCAGACCAAAACGATGGCCCCTGCGTCCAGTGCCATTCAAGCTGGCTGTACAACTAGGCACACGGAATCCCGTATTCTTGCAGAAAGCAGCTATCTCGGTTCTGGGCAGCCAGGAAGCTCAATATACCAACCCACCGGACCTGACTCTTCACACTCCTGACGTTTAGGGTGAACAATGATACAGCCATTGTCTCAGCTCCTACTGCCAGTGTCTGGTTTTACAACCGCTATGAGGGGAGGGCTACCGTACAGCTGGGTGTGGAACTGCCTGCAGGCCTCCTGTAGCTGCTTCTGAGATCTCGATGGAGTTCACTGCTGCGATGTCAGGGACGTCTACCCACTCAATGGGTTCCTTGTCCTCTTCCTCATCTGCTCCAGTTTCCAGCACTTCATTGACCTTCCGATGAAGCCTCTTCAGGTCCTCCAGGACAGCTTCCATGGGGCCTCTATGGTGACATACCCGTTCTTTGTTTTTTCCTCATGGGCCTTGTTTATCTTCTTCCTTGTGTAGCAGTCTTCCTTCTTCGCCTCGTCCTCTTCCTGTAGACCGGGAGGAGGGTCTGGTCGCCCTTCTGCTCCTCCTTGCTGGTCCTGGGGTCGGCTCCGGTGTCAGTTGGTGTCTGTGAGGCTCCTCCAGACCTGGTGTGCCTCCTCCTCTCTTCTATCTCCTCCCTCTCCTTCTTGCAATTGGCACGCAGCATCTGAGATCTCATCTGGCTCAATTTTGCTGGCAGTTATGCATCACTGCTGCAGCTTTCTCCTTTTTTCCTTTCTTCCCTTTCTTCTTCTGGGATCACTGACAGAATATCGACGACCACAATATCGAGGTCCCAAATATCGACACCTAAATATCGAAGTCAAGAATATCGACATCCTATCTACATCATGGTAAGTACAGAAATGTCTGACAAAATATGTAGTCATAAAAAATATAATTGTTAAAAATATCGTTTTTTTAAAAAGTGTAAAAAATAATATAAAATAAAGTAAATAATGCATATAATTTAAAAAAGATAGTTATAATTATTATAAAATGTTTAAAATTAGAAATAATAAATATAATGTTAATAAAAATTAAACATACCTATATAAAATGTAATATATATTTACTTAGTAATATTAATACAAATTATTATTTTACACTATAAAATGATAGAAACATATTTAAAATTATACATACATATACATATCCATATACCAGTAAAATGATAATAACAATAATATATATATATATATATATATAATAAACTAAAATATAAAAATATTTTTATTCTTTTACAATTACATTTTACACTACATTAACAGCAATAGTAAGGAAAATAATGGATAGTGTAGGGGATAACATTACTATTGCCACACCAGAGAGTGCAACAGTAGGGAAAGTGTTGGACAGCGGAGAGGTAAAAATTACTATTCCCACTCCAGCGAGTGCAACAGTAGGGAAAGGTTTGGATAGTGGAGGGGAATAATCTACTATTCCCACTCCAGCAAGTACAACAGTAGAGAAAGTTTATCATAGCGGAGGGGAATAATTTACTATTCACACTCCAGCAAATACAACCGTAGGGAAAGTGTTGGATATCGAGGAGTTGGCCTAACGGCTAAGGCGGTCGACCTCGAATCTGGGGAACTGGGTTCGAGTCTCGGCAATGACGCTGAACATTCTGTGATTCTGGGCAAATCACTTAATCTCCCTGTGCCTTACAAAAATGAATGTGTCCTCATGTAATGCAACTGGTGCTATGTAAAGCGCTCTGATACCCGATTTGGGTCAAGTTTGCGCTATAGAAAACTCTGAAAAATGAAAATAAAAACATAGCGGAGGGGTAACAATTACTATTCCCACTCCACAAAGTACAACAGTAGGGAAAGTGTTGGATATCGGAGGGGAATAATTTACTATTCCCACTCCAGTGAGTGCAACAGTAGGGAAAGTGTTGGATAGCGTAGGGGTAAAAATTACTATTCCCACTCCAGCGAGTGCAACAGTAGGGAAAGTGTTGGTTAGCGTAGGGGGATAATTTACTGTTCCCACTCCACTGAGTGCAACAGAAGGGAAAGCATAGGGGTAACATTTGCTATTACAACTCCAGCGAGTGCAACAGTAGAGAAAGTGTTTGCTAGCGGAGGGGTAACAATTACTATTCCCACTCCAACGAGTGCAACAGTAGGGAAAGTGTTGAATAGCGGAGGGAAATAATTTACTATTCCCACTCCAGTGAGTGCAACAGTAGGGAAAGGGTTGGATAGCAGAGGGGTAACAATTACTAGTCCCACTCCAGCAAGTGCAACAGTAGGGAAAGTGTTGGGTAGCAGACAGGAATAATTTACTATTCATACTCCAGGGAGAACAACAGTAGAGAAAGTGTTGGATAGCGGAGGGGTAACAATTACTATTCCAACTCCAGCCTTATATGCTGGTGTCCCAAGCTAATTACTAAATAAACTGCAAGTGGTGCAGAACGCGGCTGCCAGGCTTCTCTTCAACATCCCTGCCAGGCGTAGTGTTAAACAACACCCACGCGCCTTACACTGGCTGCCTGTGGCAGAGAGGGTCAGATTCAAGATCAATGGGGCTGATTACTATGGCGGGCGGACAAAGTCCGCCCGCCATCGCAGCTGCAAAAGGGACTGCCCGCCATAGGTGCGGCGGTCCTGCCATATGAATTGTGATGCACCCGCCACACTGGCGGGCGCAGCCCGTATATTTTACATTGCAGCGGGCGGTGCTGCAAGCATCACCCGCCGCACTGTAAAATATACATGTCGTGCTCTTACATGCACAACGTGACAGGCACCACGTGGTGCCTGCCACATTGTACATGCAAATGCAGGGGGGTACCATAGGTACCCCCATGTGCACCCCCTAACACTCAACACCCTGGGGGCCTGCAACGGGCCCCCAACAGCAGGAACCGCCAGCCTTTCCATGGCGGCAATGCAACCATGGAAAGGCTGCTCTCAGACTGCATCGTAATATGGATGGCGGTGTCTTCCAGACACCGCCTCCATATGAAACACGTCTTTCCGTCCGCCGCGGACCCCCCTGTCATCATAATATGGTGAGGTGGCTTTGCTGTCTGGATGGCGGGCGGATCGCCCCCGCCGTGCCGGTGGCCCACCATCGTAATCGGCCCCTTAGTTATCGTCCACTGTGCTCTGTATGCCACAGGGCCAGGTTATCTTCAGAAACGGTTTTCCTTCTTCACCCCCAAGATACCTGTGTTCCTCCACTCAACTCCTGGCTCAATTTCCGCATTTCTGCTTGCAAAGGACGGGCGGCAGCTCTCTGGCTGTGAAGGCCACTTTGGCCTGGAACGATCTGCCCCTCACGCTTTGATGCACTCAGGACCCGAGTCTTTTCAAAAAGAAGCTGAAAACTCAGTTATTTCCCTAAACGTGGCTCCTCTACAGTCTCTCAAGGTTCGCACCGGGACACTCTTGTAGTATCTGTGCACGTTAGAAATGAAAATAACATAACATAACATAATATAACATAACATAAACCCACAACCCTCTACGGAAATAAAATGCAAAATTAATAACTTCTAAAAATGTAATACATATATTGAAAAATACAAACAATACTTAATACAAATATAGAACACATACATTCAAAATACATACTAAAATACATAACACTTATATAAACATCGATATTATTACCAACGATATTTTTACAAATTATATCACTGTCTTCGATATTCAAAAAAACAATATTTCTGTTGATATTCTGGTCCACGATATTCTTGTTGTCGATATTCTTGTACCTCGATATTTACAACTCAATATTCTTGTACTTCGAAATAAAAAACTCAATATTTTGTCTATTCACCCTTCTTCTGGTGTTGTCCTGCCTTCACTAGCACTCCTGTGCAATTGGTCCTTTTTCCTCAGCCTTGTTTGATGATGCCTGGGTCTGCCCTGTTTGGGTTTCCGTGGGTGGTGGTGGTCCTTGGGGCGCTCCACTCCCTTCGACTTCCTCTGGGCAGGGTGTCTCTACTGTGACTTGTTACTTTGGTGGGCCTGGTGGGCCTGTTGGTCCTGGGGGCATGTCTCGGCTTGCCTCTGGTTCCTTCACAGTCTTCTCTGGGCTGGTAGGTGCTGGTACGGCCTTCGGGCTTGGTCTTGTTGGTGGAGCCTTCTTTCCTGGTGGTGGCTTCTTCTCCACCTCCTCTCTTGAAGCCCACAGGAGGGTATCCACCCTAGCTGTGGCTGCTAGGTCCAGCTGAGGTCTGGTGGTCCTTGGGGCTTGACCTCCCGCTGCTGCTGTTGCGGCCGCATGTGCCTGTGGTCTGTCTGACTTGGGACATTGGTAGTAGGAATGTCACATTCTTCCACAGAAGTTGCACATTTTCTCATCGGTGCATCCGCTCACCTTGTGTCCAGTTCTCTTGCAGATCCTGCAGAACTTCTCCGGACAGTCCTTTCCCTTGTGTCCCACCGCATTTCCTCAAGGTGAAGGGCTGTCCTGGGTACCTGATCGTGCCCTCATCTGCTCCAAGGTAGAAGCTTGCTAGTGGATGCCTCAGTCTGTCCCTTCCTGCTGGGTCTTTGTGGAGTTTGATGGTTGCTTGCCAGGTTGTGTTCCAGATTCCTCTCTTGTACTGGATTTTGGTGGGTCTTTCTGTGATGGTGCCGTATCTCTGGAGGTTAGTGGGTAAAGATGCCTACAAGGGATTTCTTTCTCTACTCAGTCTGATATCTGTAAGCAAACATTGTTGGTAAGCTCTAACCAGTAGATTACATCGGGTTAGTTCAGAAGTTAAATTGACTTATTTCAACTTGAATAAATCCGCCAAAGATTCACACGGGTGTAAACCTTTTGGAACATAAATTTATAATAAAGAACTTCTTAGAGGGTACACAAGACTGTTACATATATAATCAGACATCAACACATAGTGACTGAGATTTACAAATCATTTGTTGTTATAATTATCTCATGGTCACTGATGTGGACACCTATTTCAAACAATATATACAAAAGGAAATTGTGACTGATTAAACAGAAAACAAATCCTTTAGTGAAACAATTCACAAAGAAAATAGGTGTAATTGTCAACGTTTCGGTCTAGGTAGTGAAGCCATCTGTTAGACCATCTTCAGGATGGTAGATTCATATGTTGAATGAACCTTAGAAAACTACATAGTTGACTTGAAAATTGTAAATGTTATCAAATTTGTTAAAATTGAGTGCTCGATGTCAAAGAAATAGCTAATGAATAGTTAGCGGTAGGATCACATTTTGTATGTCTTTGTTGTGTAACTAGCATGGTGATTCTGAACGCCATGACCTAAGGCATTCTGAATGACATGGGGTAAAGTATTGGAATGTATGGGTGGCATATTTATGACACTTGAAAAAACTACTTTTATTCTACTTCTTGACTTCGTGAAATTACTTGAACCACGTTACTACAATGGTGATGAGTGATGGTTCATGTGTCTGCCCACTGTCAAGATCATCAGGAAAACCAGGAGTCCTGTCTTGTGAGGAATTTATATACCATTGATGAAATATTTGGAATGACTAGGAAATTGTAGTTCTCAAATGTACCTGGCACATTCTGTGCATATTTGAAACCCATATGAGCACACTTCCTTAATGTAAGCAGCGGGTTTTTTTTCTAAGCACAGCGTATCAGTGATGACACACTTCTCTCTGTTTTGAAGCACATTGCTCTGCTCTGTGATCTTTGATGTGCACACACATTTACAATTAACTGTCGGCAGTGCGTGCAGCGTCAGTGGCACACACACTTCTGATTAATTGAAAGTTGCCAGGTGTTACTCAAGGTGACATGCACACCCTGTTTACATTTCTGACTTTCTTGGCCACACATCTGCCTTCTCTCCAACACTAGCATCAGCATCAGAATCAGCATCAAGCTCAGCAGTTGTTGAATTTTGTGCAAACGCCTTATGAGGTCAGTGATGCACACACTGTAAGATTGGTTTATTTACATAATCATTTAAAAAAACTTTTTCTCCTCATTATATTTTACTATTTTTATTGCATATAATCCATTGTTGTTTACATGTTGTCATGGCTAATCCACAAATGTTAAATCAGCCCTTCATATTCTTTCAAGTGCCTGGAAAACCCCAATTGATGTGGAAAAAGCAGTTTAAAGCCTTTGAAAACTATGTTGTTGCTATTGATGGCAAAGGATTTCCACTTGAAAGAAGTATTTTAGGTGCTGCAGCAATGTAAATCTTTGAAAATGTACAACCTATTCCGGCTCCTGGGGGTGAAAGAGTGCCTTGGAATGTGTTTTTACAGGCAGTTGCAAGATTTGAGAAACAATTTGTTTATGAGCCTAATGTCATGATAGAGAGACATGGTTTCCTTAAAAGGAAACATTTTGTAGGGGAGTCAGTGGAGGAGAATGTAGTGAATTAAGGGTGCTTGAAGCAAATTGTGAATTTGGCCCTAATATAGATTCTTGCGTTAGAGATCAGTTTGTATTTAACTATGAATCTAAGAAAATTCAAGAGAAACATTTGGCATGTTGCAATCCTAAGATTTCTGAAGTTCTTCATATTGCTTAAAAGCATCGAAAGGTCTATTTTATCTTCAAGAGTGCTTACGGTGGAAGAGGTAAATGTGAGTTCTGCAGTATGTGCACTTCAGATCAAGAGGAAGATTACCACAGCTGATAGTACCAAGTCGTGCACTATCTGCTACAGATGTGACGCAAGATAGCATCTTGGTATTTTTCCAGGCTGCCCAGCAATTAAAAAGAAATGTAATAAATGCAACAAGGTTGGACATTTTCAGGGCGTATGTAGAAGTGTGAGAATAGGAAAAGGGGTACGCATGACTGCAGTGGACGATACTGGTGATGCTGTACAGAACATGATTTTAGTAGTACACAATGAACAGTATGATGTCAATGTAAATGCCATTGAACCACGTTTTAAAGCACCATTGGCTGAAGTTCATATTGGCGAGGGACCTTTAGATGTCATGGCTGATTCGGGTACTCCTATCACTGTATTGTCGGGAGAAAGTTTAAAAAATAAGTGGAGCAATGTAGAGTTGATGAAGTCAGATGTGAATCCCAAAGCATTTGGCAATTTTGAAATTGAAGACAATCTTGAATTTCAAAGATGTGAGATTTTAACAAAAATATATGTCGCAGTCAATGGGAAGGACATTGATGGGTGGTATGATCTAGGGAGATTGGGGATGATGTTATGCCCAGGTACGGATTGTCCAATAGCACTAAGGGACATTTGTTTAAAACATATTGGCGTAAAGTGTGCCAATGTTGAAGAAATACTTGCCAAGTATGGGGATGGTTTTGTAAATAAGGCTGGATAAGTTAAATGGTTTACTCATTGTATTAAGCTCATAATGGGGGCTGTTCCAGTGCAGCACAAAGTATGCATGGTGCCATTGGAAGTGCATGCTCAACTCAAGCAACACCTGAACAATTTATGTGCTGAGGGCATCATTGAACCCACTGATAGTTCAGAATGGATTTCGGCTAATGTGATAGCTATAAAGAAAAATGGGGATTTACGCTTATGTGTTGACTTGAAATCAGTTAATAAAAATATTGTGCAAGACAGTCACCTGCTGCCTAGAATTCAAGAGTTGCTTGCAGCAGTTAATGGGGCTAAATACTTTTTTATGATTGATATCACCAAATAACTTTGGAGGAAGAATCCAAGGATCTTACAACATTTGCAACTCCCTTGGGAGTTTTCAGATTTTTAAGGTTGTCGTTTGGCTTGGCCACAGCTACCACTGTGATACCAAAGATTAATTGACACATTGTTTCAGGATGCGAGAGGGGTACAAGCATTCCAGGACAATATCCATATTTTTGCGGAAACTAATAAAGAACATAATAGGTTGTTGGACTGTGTGCTTGGAGCTTTAAAAGGTAGAGACATGACTCTGAGTAAGGACAAGTGTAGGCTCTTAGTCAAGGACATTGATTAATTAGGACACAAGTTTACCAGTAAAGGCATTTTTCCAAAGGCAGATTTATTTTGTGCTATTAGTAATTCATTAGACCATGCGGCAAAGATTATTTGAGATCCTTTTTAGGACTAGGGGAGTACTATGCAAAGTTTGTACAGGGGTACGCCATTTTTGTGGAACTGTTAAGAGCACTTTTAAAAAAAGGTGTACCATTTCTATGGACAATCGAACACAATGAAGCTTTTGGAAAAGTCATAAGGTTAATTGCTCAAGCTCCAGCTCTTTCTACCTTTGATCCCAATGGAGAGTTTTATGTCATAGTTGATGCCAGTTCTATTGGCGTGGGAGCGGTGTTTGGTCAGGTGGTTAATTGCAAGAAGAGAGTAGTTTATTTTATCTCTAGAGCATTGAGAGGTGCAGAGATACAGTATAGTACTATTGAGAAAGAAGTGAAGGCCTGTGAATGGGCTGTATAGAAACTCAAGAACTTTATATGGGGTTATCCGTTAGTATTGGTCACAGACCATAAATATCGAGATTGGTTAAGATTAATTGCAAAATTACAGGAGTTCAACTTTGAGATACGGCATATCCCAGGTGGAAAAACATTCCTGCAGTCTGTTTGTCAATATTGCCCCAAGAAGCGGAAGTGGATGAACCTATTTTGGATCAACATGAATGTCTGGTTGCTGTGGTGGATGTGTTGGACAAATGTGAGGGCATTATTATTTCAGAATCTGAGTGGGAAAGAATGTTGGAGGAAGGTGAGCAGTTGAAGAGAGTAAAGCAGTATGTGAGGACAGGTTGGGTCCAGGATTACAAAGTCTTGCTCAGGTTTCTAATGAATTAAGTCTGGAGAATAACATATTGTTAAGACATTATGTATTTGTACCACCTGTGGGGATTAGACGTAAGCTGATAATGGAAATCCCGGTGTTCCTGGAACCAGGAAAGTGCTAAAATAGCATTATTGGTGGGCAGGCATTGATGTAGTAATAGAGAAGTTCATTGATGCTTGTCAGGATTGTGTGAATTCTGACAAACATTGCAAAGTGTCATATGAGCCTGTAACACTTCTCAGCATTCCACAGAATCCATGGGAAAAGGTTTCTATTGATTTTTCAGTCCTGTTCAACCTGTTGGGTCAAGAAAGAGGTTTTTAATTGTACTTATTGATCATTTTTCATAATGGATTTACCTTTCCTTTGTTACCAAATTGAAGGATTGCCCAAAATTTTAATGACAGATGATGTAGTGCAATTTATTTGATACAAAATGGTGCAATCCCTTGGAAAACGTGGTATTAGGGCAGAACGGCCACCTCTATATGGCCCTAAAGCCAATGGTCAAGTGGAAAGGGCAAACACATTTTTAAGTGAAGGTATACAGGCAGCAGTGGCTAATAATGAGGATATTGCTGCATTTTTTCACGAAAAGCTGTGGAGCTACCATAATGCCCCTCATTCAGCCACTGGTGTTCCTCCTTATCATCTTATGAGGGGAAGGGAAGGGCATGCCTTTTTGACTCCCAGTGGTTACAAGGGTGCTAGTGCCAGAAATGACTTTGGTGTAGTCATATAAAAAGTCAGAGAAAGATTAAGTGATGTGCAAATTCAAAGTAAGGTGTATCATGACAAGGTTCACCGTGTGGAACCCAAACTTGTTCAGAGGGTGATTGGGTATATATTACTAAACCGGATGTGGGTCGTAAAGGTATTTCAAAGTTTTCTCATCCTGTGAGAGTGGAAAAGGTATCTGGTAGCACAGTATGTTGCATAACAAAGGGTGGTGGAATAATAGTCCTGTGGTTGTTCTGAAACCAGAACAAGGATTTTTCTATAGAGAAACAATAGACAGTACGGATAGTACACATTTATGAGTGATGGTTCTCAGCAAAACATGTTTGGAGTTAATGAATGATATCTTGGTGACTTCAGAAATGGAGTCCTGGGAAGGGTTGAACAAATGTGTGGAGCTAAATAGTAGTTCCATTCACAAATCAGCCACCTTGGAGGTAGGCATTCCCGGAAGCTTCTGGATCATCAAACAAAAAGGGTTGTAAAGTTGCTAAGAAATTTGAGGATTACATTTCAAAGTAAAAAATAGTGGTAGTGTACATGTACTGCTTGACTTTTTTTTATCCTGAGAAAATTCAAGTGTGTGCTTTATGTTTTTATTGCACATCTTTTTTGGGTTCAGTTTTAACAGTACATATAAATATGCACATATATATAAAAAAGAGACATGATGTGTAACTAGCATGGTACGTTCAGAATGCCATGAGCTAAGGTATTCTGAATGACATGGGTTAAAGGGTTGGAATGTACAGGCAGAAGGTTCGGAGAGGAGCGTTTAGTGAGCAATGGTGTTTCTCTGCTCTCCACCATTATGACACTTGAATAAAAATGTTTTATTCTACTTCTTGACTTTGTGAAATCACTTGAACCACGTTGCTACAGTCTTTCTTTAGTAGTGATTTGTCCGACTTGCCTTTGAGTGCAATTTCTAAACAAGTTACAGCTGCTTGTTTTCAATCAATTACTATATGACCCATGATCAAATCTGTAGTATTGTCACTTCATGTGAATTAATGGAATGACAAAATGGGGTGGTACATTTTTCATCATTTCTGACTGGCCCGAGTAGATTCAAAACATTTTGACCTTTATGAATTCGACCAAAATGTTCTGCTTTCACTTGACTACACGAGGCATGGTGAAATTATAATATCCTAAATTCCACAGATCCATTTCCGGCACCAGGATTTCCCATGGGTAGGACATCTTGTAACAGGAAATTGTGGAAAGAAGCTGTACCCTCCCGTAATCACCAGAGAGATATGTCGAGTATGGTGACAAAAGGGGATAGAGCAAGAGGCAGGCTGATACAGGATGTGGGTGGTGAGACAGCCCAACTGGCAAAATACCAGATCTGATGAGGTGTGTGGCACAGGAGAACTAGTCCAATGGTCAAGCAATAAAGCAATGCATACAGTAGATAGTTGTCAAGTGGCACTCGTCAGCACATTACTCAGACTGGTCCCTCACAGCACAGAGCACCATATTCCACTGCCACAAGGTGCCCAACACTGCCTCTCTTTCTTTAAAAAATCTTCAAGATCTTCATGTATTTTGCAAAGCTTCTAAAGTTTATATACTATTTTTATGGTTGGAAATCAACATTGTCCCACATTCCTATTATCATATGTACATGATAGCTCTTTTGTTATGTTTTAATTCTTAATTAAGAACAAAACCATGTTGCAGACGTACAATACGGAATAGAATACACATTGCAATGGATAGTGAAGGGAAGGGGTGGGGTAGGAATAAGATTGCATGATGCAAGTAGTGTTGATAACAATGTGAATTGTATATCTACCGTCATCAGGTGTTAGTGGTCCAACATCCCCAGTGGGGAAGAGAACATAGTCATCTGTCAACGAGGGTAGAAAGGGTGCCCTGAATATCAAGTTGGGGGAGCGAGGGGGTAAGAAGAGATGGTGGAAGCAAAGAGCGAGGTGTGTCCCATGTCACCAGCCTGTAGTGCCCCACAGTGCACTAGGGAGATGACACCCATGTCTACACGTATGAAAAAAATGGGGCGGGAGGCGGCAGAGGCCCGTGTCATGAGAAGGGGTTGAAGCATGTCTGAGGGAGAGAGCAGAGGCAGGAGAGGAAGAGGGTGGCACAGGTGTGGTAAAGAGAGAGAGAGAGAGATAAGTGATTTAGAGATAGTGGCGGAGGCTAGGAGACATGGGGGGCTGTGAGAAGGGAGGAAGGGGGAGAAGGGAGGAAAGAGGTGTGGAGTGGGTAAGGGGTGACATAATGAGAATGTGCAGCTAAGAACTCCCAGCAGGTCTTCGAGAGGGATCTTTGTGGTCTATAGGCATACAGACACTGTCGTTTAGGGTTTTAGGGGTGCGTAGATGACGCATTTAGGGATCATACCGCAGGAAAGGAGCTCACATCTGCTTGAACACCTCTGATTGGTCTTGCAGGTTGTAGATTACTCAGTTGTGCATCGCTGTCTATATCATCGCCACTGTCCAGTCTTCCTTTGATGGTGGCGTGGGAGACTGCCATTGGCGAAGGATCCAGATTTTGGCTGTTGCCAGCACTGCGTGGGGAAGACGACACCACGGTCAGGAGAGTTCTGACAGGTTCCCTACATCGTGGATGAGAATCGGGGTGAGTGAGTGGGAGTCGCAGTGGCATGGATGCCCCCAGTGTAGCCCCGATGGCCGTCCAAAAGGGTTGGATTGAGGGGCATTCGCTGAGGGTGTGGGTAAGATCACAGCTGGTGGCCAGACATCTCCAACAATTCCCATGAGGTGGCAGCCCCACTCTGTTCCGTATTGCTGGGGTCCAGTGCCATTCGTGCATCACCTTGAAGAGACTGAACATCTAAATGTACCTCCACGAGCGCCCTTATCCAGGGCTTCCAGGATGTCAGCCCAATAGTCCTCCTTGAGTGCTATCTGTAGGCGGGTCTGCCATTTGACGCAGAGACTATTAAGGAGGGGCTGTGAGAAAAGGTGGCACGTACGTGTGCTGTAGAGTCCCGACATCACTCTCTTATGGCTGCCTCAGGTAGTGAGGTAGGACACCACAGGCGACTTCTGTAGAGACCCGGGACCTGGTCCCAGGCAGCATCTCAAACAGTATTTCAGCTGCAGATGACACCAGCCTGTTGAAGCTGGAGGCCGAATTCTTCCCTCCTGCGCCCAAATGATTTGAGTTCACTGTTATCCAGAACCCGGTCCAGGCTGTGTATTCCTGCCTCTTTCCACTGGTCCCATTGGAGGGTCCTGCTATTGATGTGTAGTCCGTCATTTCCTCATAGTGGCGCCTTGTCATGCATGTAGGGGGTCCACACCGAAGAGGTGGTGCGTTTGTTGCCAGACCCTTTGTGTGGTTTGCAGCACGGGGGGTTGGGGTGAGACTGGAGGGGGTATCTTCTGTATAGAGTGCAGAGGCCCGGACTACTAGATGGTAATAGTCGTTCTATTTGGATCCATTGTGGCGGGTTCGTTGTGTCAGGAGCAGGTAGACAAGTTGCGAGAGGTGTAGGTCCAAAGCATAGTGTTCCACTGAAAGGAGGCCCAGGCCCCTGCAGGTGCACTATGCCATGAGTTTTGCAGCCGTCAGTTGGTATCACGAGGAGCCCCATATAAAGGGAGTCTATAGGGCGCAAAGCGGCCAGAGGCACTGTGAAAGGTAGCATGCCTAATGTATATGTGAAACACGGCAGCTTAACCATCCTCCTACTGCCTGTACTCTGCTCCACATGGAGAGCTTCAAATGGGACCATTTCTCAAAATCCAGCTACATTTGTGCCATGAGAGGGTCGAAGTTGTCTGAGCTCATCGTATCCAGCCCCAGTTGACCAGGATCCCCAAGTATTTGAGATGTGAGGCCTTCCAACGGAAGGGGTAGTCAAGAATAGCCACTTTCGTGGTACAGGTCGAGAGCATGAGGACTCACTCTTGTCCTAGTTTACTCGGTGACCGGACAGTGCCTCAAAGCCATTGGTAACCTCTAGCAGGGCTGTCAGGGAATGACGTAGGTCCGTGAAGGTGAGTAGGAAGTCATCTGCGTATAGGTAGATCTTGGACATCCCGCTCATAAGAGGTAGTCCTGTAATGTGAGGCGATTGGTGTATGGTGGCTGCCAGGGGTTCCATTGCCAAGAGGAACAGGAGGGGTGAGAGCGGGTACCCCTGGTGCATGCCTCTCAGATCTGGAAGGTGTCCAATAAGAATTCCCCACAGTTGACTTGGGCCGTTGAGAAGTCAA
Organism: Triturus cristatus; assembly: GCF_964204655.1. Lineage (NCBI taxonomy): Eukaryota > Metazoa > Chordata > Amphibia > Caudata > Salamandridae > Triturus > Triturus cristatus. The sequence goes on along the minus strand of NC_140588.1, from coordinate 404,980,009 downwards.
ACATCGGTGGACCATGCCAATTAATTAGTCTCCCAGGCCAAACCTTTTCAGGGTTGTGAAGAGGTATCCTCACTCGATGCAATCAAATGCCTTTCCGGCATCAAGGGATAGGGCCAAGGTGTATTCGGGCAAATCTTTGGCCACCCAGAGGTTGTGGGCGAGGGTATGCAAATGGTTCCTGGAAGAGCATCCTGGGAGAAATCCCACCTGCATGTGGTGTATCAGAGAGTGGATGACTTTGCTGAGGCATGCAGCTAGAATGCTGGCGAGGATTTTAATATCTCCATTTAGTAGGGATATGGGCCTGTAGCTGCAACTCAGAAGACGATACCTCCAATGCTTGAGAAGAACCGATATCACAGCTTTGTTGGAGAGGAGCCCAAGAACCCCATCTGTTGTGCCTCATGAAAGGCAGCATGCAGGAATTGACGATCTCCTTGCCGGGCCATTTATAAAACTCAGTGGGAAATCCATCCTTCCCAGTTTCTGTGTGATAGGGCAATTTGGAGATTGCCTGCGCAATCTCGGTTTTGCTGATCTCCGCATTCAGTAGTTCCCTACCCTTGGCCAACAGCCGGGGAAGGCAAATGCCCTCCAGGAAGGGCTCCACCTATTACGCACTAGCCTTCGTTTCTGGGGTATACAATGCCTGATAGAATGATGCAAGCTCGTTAACAATGTCCTGCGGGCAGGTGAGGACCTCTCCACTCTCCGGTCATTTGGCTGGGATGGACATAGCTGCCTCCCGTTAGCCCAGTTGGGCAGTCAGTAGCTGCCTCGGCCTTACCCCATGTTCATTGTGACGTCCCTTCAATCGGTGCAACACGTATTCTGCTTTAGAAGTTTATAGGCTGTTGAGGGCCATAGAAGCCTGTTCTAAATGAGAGCGGGGAAAAGTGTGGGTCGGGCAGAATAGAGGCAGGTTAGGGATGCAATCTGCCCCTCCAGTTCTGTCTGGCAGAGAGCAGTCTGCTTGTTTGACAAGTCAACATCCCTCATAATCTGGCATGGTATCGTTGCTTTTGCAGTCGCCCAAAGTACCATATTGGAGACCACCGAGCCTTTGTTTTCCGTCATGTACGTGGGACCTGTGTTTTCAGTTGGGACTTCCTCTGAGGGTGCAGTACCGCTGTACATTCAGGTGCCAGAATTTGTGGCCTGGAGAGACCAGGCCCATGTCAAGGGACAGTAGGGCTGGGGAGTGGTTGCACAATGCATTGTCCAGTATTTGGGACTCCTGAACAAGGAACACCGCCCTCTGGGAGAAAAGGAAGTAGTCCAGTCAGGGTCCCGTGCCATGGACCGGTGAAAGGAAGGAGTATTTCATGTCTGTCGGGTGTTTGTTGTAACGCTTGTCGGGTGACCTAGTCGCCTGTGGTCCCCCAGACCATGGTCCAAGGCCACATCCCCTAACCGGGCCCGGTGGGTGATAAGGGCAGTGATCCCTCAGACATAGCTCGTTAGGAGCACCCCTCCGGCGGCCCCACCCAGCGACTCCCTTTCGCAGTCAATGGGGAGGGTTGCTCCACTGCGTGCTCCACAGACTCAGGAGTCTGACCTCCAGGGTCAGGGTCTGCAGGTGAGTAGGCCTAGGATGAGGAGGCTCAAGTTGAGATGGGCGTAATGCTATCTGGGCCGTTTGAGGTAAGGTTCCTTGGAGGTCTATTTCCCGAAGCCTTATACAGAGAGGCAGTAATCAAGTGCCCCACTGGGTCCCCCTTCATGGTGCACACAGGATGGTCCATGTGTAGTGGGCAGCGAAAGTGGAGTCACTTCTGCCCACCCTCTTGTGCCAGATGGGGATTCACTGCTCCATGCCCTGTGTCAATCAATAAGCCTCTGAAGGTGGAGGCCTGGTGTCCTGCGAGAGAGAAGAGCGGGCAGGTGCCATAGAGCAGGTGCAGGCCGGTCATGGGCAGGGGCGGGCCAGCCCTCGCTGCAGACTGCAGCCCAGGAGGAATTCTGGTTTCAGGTGGGACCCCTCAGACCAGCGCAGGGTCATTGGAGTGCATCTGTACAGTGGGGCCTTGTTGTAGTCAATGAGCCCTCAAGTACGTTGGGGCCCTCCGCGCAGAAGCACCGATCTGATTAAGTCCGAGGCAGGGGCACAATGGCAGGTGTTGGGAGGATCTGAGGAGTGCGGGCGGGTGCCTCCGATATTCAGTCTAACAGCTGGAGGCTATTGCATATTTTGATGCTATTGGGACTGCCATCCTTCTTATAAGGAAAACACTCTGCGGCCTGTTTTTTTTCTTTTTTTCCCCCTTGCTGCTCCCGCAAATTTGGGTGGATACTGCCACTACGACTGCTTCCAATTGGCCCTTGTTATGATTGGGAAGCATTTAAAAATCGCTAATGTGATGGCTCACATCAACTCTAATTAGGGCCTTAAATCTAAATCTCGAACAGCTAATAGGAAGATAGCTTCAGCCGCAGCAAGAGCTGAGTGGTCCCAAAAATCCTGCTGAGGGTCAGCCCAAATATCAAGCCCCCTGAGTTCAGAAGAGGATGTGGTGGAGCATGGAGTAGGGGTTAAAGCTGGTGGCATAGTTTTGGAAATTACTCAGCAGGGAAGGTTGGCAGAAGAAGCAGGCTTTGAGTGGCAACCCCCGGCTCAAATCAGTTTAGCTGGTAAAGTGAATATTTCTAATGAAGACACCTAGACAACAGAAAATGTAGAGGTGAGGCCGAATCAAGAGGTCTGAAAAGGAAGGTCCTTCTCGCCCGTTCCAAGGAAAGTCTAAGGAATATACATTATTTATGAAATATAAAATATCCTCTTCATCAGCACAAGTTCAATAACAAGGGCCTGCCATTAATTACCAAGCAAGTTTGTCACAAAGCTATCAATCTCTTACTCTGCTTCAGAATGTATTGGAGGAAGAAAAAGGGGCTCATCGACCCCTAGAACATCAGAAGGAGGTTTGAATGGACTTTCATTCTCTAGCTTCCATCTTGGGTAAACTCCCATCGGCGGGACGGCAAGACCAGGCTCGGAAAATATCAGACCTACCCTCAGAAAATCAGTCGCTAGAAGAAGGGCGCGTCATCCAATAGGATATTAAAACCATGTTAAATCTTAGCTTGGAAGAGATACACAAGCGTTAAGCTATGCAAGCAAGCGAAATAGCATCACTGCATCATCACCTGTCGAAAATCGAAGAGGCAGTCAGCAGTTTTCCGGCAAGAATGCAAGAGGCCGAATCTCGGATATCCCAGCTTGAAGATCAGATGAACACGATGCAGCATCAGGCCACTCTGGACAAAAAACAGAAAATCTTACTCGAAAGTAAGCTGGAAGAGCTCGAAATTCACTCATGATGGTACAACTTGCGGCTGGTCGGGGTTCCAAAAGGATGTGAAGAATCACAAGTACATCAATGGGTTGAGACATTTATTAAGAATAATGTTTTGCCTGAGTTTTCAGGAGATCTTACAATCAAAAGAGCACATAGGGTCCCAGCCCAGCCGTATCCGAACTCAAAGGTGCCTCGAACAATCTTAGTGAACCTCGCAGATTTTCAGGTCAAAGAACAGATACTTACCAGTGCCATCCAAAAGCGACAATTTTCAACTTGCGAAACACCTAGTTGCCACATTTTTTCTGACATGTCAGCAGCAGCTGCATGTCGTTGCAAAGAATTTGTCAAACTCCTGTGTTTGTTCAAGGCACGGGGTGTTCAGGCGGCTGTAGCTCAGCAATCCAAACTACGTGTATTGGTGCAAGGGAAGTTTCATATGTTCGCAAATCTTGACGAGGCTCTGGAGCTGTTACAGAAAATTACTACTGAAAAGTAGATAAGGAAAGATTATCGAGGATGGCTTTTTCTTAATTTATTTATTAATTGGCTTTTTGATTTGACGGGGTGAGGGGGAAGGGACAGTTCCCTCAGGGTGCAACACCATGGCACCCAGTGTAGGTGTTAACCAGGGGAGGGAGGCAAGGCGTAAGGTGGGCAATTCCCCAATTGCCAGGGGTTGGGAGGGACACTGGGGTTGGTGAGGGTCAGGGATGGTGAGGGGGAGCATGGGGGGTGTAGGGTATGCTTAGGAGCAATAATGGAAAAAGAGCAGAATTATAGAGGAAAAAGCAACCATGAGTTGAGAAGAAATCAAAGTAAATGAAAATAAATAATTAATATTTTTTTTTTGTCATGGAGAAGCTTCAATTTCAAAATGTTGTTTACTGTTTATACCCTTGAGTTGGGATGGCTCTTAAAGCAAGGATGATTTCAGTCAACGTAAATAGAGTGTCCAATAAGCAAAAATATGGTGGAATGATTAGATGGTTAACTTCTCTTTCTCCTCAAATGTTATATCTTCAGGAAACTCATCTAAAAACAAACACACCAAAACGTTTTATCCCCAAATATTATTCTAAGGCGTATTTTGCCTCTGCTGGGTTGGCAATAAGGGGGCTATTTATTTATTTTGGGAACGGGATTGATTGAGAGATACCTCATGTTTTGAGAGACCCCCAAGAGTGGTGGATCTGGGTTATTGCTGGGGTGAATGGGACATTCTTTAATTTTGTAAACTACTGCACCCCAACAGAAGATGATCCTAAAGGTATCATGAAGATTAATGAGTTGGTGAGGGGCAGCGGGTCCTATAATTTTAGGGGGTGATTTTAAATGTATTCAAAATTTGTAAAGGGATACTTCTAATAAAACAAAAAAATAATTGAAGCCTAAGACTAAAAAAGAATTGGATTTTATAAAATAGGATTATCAATTAATAGATCAATGGTATAGGGCCCATCAAGAATCTTCACAAATTACTTTCTACTCTCATCGATTTCAGTCAGCTTCTCGTATTGATTTCCTTCTTATTTCTCGCTATATTGATTGTTTAAACTCAGAAATCGGGGCTGACTCATTTTCAGATCATTCATTGGTTAGAATTGAAATCGTAATAGAGGCAAGAAGGAGTGAGAAGTCCAGGTGGCAGATGGATCGTCTCTTCCTCTTGAATCCCCAATAGGTGGAGAACACAAAAAAATTGATTAAAACATTCTTTCAGGAGAATAACGGTAAAGCAGCACTTTTCTTTGGTCTGGGGGGCCTTAAAGGCCTCATTGCGGGGGCAGATGTTTGGCTTTTTCGGCCTCGCACTCTAAAACTCGGGGGCGTGCATAGCTGAATTACAACAGGCAGTTGATACTGCTTTAATGTAGAGAAATAGTGGTTTGGGACAGCGCTCTGTAGCTGAGGATCAATTAATTAATGCCAATCAGGAGTTAAGAGAATTGTTTATTCTGGAAAAGATAAATAGTTCATGGGAGTTCCAACAGCGTGTATACGAAGAGAGTCAGATGGTGGTGAAACTGCTCACTTGGTCAACCAGAGCTATCCAGGAGGCTGCAGTAATAACAGAATTGGAGAAACCAGAGACAGGGGACTTGGTTACCGATAAGGAAAAGATTGCAAAAATCTTTTTGGACCACTATCATAAGCTATATGCTACAAAATATACGGTTTCAAACGAGGCGATAAGTCAATATTTTGAAGGCATCAAGCTTATGCAGCTAACAAATAATCAGACAGAGGAAATAAGTGCGGAAATCACAATTGCAAAATCAAACGTGTCCTGGTTTCAATGCCCGGGGAGAAAGCCTCAGGCAATGATGGCCTTCCAACTGAGTTTTATAAAGTATTTTCAGAAGAACTAGTACCTTTTTTGGTTGAGCTTTTTAATTTTGTGAAAGCGGGAGGTGAGGTTCCATTTATTTTTAAAGAATCTACAATAGTCAGCTTTGTTAAAAAGGGCAAGAGTCCCAAAGATGTTAACTCATACAGGTATGAATAGCTTGTTGAACGTTGATTATAAACTATTGATGAAAATTTGGGCGAATCAATTTCCTCCAGTTACACAGAAGGTGATCCAAATGTATCAGACGGGATTTGTGACTGGAAGATGTATGTCATCAAACACTGGGTTTTTAGCTCAAGCACTTGGAATTTATATCAAGGGGCCGAGGCTCAGGTCTTTATAAATTCCCGTTTAGCAGGGAAGGTGGATATAAATCGAGGAACTCGTCAGGGCTGTCCCCTATCCCCTGTGTTGTTCACCTTTTTTATTGAACCACTCGCTGCTAGGATTAGGGTTAATCAGGAGATAAGAGCACCATTATAGAGTATCCCCAAATTTTCAGACAATATTTTTCTCTATCTTAGAGCTGAAGAGCATATTATAAAAATCATTTTGACAGAGTTTGTGCAGTTTGAATCTATTGGGGGATATCAAATTAATCATAATAAAACTGAAATCTTGCTACTCAATCCAGGTTGACAAATTCTTCAGAGCAATCTGCAACGGCAAGCCTGTTCCCCAGAGCCAATTGGATACCTGGGGATATATGTTACAAATCTCAATGAGAAACTTTTTAAATTGAATTACGGGGCAATGGTTGTTAAGATTAGAAACTTATTAGATAGATGGACACTTCTTCGGCTTACGTTAATTGGACGTGTTGCTCCTATTAAAATGTCTATTTTACCATTATTCATTTTTTTTACAAATGTCCGGATAAGAATTAATATGTCAATTTTAAAGAATTGGAAGCAGTTTTTCGCCAATTTATTTGGAGTAAGAAGGCATCAAGGGCTAAATTGCCACTTTTTGAATATAATGGATCGTTTGTTAGATGGCAAGGCATCGCTGGGTTGTTTTTTTTTAGATAAAATGGCGCAGGAAGCAGAATCTCAGATTCCGGCTTTTATCAAGACCTCCAAGGTCCCAAAGAAAACTAGATATAAGACGCTACTGGAGTATGAGGTCAGATTAAGGTTACTTTATTCTAGAAAGACTCAGACAGCTGGATATGAGTATTTTATTTTTAAGCTTGCAGAATGTAGAAGTTTGGGCCTCCATATTAAGGCCATTTTATTTCATAGTAGGGGGAGGTATTTAAATTGGCAGGAGATACAGGCTAGGTGTGGAGCGCTATGCTAGCCCTTTTTTTGGGTATTTTCAGATTATGCTGAAAAAATATTCAATCAATCAATCAATCACTGCATTTGTAAAGCGCGCTACATACCCGAGAGGGTCTCAAGGGGCTGGGGAGGGGGGGGGGTGCTACTGGTCGAAGAGCCAGGTCATGAGGAGTCTTCTGAAGGCCAGCAGGTCCTGGGTCTGTCGTAGGATGGTGGGGAGAGTGTTCCAGGTCTTGGCGGCGAGGTAGGAGAAGGATCTGCCGCCGGCGGTGGTTTTTCGGATGCGAGGGACTGTGGCGAGGGCGAGGATGGCTGGGCGGAAGCTTCGGGTGGGGGTGTGGAAGCTGAGTCGGTTGTTGAGGTAGGTGGGTCCGGTGTTGTGCAGTGCTTTGTGTGCGTGGATCAGGAGCTTGAAGGTGATCCTTTTGTTGATGGGGAGCCAGTGCAGGCCTCTCAGGTGGAGTGTGATGTGGCTGCGGTGGGGGACGTCGAGGATGAGTCGGGCCGAGGCGTTCTGGATGCGTTGGACCTTGTTTGTAGTTCCTGAGTAGAGGGCGTTCCCGTAGTTGAGTCTGTTGGTGATGAGGGCCTGGGTAACGTTTTTTCTCGTGTCGAGGGGGATCCATTTGAAGATCCTGCATAGCATACGGAGGGTGTTGAAGCAGGACGCGGAGACGGCGTTGACTTGCCTGGTCATGGAGAGAGTGGAGTCGAGGATGACCCCCAGGTTGCGTGCATGGTCCGTGGGCTCCGGGGCTGTGCCTAGTGACGTGGGCCACCAAGAGTCGTCCCAGGCTGATGGGGTGGGTCCGAGAATGAGGACCTCTGTCTTGTCTGAGTTCAGCTTCAGTCTGCTGTCCTTCATCCAGTCGGCTACGGCCTTCATCCCTCTGTGGAGGTTAGATTTGGCGGTGTGGGGATCTTCGATGAGGGATATGATCAGCTGGGTGTCGTCGGTGTAGGAGATGATGTTGAGGTTGTGTTGTCGTGCGACGTGGGCGAGGGGGGCCATGTAGATATTGAACAGCGTCCGCTGAGGGAGGATCCCTGTGGGACGCCGCAGATGATCTCGGTGGTTTTGGAGCGGAAGGGTGGGAGGCGGATGCTCTGGGTTCTGCCGGAGAGGAAGGATGTGGTCCAGGCCAGGGCCTTCTCTTGGATACCGGCGTCATGGAGGTGTGCTGATAGGATGCGGTGGCAGACCGTGTCAAAGGCTGTTGATAGGTCCAGGAGGACTAGGGCGGCTGTTTCTCCTTTGTCCATCAGGGTCCAGATGTCGTCATTGGCGGCGATGAGGGTGGTCTCAGTGCTATGGTTGCTGCGAAAACCGGATTGGGAAGGGTCCAGGATGTTGTTAACTTCGAGGTAGTGGGTCAGCTGTTTGTTGACAATCTTCTCGGTCACTTTTGCCGGGAAAGGGAGCAGGGAGATGGGCCGGAAGTTCTTGAGGTCCTTGGGGTCCGCCTTGGGCTTCTTCAGAAGGGCGTTGATCTCGGCATGCTTCCAGCTTTCTGGGAAGGTTGCTGTCGCGAAGGAACAGTTGATTGTTTTTCATAGGTGGGGCGCGATGGTTGCGCTGGCTTTGTTGAAGACGTGATGAGGGCAGGGGTCCGATGGGGATCCGGAGTGGATGGAGTTCATGGTTTTGATGGTGTCTTCATCGCTGACGCTGGACCAGATGGTCAGGCGACTGGTGTGAGTGGTAGTCGCAGGGGTGGTGGACTCGGTGGTGGGTGCGGGGGGGTCGGAGTTGAAGCTGTCGTGGATGTCGGTGATCTTGCGGTGGAAGAAGGTGGCCAGGGAGTCGCACAGGTCTTGTGATGGCTGGATGTCGTTGGTGTTGGAGCTGGGGTTGGAGAGTTCTTTCACGATGCTGAAGAGCTCTTTGGTGTTGTGTGCGTTGTTATCTAGGCGGTCCGTGAAGGCGGTCTTCTTGGCGGTCCTGATGAGTTGGTGGTGTCTGCGGGTGGCGCTCTTGAGGGCTGTGTGGTAGTCTGGTGTTCGGTCGTGGAGCCATTTCTTCTCCAGCTTCTGACAGGTGTGCTTGGAGATCCGGAGGTCCTCGGTGAACCAGGCGGCTTTCTTGTTGGTGTGGTTGGTTGTAGAGGTCTTGAGAGGGGCGAGGGTGTTGGTGCAGTCGTTGATCCACTGTGTGAGGTTGGTCGCGGCAGTGTCTGGGTCGGTGGGGATGGTCCCCATCTAGTTTCTCCTCAGTACCCGTGCTGGCTGCCCTCTTTAGAACTAAGCTAAGGGGGTTGGACATGGGTACAAACTTTGAAGGAGCTAAAGGGAATGCTATATAGAAACAAGCTTTCTAGATAGAATTACCGAAGAAGCACAATGCACCTTTTCAGAGACTGAGTTGAAAGGGATTTCGTAGCATGGCAATAAGGCATAACGAGCTGCAAATTTTAAAAGAATATAATTTTAATCATGCTGGATAGCTTACTATACTCCAAGAGCATTACATAAAAGGCATTCACCTGAAGTTACTCGTACATTCCTTATTCCTAATTAGCAAACATGACAGTTAAAATTGATGGCAAAACAGCCACCACCAGGGAAAAATACAGTAGAACTTTCACCACCACTGTTGTGTAGAATGTAAATTTGCCGCACTGGAGGGCTATCACCCCATATACATATGTAATCTGGAACCAATTTTTCAGATTTTATTTGAAAGCAAGTGTGCTGGAGGGTTTTTAAATAGTATACCGCATGAGAAGTGCAGGTAATCTCTATAGTTAAGATTAAGACCCAAATATAGGTAATCCCATGCTTGTCCCTGTTAATGTGTTTGCCTCTATTTGATCAACTTGATTCAAACTTGGGGTAAAAGTGATCAAAGTTCATCCCTGATTGTGCCACATTTGGTGCAGATTGATCAAATTGTTAAAAATGTATATGAGGTTCCTAAAATCTGTCACCATTTCCCACAGCGCAAGATTTCCAATTGGAAACTTTGGGCTCGATTCACAATGGGACTTAAGACTTGTAAAGTTACGAGTGTGGAGTCTCTGCACTCATGGCAGAATTTGTGCACTGAGCACTGCAGTGGGGAGATTCCGCCCAAGTGTGGAGATTCTGCTCTGAGTGCAGAGTCTATGCACTCCTAACTTTTTGAGTTGTAAGTCTCCTTGTGAATCAGGCCCAACATGTGTGAATATCTCAGAATACAATTAATGAATGCCCTTTCATCATTCTGTGCTTTGTCTTAGTGAATTTCCTTTCAGATGTTTTTGAGATACTGGGCAAAATATGGGTCCCTAATGCACATACTTCAATATAGTATATATTCCATAACATTTGCTTCAGAGGGTGATAAATGGGGACTCAAGCACAACAAATGAATAGAAAAATAGTACCTCATAGGAGGAGCACATGCAGTAGGCTCTCAATATCCCTTCCTCCCCATGTCCACACACATAGCATAGGTAGAAAGAAAAGAAAACTAGCAAATGCATGATGCACTACTAGTGGGTCTTGGTCTCCTCATGTGTGTATGTCTCTCTCCCCCTTTCATTACTGATTTTATAAATGTTGGTGCCATCCTTGCACCACATGTTCTGTAGACAGGCAGCCAGAGGTCCTGCTATACTGCAGCTTTCAGAATTACCCTACCCTGAGAAATGTTGAAATACCATCAGTCAGCACACCCTAGCTGCTGAAAGACCAAAAGCATGCCCGGAGCCCACCGCCAAGTCACTCAGAAGGCCCAGAGAGGCACACAGAGGAAAATGGATTTCCCTGCGAGAGCAGCTTAGAGTCTGCTGTGATAGGGGAGTGCTGTACGCAGATTGCCAGGTAAAACCAAACCACCTCAGCAACCCAGAACCCGTTGACCACGTGCTCGCATCACATCCTCCCATATTCTCAACTCTAATGTGCTTCCTGTTAGAGCAGGCCAACATCAGATGACTGCCCCATACATACTTTGATTCTAGTAGATCAGAAAGGGCTGTATATTCATCTGCACATTCACAAAGATAAGTTGCCGTACCGAGATATCAATCTTGATGGAATTCACACAATCTGGGTGGAAATCTCTTTGCAAAAGTAGCTTCTTTAGTCCCCCACCTCCTCAAATGAGGGGGGGACTCTTGCAACTGGATTGGTACTACTTGTTACTAGCAAATGTACACTTATATTTCTACTATGCCTAATTGGGGAGATCTCTGCTATTGGGGCTAACATCACCACCACTGGGACGGACATCTCCAAATGTAAAACAACTGGGAAGTAGTCAATACCTAAACTAAATCACATGCACCTGACACTTTCATACAACAAACATATACATACAGTACACACCTTAAGCTCTTTCCTCTTTCCCTTTAACTGCCTCACTACCAGAACCACACACTCAATAATGTAACAAACTACACTCAAGAGGAAGGGAAACTTTTGCTGAGAAGGAGACAGGCATTAAAGTTAATATTGTGGTAAATCCTTGCAGGCATCTACATGGTCTGCCTCCATAAAACCTCAGTGGAATGCAGAAGGTATCCATGCTGCAGGAAGTTACAGACTCAGTTATTTCATTGGGCAAGAGGAGGCATTCGCTGTTGGAGATATTAAAAAGACATTGTAGGATGAGAGATAAAGAAAACTCTCCAGTATTTAGTTGGCAAAGGTTATTTCTGCAGATGGATCTGGATCTCCTCTCTGTCTCACCCTCCTCCAGAAGTCTGTCCTTTCCAACATGGACCTTGACCTGCTATATGGCCTTCATCTTCCTAAGAACCCCATCACCAAGCCAGAAAAGAAATCTACAACACTCTATCCTAACTAGTTTTGATTTAACCACACAGGGCCTGATGAAAAAAGGTAAAGTTAGACTTTTGGTATAAGTTTAGACCAAAAGTCTAACTTTACTACTTTTCAGTATTCTCAAAGGTAAGTTATGAGTAGTATCTTTACGACTTTACGAGGGCGGTGATCTCGTCCGGGTGTGGAGATTCCGCCTGAGTGTGAAGATTCCATCCAGAGTGTGGAGATTCTGCCCCGAGTGTGGAAACTCTGAAGTCATAGACATAATACTCTTAACTTACCTTTGAAAATACCAAAAGTATTACGTTTAGACTGTCTAAACTCAGACCAAAAATGAACTTTAGATTTGTGAATCTAGCCCACAGTTTGCTACTTTGCCCTACCCCTCCTCTACAGAAATAGACACATATTACACACACATCCCTTACTAAAAACCCAATCATAAGAAATTTAACTGTTTGTGAAAATCTCCACACATTCCTTCCTTTTTTTATATAGTCCCAGTTAGTAGTGCTTTGGTTTCTACAGCCGGGGCAGGAGTAGTTCTTCCATGGCAAGCCAACCCACAGGGCGTGTGTGAAAATGAGTTCATGCCATACACACACAGGTATTACAGTATACATCAGCATGAAAATATGTTTTACATTTTATTTTATTATTAGTTGTAACATAGCAAAGCAGATTCTCTCATGGATTTTATTAATCTTTGGCTATTTATTCAACTGTAACTTAGACTGACAAGTAATGAAACTAATATACTTCAATTATTTTCCTTACTCTACTTTCACAACCATGGGCCCAATTATGATGGCGGTCGAAGTTGCCTATAACCCACATCATTGTGGATTCGGGACCGACCGCCCTCCAGTCGGCGGTCCCAACCGGATATTTATGATGCGACCGCACATGGTATGGTCACATACTCCAATTTCCCTACGGGAGCTTGTGCTGCAGCCGAAAACTGACCATAGCACAAGCTCCCATGGAGAAATGGAAGTTTGTGCAAATCCATGCAGGGATTTACAGGGGAGCACCATAGGTGCCCCTTAGCCCCCAGCCGCGCCTGAGGCCGCAGGGAGAAGGGGGCCCTACTAGGGCCCCAAAGTCACTTTCCAACATGCTTTAAATGTCGGAATGCCTGACATGTAAAGCCTGTCAGAAACTGACATTGTAAGCCAGATGGCGGAATCGCCGTTCTATATGGATTGCATGCTGGTTCCAACTAGCCGACTGGCTCCTTGAGCCTGTCAGAATCCAGCCAGAATGACCAGCTGGTTTCACTTTTGACCATCTGCATTGGAATTAGTCAGTCGTAAGTAAAACCGTAGATGTCAGTCGGGAAGCCTCCGACTGACATCGAAATAGGCCCCTATGTGTTGTCCTCTTACCGGCCATCTTACATCATATCTACTCTTGCTTTAAGCGCTGTATCAACACATTGACATGGACTCGCAACAGACAGCAGACCGAGAAGAGAGACTGGTAAGTAGCACAGAAAAATGAGCAGCCCCTCTGGTCCAATGCTGGATGGATCTGAAACACTCAAACAAAGATATTAAATGGGCTATTATTGAAAAAATTGTTCCTCAGAAAGGGAAGGACACTGTTGCTAATCGAAGGAAGTGTGATGTGTTCTGGATTTCTCCTCTCAAAACCCATATAAAGTGTTTAAATTAACAAACCCCCTGGGTAAAGGAATTATGATTATTTACTATCCGCCGGAATTCTTTGGTCTTTGATTCCCACTTCTGACAGTTTGTTTTGTAGTTTTTTTCCTGCTGGTATTTAAATTTTTGGGCTATCTCTATCATATTTGCTTTTCCAATTTCAAGATGCTTCCCATTGGAGTCCACTTGTCTCTATGGGCTGACTCGGATCTGCTGGGACTTTTTCCTTTCACACAATATCGGAATATATGTTTTCTTATCCCCTCGTTATGCTGCGGACCCCCATTTTTTGTGAATCTGGTACCTCCTTTGGCCAATTTCTGTTTTACTTTGTTTACCTGCCCAAGAGGGCCGCCAGCTTAGTCCATATCTTTTTTACTGAGTAAATGCGTATCCCCAGTGTCTCCTTCCCCTTCCGGTTCTCAGGGTTATCTGCCTTTTGTATCCGGTTCTGAGTTACCCAGCCTGGAATACCCCTACCACTGCAGCAACCATAATGCGGAAAGATGGTGTTCCGCGTTTTTGGATCGCAAGAAACCTCCCTCTGGTAAGGTTGTTTGCGCTATGGTGCTGCTTTAGTTTTTCTGTCCCATCTAAGACCGTTATGATAGCGTGCTTTCCCTTCCGGTTGCCTGTATTCTATCCTTGGGTTTGATTAATTTATTCTTATGCATCTTACCGCAGGCTTCAGACTCGTAGGCGGAGTGTCCCTACTCGACCACTTATTTGCCTGTTATCATCTCCGGCAGTCCCAGCGGATTAAACTGTGGAAGGGTTTATCTCTGGGTCTCTGACGGTGCTCCATTCAGTATCTGATTGGTTCCACCAGCACCCCCGTTAAGTCTCATCTCTTCCAGCCTGAGTAGCAGGGTGGATGAGTGCTTGTGATGAAAGGTATAGTTTGTTTAACGTGGGCGGGGTCCATTCTTGCCATTTTTTCATTTCAGCTCGCTGTCCCGTCTGAGTGTTGTTATTTCTGGGCATAGTTGTTTCCTTTCAAGCCGTTGAGAATTGAAAATCTCCTTTACCCCCATATTAATCACCCAAGGCCATTACGAGGAGTTGATGCTGGACTGCATTTTTCTTCCAAAGAGCTTATCCCATACCCATGATGGGACTTATCTAAACTCTTTTGAAGTCTGTACCCCGAGGCGGTTTTTTGGATACCTATTGAGCCGCTTTTGCTGTGCTATTGCGCCAGTGTCGCCTCTCCATTTCTCCCACCTGAGATATTTTCTGGTTCCTACTGATGCTATATGCCTTTGATATCATAGTCATAATTTGTGCCATCTTCCTTATTAAGTTAATTCCATCTTTTATTAGGTCTTCTGCATCTGCGGCCTTGGTAGATGCATTCACATGGCCATGCCTTTATTTGGTTTCTTGCCCAGATAGTGCCAATGTCCAGGTATCAGTTCCCTTATGCAAAATAAAATTCTGCCTGTTAATCCACATTTAGGGGTTATATAAGGTATCCTTGTTTCGGACACTTGGATCATTTACCTATCTGTCTGTCACTCTTAATAGATAACTAACTTGCCTTTTCATGGCACTCTCTGGGGTCTCTTCAAAAGTGATCTTTTCTCCTTGCTTTTTTTCCCGTTCCGGTGACCAACCTTTCTAATAGCTATCACATAGGGTTATAAGGTGAACCCAGATCCTATTGTTCTTTGCACTATGCATGGCGCTGTCCCCCTTCCCTTATCCTTTCTGAGGATTGCGCTCGTACCTCTGGAGCATGAGTATGCATCTCTTAAATACGGTATTTTATCCCTTAAACCAATATGTTTATGGACACATTGTGTTGTTTTCAGACACCTCCATGGATGTATAGCCCCCCTTTTCTGCTGCCTAATACTACAATCCTTGAAGCACCCTGAAGAAGGTGTGACCATATCCTATGGTCCTTCACCGAAACACGTTCCAACCCATTTCAATGAACAAGACTTGATAACAAACATGTTTTAATTTTTTTTATTAAAGCCCAAAAGAAAGAATAACAATAGCCCTTGACATTAACATAGTGATGCACAGGAACTATTGTGGGGAAATATTATGTTGTCATTTTGTGTACTTATGGTAATTTATTAGTTTTCTTTATTTAGTTATTTGGTTTGACCTGACTTGTATAGTTGCCGGAGTGCGAGTGTGATTGTAAGAGCTCAGTTTGAATTAATGTATGGAGCTGTGGGGCAGATCACTTGCAACACCAATGAAGTATGTTTTTGACTCATAGATGCACTTGTCACTTTTTTCTATGTACAAATGTAATTGATTGTTTATGTTCATTGATGCACATTGAATATGTATATTTGTTTCTATAACAAATATGTAAAATAAATTGATCGTATATGTTTTGATAGTATGGAATTATACATCCTTCATCTGATTATTCTTAATGTAAGCATCCTTAACTGCACACTCTCCTTAGCTCCCTGCGGATGAGGAGTTAGATTTCCTTACTAGATTGTTGAGATATTCCGCCACACTAAAGAAATGGTTTTCAGGCAGGTGGATTTGCTTTTTTGATAATGAAGTCTACCGTCTGCACCTGTGCATTTGGTATATCACTGTCTCTCTATAAATGTGTTAGAATATATATTTCTCATATTAATGTAATACTATGCGACCAACGAGGTCTTCATGTTATACTAACAGGTCAAATGGACAAGCCACATGCTTATGCGATCAGGTCAACAAATGTATCCATACTTTTTATAACTCCATATGGAAGGATATGTCTATCTTTATTATTTATTTATAAAGTTTTATATAGCGCGAACAAGATCCAGAGGGATATCAGAGCGCTTTACAATATGATGGGAGGAAGGACATAAATGCAATATCCACATCAAGTAGGAGAGAGAAAAAAACAAAACAGGAATGGTCGCAGATTACAGAACAATTGCACCCAGAAGGGTAAGACAATAAACAGGTGTAAACGGGCAACGAGGGGGGGTCACAGTATGCAGTTAAGAAGAGCCATATCAAATGGAGGTGCAATGGTAGTAGGAACAATGTCAGCGGGCACGTGAGCCTATCCCTCTTAGAGTAATAATTTGTTCATTAGGAATCTTTTGGCTTCCAATTTGAACGCCGTTGTTGAAGAGCTTCTGCGTACTTCCGGTGGAAGAGAGTTCCATATCTTTGGGGCAGCACCGGAGAAGGCTTGGTGACAACACCTGTTTTTGTTAAGGATGAATGGTTTCAAGAGGAAGGTAGAGGCGCTTCTTGAGGCTCTTACACCACAGGATAGTTAAAGTTTTTGCGCAAGGTACGTGGGAGTATGGAAGTGAAGGGCTTTGTGCGTCAGAACAGCAATCTTTAAGTGAATTCATGCTTCGTAGGGCAGCCATTTGAAAGATTTTAGCACTGGGGATATATGTTCGTTTTGTTTGGTGTCTGTAACCAGTCTAACCGCAGTGTTCAGTGATGCCCTTAGTGGAGCCAGGGCGTATTTGGGAAGGCCACAGAGGGTAGCACTTCCGTAGTCTGGCCTCGGCAAGACAAGCGCTTGGACCACCTGTTTGAAATCATTTAGTGGAAGGAAAGGTTTGATATTTCTGAGTGACCTCATCAAGTGGTTTGCTCCCTTACATACATTGCTGATATGGTTTTTCATATTTAGGCGCTTGTTCATGGTGATTCCGAGAGACTTGGCTGAGTCTATGATGAGAGGAGTGCAGTTGAAAGCAGTGAGGTGACTCAGCCAGAGGTCTAGCTTGGGGATGTGGTTTGGAGGGGAGATGAGCAGGAATTCTGTTTGGGAAGTGTTGAGCAGGAGATGGTTCTCCATTAACCAGTTTTGAGTAGACGTTAGGGTAGTGTTGAGTGAGATGATGTTTTCCGGGGATGAGATTTTCAGATATAGTTGCGTTTCGTCCGCATAAGTGTGGAAGAGAATGTGCATGGAGTTTAGTAAGTTAGCAAGAGGTTCCAAGAAAAGGTTGAAAAAGATAGGAGCTAGAGTGGACCCTTGGGGGAGGCCGTTGAGTACAAGAGAGGGCTGGGAGAGAGAGTGGTTTGCCCTGACTCTTTGTGATCTGTGATGTAGGTAGGACGAGAACCATTGTAGCCCCTGATTGGAAAAACCCATTCTGTTTTGCAGGATGGATAGGAGGTTGTCATGATTAACCGTGTCGAATGTGGAGGAAAGGTCAAGGAGGATCAGGAGGCAGGATTCGTTTTGGTCAAGCATTTTTAAAATGTCATCCATAACGTGAGTGAGAGCCGATTCGGTGCTGTGTCCCTTCCTAAAGCCGGATTGATGCTGGCCTAGGAGTTGGTAATTCTCTATGTGAGCACAAAGTTGGGATTGTACACATTTTTTTAGTAGTTTCGCTAGGGTGTCTCCTGATACACATTAAGATATCCACCCATGTCCTCATTGTACATAAACATAGAATGTGTTAACCTTTGCTACTTTATCTAACCCTCTGACATGTCATTGCAGTTTTAGCACCATAATGCCATCGTAATTTCAATTATCAATGTGCATGAGAGGAGAGGAGACTTTGTTTTTGTTCTTATTTCTATCCAACCCATCACCATACGTTCATAATGTTGTTTTTCAGATGTCTCATTACTCTGTATATGCCTCTTTTGCCAACTACATTGAGACAACAATCCTTGTTGTCTTCAGTGCACCCAACAGCACACATGACAAGGCAATTTAGTGTTGCAACAAAATATCAGAGAAAGAATATATTGTGTGGTCAAAATACAGTGTCAAGAATATGGAGGGCAAACATATTGTGATGGTAAGTTTCTATAGGTAAGCAAAGCTTTACTATATATAACTCCACAAATATGTACCTTGACGATATACATATCTTCAAGGTACATAGATGTGGAGTTAAGACTTATGAATCTATACTTACCTGTTTGCACTCCCTTTCTCGATATTTTGGTCTACAATATTTTTGTACGATATTCTGTTCACACAATATTTGCGCTTCTGATATTCTGTCAGTAATCTGGCAATTCAGTCCTCTGTCATTGGTTGGTCATGCAAGTGTATGCCAAATTTTCTTACACTACTTTATGTTATTATTCCCAGTCCCTCTGCATTATTTAGCATTTCTTTCCAATGTCTGCAGTTTGACATTGTAATACATTGTAAAGGTGTACGATCCTTGTCTCGTACATCTTTTTGCTTTTTATTTGTGTCAGCTATCACTGTTCTTCTCTGTTCCATACTTTTATATTACTTTTCCCTGCAGCTGTTGTATCAGGCAAGATATTAACACCACTGTTTTCAAAGACACTGGTTAAGCAGCTGATGCTTCAAATACATTTTCAGTCACAGTATTAGGTGAGGTGCTATTGCATACAAGTATTAATTTCATATATGGATTAATCATTACCTTTATATGTTTGATTACACTAGCATGTACCCAAGTTAAGTGTGAATCCGTTCAGAAATCTGTTGTGAAACAAATCTGGTGAAATGTTTTGCACAAACATTATGATATGACTTATAAAATGTTTCATCTTCCTTTTGCAGTTCTTGGGGATACTGAGCCTGCCAGTGATGTTGCACCATCCACAATTAGAGGATGGCGAGCAATCTCAAGAGAAAATTCTAATCTCCTTCAAGCGGCAATCTTGGCAGCCACCAATGCAGAAGAAGAAGAGAAGGAGGAAAACACTGATCCCTGTATGTAGGACTCCCCCACACAAAGCCCTTAACTTAAGGGTACATGCTCTTTTATGCACATGATACTCTGATCTTCTCCTGATCATTTGAGGGAGAGGATACCATAGATGTGGTGGAGCTCTCCCTCAATCTCCCATATACCAAACCTTTACACGATGCACAATCTGTTGTCCACGTCAGAAGGCCTTGCATGAACAATGACAGAAGAGTAGGGTTGGCATGGCTAAATATTTTCCTCTGGGATGCTCAGTTTTTCAGACTGCAGTCTTCCCTGTCGGGGATATTCTTGACATGGGTGAGGCCCTGGGTGAGATTGCAGAAAACCTTAAAGAAATCCTGCAGATGTTTGACAATATCCGCCCCTAAAAAACATTGAGAAATGATACCAAGAAATGACAAAAAATCCTTGTGAACATCTTTTTTTGAGGGAGGAGAGTGAAAGAAACATGTCTTGACCGTGCAGCTTGTAAAGGCAATTGAAAATAAGTGCCATTGTCAATATGCAGGGTCAAAGAATGCACAAGGCTCTCCTGAGGCACCACAACAAACTATCAATCCTACCCCACCCACAAACATTGATATCATGCCCGGCTCTAACCACAATCCCACCAGATCCACCCTTGCTCCTCCTCCACAACCTCAATCACAGCCACAAGCTTCTATGCAACTGGAGGTGCATAGTCAGAAATAGAGATGCCCTCTCTCCCTGTGATATGTGGATAACCTCTCTCCCCACCCCACCGCCTCAGGGGACGTTAAAAACTCTCATAATACCTCACTCTCTGAGCTTTGTATTTTGTAATAATTTTGTAAGCATCAGTCATGAATAATTTTTCCAACACACTGTGAACACCTCTGCAAGTAAAGCACAATAGCAGCTAACGTACACATGTGTGTGCTCATTCTGTCACTTAAAGTGATAGTCTAAATTATATTTATAAAGCTCTTCTATAGCAACATCTATATACCTTGCCATGTCATACAATTTCATATAGCTATATGCAGACCCACTTACTCAAAAAAGAAAATCTACCGATCTTAATATACATTTTCATAAAATATATTTGTAAAACAATTTAATGAAAAGTGTGACTCTTGGGGACAACTCTTGGTAATGATTAAAAAGAATGAAAATATCTTTCTATAAGTGGGAAAATTGACTTTGAAGGAGGGGAGATTAGCATTAAAACACATTGAGGATGTAGGGAACTAAGTCTATTTACAAAAGGAAAATGAAGTAAAACTTTAATGAAACTATAAGCTCAACCTAAACAGTCTTAATACATACCAAAACAAGCATTGGCATGGCCAATAGGTCTCGCCTATGGGACCTTATAAGCCTTGTAGCCGCACACACATGCGATCAAAAATTATATGAGAGGTAGTGTCAAAGTGACGTAAGTGCTAGGGGGAGGTCCTTAAAGGCAATTTAAATGTTACGAAACACACAAAGATCATGACGTGCCGGAGGCCAGAATTTATGACAGATCTCCTGGGTAAAAGGCTTTCCGAACATATATTGCTAAATCGTTCCTGGATGGAGTCACTTCCAAGAAGGCAAATCCTTTAACGTACAGTGCAAAATGGGAGGCAGATATACAGTCCGACTTAAAGCGTATACATTGAAGTTCAAATTTGAAAGCTTCCTAGCTCCGCAGGCAGCGTCTCCTTTAAATTAGATTTATATTCAGAAGATGCACAGTTAATACATGACAGATTCATTTTCAAACGTGACGGAAGTCCCTAAACACTAAATGATGGATTGGCGCAATAATACGCACCCGACAGTTCAGGACCGGAGCACCTCACTGAATAAAGATCAAACATAAAAAAAGGGAACTAAAAGAACTGTGTTCCTTGACAAAAAAAAATAAAGCAGTGTCTAAAGAAGCGACTGCTGCTCCACAGACAGTCCCTATTATAGACGGCCCGGGAGGAAAGTTCAAGTTGTAGTCATGGAGATGGGCGCTGTTTTTTCAGGTTCCTGCTGCTGTGTTTTTCTTCCCAATCCATCATGTTTTAACAGGTAGTATTCAGTAGTTTGCACAGGAAAAGCACTATTGGGAAACCCCTCACAGGCAGCGCCGGCCCCGCGCTGGACTGTATGACATGGCGCCGGCTTTGGGTTCTTGCACTGTTTTTTCTACGGTTCCGTCTGCGGTTGAAAGGGAGCAGGCATGTGGGGGTGACTCCTGAATACAGAACGGTTTCAATAAGGTTTGGGGAATAATTTTGCAGGTAAAAATGCCCAAGGTGTAAAGATAGTTATGGGGGGGATTGCACATGAATGTTTTTTGTTACGACTGCATCTTAGTGCAATAAACGTAATCCAGATTCGGTTGGTAAAGTGCCTAGCGCCTACAATTCTCATGCTCAGGCGCATGTAAGCGGTTCATATTATTAATAGCCAGTCAGCTCAGAATGGAGAGCCTTTGTTTGTGGCACTGTTTTTTGCCTTCACTCCATGCTGGCCTTTCTTAACAAGCCCGCGAGTGGTGCAAAAAGGCACAACTGGTGAACAGGGAGGAGTAGGTGAAAGGCACAATACGGGAGGGGAGGCAGGCAAGAATAAGCCCACGAGTGGTGCACGCGAGAGCGAGCACCAGGCGATCTGTTTTCAATTATCGCGCCCGCGTCTGGGAATGATGATTTAAAAAAGATGGTGCCCGTGCGCGTAACCGCAAGCCTTAGGCCGTGGGCGGTTACATTGGCTGGGAAAGGCGGGACATGCGCCCTTTACCCAATTGTGTGCTGTCTTTGTTTAAAGACGCACGCAAACGCCAATTAAAATAATGCTGAAAAATCCACACACGCACAAGCTTGTGAAAAGTGGAGTTCAGCTGCAAGAGGCCGTATCCTTAGGGCAGCGCATGCGTGCTGTGCTAAGGCTAGACCTAAATAGCCCAAAACAACGTCAATTGTGTAAAAAAAAGTCAATTGCCAAATTAATTTTAAACTTCATTCTCTCAATCCAGATGGAATGTCTGAGTTTGTTTGCTGATTTGGGTCAGAAGTTCCTGTCCATCCTCTTATTCCGAGTTCACAAAAACAATAAACTTCTCCTTTTATCTCCAGCTGGATGGCCTACTACACCCTGGAGGAAGAAAATAAAATGCACCCTGCTCTTGACAATTGTTTTTTCCGCTGTAAGCAACAGTGTGAAGGAGGCTGGCTACATATCTTTTATTCTCGTCCTGGATTAAGTGCCTTCTGGTCTAAGCTAGCATCCATGTTAAATTTGATTTTCGGGGAACCAATTGAGATCGATCCAGCTTTGCTACTTTTTTGCTTTTTTACATAACGGGCAATCTCGGAATGTATCTAAATCAGGGCAGAGGTTCTTGGCAATAGTTTTTACTGTTGCTTGCTCTTTTGCAAATGTAGCAAACCTCTAGTTATCAAGAATGGTTTAGTAAAATGATCAGCACAAGCCAAATATATCGTTTTACATCGTGGATTTTACTCCACGATGCAAACACAACGCGGTCGTTACAACAACCGCGTTGTCACAACGCACTACCTTCACAATGCAAGTCGTTACAACGACTTGCGCTAGATGGCGCGCTGGACTTAGGAATAGTATGATTTACTATTCCAACTCCAGTGTGTGCAACACTAGGGAAAGTGTTGGAATAGTAAATCATAAATCCTGAGGACATGATTATAAACTTTATTTTATGGCCAAATACCCTGTAATAACCCTTTTCTGTTTGCAACCTGATTAAGAACGTCTTTCGAGACAGCACAATTGTCAATTAACTGAATGTACGGCAGCACTTTGTATTTTTCTTTATCCAGTTAGTTAAACATAAAGATGTATACTTAATCTATGTACTAGGATCCGTCCACTCTGCACCGTAAGAATGATTAGATATTTTTTTACTTTATAATGATGTATTTATAGTTGTTGTTGTTTTAAAGTGTTATGCGCTAGTATTTATTGATTTTTAGAAATATTAGAAATCAAATGAAATATCTGATCTAATTTTCTTCACGTTATTAGGATGTTCCTCTTATGTATAGTTGGAATTCTACTTTTTATTGAAAATGACATGTTTTTTTTTCTTCTTATGAACTTACATGCAAATTGCTAGATAATCTTAAAAATGCATTTGGGGCTCTATTGCACGTTTAAGCTGCTATATGTTTATATAATGAGAAAATTACCTCTGATCTGTGCCATCTATGTACATTTATTCTGGATCTGCTCAATACAAATATTTATTAAAAATAACAATACATTTCTCCTTGAATTCAGCCATGTGACTGGCCTGAACATGATGTAGCATCTCATGAGAAACACATTTTAGTGGGGTAGTGAAGGAACCAAGTTGTATGGACGAACCGGGAGATGTTACAGTAGAATGTGGGAAGGGTTGTGTTGGGCAGATGAGACATACTACCTATAATCAAGTAGGTCAGGAGGGAGCCTGCTTCCTTATTATTTTGTGGGGGCATCTCTAGATTGTTCCTAAGGTCCTGCAATGATTCTTGAAGAGTTTACTTGAAGGTTTTTGTGCTGATTAGTTGAGGGTTAATGCACAGAGACATTATTGGTCTTTGACAATCACAACACAGTACTAAGGACCTGAGGTACATAGTAATTGTGTGGCAGAAAAGTTTGTGATTTGGAAATTGCAGGGTTTACAACCAAAAAATGTTTCATTTTATTGTTCTTAACCCATTTTGTAATTTGGCAACAGGTTAGCAAATTGTAAAAGGGGTTTAGAAAAGCATAACATAACATATTGTTATTTGAAAGGGACATATTTTGAGCGTTCCTTCAAAATAGCAATTCATTATAGTATGTATCAATGTTTTGCAAACAAAATCTGGTTGCAAAACATCGAATAGTTACTGACTGATGTTAAAAAAACTGAAAAATGGAAGGAGTTGCAATGTAAAAGAAAGTTTGCTTGTGAGTACACAGTAGTTCAGAGGGCCACTGTGAATTGAACGCTCAAACAAAATTTAAAAAGTACCAACTTTTTTTTAAAATGCAGCTCCATTTCCTCCTAGAAAAATGAGCTGCATTTAAAAAGACTACTTTATTTAAAAAGCTATCACAGACATGACTGTCTGATGGTCCCAGGAGCCCACTATCCCTGTGGTGGCATCCATCTACCACTTTTTTGCTGAATTAAATATTATACATGAGGCCCTTCCTCTCCTATCAAGAACTCCTAATCATGAACCAAGCTTAGATATATAACAACTGATCCTGGGTGATGATCCCAGGTGAAAATTAAGCATGTCACTTCAGTGTCTTTAAAAAGGAATTCCTTCCAAAGGGGATGTCGACAGTGCGGGAAGAATTCATCAGGGATATCTGGTCTATCATAATCTGGTTGTTCTGATGGAGGACCCCTTCACAGAGGACTCACACCGGAAAGGGAGATCTCTGCCCTGGATACGAAGGTCCTATATATACTAAAAAAAAAGAAATGTTACTGGGGAAGTTATAGTTAGGAAATTTAAATAAATAAATAAAACCTAGAAATTCACTAAAATAAATAAAGGTTACAGGGACGTTATAGTTAGACTCTTATTTCACTCATCCAAAACCAGAGAAATTCAGCAGTTATAGTTAGCTCAGCTTTATTTACTAGTTTCTTACTCAGTGTTTTGCATGAGTGCGGCGATGCCGGAAGTCGCAATGACGTCACTACCCGCGATGAACGCATGTTTTTGGTGGTTGTTAGACCTGGCATCTTTGGCGTGGTTACCCCTGACTTTTTTGCCTCTACCTCCTGTATTTTTGATGCTATGCTGGATTTCATTTTTGCTGGTTTAGATGCTTTGGGCACTTTGCCACTGCTGATCAGTGTCAAAGTGCAAGTGCTCCCTTGGTAAATTGTTATATTGATTGGTTATCCATGATTGGTATATTTGTTTCACCTGTTAGCCCCTAGAAAAGTGCACTGCGTGTGCCAGGGCTGGTGATTCAAATGCTACTAGTGGGCTGCAGCACTGATTGTGCCACCCACAGGAGTAGCGCTAAAATAATGTCTTAGACCTGCTTGCAGTGCCTATGTGCAGTCCAGGACTGCCATGTCGACCTGGCCAGTGCACCCACTGACCAGGCCTTATCCTTCCCTTTCTGTACATGTCAGGCATCCCTATGGTGGCCCTAGGTACCCCCCTGGGCTGGGTGCAGTGTATCTGAAAGGTAGGGCATGTACTGAGGTGTGTAACATGCCCTGGTAGTGAATTACAGCCATTTTCGTTTTTCACTTCTGAGAGGCTATCTTGCCCATAGGATAGAATGGGGAAGGCTGTTTACATGCCTATCTTCCCATAAGGGCAAGATAGAAAATCCAAGTTTGGTATCTTTGTGTTCAGAATTTAATAATACATCTTTTTAGCAAGATGGTTTTTAAATTCACTGTGTGAGAATAGCACTTTTTAGAAAGTAGCTATTCTCCTGTTTAACCTTCCTGTGTGCCTGTGTGCTGGTTGGCTGACTGGTGTCATGTGATGGGCTAGGTGGCTCCAGGAGCCTGGATGAGTCAGCAGCACGGTGAATAGGGAGATCTGCTTTAGATGGGTGGGAGGAGTAGTCCCTGGGTTTGAATAGGGCTGCCCCTGCCAACACAATGCTGGCTCCACCCACTGCTGGCCGGGCTGAGGACTCTGCCTCTGCTGGCACAAAGAAGGCTCCACCTCCTGCTGAGCGTCTAACGACCCTGCCCCTCACTCTGAAAGGAACCAGGTGCTCCAGAGCAGAGCACACCCAGGAACCGGTTTGAGCAGGGGAATCCCCCCACTGGAACAAAGAGAGACAAAGACTTGGAGGGGTATAAGAAGAGGACCCCAGACACCTAAACTTTAGATCACTTTGGAACTAAGAAGAAACCTCTGCCAAGGAGAAAGC
This sequence comes from Triturus cristatus, assembly GCF_964204655.1. Classification (NCBI taxonomy): domain Eukaryota; kingdom Metazoa; phylum Chordata; class Amphibia; order Caudata; family Salamandridae; genus Triturus; species Triturus cristatus. The sequence continues at coordinate 404,954,104 of NC_140588.1, read as the reverse complement.
TGAAAAGAACTGAAGAGGAGAAGACTGCCTGCTTGCTGTTTTGCTTTGCTGCCAAGGAGAGGGGAAGGACTTTGCTGTGTCCCCTTCTTTTAATTCTGATCTCCAAGGGCCTGAGAAGAGCTGGGTCCCTGTTAAGAAGTCCCAGGAACAAAAGGACTTCACCACCAGCTCCCCTGGAACTCTGCTGAAGGAGTTCTGACCTGCCTTGGAGTGCTTGCCCAGTCTTGGGGCCTCAGGAGGTCGTTTTGCTGTGTTTTGGGAGCTGGGAAGCAGAAGCGTAACTGGTACCCAACGCATCATCCGATTGCGTGTCGCAAGAACGAGAGTGCGAGGAGAATTTCATCGCGGCGTCATCGCAGCACCTGGAGTCCCCGCATCGCCGAGTGCGTCAAGCATCGTCCCGGTGCGAGAAGATTCCTGACGCTGCGAGGGTCGTCGCAGAACCAGTTTGCGGGACGCACCACTGCCGGTGCGTGAAAGTATCCAGTCGCTGCGTGCGTCGACGCAGAGTCCCGTTCCGTGGCGCATCGAGAGTTGCGGCGCCGGAAGTCAACGCTGCGCCGCGCATCGTGCCACATCGAAGAGTGTCGCAACGAACCTGTGCGTGAAGCTTCCCCCTAAGAAACCTACGCAATGAAAGCCAAAGTCATCGCATCCTCCACCTACAGATCGGAGCCGGCGCATCTACCTCTGCTGCGTGAAGCAGGGCTGCTGCAAAGCCTCCCCAGGATCTCAGGAGTATCGCATCGCCTTTGCCATCATCCTTGTGATAGCTTTTGGGAACCTTATCGCAACTACAGGTACTGTTGGGCACGAGAGTGTCGCATCTTGTGCATTGAGAGTCACATTGTGCAAGACACTGACTTTTACATCCTGGAGTATTTTCTGCAAACCCTTGAACTATCTTTAAAGTAACCTTTTGAATTATATGTTGGTTTTTCTGTAGTATTTAGTCTTGTGAAGTTTTTAGTAAAGATTCCTTATTTTTCTAAAACTGGTGTGGAGTAAATCTGTGGTGTTTTCACTGTGTTACTGTGAGTGTTGGTACAAATACTTTACACATTGCCTTTGATAACCTAGACTGCTCAGGCCAAGCTACCTAGAGGGTGAGCAGGGGTTATCTTAACAGTGTATCCCCCTTTCCCTGACTAGAAGCAAGGGTCCCTACTTGGACAGTGGTACCTACCCTGCCAACTAGAGACCCCCAGATCTAACATTGGTGGTCAGCGGTGAGGATTGAACTTGTATTTGTACTTGACCCACAGTAATTGGTGTACATCACTAGTTTAAGTGCAGACCAATACGCAACCACATACTGTATTTTTGATTCTATTTTTGAGTAACTCTTCAAGAGCATCATGTCTCAGGTGGCAACAAGTGAGAGGGCAGAATTGGAGTTTTCCATTGCGGATTTGTATTCATACAGAGTTGAGGAGCTCAAGCAATTCTGCAAGGACCTTGGTTGCCCTGTGAAAAGCGGATCTAGAAAAGATGTGCTACAAAGAGTCTTGAAGGCCTGGTGGGAGGCCCAAGAGGAAGGTGATGCAAATGAAGAGGATGGTTTTGTTCCCCAAGATCTGCCTGTGGGCAGACCAGTCTCAAGGGCTGGCAGCTCCCATTCCATTAGGGGGCTCACTCCAGAGGAGTTGGAGGAGAATCAAAGGGTGAGAAACCATGAAATGGAAATGATGGAAATGAAAATGAAGCAATTGGAAGTAGAGAAGGACAAGGCGGCGGAGGAGAGCAAGAATGCCCGTGCCTTGGAAGAGAAGAAATTGCTTCTGGCTCATGAAGTGAGCATGAGAGAACTGGACATCAAGGCCAAGCAGGTGGAGTCCGGTTCAAATGGTGGCAGCGCACAGCCAGTGCAAGGGGGTAAATTATATATCCCCAAGGATTTAGTACAGAATTACAATAGGAGTGAAGATATCTATGCCTGGTTTACCTCGTATGAAATAGCGTTGAGAATGAATGGTGTGCCTGAACAGCATTGGGGGGCGGGCCTGTGGAAACATTTTGAGGCTTCTGGGAGGAGTGCTCTAGAGCCCTTAGAATTAGCAGGTACCATGACCTATCCCAATATGAAGGAGGCCCTATGTCTCAGGTATGGACTTACTCCAGAACAGTATAGACTGCAGTTTAGGAACTCCAGGAAGAAAGAGTCTGAGACTTGGATGGAGTGTGTGAATCTGTACTCGCGGGCACTGGAAGGTTGGATGAAGGGCAGCAAGGTAACTGATTATAAGGGGTTGTTACATTTAATTAGTTGGGAGCACTTGAGTAGTCTATGTGTTCCAGAGCTGCGCCAGCATCTTTTAGACAGCAAGCTGACGGACCCCATTGAGCTTGCTAAGGAGGCGGACCGCTGGACCAGTACCAGGGTCCACAGAGGAATTGTGGGTACCATTGACAAAGGTGGGCAGGGTCCCCAGCAGAAGAGTGGGGGGGACAAGGGTAACCAAAAGGAGTTCTCACAAGGGCCCCAAAACAGTTCCCAGGGTAACCAGTCCCAGCCCCCCAAGTCAAAACCCAAACCAACCTGGCCCCCTAAGGGCAGGTCGGATAACAAGGGTCCCATTAAGTGTTATCACTGTCAGGAATTGGGTCACAAATCTCCTGTGTGCCCCAAGAAATTCCAGGCACCCTCTGGTGCTCCAACACTGGGTATAGCTAGTGTAGCTTTTGGTGGGGATTTAATTTCTAGCGATTTTGAGGGATTAGCAGTTATGTCCCTTGTCTCTTTAGGAGACACAGAGATGGTCCAGGAAACCCCTGTCCCTGATAACACTAAGAAGTACAGGCAGTGGGTGACCATCAATGGGAAGAGGGTGGAGGCTCTCAGGGACACTGGAGCCAGTGTGACCACGGTCAGGTGTCAGTGGGTCCCTGAGGAGCTGATCATTCCCGATGTACTTCACCCTGTAGTGTCAGCTGACAACTCTGTGCGCCTTTGCAAGGTAGCACATGTTCCCTTTGAGTGGGGGGGGGTCTCAGGTCCTCTCAGTGTTGTTGTGAGTCCATCCATGCCAGTAGACTGTCTGCTAGGTAATGACCTGGAGAGTTCCCCATGGAAGGAGGTGGAACGCCAGGCTCATTTGGAGATGTTGGGTTTGCCTGAGTGGGTCTGTGTGACCACCCGGTCCATGGCAGCCAGACAGGGTTGTGAAGCAGACCTGGAGCCTGAAACAGTGGCCCAGGTCCCTGCCAGAAAGAGGAAGGGCAAGGGGCGTGGTGCGTCCACCCCCGCTGTTCCCACGGTCCAGGAAGGAGCAGAACCTGCGGGGGATGCCCTGGAGCCTACAGGGGAACAGGTAGCTGAGCTGGGAGACATACCTGAGCTGACCCATTGGCAGCAAGAGGGTGGTCCCTCCAGAGAGGAGTTCTGCCGAGCGCAGAGGGCATGCCCTACTCTTGAAGGTCTGCGGCACCAGGCTGCAGACCAGGCAGCAGGTGCTGATCCGAAGAACTTCTTTCTCTACTGGGAGAATGACTTGTTGTACAGTGAGCCTAGGTTTGCTGAGCCCAGTGGATCACGTACCCTGGTGGTACCCGCAGGGTTCAGAGACTTCCTACTGGGTCTGGCTCACGACGTGCCTCTTGCAGGACATCTCGGGCAGGACAAGACCCGACAAAGGCTTGCCACCCACTATTACTGGCCCGGGATGAAGACGGACGTTGCTTCCTTTTGTAAATCATGCCAGACTTTCCAGGCAAGTGGCAAGGCTGGAGGAAAATGCAAAGGCCCTCTCCAGCCTTTTCCGGTAGTGAGCACCCCTTTCGAGCGGGTGGGGATAGATATTGTGGGGCCACTGGACCCCAGGACAGCCTTAGGCAACAGGTTCATCCTGGTCCTGGTGGATCATGCCACCGGGTACTCGGAGGCTATCCCTCTCAGGACAACCACAGCCCCGGTGGTGGGCCGTGCGTTGATGGGGATCTTTTCCCGTGTGGGTTTCCCCAAAGAGGTGGTATCTGACCGGGGTACCAACTTCATCTCCAGGTATATGAAGTCTCTGTGGGAGGAGTGTGGGGTAACTTATAAGTTCACCACTCCTTACCACCCTCAAGGAAATGGGTTGGTTGAAAGGTTCAACCGGACCCTGATTGGCATGATCATGGGGCTGACAGAGCCCATGAGACGGAAGTGGGACGTCTTTTTGCCATGCCTATTATTTGCCTACAGGGAGGTACCACAAAAGTCTCTAGGGTTCAGTCCCTTTGAGCTTTTGTATGGGCACCCTGTTAGAGGACCTCTCAGTCTGGTGAAGGAGGGTTGGGAGAAATCCCCGGGGAAAACCCCCCAGGATGTGTTCAGCTATGTGCTGGCCATCCGCAACCAGACACAGCGCTTCCGGGCCCTCGCTCAGGCGAACCTGGAAGCCAGCCAGGATGAGATGAAGAGGTGGTATGACCAGCATACCACTCTGGTGGAATTTCAACCTGGGCAGATGGTGTGGGTGATGGCGCCAGTGGAGCCTTGCGCGCTCCAAGACAAGTGGACTGGGCCATATGAGGTGGTGGAGCGCAAGAGTGAAGTGACCTACCTGGTCAATTTGCGGTCTCCCAGGAACCCCATGAGGGTCCTACATGTGAACCGCCTCAAACCCCATTTTGAGAGGTCTGAAATAACAATGCTACTTGCTACAGATGCAGGGATGGAGGAGGATAGCGATCCTCTTCCTGACCTCCTGGAAGCTAAGGAGTAAGATGGGTCAGTGGATGGAGTGGTCCTCTCGCCCACCCTGACCCCAGAACAGCAGAGGGACTGTCGCCAGGTGCTGGGTCAGTTTGCATCTCTGTTCTCCCTGACTCCCGGTATCACCAACTGGTGTGTCCATGATGTGGACATGGGAGATAGCATGCCTGTGAAACAGAAGTTTTACCGGGTGGCTGACAAGGTCAGGGCCAGCATCAAGAAGGAGGTTTCTAAGATGTTGGAGCTAGGGGTGATTGAGCCCTCCAGCAGCCCCTGGGCTAGCCCAGTGGTACTTGTACCGAAAGCTGCTGCGCCAGGTGCCACTCCAGAACTTAGGTTTTGTGTGGACTACCGTGGGCTCAATGCGGTCACGAAGACTGACGCACACCCCATCCCTAGAGCTGATGAGCTCGTGGATCGGTTGGGAGCTGCCAACTACCTCAGTACGTTTGATTTAACTTCTGGGTACTGGCAGATTGCCTTAACTGATGGGGAAAAGGAGAGGTCTGCGTTTTCAACGCCAGAGGGGCACTTCCAGTTCCGTGTCATGCCCTTTGGGTTGAAGAACGCCCCTGCCACATTCCAGAGACTGGTCAACCAGGTATTGTCTGGGCTGGAGCAATTCAGCGCCGCATATCTGGACGACATTGCTGTGTTCAGCTCCACTTGGGAAGAACACTTGCAACACCTCTGCGCAGTGTTGAAGGCTCTGCACAGTGCAGGCCTCACTATCAAGGCCAGTAAGTGCCAGATAGGGCAGGGTTCGGTGGTGTATTTGGGACACCAAGTAGGAAGCGGCCAGGTGGCGCCCCTACAAGCCAAGATAGATACCATCCGGGCCTGGGAACCCCCCAAGACCCAGACAGCGGTGAGAGCCTTCTTAGGACTCACCGGGTACTATCGCCGTTTTGTCAAGGGGTATGGCACCATTGTTGCTCCCTTGACAGAACTAACTTCCAAGAAGTTACCGAAGAAAGTGATTTGGACCAGTGCCTGCCAAGAAGCTTTTGATGCCCTGAAGGAGGCCATGTGTACAGCACCTGTACTCAAGGCGCCTGACTTCTCCAAGGAATTCATAGTGCAGACAGACGCTTCTGAGCATGGAGTGGGAGCGGTGCTCTCACAACTAAATGATGAGGACTTGGACCAACCTGTAGCTTTCATTAGTAGGAGGCTACTTCCCAGGGAACAGAGGTGGAGTGCGATTGAAAGGGAAGATTTTGCTGTGGTCTGGGCGCTGAAGAAGCTGAGACCCTACTTGTTTGGGACTCACTTCCGGGTTCAGACGGGCCACAGGCCCCTCAGATGGTTGATGTAGATGAGGGGTGAGAATCCTAAGCTGTTGGGGTGGTCCATTTCCCTACAGGGGATGGACTTTACGGTGGAACACCGCCCCAGTACAGAACACGCCAACGCTGATGGTCTGTCCAGGTTTTTCCGCCTTAGCGATGAGAACTCCCAAGAGGGTGGGTAGTTCTCCCCACTTTCAGCTGGAGGGGACACGTGTTAGACCTGGCATCTTTGGCGTGGTTACCCCTGACTTTTTTGCCTCTACCTCCTGTATTTTTGATGCTATGCTGGATTTCGTTTTTGCTGGTTTAGATGCTTTGGGCACTTTGCCACTGCTGATCAGTGTCAAAGTGCAAGTGCTCCCTTGGTAAATTGTTATATTGATTGGTTATCCATGATTGGTATATTTGTTTCACCTGTTAGCCCCTAGTCAAGTGCACTGCGTGTGCCAGGGCTGGTGATTCAAATGCTACTAGTGGGCTGCAGCACTGATTGTGCCACCCACAGGAGTAGCGCTAAAATAATGTCTTAGGCCTGCTTGCAGTACCTATGTGCAGTCCAGGACTGCCATGTCGACCTGGCCAGTGCACCCACTGACCAGGCCTTATCCTTCCCTTTCTGTACATGTCAGGTATCCCTATGGTGGCCCTAGGTACCCCCTGGGCTGGGTGCAGTGTATCTGAAAGGTAGGGCATGTACTGAGGTGGAGTGCGATTGAAAGGGAAGCTTTTGCTGTGGTCTGGGCGCTGAAGAAGCTGAGACCCTACTTGTTTGGGACTCACTTCCGGGTTCAGACGGGCCACAGGCCCCTCAGATGGTTGATGCAGATGAGGGGTGAGAATCCTAAGCTGTTGAGGTGGTCCATTTCCCTACAGGGGATGGACTTTACGGTGGAACACCGCCCCGGTGCAGAACACGCCAACGCTGATGGTCTGTCCAGGTTTTTCCGCCTTAGCGATGAGAACTCCCAAGAGGTGGGTAGTTCTCCCCACTTTCAGCTGGAGGGGACACTTGTTAGACCTGGCATATTTGGCGTGGTTACCCCTGACTTTTTTGCCTCTACCTCCTGTATTTTTGATGCTATGCTGGATTTCGTTTTTGCTGGTTTAGATGCTTTGGGCACTTTGCCACTGCCGATCAGTGTCAAAGTGCAAGTGCTCCCTTGGTAAATTGTTATATTGATTGGTTATCCATGATTGGTATATTTGTTTCACCTGTTAGCCCCTAGTCAAGTGCACTGCGTGTGCCAGGGCTGGTGATTCAAATGCTACTAGTGGGCTGCAGCACTGATTGTGCCACCCACAGGAGTAGCGCTAAAATAATGTCTTAGGCCTGCTTGCAGTACCTATGTGCAGTCCAGGACTGCCATGTCGACCTGGCCAGTGCACCCACTGACCAGGCCTTATCCTTCCCTTTCTGTACATGTCAGGTATCCCTATGGTGGCCCTAGGTACCCCCCTGGGCTGGGTGCAGTGTATCTGAAAGGTAGGGCATGTACTGAGGTGGAGTGCGATTGAAAGGGAAGCTTTTGCTGTGGTCTGGGCGCTGAAGAAGCTGAGACCCTACTTGTTTGGGACTCAATTCCGGGTTCAGACGGGCCACAGGCCCCTCAGATGGTTGATGCAGATGAGGGGTGAGAATCCTAAGCTGTTGAGGTGGTCCATTTCCCTACAGGGGATGGACTTTACGGTGGAACACCGCCCCGGTACAGAACACGCCAACGCCGATGGTCTGTCCAGGTTTTTCCGCCTTAGCGATGAGAACTCCCAAGAGGTGGGTAGTTCTCCCCACTTTCAGCTGGAGGGGACACGTGTTAGACCTGGCATCTTTGGCGTGGTTACCCCTGACTTTTTTGCCTCTACCTCCTGTATTTTTGATGCTATGCTGGATTTCGTTTTTGCTGGTTTAGATGCTTTGGGCACTTTGCCACTGCTGATCAGTGTCAAAGTGCAAGTGCTCCCTTGGTAAATTGTTATATTGATTGGTTATCCATGATTGGTATATTTGTTTCACCTGTTAGCCCCTAGTAAAGCGCACTGCGTGTGCCAGGGCTGGTGATTCAAATGCTACTAGTGGGCTGCAGCACTGATTGTGCCACCCACAGGAGTAGCGCTAAAATAATGTCTTAGGCCTGCTTGCAGTGCCTATGTGCAGTCCAGGACTGCCATGTCGACCTGGCCGGTGCACCCACTGACCAGGCCTTATCCTTCCCTTTCTGTACATGTCAGGTATCGCTATGGTGGCCCTAGGTACCCCCCTGGGCTGGGTGCAGTGTATCTGAAAGGTAGGGCATGTACTGAGGTGTGTAACATGCCCTGCTGGTGAATTACAGCCATTTTCGTTTTTCACTGCTGAGAGGCTATCTTGCCCATAGGATAGAATGGGGAAGGCTGTTTACATGCCTATCTTCCCATAAGGGCAAGATGGAAAATCCAAGTTTGGTATCTTTGTGTTCAGAATTTAATTATACATCTTTTTAGCAAGATGGTTTTTAAATTCACTGTGTGAGAATAGCACTTTTTAGAAAGTAGCTATTCTCCTGTTTAACCTTCCTGTGTGCCTGTGTGCTGGTTGGCTGACTTGTGTCATGTGATGGGCTAGGTGGCTCCAGGAGCCTGGATGAGTCAGCAGCAGAGTGAATAGGGAGATCTGCTTTAGATGGGTGGGAGGAGTAGTCCCTGGGTTTGAATAGGACTGCCCCTGCCAACACAATGCTGGCTCCACCCCCTGCTGGCCAGACTGAGGACTCTGCCTCTGCTGGCACAAAGAAGGCTCCACCTCCTGCTGAGCGTCTAACGACCCTGCCCCTCACTCTGAAAGGAACCAGGTGCTCCAGAGTAGAGCACACCCAGGAAGCGGTTTGAGCAGGGGAATCCCCCCACTGGAACAAAGAGAGACAAAGACTTGGAGGGGTATAAGAAGAGGACCCCAGACACCTAAACTTTAGATCACTTTGGAACTAAGAAGAAACCTCTGCCAAGGAGAAAGCTGAAAAGAACTGAAGAGGAGAATACTGCCATACTTGCTGTTTTGCTTTGCTGCCAAGGAGAGGGGAAGGACTTTGCTGTGTCCCCTTCTTTTAATTCTGATCTCCAAGGGCCTGAGAAGAGCTGGCTCCCTGTTAAGAAGTCCCAGGAACAAAAGGACTTCACCACCAGCTCCCCTGGAACTCTGCTGAAAGAGTTCTGACCTGCCTTGGAGTGCTTGCCCAGTCTTGGGGCCTCAGGAGGTCGTTTTGCTGTGTTTTGGGAGCTGGGAAGCAGAAGCGTGAAAAAGAGTAACTGGTACCCAACGCATCATCCGATTGCGTGTCGCAAGAACGAGAGTGCGAGGAGAATTTCATCGCGGCGTCATCGCAGCACCCGGAGTCCCCGCATCGCCGAGTGCGTTGAGCATCGTCCCGGTGCGAGAAGATTCCTGACGCTGCTAGGGTCGTCGCAGAACCAGTTTGCAGGCCGCACCACTGCCGGTGCGTGAAAGTATCCAGTCGCTGCGTGCGTCGACGCAGAGTCCCGTTCCGTGGCGCATCGAGAGTTGCGGCGCCGGAAGTCAACGCTGCGCCGCGCATCGTGCCACATCGAAGAGTGTCGCATCTAACCTGTGCGTGAAGCTTCCCCCATTAAACCTACGCAACGAAAGCCAAAGTCATCGCATCCTCCCCCTACAGATCGGAGCCGGCGCATCCACCTCTGCTGCGTGAAGCAGGGCTGCTGCAAAGCCTCCCCAGGATCTCAGGAGTATCGCATCGCCTTTGCCATCTTCCTTGTGATAGCTTTTGGGAACCTTATCGCAACTACAGGTACTGTTGGGCACGAGAGTGTCGCATCTTGTGCACTGAGAGTCGCATTGTGCAAGACACTGACTTTTACATCCTGGAGTACTTTCTGCAAACCCTTGAACTATCTTTAAAGTAACCTTTTGAATTATATGTTGGTTTTTCTGTAGTATTTGGTCTTGTGAAGTTTTTAGTAAAGATTCCTTATTTTTCTAAAACTGGTGTGGAGTAAATCTGTGGTGTTTTCACTGTGTTACTGTGAGTGTTGGTACAAATACTTTACACATTGCCTTTGATAGCCTAGACTGCTCAGGCCAAGCTACCTAGAGGGTGAGCAGGGGTTATCTTAACGTGTATCCCCCTTTCCCTGACTAGAAGCAAGGGTCCCTACTTGGACAGTGGTACCTACCCTGCCAACTAGAGACCCCCAGATCTAACAGTGGTGTATAACACATATTACTTTGTATGATGCACATTTGGGTTTTAATATGAGTTGATTAACATTTATGTTTGAGTACTTATTTTCAAATAAAATATTATTCGGTTCTATTTCAGGTCTTCACGAGGATGCCGATCATGGCGAAGATCATGTGACGAGGAAATAAAGGAATATGATTGGATGAAACTCCTTTCACCTATACGGCTATGAAGAACACACCCATTTATCTATCTTGAACATTCTTTAAGAGGAGTTCATTGTGAGCAGCTCACTAGCATTTGTTGGAGTGGCTTTTTTGGCATATTCTTGCAAAAATGGCAACTTAGCCAAAAGAGGGAGATCAGGTGGAAGAGCAGGTGGACCAGAAAGTCCAAGAGGTGGATTCTGGTGACTCTGAAGATGAGGGACCTCCCCAGGATTTCTTCAGGATTCCTTTTGCAGAATCGAAAACAGTTGCCAAATTATGTTACAAGACATTGTCAAGGGGTACAAGTAAAAAATACTCTTGGGGGATTACATGTATGCTTTACCATCTAAAAGCATACCATGGCAATCCTCTAAAAGCAGCAAGAAGGCAACAAGAGGCTGAAGGACCCTCAACTTCAATAGCGGTTGCAACAACACCGGGGCAGGGAGTCCCTTCAGAAGTCCAATCTCAACTTCAAGATCTGGTTCCAGAGTTTCACCGGATGGCATCATACTGCATGGATTGTGGAGTTCTAGTGCGTGCAGGAGAGCAGTCCATAACAGCTCATCTCTTCAAAAAATCATAAATGTTTTATTTTTTATTTTTGGCCCTTCATAGTTTTTCTACATTTTTGAGTGTGTGTTGAACCTTTTGCACTCACAGTTGCCATTTTTGTTTCCAGCAAAACACAAACAAAAAAATTTGAACTTTAAAAACCTCCAAACCCCCCATCTTTTCAGGTAAAAAAAGATAAGCTGAATGAATCAGTGTATGAACATGTGTATGGAGATTGAATGGGTGCATGAGTAGTGTATTCATGATTGAATGAGTGTAGGTGTGGTGCATGGTTGAATGAATTGGTGCATAATTGTGCATGGATGATTGAATGAGTGCATAAGTGGGGCGTGAATGATTAAATGAGTGCATGAGTGGTTGGATGAGTGCATGTGTAGTGCCTGGGTGATTGGATGAGTGCATCGGTAGTATATACATGAATAGATAAGTGCATGTGTAGTGCCTGGGTGATTGAATGAGTACATGGGTAGTGCATGTCTAATTCAATGAGTGCATGTGTTGTGCCTGGGTGATTTAATGAGTGCATGAATAGTGCCTAATTGATTTGATGAATGTATGGGTAGTGCCTGGGTGATTGTATGAGTGCATGGGTACTGCGTGCATGATTGTATGGGTGCAAGTGCAGTCCCTGGATCATTGGACGACTCTAAGTTTAGGGCCTGGGTGAATGGATGAGTCCAAATGTATTGTCTGGATGAATGGATGAGTGCAAGTAGAGTGTCTGGTGAATGAATTAGAGCAAGTGCAGTGCCTGGGTGATGACATGACTTCATGGGTAGTGCCTGAGTGAATGGATGGCTCCAGGGCTACCACCTGTGTGACTGGATGAGTGCCTGAGTAGTGTCTGGGAGATTGGATGGGTGCACGTGTAGTGCCTTGGTAAATGGATGAGTGCAAATGTAGTACCTGGGTAATTGGATGAGTGCAAGTGCAATGCCTGGCTGATTGCATAACTGCATGGGTAGTGTCTGAGTGAATGAATGAGTGCATGCGTAGTGCCTAGGTGATTGTGCGACCACAAGTGCAGTGCTTTGATGATTGCATGAGTGCAAGTGCAAAGCCTGGGGGAATGGATGAGTGCAAGAGCAGTGCCTGGGTGAATTAATGAGTGCAAGTGCAGTGCCTGGGTGATTGTATATCTGCATGGGCTATGCCTGACTGATTGTATGAGTGCAAGTACACTACCTGTATGACTGCATGCGTGCGAGTGCAGTGCAGTGCCTGTATGATTGGATGAGTCCAAGTGCTGTGACTGAATGAATGATTAAGTACCGCTGCAGCACCTGGATCATTGGATGAGTACAGGTACAGTGCCTTGATCATTGGATGAGTGCAAATGCAGTGCCTGGGAGAATAATAAATAAGTAAAGGTGTAGTGCCTGGGTGAATGGATGAGTGCAAGTGCAGTGTCTGAGTGATTGCATGACTGCAGCAGCAATGCCTGACTGATTATATGGGTGCAAGTGCACTGCCTGGATGATTGAATGAGTGCAAGTGCAGGACCTCGGTGAATGATTAACTGTAGGTGTAGTGCCTGGGTGAATGGATGAATACAAGTATAGTGCTGGGAGATTAGATGAGTGAAAGTGCAATGCCTGGGTGAATGGATAAGTGCAAGTACAGTGCCTGAATGATTGCATGACTGCCTGGGTAATGCCTGAGAAAATGGATGACTCCATGGACTGGATTACTGCCTGAGTAGTGCCTGGTGAATATATGAAAGCAAGTGCAGTGCCTGGATAAGAGCATCAGTGCAAGGGCTCTGCCTGGATGGTTGGATAAGTGCAACTGCACTGCCAGGGTCCTTGAATGAGTGCAAATGCAATGCCTGGGTGAATGGATGAGTGCAAGTGCACTGCCTGGGTGGATGGATGAGTGCACGTCCAGTACCTGGGTAATTGCTTGACTGCATGGGTAGTACCTGAGTAAATAGATGACTTCATGGCTACCAACCGGATGACTGCCTGAGTAGTGCTTGGTGAATGAATGAGTGCAAGCCCAGCGGCTGGGTGATTCATGACTGCATGGGTAGTGCCTGAGTGAATGGATGAGTCCATGAGTAGTGCCTGGATACTTGTATGAGTGCAAGTGCAGTGCCTGGATGATTGAATGGTGCAAATGCTGTGCCTGGGTGAATGGGTAACTGCAAGTGTAGTGCCAGGGTGCATGGATGCATGCAAGTGCAGTGCCTGGGTGAATGAATGAGTTCAAGTGCACTGCCTGGGTGATTGCATGACTACATGTGTAATAACTGTGTGAATATATCACTCCATGGGTTTCACCCGGGTGATTGGATGACTGCAAGTATAGTGCTTGGGTGAATCTATGAGTGCAAGTGCAGTGCCTGAATAAATGAAAGACTGCAAGTGTAGTGCCTAAGTGATTCTATAACTGCATTAGTAGTACCTGAGTTAAGGCATGACTCCATGGGTACCACCTGGGTGATTGGGTGAGTGCCTGAGTAGTGGCTGGGAGATTGAATGAATGAAAGTGAAGAACCTGATTGATTGGATGACTGCCTAGGTAGTGGCTGAGTGATTGAATGAGCAGAACTGTAGTGCCTGGGAGATTGGATGATTATATGAGTAGTGACTTGACGAAACCATCACTAGATTAGTGATTTGACACATGTAATATATCCTGTTCTCAATCCACTGTGAAAAAATATAAACGGAGAAAAATGTATTAGGATCTCATTTTGAACATTAGGCAGCCAAAACAACTCACAATATTTTTTTACTCCAAAACTTGAATTTAACATTGTCAAATGTTTTCCTGTGTTTTACTGTTTTCAGCTTTCATACTTCTTCACTTTCAACAGTGGCCTCTAAGAAGCATCATCATCAAATAGTGAGGGAATTTGTTTTAATCGATTGTAAAAAAAAAGAAATGTGCACAGTAGATCATTACAAATATGTCATAGTGTGCATTCCACTCACAACAAGTTTGTTAATATTGGTTTGCTGACAGGTTACTACCTTAATGAAAGCGACGATATGTTTAAACTGTTTCTGATAATTTTATATCTGGCACAAAATATCCAACAATTATGAAGCAGTCTTCATTGTTCAATATGCTTTTGTAAACATCATCCATGTTAGGCCAAATGATGTCTAAAATGTCTTGGTCCATGTACGAAAAAAATAACACACAGTACCATGTACAAGTTGCTGTAGCAGAAACAAAAGGGGGCTTAGATGCAACTCAAGTCTATTGGTATTATAGTACCTCCATTTAGTTTTTATCTGTAGTAACAAAATGTAGTCCTCCAATGTTTTTTTTAATTCCTTTCCCACAATTAAAAAGAGTCTTATGTTTCTAACAGCTTGCGGTAGACAAAACCCCTAATAAGCCCTAATAATGTCTCAGAAACATTCTTTTAGCTACTGTTTTTTACTAGAATTTGTAAAATGAGGCAAATGGTACAAGTCCATTTAACACTACATTTGCATAACAGTTCACTTCAGATTTATTATCAAAGTGATAGCCTTCCATTTTCTCATTGTACTGTAGCTTTCTTTTCTTAGGTCCTAGTTGTTTTCCTTTTTGTTCATTCTTCTTTTCAGCTCTGATAGATGCTTTGATATTTTCCGCTTTGGACACATTATCGGTTTTTCAAACACAGGATACTGGCCTAAATGAGGAACATATTGGCCTCTTAACCGATTACACTCCCTTACACAGTTCACATCAGCACTTACTTTTTTTCTCATCAAAATCAATCAGAAATTAACCAGACAATGTTATTGCGACAAATCTACATTTGGCGGGGCATATTATCAAGGACGGCGTTATCTTCTATTGGAGTTCTCCAGGGCATATTATAAAGCCCATTATCGCCGCTTTAGCGGCAGTTTTCTGCCGCTAAACCGGCGATAATTTTAACCCCGTCCTTGATAATATGCCCCCAGATTCCTTCTTTGAATGCACTACTACCAATATTAACAAGAGCTGTATCTACACTTAAACCTTCTGATTTGTGGGTAGTTACTGCAGACGCTAAAGACACTGGGAACTGCTTTCACTGTGCATACAAGTCTTTCACGAGTAGGAAACGTACAAATCTTCTACAAATCTGCTTAACTTCAACAACATCATCAAATTTTATGGCTAAGTATTCCACGTCATGTCTGTTTGAATAATTAATACATTTCATACCTTTACCAATAGCGCAATTCACTAGTTCTTTTTCAACATTTAAATTACAGAGTAAGTTTACACGACAATATTTACAGATACCTAAGTGTTTGTCTAATCCTGCAGTTTTTGACACAAAAGTTTCTAAACTATCCAATTTTGATTACAGTTTTTCTCCTAGTAGCACTGAAACTCATTGATGTGCCGTTTTGTCATTTGTTCTAATTTTGATGATCTCTTCTTTTTCCAGTTGCAATAACTGTCCATTGAATTTACTACTCTCCTCGAAGACTATTAAGGGGCCGATTCCGATCCAGGCCGGAAATCATACTGACCGACACGGACCGGGACAGAATTCCAACCGACGCGTACACGCACTGTACGACCTGCGAAGTACGATGCGTTTCATACAAGATACAAATGACCCACACGGAGTATATTCAGTCTGACGGAAATGTAGGGAAAATATTGACTCGCTCGTAAATGGACCCAGAACCCTTACGACCGACACGGACCGGGATTAGTTACGACCGACCCGAACACGCGCCGTACGACCTGCGAATTACGATGCAATGCATGTTATATGAAACCGTCTCACACGGAGCTCAAGACGTAAAACAGAAACGTACGGAACATAGGGAATAGCAACGAAAAGTGTCCGTCACGCGTACGCGAACGCTGCAACATAGCACATTGTGAGTGAGACTGACTTGTATCACCCTGCAATTGACTCTGTAAGCATCCGTTCAGGTCAACTGAACGTCTCCGTCATGCTCAAAATAAATCAACAAAAATAGACAGAAAAAGGCCAAACAAGCATTGCCCAAAGAAATAAAAATACAAACTAAGACACACCCACAACCCCACCTATTTAAAGGAGCAAAATCCATACTATGATCCTTTGCAAATTCCATAGAGCTGCCAGAAGGAAACACAACACACTGCACTGACAGACACACTCACAACTCACACAACACACAACCTTTACACCATTAGCACCTCACTAAAACCACTCTCACAAACACCCAGCTGAACTCACATCCACTTGCCCTCACTTCCACCCTAAAACATACATCAATCTCAACCATCACCCATCACCATGCCCCCAAAGAAGAATCCAAAGTTCACAGATAGTGAGTTGGAAGTGATGGTCGGTGACATTCTCAGAGTAGAGCCACAGTTATTTGGCACATTGGTCCAACAGACCCCCCTGTCCCAGAAAACAAAGATGTGGGAGAGGATTGTGAACAAGGTGAAGGCACAAGCAGCTTGCCTGCGCACAATGGACGACATCAGGAACAGGTGGTACGACATACGCAGGAGGGTCAAGAAGCTCATCGGCAAATACCATGTCCTGAGCCAGCGTACTGGTGGTGGCGCTCCTGCCAAACCTGTGCATTTCACTTCCTGGGAGGTGAAGGTGTGGGCCATCCTCCCACCCATGGGCATCCATGGATTATCCGGAATACCAGAGCCTGGTGAGTAAACAAGCAACTAATCTAAATTGAGAGGCCATAGCAATCCACACCCACAGACATTTCAGGGGGTGAGTGAAACCATTCACTGTTATCAAGCCACATCAACCCAAACATAAATATCCTGTGATGTGTATGCCAGTTAGATAAACACAATACCTGCAATCTCTCAGTAACATGTAACTATGTCAATACATGTACAAATGTACTGACAAATACAGCAAGGATATGGCACTAAACACCCAGAAACACAGTCAGCCATCTTGCTAGCACAGTTACAGTCACTCCCAGGGATGCAGAGTCCCAGGAAGGAAGGCTAGGTTTGCTGGGAAGGTGGGTGTAGCCAAAATCATGATGGGAGTCGTAGTCACTGTCAACAGTCCTCCTCCCAAATGGCCCAGGAATACCCCCATGCACCATGCTCACCTCACAGGGAGTAGAAAAGTCCTGCCAAGATGGCTGACACTGGCCTCTGGTGTGGGGAGCACAAGGCCCTGCTGGGAGTAGTGCTCAAACAAACACCAGGCACCACTGTCTGACACCTTGAATGTGAAGTTTGACTCACTGTCATATAAGCATGGTTCATGATGGCCTATCTGGGCTGTGGGGGAGGAGGAGTGCTAGCTCTGACCACATCTACCAGCAATCCCTATCACACACACACCCCTCCCACCAACACCAAACACCACACCTGGGACTAAGCCCAACCTGAGACTCAAGGTAAATCTACTTCAAAGATGCCTAACACTGGGCCCTGGGGTGAGGAGCACTAATCCATGGTGGGATCTGTGTTCAAATTCAGACCGCAACTAACAACATACCTGCAATGTAACAGGAAAGCTCACCATTCACAAATGGCGCGAAACTTAGCATAAACTCACAGCAGGGCAATGTGATGCAAACAGCAGTCACATGCTGCTGCCATCTTGTTTGCACACATTCACTACCAGGAAATCTAAGTCACAGAAAGGAAGTTTGGGTATGCTGGGAAGGTGGGTTTAGCCGAAAGCATGATGGGAGTCGTAGTCACAGCCAACAGTCCTCAGTCCACTTGGCCCAGGAATACCACCATGCACCATGCTCACCTCACAGGAAGTGGAAAAGAACTTCCAAGATGGCTGACACTGGCCTCTGCTGTGGGGAGCACAAGGCCCTATTGGGACTTGGGCTCCAACAAACAACAGGACAACACTGTCAGACAACTTGAACATGAACCTTGACTCACTGTCGTGGAAGCATGGTTCATTAGGCTTATCTGGTCCAGGGGGGAGGAGGAGTGCTACCTCAGACTACATCTACCAGCAGGCCCTGTCACACACACCCCACCCACCAACATCAAACAACACACCTGTGTCAGGCACGGGAGTGCACTTGTATCGCAATAAACACGTAAGTCAATTAATCAATACATGAGCTGTCCATGCACACAGCTCTATGTGCACATAAAAACGCATCAGGTTTTCATGACAATGTTCTAAACCAACATTGGCATCTGCCTGTGACAATTGAGGACAATGCAATGCACATACACTCATCATGAAGCACAGTAGCAAATTTACTGTGTGTGATACGTTGATGTGTGCTGAAGCACAACATACATTGTGTGTCTCTTCCACCCACTGGGGCAGCTGGGGAAACTGCAGGTACAGAAGAAGAAAAATCCCAGTCCCAGACTCTGGCTGATCCTGAGCTTCCCGGTGTGGATGCCTCTCAGTCCTTTTCGGATAGCGACGAGCGACCTGGCCCCTTCGGTGTGGATCAGCGTGCAGCACCAGCAGATGTAACAACAGCACTCCCTGCCACCACTCCTGTTACATCTGCGAACACCCAGATGACCCCTACCAGCACGGACAGACCAAGTCAACATAACACCGAGGGAACAGCAACACAGGGCACCCTGGATGTGGTGGACAATACCACAAGTGCCAACACAGAAGGAGTGCCATTGTCATCTGTGCCTGGTCATGCTCATGTGGGTAGGGGTGATGGGAGTGGGGGCAGGCTGAGGCCACGGCCTGAACATGGTGCTGCACCGCAAGCTGATCCACAGTTGGGACACATCATACAAGCCTATCAGGAAAGCAACGGAGACTTTGGCCAGGTAGTGGGGCTCCTCAGGTACATTAAACAACAGCAGGCTGAACATCATACCAGATTGGACTACCACATGGCCAGAGTGGAGACACACATGTCCCGCATGGAGTCCAAAATGGACAAATTTGCTGAACTCACGGCGGTTCATAGGGACATACTCACATGCCTTCGCCAGATTGCAACCAACATGTCCACACCTCCCTGTGTGCCCACTACATCTGTTGCCACAACATCTGCAACTGCCACAGGGAGGGATGAGGACTCTGGTGGAGAGTCCACCGAACCGGCCCAGCCTGCACCTGAGGGTCCCCCTAAAAAGAAGAAGAGGGGTCGTCCAAAGAAGGACAAGTGAGAGCCAGCTGGCCATGCACTTCCCCCAGGAAGTGAACACCTGCTCCTGATATCCTCCATTGTGTGCAAACCGTTCACCTTGTTGACTGTCACTGAACTCTCCCACATGTGATGGAGGGTCTATGTGTGAACAATGAATCAAATGACTGTGGACTTCACTCAGTAAATTTCATCTACCAACACTACCGCTCCTCTGTGAATTTTGTATTCCTATTGCACTGTACAGCACTTTCTATTACATATACTATTCTCACACATGTATGTAAATAAATTCATAATCACACAAGACTTGACTCTGTTGTAAATTTAAATGGGTTTTCACATAGAGATGACGACATGCTAAAGAAAGACTGTGCATGCAAACTACTGCAGCAATGTAAACACAGTCATGTGAGTCATGTTGATGTGAAACATATGAGAGATACACACTACTAGGTCAACACAGCACTAATTTACTATGCCCATCATACTCATTGCCCCCAACATTGTGAACTGAAAATACACAGAAATGCACATACACAACACTCATGCAGAGGCAGTGCTAATCAAGCCACAGGTAAAGTATGCTAAAGAATGTCAAATGTGTGGATACAGAGGAAGCACATCACAAAGTGGTGCACACCTCCATTACACATGCACAACAAGTGAACTAAACAACAGATGCAAGGTATCCTCGCATGACAGTGAGCCCAAAGTAACCAAGAGGATCAGAAATGCCAGTACTGGGGTGTGTGGGATGATGCTACTGGCTTCCATGAAAGCTTGCACTCTGTAACTGGATTGTGTGTTTTGGAGGTCCCATGTCACCAGACAACAGCCAAAGGACACTGTGAAGGACAGACATACAACAGTATTGAAATTACTAAATGACTGTATACATCTACAATACACATTACATACACAATTCCCAAGAGTTGTGAAAACAACCTATGAATCTTGTCAACACTGTTTGGGAGAACATACTAACTCAAAGGACACATCAATGCAACGACCATGTCAATTAGCATGCAGCCACACGTATGCACCCACATTGCACTACAAAAACACATATCAGGCACAGCAAAAACGTAGACAACTCATCACCGTATACTCACAATTATGAGAAAAAGTTGTTGATGAGCTGAGTCCGGACATCCCCCTCACCCTCATCGTCACTCGCTACATGACTCAGGCCTGGATCCTCCCCTGCTGGCGGTTGATGGTCGTCATCATCTTCGATGAGAGGCAGCTCCTCCCTCACTGCCATGTTGTGCAGCATGCAACACACAATAAATATCTTGCACACCTTTTCAGGTGCATATTGGTAGGCCCCTCCTGTCCGGTCCAGGCAGCGGAATCTGCTTTTCAGGAGTCCAAATGTCCACTCTATCACTCGCCTGGTCCGCCCATGTGCTTCATTGAAACATAGCTGCGCTGGTGTGACTGGGTTTCTAAGAGGTGTCAGCAACCACGGCATGTTGGGGTATCCGGAGTCACCTACATACAAACAAACAAACATGTCATGGGTCATGAAAGAGCGTTAAATTCCAAGATACTAAAAACACACAAGGTAAACAGAGATTACACACCAACAAGCCAGGCACGATGGTTCTGCAGCTGTGACATCATCTGTGGGGTCCTGCTATTCCTCATGATGTAGGCGTCATGTGTGGAACCATGGAGATGGGCACAGACATGTGATATTGTCATGTCCTGAAGACATACCACCAGGGCATTAATGGAGTGGAAATGTTTTCTGTTTCTGTATGTCTGCTCATGTGCTTGTGGTGGTACCAAAGCAACATGTGTACTATCAATTGAGCCTATAACATTTGGCATCCTTCCCAGTGCAGAGAAGTCACCCTTTATGCCAGGCATTTGTTGTGGGTTTGGAAATTTGATGTATCTGTTCATATGACACAACATTGCCTTCAAAACATCACGTAACAAACGGCTGAACATGGTCTGTGACATCCCACCAGCACCAGCCACAGTGTATTGGAAGGTTCCCGTGGCAAAGCAATGTAGGGTTGCCATCACCTTCACCTTGGGGGTGAGCGCAGTAGGATATGCCCGTCCAGGTTGTAAATGTGGGGCCAACTGCTCTGCCAAATCCTCAATCAGTGGTCTTGTGAAGCGGTAACATTGGATGCAGTCACTTTCCGCCATGGTTGCAAGGTCTGGGAAGGGTCTGTGGACATTTGCCCTCCTGCAGTATATAGGTAATCAAAGAAAGATTGTCAGTTCCCCTACATATGTGGCAATGACCATGCTAAATAGCACATGCTACATCATATCAAGACACAATTGAGTCAGCTGTGTGTGATTCAGCATGGACACATATGCCAGCTATGTGCCCCTCACCTAACATATCAGCTCCACATGGTGAGACAACAAGTGCTATGCTATGCTGTTGACAATCTATAGGTTCTGTCACAGTACATCTGAACAAATGTCACATACAAAACACACACCTCAGTGACTAGTGAGGATAGATGTGTTGGCAAAATTACAGGTGTTTGTAAGTTACACACACAGGGATCATGTATTGCCACATGGACACAGTCATTATGTAACGTCTGAAGTACACGTAACAACACAAACATTAAACACACATGATGTGCTAACAGGCTTGTTTGCAGGGCATACATGGATGTCTGTGACACACAAACACAACAGCAACTCACATGCCCAAATCATATGGATGTTGGAAAGGATTCACATCCACAAAATACAATTAGGTACATGTGCGTAGCACTATAGGCAAATAGCCATGATGTACCCCACAGTGGTAGCCCAGGAACACCCTGTAACACAGTACATTTCATGTGCAATATTGGGTGTATGTAACATGTAATTAGACAATGTACCCCTTTAACTGTGCCCAGGCCATGGGTGTTGATCAGCAAAGTTCTCACTCACAGTAGTGAGGTGCATCACACACAATGCTTTTTGTCACCATGTAACAAGGCACATCATGGTAGTGTGTGCCACAATGAGCCACATCAAATATGACATGTGTAGACATGTACCCACACATTTGATGAAGCCTGAAATGTGATTACGTGTACTGTGTGACAGGCTGTCAGTGTGTTTTAGAGCACCTGAGTCCCTGCCAAAATATCTTGTTTGGCATCCTTTGGCCATTGAATGTAATGGTGACTGACGCGGGTAAAAATTCAAAAGACACGTCGGACACTTTAGAACCAAGACGTACGCGCGTATTGGCCATTGAATGTAATGGTGACTGACGCGGGTGACCATCTAAAAGCCGCGTCGGACACATTCGAATCAAGACGTAAGCATGCATTGGCCACTGAATGTAATGGTGACTGACGCGGGTGAACATTCAAAAGACGCTTCGGACACTTTCGAACCAAGATGTACGCACGCATTGGCCATTGAATGTAATAGAGACTGACGCGATGAACATTCAAAAGACGCGGCGGACACTTTCGAACCAAAACGTACGCACGCATTGGCCATTGAATGTAATGGTGACTGACGCGGGTGAAAATTCCAAAGACGCGTCGGATACATTCAAACCAAGACATACGCGCGCATTGACCATTGAATGTAATGGTGACTGACGCGGGTGAAAATTCAAAATACGCGTGTGACACATTTGAACCAAGACATATGCACGCATTGGCCATTGAATGTAATGGTGACTGACGTAGGTGAACATTTAAAAGACGCGTCGGACGCTTTCGAAACAAGACGTACGCACCGTGTGCAGACAGATTCCGTTGGCTCACTGCAACAATGTTCCAAAGTCAATGTTGTCATGATAAGGAAAATTTGAAGGATGCGGAAGGCGTGTCTGATGCGTTCAATGTCATGGATTGGGTAATTTCGGATAATGCGAACGACTCTGACCTATCTCTTTGACCGCATCGAACTGATTCTGCCTCAGCAGCACAGATATAAGGCTGTCTGTTCCCCAGAGACTTCACTTGCCTGCACTACATGCTACAGGATTGGATCTCACAACACCACTGCTGATTTCTCTGCATCCTTTGTGTTCTGCATGGCACGTACTGTGGAGAGAGCACCATCATTCACAGAGGAGGTGAACCAGGCACTGCTGGACAGCCTCCTTCCACAGTACTGCAAGCTGTATGGGAATCCAGGGAAGCAGGTGAGTGTAGAGTCCACTGCCTTTTCAATTGTACATGTTGTCTGACTGGCACTACTAGCATTGTGATCACAAAGGGCAAGCATGCCCACTGAGTAAGTTTAAGTCTCAGAGTGTGTAGATGCATGTACTGCAATGGGTGACAACTTGTCACGTAACACCCATGGAGGACTATTGACATGGACTGGCCATTGGCCTTTTGTCATTCCGGACTTGGAATTATTTTCTTTTTTTACCTGCTGAATAAAGTTTATTTTTGGTATTTACTTGAATTGCATTTCAAGTACATAATATTACTGATGAGTGTACTGAAGTTGCTGTTGTGATATTGTTTGTTAACAACAATAGATATGGTGTTGTGATGGACTGCAAGTGGGCCATGGTATATGTGTCCTATTACAGTATGTCTCCAAATCATCATTGGCTGTGAATTCAGGTTGTCATGATCCCAATACTTTTGCACAGGGAGTGTAAGATCCTTTGCAGCACTTCACATCTTTGGTTTACACTGTTTCTGACTAGTTCTGTCTCCCCTGAACATGCATTTTAACGCATGGATGATGAAAAAATCATCTGTGTCATCAGTGAAACTTGCTATACATGTGTTTTGGGTATGTGCAGATGACTTAAGGGACACTCAGATACGCAGGCTGATGTGACCAGAGCTTTCAGTGTGTTGTAATTGTTGGCTCAATGTCGAGGTTTTGTTTGGACATGACACAGCTCTGCAAGGTGAACATTTGAAACAGCTGTCCTTTACATGGGTGGAGTCACCTCATTGCATTGTGTTATTCCGTGACATTGCCTGAGCACATGGTGTGTGTTTTGTGTGCCTGAATCTGTGTGCTCCTATTCCTTTTTCTACCCAGCCTGTGTTCCCTTCAGATGTCCCTGTTTGTGATGCTTGCTGTGTTGTCCTGTGTTTTTTCTACATCTTTGCCCTTGTGTTTCTGGGATGTGGGTGCTGTGAAACTACTAGTCATGGGGTTTCATCCCTGGATCTGGTTGATGTAAGGGCCTGCACTGTGGCCAAAGGCGCATATGACATCAGACTGATTCCCCAAGTCACATTTGTGTTTCCAACATAAGCTTGTTTACAGGATGTGGTATGTTTCTGTGAGTTTGTCACTTGTATGTGTGTGTGACTGTTTCCACTCATCAGTTCCTAGCCTTCAATGTTGGATGATGTCAACATGTGTTGTATGTGGTTCTCCTAGGGTTTTCATCATTCTGGGACTGTGACAGCCATCCCAATGTGTCTGATACATTTCACGTCATGGACATGTATCTCATACTAGGCAGTGTGACAGACATTGAGAAGGTTTGGTGAGTGGTCATGTGTAATGTGTTTGTACACATTAGATCCCACCACCGGGAGTGTCATGGGTGCATGTGCTATGATGACAGTCGATGTTGGAAAAGCTGATGCACAATGGTGCGGTTCATGGTGTGTGGTATTGAGACAGGCCAAATGTGGGTTGAGTGATGGCTAGGCCACTCCCTACATTGTGGTCACACATTACAGGCCATGCCCAGATAATTGTGTTTGTGTATGGGTGATGGTAGTTGATCTGTTGATACACATGACACAGTGGGTACAGGTGAATATGCTCCACAATATGGGCAACATTCAAAATTGAGCCTCACATAGGGGTCATCATAGAGGTTACTGTTACCACAAAGTAGTGTCCTTGAGTGTACTGCTGGAATGGCTCTGGTTCTTGGTGTGTTGGTGACTGTCCCGCCCAGCTTGTTGCACATGTGTCTGTTGTGAACACGGTCATCTGACAATTCCATGTTGTCCACAAGGAGGTACCCAATTAATGAGATACTTCTGTATTGTACAAAAACCGCATATGTCTCATTGTTGTTCAGCCCCCCATCATGTGTGTGTTTGCTGTAGTGTGGGGACACTTTAGACGCACACACACACATGTTGTGTATGTTCTGCAGTGTGTGGCTGGCTGGTTGTGTTAGTGCGTCTGCACACATGTATTGACATGAGTTTTGTGGCGCATTGAGTGGATGTTGGTAAGAGTTTTTATATCTACTGGTTTGGGGACTCCTATATCGTCTGTCTGCTCATTCATCATGTTTACTGTTTCCCATTGATGCCACAGTATGGTATGTCATCACCTAATTGCTGCTGTCTCCGTGTGATTCCTCTGTATGTGTGTGATTCCTCTGTATGTGTGTCTGTTAGTGAACATATGTTTTTAGGCATCATGATGGTCACTTCTTACATTGTCCTATTGTACATTTGGGGCATTGTCAGCCCCATGGTTGATGCTTGTCTGCACATAGCTGAGGGTATTTTTGTAGGCACAACAACGTTTTCCTCAACATATCTATGTTTGTGTGTCACACAACCTCTACTTACTCACTACATTGCTTGGAGCCAGGAATCATACCCGATTTGGAATCCCTTCACTCACCTTTTGATCACTCTAGTGAGGGGGTGAACCCCATTTGCACAAAAATCCTGATATTGGGGGGTTGAACCCCACACCCACCTTTTGGTCACAGCAGTGAGGGGGGGGTTAACCCTATTTCCACATTGATCCTGACATGGGGGGTTGAACCCCACACTCACATTTTGGTCACAGCAGTGAGGGGGTGTTCCTTAGTTCCACGTTCTTCATGACAATGTTGGGGGTTTGAACCACGCAATTACCTTTTGGTCACAAGTGTGATGTCAGTTGAAGTACGTTTTCCCTTTCAGTGTCACTGTGGCTGGCATTTTACACACAATTTACAATCTGCCCATGATAGTGGTGGGTGAGTATTCGGCCATCCACCCCCTTATGGCCTGGACAACGCTGGCAGTGATATCCATCCACCCCCTATGGGTTGAGTAATGCTGGCAGTGCTAGCCATCCACCCCCTATGGGTTAAGTAATGCTGGCAGTGATAGCCATCCACCCCTATGGGTTAAGTTATGCTGGCAGTGATAGCCATCAACCCCTCTATAGGTTGAGGCTGCTGGCAGTGATAGCCACCCACCCTTCTATAGGTTGAGACTGCTGGCAGTGATAGCCATCCACCCCTCTATAGGTTGAGACTGCTGGCAGTGATAGACATCCACCCCTCTATAGGTTGAGACTCCTGGCAGTGATAGCCATCCACCCCCTATGGGTTAAGTAATGCTGGTAGTGATAGCCATCTACCCCCTATAGGCTGGACAATGCTGGCAGTGCTAACCATCCACCCCTCTATAGGTTGAGACTGCTGGCAGTGCTAGCCATCCACCCATCTATAGGTTGAGACTGCTGGCAGTGATAGCCATCCACCCCTTGTGGAAATTTAGCTTGCAAACTGAACATTATCTGCGCCATCTTGTCTCTCCCCAGCGCAACACACAGGAAAGCGCATGGCAGCCATTTTAGGCACCCTGGTCTCTCCCTGCTCATTGCCGATCGCCAGCGCGTCACCCTGGCGCTGCAAGCATCCCCCGCACGCCGGCCACCCCCGCTCTCTCATACACGGGCCATAAACCCTCTCCTTCTGTGCGACCCTGCCATGGAACCGCATCCCACGCCTGACCGACATCCCATACATGGTCATGCATCTCTTTGACAACCCCCTTCCTCTGCGCCCCATTGTCCGAACCGATCCCAGGCCATCACCTAGCCCTGCGGTTGCAGTTTATTGCCCCTACTGTAAGGGAAACACCCCACATCAAAGGGATTACAGTAGATCAAGGCCCCCACCCCCTGAGACCCGACCGGTCACACACCCCCCCGGGAATTGGCGGAATATCCTGCTGTGCGATAGCCATCTCCTACTGCGGGTGGGGTGAGAACTTCTACTGTAGCTATGCGTGGGATCGGATCTGAGCCAGGGATTCTGAGGATGTTCTTTCATGCATCAAAGTGATCTCAAGAATGTGCCATGTATGATAACCCTGCAATAAAGTCATAAACGTGTGTATAAGAGGCCAGGTCTCAGAGATGCAGTTAGAGCACCTCGTGACGATACCTTGCTGTCTGATCTGATGTGTTCTGCTCCGACGGAATAAAACTTTGTTTCCTGCCTTCCAGTCTCCGGCGCCTGCCTCTTTCATTGGTAAATTATCGAATGGTATGAGAGGCGATTACCGCCGGGCAATACTTGAAGGGTTATCGACTGAAACTGCCGCTACCATTTAACAATTGACGTCCCAAGCGTGGGGCCCATCAGCGACACGTGGATCCAGTGGGAGAGGTCCCGACGACAGAGTGAACGACTGCAACGATCGGGAGAGCTCCTGCCCGATAGACCCTCATCTGGCAGCCGATCATCCGAACTTCACTGATTCCGAGCAGACCTCTCTCGAGCGATTTACGGTCCTGACTGGGAACCATCAGGAGTGCCGCGGCAATAACGGAGAATAGAGGACGATCAGGCGCAGGAGGCGGGAGACGAGAAACTGTCCACGCGGTCCGGGTAAGGTCGTGAAACACGACAAATTGCGAAACGATTGATTGATTGATTGATGGAAAAATACTAGTATTGCTTATTGATTGTTCTCTTTGAGATATTCGCTGTCTACAAACGGGGAGGAGTAGAAATACTCTCTCTCTCTCCCTTTGCAGATAGTGAAGGGTAGGTAACGCAGACTTTTGTCCCCGTTGTAACCCGTCGTGCCTATCTTTATCTCCCCACTGATTGATTGTCCGAACATTGATTGTTTTGAAGGATAGTGCTCTTTGAGATATTCTCTATTTGCAAATAACGTAGAATAGAAATATTCTGTCTAGTCTTTGCAAATAGTGAAGGGTAGGTAACGCAGACTTTTGTCCCCATTGTAACCCGTCGTGCCTATCTTTATCTCCCCATTGATTGATTGATTGTCCGAACACTAGTTGTTCGATATTGGTTCTTTGGAGGTATTCTCTGCTTACAAATAACGAGGAATAGAGATATTCTGTCTAGTCTTTGCAAGCAGTGAAAAGATAGGTAGTGCTGACTTTTGTCCCCGTTGTAACCCGTCATGCCTATCTTCTCCCCACTGATTGGTAGTTGGTTCTGCCCGGACCGCTTATTAGAGGTGAACCATCCGGCTCCACTGGAGGGCACCCCTAATAAGGACATGTTCACTAAATATGGACTAGTCGCCGTGGCTTATAGCAAGCTATGGCATAAATATACCAAGAAGGGCCCCGAGAGTCAGTGGCCACTGATGGGATCCTTCGACGACAATAAGATAGAAATGCTAGAAATAGCTCTGCGTAGCAATAAGACGACGCCTACTATGCTTGACAGTATCGGCATGTGGCGCAAAGAAGCAACACAACGGAAAAAGAGGGAAGAAGTAAAAGCAGAAAAGGAATTACGAAAGGCAGCTCACCTTGCCGCTAGAAAGTTAGAAGAAGAAATAAAGGAGAGAAGGGAAACTAAACTAAGACAGGAGCCCGAAACATCAGGGGATTTTAATCTACATCTCGAATCTAAATCAGATGCACAAACTATTAACTTCACTCAAACCCTTGATATGTTCAATTTTAGGCAACTTGTTACTTCACCTACTCACTCCCTGGGTCACACCCTTGATGGAGTTTGTACTAACTCTTCCTCACTATTCATATCGCCCCCTTCGCCACAGATCTGGTCGGATCACTCCCTAATCCCATTCTACATTACGAGTACAAATCCGTCAGCCCGCAGTAAAGCCAATTCCTTCCCTAACAACCACATCAACTGGAAAAAGGTCCAAGATAACCTCATCCTTAAACCCCCAATACAAACTCAAGCCCCCATTCTATCTGGTAACATCGACACCGACGCCGACCTCTTCCACAACTGGATCACACAGGAACTGACTTCCAGAATCCCACCTTTACGCCCCCGCACCTCCCGGTGTAAAACCAAAACAAATGCCCCTTGGTTTACACCTGAGCTAGCCAATGCTCATTTGTTATGCAAAAAGGCAGAACGTAAATGGCGAAAGACATACGAGGTGATAAATCGTCTTTCATATATCGCTACAAGGAAAAACTATCTCTCTGAAATCAAAACGGCCAAAAAAAACTACTACGTAAACGCCATCAAAAACTCCTGCCAAAAACAAAATGCACTATTCGCGATAGTAAAATCATTTACGCAGCCCAAGGCACTTTTGCCTGAAATTCCCCCTTCTCAGAAGTTCTGCGACCAAATCTCCGACTACTTTGAGGACAAAATTGCCTCTATTCAAATCAACTTTCCCCCCCCAGCTACTCCACCAGTACCCCTTCCACCGGACCCTCAAGGCAACCCTTTTAGCAGCTTCTCCCAGGTTACATTAGACCAAACTAGAGAAGCCATTCTGGCTTGCAAATCCGGCTCCCCGTCTGATCCTTGTCCCCCCAAAATACTTCACCAACTAATTGACGTGGTCAACCCGACCATTAACAACCTAATCAATACATCGTTCAGCACAGGCCTAGTACCCAGCCGTTGGAAAAAGGGAATAGTCAAACCCCTGATGAAAAAGGCAAACAAACCCCCGACAGACCTTACCAACCTTCGCCCGATATCGCTGCTTCCGGCCTTGGGAAAAATATCGGAACAACTAGTTCATAGCGAGCTAAAACGCTACCTGGACCATAACAATATTCTTCACCCCCAACAATCGGGCTTTCGGCCTAAACATTCGACCGAAACCGCGCTAATTGAACTATCAGATACCATAAAAACCTTACAAGATCAGAGGAAAAACTCCATTCTCATTCTTCTTGACCTAACGGCAGCGTTTGACACTGTCTCCCACCCCATCCTTATCAGTAGACTCATGGACATCGGCATCTCCGATTCCGCTCTATCTTGGATACAATCCTTCCTCTCTGACCGATCTCAAATTGTCGCTCTGGGCCCCTTCCACTCCAAAGAAAAGCCAGTATTCTCTGGTGTCCCGCAGGGGTCCATCTTGAGCCCCCTCCTCTTTAATATCTACCTTATCCCCCTTCTAACCCTTATTGAATCATTCGGCATACCTGTCACCTCGTATGCCGATGATACACAACTCATT
Organism: Triturus cristatus; assembly: GCF_964204655.1. NCBI lineage: Eukaryota > Metazoa > Chordata > Amphibia > Caudata > Salamandridae > Triturus > Triturus cristatus. The sequence continues at coordinate 404,923,979 of NC_140588.1, read as the reverse complement.
GTGCCGCTAGAGGCTAATTCTACTGAAGCAGAACTCAACCTTAAACACTGCTTGACCGAAGTCTTCCGATGGATGGACAACAACCACCTAAAATGCAACTCAAGTAAAACGGAGATCCTTCCAATCGGAAAAAACATCTCCTTCTGCCCTGCACTCTGGTGGCCAGACAATTCAGTTGCCCCCCCCTCTGACAGTGTCATCAGCCAGGAATCTTGGCGTAATCTTCGACTCCGATCTCTCTTTTGATCAGCATGCCAGAACTGTCGCAGGCACATGCATCGGATTGATCAAATCCCTCAGAAAGTTCTTCGACTTTCTCCCTCTCGATGCCAGAAAAACGGTGACAGTGGCTCTCATAATCTCACGCCTGGATTATTGTAATGGCCTGCTCGCAGGGGCAAAAAAGAGCACAATTTTGAAACTACAGAGCGTACTACATACAGCCGCGCGTTTAGTCCTTGGACTACCCCGTAGATCTTCCATCACCGCAGCGCTTCGATCCCTTCACTGGCTACCTCTTCACAAAAGAATTCTCTTTAAAATTTTGATCATAGCCTTCCGGGCCTACAATAAAACAGGCCCTAAATACCTTAACAGACGTTTTCCCCACTACACCCCTAGTCGACACCTTCGCTCGACCCATGACAATCTCATCCTTCCTTCCAAATACAATTTGATAACTAAAGGTGGGAAAACCCTCAGTTTCCTTGCCACCAAAGCCTGGAACAAACTGCCCAAAACACTCAGACAACTCACCCAGGAAAAACCTTTTAGAAAACTTCTTAAAACCTGGATTTTCTCTCTCCCAGACAATTATTCCAAAGCAGCTATCTAATCCTCCTGGACTGGTTCTCATAGGATCTTTAGCGCCAAGATGCTCCCTTCGGAGCGAACGCTGCGCTCTATAAATACCCCACAAATATCAAATATCAAATATCAGGCCAGTACCCTGTTAGGACCCCCTCTATGCTCTACCCTGAGTTGTCATCTAAGCAACGAACGAATGACAAATACTATTAGGTCCCCCGATCATTTACATGCCCCCTCCATACGCACCCTCCCAATCGGTAGTGCAACACCCACAGCCCCCAAGCACGAGCGAAAGCAGTACAGGGGCCTCGGTCCTCACGGCCTTCGCACCGGCCGAGCCTCTTGTACTGAACACAACGTCGACAATAACGTTGGATGACCCTGAGATGAGAAAGAAAGATTCCACCAGAATGAATCGACTAACAAAGGATGAACGAGCAGGAATCGACAAGATAGTAGGGACACTGGTAGAGCGAAAGGAAAGTGAGGAGTATATAACAGACGTGTATAACTCGTATGCCGACAACCGCAGACGACACTTTGTCGTACGACTTTGTTATCACGCCCTGAATACATATGAGGATAGGTACCACGATAAAGGTCCCGAAGGCTTAGCGGCCCTATATAGGAAGGTAGACATTGGGGAAGAAGGAGAGGGCGATGTGACGAACCTCTTCACTCGTACACTCGAGGTCTATCGACACCTTAAAGAACACAGACCGATAACCAAAGCAGAAACTCCCATAGCGACTAAGCCCCAGGCAGGAAGGACTGATACCATGATGCCCATCAAAGAGGCCGCCCCCTACTGGGTCCCCCCACGAGGTCAGGGAACACATGACGACATCAACCACCAAGATGCGAAGGGAAGGGTTGTATATAATTGGGTCTACCAGCCATGGGACCGACAAGATATTTTGACCTTTAGAAAAACTCTACCCGACTTAAGAAAAAAACCCGACTGCCTTCTACACCGAACTAGGTACAGCCTCAACAATAATGACTTTAGCAGATATCGACTTGTTCTTCGGGTTATGTCTGCCGGCTGATGTGTGGAAGCAAATCCGGAAAGTTGACCACGCTGAGCCGTTCGGATATACCTGGGTACAACTCGATACCATAGATAAACAGCGAGAACCGGGACAGAAACCCCCGAAAGCCATATTGGAGCTCCCAGACAAGATTGTACAGAATTTGAAGACTCTAATCCCAGAAAGAAAGGTAGACTGGTCGATAGTGACGGCTTGTCGCCAGAAACCCCAGGAGGATGTGTCTGAATACTTCTCTCGATTCGAGACTGTGTTTTCCGATTATAGTGGCCAGGACATGACCACCGCAACCGGACATCACCTCTTTGTCCAGAATTATGTGAAGGGTCTGTCACAAGAAGTCTCCCAGAAGCTACAGACCAGTGAGAGTAGTTGGGCAGCCTCCAAACCCGCAGCAATCCTCCAGATGGCCCAATACTACGAAAACCAAAAGAATGAGAACGATAGGGCGTCAGAGAGGAAGAAAAAGGAACTGAAGGAGAGGGTAATGATAGCACAGTTGCAAGGGGTGACCATAGGAAGGGAACCCCCAAAAGGGAATTACCAACCAACCGCCCCTAGAAAGCTACCCCCTAGAGACCATACACCTGCACCCTACAACGGACGGAGAGACTTAGATGGGAACCAATGTGCGTTCTGTAGAGGGTTCGGACACTGGAAATCCCAGTGCCCGGTCCTTCTGGAATTGAACAAAAATAGGGACCCCAGAGACACAGCATATGACCCTAGAAATAGAGGACAGGGACGAGGGTACACGAACGACGCCATCAACGACAGGCCAGGCAGACCAAACACCTTTGATCGCCCCCGACAAAACCAGTGTCAGCAGTCCGACTATGAAAGCACCCATGACTTCGCATAGGACCGCCAGGGGCAAGGGAGGGATCCAGTCGAACTCCGTGTTGACCAGCAAGGTCCTTACGTCACTGCTAAGGTCTTGGGCACAAAGTCTCCATTCCTGGTAGATACTGGGGCGACACGTAGTGCGTTATCTAAACGACTGATTCCTAGGGCACCCTTGTCTGGCTCACACGTAACCTCAATAGGCTTCGATGGAACGCCCTCCACTAACCCCTTATCAGCACCAATCTCCTTTAACTTAGAAGATAACGCCACTGACACAACCTTTCTGCTCTCCTCCAACACCCCCGATGCTATTATAGGACTTGATTTGCTAAAACATTTCCGAGCTACCATAATATGCTCCCCAGACGGAGTTCGAGTCATCCTGCACGATAACCCAGATCTGTCCAGACCTTGCCACACACGACGTATGCTCTCTATAACTGATGCTGACCTGTCCCTACTCGACACGTTACCCTCACATCTATGGGCTAAAACCGACTCAGATGTAGGGCGCATGGTGATCGACCCAGTACACATAACCGTCCGACCAGATGCAGTACTACCAAAGCTTCCACAGTATCGAATATCGCCCGAAGGTGAGAAGGCTTTGGTGGAAATCATCCAGTCCCTAGTCAATGCAGGAGTAGTAGAAGAAGTAGTCAGTAATGTTTGCAACAGCCCTATCCTACCCATTGTAAAGAAGCAAGGCGAGGGAGATGAGAAAGCATACCGCTTCATTGTCGACTTACGAGAAGTCAACAAAGTAGTCATACCTCAGTACCCCGTGGTCTCAGACATTACCACCATCCTCACCCTAATTCCGTCCACTGCCACCACCTTTACTGTTATTGATCTCAAGAACGCATTCTTCTCCATCCCCATCCACCCAGACAGCCGCTACCTGTTCGGCTTCACTTTGAAAGCTCGGTCGTACAGATTCTGTAGGGCACCCCAAGGCTACACTGAGAGTCCCAGCATTTATAGCCAAGCCCTCAAGAGACAACTAGATGCAGTCCAATTGCCCGATGGAGTGGTGTTAATACAGTACGTCGATGACATCCTTTTGGCGGCCGACACCACCCCACTTGCTGTCACGGCCACCCTTTACCTCCTCCACTTCCTCGCGGAGAACGGTCACAAGGTCTCCAGGAAGAAGTTACAGTTCTGCCAACCCCAAGTGACATACCTAGGCCACCTCCTATCCAAGGATGGGAGGAAACTTACCCCTGACCGAATTCAGACCATCCTAGAAACCCCTGCTCCCAAAACTCAGAAGCAAGTGCGGTCTCTAGTAGGCCTCACCTCCTTTTGTCGACAATGGTTGCCAAACTTCAGTCTTATTGTAAAACCTCTGCTTTCCCTGCTGGCTAAAGATGTCCCCTACTAGTAACAAGATTAGGGAGTGTAGAGGGATGGCCCTTCATGGGCTTCAGAGATGGATGCGTCCTCCACTTCAAATTATTTACTTAACAAAAAGATCCATCTCTTACGGGGAGAAAAGAAGGAAATTCAAACCTGGGTTATATGGGTGTAAATGTCCCACAATGGTTGGACATACACAAAGGTGTTTAAATACCCCTCACACACCAAGAATGACCAGTGGTGTCATGCTTCATCATAGGGGTCTTCCCGCCCCGCTGCGGGACGGGGCGTGCTACGACCTACGAATACGTGGGAGCACTGATAATAAAGTGCTATGTGTAGTGCAGTGGGAGGGTCTGGGATAGGTGTGAATGTGAGTTAAAAAGGACCTGGCCCCTAGGACAAAAAATTTTAATAAGTCGGAGGGGGCTGGTACTAGTAAAAGGGTGGTGCGGAGACTTCCTACTCAATGTGTGGTGTTCTCCTAGTATGTTGTCGACATGTTTCGATGCTAGGCATCTTCTTCAGGACAGGGTTAAGATCCCTCCTATGTGCGCATATTGGTACTCATGATAAGTTTATCAATGTAAGAGAAAACATGCGTGAGTATACAGTACCTAATGGTATTCGTATTTAATTCTGTAAGAAAAATAAAGCAAATTACTCGTTCAGATTCCCAGGAATTGTGAACATCGTACCTGTAAACAAAAGAAGTGTGCCACGAAGGTGACAAAAAACGTGATAGTTTTAGCCATAACTCTAAATGGTTGCAGAAGAAGGTGCAGTGACCTGTAAGTAAGTAGAGACATACAAGACACTACAAACAAAAAACAGAAAACATACACTCTAAAATAATGGACGTTACTCTTATCAGGATAAGGAACCAACGGTATATTGAAAACATACTTAAGTGTATGTGAGGTATTGCCTCATGGACCTTAGGGTTGATGGAAAAACAATAAGGAGCCTCAATGCTGAAAAAGATAAAAAAAGGAGAGATGCCTGTTATCTACTGACTACTCCTAGAGAAACGCCGTTATCGGTGTCCTCCAGCGGCTAAGCCGTACTCACGTATCCTTTAGCAGCCAATCGCTACATGTGCATCCATCCCGATGTCCGGTCGTACTGTGGGGAAATCCCTACTGTGCTCAGTATAAATACAGCTGGCTTCTATCAATTTGCGGGGAAACTAGTTGCACCTGGTGAGTTTCAGAAGACTTCCGGTTTAAAGGGTGCCGGTAGACTAGACCGGATCGAGTAAAAGATCTATGTCAACCGGAAGTGAGGACCCAATACGGGTATTTTAAGTGGTACGATCACATGCGCCCACTGGTAAATGTAAAAAACAAATAATAAATCAAAAAATGAGGATAGAGGTCTCCCAAGTGTATTGCCTCAAAGCCTGTTTGACGGATCGAAGAGGTACGTGCTTGACTTAGTGAGAGCGAGAAGCGTCTCTCGTATGTCGAGAGGTGTGATGACTGAATTGGCTCTCGTGTGTCGAGAGGTAGCTGAATCACAACGGGGAGAGAAAGAGCCAATGCTGAGAGGAGGTGGGACTTATCCGAGGGCGGGGGTAAAAGGGTGTCAAAATATGAGGATTGACACATGGATTAGTAATCCATCCTAGCCCTTCCTGTCATTTAACAAAGACAGAAGAAGTTCTTCTGACGGTAGAAAGGATGCTTTGGTGGTTTGTTGTAAATACAAGTACAAGCATCCAAATAGTGCCAGGAAAAGAGTGTCATAATTGATCTCGTTGGTCATAAATGACAATGAAAGGGGTGAGACAAGTCACAATGACAGCTGTGACCATGGTATGTCATCGTTCAGACCAAACACGTGAGTGCCCAGACGGAACACCCAACGTTGTTCCTTCTCGAAGAGTCCATGCTCATTCTGTAGTTGCTCTATGACCGTCCATCTGAGATCATCGACCCCATGATTCTCAGTCAGGAAATGCGTCGCCATCTTAGTCGTGCTTTTCTTGCAGCGAATGTTACTCTTATGTTCGCCCATTCGCACCTTTACTGGTCTGGTGGTCATACCCACATATTCCATTTTACAGGGGCAAGTAATAAGATACACAACGTTTTTGCTGTTGCAATTGGTAAATTTTCGCTGTTCCCAGACTGTGCCGTTGGCAAAAGTGATACTGGTACTTTTCTTAGTGAGTGTGCAAGTGCTGCACATCCCGCAAGGATGGTGCCCTTTGACTGGTGGTAGAATAACACTCACGATCTGTTGGGCAGGTGGTTTCCGTGGTCTGGTGTGAACCAGAATGTCCTTTAAATTTCTACCCCTTTTGTGAGAGAACATGGGTTTCGGTAGATTGAGGCCTCCACAATTCAGAATTTTCCAATTCTTATTTATGATCTTGGAAACCTGGTTTGAATGTGTATTATAGGTTGTGACACAGATAGGCCTGGTTTCCTCTTCCTTTGGTGGTCGATTTTCTAAAAGAGAATCCCTATTGTTGTTCCTTGCTCTCTTGAAACCCTTTTTGACAACTGCCTCTGGGTAGTGTCGATCCAATAATTTCTTCTGCAGGTCTTTTGCCTGGGCCTTGATGTCCCCTTCCCCCTCCCCTGGACACCCGAATGCCAATCCTCCTTCAAAGAATTACGAGATGCCCTCTGCTCGGCCCCAGTCCTAGGAACCCCAGACTACACTAAACCTTTCTCCCTCTACGCCCACGAAAGGGAGGGATGTGCGTTGTCTGTCCTAACCCAGTCCATAGGCCCTAAACAACGCCCTTGTGCCTACTTCTCTGCCACACTTGACCCTGTAGCCAGAGCTTTGCCCGCCTGCCTTCGAGCAGTAGCCGCCGCTGCTGTCTCTATCCGGCAAAGTGAGGGGATCGTGCTCTCGAACCCCCTCACTGTATTGGTACCCCTTGGCTGTTGACACCCTCCTGAACCAGACCAAGACTCAACAACTGACTAGCGCACGACTGACTGGTTACGAACTGACTCTGCTTGCACCCCACATCACATTGAAACGATGCACCACTCTGAATCCAGCTACTCTACTACCTCTCCCTGACACTGACCCCAATGCGTCCCCTATACATGACTGCGTGACCCTCACCGACGAACAGACCAAGAGTAGGGTTGACCTCCGAGATACTGCCTTCCCGGACCCTGACGGAGAACTGTGGGTGGATGGCTCCCTTCCTATGGTCACCCCTTGCAACTGTGCTATCATTACCCTCTCCTTCAGTTCCTTTTTCTTCCTCTCTGACGCCCTATCGTTCTCATTCTTTTGGTTTTCGTAGTATTGGGCCATCTGGAGGATTGCTGCGGGTTTGGAGGCTGCCCAACTACTCTCACTGGTCTGTAGCTTCTGGGAGACTTCTTGTCACAGACCCTTCACATAATTCTGGACAAAGAGGTGATGTCCGGTTGCGGTGGTCATGTCCTGGCCACTATAATCGGAAAACACAGTCTCGAATCGAGAGAAGTATTCAGACACATCCTCCTGGGGTTTCTGGCGACAAGCCGTCACTATCGACCAGTCTACCTTTATTTCTGGGATTAGAGTCTTCAACTTCTGTACAATCTTGTCTGGGAGCTCCAATATGGCTTTCGGGGGTTTCTGTCCCGGTTCTCGCTGTTTATCTATGGTATCGAGTTGTACCCAGGTATATCCGAACGGCTCAGCGTGGTCAACTTTACGGATTTGCTTCCACACATCAGCCGGCAGACATAACCCGAAGAACAAGTCGATATCTGCTAAAGTCATTATTGTTGAACCTAAGGCTGTACCTAGTTCGGTGTAGAAGGCAGTCGGGTTTTTTTCTTAAGTCGGGTAGAGTTTTTCTAAAGGTCAAAATATCTTGTCGGTCCCATGGCTGGTAGACCCAATTATATACAACCATGATCACAGCCCACATCACACAGCGATCCGCACAGGCGGCGGAACTAATTGCTCTCACACGAGCATGCATCCTGGCAGCAGGGACAACCGCAAACATTTACACAGACAGTCAGTACGCCTTCGGGGTAGTTCACCACTTTGGGCTCTTATGGAAAGAGAGGGGATTCTTGACTTCCCATGGCACACCCATCCTGCATGGAGATCTAGTCTCTGCCCTGACCGAAGCAGTCCTCCTCCCCACACGGCTGGCTGTGATCAAATGCCAGGCACACAAGAAGGTGACAGACATTATAGGACAGGGAAATGCACTAGCTGACATTACTGCCCGAACCACAGCCGAGAATAGGTCCACGACCCCCTATGTACGTGACCAGGTCACAAACTGAGAAGTGGAAGGATGCTAGGGAAACGATTAGGGATATCCAACTAGCCAGCACACCACACGAATTAACTGAATGGGCCCGGGTGGGATTGAAGGACGATGACGGTTGCTGGCGAACTAAAGACTCGAACAAATGGTTGCTACCTGACTCATACTTGATCCCCATGCTGACCATGGCACACTCCCCCGCACACATAGGGTCTGCCCCCATGATCGAACTCTTCTCCAAAGTCTGGCACAACGACAAAATCCCAGACTCAGCCAAACGTCTGGTCCAACAATGCCTGGTATGCCTCCAACACAACCCTGGGAAAGGAACTGCTGTACCCCGGGGAGGGTTTGGGGTTCCCAATCACCCCTTTGAAGTCCTACAAATGGACTACGTCCAGTTAGAAAGGTGCCAAGGTTTGAAGTACGTACTTGTCGTTGTGTGTGCCTTCAGCAAGTGGGTGGAAGCCTACCCAACCCACGACAACACCGCTATGACTACCGCAAAAGTACTAATGAAAGAATTCTTCCCCCGATACGGCCTTTGTCGAATTTTGTGGAGCGACAACGGCCCCCACTTTGTAGCCGAGGTTATCCAACTCATCTTAAAGGGGCTGGGTGTAAAACAGAAGTTCCATGCGGTCTTCCATCCCCAATCTGCAGGCTTGGTTGAGCGACATAATGCCACATTGAAGCTTAAGATAGCAAAAATAGTTGCCACCACAGGACTAAAATGGCCAGACTCTCCCGCTAGCATTACTATCAATGCGTTCCACCCACACCAAGCACCACTTAACCCCCTACGAGGTCGTCTTCGGGCGGCCCATGAACCTTTGGACTGCACCGAAGCCAACATCCATCCACGACGTCCCGGACGTTCTCATGTCTGACTATTTGTATAACCTAACTAAAACGTTGTCTGTTATCCATCAGCAGGTGCTGCAAGCCATTCCCGATGTTTCCAGGGGCCCCGGACACGACATCCAACCCGGTGACTTTGTCTTAGTGCGTAACTTCCAGCGCACCAAGAGTCTGGAGCCCCGGTGGACGGGCCCCCTGCAAGTCCTGATCACCACCCGAACAGCTCTTCGAGTGGAGGGGAAGCGCAATTGGCTGCATGCACACCACTGCAAGAAGGTATCATCGACCCTGACGACCACGGACAACATCACCGCCCAAGAAGAACTTCTGGACAAAGACCGACCATCCCTGAGCCGCTGCCCAGATACAGAGACACTTGAATTAATGAAATATCCCGATTCCACTGTGCCATCCAAGGAAGGGTATAACCTACGACGAAAGGAGGGAACTTCGGCTAAGCAGACCACAAACTAAGTGGAAATCTCAGAGCGGTAGCCTAGTCACCACAAAGGCCACCAGGAGAGAAACTAAACAAAGTCTGTGGTTCTGCCCGCTACCGAGTCCCTTGAAGGTGATGGAAGCGCCCGACATGAAGATGATGGAAGCAACCGGACGTCCGAAGATCCACTACAAAAACCCAAAGACTGACAGAATGCACAGCTCAAAGACTATTGCACTTTTCATTACCCTTCTCTTTTGCCTTCTCCTCATGATCACCTTCTGGATCATGGAGGAGAGCACATCCGCTCATAAGACATTGCTGACCACCGTTCAACCTATCACCATGAAAGAACACCATCTGATCTCACTTTCACCCCAACTCCGAGAAAGGCGTAAGGAGTTCTGGAATAACTCTTTTGTGCAGTTGCTCCACCAGCACAATCTTGCCGCCAACGCCACTAATTGCTGGATTTGTGGATTGCTACCAGATGCCACTGGACACTCTATCCCTTTCATCCCTTCACCTTTTTCTGTCCATGGTTCCTGCCTCGCCTGGCTAATCCTCCTGCAGGAAAGCTACAAGGACAATGCCACTTCCGGCAAAACTGTGTCACACTTCTACCATGGGTTCTGGCTGAACAAAATTGGAAAAACTTCTGCCCCCTTCTGCCCTCTGAGATCAAACACTTCCTTTCACATGGACATCCCTGCCAAAGAACGAGTTGAAATGCAAGTGTTCAACAACCCAGCCAGACCCACCTTCTCTTACCTCCGGAAACGAACGGCCGCCACCCTAACAGTGGCCCTATCCGTCATCAACATCACTGGATTTGTGTGCCTCGAAGGCCTGGGGGCACAGCTGGTGGGCCACAGCTCCTGCCTCATCACCCGAACATTGGACTCAGTTGATCCACCCTCCTTTGTTGCCTCCCCGAATATGTACTTCGTCTGTGGTACTAAGGCCTACACCTGGCTTCCGAAAGGTTGGGGAGGCACCTGCTACATCGCTTTTGTCCTTCCTCTGACATATGTGGCTCCAGCAAACCATCACCGACAGAAACGTGCCAAAGACCTTGTACAAGCCGACTCCACCGGAGCACATTTCCTGGATGCAGTAAAGGGACTTGTTCCACTCTGGGGTCCAATGGCAAACAGCCGTGCCATCCGCCACTTAACTCAGGCAGTCGAGACGGCGATGAACATTACGGCTGGCATCCTCGCCAACAACACCGCCGAGCTTCAGGCCGTCCGCCTGGTGGCTCTTCAGAACCGCCTCGTTCTAGCTGTGGTTCTGGCTGATTGTGGAGGAGCATGCCGCATCATTGGGTCCAGCTGTTGTACCTACGTACCGGATAACTAACCCTCAGTCTACAAAGCAATTGAACACCTCCACAGACTTTCCGCAGAGGTTCATCAGGAGCAAGAAGGATGGTCACTTGGGAGTTGGTTTTGGGACACTATTAAAAGTTGAAGATGGAGGCTGTTTTCATTTATCCTAATACCGATTGTGATACTATGTGGATGTTGCTTGGGGATTCAGTGTCTGCCACCTTTATGTTCGCTTTTTATGAAATGCATCTGCCCTAAGACTTTGAACTTTGAAGCGGAACGAATGAAAGCTCTGTATGAGGTGGAAGTTCGTAGTATTATAGGGATAGATCCGAACTAAACAAGCTGGCGAGATATGTTAAAAGGGAGGACTGTGGAAATTTAGCTTGCAAACTGAACATTATCTGCGCCATCTTGTCTCTCCCCAGCGCAACACACAGGAAAGCGCATGGCAGCCATTTTAGGCACCCTGGTCTCTCCCTGCTCATTGCCGATCGCCAGCGCGTCCCCCTGGCGCTGCAAGCATCCCCCGCGCGCCGGCCACCCCCGCTCTCTCATACACGGGCCATAAACCCTCTCCTTCTGCGCGACCCTGCCATTGAACCGCATCCCACGCCTGACCGACATCCCATACATGGTCATGCATCTCTTTGATAACCCCCTTCCTCTGCGCCCCATTGTCCGAACCGATCCCAGGCCATCACCTAGCCCTGCGTATGCAGTTTATTGCCCCTACTGTAAGGGAAACACCCCACATCAAAGGGATTACAGTAGATCAAGGCCCCCACCCCCTGAGACCCGACCGGTCACACACACCCCCGGGAATTGGCGGAATATCCTGCTGTGCGATAGCCATCTCCTACTGCGGGTGGGGTGAGAACTTCTACTGTAGCTATGCGTGGGATCGGATCTGAGCCAGGGATTCTGAGGATGTTCTTTCATGCATCAAAGTGATCTCAAGAATGTGCCATGTATGATAACCCTGCAATAAAGTCATAAACGTGTGTATAAGAGGCCAGGTCTCAGAGATGCAGTTAGAGCACCTCGTGACGATACCTTGCTGTCTGATCTGATGTGTTCTGCTCCGACGGAATAAAACTTTGTTTCCTGCCTTCCAGTCTCCGGCGCCTGCCTCTTTCATTGGTAAATTATCGAATGGTATGAGAGGCGATTACCGCCGGGCAATACTTGAAGGGTTATCGACTGAAACTGCCGCTACCATTTAACACCATTATGTGTTAAATAATGCTGGCAGTGCTAGCCATTCACCCCTTTATAGGTTGAGACTGCTGGCAGTGATAGCCATCCACCCCCTATGGGTTAAGTAATGCTGGCAGTGCTAGCCATCCGCCCCTCTATAGGTTGAGACTGCTGGCAGTGATAGCCATCCACCCCTCTTTGGGCTGGACAATGCTGCTAGTGCTAGCCATCCACCCCTCTATAGGTAGAGACTGCTGGCAGTGATAGCCATCCACCGCCTATGGGTTAAGTAATGCTGGCAGTGCTAGCTATCCACCCCTCTATAGGTTGAGACTGCTGGCAGTGATAGCCACCCACCCCTATGGGTTAAGTAATGTTGGCAGTGCTAGCCATCCACCCCTCTATAGGTTGAGACTGCTGGAAGTGATAACCATCCACCCCCTATGGGTTAAGTAATGCTGGCAGTGCTAGCCATCCAACCCTCTATAGGTTGAGACTGCTGGCAGTGCTAGCCATTCACCCCTCTATAGGTTGAGACTGCTGACAGTGATACCCATCCACCCCCTATGGGTTAAGTAATGCTGGCAGTGCTAGCCATCCACCCCTCTATAGGTTGAGACTGCTGGCAGTGATAGCCATCCACCCCCTATGGGTTAAGTAATGCTGGCAGTGATAGCCATCCACCCCCTCTATAGGTTGTGACTGCTGATAGTTATAGCAATCCACCCCCTATGGGTGTCGAACTTACCGTCTGCGGAGTACGCGTCGATTCCTGTTGTTGATCCGGTCATAGACGTACAGGCATGACATGAGCGATCGGATACATGGTTGGTTCGTCTCGTAGGTGTTGCTCGTAGGTTCGTGTTGTGGGCATAGAGCGTTGGTTCGTCTCGTTGCCGTGGATCGTGTTGTGGCGCGAATCAGAGCAGAGAGACTGCTGTTCCGGATGCTATGATGTTTTGTAAGTGGCGACCTGTTCGGCGCATAGGAAGTACACATCATACTTGACCGGCTGGAAACTGCTGTGACAAAACTTCCGGACGACTCCATTTCAGTGTTTCTGGATCCGGCTCGTATGGAAAATGTTGCTGGTTTCGGAGCGTACTTGTCGCTCGGGATTTGGACACATTTGCGCATCGTACTTCCTCGTCCGGACGGACCAGCTACCGGAACGAGTCCGTCGGAAGGTAATGCTATGGACAGCTCTGGGAGGGCTGTTGAAGCAAGATCAGAATCGACCCCTAAGTTCTTTCCTCCAAAAAGCATGCCATAGTCAGTTTTTAATATTTGCTGCATTCTTAAATGTATAAAAGCTAGCATTAGGTTAGACACCACGCTGACTTCATTAATAATTAGTAGCTTAAATTTCTTTAATACTCTTGCCACTTCATGGCAAACATAACCAGATAATTTGTTGCATTCTAATTTGTTGTCATGTTTAACATGCAGCATTAACAATCAATGAAGGGTAATTTCTTTAATATTATGTGCAGCCTGAGCCTGTTGGTGCAGTAACTACACACAACAAATTTGAATCTGCTGTCTTCTGTAGATAACTTGTCAGGACTTTAATCACAAAATCTTTTCCGGTTCCAGCTTGACTACTTATGTACAATAGAACTGGTTTATATGTAGAACATGCACACTCTTTTTTCTCATGCAGAAATCCATGTTCCACTTTACCTTTTGCATATTAAAAAATGTCTTTCTGGTCTGTATTCAATTGCTGTATTAGTTTTTCTAGATCCACAGTTTCATGTCTTATTTACCCAGTGCATTCTCCATCTCATTCATGGCTATTGCAGCTTAATTTTGAATGATTGGCTGTCCAAGAAGATCTTGACTTCCAGGTGCTGAACTTTGACTGTTCTGAGAACTCTTTCTTGCTATCTCAGCAGCAATTGCTTCTTCTTATTCAATCTCATCCCTCAACATTTGAAGATACTCTGCAAACACAGAGCACTCAATGCTGTCTTTCACAGCGTTGAATGAGACTTTATAACAGTCACATTCTCCAAGTAGCTCACTTCAGTTTGCCATGGCTTAAAGAACTGTACTAGGGCTAAAGAGAAAAACTCTCTTTTGTCTGGAGTTTGGCAACTTAGGTTTTGAAGGTTGATTACATTTCCTTTGTTATGTCTGACCAAACATCCGTTACATCCAACTACAGCACATTTTCCTTCTATGTTTTCACTGACATTAATTCTGAATGTATAATGTTGAAGTATTTCAGAGAGGCACATCCTTTCTAGATGAGGGCTTCTTCTTAGATAGTATGTATCCAGCACTTTATACTTCTGTACTGTGTGGCTTAAATTCTGCAAGATATTGGATTTCAGGAAAAGATGTCAGTACTCTGTTACAAGTATCAGCAATCCCTAAACTCACCCATAGTACTCCTCTGGATTGAGAAAACAAACTATCTAGGCTTAACAGGTCTATGCATTCATAACAGCCTATCTCTCTGTGAGAAAGCATTTTCAAAATAAAACTGCACAACTTCTTTGTAAGACCCTTTTTTTGCAAAAATCTCCTTCATCTCAGTTTTCTCTGACTTTGTTATATAAGACGTAACGTACCGAGCAACAGCAATTGAGTTGTCTGCAACAATCTGTACATCCATGTTTGCATTCCACATCTTCAGAATCACAGGGCTGCAGTCGGTAATGTACTTGGAGCCCTCTGTTCTTAGGTTGTATGTGTTTTCGGTGACTTCTTTGTAAGTGTATGTCTGAGTGCAGACTAGAAACTGTTGACTCTTCCTTGTGAGATGAAAGGTTGTGGGAATCCAAAATTACATCTTGTATACCTTTTACATTTTGCTCTGTATTTTTGCTGACAGTATTTCCTGCATCTATGATTTTGGAATCATAGAACCTGTTGTCTTAATATTTTGTCACAAGTCTCCTTTGGGATAGAGCAAGTTACATACTGCTCAATAAAAAAACAACACAGACTCTTGTCTATTCCAAATTTGGGGCACATTTTACCTACAACAGCATGTGAATATGGGGAGCACCTCTGGGTTGGTACTCTATGCCCCCCAAAAAATCAGTCACTTCACCAAGAGGAGGTTTTGTTTTGTTCAAGATGAAAGCCATCATTGATTGAAATCTGTGATTAAAATATCTGCAAACATTTGCAGGGTCTAGTGAACACAGTTCTCCTGGTGTCTTCTGATGAATGTCTTTTATATTTGAATATGCCACCTGCAAGAATTCTAGATGTTCATCCCATGCATACTCAGTACAACTGACCTTCAGGAACCATGTAGGTGCTCCAAGGTTCCTCAATATGTACTTGAATTCTTCACAATGCCAATACTAATATTCATTAGTCCCACGTTGAAATACCATTAGGTTTATTAAGTTGTATTCCAAGTGGTCATATTTTTCTTGAACTTTCTCGATGAAAGTCTCTTGCTGATATATATTCTGCAAATTAGCTCCTGTTGTTAAAATGTGATTCACAGCATATGAAAGGCCAGACAAGTTACTCTCAATAGTAGGTGAAATATATACAGAATACACTGACAAAATTTAGGGTCTTCTGAATAAAGTCAAACAGATCTATTCTCAACTGCAGGTATTTGCAGAGACCTGTCGCCATACTTGCCACCTACTCCAGTAGGAAAAAGATGTGGGAAACACAGAGCTTCTAAACTTTTCTCTCACACACCTAATGGAGCTCCTTTTGCCTATCTCATTTGAAACGGATCAATGGCATCACCAATAACCTCTTAAGAATGCAAAGGGCGGATACTATAATGCTCATAAATTTCTTCTATTCTGAATTGATACACCTTCTCAACATGACCTGCTGATGTTTGATCCTCCATATGTGTGGTATCTTGCAGGCTTACTACATTTCTATAGTAAACATTATATTGTACCAGATATAAAGTTGTTTCTTTAACTTTGGTAACATCTACTAACTCCTGCCATATCTTTTTGTTCTAAAAACTCAGACTCAACATCCTTCTCGCCTACCCCATTTTGCGTTTCTTCATCTACATTGTGGCACTCTTTAGTAGATAAGACTTGGAATCTATTTGTGCTTGTCAAGTCAGAAACTTCCACATTTATTATTTCACCACCTAAATTCTGGGTGCAGTCATCTTCCATTCTCACCCCTTTGTTAACCAGGTCCTTCAAACCCCCCTGGATCTGCTTTTCTTCCATTTTTAAAACCAAAGTTTTAGGCACTACCTTGAAAAAGGTTCTGAGTGAGGGGGTAATCTGTAGCTTTTGCCCTTGAGTCGCTACCTCCTTCCTTGCCCTCTTACCTCTTTCACCGCCTCTTTCCTCCTTTGATTGTTTTCCTAGCTGTACAATTTTTGTGGGTCTTACTATCTTGTTTTTTTGTAGACTCTGGGATCAAAATAGCCATTAACTGCCCCTCAGCTGTCTTGATTCTTAGTGAATACTTACTGACTACTTCTAGTCTTCCAGGCTTTTTACCCTTCTCAGTTTGCAGTACAGTGCATGGCACTCCCTCCACCAGGCTGGTGGCTTCTATGTCAGGAGCCCCCCCTCCTCCGGGGCTTACCCATGCAGAATGCATGCTGATTCCTCTTCTTTTGTTTTTTTCTCGCTCCTCAGAAGCCTCTCTCCCTTCAATGGATTCTTTCCAGCTGCAGACGCTGGGTGAGCAGTTTCTGTCCCTCGCTCCCCATAAGGGAATTTGTGCCACGGCTTCACGGCCTCTACGGAGGCCCCGCACGGCTTCAGCCCAGGGTGAGTCGACGCCTGCAAAGTCCACGCCCGCCGCCCTGCAATGTTTCCAATGGGGCCCCCTGTCCCCCTACTGAAGGCTGACTGACCAAAACACTCAAGTAGGTTTTAGTACGCATCTAAAACTGTAACTACTTAACCCCCGGCATACATCAAGTTTAGTTAGTCCGCGATGCGGTGGCTCCCTCAACCGACGCTAACCTCCCGCCATGTTCTCCATCCTATGGCTTATTTTTGTAATTTTTTGTAATTGTATTTTTGGGATTGTCATTTCACTGACCAGGATTTCAGATACAAAATTGTGTTATTTTCTTTTTTTATGTTATTGGGTGGGCAATGCTATTTGTTTATTTTATTTTATGGGTGCATTACAAGTTTGGTGGTGCAGGAGCAGGGCGGTTCACCACCGCCGCATCCCGTACCACCAAATCCAAACACTGACTGCCCACCAGATTACGATAAAAATCGTTGACTGGTGGACGAGTATTGTGATGGTCTCGCGGTAGTGCAGTAAAAAGGCTTAATGAGCCTTTAATACTGCCCTGCCGTGGGACCGGCACAGCGTGCTGCAGCATGACATGGACTATAATGTGCTGGAATTGGGGGCGAGCTTGCACACAGGGAGGCACAACATGTGCCCTCCTGCATGCTCCTACCTGCATAGGGCAAGAGGGCCCAGTAGGCCCCCTTTGTTTCCCTACCACCAGCTCTTACATGGTGGTGCTGACCGCCCTATAAGGCTGGTGGATAGGAAACTCAAAATATGTATCATGGTGCCGCTGCAGCACTGCCAGCATACTTTGAGCCCCTGCCATGGTTCACTGATGGTGTGGTGGTCAAATGGTGGTCCAACTGCCAAACGTTTAATCCGCTGAACCACCACTGCAGCACCTATCCGCAAATCTGGCGTTCCATGGACCGCCAGACTCGTAATAAGGCCCTAAGTTTGCTTATTTATTCTCTATATATTTAGTTTTCCATGGCGTTAACATATTTTTATAGGTGGTAAAAAAGTGTTATTTATTATAAAAATATGTTTTTTTGCCTAGTATATTTATTTATTTTTAATAATTTTAATACATTTTAACTATCACTCAGAGTTTTTGTCTTCTGAATTATATATTTACTCCAATTGGGATTTTAAATTTGCTTTCATAATATTTAGAAATGATTATTATTAAAGTACATGGACCCAGTTCACAAAGGTAAGCTTAGACCTGAATTCTAAGTTAACCTTCGTGAATCGGACCCTTAGACTTCAGGGGCCATACTATGCAGAGGGGGCACTTTCCCTGTTTGTGCCACGGCGCACCTTAAAACAGGTGTGGCAGGTACAAACATGAAAAGTGTGCCCTATTACATTGAATGTGCTGCCCATGGGCAGCCACAAAGACATGTTTGCATGGGGGCAGTGCATTCAAGTGAAAAACGGGATGACTTTGAAGCAGCCGCTTTGTGTTTCACTGTGCAGGCGTCATCCTGCCTGCACTTTTAAGATGGGAGAGAGTTCTTCTTGCAGGTGGGTGCAGTGCAGTAGCAGCTCGTGGAGGGAGTTCCGCAGGGCGGTGAGTCAGGGTGGGGGAGGGGCAGGGTGGGGGGTAGTAAACTCTGGCTCCCCTTGTTTACTGACAACCAGCAGTTTCATGGAATAAGAACCTCCATGAGACCGCTGGCAGTCAGGAAACTCGTAATATGCATGGCGGTGCCGTAGTGGCACCTTCGGCATATTGTGAGCCCTTGACTGCCACATCACCACCAGGAAACTGCAGTGGTCCAATGTCGGTCCAACCACCTAAATTGTATTAAGGCAGTCAGCCGGACCGCCACTACCGCACCACCATGAGTTGGCATGTCCACGGACTGCCAAACTCATAATCAGGCCCTTAGTCTATCGGTTGGAACTGATACGTTATGTATCCAGCGCTCGGTTAGTCACTACATCCACGCTAACACATTTAATTAGGCATCTCTTACTTATTTACAAGAGCCAACAAAACCCAAAGACAGGAGGAAAAAATGGCGGAACGGTGATGGGTAATCATATTGACTATTGTTACATAATATATATTCACATCCATCTAAAGAAGGCATATAAATGAAGGCTGATTATGGGATTATATGCACTCAAAAGAATGTGTATAATTCTCTATCACTATTTAGTCCCTTGTTCACAGTTTTCAGCCTTACTATCCAAAAAGTCTCCCTGGGTCTCAATAGTTGCTCCAAATTACCACCACATTGAATCAGCGTATTCAATACCCAGAACTTTAATCGAAATTGTGGTTGAAGAGGTGGCATGTTGTAATAATCTTCACAATACCAAGACACGTTGTATTTGAAGAAGTAGGTAATGTCTGAAGATCAGTATTGGATGGTGCTGCCATGAAGAGTGCAAGTAGCCAACTCTACTCCTCCAACAACTATGCCTGACTGTCTCCTTTCCAGAGCAACATTCTTAGAATAGTGGTTAGCGTAATCACCTCATGGCAGGTAAAATACAATACAAATGAACATACAGCATATTACATATTTCTTTCCTGCCAATGTGTCGCAATAGGGTATTTTCTCTCATTGTTTTTAATCGCTCTAGGGTGTTCTCTCCATCTTTATTTAAGTTATCTTATTGTGGATCCGACATACTTTAGACCACAAATACAGATAATTACGTAAATACAAGTCTTTGAATTACAGTTTATGAATGATTTGACTTTAAATTCTCAATCCTTTACACTATCCGAGATATCTTTTGTTGCACACATTTATAACATCCATTGGGTAGGTTGGGAAGTCATTGTGCACTTTTAACATGGCTCAGTTTTGATTCATATTATTTCATTTTGTCACACAGACTCAGAATTGATTTCAAAGTAGGCACTTTAAAGTATTTTATCAACAAATTCCTAGTTAAATATCTCTTTACCTGAGGGATTACCAAACAACCTATGTATTATTATTTGATGTACCATGTATGCTTCCTGACACAATGATGCACCGTTTATTGTTCAATATAAAATGCTAATAAAAAGTTAAAAATATAATAATATATCTCTTTAAATCATCATCCAACATGAGCGCTGTCCAATGTTTGGCCAGACATTTGAAAATAAAACTGTTATCAAGACTATACTTAGTAATGAACCTTATTTTTTCGGTGTCTTTGTTGTGAGATTTCGTTCTCTTTTTTAAAAGCTCTGACCATTGGGCTGTTCTAGCTCATTCTGTTACTTTTGGTGCCACCTGCAATTTTATTTTTCTTTCCAAAAATGTATTAGTCATAAGAATTTCCTCTTCAACATATTCTGATTCCTCACTACAGTTTATGTTTGCTTTTAGAAACTCTCAATAGGTAATATTATCCTATTGTTTAAGGAAGTGGGTAGCTTGGGCATGTAGTACAGTGTTAACTGAGGTTGGTTATCTAAACGTCCATGTTTGTAAAATATTTCTCTCAGCATATAACTCCATGTTCCAAAACATTATTTGGTTCTGATGTTTGTGGTTCTGATAACATTCCAGAATTAAGGTCACATTGAAGTCATTCTGATTTAAATATTCAATATAATCACAATCTCGTCTGTTTACCTCCCCCAGTATATAACCTTTTTTTAGAAAATACTGATGGTTTCTCCGGGCATGCTCCCTCTCCTACAGCTGCATATTCTATGCTCATATTGTACGTATGGAGGGCTGGTAATAAGAGGGGAGAAACGCTGTGTTAGAGTGACAACTATAATGAGTTTTTCTTAAATATTTATGTTACAGTTACCACTGAAGAAGAAAGTAATTCTCAAAATGCATGTGGTTTTTATAAAGAAGACTGAAAGATGTAATGTGACACCAAAATTGTAACATCAAGGAATTATGATTTATGGATTGTCACAGTTGGAAACAGCATATTCCTAATAAAATTGTTGAACTGTGAATGTCCTCCTATTCTGCTTATTTGAACTGGTACAAATTGGCACAATATTGTTGAAAGAATTGTTTAAGCAAGGATGATTTGGATAGTATCTGGTATAAAAAAGGCCCCTCCTTTATAGGCTGTTCACCTCGGACTGTTGTACCAAGTGGGTCACAGTTGAACCTGAGTCATATTTATTTTAATATTTTCACAGTGCATGTGGACATTTTATCGTAGGTTCTGGATGTTGTCTTTAGTTTGTTTCAGTTGTAGATGTTTGCTTGCAAGTCTATTTTTTGTTGTATTAGGTATCGTTTTCTTTTGTTGCAGTCTGTTGGGAGGAAACACGTCAGTTGTGTTGATTTATGTTTTAATGTAAATTTAGTTCGGATTTTGCTTGTTTTATTATTTTTTGAATATGTTAACACATTACTTTCAGTTTAATTTTAGTTTTGTGCTTTGGGTACCATACTTATTTTTGAGGTGGTGTTCTTTGTATTTCGATAGGCCAAGACAGGCAGGTGGCAGCGGCAAACTTACACTGCACACGCACAAAGTGGTAATCATTCAGCTGTGGTGCTTGACCATCCAAGGTCCAGCCAACTAATGATTAAGCCTGGGCAAAGCACTACGCTACGCTCGAGTAGTTTGCGAAGTTTGCGCTACTTCACACTACGCGAATTGCACATAGCATAGTGCAAACACGCGTAGCATAGTGCAGCGGTCATTTTTTGCTTGCTGATCGCGACCATGGAAAATAAACCACCCGGCGAGCTTCTCAACACGGGGAGATCAGGTTTCTCATTGCGAGTGGTCGCGTATGCTCGCGACCGCTCGCGATGAGAAACTACCAGTCCGCTTTGAGAAAGCTGCAGCTCGAGTAGAAATCTACTCGAGCGGCAGAAAATGACCGCTTGCACTGTGCAAGATGCAGTTTGCACTGATTGCATAGTGCAGACAAGCATCCGGCACTATGCAATCAGTGTGAACAGCATTTTGCACAGTGCACTACGCAGTTCACATAGCTATGCATAGCTCGCGTAGTGCACAGTGCTCTTCGCGTAGCTACGCATAGCGCTTCTTCACAAACTACGCCCAGGGTTACTAATGACCCCAATGTACAGTGAAAAAAGCACAAAAAGGAGGAAGCACACTCTATATTGAAATGTAAAAGATAGAAATTCAGGGGCCGATTCACAGAACTAACTTAAGACAAAATCCTAAACTTACTACTTTTGGTATTCACAGAAGTTAGGATTTTGTCTTAAGACAAACTTAAGACAGACTTAAGACAGACTTAAGACAAACTTAAGACAGACTTAAGACAGACTTAAGACAGGCTTAAGACAAACTTAAGACAAAATCCTAACTTAAGTCTGTCTTAAGTCTGTCTTAAGGTTGTCTTAAGCCTGTCTTAAGTCTGTCTTAAGTCTGTCTTAAGTTTGTCTTAAGTCTGCCTTAAGTCTGTCTTAAGTCTGTCCTAAGTCTGTTTTAAGACAAACTTAAGACAAAATCCTAACTTCTGTGAATACCAAAAGTAGTAAGTTTAGGATTTTGTCTTAAGTTAGTTCTGTGAATCGGGCCCTCAGTATCAATATCATCACATAGTCATCATGTTGCTCTTAGGGGATCAAAAAACACACTCTAATCTTCATTTCTTGTGTATATAGGAACACATTATTGAGGAGATAAATCATTCTTAAAATCGTGGTCAACCCAGCCACTGCATTTCGTTCCCTTCTCGGAAATTCATGGCTAAATTGGTAAAAATAGTTGTAAGCATCTTCACAAATTCTAAATAACATCTTCATGTATTTGCATGGATTCCTGTAAAAGTCTTCACAACCTTTTATGTGGTGCATAACTGCAAAATGGTCTGACTCTCATGTGACACCTTGAGATAGTGCTAAATTTTAGTCAATAGATCCTTGCATTGTGAGACTTGTAGTTTCCCTCCACCATTATAAGTATAGATTTAAAAAAACAGAATGCGGAATGCTGCAGGCCAAAAAACAGTACTGGCTAAAGGTGGCACACATGCTAATCTACAAGTCAATTTATTTCCCTTGGTATACATCAACATGTGTACACATTCACTGCCTCTTGCAGTACACTATCTTGTACCCTGTCCAAACTTCACCCAGAGAACATCATCCAGAGATCCCCTGTGAGTGATTCCCCAATATTCCCTTAGATGCACCACCAGTGCCCTGATACACGTTGCATTAGGCTTCCCTGCTGCACATCACCTTTAGCTCCACTGATGCATATTTCTCTACCAAGTATTGCACATAGTTATATGTGATTGTTGGTCTGTCTGCTTAGGTGCCAGTACATTTGTTTCTCAATGTGTATAGGTGCTAGTAAGTTTGTTGATCATTTTGCATGGTTTCCTGTTTGTTTCTTGACCTGAATGCATGAGTGTCCGTATGTTTATTGGTGGATGTGTGCATAGATACCTTTCTTTTTGTTGAGCTTTGTGGATATGGGTGTCTATATGTGAGTGGTTAAGTCTGTATTGGTTGTGGGCACTTCTATACTTGCTTTTTGTGTGCCTGTGTGTGCATTCACTTTCAAAAGCCAAACCGATTGGCTTTATAAAATCTTGTTTTATGTTTATTGCCAGGTTTGCGAATCCCAGTCATAGCAATTTACATTTAGTTTATATGATTAATGAAATCACTCATTCACATGGTGGGATGTAAAAAGTCAAGAAAGGGTCAGACATATGCACATCTGCAAAACTGCTCCATCGCGTCAAAACGGCAATATAGTTTTAGGGGCTTATTTACAAGCCCCTTGCGCTGCCGGTGAGTCACTTTTAACATGGGAAAAAGTTACGTCCCAAAGGCACAAAGGGCTTGTAAATAAGCCCCTTACTCTTTAAAATCTATCTAGGTCTATCAGCTGATGTGACAAGTCACAGATGTAACCATGAGGCACCGAGGGCCCTAAAAACCAGGGGCCTCGTTTACAACTAAATGATGCAGCTCGGCGCCACAAGCCATTTTCCTGCGCCGAGCTGCATCATTTGAAAAGCATAGGGGTGCATTATATTCACAACAATATGACGCATCTCTGTGCTTTCCCCTGCGCTGGCACACTATTGGCTGCCATGCGCCAACGCAGGCACCCTTGAGTCATGTTGCAGCGTTGTGCTGCGTCATTCTTTTGTCATTAAGGCCCCTGGTATTTCTTATTCTACATGATAAGGATATTCATTTTAACTGTTTAATGGCCATGTGGTAACTTTTAACTTCGTGTGGTCAATGTCAGTTAGAGATGCTGCAAGGTAAGAATTCTAAATATACTGATGTAAAGCATTTACTATGACCTGCAGCAGCGAGTAGTGGCTTGTGCAAAGAGATGCAAGATGCAAGTTTCTTCGTTTACAACACGCCCCGAATAGATAAGGAACCATGGTTTGGTTGCTAGTGGTTTAACTGGAATTATCATGGTTTACCAAACCTGCTATAAATAGTTGCTTTGGTGGCATTTGTATTGTTCAGCTGGTGGGCGGTTATTTCCCAGTGGAAAATGTTGTGGTGTTCTGAAACAGTGGCTGGTGTTTCCTCTGGGGATGTCAAGGTTTGGTTTTCAAACCCAATCCTGAATTCACTGCATGTGGCTTGGAAGATAAGATTTCGAAAAATTGGAGTTCCAAAGCAAATGCAGCAATTACTCGAAATAACTGCACCTCTTTCCATTCACCCAAAATATTAATGCAATTGCAGTTTGATACTGAGCTTTCTGCCACTGGAACTCAGCCGTTTCAAGAGAAAATGTAAAACTATTAACATGCTACTTTTTAAACATTAGACATAGATGTACTAATTGTCGGGCGGTGCAGCAGAGCTCAAAAATTGCTTAGCGTCTTATTGCTGTTTGCGCTCGCTCATGCAAATATTTTAATCGCAATGGAACAGGTTACGATTAGAAATATCACGCAAAATTCCATTTGCCAATTGTTTGCGCCAGGTCATGCTATTTTAATAGCGCTGGTTGTGTGTGGGGTCAAAAGGGTGTTCTCAGTGTCCCTTCTCTGTTATACACCATTTGCATTTATTATAACAAGAAAATGCAGCAGCGCAGCGCCACAAGCCATGTGGCTGTGCCACGCTGGGGCACTTTCAAAACACAGGGATGTATCATATTTACAACAATATGATGCATCTTTGTACATTTCCCTGTGCTGGCGCACAATCGGCTGCCATTCAGCACGCAAGCACCCTTGCGCTATGGTGCAAGGGTGCCTGCGTTGCAGGGAGATTGTTTCTGTGCAGGAAGGGGTACCTTCCTGCACAAAAACAATAACAACAAAAAATAAAAAAGAGGTGTTTTTCTCTTCCTAAGTGTGCTGCAGAATGCAGCACCGCTAGAAAGAGTAAAAACAATGAGAAATGTAAACATTTCTCCTCGTGGCACCTCGCTACACCACCGCTGGGGTGGCACAGCATTCTGACGCATTTCCAGGTTTACGATTTCTCATAAATCTGGAAATGCATCAGACTACATGGGTGTTGCATGGGAACACCCACAGCAACACCCATGTCACACCTCTTACAAGCAAAGTGTTGCATGAGAAGGGGAGATATTCATAAGCACACATAAAGCCACGCAGTATGGCTTTACGTGCCCTTGCAAACATCGGGCAGCAGATTGCGCCACCGGTGCATCACGTAATGCAAAAAATTGGCAGTGCAAGAGTTTTGTAAATAACCCCAAGGATTTTTTGGCCCTGTAATCTCTGCAATTTTACCAACAAAATAACTTTCAAGCAAAAAAATGTATCTCAGGTTTTTGGGACATTTGCAAACCAGTGGCCTTGGTATATATTTTCGTCAGAACCACTTGATAGCAATATAGGACCATGTTGCAAGGTTGCCCTTTACATCGCCTTTCTAAATATATCACAGAGGTAACACTTGTGCCTGCATAGTTAAAGTTGCCCCCTTCCTTCAACAATCTGCAACAAATTTCCCCCAAAAATGGTATACAATCATTTGGATTTAGTCAAACTTGTCACAAAAAGGTAAAGAAAGAGAGGAGAAGGCTATAAGATGCGAAGGTCCCAAAAGTACATTTTCCTATGCAAACCTCCATGAGGAACTTTCTTGCAAACAAAAGCGAGATGGTTCAAGTACCCCAAATTTGGCAGACATTGAGGGCCTTATTCATGCGAGGCTTGCATCGCCGAGCGTCACTTTTTTTGACACTCCATCGGCCCAAACCTCTCAATCATATCTATGAGGCAATTTAAAGCCGACTTGGCGTGGCTTTGCGTGGTCTCTTAGATATGGAGTAAGACAAAGCAGCGCAAGTCGCTATCTTGCCTTGCTGTGTGTCAAGGACGCGTTCCATGCGTGTGGCAGTGGGTTTATCCACACAGCACTCATGGATATTGACGCTGCCCCAGAGTTACTTAATCACGTAAACATGGGACAGCGCCAACACCTTATACCGCCCCAGAGCAGGTGTAATAAGAAGAAATATTTTTTTTCTCCTCATTCTTTCCTACTTCCATGTGTGCAGCATTCTGCAGCACACATAAAAAGAAGAGGAGGCTTTCGGTACGGGTGAGGGATGACGGCAGACACTTCCCACATGCATCACCGTTAGTGCGCTCACCCTGGGCACGCCAAGGAAGCGAAGGTTCGAGGATGCAGTCTCGAAGCTGCGACTGGCGTCTCTGGTGTTACTGACTGGACTTACTGCTAGCGGGAAGATTGATTCAAGTCGAGCAAGACACAGAGCAGGGTAGTCGAGGAAGCCGGAAAAAATTAGATGGGCTTCGATGCAGCTCTGAGTGGTGAGGCAGAAACGGTGTTGTAGGAAACACGCGTAGTCTGGCTGTACACGGTTATTTATCAGTTTGAGGGTGGATCTTTTTGTTTTGTATACAATGGCTAGAGGAGGACGTATCCACCTCCATTGCTCTTTTGAGCTCTACCTCTTCACTCCCCTTTTGGTTTTTTGATTAAAGGGTATGCCACAGTGTGTGCACTTTTAAGCATAAACCCTCAAGTGTCAATTTTGTCCCTTTTAATCAGTCTACCCACATACAGAAGCTGGGCCAGAAGGGCACCTTAGAGAGACCACCTGCTAATTCACACACATTAGGGAATGCACAGCAAAGGATTGATCTAAAAGTGCAACAGCTGCTAGAGGCTGGTAGCCTAGAGGGGCCCAATGTCCAGGCTTAAAATGAAAACAAAAAGGGCCAGGAGATCGAAAATTGTGAAGATATCTTAGCATCCCAAATGCCCAGCCCCCCTCCACTCTGGAAAGTACAGAAGTGTGGCAAACAATAGTATGCTGGGGGTTCTCCAAAAATCTTCTGCTGCCGAGCCTTTCGTAAATGCTACTTGCTGAAAACAATACCCTCTTTTCTCCAAATCTCATATACGTCCAGCAGCCATGCACGTAGGTAGCCTGCCACACACTTTAATACTATCTCAGCCAGCCTCATCCTTGGTCCATCAATGTGCCCTGAATGCAGAAACTGTACTCGCAGTGGATGGACTTTCTTCGTTAGCTGGGGTGGAGGTGTTTGGGCTTATTCTCTCCGAGATAAAAGAGATGCAGATGACACAATCTCAAGAAATTGCATCACTTCTCGTGAGACTGACATAAATTGAGGAAACAATGGGCAACTTCTGGAGCGTGTGACAGAGGCTGAGGAGCGAGTTTCCAGCACAGAGGACAAAGTATTGTTCTTTGAACAGGAAGTCACACGAATTCAGCAAAGTAAAGATGCTCTGGAATCAAAACTGCACGATATGGAACACTATAAAAGACGCTCGAACCTACGCATAGGAGGGGTTACAGAAACCATTGAATGACCTTAAGATACGAGACTGGTTGGAATCCTTGTTGACGAAAGCAATCCCAGAGTTAACAGGGGATTTAATTATCACAAGAGCTCACAGGCTACCATTCCAGCGCTATATCAACACAAAATACCCTGGTACAATTTTAGTCAATTTTGCTCGTTTTCGTGTGAGAGAGATCATATTGACTAAAACCATTGAAAAAAAGACCCTCGCAACACAAGAAGTCCAACGATTTAAAATCTTTTCAGACATGACTGCACTAGCAGCAAGAGGCGAAGGGAATTTGTTCGGATGGTTGATACTTTAAAGAAAAGGGGGCACAAGCAACCATCATTCAACAATCTAAACTTAAAGTTCTTGCCAATGGCAAATTTCACCTAATAGATGATTTAGGGAAAGCACAAGGATTGTTAAAGCAGCTGTCTAGTTCATTTTAAGAGTGATAGTTGCCTTACGTAAAGCAATGATTATGGGCCTTTATATAGAATAGTCATCCACTTTAAGGGTGTTTTGTTATGTTAATCTGGGGCTGGGGACTGGAGGTCCTCGGGTCTCTTCGGTAAAGATGAGCGCATGTTCATAGGTGTAAGGTTCTGGCACCTAGGGTACTGAGAGGGGCTAGGGAGGAGATGTGGGTCTTCCTCTCACAGTGTGCAAGGAGGGCGATTGGGGGGAAGAGTGGCAAGGGATGGGTTGCTGCACAGGTTGCTAGCAAGGGAGAACAAGCATTGGCATAGGCAATAGGTCGCGCCTTTGGGACCTTATAAGTGTTTAGCCATGCAACACTTGATGTTGTTGCACCAAGGATATTGTGCTGGATAACTAAACACTTATAAGGTCCCAAAGGCGAGACCTATTGGCTATGTCAAGGTTTTTGTCGTGTTCCTTTCTATCAATTATGCACAAAAAGAATAAAAGCCCCAGTGTCGGGCAGATGAAACATCAAAGTGAAAGTCAACGTCTTGAAAGGCCACACCCACCTGAGAAGAATTTAAGTTAAATGAGCATCCATAGACTAGTTTGGATTAATTGTATCCACGTTTCCTTTAAAAACCAGCCTCAATCCCCTCTTTTTTACAAGGAAGGTGTAGAAATGCAGCATTTCTTTCCTACGAAAACTCTGTTTATTGCTCTTAACAAACATTCTTCTTGTCATGCAGGCGTGATTGCTTGCCGCTGTCAATCCAGCTCAAAATAGACTGCCATCTCCCATTTTAGAAGTGGTAATCGGGTTTTTTCGAGATAATGAAATACACATATCTGTAGTATTTTGGAAGGCACGTAGAGGCTTGCCTCTCTTTACAGAAACATGATTTGAATGTGTATCCGTTGTTCAGTCCTTTTAACAAAAGTCTGATATTAAAGTTAACGTCTTATAATCCATGTTCCATAAAATAGTACCTTTGCTGTTAATCAGTCAAAATTAATGGATATGGTGGCTGTAATTTTACACATCCAGAATAACTCGTGTTGTAGGGATAGTCTTCCTGTGACTGCCCATCATGTAATCTTGGTTTGCTTCGTTCCCATATTTGTTATTTAAATTAACAGATCTGATGTTTGAGTTCTAACCAATGTCATACTAAGCTGGTAATTAAATTAGCTTTATAAATGGGCAATTTATTCTCACCAATGTGCGTCTTTATTTTCCTTAGGGTTTGTCCTATGTATACCATTCCACATGGGCATTTAATTACGTCTACAATACTCTATAAATCACAGATATTATATTTAGATAGAATCATAGGTAGATGTGGAAAGTAAAGGCAAGTGTCTAACTTTAAATTCTGATAATGCCTCAGACAGCAGTGGTGTTCTTTTACGCATTTACAGCTAGTCTTATATTTGGAAAATTATTTTTTCAAGATTGAAACTATTAAGAGTCACAGTTAACCTTTCAAAGTTAACTGCTGCGTTTGCCTCAAATATTGTACATTTTTGCAGACCCTGAACTGTGTCAAGAGGTCTTTTTCTCTAGCATGTTGTCTTATTAGCGTCCTGTTATTGCATATGGAGAAGCAGCTTGCTAATTGTGCTTAATAATTCTTGTGTCTTGTAGACATTGACTGCTGGAGTCTATTAATGAAACATATTTTCTCTCAATTTTGCTCCTAGTAGTTCAGAAAGTGACCATTACATAACATTTACTTATTTTGTTTTTCGATTACCACAGTGATAACCTTTTAATTGCACTTACGAGTTCATGAACCTAACTTTACCGAAGATGCCTCACATATTTGTATAAATATTTCTTTAAAGGATTGTGAAATGCTGTAATACGTTTGAGATCGCTGTTAGTGTCAGTACACTGCATACAAAGGTGTTCTCACGTGTGTGCCTCGCAGAGGAGGAGGTGAAGGGAAGTACTGAGGGAAAGTCGTAGTCAACATGATCACAGTCAACACTATTGTAATCAGATCCAATACGTGTCTTTTGTAAATCTCTAACTCGGTTGATACTGACACAGTAGTTAAGTATGAGGGCTCTTTCCGGGCTGACATGTATTTAACATACGCCCAAAGTTGATTTATATATATATTTTTGTTTTGTGGGTTACTGCTCGCTAGTGAGCTGAAGTACCCAATGGGATGCAAACCCTGTGAGCTGGTCAGAGGTCCCGTCTTGCTTTCCCATTTACATCTTCCAGCCCCTCAAGGACAAAGAAAGGGATGTTGACATCCCAGCAACAGTGACAATTGCAGTCCTGTGATTCGCTACACCTGTGGCAGCCATGTCCCCACATGTTTTAGTTATTGGGTCCATATTTTGTACGGTCAGAGCCCTGTTTTCGGCCGGGCTGCGACACATTGAATGGCACAGCACCAACCTCTTTCTCAGTCACCTGGGAGCCCAAGGACTGAATGGTCGTCGTCTGAGCTGTAAGAAGTGTGAGAAGCTTGGCCTCCTGTGCAGGACTGCTCCTTATAGCGTTTTGAGTGGGTGAAGTTACATTATTGCATTGGCCAGGAGATGCTATACGCTTATTTATGCTCAGTATGTATAAAGTTTAATTAATAAGCAAAAGCCTAACTTCATGGCTTTTGAGGCGCTTGTGTTGTGGCTCTGAAAAATATACATAGAACTTCCACTAGACTTGCAGGCCTGTTATCTTTTTGGTCTAGTGACACTGGTAACACAACACAGAATCCCAAAAGTGAGAGGGTGCTCTACTAGGATTGTAGCCATAATGAACGGTGCATTGCTGCTTCCGGAAGTAGTGTGGGTGCCTTCTTGAAACATGCGGATACTGTGCCTTGAAAGACAGAGCTGCGTTACTTACACTACGGAGCCGCGAATACACTTGGCCACGAGGGCAAATGAGATTTCAGACTCCATAGCCATTTTATCCTTGTCCTCATCACCGACGCTGGCAGTGACCTTTTTCTAGTTTCAAGATGTCTCCCACAGCTAGCCTGATGCTGTCCCCTTCTTATTCTGAGGTTGAGACGGTTCCATTAATGGCGCTGGCTTTCGGTTCAGATACTGTTCCATTCTCCAAGTGTAGTTTTAGTATGGCTGTGGGCTTGGGTCTTTCCTCTACCATGTTGACAGGGCTACAGACGCATGGAACCTTGTTTCTCTCAGTAGAAGTGTGGGAATGCTAGATGGTAGGACTTCTGCCATTATCAGCGAATTTTTAGGGTATCCTGGTTAAGAACAGCTTGTACAGAGCAGACAAGTCGCACCTTCTTCTACTGTTCAGAAAGGAGGGTGGTGGATTTTCCTGAGAACTGTGAACCAGGGGACAAAAAACGTAGCTGGGCCACTTTTTAGAGATCTATGATAAAACCTTAAATCCAAACTCTGAACACCTAGGTTCATTTTTGGACTGTTCATTGGGATAACCGTGTTTTATGCTCATGCAGCCACTTCCTGGTTTGTGATGCCAGTCATGCACCTGGCTTCGCTGTGGAAGCCTCTGGTGCGTGCTCCAGAGACCTCTGAGGTCATGTCCTTCTCACTAAATCCAAGTAATTTCTGTAGGAGGGCATTTCTAAAGAACATGGATAATTGAGGGATCTCCTGCAAGGCTTCTGCAGTGGTACGCTCCGTGTCGGCTGTCAACCATTGCCTTACACATTGCTAACTGAGCGGTATGGCTGTTACATGTTACCTTCGGTGACCACTAATGGAGTATCCCAAATATGTGTTGCCTCCCAACTGCCTAATGATATACCCGAGCTGGTCAGTGCTGAACTGATGACATGAATGGTAAATTAAGTGAAACAAGAATCCAGGATTTAACTCACTGTCTCGACTGCCTTCGTATTAGCTTCCTTCAATCGCTCCGGGTGGGTGGAGGGGGGGAGATTAAATATTTTTTGTAAAGCTGTAGTGTGACAGGGCTGCATTCTCATCTGAGTGGGATCCTATTCTGTGGCTGGGTCATGGATGAGCCGTCCCCTTTTCACTGTCGTCATCCTTTGGCTGGGCACACCTGGACCCTTCCCTTCTCTTTCTTGCGACGAAAGGATGATTTTGACGGCGTCAGTCTGATGCCGTTTTGCTGTTGGCCGAAAGAACCAGGCGACCACACAGGGAGTACTGTGCCATTTCGCAAGATTAGCAAGAGATGAAATGAAGAGACCACTTTTTATAAGGATGGCCATGGAAGGAGACGTCCTCTACCTTGGGTTGCTGTCCATATGCTAAACCTGTTCGCTCCTCTTCAGGGTTAGAAAGTGCTAGCTATATACATGCAATTTAAACTAGCAGTTCTACAATGAACAGATTACCTCCTTTGATTGTTTTAGTTGGTATGCTAATGCTAAAAACAATAAACTGCTGTTTCCACTAGGTGTCGCTCTCCCTCCATGAAAAGCATCCAACAACCTAGTGGTTTGGCAGGCATTTTCCCCTCAAATCTGGGCGAAAACTGTATGTCCCAAAAGATGTTAGGTAAGATATATGAAGCTTTTTGCGATCCCAAGCACTCCGATTTGGAGCTTGCGACCAAAGCCATGTTAGGTGTTAGCAAAGTTTTACCGACGCTTAAAATGGGATTGCGACTGGTTAACGGTTCGGGATTTGGAAGGGGTTTGTTTTAGGCTTCACTTCCAAATACCAAATCTTTTCCAGATGCATCAGTGGTTTCAATTGTATTTCCGCTCGCAAACCGAAAAGTTACCAACTCCCAAACTGAAGTGCTAACTAACTCTTTTATAAAAGGAGCGTGGTGAAAGCGACCACGCTAATTCAAAACCTCGCTTGTGAGAGAGAGGGGGAGGAAGCGGTGAGCCCGCGAGTGTTGCGTGCGCGCTCTTGGGAGAGCAGTCTGCTCATTTTCAAGCACTGCACTCGTGCTTGTGGCACGCCGCTGCGTGCTCCCTCAAGGTGGATGCCGCCACAAGCACGAGTGTGTGCTTGAAAATGAGCAGAGCGAAGGCTGCTATGCAGCGCATGCATGCGCGCTGCGTAGGCGAGACCTAAAAAGGATGCGTTAATGCCATTTCCCATGCAGTGGCCTTTGCATAACCGTGCCACAAACATGAGTTCTTCTGAGATGTACCCCAAGGCAGAGATGGGATTAAAGTGAGGCTTCCAGTTTGTGTCTGAGGAGGTGTGTGCACCATAAATGATGACTCCACAGAATGGAGCTCGGCGAAGGAGCTGGGGCGCCACTGAAGATTGCACCCAGACCTGGTTTTCATTTGTTTGGGACTAGTAGCCAAGGAGGGAGCGTCCAGCCTGGGTGTTTACCCTGGAGGTGGGGGTAATGTGGGGGCACTGTTGGAGGGTGATAGTGAGCGAATCATTGAAGGCTCACAACAAAGATGGTTGTATCCTGATGCACTGTAAGATCACCATTTACTATACTTTAAAAGCTAATACAAGTGAATATATAATGACAAATGTGTTGTGGAATGTACCATTTTTGCCCAAATTTTCTTTGTGGAAGATTCCACCCGAACTCCCCCTTGTAGTGGTCTGGTTCACTCGCTGCACTCGCTCTGTACAGTACTGGGCTGGTCTGACAAAACTTGCCAGTGCTGCTTAGGGTTCCCGGTATGGCTCTGCTTGTAGCACCCACAACAAATTGCCCTAAGATGCTCTACACTGCCCACAACTAAACCTTCCAAGGTACCCGCACGGGAGTGGACTCTGCTCTGGTAGACTTCTATTCCCTTTCTCGTTCTGTTGGTGTGTGCAAAGGGTGTGATGAGTTGCTTGACGGTGAGTATTCTGGCTTCAAGCCATTACAACCCTCTGTAACAATCTCTACACTACTGAATCACATTTCTTGTTCCTTGCATGGAATTATTGACACTTTGCAAACACACTTCCCACTTTGTCTTGGACTGGGTTAATGTGTTGTTGTAGATCTGGTGGCAAGAGCCTATTCGTGAAAGTACTTTAGGTACCCGAGTGCTGTGCAGTTGAGAGTTTTGAGTGCTAAGGTTATGATCGGATATAGTTATTGTATATCGGTGCCATGGAAGAGGTTCGGTTTCTAAGCTCTTCTGTTGTAATGGGATTATTTTCCATGTTCTGTGCCACCCCGAGGCCTCTGGAAGAAGTCAGTGAGCGGTGGTGAGCAGCAGATATACAGGGAAAACATGTTCCAAAGTGAAAAGGGATGGGAGGCCGCCTGTGCCTGGGCTGTTTCTGGTATGGGGTGGACCGGAGCAAGTCCAGCCCAGCGCTATCTGCAGGTCACTATAGACAGCTGCCTTTCTGGCACCACCACAAGTGGACTCCACACTGCAAGAAATGACCACCAAAAGGTCCTTGATGACAGGGAAAGTGAGCACCCAAATGGCAAATCATAACTTTGACTTGAGCTCTGAAAATGTGGCATCAAAGGAATTCTCCAGCAACAATACTGCACTTGCAGGAGAGACAAGTCCAGCATTATCTTTGTGATATGTCCATCTGCCATGAAGGCTATTGACTGGTCAGTCTCAAATGGGCTACGTGGACATCACCACGCTCCTGAGATCCCAGACTTTGTCTCAGATCGAGCACTAGCCAACCAGGATCCGTGCACCCCCACAACAGCATGAAGTGAGCCCACAGATGCAAACTAATTCTCCACCATAGCATGTAGAGAGGTTTACATATATTAGTTTGGCCTTAACATGCTCCGGACTAGACTAAAGACCAAAGTTATATGGGCCGAAACATTATCCAGTGCCCCTCTCCTGGAGTCGCTAGTGGGGACAGAGGAGCAGACAAACTTATTAGTAGCCTTGTGTAGTCTACACAAGATAAACCACGTCAATCCATCTAAAGTCATGAGAAGTGGGGCTGGCCTTCTTGTCCACAGGTTGAACTTGAAAGTTAAGTTGACTCACAGCTAGAAACCGATGACCCATGTGGTGTGATATACTGGGACCCATTCACAAAACACTCAGATACATTCCTGAGTGGCCTCACCCTCAGACAACCAGACAACCATACACCTGGGTGGCATTGTCCCCCACAGAAAGACTGGCTTGTGTCCCTCACATGCGCCCAATTAACTAGCCTGAGCATCCTGTCCAGGGTCTGACGTGGATGGGCACTGTAGATCTCCAGTCCCAAGGAACACACTGGACAGAAACATCTGCAAAAACCAGACAGACGAGAGCCTCGTTTTCACTTCCATGGTCCACCCACTGACATGACGGGGTGCAGGGATACTTCCCTAGCACGCTTCACTCAGTGCAAAAAGACAAGCATTCAACCTTCTATGAGGACAACTGACTAGCAACTTCCGACTGTTGACAGCTTTTAGGCAGCAACAAACTGATAAACAAAAGCAATTTCCCTGTAATGGCAAACATGGAGGTCAGCGGGGACAGGCGACCATGCACGATCCACTGGCGTGTCCCCAGTGACCCGAATAATTGTGGTTCAGTTTTTGTACAAACTGCTCCTTGCATCAGAGGCCACAAGGGCGCTTTGCTTTACCTCATATATGTATAAAAGACGCTATTAACTTATTTTTTAAGGCAGCATCGCAAACAATGGCGCCAATTACTTGAGCGTCTCTGGCAGCTAATGTGTGACATGGATGAAAATGCCATTCGGTCTGGCCTGAAGCTGCCTTGTCACTGATGGACTCATTTTTGCTCTTATGTTTGCAACAATTTCATTGCTATTCTGAAAGTGAATGGAACCTGAAGTGTTACTAAAAGATATACATCCAGCGTAATGTAAGCATGTAACTAATAGATATACATCTAGTGTAATGTACTAATGGTGCTTGTTACAAAAGTAACTCAAGAACCATCACCTCATGGAAAACATATTTCAATGCCCAAAACTCACTACTCTGGGCCTGATTCTGATGCGGTTAGGAAGACCTCCTAACGGCATTTGCTCAGTTCAAATCAGATCGGGAACGTGTCTTTCTAACCGAGGACCTGATTACGATGCCGTTAGGAAAGCATTCCCACCTAAGGCCCGATTACGATGTGGTTAGGAACATAGGCTCTCATTGAAGTCAATGGGAGTCCAACCAAATTGTATCTGGAAGCATCCGGATGCATCGTACTCAATTGGTTGGACACTCCCGATCTGATTTGGTTGGAAACCATTCTCAAACCCATTTGGTCGGGAAGCTTTCCAAACCGCATCAGAAGCGGGCCCTCAATAGTAAGAAGTTACAAAGTGAATGATGGCTGGAGACAGACAGGTACAAGTAAACACATGTATTGTAGTAGCAGACAAGCAGCAGGTGTACGTATGTACGTACACACACACACACACACATGCACGTACACACACACACACACACTTGGATGTTACTTGCTCACTCCACTCACAAGGCAGCTGAACCACGTCACAAATGAGACACTACGCACCCAGAGATGGAACCTTATGACTTCAATGGGAGTTCAATAATAGGACACACCGTCAGAAGAAAAGAAAGATAACGGTGATCATCAAACGACCACAAGTCATAAGTACAGAACAAAACAAGCACAAGCGCGCTCGCACGCTTCGTGCGGCAGCAGGGGGAGGGGAGAGAGGAGGGGGCCTGTGCGATTCCCTTGAGGGAGCGAGCAACAAGGCGCGATAATTGATAACATGTGGCGCCAGCTGCTCTCTCCCGCAAGTGAATCGCCAGACGTGCACGCGTTGCCATTGGAAGCAATGCAACGCGTGCACGTTTTTGCCGGGAAAGCTGTGCCCATTGCTAAAGGTCTCTTTCCTATGTAGCACATGCGCGCTGCGTAGCCGAGACCTAAAAATGAGAGAGTACATCCTTACGTTTTCACAGTCAGGATATGCTTGAAAAGTATGGAAGTCAATATCATTGTAGGAAAGGTTTATCAAAATCAAGGTTTATTTGCAGTATCAAATGCATTAAGATGGTTTATATATAATATCTGTCAAATAATGCTTATTATGTGTTTATGTATTATGCACTTTACTTTGCACGGGCTCTTTAAGAAATCAGTGTAAAAGGAAGGGCTCGGGAAATGAGGGAAGAGGAAGCTTGCTGCAGAGATGTTCGATAGTTTCAAATTGGATCCTTGCCACTTTCTTGAAACATGGATTTAGCCGGTTTGCCCTTTATTCAAAAGGTACTTTTGCACTTAATAATAAGCAGGTGGCTCTGTGACAAGCGGAATGAGATACGAATATATGATATTTATAACATTCATGAAATAATGCTTATTATATGTTTCTAGATTATGCACTTACTTTGCATAGGCACTTTTAAGGAATTACTATATGCTAAGAAATGTATTTTACAGTTGTATTTGAAAGAATGATTCAGGTAAATGAAGAATGCGATGTTACTTATAGAGATGTTAAATGGTTTTATATTTGATTTTAGAATATTATATAATTAGGCCTTAATCTGTTTCGGTATATTTAAGATGCACTAATGCACTTTATATTTCATAGAAGTAGACACTTTATTATATATGCATGCTGCACTTTATTCGAATGAAATAGATGCGAAGACAATTTAGGTGGGATTATGTGGGCAGCTGCGATATGCATCATGCGTACTCACTATTGATAGCTTCGACTGATTCATTATTCACATACCATTCATCCAGTGAGAGGCTCGTTTGTAGGAGACTCTATGCACTAGATTAAGTCCTAAACAATCGTATGCAATTTATTACTGCTTAATATTCCCTGATATTGCGTTAATTCAGTAGATGCATTAAATGAATAAAAAGGAACCCATATGCAGTATGTTCAGACAGCAAGCAGGCTGTCAATATTTATCATCAGCAAATGCAGCTCATAGAGGGATACCAACCTTTGTTACAATATTTTTTCCTTTTCCAGTCACTTTTTTTCAGACTGATAAACAGGGCAGATGGGGCCTAATTAGTAAATTGATCAATAAACAAAGATTTACAGTAGCCACATTGTATGCACCAGTTGAAGATAATCCCACATCATTATCAGATCTTTACTATGCACTATTGTACATTCATGGTATCATGATTTTGGGCAGTGATTTTAACCTTCTTCAAATCTGGAACTGGATGATTCATCTTCTGCCTGGCACCAACAGAATAAGCCATGAATGGCAAAGGTATTGATTGAATGCATGCAAGGATTAGATCTGCTAGACGTATGGCAGGCAGAATTTCATAATAAGAGAGAATATTCATGTTTTTCAGCAAAATATGAAACTGGGGCTCGATTAGAGTATTTTCTCACTTCCCTCAATTTAAAATGTATTCGGTGCACGCATATCCAAAATGGCTTTTCCAACCATGCTTTGGTAAAGTTGGAAATATCATGGCTGGGAGTATGCAAATTAAGCCTGGGCAAAGCACTACACTACGTTCGCGTAATTTGCGAAGTTTGCGCTACTTCGCACTACGCGAATTGCACGTAGCACAGTGCAAACATGCGTAGCATAGCGTTGCGTGGTGCAGCGGTCATTTTTTGCTTGCTCGCGGTCCTCAACATCAAGTTGGCGACCGCGAGCAAGCAAAATGACATCCCAGCGAGACTTTTTCCTTGTTCACGATCAGCAACATCAAGTTGCCGATTGTGAGCATGGAAAATAAACATCCCGGTGAGATTCTCAACGCGAGGAGGTCAGGTTTCTCATTGCGAGTGGTCGCGTATGCTCGCGACCGCTCGCGATACGAAACTACCAGTCCGCGTTGAGAAAGCTGCCGCTCGAGTAAAAATCTACTCGAGCGGCAGAAAACTACAGCTCGCACTGTGCAAGATGACGTTTTCAATGATTGCACAGTGCCGGATGCTTGTCCGCACTGTGCAATCATTGAAAGCGGCCTCTTGCACAGTGCGAACAGGGTACTACGCAGTTCGCGAAGTGCTACGCATATCTCGCGTAGTGCGAAGTGCACTTTGCGTAACTTCGCGTAATGCTACTTCGCGAACTACGCCCAGTGTTAATGCAAATACCTTTGAGATGGTTTTTAAATAAGGACCATCTCAAAGATGAAGACTGGTGCACGGATATCCAGAATGAGATAAGGTGGTTTATTCAAATAAACAGAAACACAGCAAGGGTACAAAGTGGGTGGGAGGCTTTTAAAGCAACCATCCGTGGCTATATAACCTTTAAAGATATAGTAATAAGATGCTCTCAAAATTCACAAAGGATACAGTTAGAACTAGAGGTCAATCTGGCAATCAAACAATATATATGGAATACAAATACTAAAATAAACTGTCGCTTATGCATGCACAAAAAACAATGCAAGAGTATTAATATGCTAAAGGGTACTTGGCTAATTCTGCATGCCTCCAAAAAGTATATGAGAGTGAATTCTCTGGGAAATTCCTAGCTTGGCAAATAAGAGAACGACGAGCACAAAATAGGATTATATCCCTTGTAAATGGTGATACAAAACTCGTATTGCAAGTGAAACACAAATACAAGTTAGCTTTTTTAATCATTATAAAACAATCTACTCTGTTAGACAGGAGGTGGATATTTCAAAACTTAAGGGTTTTCTTAGTAAACTTCCAGTTCTAAAATTGCAGACAAGTCATGTAGAGGTTCTGTTGGGGCAGATAGTACATTAAAAGAAATAGAAGAAGTAATTCAATCATTGGCTAATGGAAAAACATGCAGAGAAGATGAACTGCCAGCTGAATTATATAAAAAAAATGCCTTAGTATTAAACACTGAATTGGTGACGCTAGCTATTCATATTCAGAAAGGGGGCTGGATGCCGCCTTCTTTCCGCATGGTAGTTGTGGTCAGGTTTTTTAAAGAAAAATAAAACAAGGAGGAAGTCCTCTTATAGACCTATCAGCCTTTTAAATACTGATTATAAAATTATAACAAAGCTGTTAGCAAATAGAATGAGCAGAAGTATAGGGTCAATTATACATTTAGACCACCTAGGATTCGTACCAGGAAGGCATCTACATTTTAATACCAATTTCTTTGTCGAAGCCTTAGATTATTTTAGCTCAAATAAAACCCCAGCTCAGGTTATGCTGCTAGATGCCAAGAAGACTTTTGACATAGCCTGCTGACAAAGCCTTTTTATCATCCTTGCCGAATTTGGTTTCCCTGCTGAATTTCAATATGATATTCGATTCTTATGAAGGGGCCTGTGTGCACATAATTATCAACTCAAACAATATTGGTGTTTGTAAAGTTAACAGAGGTACAAGATGAGGCTGTCCTTTGTCACCATTACTTTTTGCTCTTTTATAGAGCCGCTAGCAATTACTGTTTTCATTTAAATAATAATTTAATATCTCCGCTTCAAGGGATGACAAACATAAAGCAATATGCCAACGACATAGCCTTGTTTCTTAAACCTGAGGTAGAGGTTCAAAAAAAGATATTTGAAATTTTCCATGAATATCAACTACTTGGAGGATATAAAATAAATGAATTAAAACCAGAGATTTTGCTTTGTAATAATGCACTCAACACTTTAGTTAGCAAACATTAGTCTTCAGTTAAAACTAAGCTGAAGAGGTGTCTTGGAATATATGTCTAGGAAAATGTTAATGACCTATGTGCTTTGAGTTATGTCCCTTTACTTAATAAGATAAAAGGACTGTTTTTAAAATGGAATGAGCTACCCTTGTTAATAATGGCACGGGTTGTGCTGATCCGTATGCTGATTTTACCTTTATTTTTTGTTTTTTATTCTCTGACATTCCTAATGCAATTCAAGTTGACAGTTTTTTAAGGTAGTGCAAAGTATGATCTTGGCTTTTTTATGGGCAAATAAAAAGTCTAGATGAGCTCTAGATACACTTTACAGACCAGTACAAGAAACAGACCTGGCCCTTCCTGATCTGAAAGTATATTATTTTGAGAACTTTGCACACACCACATATAGATAGTCTAAGCCTTTAAACACAAATAGATATGATATTTTTTAAATATAATTTTTAAAGAATATGATATTATTGATGTTATGCGTTTAATGAAAACTCCCAAGAAAGTTAGATATAGGACTCTACAGTGGCATATTACACATAGGCAGCACTTCTTTTGCCATTTTGATAGGCCCTTAATTAATTGAGTGACTTCCATATCAGATGTATATATTGGGGAAGAAACGATGGTAGATACGATTACTGCTTCTAGGTGGGCGAGTAATGAATGCGGAAAGATTTGGGTTTTCTGGGTGGAGATTGGAATAACTTGAGTGGAATCGAGTCTAGCATTAAGTATTGTAAAGAGATGATGCAATGGTCCTTTATTAGAATTAGGCATTTTCTACGAGACTTAAATCCCACGCACATAAGTGCAACTATAGAACTAGTTGAGGATCTGATACAATGTAAGACATGTAAGTCAATCAGTAGCTGGGCTTCTTCCTTACACAATCAAAGGGTAGTTAAATTTTATGATAAGGTGCAGGAAAAATGCAGTCCAAAGAAAATCTCCAGGTATCCTCCTTAGCTTGGTATAGAATCAATGAGTTTAATTTTCCATGTTAAAAGGATTACATTTGTGACACATACAATTTTATACTAAATGGCTTCTATATAGGACCCCGCTCTCCTCCATAAAATTAACCAAAAGATCTCCACAAATTGTTTAGGTGTGATATGGAGCGGGGGATTTGACTCACATTAAAAGAGGCTGCCCAAGGTTGCACAAGTTTAACAATGAGATTAATCAGTTCTGCATTCATACACTGAAATTGCAATCATCATTCGATGTTCGGACAGCAGTTTTGGGGTATTCACTCAAACTAAATACTGATTCGCTCTAGAAAAAATAATTTTATATTTATTTTTAATAGCCAGATATTTAATTCTCCAAAAGTGGCGATCTGAAGAAATTCCACATTTTCAACATCTATGGTTTAAACTAAATAGGATTAAGGAGTCTGAAAAGAGATATGCATTAAGATCTGTGTCATATAGGAAATTTCTAAAAATATGGGAAATATTTGGCCAGGTTTTTTTCTGACTTAGGACCAGGGTTCTGTATAGTTGCTTAAATGAATTGAATGCTTTTATGTATTTGTTTGTTTTTAAAAATCATATTCTGAAGACACCTTTCAATGTTAGAAAGTATTGTAATGATGTAATTATGTTTGATTCAGCTTTTTATGTATGTATGGATTTTGTAATTGATGAACTCTCCCAATAAAAAAATAAAAGACAATTTTAAAAAACACATAGAAAGAAGAAAAAGCCTCTTGGGATTATTTTTGTCCAGCAAGGCGCTTCTTCCTGCACAAAAACAAGCCTGCTTGGAACGTGGCACCCTTGCCCCATGGTGCAAAGGTGCCTATGTTGGTGCTACTTAGGTAATTGTGTGCCAGCGCAAGGAGAAAGTATAGAAATGCATTGTATTTCACAAATACAGTACATTCCTGCCCTTTCACATTGGTGTAGGACATCGCAGCAAGACGACTTGCGGCACTGCCCTATGCCATTTCCTCATAAATTAAGCCCAGAGTGCTTAAGCAGGTGCATTTTTCAGCTATGGTGTATTTAAAAAAAACAACATATTTTAATTGAGTTTTTCCATCCATATTATACATAGTACACTACGTGTGTCATCATATAGCCCGCAATATTAAGAATATCGCCATCAACACAATAATCTTCCGCCAACTAAGTGTTGGCCATATAAATGCAAATATACATAGTTCGCAGCTGTTGTATTGCCCATATCATAGGAATGGAAATTAGTAAGAAAGGTAATATAAATTACAGATCTATTGCATGTGCGCTCAATCCAAAAACGTAACAATAAAGAAAGCTCAAGATTATCTATCTTTTGATGACATTTCTAAACCAAGATAATAAAACAATTATTAACAACTACCCCCCTCCCCTGGTCCATTGGTCCATTAATTTATACAATGAAGTTTTGAAGAAGTGTAGTCCTTAAGTCAAAACAGACAGTACCAAACAGGTTCTATCATATATGTATTTATAGGGATGCCTTTCCATTTATTTATAAACCTAGATAGACCCCTGTACAGTCAACAAATTATGACATTATAATTAAGGGTGGGCGGAGATTTGCCCTTCCGCTTTCCGCGATAATAGGCGGAGAAACAGGGGAAATCTCCGCACACTCGGGGGCATAATGGAAGTTGTCCGCCCGCCTCCCGCCCACCTTAAATACATTAAAATAACAATTGTTAAGAGTAACCTTACCTTATCAGTGGTGTCCCCGGGCTCTGATCCTTCTGCAGCGCGTCTTCTTCTGGGAACTGCGCATGCTCGGGAGCCCACGCATGCGCATTCCTCATCAGGAATGCGCATGCGCAGGCTTCCGCACATGCGCAGTTCCCAGAAGAAGACGCGCTGCAGAAGGTTCAGAGCCCGGGGATGCCGCCGATAAGGTAAGGTTACTCTTAACAATTGTTATTCTAATGTATTTAAGGCGGGCGGGAGGGAGGCGGGATGTGCGTAAGGGAACTATGCAGAGAGTGCGGAGATTGGTTTCATCTCCGTGCCTCACCGCATAGGTCCCTTACGCACATTACGCCCACCCTTAATTATAATGTTATGCAAACATAGTCGGGGGAGTCAGTGGAAGTGTAGGAGAAGTGGGTGGGATAGGCCCATTGTGTGACGTCGGGGAGTTAACGACTCCATGGCTTTAAGGATTCTAACAGTTGGTCCCATTCTAATGAAATAGGGATTTTACGCAGGACCAGGAATTCTTCTTGTCTAATAATTGCACTCTCCGCAGTGCCCCATCTGATCATCTCTGTCTGCCAGGTAAGTGGTTTCGGAGGTGAAGTGGATTTCCACCTCATTGTGATGGAACATTTGGCTATAAGTACAGCCATTTCTGCAAATCTATATTGGACCTTCTGTTTCTTAGGGCATTTATGCAGGCCCAATAAGCAACTTACTGGTTTGGACCACCCAGTCGTGCCGGTGACCTTCTGCACAGTGTAACCGATTGTTTGCCAGAATACTCATAGGCGCGGGCATCCCCATAGCATATGGAGGAGGTCTGCATCCTGTTCTTGACATCTGGGGCAAGAAAGCTGCGCATTGGGGTATATACTGTTAAGGCAGTGTGGCGTGAGATATGCTCGATGTAGAATCATGTACGATATATATTTGAATTTGGCATTGCGGTAAACTTTCTTGGAAAATTCTAAAATCAGTGCCCATTCCCTATCAGTAAATTCCCTCTCCGTCTCCAGTTCCCACCTAGCTTGGAGTGGGGTTAACGATGTATCCGAGTGTGCTCGAATCCCCCTATATAACCAACAAGTAAGATGACGCCCCCCTCCCATTAGGTGTATGGCCTGGACTAACTCGTGTGTGGGGGGTTCGATCCTATCAGGGTTCCAGTGGAGCTTAATGTAATGGGTGACTGTGACATGAAGGAGAAATAGCACTGGGAGAACCCCCTGGGCACGAAGAAAGTTTTTATGATCTCTATGAACAAAGCCCCAATCGTTAACACCCCCTCCTGCGTCCATAAGGATATCATTTTTTGAGAGATTAAGCCGTTTGTGGTAGGAATTCTGTGTAAGGGGATGTTAGGAGAGTATGGGGTTACCCTTCTAGTATATTGTAGTGTCATCTTCCAATACAGTAACGCTGTTTTAAGCAAGGGGGGAAC
Organism: Triturus cristatus; assembly: GCF_964204655.1. Classification (NCBI taxonomy): domain Eukaryota; kingdom Metazoa; phylum Chordata; class Amphibia; order Caudata; family Salamandridae; genus Triturus; species Triturus cristatus. The sequence continues at coordinate 404,879,393 of NC_140588.1, read as the reverse complement.
AGTCGGTGGGATCCTAACCGTTGGTACGAGAAGATGATATTGAATACCCTAATTGAGGAGCTGAGGTGTGTAACCGATTTCCTGGGTCTGCCGGCCTGTGAGCCAATAAGATAACAATTGTAGTTGACTGGCCATGCAATAAGCCCAAAAGTCTGGAACACCCAGACCGCCCTCCCCAGGGCGCAACTGTAATTTTGCAAGGCCCACTCTTCTGCGTCCTTTACCCCATATGAGATCCGATAAATGGGTGTTAAGTATAGTAAAGATTTTGGTCGGGATCACAACAGGTAAATTAATAAAAATATATAAGAGGCGGGAAGCATCACCATTTTGGAGATGGCCATTCTGCCTATCACAGATAATGGTAACGAAATCCAAAAGGAGACCTGCATGCGAAGCGAGCTTATAGTCTCAGTCAGTTGCCATCAATGATATCTTGAGGAGTAGCTATGGTGTATTTTATTTCAACCATATGGGAGAATAAACAAAAAAGTAAACTGCCCAGCATGCATGCGTGAGTTACAGATATATAAGCCATGTTGAATTTTCCTACTGATTGTAAACAGAAGAAAATAACTAAGAAGAAAAAAAGTCATACGTCTGGTTGAAAAAAATAGATCACTCTTCTGGTTCCTCAATCCTGTCACCAACACATTTGATTGCAAACATGAAAACGTTCACAATTTTAGGAATAAGGTAAACGAGTCTCTGTTTCCCATGAGAATAAACTAAATGTAATGTGTTGTGTGTTGTCTTTGTAGTAGAGAAAGGCTGCATACCCCATAAAACAATGCAAATGATCACTAACATCAATGTTAGAATCCTTGACTCCGGGAACTCCTGCCTTCTAGTCCTCCTGGACTTTTCTGCTGCATTCAACACTGTCAACCACCTGGACCTCCTTCACACTTTTGAACACTTGGGCTGTGAAGGCACAGTCCTCAATTGGTTCTCCTCTTACTTAACCAACTGCTCCCCAAATTGTGAAAAATGGGCAGCTCGTTCTCGGGACCAGTCAATGTTCATCAAGGGGTTCCTCAAGTCTCGATCCTCTCCCCTCTCCCCAACCCCCTTTAACCTTTACATAGAACCACTAAGTGTGATTCTCATACATGCTGTGATTCTCTTCCACCTCTACGCTGACGACACTCAAATAAACATGAAAATCTTTTCCCCTGAAGGCCTTGCCTTCCTTTCAATCACACTCCAAAATATTCAAAACTGGATGTCTAACCACCATCTAAAACTCAACCCAACTGAAACAGAATTTCTTTTTATCTAACCTCTGAAAGCAAAAAACCCAGTACAGAAATAGATGGCCAACTTTCCCACTTATGATGGGTGCCTGGCCATTGTCCAGAGTGCTAGATCCCTTGGTATCACCCTGCACAATCGGCTAAACCTCCACAGCCACATCAAAGTCATGTCCAAAAGGACATTACTCCAACTCAGGCAGCTGTGGGTCGTCAGAAAATGTATCCCGGAACAAGATCTCAAAACAGTGGTGCTGTCTCTCGTCCTCTCCAGACTAAATTACGGAATTGCCATTCTCTCAGGCATTCGCGAAGTTCATTTAGGCCCACTGAGAGCAACACTACCTGCAACAGGGCGCTTTGTGTTGGGTCTCAAGAAATGTGACCATATTTACCCTGCCCTGCTAACCCTCCAAAGACTTCACATTGAAGACTGAGCCAAATTCAAAACTGACTGCAATACCCATAGAGCACTGCACTCCTCTTCACCATCCTATCTATGCGAGAAACTGAAAGATTTGGGAGCAAATAGGGGCTCCAGAAATGCCCAATTCCTGCTACTGGAACCCCCCACCTTCAGTTGAGAAGGGTACATGAGCCAGTCATTCTCTGGTAGTGCCACACAAACCTGGAACTCCTTACCTCCCTCCCTTTGCCTAACAACCTACATAGCCACCTTAAAAAAGCCCCTCCTATTTGACAGACACCTGGGTTAACCGCCCTCGACCATACTATATCCAGGTGATGATCTACCTTCACTCTGTGTCCCGCCATCTTAATTGATGCCTGAACTGTGTATGTCCCTTGTCAATTATTGTAACTGTAACTTGTTGTATCCTTGTATCATGTTACTGTGGAAAAGTGCTCTGATGCCTTCGGGCCATGTCTGCGCTATATTAAATTGAAAACATAAATAAAATGTAAGATTTGAAAAAACATGCAACCTGTTGTGTTTATGGCAAGGGGATCAGGAGGTTGTTATGGGAATGTGCTATGCTCAGAATTTCATTAGGCAGGAGCACTGGCATGTGGGAATGGAGGGTGGCGGAGGGGAACGGGAGTGACGGTTGAAGAGGAAAGATGTGTAGCTGATGCCAGGGCATGATGCTTAGAATAAGGAGTATATAATCTTCACTGCATGTGAATTCATACTTAACAAAGTGGCGATGAGCAGCTCAAACCCTATGGACTCATGTGATTCGTCAATCAGCCATTTCAAGGAACCTTGGAACTATATTAACCATATTACCTTCCAACAATTGCCCACATGGAACACATTTATTTAGATAATTTTCTATTTTCACTTAAAAATTCTTCTGTGGAATTTAAATAAAGAAATGAAGGTTTAGACTTATGGAACAGTATCAATCTGTCAAACCAATCCCCAAAAATACTTTTATGGCTGAACCACACTGTTATGACACTCAGTTCTGCCGAACAGAGTTCTTTATTTTTTTGTTATTTTCATAAACATTAGATACAGTATCTACAAATATGTACTTCGGTGCATGTTGAAATAGTGGTAAGTGTTAGCCCCAGATGAAGTAACCATAACCACACATCTAGAGAAGGTGACAATAATTTATTTACAAAATTTGCAAAAAATGTATAAAAGGTTATTGGCATATACAAGGACATCCAATAATTATTCAGACAATAAAGAAAAAGTGACCAAAGTGCTTTAAGGAGCTTTCACCTAAGGACTGTCCTTTCAATGGTGTCGATGACGTTTCAACCCTATTCCGAACGCGAGGGTCTCATCAGAACGGTGATAGTCTGGGGGCCACGGATAATGGGCAAACAGATATTTCTTATTTTCTCCTGGAGAAATTCAGTTTCTCCGAGGTAGTTAGTTTCAAGGGGAACTTCTTATTCAGGAAGATCGATGGAACTTGTCTTCCTCCCAATAGTAGGGGTGTTGATATGAAGGGGGTATCAGTTCTCGATCTTCATGTATACTGGCGGATGATAGTCTCCTTTCAGAAGGGCCTTAGTAAATTCAGTGGTGTCATCAATATTATAAATTATTTCATGGAGAGCTAAAACATGCACCCATCAGTCATGCATCAATCACTCTGGGTTGAAGGGCGGCGTTCTCCCAATCGTAGAATGGGAGCTTGGGGGGCAGCCGAGCACAGCGAGGTCTGCCCCCCGGGCAGATTGGGAGGGGAAGGGGGGGGGAGTGGCCGTAGCGACCATTTTGTGAGTTTTGGGCTACGTTTGGGTATAGCCCAAATGTAGCCCAATTTCGGTAAAAGTAGCCCAAGGGCTATATAGGCCAGTTACGCGCCTCCCCAGCCACCATTTTAGGTTTCGGTGACCTGGTGGCTGGGAGTGCGGGCAGTAGGCAAAAAAAATTCTCTCACGGGTGGCAACATGCCGGGGAAGCGCGCGTCGCCAGGCAGAAGGTGAGACGGTAACTCGCTTCCTTTTCTGCAGACTGGTTTCACTCTAGGTGACAGTTTCGCCGAAACGTGTGAAAAGTAAAATCCGCCACGGGAGAAATTTTGACTAGGGAACACATTCGCCGCGCGTTTCTTCAAGTGGTTCCACTTCGTGTGATTCCAATGCTTTCCTGGGGTCATGTGGACAGATCTACAGTGAGAATTCGCAGAACAGCTGGTACAGTGGCAGCTCACAGGGTGCATGAGTGCTTTTGGGGGTGTGGAGACAGCGGGAGCTAGTGACGGCGGGGCTTCGTCGGGGAGGGGGGCGGGGGTGAGCTCCGGGTGCCACCCCGCGACAAGCTACATCTTGGGACGGCCACCCCGGAGGCAGGGGAGCGGCGGCAGAGTGGGGCGGGAACGGGTAGGAAGTCTTGGCGGGGCCGCGCGGCTTCCGCGGGAGCGGCCCTAGACGCGCCGCGTGGGGCTGTATCGGGCGGGGGGGCGGATACGAGGGGGGCGGGCAGCACACGCCATGCCTACGGCGGCGGTCTCACGGGGCAGCGCGGGGCGGAGGAGCACTGCCCCGGCTCGTGACAGGCTGGGGGGAAGGTTCGGAGGGCAGAGGGCAGTCGGGGCCGGACGCAGAGGGGGGGACGGCGAGGAGAGACACGTGGCAGGTTTCTATGGTGGAGCGCGCGGCAGTCGGGGGCCATTCGCTTAGCAGGGGCACGGGCCCCGGTGTGGAGCGGAGTTAGAGCGGATGGGGGAGGCGCACGGGGGAGGGTGGGGGGGCAAGGCGTGTGGGGGTTTTTGACCGGGAGCCGGCGGGCACGGGGTTTCCGGCCAGCGGCGGTGGGGGGTCAGGTGGACGGCGGGAATGCGGGGAGTGCAGCAGGGGGGGGACTCCCCGGTGCTGAGGAAGTCGAGACTGGGATGGCCTGGGCAATTTGGAGTTCTGGGCTGAGGGGTTGGGGGGGCGAACGGGATAGAGGGTGTAGGGGACTGGACGGGAGACGGGGGTGCAGGGTGGGGTGGGGTGGGAACGGTGTGGCGAAGGAGGGGTGGAAGTCCGGGGGTGGGGCGGGGGGGACGATGGGGGGGGCGGGATCGAGCAGACAGGGGTGGGGGGGGTCAGGTAGGTGCGATTCGAGCGACGGGGGGGACGGGGACGGAGACGATAGAGAGGTGGGGGGAGTCGGGAAGGTGGTAGGCCCAGCACACCAGACCATTCCATTTCTTTTCAGGCGGTGGACCGACAGTTTGACCGTCGCGGGGTGCCGGACTTGGTAGGGCTGGGAGCGGCTCGATGGCACCAAGGAGAAGGGAGGGTGGAGCCTTGGGCGGCGTATCCTGTACCGGCGAGGGATCCTGGCGCGGCTGGCATAAGTAGGCCCGGTACGGGCTCGCCAGCCCCAACACCCACGGGGTCGCAGCGCCCCGGGGAGCATCGACAGAGGAGCACCGCAGCGGAGAATGTTTGTTTACCACTCAAGCAGTTGGCGCCACCAGCGGGGAGCGCTGGGGGTGCGTGGCAGGAGGAATTGGATTATGAGAGGGGAGCATGGAAGACGGGGAGTTGCGTGAGGTGGACAAGGGGGACAGGGGGCCGAGTAATGTTGTGGCTAGTTCTTGCAGGTGTCACGACGCCAGGCGCGGCCCACGGGTCGGACATCGAGGTGGGAAACAGCTCGGCCCCCAGGACAGGACGCCAGGAGGAGCGGCAGACAGAGACACTGGCGCCAGGTAATAAACATTTGCTCGGGCGCCCAGTGATGGTTTCCATTTGGGTGGGGGGGGATGTGGAGGAGGAAGGAGGGGTCGGGGGGAGGTTGCGCAGGGGAGCGTACGTTATGGAGGTGGCAGTGGGCCCGGAAGGCGCAGGAAAGGGGGACGTATGTAAGACCACTGAGAGTGTGACGGCCAAGAAAGAGGCAGCTGACGCAAGGAGAAGGGCAGTAGGTAGAGCATGAGACTCTTAATCTCAGGGACGTGGGTTCGGGTCCCACAGTGGGCCCCAACAAAAAAAAAAAAAAAAAACAACAACAAAGGAGGCTCAAGTGGAAAGGAAGGAATGGAAGATCACACAGTTACCGTATAGGGGGGTAACGAAGCCCTTGGGGGCATTTGATGTTGGCAACGAAGTGAGGTTTTGGAAAGAGGAACATGTGGAAATGGTCAGAATCCTGCATGGGAGGGTCAGGGCAAAGGAGGGCTCCAAGGAGGAGGCATTTGAGTTGGCAAGGAGGCTTAAGGTGCCTTTGACGATAGGGAACTGGACAGCAGGTTTTCTCATTTATGCCAGTGGGTGGGGAGTTTCCGGCAGTATGATGAGGAATTCCGGGCGCGCATGGCGTGGGATACGGAAGAGAAGCGGGGAGAGCATACAATGGGGCTCGCGGGGTAGGAGAAGACTATTTTTACGGCCAGCGGGCTACCGCTCGTTTATTAGCCCTCTCGAGGGGGGGTCCGCCCGAGGGGGGGGCTCAGGGTCAGTCACACGGCGGTCAACAGGGGCAGCCCGGAGCCTTTAAGGCTGGGGGCCAGTGGCAGGCACAGCAGGTGGGAGAGGGGCTAAGGGGCCTGGGCCACAGGGCTCTTAGTCCGGTCAAGGTGGAGAAGTTGTGGGGGGTATCCGGACAGGGTAGTGGCGGAGTGACTACGGTTGGGGTTTCTGGATGGGTTTTAGGTTGGGGTAGGAGGGTACAAGGGTGCGGAGATGGGCAGTTACGGTGCAATCGGCGCGGGAGCGCCCACAGGTGGTAAAAGCGAAACTGGATACAGAGGTACGGGAGGGCCGCATGGCGGACCCCCTTTTCAGGAAGGGGCTGTTGCATAAGTTGATGGGGTCACCCATTGGAGTGGTGCCGGGGAAAAAAAAAAACAAAAAAAAACGAGCAGGGGCAGTTTTGGTGGATACAGCAATGGTCCTGGCCCAAAGGTGGGTAGGTCAAGGACTGTATTGAGGAAACTGCGGCCACTGTGTCTTACTCCTCTGTTGACGTGGCTATGTCACTGGGTGACCGCGGGCGCAACAGCGCAGATGGCAAAGTGCGACATGCAGTCAGCTTTCCGGCTGCTGCCAGTTCATCCAGATGACTTGGATCTGTGGGGCATACAATTCGGCGGTCACTGGTATGTGGACAAAGCATTGCCGATGGGCGGCGCCATGTCTTGCGCACTTTTTGAAGGTTCAGCACGTTCCTACAAAGGTTTGGTTACGGAATGGACGGGTCACCAAGCCGTGATGCGGGACCTCAGACTCCGCGGACTGCCAGAAGGCGCTGGACAGTTTCCATGAGATCATTAGGGTGATGGGTGTGCCATGGGCACAGGCAAAAACACAAAGGCCCAGTATGGTACTGGCTTTTCTAGGCATGGAGCTGGGTTCCGTTTGGTGGAGGCATGCCTTCTGGTGGAAAAAAAAAAAAAAAAAAAAGCGAAACATGTTAGAGCTGCAAGCAAGCGTGTTGACGTGACAGACGGTGACGATTAGGGACATACAAGGGTCGCTGGGACATCTCAATTTTGCCAGTAGGGTGGGAAGAGTAGGGCGGACGTTCTGTAGGCGACTGGGGAGAGCGGTGGAGGGGCAGAGGCCCCCACACCATCCTGTTCGGCTGTCAGCGGGGGGAGGGTAGCCTTGAGAATGTGGCAGTTTTTACGGCACCAGTTAACGGGGTGCTTTTGATGAGGGACGCAGACATGGTGTGGAATGTGCAGATTTTCTCAGATGCAGAAGGGAGCAGGGGATTTGGGTTGTACTGGCAGGGAAGGTGGCGCACAGAACCCTGACCCGCAGAACGGTTGGAGGGAGGCAGGAGCATGGCTTTCTTGGTTGTTTTTCCCTGGGTGGTGGCTGTCACGCTGTGGGGGGCTCTGTTAGCTCACAAGAAGGTCACGTTCAGGAGTGACAAAATGGCAGTGGTGCAGGGGATCAACAGGCAAGTCGGCACGGAACAAGCAGGTGCTCGAGTTGTTGAGGGTTTTGGGCGGGGGCGTTTGAGGCATGATATGACGTTTCACGCAGTGCGTGGGCCAGGTGTGTACGATGACATTGCGGATGCCTTGTCTAGTTCACAACAGGGGAGATTCCAGGGGCTCGCCTAGGACGCGGCCGGGACTCTAGCCGGAATGATGAAACAACTATGGGAATTGGGCAACACCGGATGCTACAATTGGTTTTCAGCGCCTTAGCCCTGTCTACGAGGTCGGCATACCAGGCGGCGTGGGAGGAGTTTGTCCATTCAGAGGCGAAGCGGGTTTCCGGGGTGGCAAGAAAAGAGGCGGTTTGCAGTTCATATTGGGCTTGGCGGAAAAGGGTCTGGCCGAGGTGACGATTGGGGGCAAGTTGGCGGGGGTCGCTTTCGTCTGGAACTGGTTGTGGGGAGGTCTCTTTTGGGGCGGAGGTGTTTAGTAGTTGGCTCAGGAAGGGGGCAACCGGACCACAAAGCTGGGGGTAAGGGGTAGCTGGGATGAGGGTGCGTTCGCCGCCGGTTTGCCCTTTGCGGTGGGTTTTTGCGTTGGAAATCTTGTTCGGGGGTTTGGGGGGACTTGGTCTGTTCACATAGGCAGGGGCGGGGCGTTAAGGCTTCGTACTGTGGGCGGTGCGGCATAAAGCGATGAGGAGACGGGGTATCAAGGAGAAGGGTTTTGGCACGCATTCCTTCCACATTGGGGCGGCATCAGGGGCACAGGCGAGGGGTTGGGAGAGTAGGGACATCAGGAAGTTGGGCAGGTGGTCATCTAATTGTTCTCAGCGGGATGGGTGCAGCAAAAAAAAAAAAAAAAATGTTTAGTTGGTGTTTTCCTGGTTTTCATTCTTGTTTTCTTTTCAGGTTCGGTTATGGGACCCCTCGCCAGGGAGATGTCCATCGGGATCGTGGGGTATTCTTTTGTGAGATGGGCGCGGGTCCAGGCCCGGGAGAGTTATTTTGGGGACAGCTTGGGGCTCAAGAAAGATTTATTAGCTGTGGCATGGAGGGATAAGGGCGTTTTGAGCGGGTCGGAATTGGTGCCAGTGGGGAACGTTTTTTACGGGCGGTAAGGTGCCCGGTTGTGTTGGTATTACAGCTGGGGGAGACTGACAGGGCAGGGAGACAGGTTTGGCACTGAGGCGGGTTATGGGAAAGGACCTGGTGTGGATCAGGGGGAGATGGGTGGTGTTTTCCGTTGTCGGGTCGGAATTTGTCCCCTGGAGGTGTTGCAAGGGGGCGGTAAACCCTGGGGCAGTGGATAAAGTGAGGAGGAAGTTAACCACTGAGATGGTGCGGTTTTGTAGTCATGTGGGGATAGGACGATTGGCTCATAGGGACATCTGTTGCGATGCGCATGTGCTGTTCTGGGATGATGGGGTACACTTGTCGCGTAAGGGGATTGCCCCTGTACCGTTTGGAGTTTTCGGGAGGTTTTAGCACAGTTGCTAGGGGTCTACATACGTTACGTTTCACATGCGGTCCCGTGGGGATTGGGGGGGGCAGAAAAAGGGGAGGAAGAGGCGTATCCGCCCACACTCCCCCCCCTTGTTTCTGGGTGGCGGGGTGGTTGACAGTTGGCCGGGATTGGCTAGAGTTTGTTGTTATAAGTTTGGTAGTTTGGGTCCAGGAACAGGGAAGGGTAACCAGTTTGGATAAGTTTAGATTAGAGGTTGGATAGTTACAGTTGCACAGAAGGCAGGTAGGGGTTACGGTCAGGGGAGTTTGGGAGTGGGAAAGGCTACATGGTGTAGGATTGGGTTAATTGTTGGTTATGGAATGTTATGTTGTATTTTGGGGGATGGGGGAACTGATGTTGGGATCGTAGGGGTGGGGGAAGGAACAAGAGGTCAGGAAATGATTGTATAGCGAGGTGTTAGTTTTGTAAGGCAGTGGCCAAGGAGTTAAAATTGTGATATGCACCTGTTTCAATAAAGCGGCCTTTTTCACACACAATAAAGTGGTCTGGTGTCGGCTTCCCCCCCTCTCCCCCTTAATTCCCAATGGGAGCTTGGGGGTAGCCGAGCACAGCGCAGATTGGGAGGGGGAGGGGGGGGGGATTGGCCGTAGCGGCCATTTTGTGAGTTTTGGGCTACGTTTGGGTATAGCCCAAATGTAGCCCAATTTCGGTAAAAGTAGCCCAAGGGCTATATAGGCCAGTTACGCGCCTCCCCAGCCACCATTTTAGGTTTTGGTGACCTGGTGGCTGGGAGTGCGGGCAGTAGGCAAAACATTTTCCCCTCCCGCCCACCCTAATGTTTAGGGGTGAGGGGCGTAGTTTTAGGGGGGCTGTATGGCGTTTTTGGAAGTTTGGTGGGCAGCATTTGTTGGAACAGGTACATAGGGGCAGTTTGATGTATTGTCGCTTGGAACAGGTGCAGGCGGGGTGGTTGACAGTTGGCCGGGATTGGCTAGAGTTTGTTGTTATAAGTTTGGTAGTTTGGGTCCAGGAACAGGGAAGGGTAACCAGTTTGGATAAGTTTAGATTAGAGGTTGGATAGTTACAGTTGCACAGAAGGCAGGTAGGGGTTACGGTCAGGGGAGTTTGGGAGTGGGAAAGGCTACATGGTGTAGGATTGGGTTAATTGTTGGTTATGGAATGTTATGTTGTATTTTGGGGATGGGGGAACTGATGTTGGGATCGTAGGGGTGGGGGAAGGAACAAGAGGTCAGGAAATGATTGTATAGCGAGGTGTTAGTTTTGTAAGGCAGTGGCCAAGGAGTTAAAATTGTGATATGCACCTGTTTCAATAAAGCGGCCTTTTTCACACACAATAAAGTGGTCTGGTGTCGGCTTCCCCCCCTCTCCCCCTTAATTCCCAATGGGAGCTTGGGGGGCAGCCGAGCACAGCGAGGTCTGCCCCCTGGGCAGATTGGGAGGGGGAGGGGGGGGAGTGGCCGTAGCGGCCATTTTGTGAGTTTTGGGCTACGTTTGGGTATAGCCCAAATGTAGCCCAATTTCGGTAAAAGTAGCCCATGGGCTATATAGGCCAGTTACGCGCCTTCCCAGCCACCATTTTAGGTTTTGGTGACCTGGTGGCTGGGAGTGCGGGCAGTACGCAAAACATTTTCCCCTCCCGCCCACCCTAATGTTTAGGGGTGCGGGGGCGTAGTTTTAGGGGGGCTGTATGGCGTTTTTGGAAGTTTGGTGGGCAGCATTTGTTGGAACAGGTACATAGGGGCAGTTTGATGTATTGTCGCTTGGAACAGGTGCAGGCGGGGTGGTTGACAGTTGGCCGGGATTGGCTAGAGTTTGTTGTTATAAGTTTGGTAGTTTGGGTCTAGGAACAGGGAAGGGTAACCAGTTTGGATAAGTTTAGATTAGAGGTTGGATAGTTACAGTTGCACAGAAGGCAGGTAGGGGTTACGGTCAGGGGAGTTTAAGAGTGGGAAAGGCTACATGGTGTAGGATTGGGTTAATTGTTGGTTATGGAATGTTATGTTGTATTTTGGGGGATGGGGGAACTGATGTTGGGATCGTAGGGGTGGGGGAAGGAACAAGAGGTCAGGAAATGATTGTATAGCGAGGTGTTAGTTTTGGAAGGCAGTGGCCAAGGAGTTAAAATTGTGATATGCACCTGTTTCAATAAAGCGGCCTTTTTCACACACAATAAAGTGGTCTGGTGTCGGCTTGCCCCCCCCTCCCCCTTAATTCCCAATCGTCTCAGTGCCGCTCTGCACAATTGATGGAAGGTAATGCTTCCATCCAGTTCACATGGGTATATGGGTTACTCTCGTTTTGCCAAAAAGTGTGCCATTGCGCAGATACTGTTTGTGGGCATCAGCATACATTGACTATGTACTGTAAGCATTTTGGGCATTTTTATTGCTGGCAGTGTGCTTGTGAGGAATCTTTAATTAAGTGTTGTTACCGTTAATTGCACGCTCCTCGTAAACCCTGGCATGCACGCAGTGTTGTGATGTACATTCTTGGCAATTCCTAGGCCCTGAAAGAGAAGAGGAACTTACGTACAGGATCGCGCGGGAGGATGGTCATTTTGAATTGGGCATTACCATTTCATTCACTGTGATATGCACACTATGCTGGTATGTTTGTCAGTGAATCTACGAAAGGAAAAAGGACTATGTGTTTGGTGTCATGTACTTCAAGTATTGAAAGTGGGTTGGCGGGTTCCTGAGAACAGGTACACATATAATTTTCAACCGTTTTGCTCATGGTTCATTTGGTGACACACACACACCAGTGACTTTTGCATACTAAGGGATCAATTACGAGACTGGCGGTCCATGGGGGTGTGGCAGCAGCGGTCTCCTGATCGCGCTATTATGATTAGGGTGGTCGGACTGCTATTGCTCTGCTGCAGCCGCCAGGGAACCTCCATTCCCTGGCAGTGTTGCGGTGGTCAGGAGGCATCAATATGCTTGGCTGGACTGCCACAGACCCGACAATCATATTACGAGTTTCTGGCAGTTCCTCCTTCATGAAAACTTTGGTGGAGAGAAAACAAAGGGGGTCCTGTCTTGTGCCTCTGTGCCCTGGATGGCATACAGGAGAGCAGAACATGTGCACCCCTGTGTGCATGCACCCCAGTTCCTGCATGGCATGGACTTATTAGTCCATACCCTGCAGAACCTGTTTTTGGCATTCCCATTGTGGTGCCCATTTTTAGAGGCGGTTCGGCAGTTGGGCGGACCTTGCGCTGCGCCACCAAAGTCGTAATCAGGACCTAACTGAAACCTAACTGCTTAGTCTCGTATTTTATGACCACATACAATTTAGTGGGCTAAGTCATAGTTACTATATAGCATATGAAGGTGGATTTTACATTGATGACTTCTGTATTAAGTTAGGATACCATGGCTAATATGAACCTATCTTCGCCTCAGTCATTTATTATAAAAGAAGGGGATTTTACCTTGAAATGAGAGGAGTGGAAAGAGTATTTTGTGAATTACATTTCCACATCTGATAATGAAGGTCTTTCACTCGAGAGGAAAAAAGGCCTTTTATTACATTGCCTTGGTCCAGGAGGTTTGAAAATATGCAATCATATGAAGGAAAAAACCCGTTCGGGAGATGAAGTGAATGTCTTCGTGCATGGACTTGCAAATCTTGAAGTATGTTTTACACCTATGGTGTGAAAGGCAATTGATCGCTATTTTTTTTTAATAGAAAGCTAAGGTGTCTCCACACAAGGTTATGTAAACTTAGCCTTTGAATTACTCATAAACCACATTAAAACGTAATATATATACACTGTGCCACCTGGCACTAGGTACTACTTTGCAGGGGATTATATACATTACAAGGCCAATCGGGCCACTGTCATCACCATTAGAACATGCAAGTAATATAACAACCAGTAACTACTGGTAAACACTGTACCTGGCATAAACACATTAGGCATAAACCATATCAGGCATGCATCTTAAATTACCAGTAACACTGCTAAGGTGCACACATCACCTCAGCCTATTTACTCAAAATGGCGTGACTGCACTTACAATGTCTGTGAATGGCACAGATACTGTAGGGGCATATTGCCTATGCAGCTATGCCCTCATCTGAGGTATGTTACACACTGCCTTGGGGCTGTATGGCCTGCTGCCACAGGCAGTGTTGGTGGGCATGGCCCACAGGGATGTGTGCCATGTTGAATCTTCAGTTTGGACTGCACCAAAACACACAGCATGCAATAGTGTGTGGGTGTTAAGGTGGGGGGTCTCTGAGGGTGGCATAATACATGCTGCAGCCCTCAGAGGTCCTTCTCTGGTCCCAAGGCCCCTGGTACCAAGAGTACCTCTTTCAAAAAGGACTTCAATATGGCCAGAGGTGTGCCAATTGAGGAAACAAAGGCACAGTGTTGGGAAAGAACACTGGTGCTGGGGCCTGGTTAGCAGGGTCCCAGCACACACTCGGTCATGTTGCCATCAGGTATCTGGCAAAAAGTAAGGGGGGGTTACTGCAACAAACCAATTTCCTACACTCCACCTGGACTTTGAACTAGTGGCCCGTGTCATATTCTTTCTCCACTGTGCATCATCTAGGAAACATTTTGAATATCAAATCTCATTTGGAGCCCAAATAACAAACTTTTGAATACTTGTTTTTCATGACGAGGGATCTGAGAAAAATTATCCCTTTGCTTCCTAAGTCATCTAGAAAAACCTTAGTTCACTCTCATTACCAGCAAGCCAGATCACTACAACTCTCTTCATTGGATTTTATGGTCCTCTTTTCTTTGGGTTACAATTGATACAAAACTCAGCTGTTTGCTTTATTTTAGTTCTTAATAAAAGCGCAGAAATTTCCATCCATCTTAACGCTCTTCATTGGCTACCTGTATGCAAACATTGGCTACTTAATTCTCACTATTTTTGCCATAGACTCATGCATGGCTCCCGGCTCAGAAGCTATTTGACTTCTCTCTTCCCCACTTCTGTACCTGCTAGACCTCAGTCATTCTAGCATCGTACACTTAAATATACACTGTTCATACACGCCAATTCGCAACGATGTGCACAGGTGGACGAGCTTTCTCTGTTTTGACTGCTCAGCCCAGAAAGAATCTTCCACTTGCCATTTATGCAGAACCCAATTTCTTACTCTTCTGTAAGCAGCTAAAGACCCAGTTACATGTTCTATTACAGTGTACCTCTCTACTTCCTAGCACCCTCCTAACGGCAGAACATTCTTTGGGTATTTGAATGCAGTGCAAATTTCAAAATCAAAATAAGCGAAATATTTATAAGACAAGAATGCATTGAGCACAATAAATGAGCCTTGTATTATCCCAAGGCAAACAGAATGGCTGAAAGGCTAAACAGAACATTAAAGGAGACAATACAACTTGGGAGAAGTTGTGGGAATAAATGGCAAGCTCAGTAGTTAAGTAAAGTGGAAGCTTATAGGGTAATCCCACATGCCACAAAATGGGGAACTCCATTAAGGTCTTTGGAACGAGGAAAAAATAACTCTATGTAAGCCCTGACTGGGTAAATGAACTTAAGGAAATTGAAGACAGGTCTAAGGAGTGTTAATGGAAGAAGCAGGAAAGAAGAAAGTAAGGGCAATAAGACCTTATTGGACCAGTGGAAAGCAGTGAAGGTCTCCAAGATAGTTTCGGATTATATAATAATGATGAGAGTTTCTGTTAGTCACTAGAGAAAGTATTCACGACCTCTGAAAGTAATTCGGTTGTTCTCCAATACTGTTAAAACTGATAATTCATGGATTTGGAACTAAAACCGAGACATCAAATTCAAGCAAACCAGCGATAGAGACAAGGAGTGGGTAGAAGGAAAAGATGAAAGAGGAGTAGTGAAACTACCACAAGAAACAGGGAGAGAAGAAATAATATGGCCCTTATTGCCAGCGGAACAGTGAAAGGCGTGATATATACGGCACTCAACAAAATATGAGTCCGCCGATTTGGAATTTATCGGGTATGATAAATACCAGTCAAGTACAACTTTTGAGAGCATACCGTGCCGATTTCAGTCCTTACCGTGCCAAAATCTGCTTCTTCCGGTAAATATCAGGCATTTTTCCACAGATAAATATGGTCAGGTTTGCCCTGTGTCACAACCCATAATTGTGAGAAGTGCAGTAGCACGAGTTACCTCACACACTGGAATTAATCGGAGGGCGGTGGGCGCACACTGCCTCACACTCCAGCACTCTGTTTGCCCCAATGCATCATAATAAATGCAATGGATGATAACACTTTCTTCGGTGTCAGGCTTTAGTTTTTCATCCTTGTTGGTGCAGCCAGTGCTGTGTATCTCCAGACACGTGTTTCAGGATAATTTTCCTTCTTCAGTAGGGAGCAACACTTTTTTTAGGGGTGCTGGAGATGCTGCCCAAAGTCTTCTCAGGTCTCAGTACCACTCGCTGGGCGCAGGTGCATCAACCATAGCTCGTCAGCTCGTTAGTTCAAGGAAGCCTTTTCAAATAGGAGGGGGGTGGGCACACACTGCCTCACACCCCAGCACTCAGTTTGCCCCGATGCATCATAATAAATGCAGTGCATGATAACACTTTCTTCGGTGTCAGGCTTTAGTTTTTCACCCCTGGAATCAATCGGACCGCTTGTAATGAGGGCCCTAATGTGTAGTATGCCAAGCCAGAGTTCTATACAATTCTTCAATGTTTTAAAATGCTACGTGAGTTTTCATTCATGTATATTGTTTGGTGTGTAGGTATGTATAGTTTATATTCAACAATAACATTGTGTATATATGAAGGGATCTGTGTGACATCTCACTGCACCTGAGAAGGTGAGCAGGGGTGTATGGCATGGCTCGCTGGTAAGGGGGGATCGCACACTGTGGGGCCATGGGCTGCATTAAAAAAACATAAAAATAAAACTTACCTTGCCGCCGCTGGGTGCCGCGTCTTCTCTCCTGCTCTCCTGTGTTCGACTCCAGGTCAGAACACGAAGCAGGAAGCCGGGCCCCCCATCTCTAAGCCAATCACAACGCTCCAATGGAGCGTTGTGATTTGTCTGAGCGCCATGACACGGCGCTCTGCCAGGGGCTGGAGGGGTAGGCATGTTCTCCACACAGGTTGTAATGCAGCCTGCATGGAGAACAGGGGAGTGCGCATGACTGTTTTGGGCAGCCCGAGAGGGCTGACCAAACAGTCATTATGCACAGCACAGGAGTGTTCTCCCACTCCTCCCTCCCTGCAGCCCCACCCATCCCACTCTTGCACGCTGCCACAACAGGAGGAAAAAATGAAATGATAATAACATTACGTTATTATCATTTTAGTTTTTCCTTTCTTTAGCTGCTACCTGGAAGTGGGATGATGCTCCTCCGCCTTAGCTGCGTATTTTTCTTGCAAAGGAGGCCCAAAAAGTGCAGGTATATTCTGGAATGGCGAAAAACACAAGGTATTGGTCATGGTAATCAAAAGGATTTATGTTATTCCCCTTGTAGGGGGAAATAACTCATAAACCCCATATTCGGTATGGGGATACCAGCCACAATAGGCAATTCCGTCCCCCAGTACCTCTGCGCAAAAAATACGGGTAACCCATAAAAAGAGCCTTAGGGGTTTATTTACAAGCCCCCTCCGCCACCGGTGCATCTCTTTTAATATGGGAAAAGGTGACGTAATGGCGACGCAAAGTGCTTGTGCATAAGACCCATAGTATTTTAAAGACCTATACGGAAATTATTAATAGATACATTTTCTGCATAAGTGGCATGATTAAAAATAACACTCATAGTCTTGAATATAAGAGGGATGTTTTAACCATGACTTTTGGTTGCTGTGACTGCAACGTAAAATGTAAATAAAGCATGGCTGCTCTCTGCTTCTGACAGGCGCAGCGCGTTAACAGATCAATGTGGTAATCACTACATGAACGCGCACCTCTAATGAGGAGAGAGAACTTGATTAGCCATATAATCACTTGTTTAGCAGTTACTTACCGTGTTGAATAATCTTTTCAGATGTAGGGGTAATGAAATGAATCTGTTAAATAACACCTTTAATTGCAACATATTTTCAATATCTGCCTCTCTCCTTAATGTCGTTCCAATTGTAATTGCGTACATGAGTGTTTTTGACAAGTCGCGGGCACACATAGCCTGGGGAAATGCATGGGCTGCGGTAGGACCACATTAGGGGGATTTAACATGGTGTAGGCAGCACTGGGGTTTTGTTTTGTTTTTCCTCTGATGAGGTTCAAAGCTCACTGCTCCCATAATGATTATTTGAAATGAAACTAATATTGGTAATTATATTTCAGATAGATAGACTTGTACAAGAGGGAGTCTAGCGCTAATTAGGGTTTAGTGGACTTGAGGCCACCAGCTGAGTTGCCTCATCAAATTGATAGGAAGTATATGGAGGAAATGTAGACGGTCGATTCTACTCCGTGCATAGGGGCATATTTACAAGCCCCTATCGCCACTGTGGCGATATGGGCTTTGCATTATTTACAAGGCAACATTAACCCACTTAACGTGGCTTAGAGTCAAGCCGCTCAGCGTGGCTTAACCCTGCCTTGTAAATAAGGCAACCTTTCATGCTATACTTAGCGTGAAAGGGGCGAGCAATGGATGTTGTAGTGGGCGTTCCACCTCAACACCCTTTGATGTTGACGCTGCCCCCTATTGTCAAGGGTGGCGTAAATATGGGGCAGCGCCAAAATTAAGACCAGGTTGTCAGACCAGGGAAAACCTGGTCTTACCCTGGTGAAACGAGGAGAAATGCTTTATTTCTCCCTGCTTTTGCTGTTTCTATGTGTAAAGCATTGTGCAGCACACATGGAAACAGCAAAACGCCATTGATTGTTTATGTGCAGGAAGGTGTCCCTTCCTACACATAACAAATCTTTTTAAAAAATGACGCGCTGCAACTTCTATGTGGGCTGCATTCTGCAGCTCACATAGAAGTTACAAAACACCATTTCAGATTGTTTGTGTGCAGGAAGGGACTGCACAAAAACAATCTTCCCCTTCAGGCCTGAGTTGGTGGTAGGCTGCTAAATTTAGCGCCGCTGCAGGGAGAAATGCAGGGCTGCACCGTATTCTTGTAAATACGCCGATGCAGCCCTGCGTTTCAGAAGTGGCGGAGCACGGCGTTAAGCCAACAAGACTAATGCTGCGCTCCGTCACTTCTTTTGTAAATATACCCCATAAAGTTCTGACCAGAAAATGTAGGAGGCTCAGTTTCCAGGAACATCCAAGTCAGGCCCTAAGTAACAATACGTTCAAGTCAGTGGCTCAGAGGGGCACCTATGTTCTGAGAGCCAGCCAGAATTCTTTGTTACCCAAAACTCCCAGGTCATAGACACCGCCCGTCCTCCTGAGCACAATTTCATTTTGGACGTGGCCCTCCACCCCCTCTTCAACGACCAAAGGTATACTCGTGGAGAAGCCAGTTAAAGGGAGAGGAAAGTTGTCATAGAGAAGCCAAAAGTAACTTAAAAATAGCCTGTGGTTTCCTGTCAGCCTTCTGCACCCTGCTAATACACTTCCCCCCAGGAAAACCTAACCCCCCCCCTCTCGCCCGCCTGCACCAATAACCTTCTTATTCGTCTCTCACCTGTGAGATAAACTTCTCTGGGGGTTGTTTACTTACCCGCTGCCTGCCGGGCTCCTGATGGCTCTGTGGTGGTAGCCAAACATATAAAGAGTTCCCTACCCTTTAGTACGGAAATGTAAGCGCAAGTTCTTTCACCACCATAACCAGACCACTTTTGACAAAAAATGTGAATGCTGACAAATCCATCATGATATGGTGGCATGACAGACTTGTCAGCCATCTTTTTTGTTTTTCTGAAACAAACCTGCAAAATGGGAATTCGCTTTAGAGAAACGAAGACGGAATGGCCCCTATGCACAAGGAGGTTTCTGCCTGCCTGTTGGGGACATTTTGCAAAAAATATATATATTCGACGGCCTGTCTGCTATTACAGTGCTTTAAAGTCGAAGGCCGTCAGTTAGATGCACCATGGGCACGTTGGTTCTGACGGTGGACAAGGGCTGAGGTACCATTGTCAGAAACCAAGCAGTCATCCGCCTTTAATTGAGGCCGAAGGAATTTAAGTTTAGTAGAACGAGGAATCAACTGGTTGTTTTGTTGGCAGATTCCCTGCTACCGCCACACGTGACCTACCCTCACCTTTTTCAGGTTACCCTTTGACTTCCTTTTTTAAATGTAACAATCATCTACCTCGTTTACTCTCACACCCCTATCATCTCCCCTCTGCCAAGTCAACAAAGAACGACCGCACCCTTGGCCCCTCCACACCTTCCTTAACTCTGGTAGGGGCATATTATCAAGCCAGGCGATAATGGGCTTGATAATATGCTCTATGGAATTCCAATTGAAGCCCATGTTAGATGTCCTTCACATCTAACATGGGCTTCAATATGAATTCCATAGAGCATATTATCAAGCCCATTATTGCCGTTTTAGCGGCAGTTTTCTGCCGCTAAAGCGGCGATAAATTTATCGCCTGGCTTGATAATATGCCCCTTAATCACTCCTTTCCAAAAAGCTGTGCAATGAATTGCGGTGGATATTGCTATGAGTTCTCCATTGAGATGTTGCATTTCTTGGGGCGAGAAGGAGCCGGCCTCCCCCCGCTTTTCCCCACTCATTCCATAGAGTAGCAGGCAGGCCTGCCCTACACAAAATGAACCGAACCCTCAGAATGGTGTGCTTTGGGGCCCCTGAGATTCCATCAGTTCATATGCATGCTAAGGGCTTAGGCTAACAGGGCCCTCTGAAGTCCCCCTATGCCAATATAGGCCTACGCTATGCAGATGAATATAAATATTTAATTTAGCTGTGCTGAAGTTAGCAATTTTTTAAATCAAACTCATGTACCACATATATCATCTGTCTTTTCTGCTTTTTCTCTGCACTGCGAATTTACGATTTTTCAAAGTTTTGCTCCAGACGTCAGTGACCTGCTATTTTAAAGGATTTTATGTTATGATCGGCATTCTGCACAGATCATAGGTAGATCATATTGCCACTGGTGTTCTGCAGAAATGGGGGAAATTGACACAGCTAGATATGCTAGATACTGCTACCAAAGAGACACGCCCCTCCATACACTTTGGTCTTGCCAACCGATAAACCCTTCTAGGGGGAGGCGAGGGACTGCTTGAAGAGGGAACCGTAGGACAAACAGACAATGATGCAAAATTGATCCCAACCAATGTCTGGGGAGATGGAGACTAACCGAAATATGCCAAATTGCTTGTGATCTCGGTCTAATGGTGGCAAAGAGGGATACCACCAGAAAATGAGGTGCATGTGCCCAGGGGCGGCTCTAGGCTCATGGTGGCCCTGTGCAGGGAGCACAGGTAGGGGGCCCCGGAAGAGGGGGTCCGGGCGGGGCGGAGCTCAGGAAGGTGTTTTAATAAAACGTCCAGAAAAGGCGTTAGATGACCAGTAACATGGTAACAGAAAAACGACGTTTACTTTTTGAGTGCTCATCACTTGGATACTTTGTTTTAGAATCTGGGTCTCTGGAGGGACCCCTTTCAACAAGAAAAACACGTTGCGCGTCCGTAAGAGAGTTCGGCCACAAAGTAGGATCCCTCCAATCACATAAATCATATTCAGAACACGGGTCTGTAACATGGTCTTGCTCTTTGGCTTCCTTTTCAATACCAGCATCATCCGTCTGTAAACACTGAACCTCCTTCAGAATGCCAGATGTTGATGGACCGATGAATGATGTTTCAGTTTCTCTGTCTAAGGGTCTTTTGTAATAATCCTCATCCTGAGTTGGTAATTGCTGCATGTTTGTATCAATTTCAGAGTCACCTTGTTCATTTTCATTGGTCTGCTCATGAGTATCATTCTGCTCATGGATATCATCATTGTTTTGTTCTTCTTTATGGTCGTCAGCGCCTGTTTTACCGAGTGCATCAGCAGTACTCTGGCCAGAGGATTCTCCATCTTTAGGTTTCCCTTGGGTGATAAAGTTCAGGATTGCTCCTTCCTGTGACACTACGAAAGCCTGCTGAGCCACCTTTCTCTTTCGTTTCGAATAACCAGATTTGTGTACTCTAATTCTCTTCATTTTGCTTGCAATGCAGCGGGCGAGGCTAGCAGTGGGTAGGGAAATAAAGAAGACAATCAGCAGTGGCGGCTGCTGAAAGATTTTGATGTGTCATTTTTATTTTCTTGCAAAAACAACAGTTGACGGACAGAATGCAGATCTGGGCCTAAATCCATCGTTTTTTTGCTCACCACACCACCCCAGTTCAGACATGGCCATATGCAAATCAGCCTTGACCCTGTGCCTCATGGGAACAGTCCAGCCCGAACTGCCAAGCCATGTCTTCCCTAGACTACACAATGAAGGACCAGCATACCTTAATGAACGAGCGAATTTCCACCAACCTACCAAGAAAATATGTTCCAGAACCATCTCCCTAGCAGCCACCCAATGCAGCCGCTGATAAAACAGTGGAGGCCGCTACTTCTCCCACCTGGCAGTGAAGACCTGAAATCCCTCCCCCCTGCACCTCAGAGCCTCACCATCGCTCCAGCAGTTCAGGAAGGACCACAAGTCCTCGCTGTTCAACCAACAAGCAGCATGATCCAGCAGCATGAATCCCACACCGCCTCGAGACCCTTATGTGTGAAGCAGCTGAGCTTTACAAACCCTGACTGATTGATAGTAATTACCCTTTCCACTACATGTATGACACATTATGAGGACTAGCCACATATGGAAGGTTTATTTTAAGAGTGTTATAAAACTATAGGGTAGATCATGTGACTTGGCATACAGTCCACTGAGAACAGTAGAGCCTGGAGAATAGTTCATGATCTATTTGGGAAGTGACCTTAGCAGGAAGAGAGTAAGCTACCTTGAAATCATGGCACACAGAGACCTGTCTCAGTACGTCACTAACTGATCCTGAAGACAGCCTACAGGTAACCAAAAACTCGTCCACTTTACCACATTGTCAAAAGACAAAATATAATATATTTAATTAAGGTTTCTTGTATAGTGCCATATTCCAGCAACCAGTTCTGCTCGCTTTCAGAGCACCTATTAAACAAGGATTAATTACAGTGAGTCCTAAGGCTATGAAAAGGCACTAGAGGTTCACTGAAGCAAAATTAATGTGCAAGGAACATCCAGTCAGGAGACAACATTCAAGCAGACGTATGAACCACTAGCACAGCGTACCAACGACCCCATGGGCCGTGGCATAAGCAAGGAAAATGGCCCCTTTGGCTGCTGCTCAGGAAGTAAAATATAGCAATTATCAGGGTTCAATGGGCCCCTGAGGGTTTTGGGTCTCAGTACCACTGTACTTGCTGAACCAATGGTAACTATGCCCTTAGTATGGACAGAGAAGGCTGCTTCACCAATTGCCAACTGAGGACTAGTTAAACTAGTTTTCTCTGATAGTTACATGACAAGCACTGGAATGTAATTAAAGAAATGATCAAGAAGTCAGTCTCCTACCAAGGTCTCTGCAAAAGGGCATTAGATTGAGTTAACATGGGTAGGCACTGCCATCCTATTCCAGGCGTCCATCCATAGGTGCTTGCATTTCATGTCTGCCTCAACACCATATAAACAGACATAACCAAATGCCAAGTACATTCGAACACTCGATGTTTTAGAAGATTTGTGCAGGCAGATCCACTCATTAGATCACAAGTATCAGCTTCATACTCTGTTTTCATGATTGTTGATAAGTAATTGTAATCATTTTAATGAATCCTTAACATTACTTCTAACACCTCGTACCCTGCTCTCCTCTTCCCCCAATACGACCGTGCCTCCCAAGTTACACCTCCCAAAAGTCACCATGCCTCCCCTCAGCCACAAGTAAACACCGCCCCTGCACTCCTGACTCACTCTTCCCTCAACATACAGTGCCGATCTGTACCACTCCCTACCCCTGGCGCACGGTGACCACCTCTCCGACCCGCGCCCTCTCATAGATGAATCGTGAGAGAGAGGCTCTCTCTCACGATTCATCATACCCTCCCTTCCCATGACCACCAGAATACCTCCAGCTCGCCACCTCACATGGCTTACCTCCACCCAGACCCAAAGCACACACCATCTACAATAACATCCTCACCCAACCTTCCCCACGCCCCCGGCTCCTCACCCCCACGGGCTGGGATACATTCCTACGCCTGATCTGCCCTCCTCCCCAGGGCTCCCCACACCCTCGTCCAATGGCTCACATTCCCTCAGGTTCACTCTGCAGTGGCACACGCTGACCTCCTCACTCCCCCTCCCCATGCCCTGACCCTCGGGCTGCTCACCTCGCAGCTGGCACCAAAGGTTGCACACTGGCATGCTATCCTCTGCAAGGCGGCCTTTCTTGCCCAGAGTCTCTAGGCGCGCCGGTGCATGGCCTCGGCCGGTCTCGGTGCTGCTTGCTGCACACCGGGCACGGGTGCTGCCACCCCTCCTGCCGCCAGTGATGCGTGGTGCTTCTGTAACCCCTTCGCTGCAGGACTCGCGGGCACTGCGCATGCGCGCGCATGCGAGCCTCCGGAGGTGCCAGATCTGGACTATTAAAACAAGCTCGATTCTCCTGGAAAAAAGTTCTCAACAAGCACAAGACCTACCAGAAGAGCCCGAAACAAGGCCGACCCCACACAAAGACGAGACTGGGTCAGAAAGGAAAAGAGTATAAGAACAACCATTCAGCGTGCATCACATTGGATTTAGCACGCCTCAGTCGTTCATGCGCCAAATCCCTGCCAGGGGCCGCCACGAATATGTATTGTATCCGATTCCTCGTGGTGGCCCCTGGGGTTTGGTGGCCCTGTGCAGGTGCACAGCTTGCACATGCCTAAGGCCGCCCCTGATGTGCCCCACCAGGCGTGCGCGGCTGGAAAGACGACGTGGACAGGTGCATGCGTGCTGAGAAGCACGTTTATGAGGGCTATCAATTGTCTCTGCCATAGTTCTAATCTACATTTAACAATGAATACTGTTTTGTTCTTTCCTTATCAAAAAGCCATTTAAATAACAGAAGACATTATATTTGTTGTTATTTTTTTTAAACAGATTAGTTTTTTCATAGTGTTCATATGAAGTCCACTTGCAAATTTATAACTAACTAAGGGCCAGATGTGCTCAATTCTGGTTGCAAAAATCTTGTTGCGATTTGTGACCAGTATAGAATTGTGTGAACCAACCTATATACCAATGGGTCAGTTCTTAAAATGGCAATTCAGAGTGGGTCACAATCTGACCTACCACATAAACATTAATGATGTAAGTTGCAACTCACTCCAACTGGGGGCGATGACAGTGGCCTGCTGGGATAGCAGACCGCCATGTATGTGATGGCCTTTTAATAAAATAAACAGTTTTCTAGTCAATGCAGCCCGTTTACTTAAAGGAAACGGTCCTGCATTAAAGAAAAAGTGTTTATTAAAAGTTTGATGTAGAGTTTGTAGTGGTCTCCGGGAACGCTGCCTACACTCCAACAAACTTTTTGTACATCCACAAAGGGGAAGGTCGTTTTGCGAATGTGTTACCACCTCAACTCAGGAGTCTGTAACTTTCTGATGGTTTGGGACCTGGTTCGGTCGTAAAACATTGATACATCACATACTAATTCAGCATATAGAAGGGACACCCAGAACACACTCCTTCCAAATACATAATTGGTACGGGGTGGCAAGCACATTTTTGGAGTCGAAAAAGCATTTTTGCAGTCACAAGATCTGATTTCGGGATGTGTGTGCATCCATAAAGATGCTTTTTACATCTCTTTCTAAGCAGCATATAAGAATTCTTTATATTCACAATCCACAAGAAATTGCTTTAGAGCATTAGTGCACACAACTGCTGTTCTGAAATACTGCTAAGTCAAAATCAGTGCTTTAAATGGGAAAAAATAAGTGCAGGCACTCATCAAATTGAGCTAGGGGCATGGCTAGTGGGCGGAGTTAGAAGCGGAGCGAGACATGATGATACAAAAACACTTCTATTGAGTATTCATTTTGCCCTTGCATTTCCCTGGATAGTGGTCTCAAACTTTCCATATGTGCAGATTTACAACTAAAACCCTGAATGAGCCAAGCCATCAATGGTACTTTTAGCACTTTCAGGCTCATAATCAATGTGCTCTAGGACGAGAGAGACTCTGGCACCTACACCGTTTGCAGGACAGAGTAAAACGTGTGAGAAATGTATCAATCTAAACAAAATGTGTTAACTCGGTGCACAAAATGAAGGCCAAACACCAAATGTAAATGTTTCCTTGTTTTGTAATATTTAAAGCTTCTTAATATCATAATAATTCTAATGTTCCTACTTGCTTGCATTTGGTGCAATCCTTATATTTTCAAGAGTGCACTCACACACAAACAAGCATTCCACGCATTTCTTTTCAAATACCTCCTGATTCTGTTCCTCTAAAAAACACTCACTCTCTGTCTGTCTTCACACCTCTAAGCTCGAGATCCCTCGCACACTCACCTCTCTCCCGTTTATAGCTAATTCTGTCCCACTCTCGTTACCCCAATTGTATCCTATCACTCTCTCTCATCACTCTTTCTATTTCTAATCTGCCCTCTCCGCGCCTCTCTACCTCTTTCCATAGCCGTCTGGATCTCTTCCATATCTCTGTCTGCGCTTACCCCTTCCGACTCCCTACCTTTTCCTACTTTAAACTCTCTGCTCCTTCCCCCTTACTCTTCACCTTCACTCACCCCCATTTTCCCTCCTCTCCCCTCGGCAGTAGGCCCCACGGCTGGAAAGCTTGCAGTGGCAGGCAGTGGGCACTGCAGGGTCCTGAGTATGCGCAAAGTCCATCAGGGCAGAGGTCAAGGGAAGAAATATACTGGCCTCCAATGGAAAGGTCAGTTGACCTCCTCCCACCACACCTGGTCACCATGGAGGCTGCTTAAGCCATCTTCACCACCTCATCCCCACCAATCATGGACTCAATGTCCCAGCAGGCGGGCGGGGTAGAATCACAGGGGCAAGTGAGTCATGAGAAAGACAGTCAGACTCCAGTGGGAGGCCAAGGGGTGAATATGGCCCTTTGTACCTGCGTTCCTCCACCGGCCTAGCATTGATGCCTGGCAGGGGGATGGTGAGGACAAGGAGATCCTCCATTTGGGTAGAAAGTGAGCAGAGGCTCTTACCCTTCTGCAGGCCTCTAATAGGCCATTCAGGCCGCATCGGACAGCTTGCCACACCCAAAAAATACATAGGGCAACGGCCAACCTGCTGCCAAAAAAAGTTACACAGCTGGCCCTCGGACACCTGTCCAGTGCCCACTTTATTAATCTGACCCTGAGTACCAGTACTCTCCTTGACAGTGGGGAAGTGCTGGTACTCTGCGCGGTAAATTTAAGAAGTGCCGGTACTCAGTACCGGCGAGTACCGGCCCATTTAAAGCACTGGTCAGCAACATATATGTATATATATGAGCCATGGAAATGATTCTATTAGAGGATTCCACGATTTGGATTCTAAATATGCTGTTACATATTCTGTCTCCACTTTTCTGTGCTCCATAAAGACCTCTGGAGGAGTTTTCTATAATGCAGCTGGTGTGCGCTCCATTTCGCTGATAAGGAGCGGCAGTCTGAACCTTCGGTACAGATAGTTTTTAAAGAAAAAGTCAGATTTGTTAGTTCCCTGTAGATTTCTTAATTCCACACAGATTTTGGACATTTTGCAAATTGTTAGCACATTTTTAAAATGACTCCTAGCTTTTCGATTTCTGTCTCAACACCAGGCAAAGGAAAAGCATTTAGAAATAGCGACAAGGGAGGAGGAATGACTGGCACTAAGGGCGCAGAGCCACGTGAAAGTTGCTAAAATAGACTAGCAACTCTTCAGACTCTGCTGAGGTACTCATTCATTTTAATTGAATAGCAGAGTTACAGACTGAACTGAGCAGAGTCCGTGCTGCAAGGAAGACTACATAATGCAAATCTCTCAGTAAACCAGTGGAGACTTTCATCGATTAACCATAATTTAGCAAGCCGCTATGCATTGTTTGTTGTGCAAACATGCAAAGGGAGGCTTGGGGAAAGGCTTGTGAGTGTGCATTGACACAGGTGTGGCTTGTGAGTGTGCATTGACACGGTTGTGGTTGATAAGTGTGCATAGACACAGGTGTGGCTTTTGAGTGGGCATAGACGGCCTGACTTGTGAGTGTGCATAAAAACTGGTGTGGCTTGTGATTTTGCAAAGACACAGGTGTGGCTTGTGATTGTGCATAGGCACGGGTGTGGCTTGTAAGTGTGCATAGACACAGGTGTGGCTTGTAAGTGTATAGACACCGGTATGACTTGTGAGCCTGCATAGCCACAGGTATGGCTTGTGAGTGTGCATAGACACAGGTGTGTCTTGTAAGTGTGTATAGACACAGGTATGGCTTGTGAGTGTGCATAGACAGGGTATCAAGCCAGGGTACTGAGAGATGTGTGTGGGGGACATACCTGAGAGAGATCTTGACATCAAGACTCTCAATTTTATCTTGAGGCATTTGTACCATACATATTCAAATTATCTTCTTTTCGCAATCAGGAATGCTGAAAATAGATACAGTGGTTGCAGTTTGATCCAGAATACTTTTTATTTTTGCCATTCGTGTAAGAAACATAAATACCATTTTCATAGCATTTCTGCAGATGTTCTCTTTTCTTCTCACCGAAATGTGAAAAGAATTCTACAGATTTTCACGTTTCTACACAGTTTTGAACGGACTCTACCAATTACTCATTTCATGTTCATCTTTGCATCTCATAGTCCCTCGTTTTGTTTCTTCCTTTTCGCACCTCTACTTTTAAAAACGCATGGACTGCAAAATCGTTTTTCCTTATGTGTCATAAATAATAGCATTATTGGTACTTGGAACAGAGTTCTTGTAAGCAGTGTACTTACTATAACTTTTACAGTTAGTAAAATGTTTAATGAGCAGGTTGAAATATCCCATAATAAAGCATACCATAAAAGTACAACAATTTCATCCTTTTTTGAAACAGCCAAATGCCTTGTTTCCTAAAAAAGATAAAAACAAGCATGCACTAATGTCCCACTTAAACTATACTTACATTTAGCTATGCTAGATGCAATGCAATCCATGATCTGTGAAGCATGTCGCTGCTACTCTAAAGAGCACAGCGGCTGAAAACCCACATCCTAGATTATGTTCTACAATGATGTCCTTTCCTGCAGCGCAAGACCCTAACTTGGTGCCTGATTTAGAGTATGGCGATGGTACTCTATCGCCAACGTGATGGAGTACCCTGTCCAGCAAACCCATGGTCATTTAGAGGCAGGCAGACTGCACGTATTCTGTCGACCAAGACCCTGTAGGCTCCTTCAAGAGAATACTTCCTCTGACAGCCTGGTGGAGAAGGGGCTGTCAGAAGAAGAACTTTAAGCCATATGCCCTACTAAGGGTGGATGGTGTAAAGCCTTTTTTTTCCAGATCATTCCTGCCAGGAAAAAATGGCTGCAAGGGGCAGGAAAAAACAATAATGACCCCACACCCAGGGTGTAGGGTGTTTAGTTTTTTGGTTTTTTTAAAACACACTCCAGCTTAGGCATTTTGTTTTTGAAAATGAAACCTTTAACAGACAGCCATCATGGCTGAAAGTAACGTCCATCACATCCTTCTTTCATCGACAGGATCTGCCATGATAGTAGTTACTGTCAACATAGAGAGTTGACTGCTGTGCTGATGAACAACTCCATATTTGGCAAGTGGAGGTCCTTTTGGATGGTGAAGGAATGGCCATCCTCCATCCCGATGGAGTAAACTTCCCCCATCAAGTTCTAAATCGGGGCATATGTCTGAAACATATGTTTGTTGTAAGTCTGGCTCAAGATCGCTTTAGCTGTTCGCCAGAGCTGAGTCAAAGATATAAAAAAAGCAAAAAGAGAGTATAGAGAGGAACTTTTTAATTTTTTTTTTGTTTAAGAATTTTTACTGGGGTTGAAAATAGAATACAAAGATTACAGGTAGTATAAGAAAGAAAGATATCATTGTAATATCATATTGAATAATATCAATATCATAGTGAAAAACACATGTCAGAAATGTAATACAATAAAAAATATGATACTGCTACGGAATAAAACTGTAAAGTACAATTTTATGATATAAGATAAGTAAGGAAGGAAATATAGAACCAATCTTAATAATAATAATTATTATCATTATTATTTTTTTATGGAGAAAAAGAAAGAGGGGAAAAGAAAGAAATAGAAG
Source organism: Triturus cristatus (assembly GCF_964204655.1). Lineage (NCBI taxonomy): Eukaryota > Metazoa > Chordata > Amphibia > Caudata > Salamandridae > Triturus > Triturus cristatus. The sequence goes on along the minus strand of NC_140588.1, from coordinate 404,850,104 downwards.
CAGAGAAAAGAAAGAGAGGGAAGAGGTGAATAGGAATTAGAGTAAAGAAAAGTGCAAAGATAGAAAAGTAGTATAAGGTAACCAGAGTTAATCAGACTTGATTTTCGGGGATAACAGTCAAGATGAAACGGTAGATATTCTATGTTCATCGCAGATAAGATGTTAATTTACATATTTTAGAGTTATCTTTCCAACAAGTAAGAATAACCTTAAAAGCAAGAGCAATAAAAAGATCAAATAACCTCAACTTCAATGAAGTACCTTGGTAATATACAGACAGGGATCCAAGAAAAACATTTTGAATGGATAGAGGGATATTGCAATTAAATATCTTCGAACACTTATACCATACAGAATTCCAAAAATTAAAAACATTAGGGCAGTAGTATATTAGGTGGGGTAATGTGCCATTAGAGGAAAGACATGACCAGCAAAGAGGAGAAGTAGAGGGATTGATTTTATGGATAAAATCGGGTGTTTGAACAACTCAATTGTATAGAAAAAATAGGGATTGTGTAATATTGGCAGCTTTGGAGGAAGTAAAAATTGTTATTCGATTGTTGAGTTGAGAGGGACATTGAGAGGTCTTGTTCCCATGCTGTTTCAGTTGAGGATTTTAGTCTATCAGGAATAGGGACATACAAGAGTTTATATATGAAAGCAGCTTTAGGGTTATGATCGGAAGAAAGGTTGTAAACGGGGGATAAGGGAGAGAATGGAGTAGAATCAGCAGGGACGTTTTTGGCCAATAAAAACATTTGAAGTGCCTGGGACAATTGGGAATATTGGGAAAGACAAGAGGAGGGTATATCACATCGTTCCTGCAATGTTTTGAAGGTTATCACAGAATTCTGAGATATTAGCTGATGAACGTATAGGATATCTTATTCTTTCCAGTGATTGAAGTAGAATGATTTGTGTCAAAACGTAATGAATTTATTGTACCTGATAGAGGAGGCCAGGAAAGCTTGATAACCATTAGAGCCAGAAGTAAACGGTGAGTGTTATAAGTGTTGGGAGTATTTTAAGATAGGATGATTAGAAATAAAAGTACAATTGGACATATAACTAATATCATAAAAGGAAAATCCATTTAGTAGTGAACGTTCAAAATTAATCCAGCTGGGTATAGGGAAGTCATGATATTGTCTATCTAGAGCATATATTTGGCTGATTAAAAAAGCAGTATGATATAGTTTAAAATTAGGAAAACACACACCTCCCTCTTTTTTAGATGTAATTAATTTGGATAAAGCAATACGAGGAGATTTATCATTCCAGAGAAATTTAGTACAAAGGGAGTTAATTTGAATAAAATAGTAATTGGGAATTTTGAAGGGTAACATAGAGAGTAAAAAAAGAATAAGAAGTGTAATCATCATTTTAACGGTATCCAATTTACCCCACCAGGATAAGTGGAGAGGAGACCAGGAAGAGAGAAAGTTTTGAATCTTAAATTTTAGCGCACTAAAATTGTGAATAAGGGTTTGAGAGATGGTGGATGATGGATGAAAACCACCTAGGTATTTATTCTTAGATGGATACCACATAAAGCTAGTGTCAGAGAACATACATTGATAACAAAGGGAATTTAAAGGTAAAATTTCAGTTTTGGAGAAACTCAGTTTATAACCAGATATTTTAGAATATAAATCAATCTCCTGTAAAAAGAGAGGTAGGGAAGTTAAGGGGTTCTAGAGGCTTACCAGAACAGCATCTGCATTAGCAGATAATTTAGATACGCAGGTTGTATATTGGAAACCTGTTATTAAGGAATTACGGCAATTACATTCAAGGAAGGGTTCGAGACAGAGAAGAAATAAGAGAGAAGAAAGGAGACAACCTTGCCTCGTTCCTCTATGTAAGTTAAAATAAGGGGATGAGGATCCATTGACAGAGACACAAGCCCGCAGTTCTGAATATAATAATTTAATAAATGAAATTAATTTAGGGCCAAAACCGAACCAATGTAGAGTTTTGAACATAAATTGCCAATTTATGTGGCCAAGTGCTTTTTCAGCATCTAAAGATAATGCAGCAAGAGAATCAGGGTTCCTCCTCCCTAATGTGAGACTATTGGAGAAGATCCTGACATTATTTGAGGCAAGCCTTCCCTTAATGAAACCGGATTGATCAGGTTTAATGAGATGGGAGTATAACATTGTCCAATCTAGAGGCAAGAATTTTTGCAAACATTTTTCAATCATAATTAATTAATTAGATGGGGCGATAATTTTGACAAAAAGTTTGATCTTTACCAGGTTTTGGAATAATTACACTGAGTGCATCTGAAAAGGAGCCTTCAGGTTTAGAATTCAATAGAAATTAGGTGAAAAGCTCAAGTAAATAGGGAGCAAAGGTAGATGAAAAAGAAGAAATTAGTTCAATGGAAAAGCCATTGGGACCTGGGGCTTTAGCTCTCTTCAGAGATTTGCTGGCATCCAAAATCTCCTGAAGAGTTATGATCTTTTCAAGAAGAGCCATAGCATCCTTCATGGATGGAGGAGAAGGAAGATCGCCGAAGAATGATTGGATATGATGTTCAGAGGGATCCTCCGTATATAAAGAATTATAATAAGATTGAAAAGCATTAACAATGTCTAAATCAGAGTTTAGTAATTTATTAGTGAGCTCACTGCAAATAGGTCCAATAATTTTCTTTTTTGATTTGAATTTTAAATAATTAGCCAACATTTGACCGGTTTTATTCTGACCCCCATGAAATTTGGATTTTATTTTGAGGAGGATATTGCATGCATAATTGGTAGCTAGCTTATTTCGAGTGCATTTAGCTTTAATAAGGTCACAAAAGTGGGAGGGAGATTTAGAAGTGTAATAAGTGTGTCTGAGAATTTTAATATGATTCAGGTTAGAAGATACTGGAAGATCAACAGCTTCTTCCTTCTGGCAGTATAAGGAATGGTAAAGTCTCTAAAATAGGCTTTAAAAGCATCCCAGTTGTAATGGATAGAAGTATCACTAGGTTTTTTAAATTGAAAAAAAATCTTTTATAAAGGCAGTAGCTTCTAAGATAAAGGTTTGGTCAGATAATAAGGAGTTGTTGGATCTCCATCGAGCATGTTTGATGATAGCAAGAGACAAATCAAAAGAGGACATAACAGGGGCATGGTAAGAAATAAAAATGGAGCCAATCGCAGAGGGTTGAATGGAGGGGAGTAAAGATTTGGAGACCAAGCTATAATCAATACGAGACATGGTGTGGTGTACATTTGAATTAAATGTAAATTCATATGTATCAGGGTTACAAGTTTTCCATACATTATAGAGTGGACGAGAGGTAATGGTGGTTTGAAATGCTTTATGTGATTTATCTGATTTGAATTTACATTTTGATTTCCTATCAGAAAAAGGGTCTGGCCAATCATGAAAATCGCAGACAACAATAATGTTAGGATTAACAATGGAAGATAATTTTAGTTTGATATTGTGCTAAAAATCCAGTTCAGATTTAAGCAGACCATAAATATTGAAAAAAGTGATCTGTTGATTATGGATAGTGGCATTAAGTAATACCCATTTTCCACTTGAATCATATTCAGTTGATAGAATTGGAATTTTTAAAGATTTGTGACATAAAATGGCAACACCACCCTTTCGGTCAACAGTAGGAGAAAAAACAACCTGACCCACCAACTGATGTTTAACCTTAAGTGATTCAGCATCGTTACAATGAGTTTCCTGTAAAAAAGCAATCAAACAATTAAGTTTAGATAAATGTGAAATAACCTTTTGACGTTTAACGGGATGACCCAGGCCACGGGCATTCCAAGAAACAACATTAAACAGGATGACAAATATAGGCAAGGGTGCAGGAACAAAGATGATGAACTGCAGATACAACAATGGGAACAAAAGGAAACCATTTGTCAAAAATTGTATAACGTGAAGGAGCTTGCAGAAAAATAAGTAGTAAGATCAAATGAACACTCATGCATTTGCAAGAACAGGAAAAGGAACATGAAAAAGGAGGAGGCGATTGGAAAAAAGCATCAAGGGAGAGAAGGAATGAGGGAGAAGAAGAGGAAATTAAGAAACAAAGAGACAAATCAAGGACAAGAAGCCAAATCTGAGGTAAAAGGAAAGATAAATGGTAACCAAGCATGTCAACACCCAGAAACAACGGAGAGAGAAAATAAGAATATATTAGATAAAGTCAGGTCATATAGCCCATAGTGAGGAACAAAATTAAAGAATGCAACGAGAAATGATAAGCCATGTAATAGAATCAATTTGATGTTGTTAAGGAGATTCTGTATTTGTGTCCATAGGTGACTTGATGATGGTTTGCAAGAACAGTTTGAGTTTAGTCGGATCTTCAAACGAGTGAGAGACACCATCATGAGTAATTTTACAGAGACAAGGATGAAATATGCCATAGCGGATATTCAGAGGTCTTAATTGAGGGCAGAGAGCTAGGAACTCTTTGCGTCTGGCATTAGTTGTGTTGGATATATCTTGAGAAATGTAAATGTTATGACCAGACCAAAAAAGACAATGCTTTTCTCTGGCAGTTTTCATGATGCGGATCAGATCAATGAATTCCAAAAAGAGCATTATAATACCAAAAGGTCTGGTAGATTGAAGTTGAGGACGACCTAAGCGATGTGCCCACTGAATGTTAAGAGGAGCAGAAGATCAATGTAGGTTGAGAAGATCAGGCAGGAATTTCTTCAGGAAGGAAAGAAGATCAGGGCCTTCAATATTTTCTGGTAGGCCATATAGAGGCAAAGATTATTTCTTCTATTGTGATTTTCAAGGTCTTCGGTATGAAGCTTGAGTTTTTTAATTTCTTGTTCCAGCATGGGTGTTTTGGTAGCCATGTCCTGAAGGTGGCCCACGCGTTGTTCCATTTTGAGCATTTTGCTTTCCATAGTAATCCAATGGACTTCAAGACCGCCTCCTTCCCCGATGACTGGAAACACGCCGAGAACAACCCTCTCGTGAAAAAACCCTCGGCAGACCCCACCGACCTCAAGAACGTCAGACCGATCTCCCTACCTCTGTACCCGGCAAAAGTCATTGAAAAAGCTGTCAACAGCCAACTAGCCTCCTTCATCAACGAGAGCAACAACCTCAACTCCTCCCAATCATGCTTCAGGAAGACCACCGAAACCACCCTCATTGCCAACAGGCGACATCCGCTCCCTCCTCGACAGAGGAGAGACTTTGGCCCTCATCCTCCTTGACCTCTCCACAGCCTTTGACATAGTCTCACACCGCACCCTAGCCTGCAGACACCATGACGCGGGAATCCGGAACAAAGCCCTCAACTGGATCCGCTCATTCCTCTCCGGCAGAATGCAGTGGGTCAGACTCCCTCCTGTCCTCTCAGAACCCACACCGACCACCTCCGGAGTCCCTCAAGGATCTCAATCAGTTCAATGTCTATATGGCCCCACTTGCATCCATCATCAGATCACACGGACTCAACATCGTATCGTACGCAGACAACACTCAACTCATCCTCTCCCTAACCAACGAACCCAACATCTCGAAACAACTTTCAAGAAGTAATGGAACCTGTCACCAGGTGGATGAAGATCAGCTGCCTACAACTGAACACAGACAAAACCGAAGTACTCATCATAGGCCCAAATCTGGAAGCCTGGAACGATAACTGGTGGCCCCCCACCCTCATAAACCCACCCCCACCCACAGACCATGCACGCAACCTCGGAATCATCCTGGACACCAAACTCAAAATGGACCGCTAGATCAATGCCGTCACCTCTTCCTGTTTCCACACACTCTGTCTCCAACGAAAAACCTTCAACTGGATTCCGCTTGAACACAGAAAAACTGTCAGCCACACCCTCATCAGCAGCAGACTGGACTACGGCAATGCACTTTTCGCCGGAATCAACAAGAACCTCACCCGCAAACTCCAGAACATCCAGAATGCCTCCGCCAGACTAGTCCGTAACCTACCGCGCCACTGCCACATCACCCAACACCTGCGGGCTCTACACTGGCTCTATGTCGAGAAGAGAATCACCTTGAAGCTTCTCACCCACTCCCACAAAGCCCTCCTCAACACCAGCCCCACCTACATGAACCACCGCCTCTCGTTCCACACACCCCAAAGATCACTCCGATCAGCTCAGCTTTCCCTTGCGACGGTGCCGTGCATCAAGAAGACCAGAACAGGAGGCCGCTCCTTCTCCCTCCTCGCGGCCAAGACATGGAACATCCTCCACCTCCGCCAGACACCATTTCTCTCCACGTTCCTCAAAGACCTCAAGACCTGGCTCTTCAACGAATCATCATGACCGTCCGTCAACTGCACGAACCCTGGTGAGCCCTGGAAGTCCTCAGGACCTACTTGGCCTCTCGACATATCTCCATGAGTGCCAAGGAGCTGCACGTGCCCCCCGCCCCCAGCACCTTGAGACCCTCCCGGTGTGTAGTTGCACTTTACAAACCCGGTGACAAACATGCCGTTCTCACTCATGGCGCACCTTTCCTGTTTTTCTGGGTTAATCGCGACCATCGTTCCTATCTCGCTCAAGCGCCTGGTGAAGGTATCGCTACCTTACGCTCTGCAAAGGCATGTTTCTTTCTCCTAAGCTGACTTCTCAAAAGTTTGATAATGCTTTTCATGTATTAGAAGGCCGAAGAGGTGTGTCTTTTTGTTTAAACTTCAGTCAGTCATGATGTGGCCGCCATTTTGTCTTCACGCTTCACCTCTGCCATAATAAGCTCGCTGGGAAGTTATTCTTATCTAATGTGCTCTACTCTTCCTCAACCAAGGTATTTATGAGAGACAATTCCGAAGTTGCTTAAGGGGGAATTGTTTTGGGTTTTTTTCTCCATGAAATAACCCTTTTTTAAGCTCTGCAGAGTGTGGCCGCCATTATAAGCGCTCCGTTTACTCTTCAATCAAGTGCTCGGGGAGGTTGAAGAGGCTCATATATTAAGAAAATTCTACTTAGTCATAATACGTTTGATATCTTGCCCTCACATTTCACCCTCGCCATACTTTTAGAGGCGCTTTTCATCTCTCATGTGCTCCATTTTTCTCTGGTTGAGATATATCTTTCTTTTGAGGTAAGATATTTACTTTTCTACAAAAGGTCCGTCAAAACTTTGTATTTGAAAACTATAAAATCTGCTTATTTGTGTTTTCTTATGGGCAGACTGAAAATATTTGACCTCCCTGTGCTTTGCTCCTCACAGACCTTCATCAAAAATTAAAGGATTTTCACGGACATTTTCTAAAATGGAAGACTCTTAGGTTGCTGTTTTTAAAATGTTGTCATCTCCATGCATTACTGCTTCTACAGCACTGAAGGCTACTACTAAACGTTTGAAAAGGGATCCTCTTTCTCCTCCTTCCTCACCTGTCTCTCTAGATATGTCATTAGAGGAGATACGTGCGCTCCATCCCTTCATGGAGGAAACAACTACCAAGCTACAGTTTCTGACAGAAAATTGGTCTCAGATGAATGATCGCCTAACCTCTGTAGAGCTCAACGTCTCCTTTTACGTGCACACAAATGAAAAGGTTAATGTCCTTCAATCTCAAGTCTCCTCACTTTAACGCCAAATTGAAGACTTGGAAAACAGAAAAAGAAGAAATAATCTTTGTATTTATGGTCTTCCGGAGGGCTCAGAGGGCTCAAATCCTCTATCTTTTTAAAATCTTTCCACCCAAAATTACTTCATTTACCAGAACGAACATCACTCAACATTCAACGTGCCCATAGACTTTGTCACCAACGCATAAATATGGCCTCTTCTCAGAGACCAAGAGGGGTTATCATGTACTTTCTTGAATATACGGATCTACTTAAAGTACTTTCAGCAGTTAAGTCAATGCAATGTGTTTCATGGTCAGGCTCCACATTATTCTTCACTCAAGACTATTCTAAAGCCACAGCAAATAGACACAAGGCATTTCTCAACATGAGACCTGATCTCCGAGCTTTGTAGGCTAGATACTGTCTTTTCCATCCATGCCTATTTAAGGTTACTTATAAGAACAAGACTATGACGTATGAAGAGCCTATCAAATTGCAGAGCTTCATCAACTCCTGCAAGACCGAAGCCATGAATCTTTCTGGGGCCTCCTCATCTCACCATGTCTGATGTTTTTCTTTGTTATTCTTGATTGTAATATTTTTCCCTTGATCTCTATTGTTACAGAGCTCTAATTGATGATTTATTAACTTGCTGTTGTTCACTTCACATGTTCTTCTTTGATCGAGTTTATTTGTTATGTCATTCTATTGCCTAATTTCAACTTATCTTTATGGTAAATGTTTTTTTTCCCTTTCCCCCAGGATTGACCTTGTTTGTTCCTGCCATACACCCTTACCCTGTATGCACTGAAATGACATGGCGTGTCACTCTTTTCCGTTGAGCCTAGGCGTGATGTCCTGTCCATGTGGTCTCACCCCCGCCTTCCTGTGATGTTTTTAGTTGGTTGCGGGTCATTCGAGCGAAAAAGTTGAGGGTTTGCTAACACAACCCCATACTTAATATATAGTCTCTGCCCCCCTGTAGTTACTACTTCTACCAATTTGTCATAGTCTACAGTAATTCACATGTATCATGCCCAAATTCCTTTATTGTCTTTTATGCGGTTGTAAAATTTCTGTGATTTTAGCTATTTATATGAAGTATGATCCGTTTTACAGACAATCTGAGGTAATATCACACTGCATCTCTTATCTATTTTATTTATTAGGTAATTTTAACGGTTTTACTGTATATTAGTTACAGTGGTTATTGTGGTACGGTGCTGGGCCATATGCTTTATTGATGCACGTTGTCTTTTATGATTTTTTGTTAATCGAAATAAAGACATAAATAAACTGAAACTGATGTTTTTAAATGTAGGTATGTTGTTTTTTCATTCACTTTACCTATTCTTCTTACTTTGTTTTTTCCTTCTCTTCCCCTTATTTCTTCCTTATTTATTCTCACTGTATTGTTTTTTTTGTTATACACACAATGTCTTTTGCTTCCTCATATCTCACATGTCACATGTCAACTTACATCTTTATTTCTCTTTCTCTCCCTTCTTAACAGGCTTGATTTGTTTTTCATATCGTTGGTTTGTTTTTTGGTATGTTCTTTGTTGTTTAAATTTTCACATAGAATGGTATCTTTTACTCATTTTCTCAATTTTTTTATGTCCTTAAATCTTGTCTCTTGGAATGTCAGAGGTTTACATTTGTCTTTTAAGAGGCAAAGGGTGTTGACTCATCTAGCTAAACTGGGGGCGGACATAGCCTGTTTACAAGAATCTCACTTAACGGCAGAGGAGTCAACAAAATTAAAGAGAGGTTGGGTTGGGGAGGTTTTCTTTTCACCAGAGGATGCTAAACATAATGGGTCCTGACCATATGTCGTAAATCGCTTTCTATAAAATTACTTTCACAATGTTCTGACTAAGAGGGTAGATGGCTGACTAAACTATTAATTGAGAATGCTCCAGTCTCTTTACTGAATCTATATGCTCCTTCCGCTGGGGCCTCCTCTTTTTGGACATCCTTAGCTCAACAACTCGCAAATTGTATTGATGATAATTTCATACTCACAGGAGATTGCAGCCAAGTTTTTGACCCCTTTTTAGATTGTAATTCATTGGTCTCCTTTGTCCCCCATAAAGCTCATAAGCTTTTCATACAAACTATTAAACAATAGAAGCTTATAGATGCTTGGAGGCTTTGTAATCCTACTACTAAGGAATACACTTATTACTCTCCGGTTCATCATCCCCAATCACGAATATTTCATTTTTTTATATCACACAATGTATATCAATCATTAATGACAGCAGATATTGGGTCCATTCTAATATCCGACCATGCTCCTATTACCATTCGGCTAGATATTTTACAGAAACCTCACACTCCTCGTAAATGGTGTCTTAATAACGCTCTCCTTTTAGATCCAGCATTCACCTCTTCCTTTGTCTCCTTTTTAATGAATATTTTTTGTTTAATCAGACTGATACTTTACATTTTCATGTGGTGTGGGATGCTTTTACAGCAACAGCTAGAGATTTTATTATTGGTTATGTCTCCAAAAAGCCTAAAAAAATCGCAAGAACTCACAAAAACCCTCCTAGCCAAGATAAAGAAACTGGAGCATTCTTTTTATTCCTCAAAGTCAAAAGATTGTCTAACAGAACTTAGAAATGTCAAATTTCAATTCAATAAGGAATCGACAAACAATACATCAACATATTTATTAAAGTCCAGTGTGAAATTTTACAGGGGCCAGAATAAAGCTGGAAAAGTGCTAGCTAATTATTTGAAAGTTAAACATAACAAACTTAATATACAGTACATTATGGATGAGCAACAAACATTGAAATTTAAGGATGATGACATTTTAAACAACTTTCTTCCATTTTTACAAGACATTATACACATCAGGAATTCCCCCCACAGAACATAACATATCTCAGTTTCTGTCTGGTATCCAGTGGTCATCTGTCACCCAATCAGATTTTACTATCTTAGAAACTGACCTATCACAAAAGGAAATTTTTACTGTATTACAGACTCTTAGAAAAGATAAAGCCCCAGGACTAGATGGCTTTACTGTCAAGTTTTTTGTACATTTCGCACATTTCCTACTTCCCAAATTACATAACTTATTAAACTCATTTTGAAACTCAGGTAAATCCTCATTCTCTTTTTCAGGCGCCCTTATCTGTCTTATTCCCAAGGAAGGGAAAGATTTAAGGTACTGTAAAAATTTTCGGCCCATATCTCTAGTTAACGTCGATTACAAAAAATGTTCAAAAGCCTGGTCCATAAGTTTGGAATCCCACTTGCCTGATTTACTGGGTATGGAACAATCTAAATTTGCTAAAGGTCGCCTTATTACAGACAATATTCGTTTATTCTTTGACATTCTATCTAAATCCTCCCATATCCCACACTCCTTAGCAGCAGTAGCATTGGACGCAGAAAAAGCATTAGATAGAGTGGAATGGCCGTACCTTTTTCAAACTCTTAAATGGTTTGGATTTGGACCTAAAATCATCTCCTTAATATCAATTTTATATTCAAATCCAAGAGCGGCAGTGTGTGCAAATGGCGATACATCTTCTTATTTTGATCTGGGTAGAGGTGTTCGACAAGGCTGTCCACTATCCCCGTTCCTTTTTAATTTAGCCTTAGAACACTTTTCGTCACGAATTCGGCAAAACATTCAATGGATTTTATTTTAAAGATACTCAAATTAGCGGCATATGCCGGTGATATATTATTATTTATTTCACAACCCCAGTCTTCTATTCCCGCATTCTTATATGAAGTAGACTCCTTTGCAGCTGTCTCCGGATATAAACTAAATAAAGATAAATGCGAAATATTACCTTTAACATAATATACTTTTAAAGATGACTTTACAATCTCAAATTTCACACGGAGCCCTCAATATATTAAATATCTAGGCTTACATTTCACTCCTTCTATCTCAGGTACAATTTCACGCTGTATGGAAATCTGTACACAGAGAATATCCTATTTAACTACTAAATGGCACCCTTTATACTTATCTTGGTGGGGTCATTTAGACACCATAAAGATGAAGCTATCCCCTATAGTTCTTCACACAATCTCTAATATCCCATTATCCATCCCCTTAAAATTCTTCAAGAAAATACATTCTTTATTGTCCGCTTTTTTATGGAGCAACAAAAAGTCGTGCATGTCGCTATAAAAATTGATTCGTCCTAAGTCCGAGGGTGGTGTTAACTTCCCTAACTTTCCTTGGGACTCTTTGGGATTCTTTGGGACTGCAGGCATCCTGTGTGTAAATCCCTTTTCTATGCAGTGGTGCATGTCCACTCTTTGGTATCAGTCAGTCAGTCAATTATCTTTATTCGATTATTAAAAATCATAAAAGAGGAGGAGGAGCCTAGCGCGCAACCAAGATGGCCGCGTAGGTGCGAGGCTCCCGAGGACCTCCGCGACCTCCTATGACTATCCTGAACATATCCTGTCCCAGATGAGGGGACTGTGTTGGTGAGCCTGAGCTGAGGTGGCGCCCGTTTTCCGCTTCCAAATCGGACCTCGGACACCGACTTTAGCACCGATTGAGGTTTGCGGCCTTCTCCTAGCCGAACCCCGGATTTGCGTTGTGGGGCGATCCAGTGACGAAGTGAACAACAGCGGCGGGCAGGGCTTGCTGGCTCGCGTAACCCGCACTTTCACTTTCGCTTTCGCACCCTCCTTGCTGTCTATGCGAGGTTGGGTCGCGGGGCTTTGTGTGTCGGTGTGGCCTCGCCGGGGGACCCTGCCTGCCCGCCGGCTGTGATCCGCCCCGCAGATCTGGGGTGGCACCCCCCCGGAGCCCGTGGACCGGCTTGCTCGCCCTTCACGACGTGGCTGGTGCGACCGGGAGACTGGGACCATGGCCACGAAACAAGATGGCGATCGGGCAAAGGTAAAATCGACCCGGCGTGGCGCAGCCCATCAGTCCAACAGCATGGATCGCTATACCCTCCAGAAGGGATCTCCCGAGGTGCCACGCAGGTCCCCTGAGGGCCCTACTGATGCCCCCGATCTGCCCACGGATCTGACTCTGCGGGATGTTATGGGCGCCATCGCCGAGATGAAGGCCTCTGTGGGCCAGCGTTTTGATACACTGGCGCAGAAGATCGACTCGGTCCTCGTGGATGTTGGCCTGGTAAGGGCCGATCTCTCCAAGACCAACGACCGAGTCGATTCTTTGGCCCACACCGCATCGGGCCTTACGACAGATGTGGCGGCCCTACAAACGGAGGTGCGCCGGCTTGCTCGGGCGAGTGCGCTGATGGATCGCCGCCTGGAGGACTCCGAGAGTCGGGCCCGGAGGAACAACATCCGTATCATCGGGGTGCCTGAGGGACGTGAGGAGGCGGCGGCGGACCTTTTCATGGAAGACCTGATTGTTACCCATCTCCAGCCACGGGGGCTGAGTAAATTCTTTGCTGTGGAGAGGGCCCACAGGGTTCCCGGGGGAAGGCCTAAGGTCGGAGCCGCTCCGAGACCTCTCATCGCCCGGATTTTTAATTTTCGGGACAGAGACGCTATCCTGCAATCCTCCAGACTACAGGGACCGATTAGACTTGATAATATGGACATTAATTTCTATCCTGATTTCACCCCTGCGGTCCAGAAGCAGAGACTGAGCTTCCTTGGTGTCAAGCGCCGTCTTCGGGACCTAAATCTCAAATACGCCATGCTTTTCCCAGCTAAGCTGCGAGTGGAGGTGGATGGTCGCACACACTTTTTTGATCGTCCCGAAGCGGCCGGGGACTGGCTGGATACTCTGTCTGGGGATCGGGATCAGGGTGGCGGGGAGGGAGCGGCCGGGGGAGAGGGCTCGCCGGATCAAGACTGAGGCACTAATATTAGGCCTCGCTCGGGACAAAATGATGCCACTTTTGACCATACGTCGGATTGCTTAAGTTCCCCTCCTATGGAGGTTGTGTGGGGTCTCTTGGGGGTTCTCCCTCCTCCTCTGGGGGTCTAGTTAGTTTAACTATCTATGGGGCGACAGGCACACTGCACGTTGGGGGGGCTGTCTGGGCTCATGCAGGGGTGCAGGGAGGGGGGAGTTCTGTTGGGGTGGGTGGGCAGGGATGGGGTGTTGTTCGTTATTATCACAAGGCAACCCTTTTTTGGTGTTGGTTCTACTGTGCTCTCGGGGGGACGAATGATGGTTTCTGTGTATGATGGGGGGTAGGGAATTAACTTTGTTGTCTTGGAACGTTAATGGACTGGGGGACAGGATCAAACGAGGTGTAGTCCTACAGTATCTGAAGCGACTCTCGCCCGATGTAGTCTTCCTGCAGGAGACACACCTTATTGGCAATTCCTTCTGCGCCATGAATCGGCGTGGCTACCGCCTCGTGGCCCACTCGGGCTTCACGTCAGGCTCGAGGGGTGTGGGTATCATGGTAAAGAACTCGCTCCCGTTAGAAATTGATGAGGTGCTCCACGATGACAGGGGACGTTACACTGTCTTGGTGGGGAGAATGGAGGGCAAAGTGGTTGTCTTTGTGTCAGTGTACGTCCCACCGGGGTTGCAGTCGACCACCTTTGCAGACCTCGGGCGCCTCCTCCTTGGCCTTCCGGGGGGGCTTCTGGTGGTGGGGGGGGATTTCAACGCGGTGGTTTCTGGGACTGTGGATCGTCACCCCCCTAGGGACCTCCCCCGGGCACAGGCGTGGCTATCCGGCCTCTTGGATACACTGGGATTGGTGGACTGCTGGCGCTTAAAACATCCCACGCAGCTGCAATACACTTTCCACTCGGGGGCCCATGGTAGTCTCTCACGGCTTGATTATGTCCTTGTCCCGGCGGCCTATGTCGGGAGGGTGGGGGAGGTGCGCCATTTGGCACGGGGTATCTCGGACCACTCCCCGCTTCTGTTGCATTTTGATGTCTTTCCGAGGGGTGAGAGCAGGGTGGTCCCAATCAATTCCTGGTACCTGCGCGACCCCACCATTCGCGCTGACTTGATTAAATCCCTCCAGCGCTATTTTGATGAGAATGTGGGGTCAGTGCCTTCAGCTATCTCCCTGTGGGAGGCCTTCAAAACAGTACTTAGAGGGGAGGCCCTATCCCTTATTTCCCACGCCCGGAGGCGCGAGCGGGAGGAGGTGACCCGGGTGGAGGCTGAAATAGCTGAGCTGGAGGGTAATCTAGAAGATGGGGTGACGGATGCTGCACTGCATGTCCTCCAGCTCAAACAAGCGGCTTATAGGGCCCTCGTTACGGAGGCGGCCAGGGGCCTTAGTAGAGAGCAACAGGGGCGACTGTATGATGTGGGTGATAAGGCTGGGAAACTGATAGCGTGGTTGGATAAAAAGGAGAGAGCGAATCGTGTGGTCCCGCTGATTGAGAAAACGAATGGTGTGTGTGTAACTGAGCCAGAAGAAATTGTCTCCTGTTTCGCGGATTATTTCCGCGAGGTGTATTCCCCGGTCTCTTCTTGCTCGGAAGAGGATTCCCGTGCCCTGCTCAGGGATATCGTGCTGCCTTCCCTTTCCGGGGAGGACAGGGTGTCGCTGGACGCCGCTCCCACCTCCGACGAAATCGCCCTCGCCATACGCTCGGTCGCTTCTGGCAAGGCCATGGGCCCGAACGGTATCCCTATCGAGTTGTATAAGCTGCGACCGGATACATTGGCGCCTCACCTCCGCGCACTGTTCCTCGCGGCCCACTCGCTGGGCTCCCTCCCGCTTGACCAGCGTCTGGCTACAATCGTGGTGATCCACAAGGAAGGGAGACCTCGGGATCGGGTTACTTCTTATCGGCCTATCTCACTACTGAATGCGGAGCCCAAAATTCTCGCTAAGGTACTCGCCAAGCGGCTGGTCGGTGTGGTGGGAGATCTGGTTCATCAGGACCAGTCTGGCTTTATTCCCCATCGCAACACAGCCCTTAACCTGCGGCGTTTGCATGGGGTGCTCGCGCGCGTCCCATTTATACGGGAACCGGCCATTTTGGCGTCCTTAGACGCCACCATGGCGTTTGACACGCTTGAGTGGCCATACATCTGGGCGATGCTTGCGAAGTTCGGATTTGGCCCAGGATTCATCAGTTGGGTCAAATTGTTGTATGCGGGCCCATTGGCGCAGGTGGTCGTGAACGGAAGAGTATCGGCCCCGTTTGAGCTGGGCCGGGGCACGCGACAGGGCTGTCCCTTGTCGCCGCTTCTTTTTGCGCTTGCCTTGGAGCCCCTGGCGGAGTGGCTGCGGTGGGAGCCTTCCATCCGTGGTCTCCGTTGGACCCCCGAGTATGAGGACCGCGTATCCCTATACGCTGATGACATCCTTCTGTACCTAGCCTCCCCACGTAAATCACTTATAGTGCTAGTTGATGTTTTACACTCGTTTGGTCGTAACTCCGGTCTCGTCATCAACTGGGCTAAATCGTGTGTGTATGTTCTCTCTGGGGAGGCTCCTATTCTCCCGCGGGGCTGTCCGATCCAGATCGCCCCGCAGGGATTTCGGTACCTGGGTGTCTTCATTACTCTGGACCCGGAGGCCCGGTATGAACGGAATCTGCTTCCCCCCCTCCAGCGTCTGCGGATAGATGTCGCACGCTGGCGGCGCCTGCCGCTTTCGCCGCTCGGCCGGGCGGCATTGTTCAAGATGATGTCTCTGCCGCGTTTCCTGTACGCTTTGCAGAACACTATGGACTTAGTCCCGGCGCGCTACTTCCGTGAGGTGGAGAGTCTGCAACGCCGCCTGTTCTGGGACGGGAGGCCGCGCATTGCCCTGGCGAAGCTGACGCTCCCATGGTTTGACGGGGGGATTGCCCTCCCGGATATTAAACGGTACTATTGGGCCTCCCAGCTCGCTGCCATTAACCATGGCCTATACGGGCCCGCCTTAAACCCGGCATTTGAAATGGACAAGATGCTCCTGCCAGGTGGCGACTACAATCGAGCGCTCTACTCTAGCGCGCCCGACGCTCGTCTGACGGGCCCCACACGTGTCATGGTGCAAGTCTGGCACGCGGCCAATGCAGCTATGGGGTGGAAGGACCGTTTGACCCGGGCATCACCACTATACGCGTCTGAGCGGTTAGGTTCCCTGTGGACCTCTAAGGGCTTTGAGAAGTGGGACATAATAGGTATCAGTAAAGTGGGGGATCTTTGGATGAGGGGAGGATTTAAAACATTCGATATGCTGCAGACGGAATTTCAGTTGCAGGGCAGTGAATACTTTCGGTATTTGCAGGTCCGTCATGCGCTGGGCTCCGTCTTCTCGGACGTTGCCTCCATCCCGGAATATTCCCCCCTGGAGGATAGAATGCTGGATGGGCACGTCCCGAACAGCACGATCTCACTTATATACAAAAAGCTGATAAACGACCGCTCGGGCCTGTTGACTGCCCTTCGTGCGGCTTGGGTTGCCGACAGGCTGGAGTTGGACGACGAGGACTGGACCTCCGCGGTGGCCTCCCCGAAGGAGGTGGCCATACCGGCTCGCCTTCGCTTCGTCCAGCTCAAGATACTCCACCGGGTCTACATGACGGGGCCAAAGCTTCTGCGTATGGGCTATGCTGTAGATGCGATGTGTAAGCGTGGGTGTGGTGCTTTGGGGACCTTTCTGCATATTTTATGGGAGTGCCCGGAGGTGGAGGGGTTCTGGCGTGGTGTACATGAGGTGCTGCGACTGGTTACGCATGTGGCGCTGTTGCCTGAAGCGAGGAGATGCCTGTTGAATGTGTGGGAACCGACTGATTACTCGGCGCCGCAGACGTGGTGGGTGACTCTGGGATATATGATAGCCAAGCGTGATATTGCTCAACTGTGGGGATCCCAGAGGCCCCCGACGGTCTCGGCCTGGAAAGAACACATGGACTGGTGCATGTTTCGAGAAAAGGTGGTGTATGTGGCGAGGGGTAAGCCTGGGACATGGGTGAAAGTATGGGGCCCCTGGAACGCCTACCGAGGGGGTATCTGTGCACCACCGCTGCTGCCTGATGCCTCGCCAGCCCCATCCCCTTAGCCGACTCATTCCCCCGCTGCCGGGCATTGGGTTCCCCCAGTCCTCGCTTTGTTCTCTTCCCCCTCTTTATACTTCTGTGTATAGTTGGGATCCCCCCTCTAGGGGAGCACGTGCTGCTATTTTCGATTGTGGGTTGCCTTGTGGGTGTGGTTTTAATTTTTGTTGTTCTTAATTTAAAATGAAACCGCATAATGGGGCCTGGATGATGTGGCTTTTGACATTGTTACCTACTGAGAAATGCTCCTCCGTAATACCACGTGTTCCATAAATGAATGTCGTATGTTCCTACCATTGCTAGCGGCCGGCCGGAAGGTTGTGGGCCCATACTTGTATACTTTTAAGACCTGTAATAAACGGTTTAAAAAAAAATAAAAAAAAAAAAAAAAAAATCATTAAAGAACGAGCAAAAATACATGTCACCATTTCATCAGATCACAAATTTTTACAAACAATCATTATAAAAAACACTAAATTTTACAATAAAACGTACATAGCTATTTAAAAAAGATAAAAAGAAGGGTTTATTAAAACAAAGACTCATTCAAAATGAATGAGTAAAGAGAGAGTTCATTTTTCGGAGATAAAGTGCCTATGCCTTGTACGATGCTTATTTAAACGTGCTCCTGCAACTAGAAAACTAGCGACTGAAAAAGCTACTTTTGTGTTAGGAAGAAGTTGCAAAAACAGCAGGGCTGGTTTTACCTGAATAAAGCCCTGTTACGTAAAATAGGGAACAAATATCTTTTTCTGATCTCAATATAATGACCGCAAAACATAATAAAGTGCATTGTGTCCTGCGTTGAAAAATGATCGCAGTCACATGGTTCAGCATCATCAGGTCTAGTCCAGGTTCTGAAATCGCCCAGTATAAAATGAATTAAATCAAAGCGAAATCTCGTTAAAAGAAAGCGATGGTAAGGATTTGTTACTGACAAAAGGTATGGTTCCATTCCTGGAACAGAGGAAAGCATACAGTGTTTCCTTACCATGGATTTTTTTAGCTCTATTTCTTCCCTCTCCAGAGCATATAAATTTGTCAGAGTATTTTTGACTGATTTTAAATCTTCATGGGTTATTCCATCCGGAGATGAGAAAAGCTCCGGACGACCTGCTAAAATAAGCTGGGTTTTCACATATCTTACCCATGGGATGTTAAGGGCTCTATCCAGGGCTAAACAATCTTTTAAAATAATATGATTTAGGGTAAGCTCCTGGTTGAGCCAGGTTTTTAACCAACCAATCACTGGAGCTAATTTTAGGATGTCAGATATATAGCCCAAGCCTAACTCTGTATGCAATGAAAAAATCGGAGTTGATTGGGGAACAGAAAGTAGAGATCTCAAAAATGTATTTTCTACGTTCTGTATTTTGGCAGAGCTAGTGTATCCCCAAATAACAGAGCCATACTGGGCGACTGACAAACATTTTGCTTTATAAACTTTGATGATACTTTCCATGGGACGGGCGCCCAGTTTTTTAGCAAAACCTAGCAGCCCTGCGGCCGCTCTAGCAACAGCGCTGCTTTTAACTAAAAGCTGGGGGCCCCAAGTGCCCTTTTCATCGAAAATCACGCCTAGGTATGGAAAAGAAGGGACTCTCTTAACCTCCTTCCCCGCACAATAAAATGTTAGCGACTTTCTTTTCCTACCTGCGGGTCCAGCAATCATTACATGTGATTTTTCTGTATTCATTTTCATGTCCAGAGATGACATGAAAACTCCAAAGGAAAAAAGAAGTTTGTTCAACGCAACTCCAGAGCGTGCTAAAAGAACAGCATCATCCGCGTACAGGAGGACAGGTATCTTTGTCTCACCTGCACGCGGGATGTCACTATGGGATTTTGACATTACTGCCTCAAGGTCATTAATATATAGAGTGAAGAGGAGGGGTGCGAGTATACACCATTGCCTAACCCCCCTCTCTGACCTAAAATGACAAGTACATCTTCCTTCCCTAGTGACTCTAACTGAGGTCAGAAGATCCTTGTGTAACTCAGCTAGGTATTCAACCAAAGGGGGGTCGAGGCCCACGGCCAAAAGGATCCCCCACAGCCTTGACCTGTTGACCAGGTCAAAAGCTGAGGAGAGGTCCATAAAGGCCATGTACAATGAGCCCCCCTTGGCGATTACATATTTGTTTAAAATTAATTCTAGGTTTAGGCACTGATCTAAGGTTCCTCTATTGGCTCTAAAGCCATATTGTGCATTAGATAAAATAACCTTACTTTCTAAAATCAGGGTCAATCTACCTAAGAGGACTCTCCCTAAGATTTTAACACTCGAGTCAATAAGAGAAATTGGCCTATAACAGGCCGGGTCTGTCCTCTGTCCTTTCTTGAAGATTGGCACAATGGTCGAATTTGCCCAGCTAGAGGGGAAAATAAATTCCCTTGTAGCATTAAAAATATTAGTTAAAATTTTTGAGCTAAGTTCAGGAGCGCTCTTAAAAAAGTCTGCAGGGACCCCATCTGGCCCCGGTGCCTTTTTACAGAGTGTGTCTTTAATTGCTTGTTTCACCTCTTCCTGAGTGAAGGGGGAGATGTGAGTTAGCGGTTTTAGGAGAGGAGTTTCGCGTTCTATAGTGGTGTGAGTATAACTATAGATGTTACTAAAATGTGTCACCCACTGTTCATCTGGGATAATGCAATCAGCTCTCTGATTATCTAATCCCACAAAATATGGGTGATTTATAACTGCCCAAAATTTAGCGCTATCTTTCTGTGTCTCGGGCAGTAGCAAATCATCCCAGGCCTCGTCTTTTATCTCAGATTTCCTCTTCCTAATAGCTAGGTTATATTGTTTCCTCAATAGCGCTATCAACACTCTGTCTCTAGGTTTAAGTTTTAGGGCCTTAAGAAGAGTTGAATGAGCCTTAGAACAGTTTGTGTCAAACCATTTAGGGCCCTTTGGTTTATTAATCTTTGCCTTTACAGTCAAATCTAAGTTGACTTGATGGCAAATAACACTAAAGGCCTCGACCATAGTGACACTGGGGTTTTTATTATCTAAACAGATGGCAATTTCACCGGCGACTTTGGCCAGAGTTTCCTGTAAAAAAATTATTGGAGTAACTTGTTCCCATTTGAGCCTCCGATTTTGATCTCTTAGCACAAGGTCTGTCGCACACAATGTGTCCATCTTCCTAGTTCCCAAGACGCCTTGAGCTAAAACCTCTAAAATCACAGGATTGTGATCACTAAAAACAGAGGTTTCTACCTTGTAAGCAAGTATTTCAGGTAGAACTCTTAAAGAAACAAAAATATAATCAATGATTGTGCCGGGATCGTTACCCACATATGTCGGTAACCTCAGATCATTTGAGCAGGTACATGATTCATAAAGATTGAGGGTAGCCAAGAGCAATTCCAAAACCTCTCCGCTAGGTGTGTGTTCAAAATGTGGCGAGGAGGAATACGAAGAAAATTTCTCAGCTTCCCTCTGACAACCCGCCAGGCAAGGATGAATATTAAAATCTCCCATAAGGATCACCTCGTACCCATGACAACTGTTTTCAATGTAAGTGGATAAGAGATCCTCTAGGGATAACAAATGCTCGTTAAGAAATTGACTGGTCGGGGAATTATAAAAGTTGACAAGTAAAATAGGATTACAATTTGGTGAAGTCAGTTCAACCACTAAACAATTTTTAGATTTAGACTTAATATGCCTAGGTTTACCTTTGATATCAAGTGAAATATATACAGCCAGCCCGCCCCTTGCTCTTCCTGCTTTACTGGGGTCTGCAGGTACAAAAAAATTAGAATAGCCATCTAAGGCCAAACAATCTAGCGTTACCCAAGTTTCCTGAAAAGCAAGAATATCATAATTCCTGATTTTGTCCAACCAGATCTTATCTTTGAATTTGGTTCTAAGCCCAGCAATGTTCCAGCTCATAATTTTGCAGATCCTAGCGCCTGCAGAGGACTGTGCTGACAAACCAAGAGCAGGATGTGATCCCTCTACGTCATTTTCATGACTTGGCAAAAGTCAGTCATTTTGGTTCATAGAAGATAGTGGCATGAAGCGGTTAAACAGTTCCAGAGGCTGAGTAACAGGGTTAAGCATAAAAGGTTGATGACGATGAGCTGGTGCGTTATTCCTTGAATCTTGTCCCCATCTGAAGTGAGAATCCCAATTAGTGTTCCACCCTGGGGCAGGAGTCCTTGGGAAAGATACATTCTGCTGTTCCCCATAAAAAAATTTCAAAGTAAGGGGGACCACAGTGCCTTGTCTTCGTTGGGGAGGAAAAATATTTGCAAGAATATTGGGAAGAACGTGTTGATTTAAGAAGCTCACAGCCACACAGTCACCTTTAAGTTTTTTGGGCCGATTTCCCAGCCAGGGAACCCTAGTTGCTGATTTGATTGCACTTGCTAGATGATGCTGTCCCCCTGGAGCTAGCCGCATATTACTAGTTAGCCAATGTAGGGCTTTGCTACACAGTGAATTAGAACTTTCCGCCATGCCTCTTTCCAGTGGAGGGACATTTGCGAGGACTAAAACCACAGGTGTGGCTTCAACGATAAATTGCAGGGGATCCGTAGTAAAAGTTTGGGCTTGTACTTGTGTTTGCACTGGGGGAATATTAGCCGAAGGGGTTGGGTTTGTTGGGGGACATGGTAGTGTGAGGCCATCACTGATAGCAGACAAGGTTGATGGCGATAAGTTCTCCCCAAGCAGTTCAATTCCTTCTCCAACCCCCAAAGCACTTCCGGCGGCAACTCCCCTAGAGTTATTGCCCAAACAAGTAACTAACGTAGTTATATTTTCAATGCCACTTGCAACTGTATTTTGGGAAGCACCCAGCCTCTTAACCTCAGCTTGCAGTTTGTCAATCTTAGATATGAGAGGTTTAACAATGATGTTGATTTTAGTCTCAATAAGATCTGCAATTTTATCAAGAAGAGCTTCTTCAATAGGACAAGTAGGATGATCCTCAGCGTGAGTCACTTGTATGCGTTTTGGGGTAATAGCCCTCTTCCGTTTTGTCCCTGAGCGTAAACCACCCCGCTTTGGGGGAATCTTTGTGCATTGTCGCTTATGTCTGGCTGCATGACTTAGAGGAGATTGGTCAAGAGCAGAGACCTGAGACTGTGTATCTTGATCAAAATCATTTTCATTGTAGTTATCTGCATTGTCCTCGGCGGGCAAACCCTCAGAAGCCGGGGTTACATTATCCGAAGTACCAGGTATAACTTGGGACGAAATATCGACAATCGTGGTTGCACTATAAGCATCTTGCGTAATGATTTCATCTGTCAAAGTAGTATCAAGTGTGGGTGGGGACAAACAAAGCAAATCTGGAGATTGGCTCAGCCCCAAGGACTCCCTCCTTTGCATATTAATTTTCTGTACAGTCTGAACAAGATAATTATTAATCTTGTTTTGTTGAGCTCCAACAAGTTTTTTAGGCATAGCTTATAATAATATAACGTATATTGAAAAAGAACGTAAATACAACTATAAATTAGATCTTATATAGGCTCGCCTTACTTGAGAAGTGGTGATAGAAATGGCTCATGTAGCGTTTCTGGCACTGCCCCTGCCTCCTCCTGCCGATGAGGGCCGTAGAGGGCCCGCCCTTTGCCCGGGCTTAGCCCGGCGCCGCCCGTGCGCGTCCCGCGACGCGGAGGGAGCTGTTCGATTTTAACGCCTCCGGGCGCGGAAGTGCTGACAGATGGGGGCGGAATCACCTGGAATCCTGGGAGCCGTAGTCCTGTGCTCCCAGCGTGTGGCGGCAAAACTGCGGCAACAGCGGCGGCGGGAATAAATGGCAGCGTCCGCCCCAAGACGAAGACGGAGAGCGTTTATCCCCTCGAGCTCCCCAGCAGTGTTCAGGTAAGGACCCGGCCAGTCATGCGATGTTTCACCAAAAGACTCCCGCTCCCCCGAGGGAGCCGTTCGAATTTAGCGCCTCCGGGCGCGGAAGTGCTGACAGATGGGGGCGGAATCACCTGGAATCCTAGGAGCCGTAGTCCTGTGCTCCCAGCGTGTGGCGGCAAAACTGCGGCAACAGCGGCGGCGGGAATAAATGGCAGCGTCCGCCCCAAGACGAAGACGGAGAGCGTTTATCCCCTCGAGCTCCCCAGCAGTGTTCAGGTAAGGACCCGGCCAGTCATGCGATGTTTCACCAAAAGACTCCCCTCAAAGACTCTTTGGTATCTCCATACCCAGCCCAATATAGGGCGGCAGAGGAGTATTTAGATTTGTACATGGCTATCTTCATCACCAAAGGTTTATGTTTAAGATGTTCTTGCAAAGCGAAAAATGGCTTCCAAGTTCCTACCCATTTGTTGTGACTTCAAATAAAGGTGTGCTTTCCTTTTTAAGTAAGATAGGCATCAGAATTGTTCCTATTCCAACACCACTAGTCATTTTGGTTTTGGCAGGGGCGGTCACCCTAATATTCACAATTTTGTACCTAATGGAGCAAAATGTGTCAGATAATGAATTAGGTCACATAATATGATGGGACAAAGCAAGCAAAGGTTAGCAAAGAGGAAAGGGGCAGAGGGGGGAGCATTCAGAGATGAGGTATACAGAAATCCTGTGTGCAAAGAGAGATGGGGAACAGTTAGAGAAACATAGTCAGAATATGAAATAAAAACAGCAAGCGAAATGGGACAGCCAGAAAAATATATAGGAAATACAAAGAGAAAGGTAGCATAAGGTTTTGAAGAGATACACAAAAGATAGGGTATACATCAAGATATAAGTCATACCAATGGTTAGATAAAGAGCTAGAGAGAGAGAAAGAAAGAAGAAGAAAGAGCAAGACAGGTAAAACAAGTAGATGGGACACAGTTTTCTTGACTAAACAAATATCACTCTCCTAGCTAATACACTAGTCCTCTTAAAAACCTTCTCTCGACGTTTCAAAACCTTACACAGAGGCCATTTTTACGTTTAATATGTATTTGATGTTCCCTAATAATATACTTCAGAGCTATTGGCTTTGTCATTTCTAAATGAGCTTATGTCCCTTACTGGTAAAAATAATTTGAACATTTAAGGCCTGCTCGGATTCTGTAAAGTTTTCAACCTAGTATGACTTTATAAGACTTCCTTGTGTAAATGTGTGAAATTGAAAGTCCTATGAAATCTGCGGTTTGGTGCGTGAAAGGCTTTGGATTCGCAACGCCAGTATAACTGACTGTGAGAATGCAATGTCTCAATTCGCAATGCACAAAACCGCTTTGTGATTCGTAATCCCAATTAAGAAGAGCAGTACACACACTAAGCTACCTCACAACTTGCGAGGGAAAGGGCACGGCTGCGGGACGCTCTTTATGCATTGCAACTTGCAGTGTTATGCACAAATTATTTGAAATCATTTACAAAGCATGGAATAGTTAGCATCTGCCAAGAGCAGGTGACAACCGTTGTAAAGTGTAAACTATATATTTTTTGACAGCTTACATTGTGCTTGTACAGGCTGAGGATATTAAGAGGAGAGGGCAGCTATCCCACATACCACTGCATGCTCTCACTGATGCCATGTCACAATGTGCTACTACTTGCGACATTCCAACCCCTCTTAAGAGACAGGGGTTGCAATGCAAGCACATTGCAAATGGTGCGAAGAGAGTCTGTAGTCCATACAGGCCTGCATCATCATTCGTTACTTTCCACAAACTAATTTACATACTTATAATATTTATGAGGCGGACTTGTGAATCATTGTGAAAAGTCCCTTTGCACTCCCAGAGATTTGAAAATGCCTCATATTGCAAACCTTGTGCACTCCAAATCATTCGGCTTGTCATGTCCCTTAGGTTAGTCCCATCATGTACACACCAATTACATACATTGTGTCCCATCCACACAACATAATGGTCTTACATAGATGACTTTTTACCTAGTGGCTTACTTCTGTCTCTCTGACATCAGGCTCTTGGTACCATATCATAATCTCTGTACCTGACGTACACAAACATGTCCCCAGGCACGGTAGATTTATTCTGTACAAAGGTCACCACTTTTTTCATTCATGGCCAACAGCATGATCATATTTGTTTAAAAAAGGATTAGCAGGGGATTATCAAATGTTTTCAAAACATATCGATTCCAGCAAAACCCCGGAGTGACCAATTAAGTACAAAAGACTCTTACTCCCCCTTACTGATACCAGAGGAGAATACCTTCCAAGCTGAATGAGCCTATGCCAGCTGATCCTTCGACAAGCAGAGATCTGACATCCCTTGTGGGGTGCCTTCTCTGATGCAGATACCATATATTTTCCATGATACTTGAGGAATCAGGGTTGTCATGTTCAGTGGTTGCCAGAAACTACCTACCACACTGTATAGTGCAGAAGGGTGGTAGTGGCACTGTAAAGCTAGCACGTCTAAATGCTGACTCATCCTGTGGAGGTGTCCAGAGTCTTTCTGCACATCAAGCCCTAAGTTTAGGTCATCCAAAATGCACAGGTCCTTTGGGATCCTAGGAACTACACGACATGGTGCCCAACGTTGGTTCCGTTCTTATATTAACAGTAAAATCTGAGTAGTTCAGTCGTGCTTTCTCAGACAATCCTACTCACATTTTTTCAGAGACGTCTGAAGTGGGAAGGTTAATCCGCCTCAGCTGAGCAGGCACACCCTGTGCATTGGTTGAAGGTTTTAGACAAGCTTGTACGAACAAAAAATTCCCTATCGTGCAAACCCTATCTCGTAAACCTTTACTTTCTTATCATTCCAAAATGACTGAACTCACAAGTAGCGGTGGAAGCGAGGAAGGATATCATTTTGCTAATACTCTTAACATTTCAGTGAACTGCCGACAGGCAGTAACACTAGTTATTAAAACATGGGTTACCTGCAACAGGTGGCCATGTTACCTTTGTGATTGAGGCACCCGAGGTGTTCGGATCAGAGGTATTCTATCCCTGGGTGAAATTTCCACCTGCAGATGCACAGTCACGCTTTTTCCATGAATACATTGAAGTAGATCCACCAGAAGAATTCATCCAATACGAGGACATTGACGTTCCGTTAACTAAACAGCAACAAAAAAACTGTTTTAAAGGCGCCCTAAAACACACAACTTCAGTCGTAAGACTAGGTCTGCTCAGCATAGGATGAGCGACGTGGCCGGTCTTATCGGCTTACATTCTACATCTAGAGATAGACACACTCCCAGTAGAGGAAGTGCGTATACTTTACAAAGAAGTAATCAGGCTATACAGACATATTGTCCAGTTCAGCATGCGAACACTCACATTACAACCTGAGAGAGCTGCTCCACCTGGGATAGTTCAGACCCAAAACACACCAATAATTAGTCCACAGACACTAAAAGCAATAATTGTTGCATTCCCATAAAAATGGGATCTAGTACCATTCTGGATTGCTCACAAAATAGCACAGGTGGAAGCAGTATTTCCCCATGTGGGTCTGCAGGAAAAACACAGAGGGGCCGATTCCGATCCGGGTCGGAAGGGCACTGAACGCGATCCGGCCGGAAAAACTACGAGCCGCACGCGTGTTTTCCACCCGACTCGTACAGCTGTACGAGCGAGCAAGTACGATGCGAGCTACGTGAAATTCACCGAAAAAACGTCCGGGTGGTTGCCTTTGGGGGTCCGCGTCGGACCCCCTGACACCCACAGCCCTACAAGTCGGGTACAGGGGGATACACAAGGGTCCCCCCAACACAGGCATGTATGATGCAGATGGCACCGACGTGTACCCACTGTAGGGGGCGCCCTTGCGCGAGACGCACCCATTCAGTCAATGGGAGCCCATGTACGTGTCGTACGACCGGCTCCCATTGACTGCAATAGGAGTCCGACCGAACCGAGTCCGGCAGCTTTCGGCCGCATCGTACTCGCTCGGTCGAACTGCAGGACTCTGGCTCGGTCGGAAAACACTCTGGATCCAGCTCGGTCGGAGTGCTTTCCGATCCGGATCGGAATCGGCCCCAGAATGTTAACAATTTGCTTGCCAATGTGGATGGTTCCCTCAATTGAGGATTGTACCACATGGGGAACAATCTTTGATGCAGTATATATTAGGATACATGGTAGCCCAACCATATCAGTCATTCCTGAAATTTTGAAACAGATACAGAATGAGTACAGGCAGGACATGCCCTGGACTTGGGAATAAAACTGATGGGTAATTCTGACCAAGTCTTGGCAATTATGCTGAGCAATATTAAGGGGAAAGCAGCAGCGGTGGCTATATGCCTCCTGTGAACCGGGAGCCTGCATTACCAAAAATTATCGAAGACACCTATGCTTCACTAGGCAGAGATAGTTTGGGAGCCAAACCAGGGAAACCATTAGTGGTGAGTAGTTCTGAAAAAGAAAACTCAAAGCAATCACCCACTTCTCCTAAAAAGAAATGGGATAATAGTCAACCTAAAAAGAATAATAACAGAAACACTTCAAGATCAAGGGGTTGGTCTCCCCAAAGGGAGTCCTCTGAAAAAAGGTACAACCTTAGGAACTGTGATAACATTAGGAAACCTGACTGGTATCAGGATACTGATGCACGTTCCTTTCGTTACTTTCAGGGTTCATCAAAAAGCTCAGAGAGGCAAGGACGAATTGAAGATCGACCAAAGGGAAAAGGGAGACACGTTGCACTTCAGATTTTGTTATCAAAAAAGAAGAGCAACCTAAAGGAAAGGCTCAATTCAAAAAGAAGAAAGTAGCTGGATTAAAAATTTGTAATGCTCTGAATACTGAGGACTCAGCTTCTGAACGGGGAATGGGCTCTGACGATGCTAGACAGCACGGCAGAAGTAACAATAGCTCACCAGAACCTGAAGGAATTTCTGGTGACAGCAGTATTGTATGAATATATCACGGTGGTAACACCTGATACAAGAGTGAGTGTCCCAAGCCGTCTACAAGAAATTAATCTCCAAATAGAGGGGGACATCTCAAGAAAAGTTAAAGGTCTCTTTTGGGAAAATTTGACATTTGTGTATGACACCCTGTTAGCAGAAAAAGATTGTCCGCCTGAATTTATAATGGATTGCCCAAAAGGTGAAACCGTCATTTTACCTGCTTTTTCTGACCTTGTTCCTGTTTCCTTAAAACACTCATACACGAGGCAGTGGGCGCAAGCACTAGCTCTGGCATTATACCGCAACCATGTAGGGTGGGACGTGGAGTCCAAACACCAGGAAATCTCATTACAAACTACAGAGACAGCACCCTATTAAAAATGAAGCAAAAAAAACAGGTCAAAGAAATCTTAGACCAACTTGAATACTTAGGTGTTATTGAAACTGGCACCTCGTCAATGAACAACCCTTTGTTTCCCGTAATGAAACCTGACAACACATATCATTTAGTTTTAGATTATAGACACTTGAACACATGCACAAAAACGTTTGCAGTTCAGAACGCACACAGCACCGCATTGATAAATATCATTGTGCGGAAGAAATACAAAACAACACTAGATATCTCGAATGGATTTTCCTGCCAAAATATAGCTCCTGAAAGCTGATATTTGACGGGATCTTCTGCACTCGGCACTCAGCGTCAGTTTTGTCACCTGCCCCAAGGTTATAAAAACAGCCCCAGGCTATTCTCAGCAAGAGTGTCAGAGCTCTTACAAACTTACGATGAAGAGGCAGTGTCCTATGTAGATGATATTTATCTGACAGACGATGAATTAACTGATCACTTGTTCAGAGTGAACAACATAATTGTTGGTTTTGCCAATTTGGGCTACAAATTTAAATTACAAAAATCAAAAATTGGCCATCTCAACATCCTATTTTTGGGATATGAGCTGTCACGTAAAGGCAAAAAAGTGCGCGCTGATCCAGCCTCCTAACACTCTGAAGGGTTTACAATCCAAATTTCGGCAGAGCATACATTCCAGACTACGCAGAAAGATTGAAACCTTTCTACGACTTAATTTCAGACCTGATTTCACAGCAAATAAGTGGACTCAAATACATACAGACACTCTGCGTTCAGTTCAAGCTGATATGATAGCTTCAAAACACTTGCAGACACGAGTAAACGTTCGCAACCTGGTAATACAGGTCGTCCCCGGGTTATCAGGGTACACTTACATCACGTTCAGTGAAGGTGCGACAGTTCCTATTGCATACAAATCTCATCTGTACACTGAAAATCAATTTGCAGAAACAGAAATTATTCTGACAGCAGTACAGACTGCTGCAGTGAGAGAAAGAGCACTGGCACAGGCGAAACACATCATTGTGGTAACCCCAATACTGACTTTAGAAGCTGTAACTAAAGGCCGCATTCCAAATGCAAAAGCACTGCATCCACGATGGATACAATGGGCTAATTCTCTCACTGCAACAGACTTAGAATATTGATACGATCCAAGACTTAGAACACAAGCATTCCTGCTATATGAACAAGAATACCCTCTCCCGAATGAAATCTTGCCTCTTGATCAGTACGGATGTATCAATTATACTGATGGTTCTGTGCAACCTGCCATAGGAAGTAAATAGCAGTATAGCGCTGCATGCCCTATAATGAAAGGTCGGATGCAGGATGGTAAGTTCCACCACAGCAACACGACTACACAATCTCTAGGAGATTGTACCGCGCAATTGGCAGAACTAAAAGTCCTGATACTGGCACTACAGTATGCGGATCAGGAATTTCCCACACTGATTGTGTGTGACTCGTTTTACTGTGTGCAATCTTACAATGAATATCTTCACTACTGGGGCCAAAATGGGTTTAGAGATGCCAAGGGTGGCACAATAAAACATAAATTGTTATGGGAACAAGTGGCGAAGTTGAAAGCAGGCCTGCCACAAGCTCAAGTTATTCACATCTTGATTCACCAGGGTGTTGGCATACACGATGAAGGGAATTCACTAGCTGATGAAGCTGCCAAGGCGACAGTGCAAACTGCTGCCGTTGCTGCAATCACTGGTTCACAGACGAGAATAGACGAAGATATATTAGTAGCTATCAATGCCTCAAAGAACGTTCACCCGTCCTGCCAAAATGCTTTCCACTCAAGTACTTCTACAAGTTAGATGTGCATAACACACCATATGCTCAAATTCCAGGAGTGTGGGATAGAGTAATACCAAACAAAGATCGCAGATTAGTTTTAATTCTAGCTGTGATATTTGCCAGCAGATGAACGGTTCCACCATTCACAAGTCACCACAAACACCATTACTGATTTAATACAGACCTCTTGCTTGTGTCTATTTGTACAACTGCAGCCCTTTAAATTCAGACGGGGCTTACAAGTACATCTTAGTGGCAGTGGATTCATGCTCTAAATTCCTGTGGGTTTGGCCCCAGCGCTCAGCTGACGCTCAAACTGCTATAAAGGATTTGCGAGTCTTTATCAGGACATACGCAATTGGCACGTTAAATTCCGACCGTGATCCTGAGTTTAGCTCTAGGGCTTACAAGGAAGCCATGGAAGGTATGGGCGTGGCCTTGCGGTACTCCTGGTCAGGGAAAAGATCGTGGACAGAAGACAGTCTGGGCCATCTTAAAGAACAGCGGTACCTGTCCTAGCGGTAGTGGGTACAAGAGCAGTACTTCTTCCACCTCTTGCCGGCAAAAAAGAAAAACAGATTTGTCTCTATTGATCTGATTGAACCGCATCATGTGGCAGATTCTCAACAGTAGGCAGGGTGGGAACCTGAGTAGCAGCAGATCTCCTCTTGCTACTATACAGGAAGTTCAGATGGAAACACTGATAACATTCCAAGACTCTGCATCACAGAGTGATGGAGCAACGAATAATGGAGTACAAATCACACCAGTTGAAATTATAAAGCACCAAGAAGAAAGAGCAATGCAAGTTGCACTTCGACCCAACAATGATGTCTACATTAATGTGCCTTCAAACAACACATCAGCCAGCTCTACAAAACTTGCTGAGCTACCAAAGATAGATCTGTAGAAAATAGGCCTCAGCTAGGCCTACCAGTGCAAGGGGTTCGCCCTTCTCTGCACAGAGACCTCATGAGGTGGAACTACATTCAAACAGCACCCTTCGGTCTTGAGTGAAGTAGCACACTGAACAGAAGGGCCATGGTCCTTTTATACCCACACAGGGGCTAAAAGAAGACGGTACAAGTATACTTGAGAGGAGTTATGCACATATATGGTCATACAGAAACTGCACAGTCGACAAGTGGGAGGAGTTAACAGTTTGCTAACACTGGTAAACATATCCTGACAGTTACATGCTACTAGCAGCTGCAAACCCAACTGGGCATGTGCAGAAGTAGAAGATACTAAATATAGTTTGTTTCTAGGCAGGTTACAAGAGCAGTCAACACTAAGGGAGGACAAAGCACATGGTGAGCACATGGCAAACAAAATGGCTGCCAGAAATACAAAATGGATTCTACAACATGGATAAGATAGCCTCTAAATACCAGATGGATTCCGCTAATGATAATCCAATCGCAGCCAATTTACAACAGACAACCCTTTTAGCATTAGCTGAAGACATCTGTTCCTCTAGGGTAATCTAAATATGCATCTCGTACATCTATTAACATTATTTCGGCCACTTCTTTATTCAACATTTGTTGGGCCTTGGTCTCTACAATATTCCTCTTAATAGGTATACAAGCAGAAATGCAAATGGAGCAGAACATTGGACCACATTGAATACATACGCAGCATGTAAATAAAACAGTAATAATTATACACAAGATAGCTAGTAGCTTCCAGCCCCAAGCAGAAACGAGAGTCCAGAACCACCCAGCTAGAGTCCAAGTACCAGTCTCTGGGTGAATTTCTGCAGCAATATTATGCAGTTTTGATATTGCGTCATACACTGAAGGCGAGTGATCCGGTATAAATACACAACAACTGCTACCGATGATGCGACATGCACCACCTCGATCAGCCAGAACAACATCTAGAACCATTCGATTCTGGAGAGCTACAATCCTTGCAATTTGCAGCTCCTCTGTAATATTCCCAAGCGCCAAGGCTGTCTGATTGGTAACAGCTTCCACAACTCTAGTCAATCGTCTAATTTTCCTACTGTTTAATGCAGCTCCCACAAAGAAGAACAAACCTAGATTAAAATCAACATACTGTTTGGTCTACTTCGTCAACACTTATTGTCCTTTTATATCTGTTCTTAGAGATATCGGTAAATAACTTAAGGTCTCGGTGGTAGGATGCAGGTGCCAGAAACACAGGGGGCAATAGAAAAGATACATAGCATACGCCTGACCATCCAACAGGTAGGTGATAATATCCGTGGCTACCACAGATAAAGTAGGTATTGGGTGAGGCTATGAAGGTGCTATTATTTGTACCCTCAATAGGCAGAATCACAGTACATTCACTTTTCCCCACTGGAATTCTTCCAATACTGCTTACACATAAATCTGCTTTAGCTCTAGTAACAGAAATCACAAATTGTTTATTACTAGGAAAAGTTCTCATATTTGTGAAAATATATGGCGTTGAAATATTGTCCGGTTGATACTCTTCCCATTCCCATTTAGTCCCGTTGGCTTGAGGATAGCCATCTTTGTCTTGGTAGCATACTTTATTGAGGCGAAAAAGAAGCCCGCCTACTGTACGTTTCCCGGATGCAAACAAAAGCGTATACCAAGCTTGACAAGAACCATTATGAGAAAAGGGAAGAGGAATAAAAGGTGTTCCTCCTTTCTTCTGATGTGCAGGTATCATCCCACACACCCAACAGTTGGTAGTATTCGTGGCATTGAGAGTATGATGCAACATCTGAATGAAGGTATTATTTAAGTAGGATTGTCGATGCTTCCGCTCATGATAGGGAAGCGTGAAGTAGTGGTGCTCAACTGGTACCAGAGTAGTGGCAATCAAAAGTTCTCAAGCAGGAGCCACCTTCTCAACGAACCAGGTTATTACTGCTACTGCCACCATAGCACCAACAAACCCTATGGTACAAATGATCTTCCTCTTAGAAACAGTGGATCTCATTGTGGACATGATCAGCTTATTTGTCAAAGCAACCGTTGGAGCTCTTATCCCTGGGCAGCCGTTGATTTCTTCACCGAGGGTCAAGACGGGTGTCGCTACACTACACAGAACTGATCCCCCCCCCTTGCCACATCAGCATTCCGTTTCACTAACCCAGGGAGGTTGCTCAACCAGTCCTTTTCGACGATGCAGGTTCTTTCCGTGGTCTCAGTTGGTATCGGGATACTCCAGGAATCGTGTGGTCCGGGGATGACTTCCTCAGGTTCGTCAGGTGATACGGCCTGGCCTTTCTCTGTATCCAAGATGTCCCAATGGTCGATCAAAGCAACAGGATCCACCAAGGTAGACGGCACTTTCTTGCAGTGGGTGGAGTGCACCCAATTCCTCCTATTCGTTACTCGAACCGCAGTTCTCGTCGATAGGAGCACCTGCTCCAGGCCGCGCCACCTCGGTTCCAAGCTGCTCGACCTCTGGAACGATCGGATCATCACCTGATCTCCAGGCCGAAGTCCATGGCCTTCACCTGCAGACCTGTCCGGAAGAGCTTCTCGAACCTGTTGATGAATAGAGATCAAACTGTCAGTCAATTGTGCTAAATAGTCACTCATCAATACACACGGTACGTCGTGTAAGGGACGTGGCTTAGGAATTCCCCAAATGTTCATAGGCCTGCCAAACACCACCTCATAGGGTGTAAGGCCAGACCGCGAATGTGGCACCGATCTAATGGACAATAGTGCCAAAGGTAACGCGTCTGGCCATTTCAGGGATGTGGAGGCTAGTATTTTCACCAATTTTAATTTAAGTGTGGCGCTATACCTCTCCACTAACCCTGCTGATTGCGGATGAAAGCGGCGTGAAACTTCTGTTTTATTCCTAACCCCTTCAGGACATATTCGACAACTTGCCCAATGAAATGGGGACCGTTATCACTTCATAAAAATTTACAAACACCAAATTTAGGAAAAAATTCCTTCAAAAGCACCTCTGCAGTGGTGAGAGCTGTATTGTCCTTCGTAGGGTATGCCTCGATCCACTTACTGAAGGCGCATACCACTACTAGGACATACTTTAAGTTATTACAGAGCTCAAGATGGATGTAATCCATTTGCAAAACTTCAAAAGGTGCAGTTGGCGTAGCAAACCCTCCTGTTGGAGTTTGTGTCCCTTTTCCAGGGTTATGCTGAAGACAAATCAGACAGGACTGTACCATCTTTTTAGCTGTGCCGGCAATTTCTGGATGCTCCCAAACTTGCGTAAGCAATTTCGTTATCGAGGAGGCTCCAACATGTGCCGGCCCATGTGCCATATGAATCATAGGTTGTAAATAAGCTGTCGGCAATCTCCACTTGCTCATCTCTTTATTCCTCCAACAGCCCTCATCATCCAATGTTCCTTCCTTGGACCATTGCTCAATTTCTTCTGCAGAAGCAGATCTCTGCATATCTAGCACTTCCTGTCTGGTATCATGCCAGCGTTCAGCCTGTGACTTCACTACATACATGGACGTGATGCTTCGCTGCATGGCGGTTTCACGGGCTGTTTGGTCTGCAAAGGCATTGCCTCGTCCTATCTTATCAACTATTTTCTTATGTGCGCTACATTTAACAATCACTATTCTCTTCGGGTATGTTAACCCCTTCAGTGCCCATGACGAGATAGTCTCGTCATGGAGCGCGGTTGCGCTGTGCCCATGACGAGACTATCTCGTCATGAACCCCGCCCGCTAATGAAACGCCCGGCACAGGGCGTGGAAAGGGCGGGGCACTGAAGAGGTTAAAGCAGTCAAGAGATTATGCACTAATTCTCCATGCATTATTTGCACCCCATGGGATGTAAGAAAACCACTCTCCTTCCAAAGTAGCCCAAAATCATGAGCCACTCCGAAGGCATAGCGACTGTCTGTATAAATGTTCACAGATAAGTCAGTACTGAGTTCACACGCTCGTGTCAGTGCTATTAGCTCAGCTGCCTGAGCTGACTTCTGTGGAATACGAGCTGTCTCAACTATTGTCTGAAGTGTTGTAATTGCATATGCAGCTGACGTTGTACCATCTGGTAACTTCAAACAGGACCCATCAACCCATAGCTCCCCATCAACACTTAAAAGGGGCTTGTCTTGCACATCAACGCGACCCTTTGTCTGTTCCTCAGTAAGGAATATACAATCATGAGATTCCTGTGACTGAGACTGAGTCACCGGGTATGGCAACAAAGTAGCTGGGTTTAATGTCGCACATCTCTTTAGTGTAATGTGAGGGGCCAACAATGTCAATTCATATCCTGTCAGATGAGCGCTAGTTAAATGTTGCGTCTTCGTCTGATTTAAAAGGGCATCAACCGCATGGGGTACTAACACCAACAGCTTATGTGACAAAACTATCCCTTCACTCTGACGTATTGACACAGCTGTTGCTGCAACTGAACGGAAGCACCCAGGTAACGCACGAGCAACAGGATCAAGAACTGCTGAAAAATATGCACAGGGACGCTGGTTGTCGCTGTGTGTCTGCACTAAAACTGACAATGCACATCCATCTTTCTCGTGTACATATAATGAAAAAGACTTCGTATAATCTGGAGTTCCTAACACTGGTGCTGAACAAAGAGCTTGTTGTAACTGTCGGAAAGCAGTCTCACACTCATCTGTCCATGGAAGGGGCATTGGGGTGTCTTTGGTTAAAAGTGCCAGCAAGGGTTTAACAATATGTGAAAATCCTAATATCCATTGCCTACAAAAAGAAGTAAGGCCAATGAATGCACGGACATCTTTCTGAGTACGGGGTACTGGTGTGTCTAAAATGGCTTGAATGCGATCTGGTGTAAGTGCACGTCCCTCCTTAGACAGAAGGTGACCTAAGTAGGTTACCTTCGGTCTACAATATTGCAATTTCTTCCGTGATACTTTGTGATGATGGGAAGCAAGAAAGGACAGCAAAGACAAAGTACATTTTTCACACTGTTCAGGGGTGTCAGCTGCCAGCAAAATGTCATCGACATACTGAATGAGAGCCACTCCTTCAGACAAAACAAAAGAATCAAGTTGTCTTTTCAATGCTTGACTGTAAATACTAGGACTCTCAGTATTGCCTTGAAGAACTCTACAGAATCTATACGATCGATTATTCAGGGTAAAACCGAACAAATATCGGCTGTCAGGATGAATAGGGATCGAAAAGAAAGCATTCTTCAAATCTATCACAGAAAATGTAGTCGCAGTCGGGGGAACCAGAGTAAGAAGTGTGGTTATAACAGAAACCACGGGGTATTGTGGTACTACAATCTTGTTAACTTCTCGCAAATCAATAATGAATCTGTAGACCTTAGTGTCAGTATCTTTTTTCAGAATAGGAAGAATCGGACTGTTACAAATATTGTAGGGAACTTCCTCAACAACCCCCACTGCAATAAGATCACGGACAATACATGTGAGTGCTTCTTCACCTTTCTGTGAAATTTTGTATTGAGGCAAACGTGGCAATACAGCGCCCTCCTTGACACTAATGTGTACTGGTGGAATAACCATTTGCCCTACATCAGTATCTGAAGTAGCCCACAAAGTACTAGGAAGTGAGGCTAATGCAATATCCTCTTTAGCAAGACAAGCTCTCTCCGCCACAGGATGGTTGTCATTCAAGATAACACGGACACCTTCTGGAGAACAGCGTATCGTAGCCCTGAAATACTTAAGCATATCAAGACCCACAATATTGTCTGGTGTATTCGGGGAAAGCAAAAATGGACATGGAGCAGTAAATTTATCCACATGGAATGCAAGTGGTTGCGACAATGGGCTAAGGGAAGGGGTTCCATCGAAACCTATCGATGTAATGGTTAAGCCAGACAGGGGAGCCCTTGGGACCAATTGTTTAGACAAGGCACTACGAGTAGTTCCTGTATCAACCAGAAACTGATCAGTGGAGCCCAAAACATTTGCTGTAACATAGGGACCCCTCTGATCTACTGGAACTTCAACTGATTCCTTACCCCATCTTAGGCAATCCTATGCATGAGCAGAATCTTGAGAATCAAATGGCACATAATCAGACATTTGATATTGGTTCCTTCTATCAAAAGTGTTAAACCCATCCTGCCCACGTATATTAGTATCAAACCTAGCACGATCACCTGTGTTTCCTCTAGGCCCTGAATATCCTGGTTGATTCCTCATTTGTCCCCGACCACGTGTATACTGCGGAGCACGTAGTGCTGGGCAATCCGAAGCCCAGTGGCCAAATTTCTTACAGTATGCACACTGGTCAGCAGACAAATTCAAACGAGTAGAAGAAGTGAAAGACGAACCATAAGACCCACGTCCACCTCTATCACTACCTCTGAAAGACGGACCATAAGCCTGGGCCAACATAATCTTCGTTTTCAATTCTTTAGTCTTTTTGTCCTCATTACCCTTTGCCTCTAATTCCTGGCGCTCATAATACTGGGCCATAGTCAAAAGGGAGACCGGGGAAGACATAGTCCATGAACTCTCACTGGCCTTTAGGCGACAAGCTATTCCTGGCAACAGGTTTGCGACATATTTATCGACAAACAGATGTCTGCCTGTGTCATCTGTCAAAGTCTGGCCACTAAAATCGTGGAATGCTTCTTCAAAGCGTGTAAAGAAATCAGAGACCGATTCATCTGCCTTTTGCTTACAAGATGCTAAAACAGTCCAATCTATCTTTTTAGGAGGAATAATCGTTTTTAACTTAACCAATATAGCTGCAGGGAGATCTAAAATTAACTGACATGGCTTTTGTGCGGGTTCCCTTTCGGCATCCATTCGTTCTAAGTCTCTCCATAATGCCCCAAAAGCTGCATGATCATTAATTTTACGAACAGTTCTCCACATATCAGGTGGTAATATCAATCCGAAAAATAAATCAATATCAGGCAAAGTCATAGTGCAAGAACTAATAGCACCTTCAACTTCCTCATAAAAAGCGGCTGGATTTTTCCGCGGATCAGGCAGTGCAGTTTTAAGTGCCATAACATTCGTCCTATTCCAAGGAGTGTAAACCCAATTATAAATAAAATAACCCTTTGCATCAAGAGAGGCCTAATCGTCGCTTGTACCCTGTCCTTTAGGAGGAACATACAAGGGCGCGGCCTCCCGCATAGGTTTCGCGTGAACTATCATAATCTTATCTGTTCCGGAGGCAGGAGCTTGTGCCATGCTGGTCTGAGATGTCTGCACAGCCCTGTCTGCAGCCTTTTTCTCCTCTCGCAAACGGACTGCATCAACACGCAGCTTTACCAAACGCCTGATTGTATCAGCCACCTGGGAGAAAACAAAAAGACCATCACGCATTTGCTTATAATCATCTGATATATCCTTAGGCTCTAACTCCTCAGAATATTTCCTAAACAACTCAAGGACCTCTTCGGCAAACACCTCAGTAAAATACAAATGCTCCCTTTCATACCACCCTCTCATACTATCAAGAATTTCAGAGACGGTGGCAGTTCCATGAGCTGCTTTACGAGCAGCAGATCGGAGCTGAGACGAGCGTGCAGTAGTCAACATAGAACGAGTTTCTCGTGTCTTATCTTCCTCCAAACTAGAGTCCTCATCTAACTCATGAGGGGCAGAAGGAACAGTGTACGGAGGTGGAGGACGATCTAATAATAAGGAATCAGTTTGTGGTTTATTAAGTATAGGATAAAGGGGCCTCCGAACAGGGTATTGGCCAGTTACCTGTAAAGCACGCTCCCTATCTTCTCTCTCCTTCAACTCTTTCATTTCTTTGTTCTTTAACTCTAATGCTTTCACATAAACGTTTTTTCGCTGTTCTTTTTCAAACAAGGCTTGCTCACGCTTCAGCCGTTCACGCACTTCTTTCTCCCACATTCGTACACAATCAAACATATCATGCCTAGTCTTACGTTTAAACATACATTGCTCCACATACTCAATCTTTCATAAATTTAATGACCCATACAAAGGCCAACGCAACTCAGGATCCTTACGCGTGTATTTATTCCATAATGCGCTGTACATTATAGAAGAAAGACCATACTTAATATACATATCCCTATTAGGCGTCCCCTCCGGGGGGGCATGTTGTGCTTCATCAAGTCTCAGATTGGTACTATTACAAAAGCAACACATCCTACGAAGTGTGCTAAAGACAGGCATGCCAAAAATAGTGCAGAATATGCAGTATTATAATCAAAGTAGCGCTTAAGGTACCTTTAGTACGATGTACCGTTCAAATCAATTCAGTTAGAGAAAATTCTCCTCATTACCTGCCTATGTGAATTGCAAGTCACATATGTCAAAACAAACCAAGTTGGCCAACACAAATATACAATACTCAGTCACAGTAAGCGTTACTAAACTACCTTACCAATCCCAGGCATCAAAACCAACAGCAAGCGCCGCAGAAGGACACTTACCAATCACTTGGTGTCCAGATTCATCCTGCCAAGTTCTAAAATCGACCAAATGGTCACTGCACGGCGAATCAACAGAAGAGATCTCAGTCGAGGACCGGCGCCACCTGGATGGTCAGATCAGAAAGAAAGGAAAAGCCGCCGCGGATGCCAAGACTCGGGTCTTATCGGGCAGTGATCACGTCCAGAGCAAGATTCCAATCCTTCGTCGCGACCAATCCTTCGGGCATCCGAGTTCTCGATGAGCCCCAAGTTGGGCGCCAATTTGTAGAAAATAGGCCTCAGCTAGGCCTACCAGTGCAAGGGGTTCGCCCTTCTCTGCACAGAGTCCTCAGACTATTGGAAAGAAGTTGGCACAGAAACTGAAATAGAAAATACAGAGTTTAATAAACCTCATGAGGTGGAACTACATTCAAACAGCACCCTTCGGTATTGAGTGAAGTAGCACACTGAACAGAAGGGCCATGGTCCTTTTATACCCACACAGGGGCTAAAAGAAGATGGTACAAGTATACTTGAGAGGAGTTATGCACATATATGGTCATACAGAAACTGCACAGTCGACAAGTGGGAGGAGTTAACAGTTTGCTGACACTGGTAAACATATCCTGACAGTTACATGCTACTTGCAGCTGCAAACTCAACTGGGCATGTGTGGAAGTAGAAGATACTAAATATAGTTTGTTTCTAGGCAGATTACAAGAGCAGTCAACACTAAGGGAGGACAAAGCACATGGTGAGCACATGGCAAATAAAATGGCTGCCAGAAATACAAAATGGATTCTACAACATGGATAAGATAGCCTCTAAATACCAGATGGATTCCGCTAATGCTAATCCAATCGCAGCCAATTTACAACAGATCGAACTGCGTCTGGCTACTTCATCAACTTCAATGATTTTTCTTCAGATCCAAGTGAACCTGATCAAGCGCCACCCACTTCAAAGAAAGAAAGATTTCACCAATTCTATATTTTACTAATAAAGACTTACATAGTGCCACCTTGGTTGCATATTTGGTTCGCAATAGGGGTAGTATATCTGTTGATGTGGATTGGCACAGTGACTGTCTTTTTTTTGCTTCTGAACGGACATTATCTCCCAGAACGCTCTGCAGTACAATCTGTGAACTTGGTCCTGAAACCAAATACATCATCACATTTTGAACAAAGAGACTTGCCCTGGTGAACATCACAGCAATTACCATACCTGATGGTATTGTTTGGGACATAGTATCATATGATGCATATGGCCCCACTGAACATTTAAAGATTCCATATTTGTTTAAAATCTCTTTAAATGACTTAATTACCCCCAGTACACTATCTGATGATTGGGACATTGAAACTGTAACTACTATGCTTTCAGATTTAGAACAGTCTGCAGCATTTTCTTACAGGGAATTTTATGAGGATACAACTGACTACGATACCATGTTTTGTTACTAGCATTATGGTCTTCAATTTTTGCATAGGGCAAGTGTACCACACTCTGCTAATGTGTTCCATCAATGGGAACATTGCCCAACACCACCAAAAGGTCGTTCTGCCACATTCACACAGAAGTTCGCATACTTTTCAGGGTTCAACACATCAGACCCAGAATCATTCTACTACAAGCTTGCACAAATGAATGCAACTGAAAAGAAAATTATGCTGACAAACACAAAGCTGATATATTCAGCACCTTTTATCTCGTAACTGTCTATACAGGGTTTCAACTACTGGAGAGACACGATAGACACAACATCTATCTGGGGGACAAGAGAGTGGCAGGTTCATGGAACTGAGGTATTATATAGAGCTTGCCAGATTCCAGTACAAATGATTTTCCTGAACAGATCAGTGCAACAGACTACCTGATATGAGTTTGCAAAAATCAAAGACTTGAAAACGCCAAGCATCCCTTCACCCACACCTATTAAGGTTTTCACAAATAACACACTAACAGGTGAAGGGACACATGATCCGAGTACATACAATTCATCATCTCCCGATTGGAAGGGTTGATTGGTTTGGCCTGTAGAGACAAATAGGTGTCACTCAAGATGCAGGT
Organism: Triturus cristatus; assembly: GCF_964204655.1. NCBI lineage: Eukaryota > Metazoa > Chordata > Amphibia > Caudata > Salamandridae > Triturus > Triturus cristatus. Next base: position 404,808,238 of record NC_140588.1, on the reverse strand, counting down.
GTACAACCAAAGGGTTTAGTATCCATAGGCCTGACCCATGCTGTGTACACATAGACGACCCAGGGGTATTGACTTCCTATAGTGTCGGTAAGTTGTGTATAGATTGGCGAAGACCTCAACACTATTACTAGTAAAGCAACACTTGTCCCTTTTGTCAGACAACATGGATCTTAGGGAATTCTTGTTAGGTCCCAAGAAACCACGTAGGAAACACTTTGTGCATACCATCTACAATGAACTGTGGAAAATTTCCCAACAGGAAGCTACTGAGAGACTTTGTGAAATCGATAGAATTAACATAGAAAAGGCCTTAGCTGTGGTAGACAATGGCTTGACCACACTCTTGTCTCATATTTATTCACTGGGCAACATTGTGTCCTTAGCTATCGATATAATGGAACTAGATTTGTCTATTTTACAACATGGGCAATCACAGCTACGTGCTATTATGCTTCTAAGCGGGACGCTTCAATCATTGCGTTCTGGCCACGGTCCATGGCGATACATTAAAGACACAAATCTGTTTTCGGTTTACAATCTGACCGACAGACAATTGACCAAGGCTCACAGAGATGCATTGTACACCATGCTGCTCATGGAAAAACTAGAGAAGTTACCTTTTACTGTAGCAGAGTCACCATCTACAGAATGGTTAATCCATGGCTATATCACACTGCAAATCACGACATTCCAATACCATTACTGCCTGAAATATTACCCAGTAGGCAGATATGAAGCGTTATATTGGTTGTTAACCACCTTTCAAACCATTTTCGGAGTAATTCCATTATTTCTACACTCCGTACTTGGAAGCGTTTTTGGAGGACTTCCTTTGGTCCTGCTTTCGGTAGTGGGGCATCCTGATTTTACTTCGCAATTGATGTCAGCATCACTCACGACATGGAGAGAGCACTGCTGGAGCAACCTTGTTGTGAGCGATTGGTGTTCTCAATGGGGTTACCTCGGCTTCAAGAGTGAGCATTGGTTCCTGTCTTTCAAACTGGCCCAATTGCATTCTACCAGTATTCCGCTGTCTCTTTTGTGGATTCGGACGGGTGTTGGAACTCTGTCTGACACTTCCATTGGTTACTCAGCCGGACATAGACATGCTCCTGGCGCCTTTACGGGCCCATGTGCACAGTTGTCCACAGCGCATTCCCATGTTGATGATGGAATTCAAAGAGCCTCCACAGGACGCTTCAGCTTCTGTTGAACTGGAGAACGGCTCTGCAGCGGATGTGCAAGCATCAGCCTCAGGCACACATGCATCTACTTCTTCCCCGATGGCTGCCGTGGGAAACAGAGACGAACACCTCTGCTCACTTGATATCATACTAGAGGTATTGGAGGGTTTGCTTCCTGCGTATGTCATGTTCAGTGATGTTGAGTCTTCAGCACAGGATTCATAAACAATCTGACCTTTCCTGTGCTGGGAGCCGTTTGGGCAAAAACATGTACCGAAGTGAAAGTCGAACAGACTTTGTTTTTCTTCTCTGCTCTATCTGAACATAGTGTCTTTCAAGGTGCTCAGAAAAACAAGGACATTATATTCACAATATAGAGGACCTTTTATGACCTTTTTTTAGGGAAGATTGCCTTCACTAAAGTTCTTGCTTTTAATGGACATTTTTTTTGTGTGCTCTTTAGTATGCTTTTACTATAAAGGATTTGTATGCCTTTTTAGCATTTTCTATCATTACCTAGCTGACCTTGTTGACCTATTTATAAGGAGTGGGTGCCATGTCCCTTAGGCTAGTCCCATCATGTACATACCAATTATATACATTGTGTCACATCCACACAACATAATGGTCTTACATAGGTGACCTTTTACCTAGTAGCTTACTTCTGTCTCTTCGACATCAGTCTCTTGGTACCATATCTTAATCCCTGTACCTGACGTACACAACATGTCCCCAGGAACGGTGGATTTATTCTGTGCAAGGGTCACCACTTTTTTCATTCATAGCCAACAGCCAGCTGTGCATGATCATATTTGTTTAGAACAGGATTAGCAGGGGATTAGCGAATGTTTTCAAAACATATCAATTCTAGAAAAACCCAGGAGTGACCACTTTAGTATAAAAGACTCTCACTCCCCCTTACTGGTGCCAGAGGACAATTCCTTCCAAGTTGAGACAAGGCTCTGCCAGCTGATCCTTCGACAAGCAGAGATCTGACATCCCTTGCAGGGTGCCATCCTCGACGCAGAGACGGGGTCCTTCATTCAGAACCATTAGGTGAGGGGTTATTACTTCCCTGGGGAGTTCTTGGCTCTATTAGACTCCATTAGGTTCTATTAGGACATATCCTAGCACTTACACATACATGCTTCACCTACACTTTTAAGCTAGGCACGATTAGGTAGGCTACGCATCATAGGAGTACACCAATGCTATTGTTTTATGTAATATCCTTTTAATCATGTTATTAGCACTATGGTAGAAATGTATCTACTTTTTACGATATTGGTACTAGCGATTACATTTGTCTGCTCCTGTCTTTTGATAGTCGTAGCTAACATGTTTCATACTAGACTGACCCTTGACCAATATATAATTATTGAAACCATTCCAAATCGTCATTCTATGTATTCTGAGAAAAGCAATCACAAATAACTGAATGAAAGATACTGTATTGTTTCCACAATACCTGAGGAATCAGGGTTGTCATGTTCAGTGGTTGTCAGAAACTACCTACCACACTGTATAGTACAGGGGGTTGGTAGTGGCACTGTAGAGCTAGCAGGTCTAATGGCTGACTCATCCTGTGGGGGTGTCCAGAGTCTGTCTGCACACCAAGCCCTCAGTTTAGGTCATCCAAAATGCACAGGACCTGGGGGGTCCTAGGAACTACACGAGATGCTCTGACCGACCTCTTTGTGCAAGAGACCCTGAGTTTTACTAGCTTTGCTATAGCTTTAGTCTTTAGTGGAGCTTTCTAAATGTGTTGTAATTAGGATGACATAGAAGAAGACAGGCAGCAAAAGAGTGACAAAGTACACCAATGGAAGCAGAAGGCACAGCCAGCCATTAATGGTTATTTTGTTAAGGGAACAAGTCAGGAGAAAGATTTCTCATACTGTTCTCTTGGCGAATCTTCCATATATGCCGTTATCATCATAAGAGGATTTTACATTAGAAAAGCTGTAAAAGGAGAACCTGTTTTCTTGATAAACTGCACCAAAAATACATTACCCTCACTTGTTAGGGTGGTGCTCCCTCTTTATCCATGTGTCTGTTCTTGTGTCATTCACATTTTCTTCCACTGACTCCGCTAGCACGGGCAGTGGGCCAGCCCACTTCAGCCATTGACTAATTTCACTGACTGAGAGCATTCTGGTATTTCACAAGAAGCAGATAGCACACATATTTATCAAGGGCTTTCATCGGCTTTGCATCAACTGGTGTGACCCAAGGTGATGCAAGAAGCAAGTCAAATTTAAGAAACGACGCAAGAGCACAAATGCGTCGGTTTTTTTGCAATTTCATGGTGAAAATGCTGTGCTGAAACCAGCTTCGTCACACAATGTAGGCATTCCTGTGCAAAATCCTATGCAAATTTAAGGCATTGGTATTTATCATCATATCGCTGCATCACGCACTGTGGAGTAGCGCAACGCAACAATAGAAATTCGTCACAATTGCTGCACATCAGCAAACCAGGTGTAAGAAATGATGCAGTGGCTGTAGTACAAAAATCTCAACATCACAGTACACTGGCAAGCTCAACTACACCATGGAGGTCATTATACTGCAACTGGGAGTAGCTAGTAGACAACCATGTAGGTAGCGAAGGAGGAAAGAGCGCATTTTCCGTCAGCGCATATCCCTCATCCACATCAGGGATGACAAGTTCATGCACTTTTACAGACTGAAAAGGGAGTCCATCATGGAATTGTTGAAAAAGATCACACCAATTGTCCAGCCAGCAACTACAATGACCAATGCCATCCCACTATATGTAAAATTCATGTCTGTGCTACACATGTTGGTCTCAAGATCTTCTAAATCATACCGGCCAGATTAGCAGGTATTGTAAAGACCTTTCTCCCATCTGTGTTGTATGCCATCATAATATTCACGCCTCAGGACCTTCTCTTCTCAAAAACTACCCAACACCAATTGGACACCAAGCTAGGCTTTAGAACATTGCTGGTTTCCCTCGTGTGCTTGGTGCCTTGATTGCACAGATGTGCAATTTGTGCCTACCTGAGCCACATCACACCTGTACAGAAACCATAAGCACTCTTACTCCATAAATGTTCAGGCAAGTTCAGGCAATAGTGGACAATCATGGAATGTTCATCAATGTTCTTGCAAAATTTCCAGGAAGTGGACATGAGGCTTACATATTCTGCCACTGAGTGGTTTCAAAATGGCAGATATTGGAATGGCCCACTCATTGGAAAGGTAAGCAGAACTATTCAATATACCAACAAACAAGTTAGAAGGTATGACATAATAACCATCTCTGTGTTTGTGTCTGGATCTTGTGTCATGTGCAAAAAGTGGTAACATCTTACTCTACCATGTAGCCAATGATGTCCCAGTGTGTGATTCCCTCGGTGATTCTGCTATGGAAGTAGGAGAAATCCCACAGTGAGAAGAACTGTGTCATCTCACACTGGGTGGGCGGACAGAACCACAATTTCTGCAATGTTGAACTGACAAATCATGTGGTTCATAATTACTATCAATATAAGAAGAAACGTTAAATATTAGAAAGCGTTTGAGATGGGCATATGTGCAATGGTGTGGCAAGTCTGGATTAGTTGTAAATTTCCCACTAAAATAATGTCATTGAACAAATCTTGTCAACCTAAGCATATGTGCCACACATGGCAGTATATCTGTAGGCTGATCAAAGTATCCCTAGCACAAATGGAAAAGGAACTTCTAAATTCCATGTATGCCATGCACTGAAAGTGTACTATCAAATCTTGTATAAATATGCACTCTAGTAACATTTGTGATGCATAAAGATCAAAGTGCATCTGCGTCCCAGTCTCAGTCCATCAATGTAATACTGACACAATGAATACATAGGCTCTGAAAGATGTAATACACTAGGAAATAGCCTAGGAGAAATGTAAACAAAGCAAAGTCTCACAGTTTACTTACAATTAAAACTGTGAACTGTCTCATGCTAATAAGTGATGTAAGACTCCAGATATATAAGTAGAGATATATGTTGAACATGCATGTGTAAAACTATGGTCAAAAGTACCTAAGACATATTAGTTAAAAGTTAAAGAAATGTGTAGGATTTTTCCTGCATACATAACACACAGTTAGTTATATCAAAGTAACAACACACCAAATCATTGAATGTTGGCTTTTTCCACTTTTCAGGTGACCAAGAATATGGTTAGCAGCCATGAATTATGACCCCAAATCAAAATCCCCAGACGAATGTGCAGAAAAAATATAATTCAGCTCTGAGTAAAACTCCAAATGTTGTGGAGTGAATGTTTTGGGTCCAACAGTCCCAATCCCATTGCCTGGACAAATCAGGCGGAAGACTTCTGTACTCACCTCCTGTGATCTACACGATTATTTTAGCATGTGCATGATTGCATAACATCTGCTTCAAAACAAATGTACCATGGGACTTTGAGACTGCACTCCCACATGAAGAGGAAAATTAATCTGATGCAAATATAGAGCACACAATGGTAGGTAGTGTGAGAGGAGGCCAAATTGTTGCTCATTTTTTTCCTAACCTTCGTAGTCAATAGTCACTCACCCATCATTTTTTAATAGTAAAAATAAATCACTTATTACATTTTGTGTTAAGTTGCAAGGGGGCCTGTGATGAAACTGGACAGCAGCTCTTACAACATCACGTGCATTGGGCATGATTCTGGCATATGGTGTGAGATGTTGGAGGAGATGTTGGAGGGGAGGAGGAGCCGGCGACCATGATGGCCGCTCTGATCTGAAGCTCCATGGTGGACTCGCTCTACAGCACCCAGAGCGGCGCTTCACCGCTTTCAAATCCCACCGGACTCACCAATCCTGCATTTGGAATGCTGGCAGATCAAACTGGACACCAAACCGCCTTTCTGCGATCCTGATCAGCTGAGATATGAGCCGCGGAGTCCCTGTACGGGAGTGAGCTAAGATGGTGCCCGGAGATCTACGCGACCGCACTCGGTGACCGGGAGCCAGGTACTGTGATGCCGCTAGTCTTCCACTTGAACACCCGGTGGCGGCCCCCCCGCCCTCCCCTAATAGCACAGTCCTGTCGGCTGGCCCCCTGGGGATACCTATTTTGAGGACTTAGCTGGTGATCACCCCTCCGTACCCACCTTCCTCCCGGACCTAAACCACCGCTGCCTGGCATCCCGCTTCACATCTCAAGGACGGCGGATGGACTCATGAATCTCTGGCCCTCGAAAAAAGCAGCAAGTGTGAGTGTGACGCCCGGTGCTCATTCTGAGCACATAAGACCCTGACTGCGTCCCTCCTGACAGCTTCCCCGCCCGTTATGCCCGAGCGCAGGAGGATGCGTCCAGTCCTCCTGTTCGAGGCCGTTCTAATCATCTCCCTGGCAGGCTTGCTGTGGGCCGCCCTTTCAGAAGGAGAAAACCCCTCAGCTGGCTGCTACTCCCGCGGCTAGCAGCGGGGCCCGTGTGGCCAGCACCCCTGTCGCTGCCACTAAGAACAGCAGCGAGCCCCGCTCTGACCTGAGCGCCGCCACAGAGAAGCTGCACCCTGAGCACTGGCCTATGACCTAGCGAGCGTTGTCCGTGCTTGTGGTAGTCAGCGCTGCTATCATCATCTTTTTCGTGATAAGGACCATCCATTGAAAAAGACAAGATGGCGCCTCGGGACTCCAGTGACCTCCTTCGAGACGACTGTGAGTGGGGACTCCATGTAATTACCCAATGGGACCATAACTATCTTTGGAGGTGAACTGGACTTGCCCCTGTTACCATAGGGCTTTCTCCTTTCTCTAAACAATTACTGATTCCTGGCCGCGCCTGACCCCAACATGGCACCCAGGCTGCTTTTGCTTAGGGCAGGACCTTACGGCTCTCTCCAACTGGTGACCTCCGCCCTGGATCATCTTGTAGTCTCATGGTTGACCATAATCTCTATCCTGGGAACTGGCCTGTCTTTTAACAACAAAAGATTTGCACAACACTCAGCGCCTGACCCTAAAATGGCTGCCACTGATCTCACATGAACAAGACTCGTGTCTGAAAACCCACAGCCTCAGAGATACAGTGATCAACTACCTCGACCTACCCCTGTTCATCACCCTATGCCGACGGAGTCCGAACCGCATGGCCGATTCCCGGTGGAGCTGCTCCGACGGCTATAGGGGAGACTGGCTCCGGCACACCGCTTTGGCCGTCACCTACCCAGCCGGTTTTCGGACATTTGTCTTGTCTTCTCCTCCGCTGCTGTCTCCTTCCTTTGGACTCCCAACTCTCCCTGATCTGTTTGGATCCTGCTTCTCGTTTTCGCTAATAACTCTTGTACTGAAGTATTCTCCCTCTTACCCCTTTACTCCACCCCCTCTCTCCATTACGCTCCATTTATTCCTCCTCTTTGCTCCTTTCCCATTGAGACCTAGCTGTTTGGCTGATGCCTGGTGGAGCTACGCGATAGCTATAGAGGAGATGGGCTGAAGACTTCCTCCTCGGCCGTCACCTACCCAGCCGGACTTTGAGCAGACTCTCCTTCGTCTCTCCATCCTATCTACCTCCTACCCCTTTTCCCCACCCCTTTACCCTTCTAAGCTCAATGTATTTTGTTCTTCTACTCTCTTGAAATGTTTTTCTAGTAACTGATGTAGCATGTAACTGATGTAATTTTGTAACTTCTGTGGAACCTTATGTAAAGCGATCTGATACCTACAAGTCTAGCCAGCGCTATATAAAACTCTCAAAATAAATAAAATAAAATAAAATTAAAATGTCTCTGACCTTTTACCTCCAGGCACATCAGCCCTACAAGGTGACGAGCTGCATTCCATGGTCTGAACATATGTACACGTGTGTAAGGTTGATTAAATGTGCCATTACACTGGTATGTCATAGTGCTTAGTTTAGATTTGGAAGTGTGTGTAGTTGCTCTATTTGTAATGCAATTTTTCCATTTTTGTTTTGCAAGTGGACATTGCCCATTTCCACAAGGTGAAATCGACAGCTTCAGGGATACTGATGCGGAAAGTAAGTGTCAAGATTGCATGGTTGTAGCTCTGTGACAAGTATGTGTAAACCATGATAGTTATAACAGTGTGATTTGTAGAGGGAGGTATTCATCACCTGCCACCAAATCACTCAGATTCATTTAGCAAACACAGCATCACATGTGTCAACAGATTGTTAAATAAACTAAGAGGCATGTCAATGTGAATGTAGTGTCAATATAGGCGTGGGTACGTATTTCTGCAGTTCCCGCATTTAAAATATTGCGATGGTATACTTGTAACAGTACCTGTATGTCATACGTAACAACACTTTGCAAATACATTCATGACGGTGTCACCAGGTTAGACATGACATTGCAATCACTGTACAAGAGATAGAAGCTGGAAATGTGGCAGGTACATCCCAAATTTGAGTGTTTCTTGAAAACAACTCATATAAAGGTACAATTGGCATCTTAATGTAATGAATGTAATCCAAACCTTCCATCAGTGTTACCACTTACCCGAGAAATTGCTGTTGTAATCTTGTCTCGGGGTGACTGAGCTTCCATCAGAGGTGCCCATGTCAGACCTATGTAGAATGGAGTGACAGTGGCCCCATTACACTGATGCCCTGGTGGCTGCATGGATGTAGGGTAGCTAATGTATCGATCCAAGGCATGTTTGAAAACAATAGCTCTCAGCCTGTCTAAAGCACATTGTGAGGGAAGATATCCACATGGCACGGAACTTGTGCTGTGGTCTAGCAGTTGTACCATCAATGGCAGCCTGCATATCTCAGTCGTATATGTATCTGTAGAGCACAGAGTGGCAATATCATTGTTGTAAAACGTATGCAGCTCCAGGAGGCCTACTGCATGGATACAAAGTCATTGGCCTAAGTTTGGCCAGCAGGATTTACACACTACATTTCCCATATATTGATTTGATCAATTCCAGCCTCATGGCCAGTATATTACCAATGTGGCATTTATGTCAAATGTTCGTGCAGTGCAATGCGGCAAGCCCCTTAGCTGCACTGCATGAAAGGGAAGGAATGCACAGTGATTTCATGATTCAGAGCATTCCTGTCTTTTCCTACTGATAGCATACTTTTGCCTGCCTAGGACCAAAGCAGGCACCCCTGCATCATGGGGGGCATGGGGGCCTGCGTTGTAGGCAAAATAGTTTTTGTCCTGGCCAGGTGGGGATTTCTGCCTGCATAAACACACTCCTGAGAGGTGTTTTACTCTTTCTTTGTGTGCTGTAGAATGCATCACAGGGAGAATGAGGAAGCAGAAATGTGAAATTAGAATGTTTCTCCTGGTTTAGGTTCAACTGTGGGCTTGATGGATTATGACACATTTCCAAGTCTAGCACTAATACTACATCTGTGAAGCCATCAACATGAATGTGTTGATATAGTGAGACACCCATCCTCCATCTATGGAATGGCTCCCTGCCACAGAGTAAGGCAAATCAGCAATGTGTGCTGCCTTGCATAACTCCTGATTATTTAAGACATGCAGAGCCACACAAGATGCCCTTGCTCACCTTTACACATCTCACTTAGGTCGTGCCTTGACCTTGCCCCACCTTGCATGATGGCAGACCAACACCAAAAGTGTACATATCCGGGCCATGGGTATTATTTACCATTGACACATCAGATTGAGAAGAAATCACAGGTATCAGTGAAATACATGCTTCTGTATTGTGACTAAATGGATTTTTGTACACCTACACTGACCTTACTTTGGCAAGCTTGACATATTGTAATTGGAGAAGTTATTTTAATGAAGCTATATTGTACATTTCTGTATTCCACGATTAGGTGTAGGTATGGACTGGCACTTATGATTGCACGACACGGTCAGTAACATTTTGTGAAAAGAGATGTACATGTGAACCTTGCCCGAATATGAAGTACAATTTTCTCCCTAGTTCACATGACAGCAGACATGGCAAAAACCTTTAGCTTGAGACAAGCAAGTTATGGGTGCATCCGCAAGATAAGCCATGCTTTTAAAAAAACAAGCATTGGCATAGCCATTAGGTCTCGCCTTTGGGACCTTATAAGTGTTTAGCCATGCAACAGTTGATGTGGCATTAAAGAATGAGGTTAATGGGGAGAGTGTGGCGTTATGGCCAGAGCTTCCGAGCCTTCCACGTCCGAAGCGCTGACTCACTGCATTCCTTCTATATACATCGGCTAGTTAAATGCGGGCAGCTGCATTCATTTTATATACATCGGCAAGTTAAATTCGGGCAGCTGACATCTGAAGTGATCAGCAGTGTAGTATTTTCAGCAGGATACTACAAGCAGGTCACTCCCCTTAGCTCAAATGTTGGCAGCTTACACAAACTTGAAGGCTAGTGTTTAGAGATATACAGGGTCTGTGCAAGGCAGCAGCAATTCACACTACAAACAGCAAACAGATAACAAGTGCGGCCCCGGCGAGCCTCGCATACCGTAAGGGGCCGCAAGACGCGCTCTGTGGTGGGGGAGGGGGAGGAGCATTGAGGCGCAAAAGCGAAAGCAGGCTGGCTGGCGAGTGGTGTGCGATGTGCGCGCACCATGACGAGAGAGGAAAGCCATATGGCGCCTCTGCTCGTCATGGTGTGCGTAACCGCACGCCCGTCGCCAGTGGGCTGAAGCGCTTCACATAAGCAGATTGCATGGCGGCACGATGCACGTGATTGTGCGCCTGCTCGCCATGCAATCTGCTTTTGGGAGCACTTTTGGGAGCCCCTTTACTAGAGTCTCGCTGAGCGATCGCTTACGCGATAGCCAGCGAGACCTAATGAGCCACAAGTGTCAGAAGGCAAAGTCAGCTGGCATTTGAGGAACCTCTGCATGGTCACAGGCGCAGAGACCAACGCGGCTACATCAGTCAGCAGCAAGGCAGGTCACAGCCCACTCCTGGACCGGCAGACATCAGCTGCAGGTTACAGGACACAAGTGGGCCAAAAGTGCAGCACCTTCAAACCTCCACATTTTTCCTGTCCGGCAGTTGCGTTGACAGAGGATGGTTATGATTGAGAAGGAGCAGAAGAGCCAGAGCGAGATTTTGCTGAATTGCCTCTCAAATGTAGTTCCTGGACTCTTGCTTTGGACTTCCCATTACCTGTTTTTTATACATTTTATATTAGTATGTTTAGTGGTCATAGTTATAGTTAGTTTAGGTTTAGGAATAGTTTAGGTTAGTTATAGTTAACTAGTAAGTTTTTATGTAGTATATTTTTAGTCAGTTTTTATTGTGATAGGCTTTTGGGTGGGTGGCAATTGATATTTTGTGTTTTAAAAAAAAGTCTTAAAAAATACCCCCAAAAAATCTTTGTTTAGTCTTATGTGTCTAGGTAGTATATGTTTAGGGTTTAGTTGATGTTTGTATTGTACTGACCTATGTGTATTAAGGGGGTGGAGGGTTTATGTTTAACTTGTCAGGTGTCTATTGTTGTTAAGATAGGTTAAGTGTTAGATAAGATAGATACGCTAGTGTTAATCATAGTGTAGGTTAGTTAGGGCTAGGAAGTATTTTTAGATGTAAGGGTTTACATTTCAATAAATTAATCATTGTTCTCTAGTTGGATATTATTTATTTGTCATGAGTTGGTACTATTGTGTTCAGTGAGTACATGCTGTTCAATTAGAAATTGTTGCATTGTTAGAGTCATCTGGACAACTGTAAGTCTTCCTTACATTAGAGTTATGTATGGACCCATTTCCATACTTGTCACTGTAAGTGGGGCTCAGTATTTGATTTTACACACAGCACAACACAGGTACTCTCCTTACTGTAGCGCCCTGTGTAAAAGGGAGAGGGCAGGTAAGTGTTAGATTTGACATGATACTAGATTGCTGCTCTCTGCCTGCGCTGGAGCTTAAACTGCTGCCTAGCACTAACTCGGATACTCCTTCACCGTAGTGCAAGGGTGTCTGTGTTGTTGGCTAGTGTATATTTGTACAATACATCATGCCTGCCTGAACAAGTCCATCCTCATTGGCATTTACTTTTTGCTAAGTGTGCCACATTATGCAGCTCTATTAAAAAGAGCAAGCAACAAGATGTTTTGTCCATATTTCTCCAATTTTCTCCTCCCCTAGGGAGATATAGGATTGTTACAGGTTCCCTGGTCTGCTACTTATGTAAAACATGTATGGGCAAATGATTTAATGAATAGCTGCACTCTCACTCAACACATGTGATGCCTCTGTGAAGCAGAGTAACATAAGTCAGCTATTTTAGCTCGTTTTTCAAGGTATTCGGTTGCCCTTGTGCATCCTTGTGTGGCACAAGTACGATGCACATGCATGAGGAATATGGGCATGATTATCTGGCTAGTATTGGTACAACCATCCAGAGTTATTTATTGTTGATAATCTTTTGTGTGAGCAGAGAGGTATTCACATTAGGTAATGATGCTGTAACATTTACTTTGCAACATGTATGTGGATCAGTGGAACTGTGTTTGGGCTCACTTACCTCAAGCATCCCAATTATAGGTGGTAAGTATTTGCATACTTTGCAAACATCTCCCTGTGTGTCTATCAAAAAAATGTAGCTTGTTGATTCACTCTGAAGTTACATTGGGGTAATACACATTTCTCATTATTCCTTTACAAATGGATCTCATTGGTGTAGGTGAACATACAAGACAGTGTCAGAAATTGGGTTTCTGGTACACAGTGGTATGCACCCTGTCCAAGCAGGAACCACAATCCGAGTGAGGGTAAGTCACAAACCCACCCTAAATTAACCTGTGCTTACCCTCTGGTAGCTTGGCACAGAGCAGTCAGGTTTAACTTAAGAGGCAATGTGTAAAGTATTTGTACAACACTTCAAACAGTAAAACAGTAAAAATGCCACACAAAAAGATACCGCACCTGAATAGAAGAATAAAGCTTAGTTTATTGAACAAAACAAGACAGAAACAACAAAAATCCAATAATTAGAACCAGGGTTATGAATTTTGAAAGAATATCTTGAATTATGTTATGTTGACTTAATTTGCTATAGCACACAAATCACACCTGCAGATGTAGCAAGATGTTTGCTTAACACAGGCGCATCAGTAAGATGGGATTTAAAATAGTGCTGTCTTTAGACATGTTCTTTCATAAATTAAGCTTGATCCAATTTGACGCTGAGGTTCTTTGCTGACTGCTGCTGAACAGGAGCTTTACCTATCTCCAGAGGCCACAACTCAGGACACCATAGTGGTTGACCCTTACCAAACAGCATAATCTCTGTTTTATCACTGTTAAATTGCAAAACGTTTATAGTCATCTAGACTGCTATCGCTCTCATGCATTTGGTAAAACAGGCTTTTTATTTCATTCAGATCCCTATCACAAGAAATAAAAAGCTCAGTGTCATGAGCATATGACAGTATTTCAAATTCAAAAGATTTAACAATCAAGGCAAGTGTGGCCACATACATTTTAAATAATGTGGGAATTAAGCAAGAGCCCTGCGGGACCTCTTTGTTAATCACCATAGTGTGTGTGACTTAAAAGAACCAAGGGAAATCTTTTGTGTTCTGATATCCAGGATGTCTCCGAACCATTGAAGAGCTTTCCCAAAAATACCTCTTTCATGAAGCCTATTTTGGGAAACAGTGTCCAAAGCTGCAGACAGATCAATCAGCACCAGTATGGATGCATTGCCAGTGTCTAATGAAAGTCTAATGGAATCTGTGACCGCAGCTAGGTCTGTTTCAGTAGTGTGGAAGGCATTGAACCCTGATTGCAAAGGGTCCAGGATCTTATTTTTCTCTAAATAGGCTGAGAGTTGTTGGTTTATTAGGCCTTCCAACAGCTTGCCCAGGAGTGGAAGCAAAAAAATATGGCGATAGTTAGCTTCTTAGGATCTACATTAGCTTTCTTTTGTAAAGAGGAGACAAGTGCAGCTTTCAAGATAAGGGGAATTTTCCCTGTGTCTGTGGACAGAATAAATAGTGACCTTATGGCGGGTGCACTCAAGTTGGAAAGACCGGCTATAATCCTGGGAGGGCATGGATCAGAAGGAGAGCCTAATTAGGCTTTTTCCAATATCCCCTGAATTTGTTGGAATGAAAAAGATTCAAAGTTTTCTCAGCTACAAACACGATTAGGAGGAGAATTGTAGTTTGGAATATCTTCTGACTGGTCAATAGAGCCCAGGAAGGTCTGGTAAATTTGTTTAATTTTTTCCTCAAAGAGGTTTGCAAGAGAAGTGGTTAGTTCTTGTGAGGCTGGGATATCATGGGAGCAGGCATGAGGCTTAACAAATTCATTGAGAACTTTAAATACAACTTTTGATGAAATGCCTGCTTGATCAATCTGGTTGATAATGTGACTTTTTCGAGCTAGTTTGATTTTCCTATAATATGAAGAAAGAGTAGTTTTGTATGTGTCTTTGTCCCTTTGATTTTTTGTCTGCTGCCATCTTCTTTCCAAGTTTTTGCAAGAATGTTTCTCCTTTCCCTGCTTATAGTGCTTTAAAGCATAAAGCGCTGACTGGGGCTATCTGGTCGCAATAGACTGACCACGCTGGAGCAGTCAACCTGAGTGATGAATCAGATAGAGGGACTGGCTCGCTGAAACAGTACCTTGGTTCGTGGTTGCATCGACGTCAAGATGCAAGGAGAAGAGGGGTTCATGCATCAGCGTTGATCCTTAGGATGTAGGCATTGCGTCTGTTCTGAGCCGCACAAAGTCAGACATGCATCAGGAAGAGAGGCAATATGCTGCAGAGTCGGTGGAGCGATGTCCTCGATTCTCGCAGCAGCAGCGATGCATTGGCATCGATGAAGATGCGCAGGTTTGGAGTGGCGAAATGGCATTGATGCGTGGATTTCTGCTGGAACAACACTTTATACCCACTTCCAATGGGCCCAGTACTGGATTGGCACCACTTGGCAGGACAAAAATCTCAAATGGCAGTTCAGGAGCTGTAGTAGGTGAGTTGGAAGTCTTTCATGTCCCTGAGGCTTCAATCAGAAGGCAAGTCAGCAATCCCTTGGAGTTACTTTGGGTCTGGGTTCAAGTGATGTGGGTCCAGCCCTTCTCACACAGGCAAGGAGGGCAGCACAGCAGAAACGCAGGTCATCAAGAGCAGCAGTCCAGCAGAGTGGCAGTCCTTCAGCGGCACAGCAGTTCTTCTTCCTGGCAGAGTATCCACAAGTCATGAAGTGTAGGGTTCTTTGCTGACTGCTGCTGAACAGGAGCTTTACCTATCTCGGGAGGCCACAACTCAGTGAGTTGGTAGGGTCTGAAGTCCAGATCTTATAACAAGTGGTACCTTTGAAGTGGTTGAGACTTCAAAGAGGGGCTTTGTAGTGCACAGAGGCCCTCCCTGCCTGTTGAGGTTCCGTATGACACGGGACCACAGTTTTGAGTGGTGACGAATATGGATGAGTTTGGTATCTATGAACCGCAAATGACGAGTATAGTGGGTGTACGAAGTTTCGCTATGCAGCCACGTATGGTTCACCTCATTTTTGGGTTCGTTCATCCGAGCCCTCGGGTTCCATTTTAGATACAGCGTCCATTTTTGTTTCTTGCCCTCAGGTAGCCAGCGAACGGGCTTCTTGTCCGCTTCGTGACCCTGGAACTCTCAAGCTTACACGAAGGACACGTGTTCCTTTGAGGTGACTTTTATGATGAGGGAAATGACGCGACTAAAGCAGATGGCCCCGCTCGAGGCTCATCTTGCCGCTCCGGTCTATTGTTTTAGCCACGCATACATTAGACACGAGGTCTTTGACCCCTCTATCGAGTTTCCTTTATTGCCCCAACCCTCTTTTCTAACCTGTTGTGCATCCTTGTCCTTTCCTTACATCTGTTCTCCGTCCTTCCTCTTAATGCGTTTATGGTTAGGATGGAATGTGTTTATCGCGGAGGGGATATGTTTTTACAGTTGGGAACCGGCAAGACTGTTGTAATTATGTTCCGGCCTCTTGAAACATGAATGCGACCCTTTTGCAGTTTATTGTGGGAACTGAGTTGTAACCTTTGTTCATCATACTGTGCTATGGCCGAAACCTGTATAAAAGGAGCGATCCACTTCTACGAATTTGAAGCAGTCTCCGAGAACCTACACGTTGTGTACTTCTTGTGACCTCTGTATCCCTGCAGTAAATAAACGCTGATCTCTGACGTCGCTGGAAGTGTCCCGTGTCTCTGTGTTTGGTACGCCAGAACAGGTAACCCACGAAGGTTTCAGGTGTTGTTCCCTGGCACCGCTGGGTCTTAAGAATAACCCAGTCCTTCAGTTGGCGCCCAACGTGGGGCGACATCAACGGTACCGGTCCAAAGCCCGACGATCGTGAGGAACTTCGTGTGAAATCTCCGAGGGAAGGTGCACCCCGCTTCATCGATCCAGTTGTCGAAATAAGTGGCCCGACGTCTTTTCCCGCGAAGATCCCCGCCTCCTGACGGCTGCGACGGACCGATGCCCTGACTGTCGACCTGTTTTGGCGCCTGGCGTAGTCCTTTGTACGGCGAGACGATTGACGGGCCTTCCTGGTGACGCCATTGTTCTTTCAGTTAAGTATTTGTGGGTCGCTCCCAGTGTTGCTTTGTTGTTTGCATGGTTCCATAGCATTCGTGGTTCTTAGTTGTTGGGTTTTATTTGACGATTGCAATTGCCAAAACCGAGGGTCTTGCATTTTTGCGAGGACATCGTAATCCGATAGCCCTTGAAGTTTGTATACTCGGTTAGTGTGCACGATGCCTGGCCGTAGTACTTTGTTTGGGTTTCTTAAATGTTGCAGCATGGATTCCCGGCTGGAGGATTCATGTCCGATACCTCCGGCTGGAACTCCGCTTTACGAGCTCTATAGTCGCCATGGCGTGGGTCCTATCGTATATAATGCATATTGGGTTTGTTACACTAAAAAGGATGGTGTCCTTAGTTGGCCACCTCATGGTAGTTTCGAGACTGCTATTTTAGATAACTTGGAAGCTAAATTATTTAAAAAGAAAGCTAGGCCGGCCATGTTTGATTCCTTCCGGTTATGGCGGAAAGAGGCCAAACAGAGAGAAATCAAACAGAATAAGAAAAATAAACGAGAAGGTGTTATTACGGTGATGCGCAATGCCGAACAATATCAGTTAGATAAAGATGAGAAAGAGCAGGAAGTTAGTGCTCGGCTTCACCACATGGCAGTGGACAAATGTTATCCGGCGCTACCTTCTACGACCGATAAGGCAGGAGAAGAATCGGTGGAAGATTCGCTTTTGTCTTATCTGATGAAATCGCCACCTCCCTATGCTCCTGATGTTATGGGTCCCGTTCGTCCACCTCTTCCTCAACCCGCTGGTTTGGCGGCTGCTGGTCAGCCCGCCGTTCCTCCCGTACTCCCGAATCCCCTTGGGCCACAGATCGTACATCCTCTTGTCCCGGCTTCTCTCCCTACTGCGCCTTTCCAAGTTCCTCCTCAGCCTGTCGTTCCCGCTACTCCTGCTGCTGCGTCTACTTCTACCGTTTCCACCCCTATGGCTGCTACGCCTGCATCTTCGTCTTCTTCTCCTTCTGTTCGTAGTCGTCTTTTGACTGCTGTTGCTTCTCTTTATTCTCCGCTTTTTGGGCCGATACTTGGCTCGACTCTTTCAGACATTGCTCAAAGACGCAGTCAGCTTCCTGATGGTAGGGAACGTGAATCGTTGGTGAAAACTGCACGTAGATGGATTCGCAACCCTGTTAAATACACCCCACGTGTAGTGTTCGAAACGTTTTCTCAGTTTAATGTGCCCACGCAACGGTTTGTGTTCGAAGAATTGTGTAAGTCATTGAAAGAGGAGTGGGACGATGATATAGCTGATGATATACCACCTGAGGTTTCCGAGCTACAGCTTCGGTTTGCCACGGGTGTCATTGTAGGTGACAAAGTTCGAGAGGCTCTGGAACGCTTGTTATCCTTTCGATGTACAGTGCAACCGCGTGCGCTGTTTAAGGACGCGACCGCGGAATGGATGGCACAACCTGGCCAATATCCTATGCGGGAAGTTCCCCCGGTATGGATGCCAGGTGACGCTGCTGCTAACCCTCCTGTCCCAGGCCATTTCCAGAGAGTGTGGATACACCTCCCTTGGAAGCGATCGGAAGTTTTGCAAGTGAAGCAATCCCTACCTGATCCCCGTAAGAATCCTGCAGGGTACTATAAAGAACTGTCCCAATTGGTGGATGCTACTGTTATGAACCTAGCCGATGTTGATATGTTGTTTGGCAATGTGGTGCCTCAGCCGATTTGGGCGAAAATTCGTCACGAGAATCACGTGGCCGAGTTAGGCGGTGACTGGGCTGCCCTTACAGCGGCAGATGCCCGGCAGGTCGGTGGGGCTAAACCCGAACAGATTATTGTGGCTTTGCCCCAGAGGATAATTACCCTCATGAAAACGCTTATGCCTGCGATGCGCGTAAATTGGGACAAATTATCGGCGTGCAGGCAAAAGAGAGATGAAAGTGTTTCCGATTTCTTTACGAGGTTTGAGGAAGCGTTCATTGACCATAGCGGTCAGGACATGGGTTCCGAGGGTGGTCAGCGGCTGTTCGTTGATAAGTTTGTATCGAATTTGTTGCCCGACCTTAGCAACAAGTTGAAGAATTCTGAGAGTGCGTGGGCTGTTTCTACCACTGCCCAAATATTGGCTACGGCCCAATATTACGAGAATAGAGAAAAGGAGGAAAGTGAGCGTGCAGAAAAGAAAACGAAGGATCTCAAAACTAAGGTCTTGTTGCAGCAAGCCTACCCACCGCGTCCGAATTTCAGTGATACACAGCAGCCAAACAGATCGCAATCACAGTTCTCTAGATCACAGCCGCGAAATGTTTCGCCTGCGCCTCGCCTTGTACTGGGCTATAATCAATGTGCATATTGCCATGGGGAGGGCCATTTGAAGTTTGACTGTCCGGTTCTCCGTGATAGGAACAATGGTGTGTCAGCTCGAGGAGGACGTAGTGGCCCTCCACAGGTTTCTCGTGGTAGAGGTCGCGGAGTTCCCCAGAATCAGGCCGAACGCTTTGCGACGTCTTCGGATTCGCAAAATTGTTTCGATAGGCGCGAACCATCGTCCGGTCGGTCTGCACAGTATCATGTGGATGACTGTTATGTTGAGTGTGATGTTGATGCGGACGGTATCTACTAGGACAGCCATAGACAAAGGAAGGGAGAAGTATCAGTTCCGGTTGATCAGAGAGGGCCATATGTTGCAGTAGCCACTATGGGCGTTGTTGAGCCTTTTCTGTTGGACACTGGTGCGGCAAAAAGTTCCATCATGCATTCAAAACTCCCTGGCGCGCCTTTGTCTGGCTTAACGAATGTTTCCGTTGGATTTTCTGGCGCCCCCGTTAGTAGTCCAGTTTCTAGCCCTTTGCCCCTTACAATCGGGTCTCATGAGCTGGAAGCTCCTTTGATTTTGACCACTGGTTGTGGTGAGAATCTTTTGGGTTTAGATTTGTTGAAAAGGTTACATGCGACTTTGTACTGTTCTCCTACGGGTGTGGAGCTCACGTTGGGTAAGAGCGTGATTTCCCCTATGTATTTATCGATCGACAAGCTCCCATCAGAATTGAGATCTCTTCCAGACTCCTTGTGGGCGACAGGTCCCAATGACGTGGGCCTGTTGGATATACCACCTTATGTTGTCCACCTAAAAGTTGGTGCGCGTTTGCCACGTATACCTCAGTATCGTATTTCCCTTGATGGTGAAAGGGCACTATTAGCGATCATTTATGATCTGATCGGCAAGGATGTTATTGAGGAGACACGAGGTAATGTGTGCAATAGTCCCGTGTTGCCTATTCTGAAACGAACGGATCCCTCCAAGCCTCCCGTGTATCGTCTAGTTATCGACTTACGGGAGGTGAATAAAGTAGTTGTTCCGCAATTTCCTGTGGTGCCAGATATTACAGCTTTACTGACTCTGATTCCAGCCACTGCATCATGGTTCTCGGTCATCGATCTGAAGAATGCGTTCTTTAGCATTCCAATTGCTGAGGAAAGCAGAGATTTGTTTGGTTTCTCATTAGGTGGTCGTAGCTTCAGATTCAAACGCGCTCCACAGGGCTACTGTGAGAGTCCATCAATCTACAGTCAAGCTCTTAAGAGTCAGCTTGATGCGTTTGTGTTACCGGCTGGTGCAGCCTTGATTCAGTACGTTGATGATCTGTTAGTTGCTGCTGACACTGAGCAGCTCTGTAGAGCCACTACAGTGTCTTTGTTACAGCATCTCTGTGCTTTACATCATAAAGTGTCACCTTCCAAACTACAATATTGTTGTCAAGAAGTTACCTATCTCGGTCACTTATTGTCAAAGGCGGGAAGAAGGTTGACCCCTGAACGAATTGCAGCAATTGCTCGAATGCCTGTGCCAGCAACTCAGAGAGATGTGCGTGCCTTTTTAGGTATCACGTCATACTGCAGACAGTGGATCCCGAATTTTTCACTGTTAGCGAAGCCATTGGTAGCTCTTACGTGCAAGGACGTTTCGACTCCTTTGCCTTGGACGGAAGAATGTCAGAAAAGTTTTTCTGAACTACGTGATGCGCTGTGTTCGGCTCCTGTGTTAGGTACTCCTGATTACAGCAAGCCTTTCACATTATACGTCCATGAGAGGGACGGTTGTGCGTTGAGTGTTCTAACGCAACAATTTGGTGATAAGCAGCGTCCGTGTGCATATTTTTCCTCGACCTTAGACCCGGTGGCTAGAGCGTTGCCAAGTTGCTTGAGGGCGACAGCGGCAGCTGCGGCGTCTATTCGGCAGTCCGCAGGTCTGGTCATGGACAATATGCTCATAGTAATGGTTCCGCATGCAGTTGATACTCTCTTGAATCGGACAAAGACTCAACATCTGACGAGTGCAAGGTTGTCTGGGTACGAGCTGACCCTTTTGGCAAGTCACGTACAGATCAAGCGTTGTAATGTACTGAATCCGGCGACATTGTTGCCGATTAATATGGAATCAGATGATGTGCTACCACATGATTGTTATTTACGGACTGAGGAAGAAACAAAAGGTCGTGTGGACCTGAAAAACACTCCTTTGTCAGATCCCGATGGTACTTTGTATGTGGATGGCTCTTGCTTCAAGTTGCCGAATGGTGATGTGACGACTGCGTATGCTGTAGTGACGTTGAGTACGGTTGTGGAAACTGCAAGATTGAACCAGAATTCCGCGCAAGCGGCAGAGTTAATTGCATTGACAAGAGCGTGTGTTTTGTCAAAGGGAAAGCGAGTGAATGTGTTTACCGACAGTCAGTATGCGTTTGGTGTTGCGCACAATTTTGGAAGATTGTGGAGAGAAAGAGGATTTATGACATCGCATGGTACAAAGATCCAGCACGGGCATCTCGTGAATGATCTTTTGGATGCACTCACATTGCCTAAACAAGTGGCGATCGTCAAATGTAGTGCACATCGGAAAGTGACGGATGATGTCGGTCGTGGTAATGCATTTGCGGATGAGATTGCTAAAGAAACGGCTAAGAATCTTGCGACTCGAATGTATGTCACGAGTTTAGTGAGGTGGCCGGCGGAGACTGGTATGTGTGAAAATACTGTTGAAAGTGTGAAAGCAATTCAGAACGAAGCTACGGAAGCTGAAAAGACCAAGTGGAAAGAAAGTACAGGGAAATTGGATATGTATGGATGTTGGGTTGACCTGACGGAATGCCAGAGGTGGATGTTACCAGACGCATATGTATTAGCTGTTGTGACGATGGCTCATGGGTTGTCACATATTAGTGCGAAAGGAATATGTAAGTTCTTGTCTCCTGTATGGAGGAATGATGGTAATGCTAAGTGTGCCGAAAGAGTGGTTAAGAATTGTATGGTGTGTTTGATGCATAATCCCGGAAAAGGCACCCCCACTCCACCTGGTCATTTCGCTCCTCCTGTTTGTCCCTTTGAGGTTATCCAGCTGGACTTCATCCATATGGAGAGATGCAATAATCTGAAGTATGTTTTGGTTGTGGTTTGCGCGTTCTCCAGATGGATTGAGGCCTATCCTCTTAAGGATAATACTGCCCTGTCCACAGCAAAAATCCTGCTGAAGGAATACTTTCCTCGGTACGGAATGCCCCGGATTGTATGGTCGGATAATGGGAGTGAGTTTGTGGGAAGTGTAATGCAGAGTGTGTGTAAGGGCCTTGGAATTCGTCAGAAATTCCACAGTGCTAATCATCCTCAGGCAGCGGGTTTGGTTGAAGGGTACAATGGTACCCTGAAGCTGAAACTTGCCAAGATTCAAGCTACGACTGGTCTGTCATGGCCTGATGCCCTGCCTCTGGCTCTCCTATCGACCAGAGCGACTGTACACTCTCGAGTAGGGCTCAGCCCATATGAGATTGTGTTCGGTCGCCCTGCGAATATTTGGGGAGTCCCGAGACCTAGGGCTTTTGATAGTCTTGAATATCCAATGTTGATCGATTACTTGCATGATTTGACCACTAAACTACGGTTAATTCACCAACAGGTCTTTGAAGCTCTACCAGCGCAGACAGAGGGTCCTGGACACCAGCTTCGGCCAGGAGATTGGGTGGTTACCCGAAACTTCGGTCGAAAGCGTAATTTGGAGCCAAGATTCGTCGGACCCCACCAAGTCTTGTTGACGACGAGGACAGCGGTTCGACTGGCGGGCCGGAAAAATTGGGTTCATGCCAGCCACACAAAGAAGGTACCGATCCCCTTACCAACCGACTGTTGGGTGAGAACTGGGATTTCAGCCGCAGAAACTGAGACTCCTTTGCGCTTTGTGCCATTTAGCGACGCTCACCCTGTGGAGGAGGATTCGTCATTGTCAGATCCACAGGTGGAGTCATTAGTAGCAGAGAACCCAAGGTCCGACTCGTCATCTGTTTCATTGAACACTGTTGCGCCATCTGAACAATTGTTCGTAGAGCAAACTCGACCTGGAAGAAGTCGATACTTTCTTCGTTCAAGGACTAATAAAAATTGACAGTATAGTGGTCTTTAACGTTACGAATATTATGAACAATTACATCCTTTCTTTCTGAGTTTTCTTGTACTTTCCACTGCTAAGAGACTTGTAATAAATCGAGGAAACCTCGCCATCCGGGTCACCGTAGGGCCGTGCGGGTACTTCTTTCTGTTTAGCAGGTTTCTGATGTTAGGTTGGTTATTTTTGTCGATTCCTGGGAACTCCTGGGGATTGATAATCGCCACTCAGAACGAAGTGCGTCAAGTACGTCACGGACGGTTTGTAGAGGATGGCATTCTCTAAGCTAGTGGACGAAGAAAGGGTGTCAGCGCAGAGATCAGAGTTATGGAGGGTTGTACAAACAAAATGTTTTCTGTTTCAGGTGTTTCTATTGTTTCTAACTGTATCTATGTTATTGGTGGGTGGAGTATATTTCGGAGTATCGTTGTTCTTGCCTTCTGCTTCACCTACCTCTGCTCTTAACCTAAGTTCCCTCACCACTGTTTCCCCACATTCCTTTCATCCTTTGCCTCAACATGAGCAGGTTAGACGTGCGGAATTCATGAATAATTCCTTTATTCAACTCCTACATCAGCATCAGTTGGTGGTGAATACTACCAATTGTTGGGTGTGTGGGTTAATGCCACACACTATGGATAGGGGTATTCCGTATTTGGTCCTTCCATACAGCTCCCAGGGTTCAGCTCGAGCATTCCAAACTATGTTTCGCAGTGCACTAGATTCCTACCCCAGTCGAGAGCCACGGTCTGTCAACTTTGGTCCTGGGCCGTACCACAAGCCTTTGGCGATAGCCATAGCAGATCTGGATAGAGATGTTATTGATGCATCACTCATTCCAGATGAAGAAGTGCAGGCCTATAAGGATCTGAGCGAGACTGAGTATAGTACGTCAGTGGGTGATAGACAACTTAAGAGCTCGTCCCCAATATGGATTGTACCGCACCTTGGAAATTTCTGTTTGCAGGGTTTGGGTCGAAATCCGAGAGCACAACTTGGGAACAGTGCTTGCACTGAAACGTACGTCCTACCGATGCTCTCCTCCCCTGTTTTTCTGACTGCTAAGGGCACCTATTTTGTGTGTTATGAACGCGCATATACATGGTTACCCCGCGACTTTTCGGGTACCTGTTATATTGCGAATCTTTTGCCTCCAACCTTCACAGTTGCTTCGGACTACCACAAAACTAGAGTCATGAGAGGCGTTATTAGCAAAGAGGATACTGCTGGTCAAGAAGCAGGAGACTTCTTTAAGGGTTTCTTGCCGTTTTGGGGACCTATGGTTAATAGTAGGAACCTAAGACAGTTGACCCGTGTGGTAGAGTCGACTGCTAATATTACTGCAAATGCCCTTGGTAATCTAACAGCTGAACTACAGGCGGATAGACTCATGACGCTGCAGAACCGTATGGTTCTAGACGTTGTTCTTGCAGATAGAGGGGGCGTGTGTAAAATTATCCATTCGAGTTGTTGCATTTTTATTCCTGACAATGCTCCAACTGTTTATCAAGCCATCTCGAAGTTGCACAAGATTTCCGAGTCCATACACGTGGACGAAGGTAATTGGACGCTCCTAGGATGGTTTTGGGGCTTGATGTCAACCTGGGGTTGGAAGATTCTAATGATCGTAGGGGCTGTTGTAGCATTTCTGTTCACGTGTTGTCTTTGTGTGCAGTGTGGTCCTGCCTTATGTGGCCTATGTGCTACGACGTGTATAAGGCGGCCATCTGTTACCAAGGAGACATTGATGGATAGAATGATGTTCCAGCAGCAGCTGAACGATCTGATGAATATTGATATAGATTCCGATCTTGACTAGTGCTTGCCTACATGAGGGCAAAAGGAGCGTCTGAGGTTCCGTATGACACGGGACCACAGTTTTGAGTGGTGACGAATATGGATGAGTTTGGTATCTATGAACCGCAAATGACGAGTATAGTGGGTGTACGAAGTTTCGCTATGCAGCCACGTATGGTTCACCTCATTTTTGGGTTCGTTCATCCGAGCCCTCGGGTTCCATTTTAGATACAGCGTCCATTTTTGTTTCTTGCCCTCAGGTAGCCAGCGAACGGGCTTCTTGTCCGCTTCGTGACCCTGGAACTCTCAAGCTTACACGAAGGACACGTGTTCCTTTGAGGTGACTTTTATGATGAGGGAAATGACGCGACTAAAGCAGATGGCCCCGCTCGAGGCTCATCTTGCCGCTCCGGTCTATTGTTTTAGCCACGCATACATTAGACACGAGGTTTTTGACCCCTCTATCGAGTTTCCTTTATTGCCCCAACCCTCTTTTCTAACCTGTTGTGCATCCTTGTCCTTTCCTTACATCTGTTCTCCGTCCTTCCTCTTAATGCGTTTATGGTTAGGATGGAATGTGTTTATCGCGGAGGGGATATGTTTTTACAGTTGGGAACCGGCAAGACTGTTGTAATTATGTTCCGGCCTCTTGAAACATGAATGCGACCCTTTTGCAGTTTATTGTGGGAACTGAGTTGTAACCTTTGTTCATCATACTGTGCTATGGCCGAAACCTGTATAAAAGGAGCGATCCACTTCTACGAATTTGAAGCAGTCTCCGAGAACCTACACGTTGTGTACTTCTTGTGACCTCTGTATCCCTGCAGTAAATAAACGCTGATCTCTGACGTCGCTGGAAGTGTCCCGTGTCTCTGTGTTTGGTACGCCAGAACAGGTAACCCACGAAGGTTTCAGGTGTTGTTCCCTGGCACCGCTGGGTCTTAAGAATAACCCAGTCCTTCACTGTCCTGACTTCATACTCATCACAGGGGGTTAAGCAGTCCTTTGTCCTCCCTCCCATCTTGCCCAGGAGTGCCCATCAGGATGTGGATGGGCATCAGTCAAATCTAAGGTCCCTTTGTGTGTGGTTGCCTGGAGGAAATGCCCAAGGCTCAGCTGTCACCCACCCCAGACTTGTATTGGAGACAAGCAGCAGGCACACATGGCTAAGAGCAGAAAATGTCTTTCTGAAAGTGACATTTTTAAAATTGTAATGATAAATTCGACTTTACCATTAAAGAGGTTTTATCATTACAATTCAAAAGGTATTAAACATGGCAGCTCTACCCCCTTCCACTTGGAAATTACACTTATTAGATGTAAAAAGGAAGCCCCAATGTTAACCTATGGGAGGGGTAGGCCTCACAGTAGTGAAAAGCTAATTTGGGGGGTTTTCACTACCAGGAAATTTAAAACTTAAAAGTACACGTCCTACCTTTTAATTAATCAACTCAAAATTGAGAGCCACACTCTAATGTATAGGCTAGTGCACCTTTTTGAGAAAAGCAAAAGGTTTGTGTAGGATAACCCTCACCCACCATTGTTACCCCTTGGTGGCATGCTTCTTCATTGAGTTCCTCTCGTTCCACTGCAGAACCGGAAGTGCTGCTACCTGTGAGTTACATGGGAGCACTGAATAATATCAGAACATTAATAGTGGATGGGGTTCTTTAGGGGTTAAAAATACCTGGCTGGTAGCAAATCTTGTTTTCTTAAATCCTCCAGTTGGTATGAACACAATTTGAGAAAGATAAAACAGATGTTTTCTGTAGTTTAATGGCCCTACCTTCCTTCTTACACTTTGTTGACATGTTTCTGCCACCCTTCCCTGATGCTTTCGTCAGGACCCTGAATCTCACTCCCTGAGACCACTCTTTACTTTGTTAGGGTACAAAGCAAAATGTATATTAATTCTCACTCTCTGCAAGTTAGATATAAATCGTAGACCTTCTTGGTGTCTGTTCTAATCATCTGTTACATAAAAGGGAGAATTAGATTGCAATATTAAAGGGCATTAAGCAGAAACCTGTGCTCCAGATAGCAGGGTAGCAATAAAAAAAGCTCCTAAATTAAAAAAATTCAGCTACCTCTTTAGTCTTATCACCATGTTGTATTTTTGCCCATGCACCTGTAAACATTGATAGTGGGGCATCCAAATGTGAATTCAAAATAATAAGTGAACACATCTAACACACACACTGGACGATGCCCCTGTGATCATCCATTCACACTTAACATACTCCATGCATACTGGACAATACATACATAAAGAAACACTAATTAGTGCTCCATAGGTCACACGGTGATGAGGCGAGCCTGTAGTCACACTCTGTATATAAAGAGGGAGGCATATTAGTCATAAAATATATTCAAGCATAATCCTTCAATGAGAATTCTTACAGCTGTGTCATACTTACTCCATCAAGGTCTTGCATGGTTCAATCACCTACATAAGCATCATCCATGCTGAGCTTTTAAATGCTATGCCTCGAAATCGCCGAAAGCAGTGTTCACACGTTATGCACATCTCACTAAGGGTGCTGGGTGCCGGTAAACTAGACCGCGCACCCAGTACAACATGCGTATGTCGAAGGAACCACTTCCTGGTTCCATCTTGTTGTTGAGATAACCACAATACGGCAGGAAAAGGAGAAAAGAATAGTATTTCAGGTACACATTATTAGTTCTGAGTGAATAGATGGCCAAATTACAAAAACTAGTGAATCTTGTAAAAAAAAACTGGCATATGTCCTGAAGAGAATCAAAGAGGTGCAAATGTGGCTGGGCTCAAAAAGTAGTAGGCAAGCTGATAATTACTACACTATCTGATCCCTCAGTTTTAAAAATATAGAACAAATATATAAAAATATATATATATGATAAAAACACATAAAATGGCAAAGTGGAAAACTTATGAAAAATTAGATAAAGAATATTTAAAGAGGTTGCATTGACGCAGAAGTCACAAAAAATAGGAAAACTATCCAACATAGGTCCACATATAAGTTGTTCACACCTCTAGCTGTCTTATTCTTAAGTAAATTTCATTTCTTCAGGTAGTATAATAATAATACCCATTTTTAGATAAGGTGGATTGCCCTACTCTTTAGCACCTCTCCTATCCCCCTTTATGTTAATACTACCTTTTAATTACATAGCACCCTGCCCTATGGGTGACTTAGGGCATACCGTAGGGGCAACTTAAAGCTTGACAAGGGGTTTTAAATGCCAAGTTGACATGGCAGTGTAAACAGCAACACATAGGCACTGCAGTAGCAGGCATGATACATGCTTAAAGGGCTACTTAAGTGGGTTGCACAATCAGTGCTGCTGGCCCACTAGTAGCATATAATTTACAGGCCCTGGGCACATGTAGTGCACGTTGCTAGGCACTTATATATACATTAAATGTGGCAGTTGTGGATAAGCCAATCAAACCATGTTTAGGGAGAGAGCACATGCACTTTAGCACTGGTTAGCAGTGGTAAAGTGCCCAGAGTCCTGAAATCAACAAAAACAGATAAGTTAAATTGGAGGCAAGCAGGCAAAACGGTTCAGGGAAGACCACCAGAAGGCTTACAGGTCTAATAGATAGCATGTGCAATTAAATTTAGCTCATTATTCTTTAGCTCCAAAAAAGTGCTTTTGTGTTTTTGAATTGCATATGTATGTAGGCTTTTGAGAATCAACCATACAAATCTCGTAATGGTATTTTATTTTTTGTTATTATTGCAGAGGTTTATATGTGAGTACTATACTTTTTTACAGTCAACACATAGTGCCAAATTAAAATGTTTTGTGCTTCCAAATACATTTGGATAAAAATGTTACTTCCCATTTACATGAGTTACTTAAGAAAAGTGTGGCGGAACAAATTGACATTAGCAAAAGCAGCAGATTTTTGTTGAGCACAGGTGGGCAAGATAAACTGAGAAACTGCACATCTTCCTTCTCTGATGAGTGTTCTGCCTCCCCTGAAAGTTGTGGTGTTGTAATGGGGGCAGCTGAGTGATGTTACTAGACTCATACACACAAACATCAGAGACAGAAAATGTAATTCTCATGTTCCCAATAACATTTGTGAATGCCAGTAAGGCAGCATGGTATTCCCTGGCAAGCGATTGCTGGTTGACCAGCAAAGCTATGACGTTGCTATTGAGGGCACACATTGATGCTATGTAGGAGTCCATCATGGCCTTCAGGGACTGGATAGATGTATTGATGGATCCCAGCTGTTGACAACTTCACTGGTGTCAGATGTAGAAGGCTGATATTTATTTCCTTCTGCATCATGACACTAGCGATGTCAGCTAGGAAGTCATCAATCCTATGAAGCCAAGAGTAGGTGTCTATGATTTCCTTAGTCAACCTCTTACTGTGGCTCAGACATCTACTGTCTCCTTCAAGAGTGTCAACCATAGTCTCCATCCCCAATCTGACTGATTCAGCCATACACTGCTGAACTCCTACCACTTGCCATTGAAATGAAATTTAGGGGTCCTCAGAGTCTGCAGCTGTTATATGATCAATTGATGTTTCATATCCAGTCTGGGTTGGTTTATCTGGAGGCACAACAATATCCTCTTCCATTGCCTTAACTGGAGGAGATGCATCAAAAGTGTCCAGGTGCTGTTGGTAAGCGTCTTAATCTATGGGTGCAGGATGGTGTCATAAACAGGTTGTATATCACAGACAGGCTGATCTCCAGGAGATGTTATTTGTGTCTCTGGAAAGAAATGGGAATATGTTGCAAAGGTTCCATGAGTGGTAATGACATAATTGTTTTCTATTACATTTGGACAGTATTTTTCTTCACTTTCAGCTACACAGGGAACATATGTGACAGATCCAGCAGTTTCCAGCTGACTGTAATGAATCAAAGCCAGTCACAATCCACAGTCTCAGATAAGGTGAGTTCAATAAATGGGCCCGATAATCTGTACTCACCCTTAGGTAGCTTGCTACCAAGCAGTCAGGCTTTTCCTCAGGGCCCAAGTGTAAAGTATTGGCACAATACCACCCTGGCAATGCACTGCGTATGCCGCAAAAGGACTCCACACTGTATGTATAAAACACTTGTCTTTGTATTACACACACATTGAAATCATAACGAGATACACATTGTAAATACACTTTACAGTTATATGCAATTGTCGAACATTCCCATTAGCACCAGAACGGCATGAACATACATGCCCTAATCAGAGGTTTTCATCCAATGCGATATTCCCTAAGATCACATACCCCCAATAGTTGCAATGGTCAAGCAATCACAGGTCTTTGACAATGCCTGTCACCCAGCCTTTCAGTCACTCAACTACACCAGCCAATGATATACGTTGACCCTGTTGGTGCCATGTTGATGAGATTGTCAGAACCATCTAAAACGGAAAGAAACAGTTACTTAGTTTTGTCCATCCGGATTAGAGCTCCAGACTCCCAGAGGTACCTGCATTAGGGTGGGATTGCTATCCCCCCATAGACAAAAGGTTGTGACCCAGGAAGCATGTGCGCTTCTAAGTCTGGAGAAATGTTTCCCCTCAAGCTGAGGTGCAAATTGCTGTAGCTCCTGACAGCCAGCACTAGGTGCCCAAAAGGCATAGTGAAACCCCTCTGGCCCCGTGACAGTGATCTCCACAACAAAGTACCTTGTGGAGTCAGTCTAGGGAGATGGAGTCAGAGACCTGGACGGAGGTCGCAATGTCAGGCACTGTCGTCCTCCCAATCTGGAGGTCGAAGACAGTCTTAGCTCCCAGCTCAGGTCCCCGCAACACCCCTCAGACAACACACTCTCCGGCGTGCAAGTTAGCACAGGTCCCTTGGTTGCAAGCACTGGTCCCTCAGAATCTGCATGCTTCCTCTGCAGTCCTTGAACTCCTCACATCTCGGCTCCTCAGGTGGGCTGCTGATCTTACGAGCACACTCCTCTGCACAGTCTGATGGCAGTGTACAGAGGACAGGATGGTCATTGGCCCAATTGACGATCAATTCCACCCATTTCAGCCACACCCATTTCTCATGTCGATGTCCCAGCATCGAACCAGCATGGTATGGTTCCAAATACAAAAGCGTCTCTAACTTCCAAGGCCAGAGCCCCAGTAGTTATACACACAATGGCATTAGAAGGTGCAATCAGTTCAAAAGGCCACCTTTGAAATGCACAGGCCCTCTCTAAGTTTTGTCCTGTCTGCCATCCTACCCAGGAGGTTTGACCACTATCTTTAGTAGGTCCAAGACCTTGCTCCTTGGAATGCAGGTCCCAAATCCACCCCCACGTAACCATCCCAGAATGGCACCTCAGAGTCAGAGGTCTGATGTTTCCCTTGAACCCCTGGTTTATGGCCTTCTAACAGGAATACACAGAAGTAGCTTTGCCCCAGGGCCCACATGTGAACTGGGGACAGGCTGACAGGCACACAGAGCCATGAGCATCCAAATTCCCATTTTCCCAAAGTGACATTTCCACC
This sequence comes from Triturus cristatus, assembly GCF_964204655.1. Classification (NCBI taxonomy): domain Eukaryota; kingdom Metazoa; phylum Chordata; class Amphibia; order Caudata; family Salamandridae; genus Triturus; species Triturus cristatus. Next base: position 404,776,885 of record NC_140588.1, on the reverse strand, counting down.
TCAATAATGTCGAATACACTTTCACTACCGGAGAGGATTCGTCATCACGAACTAATCGATATCAAACACTATCTGCTACTATTCTGCATGTAGGAAATACTGCTCAATAGCCTTTCCCTACCTACCCCTATGCTAATGCAATGTGAGAAGCAGGCCCCATTGTACCAAACACACCATCCGGTGCCATTCACAACCCTTGCATGTAATGCACATGTGCACATGCCCTGCCTCTTCCCAACACAGCACCCTTTCCACAGGGGGAACTCCGATATAGCAAGAGACATGCAAAACCTGGGCGCATAGCTTTTTAAATGGCAAGCAGAGTAACAGCAAGCTGCTTACACAGGCCCCATCAGGGCAAACCTGTGGCACAATTGATGAGCTACCTCTGTGGGTAGCACAACCAGTGCTGCAGGCCCACAGAGGAGCATTCAAGGTGCCTGTCCTGGGTATATTTTTTACCCCTGGACAAGGGACTTGCAGTTAACTTGAATAAGCCAATCATTTATATACCAATAACCAGTATGTATATTACAAGCGCAACACTTTGGCACTGAATGGCAGTGTCAAACACGCTCAAAGTCCTAAGGCTAGCACTTAGATCATCGGAATACCGGGAAGGATAAAACAAAAAATCAAGGGAAAGAACCCTAGAAAGGCCCATTTTAAACACTAGGGGGCATATTCACAATGAAGGGATGTATGACGTTACAACGCACACTTTTACAACGCATGCACTTACAACGCATTTTTTACAACGCATAATCCATTACAACGCATGACATTACAACGCATGACACTACAACGCATTTTTAAAAAATACCTTTACAACGCATTGCCATTACAAAGCATACGACCTTTACAACGCATACCATTACAACGCATTATATTAAATTACATTTAAGGTAAGTATTAGATAGTATAGGGGTAAAAATTACTATTCTAACTCCAGGGGGTGCAACAGTAGGGTAAGTGTTGGATAGTATAGGGGTAAAAATTACTATTCTAACTCCAGGGGGTGCAACAGTAGGGTAAGTGTTGGATAGTATAGGGGTACAAATTACTATTCTAACTCCAGGGGGTGCAACAGTAGGGTAAGTGTTGGATAGTGTAGGGGTAAAAATTACTATTCTAACTCCAGGGGGTGCAACAGTAGGGTAAGTGTTGGATAGTATAGGGGTAAAAATTACTATTCTAACTCCAGGGGGTGCATCAGTGGGGTAAGTGTTGGATAGTATAGGGGTAAAAATTACTATTCTAACTCCAGGGGGTGCATCAGTAGGGTAAGTGTTGGATAGTATAGGGGTAAAAATTACTATTCTAACTCCAGGGGGTGCATCAGTAGGGTAAGTGTTGGATAGTATAGGGGTAAAAATTACTATTCTAACTCCAGGGGGTGCATCAGTAGGGTAAGTGTTGGATAGTATAGGGGTAAAAATTACTATTCTAACTCCAGGGGGTGCATCAGTAGGGTAAGTGTTGGATAGTATAGGGGTAAAAATTACTATTCTAACTCCAGGGGGTGCATCAGTAGGGTAAGTGTTGGATAGTATAGGGGTAAAAATTACTATTCTAACTCCAGGGGGTGCATCAGTAGGGTAAGTGTTGGATAGTATAGGGGTAAAAATTACTATTCTAACTCCAGGGGGTGCATCAGTAGGGTAAGTGTTGGATAGTATAGGGGTAAAAATTACTATTCTAACTCCAGGGGGTGCAACAGTAGGGTAAGTGTTGGATAGTGTAGTGTAATATTATGCGTTGTAATGGTATGCGTTGTAATGGTAGTATGCGTTGTAATGGAATGCGTTGTAAGGTAGTTTTTAAAAATGCGTTGTAGTGTCATGCGTTGTAATGTCATGCGTTGTAATGGATTATGCGTTGTAAAAAATGCGTTGTAAAGGTAGTGCGTTGTAAAAGTTGCGTTGTAAAGGTTGTTCCCCACAATGAAGTGGTGGAGCACGGCTTTAGCCTCCTCGGCTTAACGCTGCGCTCCGCCACGTCAGAAAAGCAGGGCCACACCATATTTACAACAATGTGGTACAGCCCTGCATTTCCCCCTGCGCTGGCACTAAACTTAGCAGCCTAGCACCAGCACAGGCACCCCTGCACCATAGTGCAAGGGCGTCTGCGTTGAGGGGAAGATTGTTTATGTGCAGGAAGGTCTCCCTTCCTGCAAAATAAACAATCTTTAAATGGTGTTTTGTATCTTTTATGTGTGCTGCTTAATGCAGCACACATAGAAGTTGCAAAACGTCATTTTTGTATTGTTCATGTGCAGGAAGGGTCACCTTCCTGCACACAAACAATCAATGGAAATGTTCTGTTTCTATGTGTGCTGCACAACGCAGCACACATGTAAACATCAAAAACAAGGAAAAATAAAGCATTTCTCCTCGTTTCACCTATTTAAGACCAGGTTTTCCCTGGTCTTAATTTTGGCGTGCCTCCTATTTACGCCACTCTTGTAAATAGAGGGCAGAGTGAAAATCAATGGGCGTTGCGGTGGAACGCCCACTGCGACATCCATTGCCCTCTCCTTTCACGCTAAGTACAGTGTGACAGGATGCCTTATTTACAAGGCAGCGTTAAGCCACGTTAAGTGGCTGAACACTGCCTTGTAAATGAGGCGAACCCCCTATCCCCAACACAACTTCACTAAAAGTGACGTGTGGTGGCAACAGGGGCTCGTAAATATGCCCCTCTGTTTCTGCAAGTGAATATGCCCATGTTGTACTATTGTTAATTTATAAATGGCAATATATGTAAATTGTTAGCACTACCTCAATATTCACAACGCAGCTAGGCAGCTTGCTGGCCTGCCCTGACTAAAAGAGTTGGGCAGGAATGGGCCACAATTAACATGTTATGGTGCATTTCTGCTCTCTATCTGATGTAAAATTAGATTCCTAGTACCATTGCAGGTACCACCCTGAACCCTAAACATACCCTTGGCTCCCCAAAACCCATAACCACCCTGAACCCTAAAAATATATATATACTTACCTTACAGGTAAAACACTTGTGAAGTCATGCGTGGTAAAAGCATATGCATTATAATGGCATGCATTGTGATAGCATGCGATGAAATGCCACTTGTGTTATAATAACATGCTATGTAATAGCATGCATTGTAACAGATTAGTTGTAATGGCTGTGTCCCAAGAGATGTAATGCGCCATATGTTGTCAATGAGCACACGTTCCTCCACTCTACCTTCCACACAGCACAACACACCAAGCTGCCTTGTTTTATTGTCTTGCATCCAATTTGTGCATAATTGCTCCCTAGGAGTCATAATTCACATACATGCACACAACACTACACAGCAAGCCACCTTGCTGCATTGCATGAAAGGGGAAAGGCATGTATATGCCATATTAAAAACTTTCAGGGCAATCCTGTAATTTCTTAGCACACATTCATCTATAAGACCCCACAATAGAAAAATCGAAGGACCAATCTCTGAAGTGGATCTCCTCCTTCATAATTGGAAGTATGCAACTGGTCATGCGCACTCCATTCCCTCAGAATCCAATGAGCTCATCTGTAGAGTGCAGAAAGGCTCTTCATTCAGACCCAGGGGCTCTACATCATCTCTTACACTGATGATACCCAGATCATCCTAAAGATCTCAGGAGCCACCAACACCACCAAATGTTGTTACTGATGCTATTGACCACCATGCCCAACTCTATGTGAGATAGGCAGCTCATACTAACACTGACAAGATAGAAGTTATGATATTCTGCAACATTGTCTCACCCTGGAAATCCACATGGTTGGCCACATAACTAAGCCCAACCCCCACACCCTTCCACCACTCCAGAAACCTGTCCATCATCCTGGACATGAACCTCACCATGAGACATCAAATTGCCACCACCAACTCCACCTGCTTTCTAATATTTTGCATGCTCAGAGATTTCTTCATATGGCTCCCTCATTACACCTTTAAGATCATCACCCAGGCCCTCATCACATGGAGACTGTACTACACCAATGCCCTCTACGACAGCATCTCTGCACACCTGCTACACACAAGGCAAACCATTCAACACTATTACCCAATCTTCCTTGTGGCATGTACATCACACCTCATGTGAGACATAGGCACTTGGTCCTCGTTCAGACACATTGCCAATTGAAGATGCTCATCCACCCATCCTAGGCACTACACTTCCAAGGTCCCAACTAGTTCACCCACCATCTACACTTCCACCAACCAATCATGGTTCTCCGCTCTGCATCACTTGCACTCACCCACACCCCCGTATCCATAGAAGCAAGACAGAGGATAGGGCGTTCTCTTACATGGTAGGCTGCACCTGGAAGAAACTCCCCCAGCACATCAGGATAGCTGCATCACTTATAGATTTTCGTAGGAAACTGTACACCTTCAACTCATCCAACTTGTAGAGCATGGACCTACTCAGCACTGGGATACCCTCTCAGGTGACACATTCAACCTGTACTAAGCCCCATTACATTACATTACACTTTTGGCTTCCTAGCCCCAACACATGCCCACTTGCGACATGGTGCAAGGGGGCATACATTGGCACTGGGCTGCAAAAAGTTATACTGCCCAAGGAAAGGATAGTTATGTGATGGCTGAGGTTACATGTGGGGCATTCCTGCCTTTTCTCTTTCATGCAGCACAGAGCAGCAATGATTCTGTGCTGCACTGTATGGCAGTTTTATTGGTAGGGGCCCTTGTTTCCACTCACCATGTAGTTCTTGGTGCTCCTCTACATCAGCACTGCTCTGACCTTCCACTCCAGCTACTAACTCTGTTGGAATGAGGGATGCCTCATGCTCCTTCTATGAGCCCAACTCCTCCTGGATATGAGGTCTTCCTCAGATCCTCATGGCTGCCTTTAGCGTAATAGCCAGTTTTTCTTCGGTACTCCGTTTGTATTTACCTCCTCCTACACTCCAGTACTGTCCTTTTTGTCTGTGCAATGCAGTTCATCTTGTCCACTATGAATTGCCAGATCGCATCCTTCTTTGCTAATGACAATATGGGTGTGATAAATGATAGATGTTCATTGATAAGTATGCCATTTTCCTCCTGTGAAAAGTTGGACTTTCTCTTCCTTTTTCCCTGGGATGTTGGCAGGTCCTCAGGATTAGGGTCGTTGGCCACCTAGATTCCTGAAGCTCCTTTCACGCTTCAATATAACGGTGGGTATTGGTGGTGTACATTGCATTACTCTGTTTGCTTTTTCATTCATTCCTGCCACGCAATGCACTCCTGTGTGGCGCAATGCTGATTTGCAGCATGTAAAGGTGTTTTATGACACACAGATAAACTTTGCGTCACATAAGTAGTAGTTGCATTAAGGCACTATGCGCCATGCTAAGCAACTTTGGATCGTAATTCGTGACACATCTCAGGACCCTGCACCATATCATAACTACGTCGTATCCATGGCGCAGAGAAATGCCACAATGCAGCACAGACTTTTCTGACGCAATTTTGCACAACGCAGCGTTCAGTCAAAATTGATAAATTTGCACCCTTTTTAATTTCACTGCCAGGAGCTACTCTGCCAAAGTGTACATTTAGAGACTAGAAAAATACTTTTGCTTTTTGCAACTTCTTAAAAAATTGGCAAGGCATGGCAGCTACTCCAAAGATAAAGTTTTGCAAAAACCATATAAAAAAAAACAAGCAATGGCAAAGACAAACCGCTGGTACGCTACTCCAGCTCTTTCGGCTTTGTCAATGCTTGTTTTTAATTTATTGAAGATTCCTTCAAATAGTGTATCTTCCTGAGACATCAGGATCTGCTTTACTAGTGTTTTTCTTCCACACATTAAATTTGAGCAAAAAAAAGGCAAGATTTGTTGGCTGCAGCCGTGTGGCCAACTGAGGCCTGTCAGCCAACTGCTGTTTCTAACTGACATGGGCTTTGTTTATGTCAGTGCCTGCCCCTCATATCCCTTTGCCTAGACTTGTCCTATTTAAAAATTATAATGGAAGAAATTACATCTAAAGCGGGTAATCACATTACATGCCGCCTTTGTATGTGAAAGAACCCCGCTTGTATTTTTTTTACCATCAGTAACCTGTCCTATACAAGAGCTCTGACACGTGCATTTCAGGATAGATTAGGAATTGCCGACAGCATTTGCATAACATTAAAATCACTGTCGAGATGCACAAAATACAATGAATGCCTTCCTGATTCTCCTGCCTTGGCTCTAGTAAAAAAAAAAGGAAAAAAAAGAAGCGGAAAACATACTCATCACTTTTCCCTTTTCGAGCACAGAATAGTTTTTTTAATTGATTTTCTATGGGACTGATGCATTAGCAATCTTTTCTATAACGTTGAATTTAAGTAGTGTATAGATTATTGAGAGATGATCAAAAGATATATGTGAACTACACAAACCTCACCAGGAGCGCCCGACCTTTTTTAGCAGCTGCCGGAAGCCACAAGCATCAGCCCATCTTTCCAAACCACAGCATCTTGAGGGTACCGTTTCCGCTGTTTTCAGTCTGACAAACCGGCGACGTGCAAACACTTCCAGGTAAACACAGGCAGGCTGGGCTAGTGTTGATAACACTCACGGTGACAATCCTTTTTCAGGAAGTCGACTTGCAATTCTTTGAAACACTAAAGCCCAGGCAGGGATCGCAATACTTCTTTGGTTGGTGCTATTACATGTTCTTGGTCGTAAGTAAAGCAGTGCTTTAGTGCAAACATCTTTTACTACAGTTTGATGAAAGCAGATTTGTGGAGGTGGTAATGTGTGACTAGAATGCGCGTGCTTGCTTAAACAAACAGACTGCTGGTGAGGTACAAGAGCACAGCAACAACGCAACAACATATTACAATAACACACCACAGGGACAGCAATACAGCACAAAAGAACAACAAAGCAGTCACAGATATACAATACAAGTACAGTGTACCAAAAAAATGTGACTTCACAATGACAAGGCAATGTCAAGACAAAAACACAACCCAGGAATACTGCACAGCACACCATAACATAATAGAATACCAAGGCAAATCAACGGAACAGCACAAACTTGCCATAATGTTGTTACACCTGCTGCTCAGCCATTAGGAGCGTGCTGTGTGGAATGTTGGTACATGGTGATGCGTTGGAATGTTAGGGTGCTTGTGAGGTGCTGGAGTGTCAGTTGGAGCATGAGCTGAGCAGCAGTGAGGTTGCTCCTGGTGGGGCTTACTAGAGGGCTCACTATAGAACTTATCATAGTAGTTATCCTGAGATCTATGCTAAGAACCTATGAACACCTTTACCTGCAACTAAGATAAATAGTAGCACACTTCTGCTACAGACTCTTGGGTGTATCTATTCAGGACTGCGAGGCCCAGGGAGCATAGCATGGACCTCATCATCTCCACCTGGCGTCCTCTTCCTGACCCCCCCCCCCCAAGCTTCATCCGGCTCGCGGCCCCCGCTTCGCGGGTCCCGCTCGTAGGCTTTGGTATTTGCCGCTGGTGTTCGATGCTGATAGCGAGGTCGCAGAGCAGCAGGACCTTCGCTGCACACTTCTGCTACAGACTCTGGGGTGTATCTATTCAGGACTGCGAGGCCCAGGGAGCATAGCGTGGACCTCATCATCTCCACCTGGTGTCCTCTTCCTGACCCCTCCCCCCCAAGCTTCATCACGCCTCGCGGCCCCCGCTTCGCGGGGGCCGCTGGTAGGCTTTGGTATTTGCCGCTGGTGTTCGATGCTGATAGCGAGGTCGCGGAGCAGCAGGACCTTCGCTGCACACTTCTGCTACAGACTCTGGGGTGTATCTATTCAGGACTGCGAGGCCCAGGGAGCATAGCGTGGACCTCATCATCTCCACCTGGCGTCCTCTTCCTGACCCCTCCCCCCCAAGCTTCATCACGCCTCGCGGCCCCCGCTTCGCGGGAGCCGCTCGTAGGCTTTGGTATTTGCCGCTGGTGTTCGATGCTGATAGCGAGGTCGCGGAGCAGCAGGACCTTCGCTGCACACTTCTGCTACAGACTCTGGGGTGCATCTATTCAGGACTGCGAGGCCCAGGGAGCATAGCGTGGACCCCATCATCTCCACCTGGCGTCCTCTTCCTGACCCCTCCCCCCCAAGCTTCATCACACCTCGCGGCCCCCGCTTCGCGGGAGCCGCTCGTAGGCTTTGGTATTTGCCGCTGGTGTTCGATGCTGATAGCGAGGTCGCGGAGCAGCAGGACCTTCGCTGCACACTTCTGCTACAGACTCTGGGGTGTATCTATTCAGGACTGCGAGGCCCAGGGAGCATAGCGTGGACCTCATCATCTCCACCTGGCGTCCTCTTCCTGACCCCTCCCCCAAATCACTACTATTTAAGATTCTCTAACACCCGCGTGAGCGGGACGCGTGCGGGGGATAGCCCGGGGCGAAGACCGGTTCAAGAGCGGGCCGTTTGAGGCCGTTCGAGTACGGGCGAGGTAGGGCCAGGCCCAATCCCTCTGGTCTGGCATCGCTCGCTAGTGATTGATTTGAGGTTTGTAGCCAAGATCATGACTGCCAGAGAAACCCGGAGCAAATCTGCGCTAGCCGCTGGTATGGCCACCGGCACTTTGGACATGTATTTTGCCAAGGCAGGTTCTTTGCTGATCAATGAAATAACCACCTTAGAAAGGCGCATCTCACAGGAAATTGATTGGGTTAGGAGATCGTCTTTGGGTCCACTGGCACAGGTCACTTCCCCAGTACAACCCCCAGAATGCATTGCTACTGGTGTGGGGGGGGATCCTGGCAGCTCTGAGCCTAATACTTCGATTACATCCATTGCAGACTGTGATATTTCTGCCCCTGTAGAGCTCAGCATACTACCCTTCCCACCACTCAGGCTCCCCCCTACCCAAGCCACTCCTAAAGCAAATCCCACCGCTAAGGTCTCCACCACGGATAGAAACCTTCCATCTACACAGTCAAGGAAGGGGGAATGGGAGGGAGCAATTCCTAAAAAAAAAAGAAGGGTGCAAAACACGGGCGGGCGCAAGCCCAAGATTTCAAAGCACAACCCGAGGGGTGAAGAGAACCAACATGGAGTAGCTCGCACGGGGATAGACCTACCGCACATTATAGGCCATATATCCCCTAGTTATAATGCCACACCGCGAGAGGAGGGTTTTTCTCTCTCGGACATCAATTCCCTTATGAAGAAAATACTTACCCCTTTAGTAGATCGCCTTGCAAATTTGGAAATATCTCTGGCGAACCTCCAAAAGGGAATCGACCAAATAGTGGATGCCTCTAAAATAGCTATTCAAAACACGAAGCCCACGCAAGTACCTCCAGGTAAGGAAGGTTGCCCCTCACTGAAGCCTGCACAAGTATATCAGCCAAGATCATCCATTTCCCACACACCAAATCCCCCGATTCCATCTTGCACTACAAATTTTGGGCCCCATGGGAAGTTAGTAGAACCTACATCACGGATCCAGGGTAACGGCACAAGACACAGGCCTGTTAATCTACCTCCGGAGGCAGTCCCGTATACAGTCATTCTAGCTGGTATCCCTGAACTAAAACCATCCACCAGTGAACCTGTGGAGGCTTTAAAAAAGAAGGTTATCCATTGGCTCTCCACACACAGACCTCTCCCTGTGGGTATCCACAGTGAGGTCCTCATGGTGAGGAGAGTCCCGTGGTTAGGAAATACCAGAAAAACTATTCATGGAGACTGTGTATTGATTAATTTCAAGGACCCCCGTACAGTCTCCCACATATGCAGCTGGCCTGACAACGCCCTGAGGTCCTCTATCCAATCCCTTCCCCTCTCTTTCTTTTACCCGTCCATTACTATTGATCAGGAAGAGGAAGGATGGGAATTAGTAGGTAGGAGAGGAGGTAGAAGGTGCCTAGGGGAAAGAAGGGAGTACCCCTCTATAGGTTTTCCTCGATTCGATTATCCCCCCACCCACAATAGGTTTAATGCTTTAGAAATGGTGGATTGACCGAGAGTGCTGGGGGGAGGCGGCGATCCAATCCAAAATAAGATTAAAACACCCAATAAACAACTGGAAATTTCCAAGGAGAAGGATGATCTTGAATACACTCAAGTTAATGAAGAAGGATGCCTAGGGATTATCAGTCCCCTTCACAACATGATTATGGACCGGGTTGTCCAAGAAAACAACTCTGCTTCTAATTCACTCCCGGGGACGAACTATGGGGAGGTCCCGCATCAATTCCCACATTCCGCGACAGGTAACTCTTCTCCCCTTAAGATCCTATCCTGGAATGTCGCGGGTTTAGCTAACAAATTGAATAACCTGACCTGGAATTCTTTCATTGGGGATAAAGATATCTGTCTCCTCCAAGAGACCTGGGCTAGGGAAGATATCACCTATACCGGCTTTGCAACATTCTCGACACATGCAACCTGGGGGGGAAGAGGGCGCCGCTCAGGTGGCCTTGCAATATGGGTGGCCACCGACCTGGGATGTAGGGCTGCCACTCTCCCGTCGAACTCGGAAGATATCCTAGTTGTACTGCTGGAATGGCCTAATTCTCAAAGTCTCCTGCTGATAAATGTCTATTCTAGGCCAGTTAACATCACACAGGAGTCGCCCACAATTGCGGAGCGTGTGCTCGCCCTCAATGAAATTCCGGAGGGCATTCCCCTTTTAATAGGTGGCGACTTCAACTGCCACTACGAGCCCCTTTCAGGCACCTTGGAGGGGATGGCCTTGGAGGAGGACCTTTTGTGGTCTATACCACCTTCGCAGGCTCCTGCCCCAAGAACGTGGTCTCCTTTGGCCCTACAAATCACCTCCCTAACTTTCAAATATGGCCTTCGGGCCTGTAATGGAAGGTTTAAATCTGACATCCCTTCTAGATGCACCTTCAATAGAGCGGGCAGAGAATCCCGACTTGATTATGTCCTGGTTCCCCTGACCTCATGGTCGCATATTAGAGACTTTTGGGTATCAGTTAGGGATGATAGTGACCATAATGCCCTGGAATTAGTTTACGCCCACCCTGGGCTTGAGGCCAGGGGGAAACAAAGGCTGCCTCCTGTGGAGAGCCTGGTCCTTGAGAACAACAGGCGTAGAGTGAAGTGGGAGCAAATAGCTTCACACCCGGGGAAGATATTTAAGTTATATGCCCAGGTGATTCCTATACTTGAAAAGGTCCAGGTACTCAAGATGAAAGACACCACACAGGAAGCACACATGCAACTGGGGCAGATACACGATGATCTTGTTAAATCCCTCTCTGAATGTCTTACTAAAGAACCTAACAAGCTGACTGGAAAAACCGTCGGTCCTCTCTGGTACAATAGTGCCTGCCGCAAGGCAAAGACCGACCTTGTGATCTCAATTAAAGAGGGAAAGGGTAATGTAGAAACCAGGGCAAGGAGATCAGCTTATAAGTCCCTAATTTCCAATGCCAAAAGTGAATGGGAGCACGAAAAATGGATAAAACTCACCACTTTCTTGGCTAGCGGGGACTCGCGCAAATTTTGGCGCTGTGTCAACACAGGTTCGGAGGAGCTGGCCTCTGCCCTACAACCTAATATTTCAGCTAAGGTATGGCAAGATCACTTTCAGTCCCTTTACAAACTACCGGAGGATGACAGGGTAAGTTCTACCCAATTGTCCTGTCCCGTCGGGATTGGGGAGTTGTTTACATTGAAGGAGGTACGAGCGGCTGTTGTTGGGCTGGCATCTGGAAAGGCACCAGGCTTGGACGGTATACCGGGCGACTTATTCAAACAAGAACTGGAAGTTTGGGCGCCCTACCTCATGACTCTCTTCAATGCCATCCTGGGAGGCATGGCTATGCCGGGTACTTGGCTGGGCGCAGAGATTGTCCCAATTTTTAAAAAGGGTTCTCCTCTGCTCCCAGCCAACTACAGACCTATTAGCCTTATTGATGTCCCACAGAAGATCTTTGGTAGACTCATGTTAAATCGCCTTCAGGATTGGATTGAAGAGAGTGCGATCATGAGTCCTTATCAGGCAGGGTTTCGTAGAGGTATTTCCACAGTCGACCAAATTTTCCGTTTGATTCTTATATATTGGAAGACTGTGTTGATCGAGGGCGGCAGCTTATACACGGTTTTCGTGGACTTGCGTGCCGCCTTCGACCTAGTGCCCAGGGATAAATTATGGGCTGTTTTATTAGACCTCGAGGTTCCTGCTGACATCTTATCAATTTTGAGGACATTGCATCAGGGAAACTTTGCCCGGGTAAGATGTGGAAGAGGAGGCACTCTCTCGGATGCCTTCCCCGTTGACAGGGGGGTTAGACAGGGCTGTGTCCTTGCACCGACCCTTTTTTGCCTCTTTGTCAACGGGGTTGTAAACCGTCTTAACGAGGTGAACAATACCGACGCCCTCAAGCTGGACGGCAGCAGGGTCCCCGCAATCATGTTTGCGGATGATACCCTGCTGCTCTCCAAATCCCCCAAGGGCTTACAACGGATTCTGGATGGGTTCACAAGTTTTTGTGTGGACCGCGGATTGGAGATTAATGCCGCAAACACTAAGTATATGATCTTCAACCCGCCCTCCACAACGCGTCCGTGCCCTTCTATAGGGCCCTCCAGATTAGAGCGGGTTTACACGTTTGAATATCTGGGGGTAGTAATCAATCAGTCCATGGCGTGGGATTCGCATAAAACCAGGGCAAACATGAAACTGACTCAGCAGGTGGGTGGCATTGCCAGGATGACCAAAGGATTGACATACGAGCCATTCGGCCCCCGCCTACAAATATACAAAATCCAGGCTAGAGGGGCAGTGACCTATAGAGCCGAAATATGGGGGTATACGTCTGGGCAGAAGCTACAGGTAACGGAGAACAACTTCCTTAGGCAATTGGCGGCTTTACCTACTAGTACCCCACTTTTGCCACTCAGATTGGATTTGGGTCTGAGACCTATTTCAGAGGAGCTGGGTCTCAGACCCTTAACCTTCTGGTGCAAAATATGGTCTTCACCGGATCTTTCCAAATACAGAGCTGAGCTGTTAGAGATTCTGCGTCTTTGTAAAAATATACAAATCCCATGGCTAACTTATATCAAGCATATTTGCGAGTCATTGGGCAGACCAGAATTGTGGTACAACCCAGCGTCTGCATGTCCCAGGGTTTCACGAAAATTTATCTCGAAGGCTTATTATGAACATAATTTACGTGTTGCCATCACGAAGCCACGGGAGGGGTCTCAAATTGGTCACTTCCTGGGTTTTAAAGACTCATACCATCTAGAGTCTATATATGACGACATGGGCCCACCATTAACAAGGAAGCTATATATGCAATGGCGTTATAGCACTCTGCCCCTTAGGGCGCGTACGGTTCTTTGGTCACATTCCCATCACACAGCCCAATGTCCCGCTTGTGCGCATTCACGTGAGACGGATGTGCATGTTATATTCTTTTGTCCAGCCTATCAAAGAGCAAGGAAGTATTGGCTCCGCCCTCTCCTTAGGAATCTGGGTTTTAGACAGCATGTCCCAGCTTTCAGAATACTGAAAACAGATCTCTCGGCCCCAACTGTATTTGCTGTTGCAAAATTTTTAACATCAATGTGGATTATTCGCATGCACCGTCTTAAGTCACTTCAGTTGAATGAATTATTATGACGTTTTTAGTTAACTGTGTTGCGTCTATTATCAACTGAATTATGTTTGTATATTTTATTGTGCATAATTCTTATTGTATTTATTTTGTATTCTTTTATGGTCCTAGTGACCGAAATAAAGATAAATGATGATGATGATGAATAAAGCATCTTATGGAATTTACACCTCGGCCACTGGATTTCTTTCCTTACAACATCTTGGCTACGATTTAGGAAAAGAAACCCTGCATGGTAGGAAAATACAGAAGAAAATGTGGAAACCAAGGTTACAAGAAAATAAAGCCTGAAGAAATTACAGAAGGAAGAATTTTAAAAAGAAACTTAAGGAAACTAAAATTACAGAGAGAGACAGAATGCCCTGCAGCCCTGTATCCCCACCAGTGACCTCTACATCGGTCAGGCCCAGCCAGGGCGTGCTTCTGTTTATTACATTCATGAGTGTTCTTATCTTTGAAGACAACCTGAAGTATATTGAGCTATTCCAATGACTTGAATCTGGCAAAGCTGACAGGGAAAGTATCGTTTGGAGCATGTTGTGTCAATACTTCACTATTGTCCTGTAAAATTGGATGGTCTAAATCTGCTGCAACTATCTATGTGGAAGACACCGACAGCATGAGGTTCATCGAGGAAGAAAGAGCCGACTGCGGGACCAGCAACGTACTATTGAACTATTTATCCACATAACGATTTTGGTGAGCTACGCTATGCTGGGGTAAATTGTTGTGTTGTGTGTTCTCATCTATTATTGCCTTTACGATGTGCAGCATTTGACTGGCCCATGAGACATGTGGCTTTCCTTACCATGTCCACGGGGTCCCGTGAAGGTGCTACCCAGGAATACGAGTTGTGTAAGGAAGTTTCGCAGCACATACACGCCTGAAGCCACTCAAGTCCATTTTTTTCTATGTGCCGCCATCTTTCTTTTTGTCCAGCATGCCCTCTCCAATTGCACGCTCCGATTCTGAAGTGCCGGCCTGGGAGTTTTCTGGTACAGGAGGGCTGATCCTTGAACAGGTCGGACATGGATTAAATGGCACGGAAAGCCCACCTATTTATTCTGGATGAGGTTTTATTGATGAGGTGACACTTGGTGAGTTCATCTCTTTTGAGCAATATAACATATTGTATGGTCAGTGAAGCACGTCTACTATCATTAGGGAAAATGTACATCGTGTACTGGAACATGTTACTGCAAGTTCACCAGCTCTGGCTACCTGGTGTCGAGTTTGGCTGATAGTCATTTCGACACTGTTTTGGATTCCCATATCTGCATGACGAAATACGGTTACATCTCTTAGGAGTTGAGAAGGATTTCGGTAGAGGAGTCGCACACCGTGTTGAAGCACTAATTTGCTGAGAGGGAACACTTTAATGCTGATATACTTTTGAGTTTTTCAATGCTACACTATTTGGCTATGCTGACTATTACTGCATTTTCTTCAGGTGTGTGTTAAGAGGGCTTTGTTGCTTGGATTTGTCTTCATTATTATGCTTCTTTTACCATGTTGTCATCAGTTGCTGTTGCTTTGTTAGGTCTCGCCTGACCCAGCGCATGCGCTGGTCTGGCGAGATTTATTGAGAGGGCTCCAAAAAGTGCTACCAGGCCAGCCTAGAGCTACAGTGCATGTGCGCGGGTGCACGTGCCGCGCTTTACCGCGATTACTTTCACTTTCGCGGCTCCACGGCCGCTTTGATGTTTGATCGTGATCGCGATCACTTTCACTTTCGCGGCCGCAGGGCCGCTTTGCATAGCCAATAGGTCTTGCTTTTGGGACCTTATAAGTATTTAGTTATGCAACTGTTGCATGGATAAACACTTATAAGGTCCCAAAGGCGAGACCTATTGGTTATGCCAATGCTTGTTTTTTGGGATGGCTGGGAGTGAGTAAGTCTCCAATTTCTTGCTGTTGTTTGGAATGGCTGTGAGTGAGTAAGTCACACATTTCTTGAGTGTGTATATTTGATGTTTGCTTGTGGGTTGGCTGTGAGTGACCCATTTCTAGTTGTTGTGTGGGATGGTTGTGAGTGAGTAACTCACCTGTTGCTTGTGTACATGTGTTGTTTGTGTGTGGGATGGCTTTGAGGGATTAAGTCAACTTTGTTTGTGCACATTTCATGCTTTTTGTGTGAGATGACTGTGTTTGTGCAAGCACCCGGAGTTTTTCTTTATTTTTTTCTTCTTGAATGTGAGAGTTATTTGTTGGGCATTTGTGTTTGGCAAAGCTTTGGATGGCGTGTGAATTAATGCACTGTGTGGTTTTCTGCCATGCTACATATGTGTTGGTTTTTTGTGTGCGCTGTCTATTATGCTAGTCAGGCCAGCTGGCGTGTTTCGTGTTGTAACATAGGCTGCTTGTTACTTCTTGTAACTCCTGTAGGTGTTGGTATAATATGCAGGGGCATGGTAGTGTGCGTGATTTTCTTTTTATTCTTTGAAAAGGGGGGAAATGTGGCTTACATCTCTTATTTATTGTTTATACATGCATGGTATTTATGTATATAAGATATCATATTTCTACATCTAATGTTTCAGGCATGTCTATCGTGTCTCTACGAAATTTTGAGATGTGGATTACATTTCTTTACTTCTTGCTTTTACATGCATGGGGCCTGATTCACAGAACTAACTTAAGACAAAATCCTAAACTTACTACCATTTTTGTATTCACAGAATGCACTTACTCATTTTGGTATTCACAGAAGACACTTACTCACTTCAGTATCCACAGAAGTTAGGAGTACTAACTTTAGGACTCCTAAATGCCTTCTGTGAATACCGAAAGTCCTAAAATTAGGATTTTTCTCAGTTTAGGAGTCCTAAAGTTAGGACTCCTAACTATACTACTAATAAACTGAGAAAAATCCTAATTTTAAGGCTTTCGGTATTCACAGAAGGCATTTAGGAGTCCTAAAGTTAGGAGTCCTAACTATACTACTACTAAACTGAGAAAAATCCTAATTTTAAGGCTTTCGGTATTCACAGAAGGCATTTAGGAGTCCTAAAGTTAGGAGTCCTAACTTTACTACTACTAAATTGAGAAAAATCCTAATTTTAAGACTTTCGGTATTCACAGAAGGCATTTAGGAGTCCTAAAGTTAGGAATCCTAACTATACTACTACTAAACTGAGAAAAATCCTAATTTTAAGACTTTCGGTATTCACAGAAGGCATTTAGGAGTCCTAAAGTTAGGACTCCTAACTTCTGTGAATGCCGAAATGAGTACGTGCCTTCTGTGAATACCAAAATGAGTAAGTGCCTTCTGTGAATACCAAAATGGTAGTAAGTTTAGGATTTTGTCTTAAGTTAGTTCTGTGAATCGGGCCCATGGTCTTTATATAAATGCGTTATCATATTTTTACATCTAATGTGTTTTTCATGCATGTCTATTGTGTCATGTTATGAAATTTTGATATGTTCATCTAATATTCGCAATATTGTTGTTGTGTTCTGTAAAAAAGGGAGATGTGTTATATCTTCTTCTGAGCCATTATGAGTGTGAAGTGTGGAATGTTGGTGCATGGTGATGCATTGGAATGTTAGGGTGCCTGTGAGGTGCCAGAGTTTCAGTTGGAGCCTGGGCTGAGCAGCAGTGAGGCTGCTCCTGGTGGGGCTTACTATAGGGCTCACTATAGAGCTTATCCTAGAAGCTGTCCTGAGATCTAAGCTAAGAACCTATGAACACCTTTACCTGCAACTAAGATGTCACGTGGACCATAGGGACATTGTTGTTTTTCACTAACTTAGCATGAGCTCGTTGCAGCTTGCTTGCTGCTTTGCACACGTTACTACACATCTTTATTTTTTGCAATATTTTTATAGACTGCTTTCACATCTGAACTCATTGCTCTGTTCACGCTGTGCATGTTCCTGGGATTTTGACTGAATATTATGTGCAAGGTCGAACAACAATGCACCTTGTTATTTTGTTCTGGCCATTCCTTTGCCCTTAGACAAAACATACTGATGCAGCTGTCGTTTAGACAGCGTACTTGGGTTTTTAGTGGGATGCACGAATAGGTGACACGCACTTGGAGAGGGACGGGCATCCAGGATGTAGATCTATCATCCATAGGCTAAGGTATTTGGTCTGCTGACAAAGCCCAGAGATCTTCTATTTAATAATAATAATACTTCTTCTTAGCAAGGGGTGGAAGGTTAGGCACTATATTCCTTTCTCCATTGTCTTTTTATGATGACATCTCCTTTCATGATTTATGAACTGACTGCTATGCTGACTATATTTGTATTAGGCATGTTCCTGCTTGTTGTGGCACGTATACTGCATGTTAGGTTAAATTAGTTAAAATAAGTATTTTAAACTGTTTTGTATCTCCGTCAGATCTTATTGTGGACGAGTACAAGCCGCATTTCCTGAGTGATCTGGGAGTGTTGTGTTCTGGGGTGTCTAATCATTTGTTCCTCTGTGAGTGAGTAGGAGAGCAAGTGTGACACTATAACTAGTCGGTCCTGGGTTCTTGAGTACTAAGGTGATAGGAAGACTATGTCCCTATACACCAAGGTCCCATTTCTTGCGCATAGTTCTGTATTTGTGCAGAATCCCTGCAACAAAGATAAATAAACCATCTTATGGAACTTACACATTGGCCACTGGATTTCTTTCCTTACAACAGTTGTGTTAGATATTATTGGGTTTTTGTGTTGTAGTGTAGTGTGATTGTGTTGTGTAGTTGTGTTTTTGTTGTGTATTCTTCTGTTGTGTTATATTTTTGTTGCATTATTATGTTTCTTGGTGTTATGTTATTGTGTCGTTTTTTGCTCTATAGTTACTTTAAAGGCAGGCAAAAGCAGCACATTCTTTTAAAGTTGCAGAACAAACAACTGTTCCCCCCTGTCGAAGACTGTAGTAAAGTGCTGGCCCTGTCCTTCAGCTACTTATGATTCCAGTCAGTCCAAAACTGTGACAGAGACTATGGGAAGGATAAAAAAATGTACTGGTGCTACTTCATTTCCTTTGTGGTAAGTTTAAGTAGGGATTTTACCACTGTATTATGAAGACAGTATTGTAGAGGTGGTAATGTGTAACAACAACTGTTGTACATGCTTGTCATGTGGCACAATATTGTAGTATTGATATGTTTTGTTGTTTTTTGTACAACATTATTGGAATGGGATTTCGTCATGTTGTACTGCAGTTGTTGTGCTGCATTCTGTTTTGATTGTGTTGTTGCAAATTGCTCTTTTGTTTTAATTATGTTGTCATGATACTTTGCCTACGTTATTGTGTTATTTTTTGATGTTTACTTTATTTCTGCTACATTTCCACTCGAAAGCAAAATGTTTTGAAAGTTCATGTGACAAGCATCCATGACCACTTTCTAAGGTGGTAAAATATTTATTTTCTAGCTCTCCAGCTACTTAAGACGCGAGTGTGTCCAAAACTGTGGTAGAGACAGTGTCTTACGTTTGCATTTTGAATGCTCAGTTTATGTGATAGAGCCCTGTGCCTAGCCCTTCCATTGCTCACTCTGTTTGATCTGGTCCAGACTGTATTAAAGAGTTTGGTTTATTATACAGGCAAATCAGTGTCGTTCCCCAAGCCACTGCAGTTGTTTTTTAACTTATTACTGCAGGACTCTCTCTTAAGCTTTGCTCTTAAAGTTGTACCAAGAACGACAACACTTAGGGCCTGATTTAGATCTTGGCGAATGGGTTACTCCGTCACAATGGTGATGGATATCCTATTTGCTAAAATAAATCCCATTGTATCCTATGGAATTTATATTTCAGAGGACGGGATATCTGTTACAGTTGCGATGGAGTAATCAGTCCGCCACGATCTAAATCGGGGACTTACTCCTTGATAGAGCCCTGGTCCTGACTTTGTTGTTTAGGTTTAGCCTGCACGCCGCTTGTGCTGTGCTTGTGCTGTGCTTGTAAAATCAGTTACTTCTTATTTGTTCGTTTACTTGCCACTTTACTTTTCCTCCGTTTCTATTGGTTGTGACGTTCACTTTCCTGTTGTTCCTCATGGATTTCTCTTATCAGTGCCTTGTGGCCCAAGTACTTTTGTTCATCCGCTTTGGTGGAACTTCTTTCTTATGAGCAAGCGTGACAGCACCCCTGCTTGTCCCCTCCTACCCCAACCACTTCCCAAGGCACAACAAATTTTTTTTTAGGCAAGGAGATATTGAGTTTTTGAAAATCACATGCTGCAGAGGTCTCAGCAGGACTCAAATCTGCTTCCCCAGTTCCCAGTTGACAGCTCTGGCTATAATTCCACATTTGCAAACGGGAAATTTGTTTATACAAGACACCTACTACTGCACACTGCGCACGCTCAGATACAGAGAGTTTGGTTGCAAACTGCGTATGCTCAGCTACAAAGACATGAAGATACAAAAACACAGATGTTAGACTGCGCACACTCAGATACAAAGACACTATGTAAACCGCATATGCTCAGAGACAAGGGGTCCTGCAGCCGAGTTGTGCATGCTCAGTGAGTACCTGGCTGTGAACTATGAACTACGCATGCTCAGGGGAGACATGTGATACTAGCTGGCAGCACTGGCAGGACACTGAAAAGGCTGTACAAATGCAGACAGATGCTGCAAAGTTGCCGATAACAAACAAACTGGTGGATATTGGGTGTTGCATCGAAGAAAAGCTGAGATAAATAGATGGTTTCCATGGGAAGTCGGAACAAGCATTAGCAAAGCCAATAGGTTTCGCCTATGATAAATCTATTGGTGTCGTCAATGTTTTTTTTACATGGCTTAAAGCAAAATGTAGAAAGCGCTATGACATGGCCAGCAATGACTGTTCATAGTGCTTTTTTTTTAACTTTAAGCAATGTTGCACAGTAGCTCAACTTCTATACAAGTAATAAACCATTTACAAAGCCAATAGATTTTGCATAGGCGAAACCTATTGGCTTTCCCAATGCTTGTTTTACTAAACTCAGGACTTTGTTGGTAACTATGCCCACTGCCTTTGAGACATAGCACACTTTTCTTGATGCTGTGCAGGGAGAGTTTCAAGCTGGACTACGCAAACTGGTTCACTTTTCACCACGTTTTTGTTTGTTTAGTTTTCAAAAGCTTAACAATTCAAATTCATGGCACTCTTTTGTGAAAGGTAAAATGGCACCTTTCTAAAGGAACTTTGGTTGAATGCATTTGTAAAAGCAAACCCATAAGATGTTCATTTATTACCATGGCATTGCTTCACGAGTAATCTGTGACTGGCCCTGGGAAAAATAATAAAATAGTAACATGACCATTTCTACAGGGTGCACAACCAGGCAAAGGTCCTTTTGGCTATGCGTATTAGGTAAAACCAACACAAGGAGATGATGGTCGGAGCGCTGACACTTTTCAGACACTCACCCCCAGTCACAGATCTGGGTTGAATCCATCATCGTTCTTTAGCTCACTTTGCCACCTCAGTTCAGACCCAGCCATATGCAAATCAGTCTTGACCCTGTGCCTCATGGGAACAGTCCAGTCCGAACTGCCAAGCCAGTGAAATTTGAGAATCTTGTTAGGAAAAAGTCAAATTAAAACATCGTTAAACAGTCAAGTTGGGGCATCGCGGAAGATGTTTTAAGAGCCATCAGAAGCCTTTACACGGATACTTTGGTAAATCTGAAACTTACATCCAACAGAGTCACCACCCATAGAATTAAGACCACCACTGGACTAAAGCAAGTCTGCATTCTTCATTTGACCGACATCAATAAAGAATTGAGAGCTGCTCGTGTAGTTCCTTCGAAGTTTGCAGGCCTCCATATACAATGCCTCCAGTACACGGACGATACTTTGCTATTCGATTATGCTGTGGTGGTGCTGCAGCGATCCGTGGCAGCCCTAGGCGGTTACTGTGCAAAAAACAACCCGGAAATGAATTACAGCAAAACGCAAATTATGGCCTGCGGACTCAGAAACAAACGTGTGGCCAAATTCAATTTTTCCATGAATAATGTGATTTTGGAACAAGTTACCAGCCCAAAATATCTGGGCATTTTTTTTTTAATAATGCCGGTTTGCATGTCACCCACTTAGAGCACCTAAAAATCTCTGTCAATGACAACAAGTTTAAAAAAAAACTGTTCTCTAAGATGAGTAGGCCTGACCTAACGGGCATCTCTGCAAAGTAATAAATGCCAAATGTCTGCCTACACTTAGATATAGCACACTGATTTTTAAAGACCATTTCTCGGGGTGGCTGAAGAAAAGCGCAATTAATGTGATGGCTTTCTAATCTCCCTGACGCCGTTCTATCCTCACAGCTATGGCTGGAATTCGGCCTTTTTAAACAATCATTAATACTAAAGGCTCGATTTTTTAGATATTGTGGGATACTCAGCACAACGGCTCGAGGGTAATTGAAGGAAATGATATACCGAGGTAGCCACCAGGGGCGACTCCTCCACTTGAGCAGAGGAGCATCGTGCCACAAGCCCAGGAGCTGAAAAATTAAATGGTAATAAAGTTTACTGTCAGGAGGAGGCCGGGTCAGCGCTGCAGCAACAGAGAGCAATGCGCATATCTCTTTGGCCAGCCATCTTGAGCCGACAAACCAGACATGCGCATTTTGAAGTTCTCTAGTCTACAGCTGGGTTAGAGAAAGTGCAGGAGTCCAGTGCTCTTAGGAGTGCTTAGAAACACACTATCCAATCCTGGTGTTGCTTTCATGCTGTGAAAGAAGCCCCAGTATTGGGTAGTGCAGTTTTCTGCTTTAGGGGTTACAAAAGACGCAGGAGGGAGGAGGACGTCGTGCGGTGAAGAATGGTAAGGTTTTCTTTTGTTGTGCCCCCCTCACCCTTGGTACAACATGCCAGCCGCCACTGGTATCTACGATAAAGCATTAACATGGGAACCCTATTTGAAGGATGCCATGGGAGCCCTGTAGGGGCCCAACATCACAGCCCTCAATTTAACCCCGAAGAACTCTGCAAAACTTCTGTTAAAAACAGCGATGATACAATCGAGGGCCATGAGCATTCAAGAATTCTCTCGAAAAGCTCACACCAGTTTATGTGACTCACTGTATCAAGGTATTAAGCTACCCACATGAAATTGACAATCAAGAAAGAGCGGCTGAGACTGAGATGTTGCCTAATTTCTTTAAACGCTTATTTATACATTTTGAAGATTATCAGGCCCGATGTGTGAAATTCCTAAAAAAAGAAGCACAAAAAATCACTGACTTTAGCGCCAGCAAGCTTTTAATCATTAGTGCTATTAATAATATGTTTTTTTCTTGCTTGACATTTTATATGGGGTGCTCTGAACATTTACTATTTTTCTGATATTTATCTATTTATGTATTTATACAGGCTTGGAATATTACTTCCACATTCAGAGTAAGGCTGACACAGGTAAGCAGTATTTTTATTTATTAGGTGTCAATGGAATTGTGATAATGAATGAAGTATTATTGCAGAGACCATATTATTGGGGTTTTTAACATGGTTAAAGGACCGGGGAGTATGTAGGGGCATATCATCAATAAACTGCGATAAACATCGCAGAGCGCACTTAGCGCAAATTTAACGCCGACTATCGCCGGATTTGATCACCGAGATAACGCGTTATCATCAACACTTATCTGCACAGCGATTAAAAATCCGGCGATAGCGGCAGAATGAGGGAACATCGCTGGAAATCCAGCGATACAACTACAGCGCTAAGGGAATCCTTGGTGATAGGGAGATGTGGATTTAGGCTTAGAATCCACCTCCCATTATGAATATAGCTACGTCTGAAATTTTGCAGACGTTAGCTGATGGCAATAACTGCGGTTAGCGCGGCTTTTTATATCGCTATGGGTGTCCTGGGTCAGCTTATTGATAGGGAGTAGTGCAGTTAGCGATATTTCCCATGTCGTTGTGAGAGGAAACGCCTTCTTTGCATCTCATTAGAGATGCGATGCGAGGCATTAGTGGAACGGCGGCTGACACAAGGAAACACGCGCTGATGCCTATTAGCGTGTCCTTGCTAATAGTGAGGTGATTCATTCGTCGCTTTTCGGACGAAAAAGGCCGTTAATGCGGCGTTGTTGGCCTTTTTTGATATTTCCCTTGGTGTTTTATGCTCTGAATTCGCTTAGTGGTCCTTGGTTAAGATGCGACATTCCTTGTATGGCATTGGTTTTCCCATTTAAAAATATATATATATATATATTGCAGGAGGCACGTCATTATGATTTGATAAGATCTCATAAAGGTTGTTGGTGGGGCTTGTTTGTCGCCCCTAGTAACAGTAATTGACTTAGTAGATATTATAGTGATTCTTGGGACAGGGATAAATCTTTTGATATGTGATTTCTATTGTATCTTGCACTTTAGGGAATTTGGGGGCACATGCATCAAAGTAAGGAATTGCGATTCTTAAGAATAGCTATTAAGGACTCGCAATTCCTTATGCATGTAGGAATCGCTAAATAAATTGCAATCCCTACACATTCCCTATTAGCGAATCGCAAATTGTGATTGGCTATTAGGGAATGCATTTCCATTCATTCCTATGGGCCTAGAGGCCCATAGGAATGAATTGAAAACCATTCGCAATTTGCGATTCCCAAATAGGTAATTGCAAATTGCGCATGCAATTTCATGGGTGCTCGGGGGTCAAAAGACCACCCTGATGCACCCCTAAAATTGGCTTGTGTGCACATGTGGCATACACATATGCCCTAAGGGCATGTGTGTGCACCACCTGGCCCTTTGAAAAATGCACTCCTGTGCATTTTTCAAAGTTTTTGCAAATTACCATCAGCTTGCAGTTGATGGTAATTATTGTTTCCTATATGTGAAGTCGTATTTAGGAAAGGTTTGTTGCATCCCAAATAGGGAATCACAATTTGCGATTCCCTAAAAGCATTCGTAATTACCTATTTTGCGAATGCAATGCCTTTGATGCATCTGAAAAGGCATTTTCTCGGTCGCAAATGGGCCGATTCTGTGAATCGGCCCGTTTGCGACCGGTAAAATGATTGATGCATGTGGCTCTTGGTTCCCTATAGAGTCATGTGGGGTTTTATTAATTGAATGCTCACGCTATGTATTCTACTGTGACAGTGGTTTTTATATTGTGATGGTTTTTAATAACTTAAAACAACAATTCTTTCATCTATCTATCTATCTATCTATCTATCTATCTATCTATCTATCTATCTATCTATCTATCTATCTATCTATCTATCTATCTATCTATCTATCTATCTATCTATCTATCTATCTATCTATCTATCTATCTATCTATCTATCTATCTATCTATCTATCTATCTATCTATCTATCTATCTATCTATCTGTCTGTCTGTCTGTCTATCTATCTATCTATCTATCTATCTATCTATCTATCTATCTATCTATCTATCTATCTATCTATCTATCTATCTATCTATCTATCTATCTATCTATCTAATGGTGTTGCAATATCAGTGGTTGGCCATGTGTCGTGCTGAACTTAACGCTGTTTCTTTTTGGGCAGTTGTACTTTACACTTGTAAATTTGGGATCACTGACACAATCTTGTGGGAAAAGATATTGTTCCCAAAAATATTGTGTAAAATATATTGGGCCCGATTCACAGAACTAACTTAAGACAAAATCCTAAACTTACTACCATTTTGGTATTCACAGAAGGCACTTACTCATTTTGGTGTTCACAGAACGCACTTACTCATTTCGGTATTCACAGAAGTGAGGAGTCCTAACTTTAGGACTCCTAAATGCCTTCTGTGAATACCGAAAGTTAGGACTCCTAACTTTAGGACTCCTAAATGCCTTCTGTGAATACCGAAAGTTAGGACTCCTAACTTTACTACTACTAAACTGAGAAAAATCCTAATTTTAAGGCTTTCGGTATTCACAGAAGGCATTTAGGAGTCTATACTACTACTAAACTGAGAAAAATCCTAATTTTAAGGCTTTCGGTATTCACAGAAGGCATTTAGGAGTCCTAAAGTTAGGAGTCCTAACATTACTACTACTAAATTGAGAAAAATCCTAATTTGAAGACTTTCGGGGTTCACAGAAGGCATTTAGGAGTCCTAAAGTTAGGAGTCCTAACTATACTACTACTAAACTGAAAAAAATCCTAATTTTAAGGCTGTCGATATTCACAGAAGGCATTTAGGAGTCCTAAAGTTAGGACTTCTAACTTCTGTGAATACCGAAATGAGTAAGTGCCTTCTGTGAATACCAAAATGAGTAAGTGCCTTCTGTGAATACCAAAATGGTAGTAAGTATAGGATTTTGTCTTAAGTTAGTTCTGTGAATCGGGCCCATTGTTTATCACAATATTGCGTTCCTATACTTATAATGATAGGTACAAAAATATCAAAACAAATATTGTTGACAAGAAATTCGTCCAAAAACATACAAAAATATCTATGTTTTTTAAAAATATATTCAGTTCAAAGTATTAAATCTTAAATATTATATTATGTAAATCTAAATATAATTAAAAAAATGAAATTAAATAAATTCCACTCATTTATTTTAGAATATATATAAATGTATATTATATAAACACACAAACATATATATGGGTGCTTATACATATATATATATATTTGTGCTACTGAAAAAACCAAAGGTTACAGGGACGTTATAGTAAGGGAATGTAATTTTAAAAAACTTAGACTTGGGGACGGGAGGCAACACCATGAATCGCTGATGGGGAAACCTATTTAGATTGGTGTCAGAGGGCTGACCATGTGATCTATCAAAGTCAGGGATGTCCGAAAAAATGGTAGAAGATCTGGAGCAGCTGGAATGCTTACAGGGGATAGTGGGATGCATTTGTAGGGGGGTGACTGACATCAGGGGATTTAGCTTTAGGTTATTGACGAGAAATGGCCCTATCGTACTGATTGAGGCTGTGTCTACAAATAACTTTCAAGTCAATTTTGATGAATGCCTTAATTGTATTGTAACTTGTTTTCCTACAATGATTATAACATCATTATTGAATCGATTATGTGTGATGTCCACTAAGCACTTGTTTTTTAAAAGATTTCCTAAAAAACTTAGAAATTCACTGAAAAAACAAGGGTTACAGGGACAATATAGTAAGGCTCAGATTTCACTTGTACAAAGCCATTGAAATTCAGCAAGTATATTTACCTGAGCTAACTATCCAGAAATGCACCTCAAATATTACATCACTCATGACATGGTCAGTGACATCACTGATAACATCACTGATGACATCTCAAATGAAATCACTGATGGCATCACCGATGACTGATGACAGCCCCCACCCTCCTGCCCTGTTTGGTCAGATGAGCTGCCACTGCCTTCAATTTAGCTTGATGTCACTGCCCACTCCTCCTGCCCTCCACTCCCTAATTCTATGCCTCATCATTGCCCTCCTGCTTAGCCTCTGTGCTAAGCTTGCTGCCCCCACTCTCCTTCCCCCTGCCCTCTGATGTCTGTGTGCATGGCCCTGCTCCCTCTGTTCTGAACACCATATTCCATGTACATGCCACCCTCCTATCTACTCTGAGTGCTCTGTTGAGCTGCCACTGCATCTCCCACCTGCCTAGCATGGTAAGATGGATGACACCTGCCGCTGCCACCTCCACCGTGCCTGTCCTGGTTCCATGCCCCTATCCCCTCCTTCCTGTCCTCCATGGTCTATTTGCTGACATTCCCTTCTGCCCTCCAGTGCTGCAACTGCTCCTCCTGTCTTTCCTGTGTGGTATGTTGTGATGTCCCCCTCTTTTGTCAGTGTTCAGCCCCTGACACCATCCCTCCGTTGTCTGTGTGAATGGCATTATAGTGTCACTGATGTCCTACATCGTGAGTTGATCTTCTAGTATCCATCCTACCTGCCCTCCATGGTTGGCTTGCTGCTCCTGCCCTCCCCCTAGCCTCCTGCCCACCGTTTTCCATGTGCAGAACCCTATTCCCTCCTTCCTGCCTTGTCTGGTCCACTGTCAAGCCCTGCCCCCTCCCTCCTGCCCTTCATGGTCCATTGTGCTGCAACTGTCCCCCCCTGTCTATCCAGTATGATCAGCGTTCTGCCTTTGCCACTTCCCCTCTGCTCTTTGTTGTCCATGTACATGGACTTGTCCCCTCTCTATTTCTTTCCATGGTCCATTGTGCTGCACTGCTGTTCCGCTTGCCATGTCTGGTGTATTGTGCTGCTGCAACCCTTGACGCCTGCCCTGTAACGTCAGTTTGGTACCCCTGCCCATCTCTCTCCTCTTTTATCCAAGTCCATGTCCCAATTTGAATGCGTGTTAGCATCGAAGACCAAGAAGTAAGAATTCTGGGCTATTTTACGAGTCGTTTCCTTTTCCTTTTCATTTTCACTTGATGCTATTTCCGTTAGCATTTATGTATAGCATTTTTCACAAATTTGTGGGACTGGTAGCATGTATCTAAGTTTCTTTAGTAATTAACGATCTTTCAGGTATCTCTAATCCTTTTTTTCCGACTTGTACATTTTAAGATACTGGGATTCCTTGACTTCAACATTTATAGAACGTTCTACCTATTATACCTACAGGCACGCTCCGGAACACATGTGGCACTGGTCCCTGTACACTCCTCATGACGGAGCTTTGTGTGATTCAGTCATTGAAATTCAGGCTTTCAAATACTCTGGGTGTCAGCTTTATCACCTTCATCATCTTTGTTCTCACAAGTAAACCTCCAGCATGTTTTATCACTGGTTTTGTACTTTTTGTATGAAGTGTGTTCCACGAAGAGCGTTTCGTTTTTCTACATGTGTCGTGATGTGAACCGTGACATCGACTTGTATAATACTGTTTTAGTTTTACTAACTTTATTTTACCAATGTAAGATACTGTGCTATTTGTTGGATAGTACTCGTTTTCACCGGACTGATCTTTTTTTATAGATTTGTTATTCCCTGATGAAGGGCAACTGCAGCCCGAAATGCATTCGGGCGATGTATATGCCATTGATGAATATGTTCTGATATCCATTTGGAATAAGAATCTTTAAAGATTATCGATTAAATTGGGTTTGATGAAGATTACCCAACCCAAAAATTTATGACAATATATTATTAAAATAAATTTCATCATTGAAGATCAATTCACTTGTTGAAGTAGATTCATTTAAATACTCCCACCCATTGGGAAAATAGGCAGTGCACTAAGGGAACGTTCCACAGTGAGGGGGACGCTATCTGTCCAATCCCATTCCTGCCCTCCATGATCCAATGTACCTTACTTGCCAACATTTTGAACTTGGTAAGAGGGAGCTTTTGGAAAAAAACCTGTGTAAATGATTTTGCCCATTTACGTACATTGAAAAAGAGGAGATTTTAGGCAGGAAACAGATAAAATAAAGCCCTTTTGGGCTTAAAAACATCGGGAGTCTCCTACCTGAATCGGACCTGTTGGTATTGTATGGTTGTACTGCCTTTGCCTCTTCCTTTTGCCCTCAATGGTCTTTTAAATTGCCACAGCATCTCTTGCCTGTACTGCATGGTTGGTTTGTTGCCCTTGCCTCCCTTTCACCTGCTCTCCATGGTCCGTTGTGCTTCCACTGCCCCTCCCGCCTCCACAGCGTGTTCAACTTGATGCCTCTGCACCCTCCTCCATGAGAGGGTCTTATTCCCATAGAAATTATGATCAGGACTCTTAACAACTAAAATAAGGACATATTTTCTGCGTTCTCAAATAACGGCAAAGCACTTTTAAATAATTTGCTATCTTTATGTTTTTTTTATCCAGTTGATCGCTTGATTATGTTACACTTAAAGGAGAGGATATGATGTTACAGCCAGAGCTGCAGACCTTTCAACTAGGAAACCTGGTTAGAGTTTCGGCCTCAGCTCGACATCCTGTAACTCTGGGCAAGTCACTTAATCTTCCCCTGCCTAAAACTAAAATGAATGTGTCTTTGTATAATGTAACTGATGCTCATGTAAAGCACTCCTATACCTCTGGGTCAAGTCTGTGCTGTACGAAACTGCAAAAAAAAAAAAATGATGGGCCCTATTGGGAGTTTGTTGGTCCATGATCTCTTCCTCTAGGTCTCCCCTTCACAGCAGCATTTTCAACTCGAAGAATACTACAATGTTTGCACTTATCTACAGGGTATTTGCACCATATATCCATGGCTGGACTGGCCACATATGGGCTGGACTCCGGCAATGGGCAGGTGGGATTTTTTCACATGTATCATGCATATGTGTACATTCGACACATGTGCAGTTCAAATGTACACACATGCATCAATAGATGTGGAAAACCATTGCCTACCGCTGCAAGACCTCCGCAGTCACACTGCGGGCCCCATAGTCAACTCATAACACGTTGGTTTAAAGACTGTCAGTGCTGTGAGTTACTGGCGGCCACGGTATTGAGGCGGTCAGACCACCAAACTCGTAATCATACCTTAATTGTTTTGCACGCTTCTGTCATTGAGTTATGCCCGGTGATATTTGTGCTATATATGGGCTCTATTTTCTCTGGTGGCCCTCTTGGGTGACCTATTTGTAAGGGTGTTAGGATTTTGTCTTAAGACCAAAACTTAAGGTAAACTTAAGTTTAACTTAAGTTTAACTTAAGTTTATTTTAAGACAGAATTCTAACTTAAGACAAAATCCTAACTTAAGACAAAATCCTAACTTTACTACTACTAAATGTCTTCTGTGAATACCAAAAGGAGTAAGTTTAGGATTTTGTCTCAAATTAGTTCTGTGAATTGGCCCCAGTGAGAGTGTGTTGCAGTACCTATGAGTGGCCATGAGTAGTGCTGGACCTACTGCAGGGCTGGACTGTATATTCATGGATATTGTTTGGCCTTTTGGGCTGTTGAAACTTTAGAAGTGTTTGTAAATAGCAATGTGCTCACTCTTTTGTGGGTGGGTGTATGCATTAGCATGTTCCTCTCTAAACCCCTCCTTACTGCTCCCTAAATCCCTCCCTACTCCTCTTTTATTTTGTAGTAGATATTCCTTAGATACCCACTACTCCCCGGTCGCTCCCACATTAAACCCCAAGTAGCAAACGTACATGTTTGGCTGCCATCCCCTTTAAAGAGATAGGAGAAGTGGAGATTTACACCCTTAGTTTGAGAATGATATTTTACTGTACTTCTACTACTGTAGTACTACTTTATATACCACTAAATGCAGTTTGTGAACCAGGCCTCAGTGTACATGGAAATTATGCTGTGCCTCGGGCAGAGCTGGACACCATCTTGATGGCTATCACACACTGACAGAGTTATTTTGTTCTCACTCTAGTGCTTTCAGCCTCTTCATCTGAAGGGTATCTTTGATTTGTTCACATTTACTGGCACAAGTATGCTGTGATTTACTATAGTTGGGGATGCTTTCCTGGTACTAATACTTTGATTCCTTTGTTATATAATTGTTATATAATTTGCTCTCAAGGATTTCTCTTGAGCCCACTCTGATCGATTCCATATAACATGCACTCTCTCTCTCTCCAGTCTCATCAAACTCAATGCCTCAAAACTAGAAAAAACAAAAATACTGCTATCCCACAAGCAACTCTAGAAAGGGTTTGGCTTTGTTGGGCCCCATCAATGAATTACTGCTTAAGTCATAAGGCACAGTGGGTAAAGTACCCACATATGGAGAAACCTATTGCACATAGGATCCCTTATGGCATCTTTTCTAAGTGAGATGCCATAAGTGTAGCAGGTATCATCAGTAGTGTTCCGTGTGCTCACTGTGCCTTAGGCATAGCTGCTATGTTTGCCAGTTTCATATGTGACTAGTTAGGACAGTCCCAGGTTTTTCTTAGAATTCTTGGGCTTGTAGCCTTATTTAACCCATTATAAAACCAGGACTACAAGACCACGAATTTGACGAAAACAAATTGGGACTGGACTAACTAGTCATGCATGGACCAGGGAAACTTGGCAGTTATCCATGTGCTTCCAGCTACTCACCACTGATGAGGCCCAGCAAGACTGCAACCATTGAGGGATAGTTTGAGTGCCCCCCTAGAGAGAACAAACACACAAAAGGTGATGGGAGAAATGCTTGCAATTTGTCTGACTACTGGTAATCCTTTGGGGTAGCATTGCAACCTATTGTTCTTTTGACCACCATGCCACCTCAGATTAGATCCAGCCACATGCAAATCAGTCTTGGTCCTGCTCCAATAGGAACTGCCAAGACAGGTCCTCTCCGAATTAAAGCACTGTGTGTTGTGAGAGCCAGTGTACTAGGACCAGTGGGATCCATTTTGGATGCCCCTGGTTTAGTATTATACAGATGGAGTATAGGTATAGATTCCCCAGTCAGTGGAAGCATATTACATGCATTCATGTGGCTGAAGGGTGGAGACTGATTCACTGAACTGAGGAGAATGGAGATAGGACTACCTTAAGAAATTTACGGAGGATGTTGTTAGGAAAGTGCTGCTGATTTGTTGCCCCCTGAGTACTGCCATTTGCTAGATGTTAGTGGTTAAGGGGGCTGCAGTTACTGTTGAAAGTGAGAGAGTTCCTAGGCAGGGCCCAGCCTTTTGCCTGTCCCTGGTTACTGCTTGAGGAAGGTTGATGGCAGTCAGGTACACAGATCTTACTCTCCATTGTGCCCTTGTTTTGGATGCTCCTGCCTGGAGCCAACCCCATGTCTACCTGCTGGGAGAACCATCACCCTTTACAAAAGTGTGCGATGAGCTGCTTGCAAATATTATTTGAAGGAGAACCACCCCAAATTGTTTCTGAAAGCCTTAGCCAGTGGATCTATATCCCCTGTCAGGAAAATATGTAAAAAAGTGGAATCCAAACCATTCCACTTTTTTCCAGTTCCAAGTTGTTCATGTCCCAGTAAGGGTGTGTTTCTCAGATTACTTGAAGGACTGCTGTGTTGCTTTGGCTGCTGTCCACATGACAAACAGTGTCCAAGAGGTGAGAGACCTCATATCAAGTCTGCACTTTCTACGAGAGAAGCTAAGGGTATGGCTAGTGCTTAGAAACCTGCCTACCTACTTTGAGAGGAAAGGGGGACTGTCAAGCAAGAGGAAGTTTAGAATATTCTCAGCATAAGTAACACCAATAGAAAACTGACTGCCATTTAGAGCAGAGAGCAGCACTACCCTTGCTATGAGGGTGGTCCTCCAGTCTCTCCAAATTCGGGGTTCCTGTGTGAATGGCACCCCGATTTTGCAAGTATGAATCACCTTAGAGCTGCTCTGGCTCTGAGAACTGCTGCTCCTGTTGCAGAAAAAGAAAAACTGCATTTATGCTGAAGCAGGAGCTCAATAAGCCTGTAGGTCTGCAACTGCTGAAGACAAAACAAATCACCATTTGCAAATCAGTCTGTAACTCCTGTGCCTGGGTACCTGTCGGCTTTTGTTCCAGAAGGCTGCAATATTAAGGACATTGTGCAATGGTAGAGGACCTGCTACACTGACTCCATCCAGTGATTCCTGTTCCAATGGGATGTCGCTGCTGAGACCCCTGTAGTGAGGAGTATCCTCTGATGCAAGGACTTAAGACTCTTTGTCCAAGTGAACATCTGGGGTAAGAACTGCTGAAATCAGTTGTGCATCTAACCAGTGGGGTAAATGAATGTGATCTGCAGCTACACCTAATTAATGCCTAGGGCCATATTATCCTGGGGGACAGTAGACATTAGAGATATCCTGTAATAGGGAGATTGTACCGAGAGGGAATGAAGCACCTTACTGAAGACTATAACTAAGATAACAAACTTGTAATAGCGATGCCTATTGAATTGTGTAGCATTCTGTTTTGCTGTGAGATTAAAGTACTTTCTTCTATAAAAACAAACAAAAGGATAAGCACTGGGCTGAACAATGCATTAATGTGGTTGACTGCTCTTGTTTAGACGGGAAACAACCATTACGACACAGTCATTACAATGCACTATCTTTACAACGCAGTCATTACAACGCAACATCCTGTGCATCACATGCCATTACAACGTAGCCATTACAACGCATGTCACTACAACACATGCCATTACAACGCATGCTACCACAACGCATGCCATTACAACGCATTATAAGGTAAGTAATGGGAAACAGTAATTTTTACCCCTACACTATCCAACAATTGCCCTACTGTTGCAC
Source organism: Triturus cristatus (assembly GCF_964204655.1). NCBI lineage: Eukaryota > Metazoa > Chordata > Amphibia > Caudata > Salamandridae > Triturus > Triturus cristatus. The sequence goes on along the minus strand of NC_140588.1, from coordinate 404,743,256 downwards.
TCACTGGCGTGGGAATAGTAATTTTTACCCCTAAACTATCCAACACTCACACTACTGTTGCCCTAAAAGTATTATGTACTGTAATGGAATGCGTTGTAAGTGTAGTTTCTAAAAATGCATTGTGATGGCATGCGTTGTAAAATCATGCGTTGTAATGGATGTTGCGATGTAAAAACCGTGTTGTAAAGGCATGCGTTGTAAAAGTTTGCGTTGTAACGTGTCCTATTTGTTTAGACTAACCTCCTTGAGAAGCATTTCGTTGCTTGTCCTCACTACCCTGAGAGTCACATGTAGCAAGGGTTGTACGTAGCGCAGTCTTTAGAGCTAAAGGATGGACCCCAGGCAACGCTTAATTTGTAAAAAACAAAATAAGTGCAAGGGCCTTTGTCAGGAAACCACAACAGCTTGCACCACCCATTTCCCCTGCCAGCACTGCCAGTGACAGAATCTACACAACTACTAACCATCATACTGCTACAAATGTGACAACTTAGACTATTTGAGGCCCCTAAAGCTATAAGAACTTGAATGGCAGGTATTAGTTGTTTTTAATGCATATTTAATTATAATTCTTTTCTGCTCATCTCTAAATTACACAAACAGCGTCACCATGTGGCAGCTGTCATAAGTGTCATTATTGATAATTAAGTGCCGGTGCCGAGCACCGGAAACCACCAGCTCAAATTAAGCACTGACCCCAGAACATCAGTGGCAAACGACCCCAGTCACAGCAGTGGGGGCCAATATCCTCTGCCTGTCATGTGTCCCTCTTCCAACCAAGCAGGGTCTGACATTTATATATATTTGGAAGTGCAAGATGACCAATGGGATCTCGTTGGCTGCTGCAAGACTTAGGAGTTTGCTTGAAGTGTTACTCTTATTTCCCAGTCTTACGTGCTGCCTTTCTGGTGTCAGAGCCATTACTAATTTCTTCAGAGGCAATAGGTTAAGGACTTTGTGCTAGATGATATAAGCTTTCTCTGACACTTCAAGCATTGCTGTATATTGACAGTTCATTAGGAGTTCAGACAAGGTGCAGCTGCTCCTGCAGTTGCAGCATAACTAAGGGTACCAAAGTCTAGATTGGGCCTGGGGAATTAAACGCAGACATTAAATGCAGTTTTAATTGCAACTCTCTTTTTGCTCTACTTTCATCTGGTGCAGGGGGTTCTCTTCAAGATGGGTGTTATCAGTACATATGGCACAACCTTATCAGTGCATTCATGAGTCAGAATTCTCTTGCTAAGAGCAGTAATCATGCTTATGATCATGTCCCTTTAAACCTTTCAAGTGCTTCTTTACCTGCTCCCAATGCCAAAGGAGCAGGGGGAAAAAGTGATTATTACTTATTATAACCTTAATGACAGCTGACGCATGTTCAACTGCGCTCATTAGGTCCTTTGAGCCTCCAGGGCTAGGTTCTATTCCAATTTAGCATGAGAGCAAAATCACATGATTGTGGGCAAATCTCCTTTGGGGCGGGTTCATAGAGGTAACTTACACTAATGAGTAATTTACACTTTGGATTATGTTTACCACTTTTTGGCATTCACAAACTCTGAGTGTAGATTTACTACAAACATTTAAGTTACATGTCCCCATCCCCATAGTATAGCCATTGGTTTGCTCTTATGTAGGTGGGAGACGTCTCTCTATAAACCCCTCCGTTGCCCTCTCTAAACCCATCTTAGTATTCCCTTATACCATCCCCTTTGGAGTAAGTCTGCCCCTATTTAATAACATTCCCCTGAGTCCCACCTACATTGACTACAAAAATGTATACTTACATGTGCAGAGACTCTGCAGTCAGGTCAAAGAACTTCATGCACATAAGTGTAATTGTGGAGGCGTAAATCCCGCATGTAGTCTGTAAATATTGCATTGTAATACTTTTGGAGTACTATAAAATGTACTACAAAGTGCAGTTTGTGTACCAGGCCCTATATCTCCACATTCCTCTAAATATAAATCTGTTTAATACAAAATAATAAATAGTTGCCCAAAAATACCTGACAAGTGTTTTGTCTAAATTACATGTTGCTACTTCAATCAGATGGTGTTTCATATGATCTGGTTTCAATTGGACCCCATGAACACAACACTTTCTATTTACAGCCTCTCAACTTTGAGATGGTCCTTTTCGTGACCTGCAACATAATCCATCTCTATGGCAGTCAAGGCTAACACCAACATATCTGGTGACCAAGATAGAGACTACCTCCAATGGAACATGAAAAACACCCGCAGTAGTATCGCAAGTATGGAAATTGGAAAATGAAGAAGACCAAGACAAGATGCAAGACCTTGCGCTATGCTCCCCGGGTTATGGGATTTCAGGTTTTTCTGATTCTGAGTACCATTTAACTATGGTAACAATAAGCAACTGTCATTTCTGCATCAGGAGACCAAAGGTGAATGGGCACTTTATAAGTACACATTATATGATGTGTCTCTTCTATTTCAATCAGGAATCCACTGTTTTACTCTCTGTACTAGCCCCCACCTCTCATTATCTCAAACCTCCCCTCCTTAGTGCTTCCTGTACTGTTGCCCAGCCTACCTACATTGCCTCTTTTTCTATAGTGCTTCGTTGTTGATCAGCAAGATTTTCATTATATAAATGACATACGTGCATATGTGCATACCCTTGCTGTTAGAAATATTTACTCAGAAAAGCAAGAGCCTCACACTATATAGAATACAGATGTGCTTCAAGCCTGTTAACCCACTAGCTATTTCAGTAACATGGTCAAAACATAAATTATTCTTTATAGCCAGTTGGTGAATGTCACAGTGCTACAATCTGCTTCCTGCAAGTCACACCCTGCAAAATCTTCAAGACTATGTCATCAGTGGGTGGCTATTGTGCATATTGGTATAGAGCTACATTGGAGAACAGGCATTTGCCTGGAATGCTTAATGTATTAAACTGTTTTTTCTACCCCCTTTTAGATGTTCACCTTAGCCTAACACTCGTGGTGTCTGAGGGTCTGCCCACAGCCCCACATTGTTTAGTGTTTAAGTTTCTCCTTCGGCCTTGCTTATTTGTTGATTCTGTCTTACTTTATGACCTCTACCAATGACACACAGATTCTTGTTTGCCTTGAGTCAGCAGTCACAGTGACTTATTCACTCCTTATTTCTTGCCTTACTTCACTGGTGAGATGGAGGCAGATCAATTCTCTTAAAATCAATCCTGTCAAAAAGAAGCTCTTGATCTTGGTAATTCTCACATCTGGTGGGCCAATGGTAGCCTGATGGCCTTAGATAGAAATCTGGCCTATTTTTCTGAAAATATCCTTTCTTTTTCTTTTCAGATTAGGAAAGTGCCTTCTTATTTTCATTACATTTGACTACGTCTTAAAATCACTCGACAGACCTTAGCCTAGGCAGTAATCTTTTTTCCCACCTGGACTACTGTATCTCAGATTACTTGCTTCTTCTATTGCTATACATTCCTGAATCCAAAATGCTGCAGTCCCTTAATTGTATTTGACATGATATAGTATGCTTAGCTGGTTACTGTGCTGGGGTGTCCAGTCTGAGATGTTGTCTATAGGTGTGATCCTGAGCTGACATGGTTGAAAGGAGAAAAAAGTGGATAGATATGTTGGGATGGTCATTTGTATTATCATCCCATATCTGAGTGTCTTTGTGAGATGTAAAGAAGTGGTCAGTTTGTATAGATATTTGGGATCTGCAGTGAATGGGGTCCCAATCACTTACTCTCTGGGGCCGGATTGACACGCATCCTTAGCGGCGGACATCCTGACATCCTCACTGCTGGGGCCCTGACGCTGTGAGTTCTCCCCCGCCGCCGTTGCTCCTAACCTCGCACGGCCGCTGTGGGGGGAGACTACAGCTCCCAGTTTGCACAGCGGCGACCTGCACTGCCCACTTACCGCCTGAGCGCGCCCGGAGGAGCATAAACACCAGCTGCTTCCTCGGTGGAGCGGGGGTCCCAATCACTTACTCTCTGGGGCCGGATTGACACGCATCCTTAGCGGCGGACATCCTGACATCCTCACTGCTGGGGCCCTGACGCTGTGAGTTCTCCCCCGCCGCTGTTGCTCCTAACCTCGCACGGCCGCTGTGGGGGGAGACTACAGCTCCCAGTTTGCACAGCGGCGACCTGCACCACCCACTTACCGCCTGAGCGCGCCCGGAGGCGCATAAACACCAGCTGCTTCCTCCGCGTCGCGTACGCGCGCGGGCAGCGCCGGGCGAAGCCCGGGCAAAGGGCGGGCAGTCGTGGGCAGGAGGAGGCAGGGCTGGGCCAGCCCTCTGATAACGCGCAATGGGTAAGCGTAAACATAATGTAACTACAGACCAGGGAGCCAAAAAGGCCAAGGTGCCAAGACAGTCCGAGTCCATCATCTTGTATCTTTCCTCAGCGGTGGGAGTGCTTACTAAGGAAATCGCTGATGCTGAATTAGAGCTGGGATTACCATCTACCCCTTTGTTACCGCTTGCACATGCTACTGATGCTGCCCCACTTACCTCAACTGAATCGGAGGGGGCTATTTTACAGGCCAATCCAACCGCGATATGTACCCCAACCACCGTGCCCCTCCTACCTGACGATACCCAGGTTTCGACCTCGCATGAGAACACACAGCCACGACCTCATGTCCTTAAGAAAGTCCAAAAAAGGAGAAGGAACGTGGAGAGCAACCCAACTACAGCCCGAGTGCGGGAGGCCACACTCGGAGACCAGTTAGAGACATTGTTTACAGCTCGTATCGAGCCTTTACTGTTGGGTATCGCGAAGGACATCGTTGAGACCTTGAATACTTGCCTTGCTGGTTTATTGACAAAATGTTCCATTATTGACAAACTAGCTAAAGACTTCTCCACAATTTCGCTTCAACTGGCAGGGGGTAGTGTGTTACGGGACATAAGGTCTTGCAATACTAGAGAAATATCTGACCCTAGTCCACCTAGTTGTGGGAGGGTTTCAGATATGGAGGGGGAACGAAACCCAATGAACAACAGTACTGACCTAAGTTCAGCGTCAGTAGGGACTAAGCGAAGACCTCAAATGAGGGGTGCTAATCCTAGAGGGATTGTTACTGTTAAGGGGCTAAAGGGTTGTAACTTAAACATCGATTTGTCCCCGGAGGCAGCCCCCTTAGTTGCAGTCTTTATTGGCGTACCACCACTGGCTGAAGGAATGGGTGAATCGGCCCCTGCTTTAATTACTAAGGCAAGGTCATGGTGTGCGGAATCAAGCTGCGGTGGGTCAGAAATTGCTAACAATGTGATATTTGCTAGTAGGGTAGGGTGGATTGGGAAAAGAACTAAGAAAGTACAGGGCGATTGTGTTATTGTTAACTTTGATCGCCCAGACCTGGCTGATAGATTATTTTGGGATGGGTCGGATATCTTAGGGACCGATTGTTTGAGACCTATCCCTCTGGGTTATTTCTACCCTCCCCTACGCCACCTTTTGGCTCCCGGGACAACCACTTAGGGCAAGCTAGGGGGTGTACGAGTTATATAGCGGGCAGGCCAGATTCAGCGTTAGTGACACAATATACCCCTGTGAGGGACCCTGGTACTCGGCCAGTTCTGACCAGACACCCTATGCATAGAGTACAGGAAGTGGAGAGACTGGCCTTGAACAGCAGATTTTCCCCACTTTCTGATATTGAGGAAATTAGCCCTAGAACCCCTAGCCCTGGTGGGCCTGAAGTATGCAAATTGATTAGTTGGAACATTGCAGGGGCAAGATCTAAGAGGGGAGACGCAGTCTGGACAAATTTTATCAGTGCCATGATATCATAGCGTGCCAGGAAACCTGGGATACTTCTCCTGATTTTTGGTTAGATGGCTTTATTACCTTTTCTATTCCAGCGGTCCCTAGTAAGTTTGGTAGGGCGAAGGGAGGTCTTATGTCCCTTTTTTCTCTGAATTTGAAAGGTACATTTAGGCAGGTCCAAAGTGGTTCATTAAACCTTTTAATTGTAGAATGGTCTGTCTCAGTGAACCGCAATGTCCTTATTATTAATTTTTATAATTCTTGGGATAGAGAAACGGAAACAGGTCACTTAGATTGCCTGGACACTTTCCTTTTTATGTTTAGTCAAAAGAATCACACGAACTATGAGTTGGTTTTATTAGGTGATTTTAATGTTCACCCATGTAGCGATTTGTGTGTGGCAGTAGACCAGGAGAATATGATGGCCCCACAGATCCCCCACTTTGAGCACTCCAAGGGGGGTGAAGCCCTTGAGGAGTTACTCGCTAATCACAATCTGTATGAAGCTTGCACTTCGGAGAAAGACGCAAGAATTGTCACTTTTAAAGGATCAATCCCTGGTTCTATACTTGATTATATTTTTTTGAGCGCATACTTTTTACCTAGAGTAGTGTCTTATGGGGCAATATTATCAATCCACAGTGACCACAACCCTGTTTTGCTTGTAGTTATATGGGGTGAACGGTTGGGCGTCAAGTCCCACCTCAGTATTCCGGGACCAGCCCTTTGCCCTATAGATCAAGGGAGAAGGCTTAAATGGACGAATGTGGTGCCCGAAAACTTTATGCTGGATCTACTCCCTAAAATAGAGGGGCTTTTGGAGATTTGTCAGGAGGAGGGTGCCCCAGCACATGAAGTTATGGGGGCATTTGAAGGTATCTGTGCGCAAATTTCCGATGCCCTAATTACTAAACGCACCTGGGGGGTGGAAAAACAGCATAGGTGGTTTGATGTTAAGTGCTCTAAAGCCCATAGGGCGCTAATGACGGCTCTGAAGAGAAAACCGAGAGTTAGGACTGAGATCACTAAAACAAGAAAGGTATATAAGGCTACCATTACGGGGAGAAAGCAAGCTATAAAGCAGATGGGGTGGGAGAAACTAATGTCAAATGACGTCTTGCGCGATAGCTCTCAGTTCTGGGCCACGGTGAATCAATCCTTTTTTTCAGAGGTGGATAATAAAACAATAGATTGTGTTATCTCGGACGAAAAATGGCTTAACCAATTCAGAAGAGTCTATGGCGCTAGCGAATTGGACACCACCGATAATGGGTGGGAGCCCTTAGAGTGTGCTCCATTAGTTTTCACTTCAGTGGAGGTGGAGAGAGAAATTTTGGAGACGTCCAAAAATAAAGCCCCTGGCCCGGATGGGGTTCCGGGCGACTTCTATATGCATTCCCCAAAACTTTGGGCAGGGGTCCTGAGCCATGTTTTTACAGCTGCTAACAGTAACATCTTTCCTAGCAGCTGGGTCACATCAGTCATCGTGCCAATTTTTAAGAAGGGCCAGCGCGACGACCCGGGGTGTTATAGGCCTATCTCCCTCCTAGACTCTGCTATTAAGATCTTAGGCAGAGTCTTACTCCATCAACTTAGAGGTAACATCGAGAGGAGGGGAGGTCTTTCAAATGTGCAATATGGCTTCAGGGAAAAGAGGGGCACCGTGGACCAGTGCCTAAACCTCCACATGTTAATATCTAAATACACAGTTGCAAAGGAGGGGTCCTTGTTCTTGGCGTTCATGGACCTCTCCTCGGCATTTGACTTAGTGAATAGGTCAAAACTGTGGGCTGCCCTATTAGAACTAGGGGTTGATAAGTCGCTTGTGAATTTCATGGCATCACTCCATCAGGAACTTTTTGCAAAAGTAAAGGTTACAAATGAGGGAAGATGTACTAGCCTTTTCAAATCGGAGAGAGGAGTGCGGCAGGGCTGCATCTTGGCTCCCCTCCTTTTCACCATCTATATAAACGGCCTTGGTAAACATCTGGAGGCCGTGGAGGGGGACGTGCCGCGTGTAGGAGAGATAAGAATACCTGCTCTCCTATATGCGGATGATGCAGTCCTGTTGGCCCGTACCGGGATGGCACTCCAGCGTTTGTTGGACTCATTTGGGGTGTTTATAGACCAGCTGGACCTTAAAATTAGTGCCAACAAGTCCCACACTATGGTGTCGACTCGCCTCTGTAGTAAGGGTAAAAAGATCTCCTTTTTTTGTAAGGGCGAGGTAGTGTCCAGGGTTGCTTCTTTTCCCTACCTGGGGGTAACATTCGATGTGAGGGGTACCTGGGGTCATCAGATCAAGATAAAGAATCAATGGCGAGAGCCACATCGGCCCTTTTGGGTTTTGCAAATAGGCTGGGGGCAAGGCCTATGGAGGCCATTTTAAAAATATATAACGCTAAGTGTATCTCCATAGCTACATATGGTTCGTCATTATGGGGGTATGTTACCCAGGAAACCTTGCAACGAGTGGAAAATAGGTTTTTAAGACACCTTCTCTCTGTTCCTCAGTCTACTCCTACCTTCTCGATCCACGGGGAAGTGGGTCTAGACTATGTAACAGATAAGCTTAGACTGGCTCCCTTATTATGCTGGCTGAAGACGTGGTTAAATAATGAACTATCCCTTAACCATGCCATTTTGCAGGATGTTATGTCTCTCGATCACATGAATAAAATCCCGTGGTTGGAGTACGTGAGACACAACTTTGCTCAGTTAGGACGCCCCAATCTATTTAATTTACCTTCTTCTATTAGGAAGGAGGATATTAATTGGGTTAAAATACATTTTATGGGAAAGGCGAGACTGGCTCGTGAGGAACATGAACTGACAAAAACATCAGTCAGATCTCATTATATGTTGTTATCTTCTCCATCCCTAGAGCCTTACCTTACTCTTGTAACAAAGCCCTTTCATAGATATTTGTTAATTAAATTTAGATTTAATTTAATCCCATATACCCTAGGCTGCTACTAGTCTTGGAGCAAACCAGAAAGGGGCCTGCCATGTAAATGTGATGATTTCTCTATCCAGGACACCATGCATTTTATGATGTTTTGCAGTTTTTATAGGGTTGCTAGGAACAAATATCTGTTACCCATTTTAAAAGAAGCTGGGTTTGTTCAAGTTAGGCCAGCTTTAGTTTATCTGCAGTCTCTTGGCAGTATTCCCATTATATTTTCTGTGGCTAGTTTTTTGGTAGCAGCATACAGAATTAAAAAAAAGATCTTTGCCCACTATGGAAATTGTATGAACTATGAACTGGGAAAATTGTGAAGTGTGACCATATAAGTTTGTTTTGTCTTGCACTCCCTATTTGTATTTTTGTATTTGTATCTTTGTATATGATGATTGTGCCTTGACGTGTTAAATCATGAGCTATGTATTTTTAAATTGTATATATTGATGTTTTATGGCTTTTATGATTTTAAAAAATCGAATAAAGTGTATTTTGACTGACTGACTATAATAAAGCCCTCCAAATTCTCCAGTAAAGTGTTACAGATCTCTTCATTTATTCCATTATTCCATGCCTGTTCATTTGGTATTTCCTGTTTTTTGGTGAGTGCCTGGTGATGGACAACCCTCATAGAAGAAATGTCTTATGGAATTTAAGAGGTATAGGTGATAATTTGTTCCTGGCAACTACATAGTATGGTTTTAGCATTATTGTGGGCCATAACTGTTATATATGGGAGTGCATAACTATATAGCGTCATGGCAAATCATAGGTAGTCCTTTTTAGCTTACCTGCTGTTAGAAACCGGGGTCTCTGGTTGGCAGAGGTAGATACCTTTGTCCAAATAGAAAACCTTGCTTCTAGTCAGGGTAAGGGGGATACACACTTTAGATAACCCCTGCTCACCCCCTGGGTAGCGTGGCATGAGCAGACAGACTTATCCCAAAGGCAATGTGTAAAGTATTTGTACACAAAACACACAGTATTACAGTGATAACACCATAAATAGACACCACACCACTTTAGGAAAAATAACGTGTTCTTATCTAAACTGAACAAGACCAAAACAACAAAATCCCAACATACATGTAATAAGAATATGACTTTAAAATGGTTTCAAGCAACTGGATCCAGAGAAAACTATGGATGCGTGATTTCTCACAAAGTACCTGTAGATGCGTCAAAATTCACAAGGTCAAACAGCCGCAGAGATGGGAAGCGTCGAAAAACAAAGAGATGCGTCAGTCCCTGAGACCATGGAGAGGTGATGCGACAGTTCTGCTGCACGCAGAAGTGATGCATTTAATCAGGTCTGTAGGAGGAAGTGATGCCTCGATTCTGATATGGTTCTGGTCCTCAGGTGATGCGTCGGGAAAACTTGCCGCACAGGTATGATGTGTGGAAATCCAGAATGTGTCGGCGATCGATTCCGTCAGCGATCGATGTAGCAGAATCGAGCGGCATTGCATCAGTTTCTTCAGCCGCGATCCCTCGATACGTCAGTTCTTGCGGTGGCAACAGGCTCTGCGTTGGTTTCCGCAGCAGCGCAGCGATGCATGGAGATTCTTCTCACACACCGGTGCTGTGTCAGAAAACAACCACATGAACAGCAATGCATCGATTTCTTCGGTTCTTTGGGTTTCTTCCAGTTCCCAGCAGCACTTACAACCTCTAGAGGCACCTCCTGGCAGGTCAGAACACACAGATCCTTGGAGATCTTCTTCAAGCATTTTCAAAGCAAAGTTCCAGTCTTTCTCTTCTCCTTGGCAGAAACAGCAACTTTAGGCCAACCCTACACAGCACACAGCAAAGGGTTGGTATTCCTCCTCACAGCTCTTTAGCTCTTCTCCTTGGCAAAGGTTCCTCTTGAGTGAAGAAGTGATCTAAAGTTCTGGGGTTTTAGATCTACTATTTATACCAGAAAATGTCTTTGTTCTCTTTATGCAAGGGTCTCTGAGCCCAGACCAAACCAGTTCTGTTCTCACTGGTGTAGTATGACCACAGGGGTTGGAGACAGCATGTGTAAGGGAGACAGACCCTATTCAGGTGCAAGGAAATCTCCTCCCACTACTCCAAATTCAGTGAAGGTCTGTTCAGCTCAGCTCTGAGTTATCCAGGAAGGACCGGGCACACCTCAACCCCCCCAGTGGCCTGTCTACAGTGAATGCACATACCCAGCCCTTGTCACTCCAAAACCAGACAGTCAATACACAAACAGGCAGAGGCACACATAATGGTGAAATAAGAAAATGCCTACTTTCTAAAAGTAAGAGCAAGAAGTGTCCTAGCCATCACCTTTCAAATGCTGCTACATTCATTTAACAGACTATGAACCAACAATTAAATTGATATTGGCTTGAGGCATTTATTTGCTGCTCATTTCTATGTACTTTACTCCACATTTGAATCATGGGTCAGAGATGTTAGCTATGTTTCAGTCTAGAACAAATTACACTTATTTATGCCACAGATACTTTCTAAAAGTGGCATTTTAAAACACACAATTTAAAAATCATCTTTATTTAAAGATGTGTTATCAAATTCTGAGTTCAGAGAGCCTAAACTTTATTTCTCTTTCTTGTCCCAATGGGAATTTATACTTGTAAGATGTTACAAAGCATTTCCCAATCTATCCTATGGGGCAAGGTAGCCCTTCAGTAGTGAAAAACAAAATTGGCAATATTTCACTATCAGGACATGTTACATACACCAGTTTATGTCCTACCTTTCACATACACTGCACCATGCCCAGGGGGTACCTTGGGCCTACATAGGGATGTCTTACATGTAAGAAAAGGGAAGGTTAGGGCCTGGCCAGTGGGTGCACTTACCAGGTTGACATGGCAGTTTACAAACTGCGCTCAGACACTGCAATGGCAGGTCTGAGATACCTTTTCTGGGCTACTCATGTGGGTGGCACAACCAGTGCTGCAGGCCCACTGGTAGCATTTCATTTACAGGCCCTGGCACATTTCAGTGCACTTTACTAAGGCCTTACCAGTAAATCAAATATGCCAATCAGGGAGAACTATTTGCAATAACAATTTAAACAGGGAGCACTTTGACACTGATCAGCAGTGGCAAAGTGCCCAAAGCATCTAAGCCAGCAAAAACAAAATCCAACACAGCATCACAAATACAGGAGGTAGAAGCAAAAAGTTAGGGGATACCCCACCAAAGATGCCAAGTCTAAAACCTGCATATTGAAAGCAGTATTCTGGTTGAGTTGTTTGCAATTCGTCAGTTGTAAGTTGTGCTTGAGGGTGCAACTGTTTTATGGACTCTGTTTTTGGGATGCAGGTGGTGCAGTTCCATAGGAAATAGCCATGTTTTTAACTGTCTTTGGAAGTGTATATGCTCCTGGGTGTTTCTAATGCTGATTGGTATTGACCTCTAGAGCTTGGCGCCTTGTACTGAGAAAGCAGTGACTCCTACAGATTTCTTTTGATAAAGTGGTCTGATGATAAGTGGTGCAAGTCTGGAACACAATATTCAGGTTGTTTTGAATTTAACTTGTAGGTATATTGATCCTTTTCCATGTTATATTACAACCTTCCTGTCACACTCTCTTATTATCTTTCATCCTTGCACTGGCTCCCAATTCCTTTTTGTATAAAATACAAAACGCTCTGCATAGTCATCAATCAGGGCCCATATATCTCCAACAGAATTTCATGCATTATGCTGCCTCTCACTACTTAAGTTAATGTCATCTTCTCCCGGGCCCCAGATTCACCGCAACTGCCTAAGTGGTTGCTTCTTTTCCTTTATGGCGGATAGGGTCGGAACTATCTTCCCAATATTCGTTGGGTGCTTCAGAAAGCCTTAAAAACTCAGAGCCTCATTCACAAAGGTAAACATACACTTTGTGTAAGTTTACGATTTTTTAGCATTCACAAAGGCATTTATGAGTAGTATCTTTACGACTGCAAAGTCTACGCAGTCGGGGTGAAGTGTCCGCAGTCAGAAGGAGGCTCCACACTCAGGTACAAACAGTAGTGCAAGATTTGATTTGCCAATAATTTGCAGAGTCGTAAGCCTCCACCTGTCCTATATGTATATATGTGCAGCTGATTTGGGAAACTGCAGAGTGTTGCCACATGTGGTTAATTGACAGTGCCTCCATATGAACGGAGGAGCAGCGCCCCTCCCCACACTGCAGCTAGAAAGCTGAAAAAAATGGTAATAAAAATGATTTTATTACCGTTTTACTTTACCAGCTTTCTTAAAAACGGAGTGTGAGGCGGGGCCAGTGCGTCATGTTGCCAAGTGATTTGCAGCAATGAGGAGTGGCCCTTCAGTGTGAATTGCGCATGAAGGTTTGGCTGGCTACCATGCTACGGCCAAATCGACATGCTCAATTCAAACTCTCCAACCCAACTGTCTTAGAAAACTGTGTTGGAGAGCAGGCACAGGGCTCCAGTGCCTTTTAGAGCGCTGAAGCAGTCTGCTCCAGCCAATTCAGACGCTGCTTTGAGCAGTGTCTGGATTGGATAATGTACAGTTTGCCTTCCTATGTCACCTCGTCCTCGGAGGAGTCAGAGCCATGGACTGGAGAGCGTGAGGACGTGCTACAAGGTAAGTGAAACCTTTTTATATTTTGCCTTCTTGACTCGCTGTGTGATTGAGTGTGTGTTTTTGTGTGGTTGTGTTTATGATTGTGACGGTATGTCTGTGTGTGTGTTTGTAAGCTTGTCTGTGTGCCCACCACTTTTTAATGTCACCAACTGCCACTGATGTGGTTATACATTGGAGTACTCAATGACTAAGAGATACATGGAACTAGGGTTACCAAAGCCCACAACTGTCGATTAAATGTGAGGGCAATAGGGAGAGTTAGGAGTAATATTGGAAGGATCTTGGAGGGATTTTTGAGTCAGTCCACACCCACCCCCAAAACAGTGTTGAAAGTTTTAGAAAATACATTTCAAGTGATATAACCATGTTATTCTACATGTGTCAACAATAGTATTTTAATTATTATTTTAGAACAACATTTGAACTTTCGGTGTAAAAATAATAATTAATGAATTACCCGTCCAGTAAGTTCTCTTACAATCTGTTCAAATGTGAATGTTAGTCATAAGTCAAAACCTCAATTCAAACACTTCCGATTCACCAGGTAAATAAATGAGATTGTGTTTAACCCCCACCCATTTCCACCAGAATGTTGTTAGCCCAACAGCCAATCACAGCCCGGTTGAATACATAAAAAAAGGGCAGGCAGAAACAAACCTCTCAGAGCTTTCACCATATACTGAATGTGTTTGTGGTTTTGCTCATTATCATGTGAATGAATGATCTGAGAAGGAGGAGGAAGAGGAGAGCTGAGAGGATTTTTAGACAAAACATGAACGTCTTTGGGATGTTCAGCCAAGAATTGATTTGCAGATACTGCATACCACCTGATGTCATCTTGGACCTGATTCAGAGTGGGAGCAGGATCTTGATTCTGACACATTCCGCTCCCAGGCTATCCCAGTCTATTTGCAGATACTAGCACCTCTACATTTTCTTGTACCGGGATCTTTTCAGAGGGTGCCCAGTGTCATTGTTGGCATCTCACAGCCAAGCCAGTCCTGACACTTGCATCAGGTCTTGAGATGCATCAATAGAAGAATACATCTCTACATAGGCATGCCACATACACAGGCTGGAAGGCAAAGGGTTGCTTTGATGTAATTAACCACTTCCTACATGTGGTTGGTAGTATTGATTGCACTTATGAGGCTTGGTAGCTGAAGAATTTGGTAACATGTGGGTCCTTGGTAAGTACTCACTCACCATACAGGTCTAATATTCGTATCTGTTGGTGACTTTTCCACAACCATACACATGACTAATACTCAAGCAACATACAAGACCCTAACGGAAACGGCATGTAGCTTGGCATACATAATTTACTCTAAATATGACAGAGGTCTATTTACAAAGTTTTATTCTTTTCCCCTTCAGGTGATGCTGCTTATGCACTCTTGCCCCTTCTGTTCACAGTGTACAAACGTCCTACTACAGCATCTCAGTTTAGGTCCAATAAGGCACACATTCATACACGAGCCCTCGTAGAGTGCACTGTTGGTTTCCTTAAGTCACGATTCAGACATCTTGATCATGTCAGGGGCTGTGCTGGTGTACTCCCCTGAAGTTGTGTGCAAGATAAAAGTAGCCTGTTGAGTATATCATGACAAGGTCTACCCATACCTCTGACCTCTCCGTAATGTTACAAACCGAAGGCAGGGTATGCAGGTGCATGAGCACCTGGTCAACACTTTTTTCTCTTGAGCTACTAGTTGGGGTATGGCTTTTATGTGGTTTCACAGTCTGTTGTTAATTAGAACTGGTGGACTAATAAAGACACATCTTGAAGCCTTTCATAATGTATGTAGTTAAAAGTTGTAATCAAGAGATAAAAGATAGTCCATGAAAACTATTTGTGGGACAAGTTTTTAGTCCATCAGGGCTACAGAGTGAAGGATGCCGTTGTCCTTGAGGAGTAAGTGTTCCTCCAATTTTGAGAAGTCCACCGGCCCATGGGACATCTCTAGCATTGTCAGCAACAGCCAGCACAACAGTTCATGTCAATGCATTGAGAGAGTGAGGGATGGCTTTGTGAACATGACAGAGCTTTACAGGTTTATATCACAATTTTAATTTTGTCATTCTAATTAAAAAGTGTTATTTTGACATTAGTGGGCTACAAAAAAACAAGGAATGATGCATCCCCCATGGGATTTAGGTGCCATATTGTGTGGCTCATTTTCCCATTTGGCCCTTGCATGCAAATGTTACATGGAGGCCGCAGAAAGTGAACACATTTGTCCCCTCACTCTAGATTGTGGGGTGACGAATTGCAAAAACTCAAATGGGCCTTAAGGGTTTAATCCATCTGAGCTTTATGTCAGCGGTGAAAACAGAGTAGGCTCTGACACAGTGAGGCTCTCAATGAGTAAAAATAAGAGGGCATGACCTTCACTTTTGCTGACAGGGTAGTATGATGGGTAGTATGTCAAACTATAAGGGCCATATATAAAGACATCTGAAAGAACTGAACGCAATAAGTGAACATGCTGCCCTCAGTTGCATGAAAGGAAGGGAACTGAAATACTCACATTTGTACAAGACAGTTATCATTTCGCTATCTCTCTGTGCCGATACTCTTGTGGCAGTGCTACAACAATGCTGGCACCCTTGCATGATCGAGCACGTATTCCTGTGTTCTTGTGTTACAATCAGGATTGTGTTTGACCAGCAAGGTAGTTTTTCCTCCATTAAATAACATCTTAGCAGGATTGTTGGATATATATGTGTGATGAACGGAAAACAGACTCTACCACACAGACATTAAAACGTAATGCCTTTACCATGCATTCCTTACCACACAATGCCTTTACCATGCATTGCCTTCACTATGCATGTTTTTACCATGCGTATGCCTTTACCACGCATGCCTTTACAAGGAAATGGTAAGTATATATATAAGGTAAATGTGTTTATGCGTGTGTATAGTGCATATATATGCACTAAAAAACACTGAAATTCACCACTTATATAGTTTGCAGAGCTAACTATAACTTGTGCATCTGCCATGCACGGCTTCCGACCTCACATATTACGTCACTCATGACATTCTATGACATCATGTATGACATCAATGATGATATTCCAAATGACATCATTGATGACATCGCTGATGACATCAGTGAGTGTGATAATTTGCTTTATAGTTTACATAGTGGTGGGTAATGACCATATTACTTCTACCTAATTTTGTACAGCCTGTGTCCAGCTAATCAGTATAAGTGTTCACAAAATGCATGTGCTTCTAAAGCACCATAGGTGTGCAGAGGTATTGAACACGTTATAAATATTTGCATTGAAGAGTAAGTCTGTGTGCAGGTGACAGTTGGCTTGTATTCATTATATTCCATACATGTTTTTTTTGTACTGCAGAAAAAGTTTCCAGCAGGGCAACAATTCTACGTACTAAATACTAAATATTGCAAGCAGAATCATCTCACCTTGTCAATTTCTACTTACCATAGAAGACTGTGCAACAGGTACTAACCTATGTACATGTGCTTTGTTTTGCTTAAGAAGAAGGGCTATCTGTAAGGTTTTCACCACAGTATGAAAGCTGTAGGTAGTACTACATTTAGCAGCTTCAGGCATTGGCTATTTTAAGTGAATACTCTCTTTGGACAAGTTCAGCATAAAGAGTACAATGTGCTTAATAGACATGTTTTTATATTCTGTGGTGTCATTCTCATGAGAGTTTCATAGTCTGCAAACAGTATGGTACAGAGTAAATGCCCTCCATAGAGTAAAAAGTGTCAACAATACCCACTTTTCTACCTATTAACACTTGTTTTCTCACTGTAATTTCAGTTACTGTCGGCGGTTTTATACAGGTAAACACTGTCCGTAATATGGCATTAGTTATGTAACAGGGCTTCAGTATCTGGGGGAACTTGGTTTTCCCTCAACAGTTGTATGCAGATTGAACACCGTGTGCAAAATAGGTATTCCTTTCGGTCCCCCCATGGAGGCGAGGGGGCAGAGTATCCCTACCCAGCACCCTAATATTTTTTTTTGTAACTTCAGGACAGGGGACTTAGTTCCCATGTTTTGTAATGGCTAACAACAATATTTTTCTCATGTTGCTGGCATCCAATCAGAGCACTCACTCTTGCAGGAGTCTGACTCAAGTGGGAGCAAGATAGCCTAAGGAAAATAAAGCACCCTGGCCAATCAGAATGCAGATTTTTTTTTTTTTAAATTTGCGCTTCCGCAAGAGTCTCAGAGACTCTCACAGACCCAACTGCCCATATATAAAATTATATTTGACCCTAAATTTCTCAAAAACTACAGAGTAGATTTACACTAAATCAGAAAAAGCACTGTCTGCAGACCAAGATCTAGCTTCCCAAAGAATTTAGTGTAATTCCGTTTAGCAGTTTCTTGCTGTAGCCAGTCTTAAAGATGTCTGCAGAAAATGCATGCTAAGTAAGTAATTAATTTATTATTTGCAGAATTAATTAAAACCAGTGCAATACAAACAAGCAAAAAAAAATGAAATGCATACAAGCACATTTAAATGAATACATATTATAAGCAGTTATGTAGCAAGGGTGCCGATTTATCAGTGTTCCGACTCTTCCTTGCCTAATGTAAGACGCGAAAGTGTAGTGTATACATAGGAGCAAGTGGTGGGTTTCCTGATGGCCTGTATATTGAGAGATTATGGTTTAGGGACTGAGGCAAGAGATATAAAGTGTGGTAGTTGTCAGTGCTTAATTTGTGTGGGGTTTGCTGGTGCTCAACACCAGCACTTTAATTCTTAACACCGGCACATATTAATGACAGTCCACCACATGGTGGTGCTTTTGGTTACTTTTAAACATCAGCAAACAGTTTAACAAATCAATAAATACTACAAAAAAAAATAATAAAGTTTGTGCATCAAGGATATTCTAACAGTTGTGAGTGGTCATGAATAATTCAAACTGTCACATTTATAGGAGTGTGGTGGTAAACCTGTAGCAGCATTCCTGGCATTTGGCAGCGCTGACAGGGACAGTGGGAGGTGAAAGCTGCAGAGGCTCCCTGAGAAAAATCTGGGGTCATGGCACTTAATATTTTTTTTACAAATTAGCCACTGGTAGTTGTGAACCCAATTTGTAGATTATGAATTAAAGTACGCCCTTTTCTGTGGCGGCTGCAAGTCAAACTCGTGGAATGTATTAACTGACTCTTGGCAATTTCTTTTCTAACAGTGCAAGAAACTTTACCAGCCTGCAGTTGAGCTGCAGATCCTCTGGCTTGAACCAGGCCAGCACTGCCTGGCTCTGCATGCAAATCCCTCTTAAATTAAACTGAATTCTTAGCAGTGGGATCTGTTCTCCCTTCAGTTAATTGTAGATGCAGAGCAGGTGCGGCAGGCCTTCAGTGGCTGAGCTGCATAGTTAACAGCAGTTTGAGGATTGCTCCCTCTGCTATGGTGGAAGGTGCGGAGCCGAAGGGAGTATCCCCAGGAGATGTTTCATGAACTATTCTTTCACGTGTCTTGAGTATCCTAGGCTGAAATTTTTTTGAGGGGTGAGTGAGCGGTAGCCGTCCTCCAAGCATCACTGTGGCCTGAGAATATGGTCTTATCTTCTACCAGTGAGAGACCTTTAATTGATTTTCAAACCAGTTTTCGAAGGCTGCATGACTGGTTGGAATGTCCCAGGCCTAGGACAGCCCACTCTTTATGATAGCTTCCTCCAGGAACTTTCTGGTAGGAGATGTGCTCCGGTGCTGCAACTCCTGCCATAGATTGTGATCCAGGGTGTGAAGGGTGGCGAGCCTGATCGTATGCCAGAAGACAATGAATGAACCTTGCCTTGCCAGGGTCTGCTTCGTTCGGCCAAACTCCAACCTGATATGTGCCACCGGGAGTAGTTTGGAATGTTAAAGATGAGTCTGTAAGCCTTAACTAGTATAGTGTCCAGAGTCTTGGGGCACATGTATCAAAATACAGTTTTGCGAGTCCTTAATAGCGATTTTTTGTGAATCGCTATTAAGGACTCGCAAACTGCTATGTAGGTAGGATTTGCATTTAAAATAGCGATTCCTACACATTCCTTATTTGCGACTCGCAATTTGCGAGTCGCAAATAAGGAATGGCTTCCCATTCATTTCTATGGGCCTAGAGGCCCATAGGAATGAATGGGAATTGCGTGCACAAGCAATTTCAAGGGTGCAAGGGTTCCAAAAGGATACCCTGTTGCACCCTTGAAATGTGCATGTGTGCACATGTGACACACATACATGCCCTAAGGCATGTATGTGTGCCACATGGCACTTTGAAAAAAGCAAAAAAGTAATTTTTTCTAGAAAATTGCATATTACCACCAACTTGAAGTTGGTGGTATTTTGCGATTCCTTAAGGCAATATCGCAATTTGTGATGCCTACTAGCATAGCATTTAGGGAATCGCAAATTGTGATTCTCTAAATGCATGCGCAAAATAGGGAATTGCAATTTTTACGATTCCTTATTTTGCCAGTAGGTTTTTGCCTACCTACATTGCACACAGCAAAATTGTGATCGCGCAGCGTTTGCGATCACAATTTAGCTTGATACATCTGGCCCTTAGAGTCTCCACCTCTCAGGGCTACACTTAAATAGGTGATTGCTGGTAGTATTTTTGATTGAGCTACCTGACATTCCTTCTGCATGGCGAATTGCCCCACTTGTCGATTACTATGCCTAGGTACATGTAGTTTGTCATTGTTTGGATCAGTGTAGACCCCAGATACCAGGCTGTTGTTTTTCCTACCACCATTGATAGTCATTGTTTTAATTTTCTCGAGATTTACTTCCAGAAAATTCTCAACTGTGTATGCCTGCATTGCTTTGAGGAAGTGTTGCAGGCCCACCTGTGTGTGGCTCCAGTCGCAGTCCATGCAGGTAAGGGCGTTGCGGCGGTGGGGCCAGCTGGGGGGGGAGAGATTTGGTCAGACAATGACAAGTGGAATTTAAATAAATAACGAAGTTTCCCTTGTCCTCGTCCGTCAGAATCGCCCCACCCGGGCCCCACAACTCTGACCAGTATGGGCTGTGTGGCTCACCAGGACTACATCGTCCACGTATAGGAAACTGGATAGTGCCGCGCTCCCCCAGCCTGGGGCAGTGAGAGTTACAGGAGTTGAGTATCTGTGTCAGATCTGCCATGTAGACGTTGAATAGCGTGGGGCAAGCACACACCCCTGTTTTAACCCTTTGGTGGTTGGAACTTGCCTGGAGCGGTGTGTGCCCTCGCTCAGCATCACTTGCACCCAGGTTTCTGTGTGAAGTAGTATTAACATGTCCAGCAGTGACTACTTGATTTTCCAGCTGTCCACTTACCTCCAGAGCCTTGCTCAGTCAATGTTATCGAATTTTGCTCTGAAATCTATGAAGCAAAGCTGGAGAGACTGCTAGGAGCATCTTGGCACTTCTATGAGCATTGTCATGGCCAGGATGTTGGTAGTTGTGCTCGTAGTTTTGGATAATCTGGTTTGATTGAGAGGGGTGGTGGTATTTGCTAATGCCCAGGCTTGTAGTTCCTCTAATAGAGTGCCTGCAGTGTTTTGCTTCATTGTTGATCAGTGTGACCAGGCAGTAGTTTTTTGGTGTGGATTTCTCTCTGCTTTTATGTATTGGAGAAATGACTGACACTTTCCAAGAGGCTGGGAGTTTCCCAGTGAACTGATTTCTCAGAAGAGAGGGTCTAGGGTCTCTACCCAGTAATCCCCGTCCTGCCTGAAGAGTACCAGCAGGATCCCATTTGGTTCCGGGGGCCCTTCCCTCCTTCCTGTGGCGATTTGGCGCTTGATGATGGTTATTTGAGAAGCCTGCGGTCATGCTGGCTGTCATGGGTTAGAGAGGGGTTACCACCTCTGTGCAGGACAGTGATCAGGGATCTGTCCTCACTGTGCTTGCTGGCTGTTTTAAGAGTTGGCGATTGAAGTAGGCCCTAAGAAAGTCTGCCCAGATCTCTTCAGAGATGTGTGATGTCACGCCCTCCTGGCTGGATGCATATTTTATTTACTGTCCCCCAGAGAAGAGTGCTGTTTTTAGATTGTATGTATGAGAATAGTTTTGCCCAGAAGTCATCTTCCCGAGCTCTTTTGGCATTCCATTTAAATTTTTTCAACAAGCTTCTTTATTGATTGAGTAGAGATTGGAAGTTGGAGTCCCCAGATTTGTATCTCAGCAATCTCAGCCTGCTGTTTATGGCCCTTTTAAGTTGCTTCAGTTGCTTGCTTGAGTGATGGAAAACCGACCTACTTCCCTGGTGTTTTGGTGGAATCTTGCTTTGGCTGTCGTGGAAAAGGAATCAGTTAAGTTAGCAGTGAAGCTTTCCCATCTGTTAGTGAGGCTGCCTGCAGATGGTTCTTGTGCTTGTAATCCTTTGCTGATTGAAGCAGCTTCCCTGGGATTGCCAGGGCAGTTTTGATACTCTTGACATTGGTTGTACGATTAGAGTATGGAACTTCTGACAAGCATTCCTGTGGCTAATGGCCGCCGTCCCCTCTGTCCTCTAGATGGAATGCAGACACTCAATAAAACAATGAAAGTGCTACAAACGTATAATCTAAAGATTAGCAGGTGGACACCGTGTAAATAGAGGCCGCTGGCGAGGAGTCCTTAGGGAATCTTCCCTTGAGCACCCTGAAGTTGATGTACCGCAAGTCTTCCAATAGGCATCTGGCTGTTTTGTTTGTTCTGCCAAAGGGACTCCTGCTTTGTTCTGGGATGCTCCAGTGTGAGGACTGTCCCTTCACTTCCTCCTCCTGCACGAAGCCTAGAAGATGTAAATTCAGATCCCCAGAGAGCATGAGGTTAGGAGTATTCAGATGGCTTATACATGTCACAAGCTGCTCCACAAGGTGTTGTGATTCTTGTTTTTTGAGTTTTGGGTGTATGTAGGTGTTGAAAATTATTATCTCCTCCTTGTTCCCATCAAATATAAGGCTGATCATGACCGCTATGATGGCTGCTGAAGGAGATGGGACTTCCTCTGCCTTGGTTGTGCAAGTTAACGACATGTAATAGCCATCCGGCATGATGGGTGGCTGTTTTGGGACCACAAGATGGCTGGCATGGAGAAGTGCATAAAGCCCTGTTAGGGGTTGTGAGGCCAGGTTTCCTGAAACAGGATTGTGTCAAAGAATTTGATGTAGAGCAGAAACTCGGTATCCGTGACTTTCCTTGCCAGATCGCTGACGTTACATTTGCACAAGTGGAGGGTGGGTTTGGACTACTTGAGTGGCGCTCTCTGGTGTAGATCTGGTAATTGGGTGTGGGTTGAGCCAAGGACAGTTCTGGATATCCATTTGAGATCCCAGCGGAGGTTTAATTGCTGTGGTGGTGGCTGCAGTCAAGTTTGCCTGTCCATATGAGCTACTCACCCCGGGCTCACCTGAGTACTGAGCAGGTGTTTTTTTCTGCAACGTGGGTTATGTTTCCCTCATCAGGGAGTAGTGGAGAGGGTTAGCCTATGTTGTAGTGGAGATTGATGTTTATGCCTCATGCCTTGAATGTTTGTTATTTAGCAAACACTTTTTGGGCAATTGATGGTGATCTGCAGGTGGTCTTGGTGATTTCACATGCCAAGATAGCTTCTGGTTTGATGAACTTGATCGCGAGCAAGTCAGTAGACTTTATGGTGGCTAGGGTTGGAATGGTTTACAGCAGCAGTAAAATGTTGCCCCTATTTAGCACATCACAGTTGCCTCTTGATGTGTACTAGCTACCTCTTGGGCATTCAAATCCTTCTTTGCTGGCGGTCCTCGATGGTAGGACCCATGAGATCCCAGACAGTATACAAGGGCCTGAGTCCGAGATGGGGAGGTTTTCTATTGAGGTACAGAGGTTGGTATTGACTTTCTGTGCTGCCAATGGCTCTCTGTTGGGCCTGCCCACTGTGCTGGTTGTTCCTCTGGCAGCTTTCTGGGTCCCTTTTGGGCTCCCCTCCTGGGTTGGATCATTTTGTCATGTAGTTCCTATAAATCTATATAGGATCTGTACGTTTAGACAAGATAGACTGTGGGATTGGTGTCCATACTGATTACAGACACCCCCACTGGGTATGCTCGCCTGTATACCAGCTAGCTCACTATGCCACTATGAACTCCTCTTACTAAGGAGAGAATAGTTCCTGGCAACTATCGAACATGACAACCCTGTCCCATCAGGGATCATGGAAACAGTACAGTACTTTTGGCTCAGTCACTCGTGCTCACTCTGTCTCAGAGAGATACACGGAATAAACGGCGGGGACGTTTTCAATAAGCATTTATTGACCCTGCGTCATTCTAGTGTAAAATAGGTGTGCCAAAACAATCTTAAGACAGAAACAGATATAAATGATTATAAGTATCAACAGAGTAAAAGGATGGTAGGTTTCTACCATAGTGCTAAAACAGTGAATCTAGGCAGGTATATAAATACATGACAATAATAATGCGTACTCCTATGATGCAACCCTAACTAGATGTACCTAAGTGTACCTAGCATGTATGTAGGTGTAGAGCCAAGAATCTCCCTAGGAAAGAGCCAACCCCATTACCTGGTGTGAGAGCATGAAGGACCCCGTCTTGGTCTTGAGATGGATACCCCGCAAGGTATGTCAGACCACTGCGTGCTCGAGTTTCTGCGTGCAGGAACCTCAGCTTCTCGCATCAGTGTGTCAGCATGGAAGTCTTTCTCCTCTGCCCGCCCCAGCAAAGATATGGTGTTTATATACCCAAAAAGGTACCCTAAAGGGTTCTTCCTTGCTGTGTCATGTCGGCCGAGAATGACGAAAGGGATGACCCTTATACATAGTTATTATGCAGAAGATAGTAATCTTGATGTGATTCTGAGAATCCTCATGTATAATAAATGAGGCTAGTTTTTGGGGAAAACCACACAACATTTATGCAGCACCTAACTAGGTAAAATGTTAATACCCAAAAACCGTTTTGTATTTCAATGGTAGGGAAAATGTAAGTGAAAGCTTAGGTGACTACCCAGGCTTATTTTGGGGTACATTACAAATCATAAAACCCACTCCTCATCCGACCAGATGATATGTTAAAAAGATACTGTCCTTCTAATCAATCATAAAACATTGTTAAAAATGTTCAGAATAGAAATTTCAAAAAGTCTATAAAAATGCCTAAAAACTCTATAATGTCTTTATATGTGATAAAATCCCTATAAGTTCTTTAAAATATGTTCATGTATATGGTTTAAGCAAATGAGAGCATTTGAAAGCCATGGTACTCAGTAATAGTGTAGAAGGAGAAAGAAAAACATTTTTTGTCTAAAATTCCAATTTCGGTTGGTTTGGAAAAAAGGGCTAATTCTTCCCAGCACACGGAGAGCCAAATGCCTATGTGTCCTGGGTGGGAGACGCAACATCACTGCGGTCCCTGTAACACCACATAGATGGGTCAATCAAAGATGATCTTCTTCAGTTCTCACAGCCAATGCTGGGGAAGCATAGGAACATCCAAAGCCTGTGTGCCTGTAGTAGAGCCGTTATCCAATCCAACAGGAGCTGAAGCATCCCATGGTGGCTCTAAGAATGCTGACATCAACATGGGAATACACTGGGGACACTGCAGTACGTGGGCTGTTAACGGGTCCAGAAATGAATCCACGTCCGGTGGCGCATCCGATGGAAGTGTTAGACAGAGATCCAACATACATTCTTGTCCACAGAACAAGCGGCGGAGAACAGGCAAAACACAATAAATCAAGACTGGTCAGAATGATAGGAACCAAGACTCACTTAGCTTCCAAGATGTGGCCAGATGGAGTACCATGCGATCACAGTAACGTTGCTCCAAGAGAGTTTTTTCTATCTCCTTGGAGACTGGGACGTCCATTGCGTAGCAGAAAAATTTAAATCAGGATTCCCACTACCAGTAGCAGGATTAGCGGACACCCTCCAAAAATGCTTTCAAATAAAGAGTATATAAAAGCTGGAATCACTCCGAAGCCTGTCTGAAAAGTGCTTAACAGTTCAGAACCTATGGTCTTAAATAGGTGTACTATACCCTTCGTATCAGACATGTTAAAAATATGCTGTACCATTTCCCCGAAATGGAAAGGGCAGTTAGTTAAAATCAGTGCCTGTATCTCAGCTGAGGACCTTGCAACCTGAAGATCAAACGTCTCTTGGGCTGAGGTTGAGCACAGCTTTCTGTAAAAGCATGGCTTTCATTCGGCTCAGAGTATCAAACCGTATAAAGGAAACATTCAATAAGGCTGTAACGGTGCCTCTATGACTGTGTGGGTCGGTGGAAACAATACTTTCATACAACAAGTAACCCTGGAACTTACTGTGACTAGGTATGCGATGCCTGGAAGCATCCCACAACAACCTTGATCATTCAGCATTAAGTGACGCCGTTTGAGAGCAGCTTGAAAACTCGATTAATCACAGCAGCTGGTGACCTTTTCATTATTTATTTTTTTAATATCTTTATTTGTTTTTTTCCAACAATTATCACCCCCTCAGCCCCACCCTCCCAGGTCAGACAAGTATACAGACGGCTTCATAAATCACATTAAATTATAACCTACAGTAACATTCTGTTCCATCATACAATTGAATATACTTCATAGTATACCAATACATATGACTTTGGGATTGACGCCATTCTACTACAGGAGTCCAAATCCTCAACCCCTTTTTACGCCATTTCCTGCCTTTCCGTTTATAAATGGCAGCCTCCAAATTAGAATTTGCTAGTAGCCTAGATAGCCACTGTTGAAAGGACGGTGCTATAGAATCCAACCATGCTGAGGCTATACACATTCTTAAAACCGCCATAGCAATAAAAATGAGTTCATGGCCTGTTCTGGGGTTACTAGGATCGGCGGCCCCTAATAGGATAACATCGCTAGACAGAGCTATATCACTTTGCAGTACTGCGGACAAGAATTTCTCTATGTTTTGCTTTAAGGATATTAATCCATCACATGTGGAAAAGATGTGTACACAATCAGCATTAAATAGCATACATCTTGGGCAGCATGTCCCCTTGCCTCTCCCCCATTTGGCAATTTTATCTGGCGTATAATATAAGAAAAAACAAGTTTTGTAAAACTGTGCTTGTAGTTTTGTGGACATGATAATTATTTGAGACATTGAATAAGCATAGTTAAATTCATCCATAGTAGTACCGATTTTTCCCTGCCATTTCTGTGAAGTTTTCTCCATATCATCAGGAAACAGTGCATTTATAAGGGAGTATATTCCCCCAATAGTGCTTTTTTTAGTGTGAATGAATGTTTCTATTATAGTTACTTTTTCAGGCAATACCCATCCCCCCACCTTTCGTAACAAAAAGTCTCTAATTTGAAGGTATTTAAAAAAGTCCCGCCAGTCCAATTGGTAATCTTTTTTATGTTCTTCAAAGGATTGTATCCCTGTAGGGGAGAAGAGGCAGCCTATCTGAGTTATTCCCACCTCATTCCATTTATGTAT
This sequence comes from Triturus cristatus, assembly GCF_964204655.1. NCBI lineage: Eukaryota > Metazoa > Chordata > Amphibia > Caudata > Salamandridae > Triturus > Triturus cristatus. The sequence continues at coordinate 404,716,523 of NC_140588.1, read as the reverse complement.
ACAGTTGTCTTTAAAAATTCCCGGCAGAATTGGGTTTTCCCTTAGGGGGGGTTTAAAACGATATTCACCCTATGCCCAGCATTCTTCTCACAGCCTTCCATACCTTAAACCCACTATAAAGTAATTTAAATGTAACTTTTTTATGGTAGCTATCGTGCAGATGTCGCCAGAGGCATCCCCAACTTTTACTGCCAAGAATTAGTTGAAAGATAGATGGCGTGCTGCCCCTGAGCGCCTCCTCTATCCCGATATTCTGTAATAGCTCACTACTATATAATAGCACGGATGCCCAGTAATATGCTTTTAAATTTGGGAGAGCTAATCCTCCTCTATCCTTGGGAAGGGTAAGAAGTTTATAAGCATACCGGGGTTGCGAGTACACCCAGATAAAACTTGAGAACATATGTCCTATGGATTTGAACCAATAAGCTGAAAATTCTAGACATATTGCTCTGAATAGATAAAGAATTTTAGGGAAGAAGACCATTTTCACGGCATTAACTCTACCAATAATAGAGAGATGTAGATTATCTAGGCGACGGAGATCTTTCTGCATTGAGCCCAACATTGGTTTTAAGTTTAGGTTCACCATATTCTCAAGATTAAATGATATGCAGACTCCTAAGTATATAGCCTTTTCTACCACTCGGGGATCGCTCATCTTGCTTTTATTGTTCAACACGATCTGCGTTTTCCCTTGGTTGAGTGCATATCCGGATACTAGTCCAAAATTGTTAGCCTCACTTTCAATAACAGTCATAGCTGTGTTAGGGTCTGCTGTGACAATAGCTATATCGTCGGCGTATGCCAAGGATTTGGTCGGATACTCCTGCGACAAAATAGGTGCTATTTTTCTATTTCCTTCTAGTCTGCGAATGAAGGGGTCGATATAGATCGCAAAAAGCAACGGTGAGCAAGGGCAGCCCTGTCGTGTTCCTCAGAATATGATCGACTCTTTAGTGAGGCTGCCATTCACCATTACCATGGCCCTGGGGTTGACGTACAGTTTTTGCACTGCCTGAATAAAGCCTTTTTTAATTCCAACTCTGGACATCGAAGCCCACAGAAATTGCCAGGAGACCCTATCAAAAGCCTTCTCAGCGTCAAGAAGAACCAATGCCATAGGGTCTCCTGCAACTTCCGTACTATCAAATAGGGTGACCACTCTCTGGATGTGGTTAATAGTCGATCTCCCTGGTACAAAACCATGCTGGCATTTAGCAATTACTTTATGGATAATAGTGTCAATTCGACTCGCCAGAACTTTCGAAAACATTTTTGAATCTGCATTAATAAGAGTAATAGGGTGGTATGAACCTAGCTGCTCTGGAGGTTTATTCTTCTTGGGAAAAATAACTATCTTTGCCCTACACCAGGAGTTTGGAGGCTGACCACCTTTAAAAATGTGTATAATTAAATCGAGTAAAATACTTTTGATTTGATCTAGAAAGACTACATAGAATTCCGAAGGAATACTATCCAGTCTGGTTGCTTTCCCTTTCAGTAGGTTATTAATTGTAGTTAAGATTTCTTCGATATTAGGTGCCTCTTCTAGAATAGTCTGATCTTCATCATCAAACGTGTCATTAACTCCACTATCTAAGTATCTTTCAATATTTGCTAGGTCACCCCTCCCCTCCTCCGTATACAAATCCCGATAAAATCTAATATGTTCTGGGTCGGATATTTGGCCTTCCACAGGGTCATGTATTTCACTTATCAAATTTGATGAAGCCTGTTGCCTCATACAGACAGCCAGCTGATGGCCAACTTGCTAATTTACCTCATACAGCATTCCTTTCTGTGATATTGCTTTTTTTACAGCTTTATCAGTAAAAATATTTGTGATTGCAGCCTTAGCGATTGCCACCTGGCTTTGCGTTTTTGTTATTTCTTCTACCCCTTTGTTCCCTCTAGTCACCCTTATCAATTCTTCTTCGGCCAGCCTATGGTTTTCCTGCAGTCCCCTCATAGATTGCCTAGCCAGTTTATTGACCTTTAGTGAATATTGCATTGTCTCTCCTCGCACCCCTGCCTTTAGGGTGTCCCACACAACTTCAATTGATACGCTCCCGATATTATCAATTATAAAGTTAGGGATCCACTCTCTCATGTGAGCACAATATTTGTCATCTAAAAGCAGGGACCTCTCAAAAGTCCAGAATCTAGGCGTTGTGCTTCCTGGTGTTATTTCTAAGGTGTAGATTAGAGGGTTATGGTCTGATAGGATTCAAGGCAGCTTCTCTATTTGAAATTTAGATTTAAGTGAATTAGACATCAATATGTAATCTATTCTTACATGGGTACGATGCGGGTTAGAAAAAAAGGTATACCCCGGATCATTAGAATTTGAAGTCTGCCAGCCATCCACTAGCCCATGCGTATAACACATATGTTTCAACACCTTGAACACTTTAGGTTTGCAGCTGATATATTGCCAGTCATCCTTCATAGACCAATCTTTGGGAAGGTTGATATTAAAATCCCCGCAAATCATTAAAGGTAGAGACCAGTGCGTGAGCTCGTTGGAGATCTCGTCAAAGACTGACGGATCATCACTATTGCGTCCATATATAGCGCAAAGTGTTATCTTTTGCCCCTTTCCATATTGGCTTTCTGTGACTGCCCAGTGGCCTCATTTATCAGCTTTAGAATGATTAAAAATATACCCGGAGCCCTTGGCTAGAATAGCAACCCCCCGCACCAGAGCCCCCTGTGATGTTGCACAAACCAACCTATACCCCAGTGTTTTTAAAATGTGTATTTGTGAGCCCTCTATGTGTGTTTCTTGTAAACAGAAAATATTTGTGCCCAAAGCTTGTAATCCTACCGCTACAATTTGCCTTTTTTTAATGTCGTTTAAACCACAGATATTTATGGATAGAACTCTTAACACCCCCATCTCATTAGCATGTATGATCCGGATGTTTGCTCTAAATTTTGAATAGCCCATTTAATACTCCGTATCTTGGTATTACCATCATACCAGTTTAACCTGTTGAGTTTTCTCTTACTTTTATTAACAAACTGTCTGACCCTCCACACTCCCCACCCTCCCCACGCTTTCCCCCCCCGCCACCCTCCACCACTTTTGGAGGTTACCTGGCCATCACCGGGCCAGGGGTGTGACATCCGTCAGGCAGAGCCCCGCGCGCCCGCTGAGGTTCCCCCCTGCGAAATGACCTTCTGTAGAGAGAAAAAGCCTCCTGCCAAGCTATTCACCAAGAAGAAAGGAAAAATTAAGAGAAGCAACAAGGGAAAAAAAACCAAAAAAAACACAACCCCCCTCTCTAAGGTTATTAGCATCTGATTCCTGTAATCAATACCACTATCTAGCTCACTTTATAGGGCCGAGGCAGCAGTATTTCTAATATAATAGACATTACATTCATTACTTGTGTCCCGAAAATTCCTCTAGATACTCTTTAGACTGGATTTCAGAGATAAAGCTACGTGTAGCCCCTTGATAAACAATTTTTAGTCTGGCCGGATTTTGAAGGTACACCATTGGCCCAAGTTTCTGAAATGGGTCAAAGAGCTGACTGAGTCTCCACCTGCGCTCAACTGTGCCATGTGCAAAGTCAGGTCTGGTAAAAAAAGTTATTCCATCGAAGGACCGCTAGGTCTAGCCAAATCATAGAGGGCTTGCCGGAGTAGGAAGTTACCGAAAAACAAAAGCATGGCCCAAGGATGTTGTTGTGACGTCGAGGTGCGTTTCACGGGAGACAGAGGGAACCTATGAGCTCTCTGAATTTCCTTGTCCCAATCCCAGGATTGTAGCTCTGGGAATGCTCCTTTAAGAAGCGTAATCATAAATTTCCTGAGGTCGTCTTTTTCAACGCTTTCTGGAATCCCAAGAAAACGGAGATTGTTACACCTCTGCCGGTTTTCCTGTTCCCTCAGCTTCCACATAAGGTCTTTAACCACACCCTCATGCTCATCATTCTATATTTTAAGCGTGGTAACATCCTTTTCTAGTTTTTCCGTTATTTCTTCCACCGAAGCCATTCGATCTACAATTTTGGCGGAGGTTTTGCCCACCTTCCTGACTGCCCCTTGTAATTTCTTTGCAGCCAGGTGAGATCTGCGACTATCTGCTTTGGCTTCTGCCTGGAAGCTCTTGATAGATTGCAGAATATCTGTCAGAGATTGCTCACTTCTTAGATCGCTGTGCTTTCCCATTTGGTCACTACTAGTGATTGTTTGATTACCACCGCAGGCAGCCGTGGAATTGGAAAATATCGTGAGCGGGGTATCATTATAATCCCACTTCAGATCTGTGGTGTCCTCTTTATCGGACAAGTCATAATTCTTTTTATGGCGGTCCCTGCTTTTCTTCTTTTGTAGTTTTTTTAAGGCATGTTCATCTTTCAGAGGGTCGATATTAGAGCTGCTATACCACTTGCTCTTTTCCTCCCCGCTTGACAAAGAAATGCTAATCTCTGAGAGCTCCGATTTCTCTGTGAGAGAGTAGAACTTGTCCTGGTTATCGGGCGTTTTCAGTATGTATTCTTGCCGTATATTGCTAGAGGCTTCCAATGTTAGTACAGCATTTAGAGATTCTTCCGACATATTTGTGCTGCCACTTGGGGTACTGCTGTTGTCCTTTTCAAATGATAGGACAAGTTTGCAACTGAACTGTTACAGGGCCCGTGAAGCATAATATCCTGGTCTTAGAAATAGGAGTCTCTAGTTGGCAGAGGTAGGTACCTTTGTCCAAATAGGGATCCTTGCTTCTAGTCAGGGTAAGGGGGATCCACACTTTATATAACCCCTGCTCACCCCTTGGTAGCTTGGCACGAGCAGGCAGGCCTATCCCAAAGGCAATGTGTAAAGTATTTGTATGCAAAACCCACAGCAACACAGTAATAACACCACAAATGGACACCACACCAGTTTAGGAAAAATAAAGTATCTTTATCTAAACTCAGACCAAAACGACAACAATTCAACATACAAGTATTAAGAAAAATCGCTTTCAAAAGGTTTGACAACTGAGTCCAAAGAAAACAATGGATGCGTGATTTATTGTAAAATACCTGTCGTTGCAACAAAATTCACCAAGCCAAACAGCCACAGTGATGGGAAGCGTAGAAAAACAAAGAGATGCCTTGTTTCCTGAGACCTTCGAGGATACAATGCGACAGTTCTGCTGTACACAGGGGGGCGATGCGTCAGGTCTGGTCTGTAGGAGGAAGCGATGCGTCGATTCTGAGACGACTCCAATCCGCAGGTGATGAGTTGGGGAAAACTTGACTCACAGGGACGATGCATGGAAATTCGGGATGCAGCGGTGTCAAGCGGCGCTGTGTCAATTTTTTCAGCTGTGATCCCTCGATCCCTCGATGCGTCGACTCTTGCATCGACGACAGGCAGCGGTGCGATGATGTAGGGAGATTCTTCTTGCACCATGGTGTTGTATTGGGAAACTGTCGTAAGAAGAGCGATGCGTTGATTTCCTTGTAGTTGCGTTGCTTTTCCAGCTCCCAACAGCAGAAACAACCTCTAGAGGCCTAAGACAGTCACAGTTGCCTTCTGGCAGGTCAGAACTCCCAGAAAGGAAGTTCAGGGGAGCTGGGGAGTAAAGTCTTTGTGTTCCTAAGACTTCAAAACAGGAGGCAGGCTCTACTCAAGTCCTTGGAGACTTTCCTCAAGCAAGGGACACAGCAGACAACAAAGTCCTTCTCCTTTCCTTGGCAGAAACACCAACTGCAGGCCAACCCCAGACACACAGCAGGGGCAGTACTTCTCCTCAATTTCTCTAGCTCTTCTCTTTGGCAAAGGTTCCTCTGGATTCCAGAAGGGGTCTGGGCCCCTCTTTTTATACAGAAAAATACTTTGTTCTCTGAAGGCAGAGAGAGCCTGTACCCAGCCAAAGCCAGTTCTGTCCTCACTGGTGCAGCTTCCTGGCAGAGGACCAGCATTGTGGAAGGCAGGCCAGGCCCATTCAGGTGAAAGGAAATCTCCTTCCCCTACTCTAAATGCAGCCCAGGTCTATTCAGGCTCTGGAACCACTGCACCTCTCCAGCCCCTGTCACACTAAAGCCAGACAGTCAATACACATCCTGGCAGAAGCACACTGGATGGCTAAGCAAGAAAATACCTACTTTCTAAAAGTGTTTTTTTAAAACACAGAATGCAAAAAAAACCCTCACTAAAAGATGCATTTTAACATTCTGAGTTCAGGTACATTAAACTTTATTTCTCCACCTTGTTCCCATGGAAAGTTATAGTTATAAGAAGTTACAAATAAACTCCCATTCTGTCCTACAGGGCAAGATAGCCTTTCAATAGTGAAAAATGAAATTGGCAGTATTTCTCTATCAGGACTTGCTACACATACCAGTACATGTCCTACCTTTCACATACACTGCACCCTGGCCAGGGAGGAACTGTGGGCCTACTATAGGGGTGCCCTACATGTAAAAAAGGGAAGGTTGGGGCCTGGCAAGTGGGTACACTTGCCAGGTCGACATGGCAGTTTGCAAAATGCGCACAGACACTTCGCTGGCAGGTCTGAGTTAGCTTTTGAGGGCTACTCATGTGGGTGGCACAATCAGTGCTGCAGTCCCACTAGTAGCATTTTATTTACAGTCCCTGGCACGCTAATGGCACTTTACTAGGGGCTTACCAGCAATATGCCAATCAGGGAGAACCAATTGTAACAACAATATCTACAGGGAGCACTTGCACTTTGACACTAATCAGAAGTCGCAAAGTGCCCAAAGCATCTAAGCCAGCAAAAGCAAAATCCAGCACAGCATCAAAAATACCGGAGGACGAGGCAAAAAGTGAGGGGAAACCACGCCAAAGATGCAAAGTCTAACACCTGGCAAATGGATGATTCACTCAAAGAATTCTCATAGTCTGTACCACTGAGAAACACTTCAGTGTCCCCGTTCCTTCATCTAAATCTATACGGAAATTCCCAAGATTCATGGATGAATTCCCTACCCATTGCTTCAAACCTGCCTGCCTGGTGGTGTTCTAGGCAATATTGAAACTGGAAAGTTGTTACTGGCAATGTTATATGGCCATGAATTAAACATTCTGTTGACGTTGACTCTGCCACGGTGAAAGGTAATTGGTCTAATTTTTAAATGTGCAGCATTGTATATTTCTCATCCCTTTGTGCCATTGCTGTCTGCTTTTCAGTCAAATTCTATGCAGAGAACAGAGACATACTGTTGGTATATCGCAAGGGCACATAACCAGAGCACATTGATTGTAGCATCCAGCTTAATGACACAATAGAACGTAACTGTGATTGTTTGTGTTGTAAGATCGACAGATCCTGTTCCATTATATCTATAGCAGAAGGTACAATGTTGCCCAGTGACTTAATCCTGGATGTTAGTGTGGTCATGTCATTGTCAACCACAGCCAATGCCTTTTCTAAGTTAATTCTGTCAACTTCACGCAATCTCTCCACAGCTTCCTGTTGAGAGATTTTCCAAATTTCATCATAAACAGTGCATAGAAAACATTTCTGACGTGGCTTTTGTGGACCTAGCAAAAAATCTCTACGATCCATGTCATCTGAGAATAAGGACAAGTGTTGTTTCAAATGTGACAGTGTCGAGGTTCTTAGCCAATCTAGGCATAACTTCCCAACACTGTATGATGTCATCACCCCGGATGTTCTCGTTGTACATAGCATAAGTGGAGAGGTGTGGCTCACTGGTTAGAGGTGGCAGATCCGTAAGCAGAGAATCGGCCAGGGACCAGGGTTCAATTCCCGACGCGGCAGGGTCGTGGACCAGGGTCAAAACGGACTTGATAATTCACCCCTCGGTACCTACTCTAACCAGGAACACACTCGGCAACTCTGGGCATTAAGCTTGCCTCATCTCTACAACGGCCCCCCACAGACGCCGGGGATGCCTGGTTTCACCTTGGAGATACCCTGAAAGGGACCATCTCACAGGAATAGCCAGGACGGGTTCCCCAGTGGTCTATAGCGCCGGGACACTTCCGAGTAGCTGTGCGCTGTATAAATGAAAATAACAACAACAACAATAACAATAAGTCCGGCCTATGGATACTAAACCCTTTGGTGGTACCCATGAATCTTGACTGACACTTATTTGTGTCTATAGGCCAAACTAACCATCCCTTCGAATTGGGGTCTGTTGAATTGTATGAAACTCCATGTATGATGACATCAAGTGTACCCTCACCATTTTCTGTATAGTTTTGCCATCCCTCCAATTGTGAAAGTGAGGGAATACGAGGTGTGTTCAAGTCCTTAATCTTGGCCAACCCAAGACAGGAAGTCTGCTGCACAGTGTCGTTCAGGAAAATAATGTGCTGTGGTATGAGGAATGCTCTAAATTGTGCCTCAGTTCCCTGAACGTGCCATTCCTTAGAATCACAGACAGATTTTATGTCTATAGTTTCTCTCCATAAGTCGCAACAATTTGAATTTTTGCTGACCCTATATTGGCTTTGAAGAAGACCGAGACCTCATCTCTCATATTGGATATCACTCCTTCATTTAAAAAATGTTTCCTATCTAGAATCCACCTTATTGTACCCCTCTTATCCTGGAGCCTCAAGGAGAAAAGCACCACTGAATGATCTGAAGGAATAGCAGGCAGATGTGTAATCCCTTCAACCCCCATCAGCAACTCTCGATCCATTAAAAAGTAATCAATGCGAGAATGGTGACCGTACTTCTTACTAAAGAAAGTAAAGTCCTTCTTATCTCCCATTTTATTTCTCCAAATGTCCACTAAGTTTAATTCTTGGATCAGAGTGTTAAGTACTAACGTTGTTTTGGGTAAAATAACATATTTAGCTTTGAAGGTTCTATCCAACTCTTTACTTTGAACTATGTTGAAGTCCCCTCCAATTATCACGGGGGCATTAGTTAACAATAAACATGATTCCACTTTAATTAGTGCATCTGGATTGTCCTCGTTTGGCCCATAGTAACTAGCACAAACTATTGGCATTCCTTGTATCCTCATCTTAACTAGTACCCATCTCCCAGAGGGGTCTGTCTGATAACTCTCCAATTTAATACCACAGTTACTTCATGTAATAACAGCCACCCCCTCGTACTGCCTCTCTGATCTGAACAAGCGACATCCTGAACCCAGGCACACTTATTGAATGCGTTTTTGCATTCACTTTTTCTAGGTGAGTTTCTTGTAATAAGATAGCACTGGCCCCCGTTTTCTTAAGAAATTCCATAGTTCGGGCCAGTTTTCTCATGGACCTCAAGCCATTTACGTTCCAGGACATAAATTGTACCAAATTTTTACTTATTTATCATATGTTGACACCCGCTTCCTAACCACCCTCTCAAATTTAAACCTATTCTGCGCACCACCATATTTAGAAGGCTATAAAGTTAATGAATTTTGTTGGAATCAAACAACTATAGGACAGAATAAGGACACTATTTTTTTTCTCCCACATGCTCCCAACCCCTCATGCCCCCTCCCACCACTCCCCTTGGGGAATCCCCCTCCCTATCTCTTGGGCAAGAAACGCCTTCGAGATGCCCCTGTGCTAGTGAAAGGCAAATCCTTACAATAAACCAAGTACCAAATACCAAATGTGTTAGTGCGTGTTACGTGTGATTAAATGGCAAGGTAGCTAAAATGCATACCTACATACCTACATACAACTATTCCTTTAATCTTCTATATACATTCCTGATCTCTATTCTGAGCCTTCCATCTGCTTCAGCAAAGAATCTACCTCCTCCGGGTCTCTGATAGTATACATTTTGTTTCGCCACATTATCTTCAACATGGCAGGAAACTTCATGTGCACCTGGGCCCCCTTAGAACGCAATTCGTTCATTTTTGTGCCTAATGTCCACTGCCTGTGAGACCGGATTTGATAGGTGAAATCCCCAAACTGCAACAACCGTTCTTTCAGTGCTCGCCCCAGCACAAGCTCCTTAATTGAGAAAGTGAGGAAATGTATTAATATCTTCCTTGGGGCATTCCTACCTGAATGTAGCCTATAAGGATCTCTATGGACCCTTCGGAGCTCTCTTTCCCAGTCAATGTCCGTCCTGTCCTGAAACAATTCTCCCAGCAGCTTACATACAAATACTTTAATGTCCAAGCCTTGCGCATTTTTAGAGACACCCAAGAGACAGACGTTATTCCACCTAGCCTGCAATTCAAGTCTTTCCAAATCATCTTGTAAAATCTTATTTTGTTCTTTGAGCCCCACTATTTCTCTGGAGTTTGCTGCAGTAGCCATCTCCAATGTCTTCACCTCCTCCTCCAATACTGCAGTGCGTTGGGCTATTCCATCTAGCTTCTGCTCAAGTATCCCACATTTCTCTTGGAGATCCTTCTGATTATGTTCAGAGGTCAAACTTGACCAGGATATCTTGCCTCAGACTATATAATAAGTCTGCCACCTGAGTCCCTGAAGAAGATTCTTCCTGCCAACTATGGTCCATCCTAGGGCTCTCATCATTGCTCAGAGACGCTTTGTTACCTTTTTTATTCTTAACCACCCCTCCCTTTTGGGTTGTTCGTGTTCTGGGCGTTGGTGTACTGGATGTACCATCTTCTTGGTTATCTACTAGAGGGGAAAAGCGATTCTCCAACCTCAGTGGATCACTCCGATTTAACTGAGCCGTCACACTCTGGGAACCCCCGGTACCCCCCTCCACCCCTACCGATCCTGCAACCTGTTCCATAATTTTGAAATAGGATCTAAGGGAGGGGGAGGTTTAGGAAGAGAGCATGCTTCTCTTGACCCACACCTTTTTGCTCTGCCTCCTCAAGTAGCTTTTTTAACAGGAGTTACAGCTTGAGGTGCGTTGGATAAGTTTGCTCTTCCAGCTGCACTCTTCTTTTCAGGGGCACAGCGTAGAAGGTATCTACTCCTTACTGGTGCAAGTTGCTCCCCCCTGCCCTCATCTACAGTGACCACAGGGGCCTTCACCGCCTCAATATTTTCCTGATTTATCAGAGTGCCCCCAATGCCGCTTAGTGACCCCGTATTTTCAAGGCATAGGACACTCATGCTGAAGGGTAAGTCTCAAGGGGGGGATCTCTTTCCATCCACCCCCGCTTAACTTTGGGGCTAGGGCTGTATCTTCGAGCCGGACGCTCAGGCACTTCTGCTAGAGAAAATATTGTTCCCATGGCATCTCCTATGGACACCCCGGTAGCTAATGCTAAGTCTGTACTCCTACCGCCCTTCACCTGCTGTATAAAAAGCCCACAGGATTCTATTGGGGCTGCCCCCATTTACTTTGAAGCCTCGTAGTCGCTGCCGAGACCTCCTCAGGAACACAGCCGCCTGGCTCCAACACCCTTGGGGGCGGAGCCGCGTCTTGTGGCCGCAGTATAGACAGCGTCTAAGCCCATACACAATATTACCGTTAGATGCTGGATGCGTTGCGGATATGCCCAGGATCAGTTGTGGTCAGTAACCGTTCTTGCCACCTCGCCTCACCTCGCAAAAATCGCCTTCGATCATTGGCTTTGCCTCATCGCTGCACGGAGGTTCTCCCAACCGGTGTTAACCAGCCGCCATGTTCCCCGGTCACATGAATCAAAAGTAAAGAGCAGGAGCTTCAAAAGGCATCACTGGAGGGCTCTAGTAAGGGTGCCTTGCTGATCAAAGAATTGGAACAGCTTCAAGCAGAATATCAAGGGGCCCTTGATAAGACGTTGTCAGATAGATGGAAGGTTAGCAAATTGCAACATTTTTCATACGGGGAGAAGAGCGGTTCACTCCTTGCTTGGAAAAGCTAAAGTAGACAAAGCTCGTAACACAATAGTCAGTTTAAGAGAGAGTATAACAAGTGACATAGTAGATACCAACATAAAAATTGGTTTGGAAGTCTGCAGACATATGAGTCAACTGTATAAGGAGGATATTTCTCCTAGGAGAGAGAATAAGAGGGTCTTTTAAAGAACACCGAACTCCCAAATTTAGGTGAAGATCAGAAGACGACTTTAATGTCTGAGATAACGGAGGAGGAAGTCCGAGCTCAGCTGAGAAAGATGGCTAGAGGGAAGGTGGTGGGGTCAGACGGCCTTCCAGTTGAGATATATCTTAGCCTTCTAGCTAGCATAATACCAGTTTTAAAAGAACTTTTCAATGATTATTGATGGAAGGGGAAGACCCCCGCTGTCCTGGGCTGAAGCAACGGTAACCCTAATCTTGAAACCCAACAAAGATACCCTTGTGGTAGATTCTTATAGGCCAATATCGCTGTTGAATACCGACTACAAGGTTTTCTCAGGGATATTGGCCGCTAGGGTGGCTAAGATCATAAAAAGCGTTATACATCGAGATCAGAGAGGTTTTATCCCCGGGAGGCAGCTCAACGAAATAACCTTCGGAATGCTTGGGGTAGTCGATTTGGCAGAAACTTATAATTTACCTGTAACGGTTGTGGCAGTGGATGCCGCTGAGGCCTTTGACCAAGTTCACTGGCCTTATCTTTGGGAGGCCCTGGATTTCCTGACAACATAATAAAGGCAGTTCAACTTTTATACCGATTACCTAGAGCAAGGGTTCTAGTAAATGGGGAGTTAACGGATTGGCTCAATATAATGCGGGGAACTAGACAGGGGTGCCCTCTGTCCCCGCTTTTATTCAGTCTTTATATCGAACCTTTAGCGGCTTGGATTAGAAAGGACGATTTCATTGTTCCGTTTAGATATGCAAACTTGGAGGCAAAACTAGCCTTATATGCCAACGATCTCATACTGTATACGCTAAACCTTGAGAGGGCTAGCCCTAATTAAATGGCTAAAGCGGAATCTTTTGGGAAGATATCAGGGTACAAGGTAAATAGGGATAAGGCAGAAATTATGGAATGGAATCAGTCAAAACAAACTTTGGGGGCAAAATTACATATGCGTTATCTGGGTTTCATAATTACGCAGAAATTAGCGGAAGTGACCACTGTCAACTGAAGAAGATTAGTCAGGAGGTAGGGAGAGTGCTGGTCAGGTGGGCAAACCTTCCCCTAAATTTGTATGGTAGGGTAAATCTTATTAAAATGATTGTTCTGCTTAAGGTCACTTTTCTTTTTATTCTATACCCCTATTATTTGATAGAGGAGAGATTGCTAAACTACAAGGAAAGATAGGCAGCTTAATTTGGGCCTCGAAGGGCGCCCGTATATCCTGGAAAAAATTAAGGAGGAGGTTGGAGAAGGGTGGGTTTGCACTTCCCGATTTGATGATATATGGGCATGCTTTTTACTTTAAGAATTGTCGGATGCTGTTAAATAAAGCTGATGGCTCAGCAATAGGAACTTTTTTGGTGGCAATGCTCGGTGAGCTGAGGGAGGGGCAAGATCAGTTTCTATTTAAGTATGGGACCCGAAGTTTAAAAAAAGTGAGATTGAAGATTTTGTTGGGGGCATTGAGAGCATGGGTCTTTATCCGGAAAAAACTCGTAATAGCATACTACTCCTCTAGGGCCCCGATATGGGAATCACCAGGAACCCCGGAGTGCTTAAAAGACTCGCTCTTCTTTCCACTGAAGAATGCAGGGATTTCCCGATGGGGAGATCTGAATTTGGGAACTGAGTTAGTTAGCTGGGAAACTTTGAGTCTATGTACAGGGGGTCAATTAACTAGATTCAAGTATTATCAAGTCTCCGCGTGGTGGGCACGTCAAGATTGGAATGAGAAGGAAGATGATACCTGGCTGGATCAAGCAGCAAAATTCGGTACTGTTAAGAAGGAGGTTGCCTTGTGGTATCGTATTTTGGTAGAGGCGGAAGATGAACTGGATGAAGACATTCAAAAGCTCTGGGGAGATGCCTTGGTAAACTTAAATCTCAGCGAGGCTTGGTTGGGTTCGTTTGCAATGCTTCGGGAGACAGTTAAACCCGCCTTTCTTAGACGTAACCACCTTTTTACTGTTTACAGGGTGTATTGGTCCCCAGCAAAATTATCAAAATTTTCAGGAACACACTATTCATGCCCAAGATAAAGGGATCCCTCAGCAGATGACCTCCATATGTTTTTAATGTGTCCTGAGATCACAAATTTTTGGACTAAAGTTTGTAAATTCTTAACAGAAGTAACAGGCTTACAGGTGAGGGTAAGTCCTTTACTTGTATTTTTTGGAATATGTCAAGATAGTGCCACCTGTCCTAATAAGCCGGTTGCAAGATTTATCTTTTATGTGATCTTATTGGGGAGACTGTAGATCTGTAGATCATGGAAATCATGTGCTCCACCTCCTTTTCTAGAGTGTAAAAAGAATATTATATCCATAAGTCAACAGGATATAGCATGTGATCCCAGTAGTCGGAAAAAAGTATGGGCTAAGCTGGTTGATTGGATTAAAAAACCTGGGGTCCAATGATTAAGCCAATGAATTGCTGTTGGTCCTGGTCCCTTCTTTGCTACGGGCACACCAGTGAAGGGCGGAAATGGAAGCAGCTATGTATCCTAGGGTGGAATGACTCCATCCCTGCCTGGTATATCAGCAATGGGAAGGGAGTATTGCCAACAAGAGAATTGGCAGAATGAGGACACACAACAAAAAAAAAAGGAACTGGAATTGCTGTAATGTTCACATCGGACACGTCTCTCTGTTCACCATGAGATGACGTATGAGGTTTCAGAACCAAGTTCACATCGGATACTGCAGAGTGTTCAGGGAGATACTGTCTATTCACAAGCAAGAAAAAGATAGTTACTAAACCGATCCAGAACAGTAAGAACAATATTCCAGTGATTATCCAGAGCTGTAGCCATGGTTCTACTAGGTATGTCTTTTTCAGAAATATTTTAAAATCATGAAGCTGTTATTTTCTGGAAACTGGAGCTGGCGGCAACTCAGGTTCACTTGGATCCAGAGAAAATGTGTTTAAATCTTTGGTAGCTCAGCAGGTTTTGTTGAACTGGCAGTTGTCTCCTGGAGAGGCATATTGATGTAGATGTTGGTGGTAGGCTGAATTGATATCTGTGTTTCATTTGTGTTTTGATGTCCAATTTCAATAGGAACGAGTTCCATTTAATTGTTGGTGACTCCATTACTACGCATAGAAGATCTTCTTTCTGTCTGAACCTCCTGTATGGCAGCAAGAGGAGATCGGCGGCTACCCAGAAGCTCACGAGGCCTGCTATTCAGTATCGGCCACATAGTGTGGTTTGATCAGATCAATAGAAACAAATCTCTTTTCTTTCTTGCCAGCAAGAGGGGGGAATAGAACTGTTCTTGTTCCTTCAACAGCCAGGACAGGTACAGGCATTCTGTATAATGGCACAAATTCTTTCTTTTCCACAATCTTTACTCTGACCAGATCCCCGACTTTTGGGATCCAGGCAGGCCTTGCCGTTACTGTTTTTACTTCCCCAGTGGCAGTGCCTTTTATTTGGACTTTGCTTTGTAGGGCCCAGAATTCATTGAGGTCCTGTAAAACAGCCAAACGTTTATTGATGTCAAAGGGTACTAGTAAGCCCCATCAGATTGTTAGGGGCCACAGTGGCCCAAATAGACACAAGTGAGAGGTCTGTCTGACATTAGTAGTGGTGTTGGCACTGGACATGCTACAGTGGAACCCTTCATCTGCTGACAGATGTTGCACTTATGGACAGATGCTTTTGTCTGTTTTGTTAAACCTGGCTACCAGTAGTGTTGTTTCAGTAGTGAAACTGTCACAGTAATCCCTGCGTGTGCAGAACCCAGACCCTCGTGAGCACGTAGAATTAAACCTAATCTGTGATCCATGTTTGGTATTACTCTATCCCCCACTCTTGGAATTTGAACATACAGAATATTTTTTGCATCTAACTTGTAGGAATACTTGAGTGGAAAGCCTTTTGGCATGGCTGAGCTGTTTTTGCGTGAAGCAATGACAGCTACCATAATGTCTCTGTCTATTCTCGTGCTAGAACCAGTGATTGCAGCTACTGCAGCAGTTGTCACTGTCACCTTGGCAGCTTCACCAGCTAATAAATTCCCTTCAACGTGAACGCCATCACGTTGATGACTCAGCGTGTGTATCACGTGAGCTCTTGGCAAGTCATTTTTGAGCTCTGACACTTGTTCACAAAGCTAATTTGTGCTTTATTGTGCAACCTTTTGAGTCTTTAAACCCATTCTGACCCAAGTAGTGAACATATTCATTGTGAGACTGGACAGAGTAAAATGAATCGTACACTATAAGTGTGGGGAATTAATGATCCGTATTTATAAGTGACAGTAATTCTGCCAGCTGTGCCATAAAGTCTCCTAGAGACTGTGTTTTCGTACTTTTAGGATGGAACTTGCCTTCCTGCATACGTCCTTTTACAATCGCACAAGCTGCGCTGTATTGCTGTTTACTTCCTCTGGCAGGCTGAGCAGAACCGTCAGTGTAAATAATGTATTCAAACTGATCCAGAGGCATTATTTCATTCGGAGAGGATATTCTTGTTCATATTGCAGGAATGCTTCTGTTTTTAGTGTAAAATCAAATTTGTAGTCTACATCTGTTGCAGAGAGAGAATTAGCCTATTGTAGTCATCATGAATTTAGCGCTTTTGCGTTTGGAATGCTAGCTTTTGTAACAGCTACTGGAGTTACGACAATTATTCATTTCCCCTGTGCCAGTGCTCTTACTCTCACTACCGCTATCGGTACTGCTGTCAGAATTTTCTCAGTAGAAGCAAAACACAGTTCAGAGTTTGTGTACAAGTGTGATTTCTATGCTATGGGTACCGTTTCGCCTTCATTGAAGGTGAAGGAAGTATACCTAGATTGACCAGTGATGACACGGACCACCACATTTGTAGTGTTTACACGTGTGTGTAGGTGTTTGGAAGCTATCTTGTCAGCTTGTAAGGAACTAAAGATATCCGTGTGTTTCTGTGTCCAATGTCTAGTTGAAAAATCTGGTCTTGTAGAAAGTTTAACTTTTTCTGCGTAACCCAAAAAGTATGTTCTGCCAAAATTTAGGAATGCCAATATGCATTGTATATGTTTCAGAGTTTTTGGAGGTTGGTGCAGCGCACATTTGTCTAAAACGTTACCTGCTATGTTTTCCCTTCACTTGATAACTTGTATCCCAAAAATAGGACATTGAGGTGGGATATTTTTGATCCTTTGAAGTTTAATTTGTAGCCCTCAGAGGTGAATCTCAAAATTATGTCGCTCACCGTCGTCAAGTGATCCAATAATTCATCATCAGTCACAACGCCTTCTCATCAAAAATTTGAAGTAACTCTGTCACCCTAGCTGAGAACAACCCAGAGCTATTATTATACCCTTGGGGCAGTCAACAGAATTGACGTTGAGAGCCGAGGGCTAAGAATGCTGTCAAATATCTGCTTTCAGGTGCTATATTTTGGCAGACAATTCCATTTGAGATATCTAGTGTTGTTTTTATTTTTTCGCACAATGTTATTCATTAATGCTGCACTGTGTGCATTCTGTACTGCAAATGTCTTTGTGCATGTATTCAAATGTCTCCAGTGTAAAACTAGGTATGAATTGTCAGGCTTCACTACGGGAAACAAATGATTATTCATTGAAAAGGTGTAATTCTCTATTACACCTTGGTATTCAAGTTGATCTAAGATTTCCCTGACTTGTTTTGTCGCTTCTTGTTTTATTGGGTACTGTCTCTGTGGAATTGGAGTAGTTTTTACTGAGATTACGTTGTGAGGTGACTCAGTATCCCACCCTACATGGTTGCGATATAATGCTGGACTAAGTGCTACCGCTCACTCCTGCGCGTATGAATGTTTTAGTGATACTGGAACAAGGTCGGAAAAAGATGGTAAAAATCACTCTTTTTCCCTTTGGCCACTCCATAACAATTTCAGGCGGCCAATCTTTTTCAGCCAAAAGGATATTATATCCATAAGTCAGGTTCTCCCAAAAGAGACCTTTAATTTTTCTGGGTTTGTCCCCCTTCATTTGGAGAGTTATTTCATATAACGGGTGTGGGACACTTACCCTAGTACAAGGTGTCTCCACCGTAATATGTTCATTCAATGTCGCTGTCACCAGAAATTCCATCAGGTCTGGCGAACTTTTGTTACTTCTGCCGCTCTGTCTAGTAATGTCAGAGCCCATTCCCCGTTCAGAAGTTGAGTCCTCATTATCCTTGGCATTTCTTACTTTAAGACCAGCTACTTTCTTCTTTTTAAATTGAGGTTTTGATTTTGGTTTATCTTTTCAAGTTCAAGTTCAAATTTATTGTTTGATTACTAAAAACCATAACAAAAAATTAAAACCATGTGACTCATGAATACATATACAAAGATTTAAAAGGAAGCAGAAAAAGAACCCAAGTTAGTGCAGGAACAGTGCGATAATCTTGTTATAAAAGTGGGTTGAAATTAAAAATTGAACGAATGTGCATTTGTCTTTTACGGCTCAGGCTTATTAAATAACATAACTGTCACGGAGTGATTTTAAGAAAATCTAAAAAAACTGACAAATAAATATGGCAGCTGGTTTTAAAATTCTGAAAACAGTGTCAGTGACGGCCTGGCGGAGGGAGCCAGTGCCCGCTAGAGTTTTTATTACAAAGAGATGACAAGGCCAACCGGCGGAAGAATTGCTGCCTTCTCTTTCCCCAGCACTTTAGCATCTCTGATGACAAATTTGGTGAACCGAATGTTCAACTTTGTATTTTCTTGATTCATAGCTGCTATTATGGCCTGGCGACATGTGCGAGCTCCTAGTTCGTTCCACTCCACTCGCAATAAAGTCCTTCTGTCATTTAGCAAAGCTGGGCATGCGCAGGCTATGTGGTCCAAGCTTTCGGAGTGGTAGTCGTATTCCCTGCATTCGATGTTGAGACTGAGTTTCCACCATTGCGGCAAATACTTTAAAAAGGGCCACTCGCCTAGCCTTAGGGCCATGAACTTAACCTTCCAAAAGAGGGAGTATGTGTTTGATAAGTAGGATGACTCAACCCCTCGTTTAGAATCGGAGACAACAGCCCAGGCATGTTTTCTTCTGGATAGTTTTGCCCTGTCGGAGTGGAAAGACCAGAGCCGAATGCTTTGCTTGATTACTGTCTTCAATGCCTGTCATGGTGGGTTTGTTCCCCAATATTCCGTGACTCCGAGTAGCTGCAGAGAGCGGACCAAGTGTTGCCGATATTTTTGGCTAATGCGCTGGTTGATATTTCATTCCAGAGTTTGGACTCAAGGCTGCCATCCCGGAAGTTGCACAGTCTATTGCAGAGCTTGATAAAAGCACCGGCCTTGACGCCGTTGTGGTCTAACAGGCCGAGTTCTAATCTGACCTGTGCCAGAGAAGAAGACCTCGGCAGGCGCCATGCTCACTTAAAGATTCTGGTGGTTGATTCATTTAATAAGGTGTTTGTTGAGCCCATCATAAAATTGTGTCCATATGATAAGGAATTGGTGATCTTGGCCTTCATCACCTTGAGCAGAGGAGTTAGGCTTGGCCCTAGTAAATATTTTGAAAGTTTTGCCGACGCAACCTCAAGCGACAAAGCTTTAGCCTTGATGGCCTCTTTTTGTTTGACGAAGGAACCTCTGGGGTCAAGGAAAATTCTCAAATATTTATAGTGTGGCACTGTATCGATGCTTTTATTGTTGAAAAACCACCAGCTTTTCCGCTGCTTCTGTTTGCTGAAATGAATTATTTTTTGTTTTGGACAGATTCAATTCAAGAGCATTGTCAAGTGTGTAGGGAAGGAGTTTGTCAAGAAGCCTCTGCAGGCCTACCTTTGTGTGGCTCAGTAGCACAAGATCGTCAGCATATAACAGATTGCTGATGCAGGTTCCATCCAGTTGGGGCTGGTGGGAGTTAACCTTGTCAAGTATGGAAGATAGGTCCGAGATAAACAGGTTAAAAAGAAGGGGCGCCAAGACGCTGCCTTGTTTGACACCGCTTCCTATTTGGATCTTTTTTTAAACATGGGACCCGTCGCCCAACTTTATCCTTATCCAGGTCTGTGTGTGGAGTTGGATTATGGCTTGTAAGAGGGCGGGGGATATACCCCAGCAGTCTAGTTTGTGCCATAGGCGGCCGCATGGCACCCGCCTTGAATTCGACGAAGCAGCAATATAGCTGCATACGACAAACGTCTGCCTTCTCCATCAAAACAGTTAATGTCAATAGGTTGCTGGTTGCGCCTGAATTAGCTACGAAGCCGGTCTGGTTGAAGGGGAGACGCTGTGTTGATTCAGCCCAGGTTGACAGTTCTTCTAGTAAAATGCTGGCATAGTATTTAGATTCGATATCAAGAAGGGCTATCATTCTGTAATTTTTTGGATCGTCTCTTTTACCACTTTTGTAGATGGGATGAATGATGGCACCTTTCCAGGAATCCGGGATGTGGTCATTGAGCCTGCAATGTAGGAACAGTGGTGCAAGGAGACCTGACCACAGCATTTCGTCTGACTTGAACAGGCCCTGAGGTAGACCGTTTGGGCCGTCTGACCTGCCTTTCCTAATTGTCCTGGCAATGTTGTTTATTATATATGTTCTCTGAAGTGATTAAATAGAAATTCAGTCCAGTCGTCAGCACTTATGTTTGGACTGCTTTGTCCTCTACCTCCTAATGGGCCACTGTTCACAAGGGACCAAAATAACTTTGTATTGGACCTTTTGCTGGCGTAGACTAACTTCGACCAGAACTGATCTGGCGCGTATTGTTTGTCTCTCTGCACGGATGTCTTAAAAGCTTTTTGAGCTTGCTTGTAGTGGTTGAATAAAATTAAGTTTCCCGTGCTTTTTCTGGCCCACTGTAGGGAGCATTTCTTAGTGATCTTAACGTTTTTGTTGCTGGTGAAATGCGAGGTTGTGGTGGATCTTCCTGTGGATAAGACTTTGATGGAAATTCATTTAATAAACTGTTCACTAGTGCTTCCCAACCGTCGATAATAGGCACATTTGTTGCACATTGTAAACGTAGGAGATGACAGCATTTCTCCATGGCAGTGGGGGCAGTGCTGGACGACCATTTCATTTGCCTTAGATTCTCCGAGTGGCTGTATGATGTCGTGTGAGCAAGTGCGTGATGGCGAGGCATGTTGAGAGATAATATTATTATTTGAGGTCGATGGTCACTTTCCCCCAGTGCTGCGATGTGATGGCACTCAATTAGGGTGAGCATTTTGCTATTTCTTAATGTAAAGTCCAAAAATGAATGGGTTTGGCCATTAGTTCTTGTCCAGGCCGGGGGTGCATCAGTAGGTGAGCGACCATTTATTACTAAATAGCCTATTCTGCTAAATTGGAGGACTACGTATTCTCCCAGTTTAGACGGTCTGAGTCCTGGCGGTAATGTTTGTGTGGTGAGGTGAGAGGAGACCGCTGGAAGGGTGATCCCTAGGTCTTCAAACTGGTTATGAAAGAGGTTGGTGTTAAAGTCTCCAGAGATTAAACATGGTGCACTGCCGTATGTGCTTAGGATGTTACATAAAATTTCGATCAGGCAGTCCAATTTGGATTTTTTCTCACTGGTACATGGGGAGATGTAAACGTTTAGGAGTAGTAGCCTGCGCTCTGATGAAAAGTTTTCCACCAAAATACCTGTGACCCAGTCGACTTCAAAATGTTGCTGTTTGATACGTGCTGACAGTCGAGTAGCCACGTAGATAGACAGTCCACCGCACGGTTTGCCAAACTTGCTCTTTCTTGTAGCTGGTGATTTAAATTCCAGATACCCTTCAATTGGGATGCTCGTTGATAGCCAAGTTTCCCGGAAAAAAATAATGTCATGTTTTGTAAACAATCCAAGGATGTCAGGAGATTGCAATTTTGCCGAAAGACCATTGATATTCCAGGAGCAGATTGTTAGTCCGTGTTCTTTTTAGATATTTTAGTCCTAAGTACAAAGTCAGGTTTTTTTATGTTGTCACGATTCCTAAGGTTGTAGCTCCTTTCGGAGGGATCCTGTTGAGGAGACCCACCCCTTTGTTGTGATCTATTCCCTCCATTCTTCTGTTTTTTATTGTCCCATTTCTTCTTGGAAGAATCAGGTGCTTGCATGGTGTTATCCTTATCAGGTCCACCCATGAGTTGAGGTTTGTTGCTCAAGCTCCCAAATTAGCTCTACCTCATTCAGCATATGTTTCTTTGATAATTTTAGGTAATTCACTCTCCTGTTGTAAAGGAGTGAAATCCCTCAGACATTGGCATATCGCCACCACTGCTTTCTCCTCTTTTATGGTAGCCAACATATTCAAGGGTACCTGGGCAAAATGTCCTATTAATTTCATCCCTAATTTCAGAGCAGTTTCTGTTCCATAATCATTCTGTATCTGTCTCAATACATCTGGTATCACTGCTATTGAAGGGATACCATGAGTTCTGGTGTAGATGGCAGTGAAAACTGTACCCCAAGAGGTACCATCCTCTATCGGAGGAGCTATCCCCATTGACAAGCAGATTGTTAGCATTCTGTGCTTCTCTTGAGGGCCTGTGTGTGGAAACACTGCCTCTAACTGTGTTGTTTCCTGAGCTGTCCAGAATGACATTTGCCCACATTTAGTTGGCATTTTACCCATAACTGCATTTAGTGTTTGTGGAGTTATTTTAGTTGCAGTTCCTTGTATTTGTCCTGTTGGTGTAACCCTTGTAGGTTGAAGTGTGAGTGTTCTCATGACGAATTATGTCAGATTTCTGTAAAGTTTTAATATTTCTATGTGAAGTGGACATAAGTCTGCTACCGGCATTGTGTCAATATCTGGATGCTGTGTCTAGGCAGCTAGGACCGGCCAAATTGCTCCATCTCTGCTGAGCGGACAGTCTCACTTTATCTGTTGTGTGTGGGAGGGTGCCTTTAAACCAGTTTATGTGCCCCTGGTAGGTGAGTGGAACTTCAATGTCCTCATATGGACAGTATTCCTCTGGTATTTCATCTTCAGTGTACGAAGGAAATGTACTTGTGCATGCATCTGCTGGTGAAAATTTGACCCACGGATAGAATATCTCTGTCCTGTATGACTTGTGTACCTCAATCACGAAGGTAACAGTCCCACATAATGCTGTGACTTTAAATTCTGCTAATTTTAAAGAGTGCATTTCTGACATTTTCTGAAATGTTTATAGCACCTTCTTGTTCTCTTTTCCCTGCTGCATTCGCATGTAATGCTGGCGCAGCATTTTCTTCTTCAGTCATTGCTGAAAGAGCTTCAAGGAAACTGAGATAAGGTTTTATACACAATAAGGAACTATTATCCTTCAAGCTTGAATAAACCTACAGTCAATACATTGCATATGCCTACTCAGCTGCGGTGGATTTTTCCCTTTCCACTCCAGACGTCTCTGGTTAAATGTGAGTAGGGGTCTCTGAGAAAAGCACGACTGAACTCCTTAGTTTTGACCGTTAAATAAGAACCAAACCAATGTTGGCTGCGCCATGTTGTGTAGTTCCTATAAATCTATATATATCTGCGCATTTAGACAATATAGACTGTGGGATTGGTGTCCAGACTGAGAGAGAGAGAAAACTTTGTTTATTTAGACCATAGTCTTTAAACACAATAGGAACCCAAGTAACGAAGACAATATAAATTCTATAGCAAATAAGTTACTAATAAAACACTTTTGTAAAAATGGCATCCTCATACAATCATAATTCATCATACACAGTTTGTAAAGGCACCTAAACCTATTAAAAACTCACATTAATGGGAAAGGCCTAAAATCAATTAAAATCAATGCCCCTCCTTTAATTTCTCCCTTGCGAAATCTTTTATGGTTTTCAGATATTTTCCCATAGTGATTGCAATGTCAAGAGATGGCATTTCTGTAAGTAGACAACCCGCTTGAGCACGGAAACTTATCTCGTATTTTAAAAATAAGGGGCGTAAAAGCAGTTTCCGTATAGTTAAAATCAAGGTGCAATCAAGCAATATGTGCAAAATGTCGTTTCTTGTTCCTAGCCTACATTTACAAATACCATCTGTCTGAATCATTGCTACTTTTATTTTTTCTTCCATCATCCAAGGATTAATGCCAACTCGGACCCTTAGTATTTCATGCCTCAGCCCTTGATTAGGCAAGATATCCAAGTACGGGAACCATGCTTCATTTGCCCATGAATTCCTTAACCACTGGACTGATTTTTTCACTGTCATATATTCTAGGTCCAATGACCTCGAATATAACTGCCCTTGGTGTCTGAGGGTACTCTTTGTGAAATCTACCTTCAGGGATTGCTGCGAAAGTCTCACCTTAAGGTGCACTGCTGTTTTCTGGAGGTTCCTTCTTACATCCTTTGCCCATTTTAGGCTACTAGATTGAATCTCCACTCTGCACCATTGTGAGACCTTCTGCACTCCACCTGGGTCCTGGCGTTTCCAGAATCTTAATAAACACATTTGGATCTGTACACTCCATGCTATTAACCCTAACTCCATTCTGATAGCTTGGATCATTGTGGAACTCGGTAATGACAATAGCATTTTTAAGATCTTCCCTTCTTCTCGATCCCACCCGCATTTACCACTCAGTTAAAGAACTGACGAGAAGGCTTTCGCTTTTTGGGCCTCCAGGTGAGTGCACCATTTCAGTGTACTGTCAAACCAGAGACCCAAATATCTATATTCCTTAACTATCTCCAGTTTGTCTTGACCTAAAAACCAACTAAAATTTTTGCCTCCTTTCCTAAAGCATAAAACCTTATTTTTTTCCCTATTTACCGTTAAAAACTTTCTATCACAGTAGTTCTTAAAAACATTTAATTTCCTTTGGAGTCCTAACTCCGTTTGATCAAGGATCACAAGATCATCCATGTATAGAAGGCAGGACACTTTGTTTCCACTCATTCTAGGGCTAGCACTTCTTTCTACTTCTAATACTGCAGGGAGGTCTTCTAAAAAAAATTGGAAATAACAATGGGCCAAGACGCACCCTTGTCTAAGACCATTCTCTACAGTTATTTTGCGAGTCCGTGACCCTTGCGTGTCTCTAATTACCTGGGCACAATTCCCTCTATGTAACTCTTGCAAAATCATTAGTATACCTTCCGGGATTCCATACTTTTTCAAGTCTTCCCAGAGGCAATTACAGTCCACAGAATCAAAGGCTGCCCGAAAGTCGACAAAGCAACAATACAACTTCCCATTTTGCTCTATCGACTTCTGGGCCAATGCCCATAGGGCAAAGCAATGGTCTAGAGTGGAGTGTCCTTCTTTAAAGCCCCCCTGTTCAACTGGTACTATTGATCCCTGCTCTGCCCAATCTTTTAACTTGCCTAAAATTATTTTAGCAAAGACCTTTTCACCAATATCTAGTAAGTTGATTAATCTATAATTTTTTGAGGCATAGGCATCTCCTTTCTTGTGTATCGGCCTTATTATCGCTCCTTTCCAGTTTATTGGGATCGTGCCAGATTCTAAGATTACTAAAAACATAAGCGAGAAGTATTCTGCACACCAGGTCAACTTTGATTTTATTACCAGGGCTGGTAAATTATCCCGACCTGCTGCTCTTGTTAACTTTAAAATCTTTATCGTGTTAAACACGTTTGCTACTGAAAAGTCTGGTTTTATGTCTTCTACTAGACCACTCCAGTCCCGTAAAACATCCTCTTCAATTTCTCCCCCCGGGGAGTACAGTTCGAGTAGATATTCCTCCCATGCACCCTCTTCCACCACACAATTCATTGAGGCAACCGAAGGTTCTGATGCTGATTGTATCAACTTCCAGAACTGACATACGTTCTGTGATTTGATTGTCTCCAACAATTTTCCCCAAAAGCTTTCCTTATGGGCTCTTTTTATACTACAAATTAGCATGGTGTATTCTCTCTTTAGTTTAACAAGGTTATCGGCCCTAATCTGATCAAATATTTTACGCAGACTTTGCGCCTCTCTCCTAATTTCCCTTTTCTTATTTAGGCAATCTGTATTGAACCACTTTCCTTGTCTAGCCGGTGTAATTTGTTTACTCTTAGTAACCCTTGCATCGGTTATGAGTTCTACACAAAGGATCTGTACCACTTGATCTATTTTCTCTATGTACCAAGTCAAATTTAAGCCGCTCACACATCCTAGGTCAATATTTTGTTGTAACCTCGTTAGCCTTTCTATGTATTCTTCGGTTAACCTTGTTGTTATACGCCTGGGATAATCCATCTGTTGAACGATTACATTATCGCAGGCAGTCTGGTGGAAGTCCGCAAGCTCTAATTGCATTATATTGTGGTCGCTGCCTTCTCTATTGCAGATCCTGAAGCCCTTTATTAGTACAAAATTCCATGCTGGCAGTAAAACATAATCTATAGGGCAATATTGTGTTTCCCTAATTTAAAAGTTTTCTTCGCCGGACATTCTTGGGCTAGCCTACCGTTTAAGCAAAAAAGGCTTTTTGTCGCTAGGTAATTTCCCAGCTTTACATCGTAGATTGAGGAGAGGCATTCAGGGAACTTTGCTTGATTTATATCATGAGACTCTAGAATTTCCATATACCAGGTGTCTAGCTTCTTTGGGTTCAATTTGTTATTGAACTCTCCCACTAACAAAATTATATCCGAGCCATACAATTCACATAGTGAGTCCAAATCATTCTTAAAATGTCCCATTTCTACACCATATTCCTCCTGGGTACCCCATTGCATATATACATTTAAAATCAACATGTTTTTATAATTTTTCTCAACAACCATTAAGGATATCCTACAACCAAGCAACCATTTACATGTTACAGTAAGCTGGAGTACATTCTTCACTAGTTTAGTTGATAATAGAGTCATAATGCCACCCGCTGGGTGACCAGACCTTGATTTTATTGCCGGGCGGTGGAGTTCGCGAAAGCCTTCAACTACAGGGGTATTACCACATAACAAGGTCTCTTGGATACAGATGATCTAGTTGTTTTTTGCCAGGTCTTTTATAAGTTCTTGCTTTATTTGATTTTCTAAGCCATTTATATTTCAAGAGACCAATTTTATGCCATGTCGCAACCCCATTACCTATTCTATATCGCTAAGGTACCCATCTTCATCAATTTCCTCTAAATATCGCTGGGAGGGCCCTGCAGGGCTTGTACTATGGCTCCATTTCCCCCAGGATTTCTCTATAGCTGAGTTATTTACTACTATATTAAGGTTTCCCAATCCTAATCCTACTTCTTTTTCTAGTAGTCTCACTTGTCTCTTTCCTAGCCCTGCAAGGCACCTTAAGAAAGCTTTCTCTTGCGGGACCTTATGTTCTAACTCTACTTCTTCTTTGGGTACTATCTGTATCCTTTCTTTTAATATCCCTCTCTCCACCTTCTCTATAGCAATTTTTACCAGGTCAGAGTAAACTTGTACCCTGGTAATCTCCTTCCCGTCAATAGTTGGATTAAAACCCACCTGTTGAAGATCTTTTTACCCTATTCCTTTCAGATTTGGACAGTGGGCAAATGAGTTGAGGAGAAGGGACCTATTTAAATAGACCTCTTCTTCGTTTTTTTCCCACCCCTTCCCATTTGCACCTGTTCAAAATATAGCCGCCTATTCCCATTGTCCTCCATTCTTACCACTAAGTGAGCCCTAAGTGGCTGTCAGGTATAGTTTCTGATTCCTCCCTCTAGTTTATTGCCCAAATATGGCCTCTCTTCGAGGGAGGTGGTAATACCATGTTTTCTAGCTGTATTAGGTGCTATATACTTTGATAACTTCTCCTGGAAAGTTAGTTTACTACTACATTCCCCCTTTTTTACTTGCTTCTTTACTCTCACAGTGGCATACCAAAAAGCAGGCGATAAAAAATTATCGCCGCTTTTGCGTCCGTTTTCGGCCGAAAAGCGGCGATAATTTTATCGCCTGATCAGCAAGCTCACGCTATCACGTGAAACCTTGCCTGATCGCCATTTCCCTTAATGCCCATCTTTGCATCTCTACTGAGATGCAAAGTGGGCGTTCCTCCCCAGGATAATGGGAGAAATGTCACTAAGCGACATTTCTCCTATTATCAAGCCTCACGCAAAGCAGCATAGCGACAGGAAAAGTTGCGATAACCTCTGTTATCGCTACTTTCCTTACGCCTGCTTTGAAACTGACTTAGCCATGATATCCTATGGAAGGTGGATATCATGGCTAAGTATGTGAGGCCCTATCTGCAAGCTATCACCAAAAGTTGTGTGATTATTGCTGGATTTCCAGCGATAATCGCACATTTGGCAGCTTGCGCTCTGAATTTTATCGCTTTGGAGATAAGCGTTGCTAATAGCACGCTATCTCCGCGATAAAATTCAGAGTTGGCCGGCGATAATTATCCTCACGCTAAGAGCGCTGAGCGATAATTATTGCCGGCCCTTGCTGATATGCTCCTTAGTACTTTCTTTTCTCGCTCCTTCTCTCTGGATTTTAAGGGGTTTTGGTATTGGCTCTTGTTCAACTGATCTTGTAGTTTCCTCCATCCTCCTACTTCTTTTCACTAGCCTATCATAACCCTTTTTTTGATAACCTCTTCCTACAGGTTTCCCCCGTTTAAATAAGCCATATCTAAAATGGTCACCCCTTCTTTTTACCAACATCGGCCACCTCGAGATATAAACCTCGTGGTTGGCATTCGGGGTTTCTACATTCCCATTCTCACCCTTCACCTCCATCGCAACCGGAGCTAGGGGCTGGGGGTCAGGGGCAGGTCTTAACATTGATGTCATTTGTCCCCTGATGCCTTGTAGCTCCCCCTCAATCTTAGAAAGGTGCATTTTTTGTGTTTTTAGGATATCATGGTTTAAGATTGTAACTTCTAAAAGCCCCTGGAGCGATTTTTGTAACATTTATCATCAATTCCAACATTGGTGAGGCAGGTGTTGCTGAGGATTCTAAGTTGACGTCCGAGGATTGATTACAGACGTTATTGCCTATCAACACTGGGTTCTGGATGCCATACAGTTCTTGTCTTTCGATCCCCTTTGGGCTCAGATCCAAAACTGGAACATTTTCCTCGTCTTGCCTTAAGTCCCCGCTGTTTGTTTCCAGGGTGTCCTGGGTTGCACCCTGTAATGTCAACGTCAGAGTTGAGGATAATCGAGGAGACATTGTTAGTCCCTTATGACCCAGTAAAGACTGTAAGGATTGATTGACCAGATTTACTGAATCCATTATGTGCTCATCGAGAATTAAGGAGGAATCTCCTTTCCAAGATTCGTCCCCTACTACTTCTTTGTCAGCAACTGGAGACTTTGCAGGTGAAAAGACCTTTTTAAAATGCTTCCCCACAAAGTCTTTCAAGGAGTTTGATGCTGTACCCCCCTTTCGTCCCACTTGCATTGTCTCCTTAGATATTTTATACTGGCCTCGCTTTGGTTTTGGCTCTCGGCACACTAAACTTTCACCTGAGGCTCTTTGATCTATAGAAGATTCTTTTTGCCACTGGATGTGGCCCAGAATGCTTTTATTCTTCCTGGGGGCCATATTTTAATCCCTTCGAAAAAGGTAGCAACTTCACAGGGACCCTGATTACAGTGCCCCTCCTGCCACTGCCCCCCTGTTTCCAACCACAGTCCTAAGAACAGGGGTATCTTCCAATTTATACAAAGAAAAGACAAAAGGGAACGACTTCCCACTTACCTCTGTTGTGCTTTATTTGAAGACTTGTGCCCTTCCCTTCCTACACTTGCAGGACCCTTCTTGAAAGCTGTTTTCTCCTGCCTGCCAAACTCGCTTTTATCTGCACTTGCTTTTGCAGTGTTAATTAGCGAGGTTTTTAATAGCTTTATACAAAGGGTTCCTTGCATTATACATTGTACCCCTTGGGGTCATGCACGGGCGTTTCCGTCCTATTCACTGCCCGTTTATAGGAGGATAGACGTCCTCCTCATCATCCGTGTGCTCCGTTCCCTTCCGTGCCCTTTCCGCTTCACAGGAGGGCGTGAAGTACCGGGTAAAGCAAGCACCCGAACGTCCTTTGCAACTGTTTGGGCGTCGGCGTCGTTTTCAGCGTCTTCTTGGGTTCCGCGTTCTCTCGTCCTCGCGACAGAGCGCTGGGCATGGTCCTATTGCTAGTATCACGAGATACGGATACTGGTCAACAGAACAGCAACCAGTGCATATGTGCCAGTTTTCCCCCAGTGTCCAGACTGATTCCAGACACCCCCACCAGTATGTTCGCCTGTATACCAGTAAGCTCACACTGCCACTATGAACTCCTCTTACCAAGGAGAGAATAGTTCCTGGCAACTATCAAATATGACAACCATGTCCCATCAGGGATCATGGAAACAGTACAGTACATTTCGCTCAGTCACTCGTGCTCACTTTGTCTCAGAGAGATACACAGAATAAATGGTGGGGACGTTTTCAATAAGCGTTTATTGAACCAGCGTCATTCTAGTGTAAAATAGGTGCACTGAAACAACCATAAGATAGAAACAGATATAAATGATTATAAGCACCAACAGAGTAAAAGGATGGTAGATTTCTACCATAGTGCTAAAACAATTAATAAAGGCAGGCAAAGAAATACATGACAATAATAATGCGTACTCCTATGATGCAACCCTAACTAGATGTACCTAAGTGTACCTAGCATGTATGTAGGTGAAGAGCCAAGAATCCCCCTAGGAAAGAACCAACCCCATTACCTGTTGTGAGAGAATGAAGGACCTTGTCTTTGTCTGGAGATGGACACCGCGCAAGGGAATGTCAGACCACTGGAGTGTCTACATGCAGGAACCTCAGCGTCTCATGTCAGTGTGTCAGCATGGAAGTCTTTCTCCTCTGCCTGCCCCTGCACAGATATGGTGTTTATATACCCAAAAAGGTACCTTCAGGGGTACTACCTTGCTGTGTCATGTCGGCCGAGGATGACAAAAGGGATGACCCTTTTACATAGTTATAATGCAAGAGATAGTAATCCTGCTGGGATTCTGAGAATCCTAATGCATAATAAATGAGGCTAGTTTTCTGGAAAAACCACACAACATTTATGCAGCACCTGACTAGGTAAAAGGTCAATACCAAAAAAATCGTTCTGTAGTACAATGGTAGGGAAAATGTAGGTGAAAGGTTAGGTGACTACCCAGGCCTATATTGGGGTACATTCCAAATCATTTTGGGGGGCATCTGAGATGTTATCATGCCACAGGGCCAATGAGAGCTTTCGGTGGACCCTGAAGGGTGACCCTGTTGATATGTGAGGTGATATTTTTGTCCTCAGGTGAGGCTATTTCTATTTCTTCCTGCGTATCTGCCTTCCTGAGGTTGTGGCGGGAGAGAGAGTTTCTTCTGGGGTTGGTTGACTGGGATTCCTAGGTTGTCCCGTGGCTGGGATGCTGAGCAGGAGGGTTTGTCCTCCACATTGGTTTGTGTTGGGCGGAAGAGATGATTCACAGCTAAATGGTTAATGGCTGTTCTTTTGTTCTGGCACTTCCTCCTGTGCATTCACCTTTAATTTGCATTCTGCTTTTCATTTTGGGCTGGGGAGGCCTCCAGCGTTGGGAGTAATGTGACAGGGGTTTCTTTGTAGTCTATCATGAGGAGATGAGCGGCTCCCCGGGCAAGCTGACGGTATATTTGGTAGCTGAGTGTTGTCCAGAGCAGGCGCCTCCAAGAGGTTCACCCTATGATCTTGGTCTCTTGAGTCAGGAATGCCATCCCTGGTGGTGATCTCTTTCTTGAGCCTGTTTAGGATGTTGTTGAGTGTAGAAGAAAGAGTACATAGCTTATCCACGATCGGGCCGAAGCTGCAAGTCAGCTTTGCCTTTAACTGTGCCCGCTTAATTTGTGAATTGAGGTCCCCCAGCTTCTTGTCTATGCCTGAAACACAGAGAGCCAGGGGGCCCGATTCACAGAACTAATTTAAGACAAAATCCTAAACTTACTACTTTTGGTATTCACAGAAGTTAGGATTTTGTCTTAAGTTTGTCTTAAGACAAACTTAAGACAGACTTAAGACAGACTTAAGATAGACTTAAGACAGACTTAAGACAAACTTAAGACAGACTTAAGACAGACTTAAGACAGACTTAAGTTAGGATTTTTTCTTAAGTTTGTCTTAAGTCTGTCTTAAGTCTGTCTTAAGTCTGTCTTAAGTTTGTCTTAAGTCTATCTTAAGTCTGTCTTAAGTCTGTCTTAAGTTTGTCTTAAGACAAACTTAAGACAAAATCCTAACTTCTGTGAATACCAAAAGTAGTACGTTTAGGATTTTGTCTTAAGTTAGTTCTGTGAATCGGCCCCAGGGTGTTGAGTAAGGTCAACTGAATGTCTGTCTTGTTGGACTAGTATTGGAGGGCCTCCACAGACCGTTGCGTGGTTTTTAGCAAGGATGTCCATGCAATGACCGTCTGCAGCGCAGCCATTCTGTCGAAGTTGGCCTGACTTCCTAGGGCCCGATTCACAGAACTAACTTAAGACAAAATCCTAAACTTACTACCATTTTGGTATTCACAGAAGGCACTTACTCATTTTGGTATTCACAGAAGACACTTACTCATTTCGGTATTCACAGAAGTTAGGAGTCCTAACTTTAGGACTCCTAAATGCCTTCTGTGAATACCGAAAGTCTTAAAATTAGGATTTTTCTCAGTTTAGTAGTAGTATAGTTAGGACTCCTAACTTTAGGACTCATAAATGCCTTCTGTGAATACCGAAAGTCTTAAAATTAGGATTTTTCTCAATTTAGTAGTAGTAAAGTTAGGACTCCTAACTTTAGGACTCCTAAATGCCTCCTGTGAATACAGAAAGGCTTAAAATTAGGATTTTTCTCAATTTAGTAGTAGTAAAGTTAGGACTCCTAACTTTAGGACTCCTAAATGCCTCCTGTGAATACCGAAAGGCTTAAAATTAGGATTTTTCTCAGTTTAGCAGTAGTAAAGTTAGGAGTCCTAACTTTAGGACTCCTAAACTGAGAAAAATCCTAATTTTAAGCCTTTCGGTATTCACAGAAGGCATTTAGGAGTCCTAAAGTTAGGACTCCTAACTTCTGTGAATACCGAAGTGAGTAAGTGCCTTCTGTAAATACGAAAATGGTAGTAAGTTTAGGATTTTGTCTTAGGTTAGTTCTGTGAATTGGGCCCCTAGTGTCTGATTCCGACCCTGCTGTAAGGTCATGGGCAGCTCTCTGTGGTGAATCCAAGGTGTAGGAGTCCACTCCTGGCTGCCCAAATATGAGAGAACCCCCTGCTCATCCACCTGGTGATGCTGGACCTTGGGGTCCTTTTGGGCATCTGGGTGTTCTAGAGGTGGCGGTTTTTGGGTGCCATTATTGGAAGGTGGATTTTGACAGAGTTTTGGAGCAGTTGGACTGACATCTAGGTCGGTGATGGCCTCATGTGTCTTGGCCATGCTGTCATCCTTAGAAAATGTGAGTGGATCTTCTGAGTTTCATGTCTGGTATGTAGCCTGGGTGGCCTGAATGGGCAAGTTTGTTGGCTCCAGTGCCTCCCCCTGGTTTCCTGTGGTGTGGCTGGCCTAATGGCACCCGGTGCTCTTGGGTTGACTGCATAGGCTGCATTCATCCGTGGGATAGCTTGTGCTGATGATGGCATACTGCCCTCCCCAGTGGGTGCCTCCAGGTCGCTGTTGGTCATAGGATTCAATGGGTTTGTAAGAGCCTCATCTGCCTAGTTGCTTGCCCTTTGAGAGCCTGAAGGCTGTAAGACTCGATTGGTGGCTGCAAGCCTTGGATTTCACAGCTGTTTAACAAGATGGTGGAGCCTGAATCTCCCAGAAACCAAAACTTTTATGAGATTTTTGGGTGAAAGGAGAGAGTGAGACTTCTCTAGTCGAGTGCCGCTGACTCATCCGTACACCGGCTTAGCGCATTCTGTGGCCCTGAGTCAGTTGTTACTAAGGGGACTGGAGTCCATCCTCTTTCGCTTTGCCCTTTCCGCACCTCTGGGGGGTGGTCCCCTGGTCTTCCTTGAACTTATGGGGATTGGGTTGTCGGTCCCATGGGAGCGAGGTACTTTTTTGTGCGTCGCAAGTCTGCTTTATTGACCGTTTTGCTCTTCCTTTGCTTTGGTAGTATGAAGCTTTGCTTTGCTTTGCCTTGAATTAGCTGACTAGCTTGCTTGTTCGCACCTTTACTCATGCGTCTTTCAGTTTTGCCTTTCCTTTTCTTTTGCTTTCCTTTGCTTTTTGTTATTATTTTGTTGCTATTATTGTTCATATTTCACAGATTCAATGTGATCATTGGATAAACCATCTGCTGTTGAGTTCATGCTGAAATACCATCTGTGGTGCTTCAGAGCTGCAGACATCTGTGAGCCTCTTGCACCCCCTTGTCACTCGGGGTTGGTTGCTGTAGTGGTGCCTATTTCTCAATGTTAGTGTTTCCAGTCATGGCCTGAAAGGCACCACCTTTCCACTCCTGGTAGGCTACTACGGAGTCTTGAAACCTTATTGCGGCGGAATGGAGGGCACTAGCACGCCTGTCTTCTTTCTGCCCTGGAGGTGACTGAGGTGAGAGTGTGCTGGGTGAGTGGGTTTTCTGAGGTGAGGAGGGTTCAACAGTCATGGAGTATTGAGTGGGCAATGGGTTGGGTGTTAAGAGGAGCATGCAGGTTGGAGGCAACTTAGGCAGCTTAGTAGAACACAGAAGGGCAGGCTGCACCAAGACAGGGCTCAGCCACGTCCGCACTACTGTGGAACTCACTGACAGAGGCCTCCCCTACCAGGTGACCAAGCCGTCGAGATTCGCCTCCCACGAGCTCCCCCCACCTGCCCTGCTACATGATGTCCAGTCTTGTCCTGTCCGTTCCGGAACAGCTCTGGTGTATCGGTAATCGCTGCAGCTGTGATTGGTGGATTGGTTTCAGGTCTGCTACGCTGTGCAAGAAGTACTTCTGATTTTTTTAGGCCTCAGGGCAGATGGAAGCTTTTTGCTGCTCTCACCCGGGATGTTTAGTTGTCAGGACGGAGCCGGACAAAAGCAGGGATAGGGCCAGGTGCAAGTACGGTTAGTATGGGAGAGTGCCACATTGAAGAGTTGCCCAGTTGATTGGGGCTTTTCCTGCTCCTTCACGGCCTCCACCTCACCCCTGGCTGTCTCCCTG
The DNA here is from genome assembly GCF_964204655.1 of Triturus cristatus. Classification (NCBI taxonomy): domain Eukaryota; kingdom Metazoa; phylum Chordata; class Amphibia; order Caudata; family Salamandridae; genus Triturus; species Triturus cristatus. The sequence continues at coordinate 404,681,648 of NC_140588.1, read as the reverse complement.
CCACAGCTCAATGTCAGCACTTGGCTGAAACTCTGCCACCTTTGCTACCTCGCAACAATCCTCATTCCGATTCACTCATTTTTTAAAAGCTTTGTGAAGATTTGTCAAACAGGGCTAAAGTTAATCCCAAACCAAACAAACGCTCTTTCTATGGAAAAGCCGACCTAACTATACCTACATAGTAGCAACCACCACTAAGTAGGTATAGTTAGGTCTGCTTTTAGGCAGGACCTACTTTCCATAGACAAAGCGTTTTTTTGACTTGCCTAGATCTTTGGTGCTGTTTTACCAATCCTCACAAAATGTTCCCAAAAAATGTGTGTATGCAAAGTTTTGGGGTGATCTGTCAAGCGAAGGCCGAGAAAAAAGGGGGGGATCAAAAAATGTGTACTTCCCATGATAATTCCCATAGGACTTTTAGACATGAGTACACAAACCACTAAACGGAATTACACCAAATTTGACAGAAAGGTCGCTGTTGGTCCAGAAAACGACCTTTTGTGGATTGGTGTAAATCCATTCAATAGTTTTTGAGATATTGAAAAAAATCCAAATTTGTGTATATCGGGGTACGGACCCTTCATCACCCCTACGCAGAGCTTTGGGAACCCTCATGCCAAGAGATGTGCTGTGATTGGTTGGCCACAACCTGTGTAGAAAGTTGCGGCTGCCATTTTGTAAACTGTGTCCCTAGGGATGAAAATAAAGATTGGAAATTATAGAAGGGGTCAGGGTAGGGATACCCTGACACCATGGGTGCATTGTAAGGGTCTCTGAGGGATTTGTTGTGAGTATGAATATGTCCTAAACTTTTTTTCACATGACAGTGGTGTCATATGAGATGTCAGCAGTGATGTCATCAGTGATTTCCCTGACCATGTCTCAAGTGATGTAATATGTGAGGTCAAAAGCAGTGTATTGCGGAAGCATATATATACATCTTTATGTATAGGTTTCAATTACCTTATATATACTTACCTTGCATTGTAAGGTCAAGCGTGGTAAAGGTATATGCATGGTAATGGTTTGCATGGTAAAGACAATGCATGGTAAAGGCATTGCGTTGCAATGGATGCGTGATAAAGGCATACGTTGTAAATAAATGCATGCTAATGTCATACAACCATGATGAACCTCCAGCTAAAACTAGGGGGAAACAGCCTTAAAAACGTGTCTTTAACCACGTGTTCATTTCCCCGCAAGCTGAACAAAGCTTGTCTTAACCACTCATATGCCTTAACCACGTAAATGCATGGTTAAGGCAGCCAGCTGTCTCAGCGGATGAGAGAGGAACCGGAAGGAATGTGGCAGGAAGGACGAACCGGGACATGGCTCTGTAAGTTGGGCGGGGGGGAGGTAGGTGGTGATTTTAGGGGATGGGGGCTGGTTTCAGGACTCAGGGAGGAGTGCTGGGGTCAGAGTCGTTTTTAGGGGGCTGAATTTTAGGGCTCAGGGCAGGCAGTTTTCAGGCCTAGGAGGCAATTTTTAGGGACTACAACCGGCGGGAAATGGGCAGTTTTCAGGGCTAGGGGCAGTTTTAAGCACTTAGGGTGGGGGTGCTGGGGTCAGAGTAGATTTTGGGTTTAGGGAGCAGATTTTAAGGCTCAGAATAGTCTATAAGGCGGGGTTGGGTAGAATGCACCACAGGAGTACTGATTTTTAGGGTTCAGGGCAGAGGAGTAGGGATATGATCTTTACCATACATGTCACTTCACCAATCATGTCTTTAGCACAAAATTGCATGGTAAAGACATGCATGGTAAAGGCATGCATGGTAGAGATGTGGTCGTGGTTGGGACTGCGTGGTTTAAGCATGTGTTGTTGAGGCATGCGTTGTTCCATCACACAAACAAAATTAAGCACTGGGGTTCAATAAATGAATGTCTCTTCCTTATGACTTGGCTGAGGAGGATTACCAATTTGTCCATGTTAGATTTGGAGGTCTCTAGTTGGCATAGGTAGGTACCTCTGACAAATAGGGACCCTTGCGTCTAGTCAGGGTAAAGGGGTACACTCCTAAAATAACCCCCTTGGTAGCTTGGCACGAGCAGACAGGCTTATCTCAGAGGCAGTGTGTAAAGCATTTGTGAACACATACAGTAATCAAGTGACAACACTACAGATGGACACCACCCAAGTTTTATATCAAAAACTAAGTATTCTTTATATAGATTTATCACAAGACCATAAACGACAAAACTCCACAATACTGTTACTTTAAAATGGTAGAATTTAGCTTAGTTCTCTTAAGATGGTAAATGCGACACTCAGAGTTCAATGTACCTTAGATGCGACACGCAGGGCAGCGAAAGTGTTGCAAAGACAGTGATGCGTTGAAGATCCGGTTCAAATAAACAAAGATGGCACTTTCATCTTGATGCAACACGCTTCCCGGTGATGCGGCGGCGCCTGATGCGAAGTCGATCATCTTCTCCGGTGATGCGAGATGTTTCCTCACGATGCGAGCCGCAACATGCCCTGCGACACGCTTCCCAGTGATGCAGAGGCGTCTGCGGCAACGTCGATCCTCTCCCCTGGCGATGCGAATTACTCCCACAATGATGTGAGCCACACCAGGTCCTGCGACACTCTTCCTGGTGATGCGGCGGCGTCTGCGGCGACGTCGATCCTCTTCTCCGGTAATGAGCCGCGACAGGCCCTGCCACACCCTTCCCGGAGATGCGGCGGCATCTGCGACGGCATCTGCGACGACGTCGATCCTCTTCTCCGGCGATGAGCCGTGACAGGCCCTGCGACACGCTTCCCAGGGATGCGGCGACGTCGATCCTCTTCTCCGGCGATGCAAGGCGCTTCGTGTTGTGAAGCGGCAGCGGCAGTTTGGCGACACACTTCTGGTTCTTGAGTCGCTCTTCCAGCTCCTTGCGACACGCAAGTCTTCAAAAAGTCCAGCACAGCTGCAGGCACTTCAAGAGAACTCTTGGGGAGCTGGTGGGTGAAGTCTGTTGTCCCTGAGACTTCAGCAGGAGGCAAGCTCTTTTCCAAGCCCTTGGAGATCCTTCACAAGTTGAATGAAAATGCACACAAAGTCCTTTCTCCTTTCTTTGGCAGTCAGGCAACCACTGCAGGCCAATCCCCCAAGCAGCACTTCAGCTTAGGGATAGAGTCTCCTCAGTTTCTTCTGGTTCCACTCCTCAGCAAAGGTTTCTTCTTGTTTGCAAGCCCACCAGCAGTATTTGGATCACCAGCCCTGGGCACTGCTGGTGCACTGTACTAGGGTCTGACAGGTAAACCAAAAAAAAGATCATGGAATCACTAATTCATACATCAATTTACAGTAGGGAGCACTTGCACTGTGGCACTGGACAGCAGTGGCACAGTGCCCAAAGCATCTAACACCAGCCAAAACACATGAGGCAACAGCAAAAATGGAAGGTAGACCCACGCCAAGGTGCCGGGTCTAAAACGTGTCCCTTCCAGCTGAAAGGTGGGGAGAACTACCCTACCTTCTGGGAGTTCTCATCACTAAGGCGCATAAATCTGGACAGACCATCAGCGTTGGCGTGTTCTGTACCAGGGCGGTGTTCCACCATGATATCCATCCCCTGTAGGGAAATGGACCACCTCAACAGCTTTGGATTCTCATCTGTATCAACCATCTGAGGGGCCTGTGGTCTATCTGAACCCGGAAGTGAGTCCCCAACAGGTATGGTATCAGCTTCTTCAGTGCCCAGACCACAGCAAATGCTTCACGCTCAATAGCACTCCACCTCTGTTCCCGTGGAAGTAACCTCCTACTGATGAAGTCTACGGGTTGATCTAGGCCCTCCTCATTCGTCTGTGCCAAAACAGCCCCCACACCCTGCTCTGAAGCATCTGTTTGTACTATGAACTCCCTGGAGAAGTTGGATGCCAGAAGCACGGGCGCCGTGCACATAGCAGTTTTTTGGCCTCAAAAGCTTTCTGACAGGTGTCAGTCCAAATCCCTCTCTTAGGCTGCTTCCTGGAAGTCAGCGCGGTGAAGGGTTCAACAATGTTGCCATACCCCTTGACAAACCTCCTGAAGTAACCTGTGAGTCCTAAAAAGGCTCTCACCTCTGTCTGGGTTTTGGGCGGCTCCCAAGCCAGGATGGTTTCAATCTTGGGCTTCAGGGGTGCCACCTGGCCGCTCCCCACCTGGTGTCCCAAGTACACCACAGAACCCTACCCGATCTGGCACTTACTCGCCTTGATCGTGAGGCCTGCCCTCCGTAGCGCCACCAACACTTCCCAGAGGTGGCGCAGATGTTCTTCCCAACTGGTGCTGAACACTGCGATGTCATCCAGGTAGGCGGCACTGAACTCGTCCAGTCCAGCCAACACCTGGTTGACCAACCTCTCAATCAAGACATTTATCAATCAAGACATTTATAGAGCGCACTACTTACCCGTAGGGTCTCAAGGCGCTGGGGGGAGGGGGGTGCCGCTACTGCTCGAACAGCCAGGTCTTCAGCTTCTTCCTGAAGGAGAGGTGGTCTTGGGTCAGGCGCAGGTTGGTCGGGAGGGAGTTCCAGGTCTTGGCGGCCAGGTAGGAGAAGGACCTTCCTCATGTAGTCGCTCTTCGTATGCGGGGGACGGCGGCGAGGGCGTGGTTGGCTGATCGGAGGTGGCGTTTGGGAGCGTAGAAGTTGATTCGGTTGTTGAGGTAGCTCGGGCCTTGGTCGTGTAGGGCTTTGTGTGCGTGGGTGAGGAGGCGGAAGGTGATTCTTTTGTTGACGGGGAGCCAGTGTAGGTCTCTCAGATGTCCGGAGATGTGGCTGGTTCGTGGGATGTCGAGGATGAGTCTGGCTGAGGCGTTCTGGATCCGCTGGAGTCTCTTCTGGAGCTTGGCGGTGGTACCGGCGTAGAGGGCGTTGCCGTAGTCCAGTCGACTAGTGACGAGGGCCTGGGTGACGGTCTTCCTGGTCTCGGTGGGGATCCACCAGAAGATCTTCCGTAGCATGCGTAGGATGTTGAAGCATGCCGAGGAGACGTTGTTGACTTGCCTGGTCATGGAGAGGGAGGAGTCTAGGATGAAGCCTAGGTTGCGTGCGTGGTCTGTCGGTTTGGGTGCGGTGCCCAGGGCGGGAGGCCACCAGGAGTCGTCCCAGGCGGAGGGTGAAGAGCCCAGGATGAGGACCTCCGTCTTGTCTGAGTTCAGTTTCAGGCGGCTGGTCGTCATCCACTCTGCTACCTCTTTCATCCCTTTGTGCAGGTTGGCTCTGGCGGCGGCGGGGTCGTTGGTCAGGGAGAGGATCAGCTGGGTGTCATCGGCGTAGGAGATTATGCTGAGGTTGCGTTGGCGTGCGATGGCCGCGAGGGGGCTCATGTAGACGTTGAAGAGGGTGGGGCTCAGCGAGCATCCTTGCGGGACGCCGCAGATGACTTCGGAGGCCTCTGACTTGTACGGTGGTAAGCGGACTCTCTGTGTTCTTCCGTCGAGGAAGGAGATGATCCATTCTAGAGCCTTCTCCTGGATTCCGACGTTGCTGAGGCGCTGTACTAGGGTGCGGTGGCAGACAGTGTCGAATGCCGCGGAGAGGTCTAGGAGGATGAGGGCCGCTGTTTCTCCGTTGTCCATCAGGGCTCGGATGTCATCGGTGGCGGCGATGAGGGCGGTCTCGGTGCTGTGGTTGGCTCGGAAGCCAGACTGTGAGGGGTCGAGGGATCCATTCGTCTCAAGGAAGGCGGCCAGCTGCTTGTTGACGGTCTTCTCGATGACTTTGGCTGGAAACGGGAGGAGCGAGATGGGGCGGTAATTCTTGAGTTCGGTGGGGTCCGCTGTGGGTTTCTTGAGTAGAGCGCTGAGTTCGGCGTGCTTCCAGCTCTCAGGGAAGGTGGCGGTGTCGAAGGATGTGTTGATGATGTCTCGCAGGTGGGGTGCGATGACAGCGTCGGCCTTGTTGAAGACGTGGTGAGGGCAGGGGTCGGTCGGCGCTCCGGAGTGGATGGAGTTCATCGTGCGGATGGTGTCTTCGGTGCTTATCGGAGTCCAGGCGTGGAGGGTGGTGGTGGGGGGTGGTTGTTCGGTCGTGGTGTGCGTTGGTTGGTTGTTGAAGCTGTTGTGTATGTCCGCGATCTTGTCGTGGAAGTATCAGGCGAGGGAGTTGCAGAGGTCTTGCGATGGGGTGATGTCGTTGCTTCCTGCGCTGGGGTTGGAAAGCTCTTTCACGATGTTGAAGAGTTCCTTGCAGTTGTGTGCGTTGTTGTCCAGCCGGTCCTTGAATGCAGTTTTCTTGGCGGCGCGGATCATCTGATGGTGCTTCCGGGTGGCAAGCTTGAGGGTGGTCCTGTTGTCCGGTGTTGGTTCCCTTCTCCAGACTTTCTCGAGGGCTCTGCAGTTCTTCTTGGAGCTCTTGAGTTCGTCGGTGAACCATGGGGCTTTTTTGCTGCCGGGTCTGCTGGGCGGGGTCCTCAGCGGGGCGAGCTCGTCCGCGCAGATGCTGATCCACTTCGTGAGGTTGTCGGCGGCCTGGCTGGGGTTCGCTGAGCTGGCAGGAGGGTGCTGGCTCAGGGAGGTGGCTAGCTGGTCGGCTGTGATCTTGTTCCAGCTTCTGCGGGCAGCCTGTTGCTGGTGGTGGTGGGTCGTCGTTCTTTTGAAGGTGAAGTGGACGCAGCTGTGGTCCGTCCATTGAAGCTCTGTGGCGTGGCTACAGTCGATGTCTGTGGTGGCAGGGGCATTCTTCATCCCAAAGGGCATAACCCGGAACTGGTAGTGCCCATCTGGTGTGGAAAATGCTGACCTCTCTCTTGGCCCATCCGTCAAGGCGATCTGCCAGTACCCAGACGTTAAGTCAAACGTGCTGAGTTACCGTACAGCCCCTAGCCGATCTATGAGCTCATCAGCTCTGGGGATGGGGTGCGTATCAGTCCTGGTGACTGGATTGAGCCCTCGGTAGTCCACACAGAACCGGAGTTCTGGCGTGGCACCCGGTGCGGCAGCCTTTGGGACCAAGACCACTGGGCTGGCCCAAGGACTGTTAGAGGACTCAATCACCCCTAACGCAAGCATCTTGGAGACCTCCTCTTTGATACAAGCTCTCACCCTGTCAGTCACCCTGTAGGTTTTGTGCCTCACAGGTGTACTATCCCCAGTGGCCACATCATGGACGGACCAATCAGTGATATTGGGAATCAGGGAGAACAGATCAGAAAACTGTCCCAGCAACTGGCGGCAGTCATTCTGTTGCTCAGGGGTCAGGGTGTAAGAGAGGTTGACTCCATCCACTGACCCATCTTGCTCTGTTGCCAACAGGAGGGGTGGAAGAGGCTCGGTCTTCTCTTCCATTCCACCATCTGTCACTCAGAGCATGCCCACTTGGGACCTCTCCAAGTGGGGCTTCAGGCGGTTGACATGCAGGACCCTCAAGGGGTTCCTGGGAGACCTCAAGTCTACCAAGTAGGCAACCGGACTTTTGCGCTCCACAACCTCAAATGGTCCGGTCCACTTATCCTGGAGTGTGCAGGACTCCACTGGGGTCATGACCCACACTTTCTGACCAGGCTGAAGCTCTACCAGAGTGGCATTCTTGTCGTACCACCGCTTCTTCTCCTCCTGGCTGGCTTCCAGATTCGCCTCAGCGAGTTACCTGAAACGCCTAGTTTGGTTCCTAAAGGCCAGCATGTAGCTATATACATCCTGGGGAGGTTTCCTGGGAGATTGCTCCCAGCCTTCTTTGACCAAACTTAGAGGTCCTCTCACTGGGTGTCCATAGAAAAGCTCAAAGGGGCTGAACCCTAGAGATTTCTGTGGCACCTCACGGTATGCAAAGAGTAGGCATGGTAAGAGGACGTCCCACTTACGCCTCATAGGTTTCTCAAGACCCATAATCATTCCTTTCAGGGTTTGGTTGAACCTTTCAACCAACCCATTTCCTTGGGGGTGGTAAGGAGTGGTAAACTTGTAGGTTACCCCACACTCCTGCCACAGGGACTTAATATACTTGGAAATGAAGTTAGTATCTCGTTCAGACACTACCTCGTGAGGGAATCCCACTCTGGAAAAAATTCCCATCAGTGCTCGTCCCACCACGGGGGCCGTCACTGTCCTCAGAGGTATGGCTTCCGAGTACCGGGTGGCATGGTCCACCAAAACCAGGATGAACCTGTTGTACATGGCTGTCTTGGGGTCCAGTGGCCCCACAATGTCAATACCCACCCTTTCAAAGGGGGTGCTGACCACAGGGAATGGCTGGAGAGGATCCTTGCGCTTCCTCCCACTCTTTCCACTTGCCTGGCAAGTCTGACATATCCTGCCGTGAGTGTCTGAACTCCTGCACATTTGAGGCCAATAAAAGTGGGTGACAAGCCTCTCAGAGGTCTTGTCCTGCCCCAAATGTCCTGCCAATGGCACATCATGAGCCAGCCTCAGTAATAAGGCTCTGAAGCGCTGGGGTACCACCAGCACACGGGCTGACCCAGGCTCAGCAACCTTAGGCTCAGAATACAGGAGACCATTCTCCCAGTAGACCCAATGTGACCCAGACTGATCACCTGCTGCCTGGTCTGCAGCCTGCTGCCGCAGACCCACGAGAGAAGGGCACTTGTTCTGCTCCTCACAGAACTCCTCCCTGGAGGGTCCTCCTTGTAGCTGCCAATGGGTCAGCTCAGGCAGGTCCCCCAGTTCAGCTACCTGTTCCCCTGCAGGCTCCAGGGCATCCCCCTCAGGGTCTGCTCCCTCCTGGGCCGAGGGAACTTCGGGGGCCGGTTTCCCGCACCCCTTGCCTCCTCTCTCTAAGGCAGGTACCTGGGCCCCCCTCTCAGGCTCCAGGTCCTCTTGAGAACCCCTACTGGCTGCCATGGGGCGTGTGGTGATACACGCCCAGTCAGGCAGACCCAACATTTCCAAATGAGCACTGCGCTCCACCTTCGCCCAAGGTGAGCTCTCGTTCCCTAATAAACAGTCAACAGGCATGGCGGGCCTCACAGCTACCTCAAGAGTACCAGAGACCCCCCCCCGACTCAAAGGGAACCTGAGCCACCTTGCAGTGGCTCTCTGTGTTGTCAGCGGCAACAACTGGATAGAATGCATTGGGGACAACCTGCTCTTGAGATACCAGGTGACACTTGACAGCTGTCACACTGGCTCCTGTATCTCTAAGAGCCTCCACTCTATGGCCATTGATGGTCACCCACTACCTGTATTTCTTAGTGTTATCAGGCAGTTGGGTCCTGGGGACCACCTCACAGTCTCCTAAAGAGACAAGGGACATTTCTGCTGGCCCCCACCCACCTTGGGCACCCATCACCTCACCCAGGGCTACACTAGCCATCTGCCGGGGGGCTGCACCAGGGGGTGCTGTCTTCACAAACTGGCGGCACATGGGATAATTCGCTTTATGACCCAGGTCCCCACATTTGTAGCATCTCAGGGGTTCCCCTTGAACAGATGGACCTGTCGGGCCCCTGACGGTTTCTGTTGGGGAGGCTGAGAACCTTTCCCTTGGTTCCATTGTGGACCCTGGTACTGACCCAGCAGTCCGCCTCTTCAGCAAACTTCCTAGGATTAGTCAGCCTACTATCAATCAGGTGCTGGCATAGCTCTGGAAAACAATTACTGGATAAGTGCTCCCATGCAATCAAATCAAGGAGCCCCTGAAAATCATCAACTTTGCTACCCTTCACCCAACCATCCAATGCGCTGCAGAAAAAGGTGACATATTCCACCCACTTACTGTTCTCTATTTTCTTGCAACCCCTGAACCTCTGTCTGTACAATTCAGGAGTTAAACCATACATGGACATTAATGCATCTTTCATGTGGGGATATGAATTATAGACTTCAGAAGACAAGTCTAACAGTGTGTCCCGCCCCACACTAAGGAACCGCCCCCACAACCCCACTCCCCAATCCTTCTCAGGGACCCGGTGGGACGATATGGCTACCTCATAGGCCTTGAACCACTGCCCAATATCATCATTCTTGAAAAATTATTTCACCACGTCCTTGGGAATATACACTCTAGATTCAACAGGCAATGACGGTGTGCTGCCACCGGAGGGAGCAATCTCTAAGCTCCTGGCTTTCAATTCCAACTCCTTCAAACTTTTCTCATGATCCAATAGCGTTTTGTTTTCCTCTAGGGCCAGTTTTCTATTTTCTAACTCCAGTTGCCCACCCAACTTGAGCTTGGCCAGCTCCATCCCATGCATCCTGTTTTCTTTCCTGTCCGCCAGCTCTTCTGGGGACAGGCTTCTGGCAGAAACACTGCTACCTGTTGGAGAGACTACTCTCCTCCCTCCTGGACCCAATGGCCCACCTAACAACTCATCTGCATTATCTGCCCCCTCCACATGCTCAGGGGGGCTTCAAACTAGGCCCTCAGTGCCTTTTGGAAATCCTCCTTTCTGGAGATACCGGTTGTAGAAACTTTGAACCTCCTGCAGAAGTGCTTGAGCTGGTTAACAGTGTAGCATTCTAGACTCTCCTCTTCCCAATCAAGATCAACAGATGCTATGGATGCTGCTTTCTCCATGGTGGTTAAAATTGTCAGTTCTTTTAAAAAATAGAAAGTCCCAGAAAAACAATCTACCAAAAGTATGTGGTCGCATTTTGGTCTGCACTCACTAGCAGTCTTCAACAATCACTGTACATGAGTCACAAATGCAAGTCCAGAATCCTCACCGCTGACCACCAATGTTAGATTTGGGGGTCTCTAGTTGGCATAGGTAGGTACCTCTGACAAATAGGGACCCTTGCGTCTAGTCAGGGTAAAGGGGTACACTCCTAAAATAACCCCTGCTCACCCACTTGGTAGCCTGGCATGAGCAGACAGGCTTATCTCAGAGGCAGTGTGTAAAGCATTAGTGAACACAATAAGTAATCAAGTAAGTGACAACACTACAGATGGACACCACACAAGTTTTATATAAATAATAAGTATTCTTTATATAGATTTATCACAAGACCATAAATGACAAAACTTCACAATACTGTTACTTTAAAACGGTAGAATTTAGCTTAGTTCTCTTAAGATGGTAAATGCGACACTCAGAGTTCAATGTACCTTAGATGCGACACGCAGGGCAACGAAAGTGTTGCAAAGACGGTGATGCGTTGAAGATCCGATGCAAATAAACAAAGATGGGGCTTTCTTCTTGATGCGACACGCTTCTCGGTGATGCGGCGGCACCTGATGCGACGTCGATCCTCTTCTCCGGTGATGCGACATGTTTCCTCACGATGCGAGCCGCGACAGGTCCTGCGACATGCTTCCCAGTGATGCGGCAGTGTCTGCGGCGACGTCGATCCTCTCCCCTGGTGATGTGAATTTGCTACCACAACGATGCGAGCCGCGACAGGCCCTGCGACACTCTTCCCGGTGATGCGGCGGCGTCTGCGGCAACGTCGATCCTCTTCTCCGGTGATGAGCCACCACAGGCCCTGAGACACGCTTCCCAGGGATGCGGCAGCATCTGAAGCGACATCGATCCTCTCTCTGGGCGACGCGAGGCGCTTCAGTGGACCTGTGTTGACTCAACGATTCTTCTGCGACCCGCTTCCAGGAGATGAGGCGGCTTCTGCGGTGACGTCGATCCTCTTCTCCGGTGATGCAAGGCGCTTCATGTTGTGAAGCGGCATCGTCAGTTCGATGACACGCTTCTGGTTCTTGAGTCGCACCTCCAGCTCCTTGTGACATGCAAGTGCTCAAAAAGTCCAGCACAGCTGCAGGCACTTCAAGAGAACTCTTGGGGAACTGGTGGGTGAAGTTTGTTGTCCCTGAGACTTCAGCAGGAGGCAAGCTCTTTTCCAAGCCCTTGGAGATCCTTCACAAGTTGAATGAAAATGCACACAAAGTCCTTTCTCCTTTCTTTGGCAGTCAGGCAACCACTGCAGGCCAATCCCCCAAGCAGCACTTCAGCTTAGGGATAGTCTCTCCTCAGTTTCTTCTGGTTCCACTCCTCAGCAAAGGTTTCTTCTTGTTTCCCAAAGTGATCTAAAGTTCTGGGGTCTGGGTCCCCTTTTTATACACAGTTTCTCTTTGTTCTCTGAAGGCAGAGAGGCCTTTGCCTAGTCCAAACCAGTTCTGGTCAGTCCTGGAGCACTTTGTTGACATGACTCCTTCTTTCACATTGCAGGGCAGAGACATCAGACGCACCACAGGAGGTGGAGCCAGTATTGTGGAGGGAAAGCACAGCCCTATTCAGGTCCCAGGTGCAATTACTCCCACCCATCTACATGGAGATCTCTCTCTTCAGCCCTGTGCTGACTCACGCTGTCTCTGGGAATTCCCCAGCCCCCTGGAATTCCCCAGTCCCTGTCACTCAAACTCCAGACAAGGAATACACAGCCTAGCAGAGGCAGGTTTGGATGGTTAGACAAGAAAATGCTTACTTTCTAAGTGGTATTTTCAAACACAGAATGTTAAAACCAACTGCACCAAAGGATGTATTTTATCATTCTGAGTTCAGACATACTAAACTCGAATTTCTACCATGTTCCCTGAGTCAGTTAGGATTATTAGATGTAATAATCCAACTGCCCATTCTGGCCTATGGGTAACAGGTAGCCTTGCAATAGTGAAAAACGAAAATGGCTGTAATTCACTATTAGGACATGCCACACACACCAGGGCATGTCCTACCTTATACTTACAATGCACCCTGCCCTTAGGCCTACCATAGGGGTGACTAATATTCAGCAAAGGGAAGGTTTAGGGACTGTCAAGTGGGTGCACTTGCCCAGTCAACATGACAGTACCAGACTGCACGCAGGCTCTGCAATGGCAGGCCTTAGACACACTTTTACATGCTGCTTCTGTGGGCGGCACAACCAGTGCTGAAAGTCCACCAGCAGTATTTGGATTACCAGCCCTGGGCACTCCTGTTGCACTGTACTAGGGTCTGACAGGTAAACCAAACCAACCAATAATGAAATCACTAATTCATACATCAATTTACAATAGGGAGCACTTGCACTGTGGCACTGGACAGCAGTGGCACAGTGCACAAAGCATCTAACACCAGCAAAAACACATGAAGCAACAGCAAAAATGGAAGGGAGACCCACGCCAAGGTGCCAGGTCTAACATTCCACAAGCCAGATTGACATATATTTGTAAATCTGTAATTGTGTCAAAATCCATGGGTGGGTGCATGAGAATGCCCTTTGGTCCACCCATGGAAAGACTACACAATGAAAGGCAAGGCACTGTGTTTGTTTATTTAGTTTTTCACATAGGCATACAAGGCGGTGTAAATTGTCCCTGGTGTGACATTGTAACTAGCAGTTAAGGCTGTGCTTTGCTAAAGCAAGGACAACACAAAGAATTAGTAAACGTTGTTATAAATTGGGTTCCAGAAAAATTTCTTTCCACACATAACACATACCACTTTTGTGACGGAGTGTCCCAGCCGCAAAATTCTAAATCTGGCACATTTTTTAAAACCAAACCAGATTTAACTGTTGTAGTTCATTTGATGTGACAAATCATCCTACCTAAGGTCAATACACATGAAATATAATTTTTATTATTTTTGTAAAGGAGACTGAATCACATTTGTCCTTGTACAACATTTCCCACCCACATGTGGCGCTATGTCCTGAGCACGGAGTCTCCACTCTGTACTCCGCAGTTGGGGCGAAGAGCTCCTCATACCACAAATACAGAGGAAATGACATGCAGAAAATGACATACAGGAAGAGGAAGTCAGCCATGTTAAAATAATTCTGTGCCATTCTCAGAGAAGCACCTTCCTCCATCCTGCTGCTCTGTTCATCAATCTTACCCCAAACATAGCTTATGGTCTTGATGAGAAGGCACCCCCCTTCACCTAGACTGAATTGAAAATCATAAGTGAGGGGGTGCTTGCATAATACCCTCAGCTTTATGGGGGTCCAGAAAGACAGCTCAGCAATACAGAGTGTGGCCAAATCTGGCGGGACATTGCAACATACTGCAGTGCAGTTGGAGTGTACAACTGGTGAGGCAAAATGTACCAAAAACCCCGGGAGGTCCTGCAATGCTGAGCCAGGATGAAGGCCTAGGACATCATGGATGTTTCCTCACAGCCGCAAACACAGTGGGCCTGCAAGACTCCACACTCCTACAGGCTGCCTGGCTGACCCTCCATGCTCAGCTGGAGGAGTTTAAGCAGCAGAGATATGGTAAGTACGTGCAGAATTTGCCATAAAGTTGTATGTGAGTGCTGAGGGAGATGTCCTGTCACATGCTGTTTGTGACCTTTCACATAACCTGAGCCACAGCTGTAAAATTTCCAAAGTTCATGCATCAGTGTTTCATTCGGTTAAACTTTCTCCCAAGGAATTCTGGGACTTATAGTTTTAATTTCACAAATGGGTAGAATTGCTTTACAATTACATTTCTGAAAGTAAAAGAACTGGGAGTGTCATAACTAGTGACCCAAGGACCTTATGAAAGTTAAATGCAATGCTGATTTTTTTGTCTTGACACTGTTTATTGTTAGTATGCCAGTTTGTGATGTTACTATGCTGTAGAAAGCTTGCTTTTTATTTGTGTTGTTTCTCTTAACTAATATTTGTTAGTCAAGGCTGATATTGTGTAACTCCGTCTTCCTTTATGTCATAGATTCATAGCCAAAGTGTAGTAAATGCACACATTTTCTGAATAATGTCGTATAGGTTATTGTTCAAAATATATAGAGCAGTGTTAAGTAAGCATATATACGTTGCAGTGTGCTGTGCAAACAAAGCATTGTAATGGAAACAGTGGCTGTACCCATGCAAGAATCTGAACTACCCTTGGGTAAAATATTTATTACAAAACATATTTTGGGGGGGATTAGCTTAAAAATACTCAACATGAGCGACAAGTGAATTAGTGATTTCAATTTCAGCTAATTCACAGCTAATACTTTTTATTGCACAGGATATCCATTAGTTAGGTCAAGGTACTACAGTGTCAGCAATTGGCATTTGGCTGTTTCTCTTTGCGCTTCATAGGTTAACCACATATATATTGGTTAATTTACACATTTCAGCAGACTGAGCTGGTCAAGGAATATCACAATAGGAACAGGGTCAGAACAGAGGATCCTTGGCTCTCAGTCAAGCTTGTCCACTCAACACCACCAACGAGGAGGAACAATCTACCAGCAAAGAATCACTAGATCATCTGCTAAAAAACTCTGGGCAGAGGCTCAAGTGGGGGAAATGGAAATGGGCACCAGCAGCCAGGGGGAGAAAGAAGTTAAATCTCCTCCTTGCCCACAAAAAGAACGAACAGAAATGGTATCCCTATAGTAGGCCCATTTGCCATCTGGGCCTGCCTCCAGCCCCATCCTTCATTTCTATTCCATCGGGGCCTCAAGCTGTACCACCTGCCACTACTCCTCCTCTCACTGCCCACCTTGAAGACGAGTCAATGGAGACATCTGCCCCACCACCCCACATCCCTCTTGTGAGCCCCACATTCACCTGTATCTGTTCCTGTGACTACACTCCAGGGGGTGATGATGGCAATTAAGGATGCTAAAACTGTAATCTCTCAGGAAATCCTGGACTTGAAGGAAGAGATCTGGCTGTAAGAGACTCACTGTCTGCTCACTTTGAATCCTTGACTGCTGCCATTACTAACTTGGCTGCAGCTATCTTGTTTCCATTGGCTCCCAACCGCACTCAACCTACTGTTGTCGAGTCTACCACTTCGTCTGACCTCACTGTTTCCCCTGCTGCCTCTTGTTTTAACTCTTCCCGTGGGGTGTTTGGCTCTGCACAGGCCAGCCAAAGGATATCCACTTAGGAGCAGGATTTTCACATTGTAGTGAAAGACGAGAGTGACAATGGCTAGTGATTCTGGCTCCCATGCCCGGACCCTGGTTACAGAACTATGGGGCATATGTACAACAGAATGACGGAGCGTGGCATTCAGAAAAACTTGCTAACGCCCCACTCTGCCATTCTGAAAATGCAGGGATGCACGGTATTTACAAAGATACAGTGCATCCCTGTGTTTCCCCTAGCGCTGGCGCTAAATTTAGCTGCATAGTGCCAATGCAGGCACCCTTGCACCATAGTGCAAGGGTGCCAGCATTGGGGGGAATGATTGTTTATTTGCAGGAAGGTGCCCCTTTCTGCACACAAACAATCACAAATGGTGATCTGTAACTCCTATGTGTGCTGCATTGTGCATTACACAAGAAGTTGCAAATCGTCATTTATTTAATGATTCTTTATGTGCAGGAAGGGACACCTTTCTGCACATAAACAATCATTCATGGTGCTTTCCTGTTTCAATGTGTGTTGCACAATGCAGCACACATAGAAACAGCAAAAACGAGGAGAAATAAAGCATTTCCGCTCATTTCGCCATGTTAAGACCAGGTTTTCCCTGGTCTTTATTTTGGCACTGCCCCCATATTTATGCCACCCTTGTAAATATGGAGCAGAGTCAAAATAAATGGGTGTTGCGGCAGAACACCCACCACAACATCCATTGCCCACCCCTTTCACGGTAAGTATAGAGTCAAAGGGTGCCTTATTTACAAGGCAGTGTTAAGCCACGTTAAGTGGCTTAACGCCGCCTTGTAAATAAGGAGATACCCCTATCACCACAGAAGCCTCGTAAAAAGTGTTGTTTCTGTGGTGATAGTGGCTTGTAAATATGCCCCTATTTGTAGCCTGGGGACAAACAATATCATTATCTTAGTTGACTGTGGACTCCTATATTTGGACTTCCTTATGACTTTGGACTATTTAGTTGACCCTTTGTATATAGACTGGTACCGCTGATGCTTCCTGCCATGTTATTTTTATATTGCCCAAATACTGCCAAATTCCCTTACCCATTCTGCCTGAAGACTTTATTTGTGTTTATTTCTCCCATTTCATCTGACAATGGTTTTTTTTTACTTATGTTGATATTAAATTTACTTTTGCAAAATTCCACAACCTATATAAACGTTATTTTCACAAACCCTCTTTGATACTTATTCTGTATAATGTTTGTCATATTCACGGTATTTACATGTAAATATGTTAGCATTTAGCGTATGCTTTCAATATGATGGTTTGTAACACAAATGGTCTTACTGGTCTGCATGTAGTTCTCACGAAAAGCAATATTAAAATATATGTCCTACACCCGGATAAATCCTTTAAAAAAACATCCAAGCCATCTCATAGTAGAGCTTGTGATTAGTAAATAGATCTTTATTTATATACAATTGTGAGGATTTTAATATATTTACAATAGTTACAGGAGATATCTCCTACACTTTGCAATCATGGGGATGAAAATCTTTGTGAGTTTGTGCGCATTCTGGGTGGTTGACGATGTGTGTGTGGATGTGTGGGAGTGCCTGTGCAAGTGGACCGGGTGGCTGTGTTGGTGGGGCTGGTGGCTGTACAAGTGGGAGTGCCAGTGGCTATAAAATTTGGGCTGCTCGTGGCTGTAGAGGTTGGGGTGATGGTGGCTGTACAGGTGTGTATGCTGGTGGCTGTAAAGGTTGGGGTGATGGCGGCTGTATACGTTTGAATGGCAGAGGTTGTACAGGTTGAGGTGATGGTGGCTGTACTGGTTTATATGCCAGTGGCTGTACAGGTTTGTATGGTGGTGGCTGTATAGATTAGTGTGATGGTGGCTATACAGGTTGGTGTGCCGGTGACTGTACTGGTTGGGGTGCCGATGGCTGTACTGGTTGGGGTGCTGGTGGCTGTACATGTGGAACTACAGGTGGTTGTGTAGATTCTTCTCTATGTGTTGATGGTGAAGGTAGACTTCAAAACATTTTCATTATTCCCTCCTTCTTCTTCATGCTGCCTTTCACTCTCCTCCCTGGAATTGTGATTTGATCTTGGTGCATCCTTAGCAGAATTTCACAACAAGATCCAATGCATGGGCCTGCCTGTCAAACATCCAAGGGAGTCCTTGAAGTAAGTCTGAAATGTCAGAGAGAGTAACCATTAGTGCACAAATATCCTGCAGCACATCAGTCTGTTGTTGGCAAAATTCTTCCTCCCAGTTGTCAACAAGAGCATCTGCCATCACCCTCCGCATGGGACGCCCTCTGATATGACTAGCAGGTCCAACAGCATGGAGAGAGGTAGCATGTGGGAGGTTGTGGGGAGGAGATTCATACATCGGGGATACCTGTACCTTGCAGGGGTGTTGTCTCCTTCAGATGTTTGAGAGTAGGTCTGAGATGCATCTTCATGGGAGGAGTGTGTAGGAGAATTTACATATTGACCTGAAATGTGAGGGCTGTGAGGATGTGATGGTTGTGAAGGGATCAGTAGACTCTGTGGCTGGTTGGCTGTATGCTAGGGACTGGCAATCCTCAGAATTGAAGTAGGAGGAACAACGCTGGCCAGATGTTCAGAGGCATTTAGTCTTTTACGCATTGGGTCAACAAAGCCCTCCACTTCATCCATGTCCTCCTCATTGACCAGCTTCTGCTCATCTTGTTACTCCTCATCCTCTTCTTATTGAACAGTGCTGGCTACAGACATTATTGCATGGAGGAGGATCATTTTCTCTCCTTGGATTGCCTGCAACCCTCCCCTTGTAGATTGATTGGCTTAATCGAACGACTCATTGCCCCAAGTACCCAAAAGAAGAAGATTGCAACAGTAGAAATACATCACATACTACTTTAAGTGCTAAAACACTACAGATTAGTGAAAAACATCATCTGCTGTGTTTTGAGTTACATGTGAGATGGGGTTTGTGAAATCCAACATATGATAGCTCAAAGATTAGCAGTGATGTGATAAACAAACATGGGAAATGCAAACTCAAACTCACTAACTCCAGCCACATATCTCTGTGGTTTTGATATCCCCAGTGAGGTCAACTGCTGAACCTGGCTCCTCACGTTTGGTATGGATACAAAATTCCTTGATCCAGCAACCAAGTTTAATCTCTATTAAGTTTCAGATTTATTAATAAGTCAACATGAAAATCAAAGCAGGGATTTTACACACAGTATTAGTTTAAATTACACAACACCATAACATAATTAGAAGAAGTTGCATTGTCTGTCAAACTCATTTCTGAGTTCGTTTTTGTGAAAAGTATGCAGTTTTTCAGTATGCAGTTTTTCATTAACCTACAAAATGTAGCACACTTACCTGCTGGCCAGATGGTAGAGTGCCTAATTGCTGCTGCCAGTATGTCTCCTGATACAAGAGATGTGGTATTTTGAATACTCCTGATGAACGACTAGGTCCTGACAGCAGCTGTAATGAAGCTGACACATACGTACTTTAAAAAATAAATTTAAGTGTTAACATAAGTGTAAGTGTTAATAAAAGAAGTTTGAGCTACTCCTCTTTAGAAAACACAACATTAATTATTTTGATTAAAAAATGAATAAATGAATGATGGAAACACAAACAAGAGGAATTCAATGAGCCATGAATTACTGATATCTCAAGTGACAGGCAGAAGACTGACACATTTCACACAAGGAACTCTGTTTTTGCTTTACAAAGAATGCTGGGACTTGTAGTGTGACAGAGAAAATGGAAAACATAAGAGTACAATTCACTGTAAGTAAAGAACAAACGTGGGCGTAGCTTTCATAGTCACAAATACTGCAAAGAAAACTCTTATTTGCATATAGAATGGAGTTTCTTAATTTAATACCTGGCACCACACTACAGTCTTCTGTAGCAGACAGCGCATGTAGCAGATGGGCGTGTGAATGACCGCATGAGCGCTTTTAAAGAGAGCACGTCCTGGAGCTAATGGTCCCCATTTACTTATCCAAGTACCCCTAGTTACAGAATAGCCTGGTTCTGAGCTGTTTTCTAAAGACAGCCAGGTCGGTTATGGACCTGATGGTCACCGGGATCAGGTTCCAGGCTTGGGTTCCCAGGAACCTCAAGGATCTTCCTCCAGATCTGGGGCAGGGGGGGACCTCCCTCTCGAGTGGGTAAATACGTAGACGGGATCCAGTTTGTCCATCAGGAAGTGCTCTAGCCACCTATAATCTAGTGAACCTCTCCTTCACCCATCTCATTTTATCATGTCACTTTTTTTTATATCACATACATTTTGGATGTCCTCCCCCAATGCCAACTGCTGCCATAACACTGCCTTCTGTGGCACACTAGTAATAAATGGGACAGCCCATGTAGTTTTTGTAGTTTGCCGCTACAAATCTGACACTTTTTCTGTCTCTTCTGCTTAAAATTCCTCTTCCTCCTTAGCGCAGGCAAAAACTTAGGAGGAAAATGACAAGGGAGCAGCCAAGTAGTGAAATGAGAGTGAAATAAACAGAGGCATGTTTGTGCGCTTCTTTTATGTGGTTTTTATGTAAAGATTTTCAGGTGCCAATAATTCATTTCAGGTGTATGTACTTACCAGTTAGTTTGACATGTGAAGTTCTCACCTTCTCTGCCAAGCGGATCATCCTCCCTGAGTGCCGAGCCTCTGTTAGAAGTGCAGAACATCTGCCCTAAGTGCAGAGCCTCCGCCTCCAGTGCAGAGATCCCACAGTCATAAAGGAACTACTCATACATGCCTTTGTGAATACCAAAAAATCGTAAACTTACACAAAAGTGTAAGTTTACCTTTGTGAATCTGTCCCTCAGGCAGTTTTTCACTTTGGCTTTTTAAATTAAGCTCCTCTGTTCAGTTATATAATCTCTGCGGGAGGTTTTGAAGAACAGGAAAAGTGGCGCTCAGGCAGGTAAATGGTGAGGTGTAGCGAGAAAATGAAGAACAATTGCTTGCAACCAGGTCAGGGGAAGACCCAAAACCCCTGTATAAGGTGTGGGCTAGAGACCCATACCAACACAATTACAAACAAGTCCTGGGCACACGTCTAAGGTATAAAGTTAGTAAAATTTGGAAATCAAAAGAAGGTCGACAACGGTAGTTCCGTGAATTCATCAAAGCAAAAACGCCAGCTGACACGTGTTTAGTCAACAGGTGACTACCTGTGACTCTTCAGGGCTGATAAATGCGCTACGGTTGCGTGATCGAAGAACCGGTGATATTTCCAACCCGGTCGACGGGTATTAATGTGAGTCATGAATTGGGCGATCAAAAGTAGAGGAATCACACGGGCGGGTGCGTCCTTGTTAACGTGGAGCCTGGTATAGGCGGGTCCAGCCTGTGTGTGTCTCGCTGCCGAAGTGTGCTCCCGCCTATACCAGGCTCCACGCTACCACGGATGCACCAGCCCGTGTGATTCCTCTACTTTTGATCGCCCAATTCGTGACTCACATTAATACCCGTCGACCGGGTTGGAAATATCACTGGTGTCGTAAATAAATTATTACGAGTTCAGAATTTCTAGATATCAATATAATTATGCATGAAGCAAGAGGCTGAGTCCGTGGTATCAGGTTCAAAAGGGCTTTATTCAAATAACTCGAGTTATAGGGAGAATAGTTCCATCACCACAAGGGATCAGGACCAGGATTCTCAAAAAGGTATTCTCAAACTTTATTCACAGAGTACAGTATATATATGTTTGTAATAATATACGTAAGCAAGAGTGCTTCAGGCGGAGCAAGAGAGAATGAGATAAGAGCATGTGGGTGTGTAAGTAGGCGTGAAGGTGGGCGTCCACTCGATGATAATAGGTAAGTGTCATAGGTGGGTGGATGCCTAGAGGGGGTTGCGTGATCAGCTGGAACTTTACTGGAACTTTGCCTTACTTGTGCTCAACTCGACCATGACGTGTAACTGACGTGTGAAAGGGTTGCTATGCAACCGGGGAGTCTGGAGTCTGAAAATGAGGCCTTCAGTGTCAGGGCGACCAGCACATCTTGTATTATCGGGTATCTAAAGTCTGGAGCAGGGACTGATTCGTGACATAGGTTGCCCATCACCAAGGGCCAATGTGGCATTTATTTCTTCGTTTACTGCTGAAGTCTTGCACGGGGGCTATGGGCTTTTCACTGACGTGAGCTTTGTAATCGCACAAAAAGAGACAGAGAGGCTAGGCTTTCTCCTTTGCAGAAGGGTCGTGTTTATCCCTCCTTCTCCAGGCAGGAATGTGGTTTCGGTAGGAGTAAGCAGATAACCGTGCTCAATACTGTCTCGGACAGGGCCCCTTTGGCTGAGGCCCAAGTGTGCAAGGCCAAGGATACGCAGCTACAGCTTTCAGAGCGTTCTGAGGCCTGAAGCCTCTTTTCGGCTCTGGCTGGGCCATAATAATGGAAATGCGGGAAAACATGATGCAAAACGTGTAGGCCTCAGAGCAGATTTGTCGTTTCTCTCATGGGAGACTGGATTATGGCAGGCCACGTTATAGCATAAGCATCATGATAGACAGGCCATGGAGGGGAAATACATAGGTGACATGTATGTGCACATGAGTGTGGGGGAACACACGGGGACACATAGGCCTCATGATATTTTATTTTCCTCATTCCCTCCTTGTCCCCTAGTGGACCCTCAGGTCATATCTATTCTCATTAGACAGTCAATCTGTTCTTGCAGCATTATTTTTCCATTTTCAATGCTTTGTAAATGGGGATGTGGGACACATGCAGTAGCACACAGGCCGCAAATGGCCGGGCCACACTGCAGACATAGGCAACAACTGAATATCATCAGTAGTATTAGTCCACAGACCGTCAACACTTTCCATCCCCATGCTGATATTATTTCCCAGAGCCAACTGGACCAAGTCCACGTGCCTGGGTCTTGGTGTATGCTTTGGGCAATCTTGTGGAGTCTTGTTATTGCTTTGATACAGACGGTGCGTTATTACGAATGAAAACGCAGCAGCTGGAACCGATGACCCTATAGGCCCCGCCCCTATCCGCTAGGATGACGTCAAGAACAAGACGATTCTGAAGAACGACCATTCTCATAGCAGACTGTTCCTGGGTCAAGTTCCCCAGGGCTGATGCAGTCTCATTAGCAACTGTTTCTATAATCCTTGTTAGTCTGCGGATAAGTTTACTATTCTGGACGGGACCTATGAAGAAAAAGAATCCTTTGTTGAAATCTGTATATTGCTCCCAAGCTGTTTCAGTCTGGTCGATGCCAGAGGCATCGAGCCCTCGTCTGTGCCTGATAAGTGCTAGTTGAAGATTTTGATGATAGTTCGATGGGGCCAAGAAAACGGGTGGTAGGAGAAATGATATATAGCACGTCCCACCCCAGTCTAAGGGCAGTTGTACATAGGCTGTCTGGCCACAAATAAAGTAGGTGTGTCGTGATGCTCTGAAGTAAGACTTTCCTTTGTCTTTGAACACTAGTATAGTGTTACACTCGCTGTGCCCCAAATGTACAGAGCCTTCTTTTCTGACACACAAGTTCCCTTTTACTGGCAGGACTGTGATTGAGGATGGACCTAAATTGTGTATGGGCTTGACATTCAACACTATAAAGTCAAGGGTCGCATTTCCTTGCAGATACTCTTCATTCTCTAGATCGGTACCTTTCCTTTGGGGAAGACCTTCTTCATCTGGGAAACATGCTTTATTCATGACTTTGTTCAAGTTACCCCATACCCAGTCGCCCCTACACTCCTTATCTTGACATTCTTTGGCATCACCGTTGATGGATGTCATTAAGGCAAACCATGCTCCGCAAGAACCATTATGGGAGAATGGAAAAGGGAAAAGAGGCAACACTCCCTTCACCTTCTGATACGGGGGAAGTCGGCCACAGACCCAACAGTCTGTAGCATTGCTAGTCTGATGTGAATGGTGCAGCATCTGAATAAAAGTATTGTTGCGTAAGGCAAGTCGATATGATAGCTCATGGGATGGCAGATCACTAAATGTGTGCTTTATGGTATCATTGGTAGAGTGTAAGAGTGAGGCAATAGGAGGAAAAATAGCATGTAGTATTAAGCTGATTCATATCATCGTGATGCACAGAAGAAATAAAAATATCAGGGTCACTATACATCTACCACGTAATATTTTACAGTATTTGCTTTTCATCTTGCTCTTTTTCTCATCCGCGGTATCCAAGATCTGATGCGAGCCAGAATACATGTTCAACCGCTTCACCACCTAGTGGACTTAATTGATCAAACGGGTTCTGACTTGTTAGATCTAAGTTTTGTTTTGTACTCCTGCTGGGGAGTCTCCTCTAGTAAAGGGGGCTCAAAATCTGAAGTCTTTATGTCTTTTTTAAACGAATCGTTATTTCCAAAATAGCGTTTACAATGATGAAGATGAACCCATCCTTTCCGTCCTTCGACTTTAACAGCGGTCCTCGTAGTTAATAATACCAATTTAGGCGTCTTCCACCTTGGCTCAAGAGGGCTCGTTCTGTCAAAGTTCCTTATGAGAACATAGTCCCCAGGAGCGAGGGAATGTTCCTTGACCTGGGTGTTGTCAGGGAAGGCGGCAGCAACCTGCGAACGACAAGAGAGTAGTGCAGACATCAAGGAAGCCAGGTAATCTGTCAGCATGTTACTATCAACATCAGTGATCTTTTTAGGCATTGGAGTGCCCCACATATTCGGTGGTCTACCAAAGACCACTTCATAGGGAGATAAGCCTGTTCTAGAATGGGCTACCATTCGCATGTAAAAGAGGGCAACCGGCAGGGCTACCATCCAATCCACACCTTTGTCTGCGCAAATCTTTGCTATTTTTATCTTTAAGGTCTGATTATGTCTTTCTACAAGGCCTGCTGCCTCAGGATGTCGTACACAATGGAACTTCCAGGTATACCCTAACAGAAGGGACACTTGTTTCATGAGTTCAGAGGAGAAAGGCTGACCGTTGTCGGAATATACGACACGCGGTAATCCATAACGTGGGAAAAACTCTCGCACCAGTTGTCTGGCGGTAGTTACAGCAGTATAATCAGGGACTGGATAGGCCTCTGTCCATCTTGATAGGGAACATACTACTACTAGGACATATTTGTAACCTCTACATCTGTCCATTTGGATATAATCCATTTGGAGGACTTCAAAAGGATGGTCAGGTGGATGGAATCCACCTTGTTCCATTGGAATGCCTTTACCTGGATTGAATTGGCAACAGATCATACACGTTCTGACCTTTTGTTTCGCTGCTGCACGCAGGTGCTTGTTGAACCATATATTCTGTAAGCTGTCTAGCATTGCTCTCTCTCCTAAGTGTGCAGGACTATGTGCGGTATTTATGATCACTTGTACCATCGAATCAGGAAGAAACCATGTTTCTTTGCCCTTAGTCATCCAACCCTGATCAGTCAGTACCCCTCCTTGTTCCGACCATTTCTTTAATTCATCTAGAGTAGCATGTGTCTGTATGTCCTGTACATCCTTGGAAGGATCCCTAACTGTCATGGCTTTGGACATCAATGGTACCTGTGATTTCGTCATGTCTAGTAGGGTCTGAGCTGTCTGTTTAGCTGTTCGGTCTGCCAGATCATTGCCTTGAGAAATGGTATCTGTGGCTTTAGTATGTGCTTTGCATTTCAGGATAGCTATGGCTGTTGGTAAATGTATTGCTTCCAGAAGGGCGTGAATAAGGGGGCCATGCTGTATCTTGGCCCCTGAGAAGTCAAGAAACCTCTTTCCCTCCATAGGACGCCGAAGTCATGAACTACCCCATATGCGTATTGTGAGTCAGTGTAAATGTTTACTCTCAGGTGCTTAGCTCTTATGCACGCTTGTGTCAGAGCGATGAGCTCTGCTGCTTGTGCTGACAGTATGTCTATTCTTTTAGTCTCTATGATTTCAGTAGCAGTGGTCACTGCATATGCTGCCACTAATTCTCCCGCCCCGTCCTCATGTATGAACCGTCAACATAGAGTGTTAGGTCAGGGTCTGGGAGTGCAACATCTGTCAAGTCTTGTCTTGGTTTAGTCACGGTATGTATTACTTCAACACAGTCATGTGGGGAAACGTTTTCTGTACTGGAGGGCAAAAGAGTTGCAGGATTCAATATGTTGCATCGTCTGATCTCTATGTGTGGTTGAAATAGCGTCAGCTCATAACCTGTCAGTCTCGCTACAGTCAGGTGTTGTGTTTGTGTTCGGTTCAAGAGAACCTCTACTGCGTGTGGTACTTGTACTGTCAGGGGGTGGCCCAGCACTATCGAGTCACTTTGTCTTATGGCTAAGGCTGTTGCTGCAACAGATTTTAGGCACACAGGCAAAGCCTGTGCTACTGGGTCCAATGTACTAGAGAAATAAGCACAGGGCTTGTGTTTTCCTACATGATCTTGTGTGAGGACAGATAGTGCTGTTCCATCCCGCTCTGTCACAAAAAGCATAAAAGATTTGTTGTAATCAGGGATCGCTAAAACTGGTGCTTGACATAAAGCTCTTTTTAATTCTTCAAATGCCACAGTGTGTTCTTGTGTCCAAGGGAGGACTTTAGTAGAAGCTACCTCCTGTGTCGTCAACTGTATTAGGGGCTTGGCTATGTAAGCATACTGGGGAATCCACTGCCTGCAATATGAAGTGAGGCCAATGAATGCACGTACCTCCTTTTGTGTCTTGGGCTGTGAAAGGCCAGAAATCAATTGAATACGTTCTGGTGTCAGTCGCCTACCCTCCTTGGATAGCAAGTGCCCAACGTACGCCACTTGCTGTTCACAGAATTGTAACTTCGAAGGGGACACCTTGTGCCCCTTGTCAGCCAGGAAATGTAAAACAGTGAGTGATGCACTTTCACAGTCAGTTTCCGATCGTGCGGTAATGAGAATGTCATCTACATACTGTATCAGTGCTGTAGTGGTAGGCATATGAATACTGTCTAGTTGTCTTTTGAGCGCCTGACTGTAGATGCTAGGACTTTCCGTGAAGCCCTGTGGTGCTCTTGTGAATCTGAAGCTGCGGCCTTTTAAACTGAAACCGAAAAGATATTGGCTGTCCGGATGTATTGGGATACTGAAAAAGGCGTTCTTTAGATCGATAACTGTAAAGAACGTAGCCTTCGCATCAATGGCAGTCAATAATGAAGAAATGTCCGGGACCACAGGGTACTGTGGCACCACACATTTGTTTAATTCTCGCAGGTCCACAACTAATCTATAGACAGGTGATGCATTGGGATCAGTTCTTTTAAGAATAGGAAGAACAGGCGAATTGCATATATTTGACTCTGTCTCTATCACCACCCCTTGTGCAATGAGTTCATCGATAATTTTCAGCAACCCTACTTCAGCTTCAGGCGGAATTTTATATTGTCGAATCCGTGGCAGCACCACTCCTTCCATGAGGGTGACCTGGTATGGTGTAATGTTCATGAAACCTACGTCAGTCGGGCCTTGTGCCCATAGGTGCTGTGGTACATTTTGAAGCCTGATGTCAATATCTTTCATAACAAAATGTCCCTTGAAGTCACTTAAATACAGTCGCACTCCTTCTGGCGAACAACAGATAACTGCTCCCAGTTCCTTTAATGTTTTTATGCCAAGTAGGTTTTCTGGACATGATTTAGTAAGCAGTAAGTCTGTTGTATGTATTAGTGGACCAACTCCTAAAGAGACTGGTTCTGAAACCTCATTGATAATAGGCTTTCCTGAAAAGCCCAGGGATATACTCTTTGAGCCCGAGAGGGGTGCCCCTGGAACCTCAGAATGACTGATGGTAGTTCTACTTGCCCCAGTGTCAATCAAAAACTTTTTATTCTTTCCTAGTAAACGTGCATGCACATAGGGACCCGCTTGGTCCACAGGAACTGGAATAAGGGGCAAGTCGAATTCCCTCTCTGGGCTTCTTCACGAATATGCTTGGTATTCTGGGTAGTTAGTCTGAGCGTGCTCATACATTTGTGCTGTGGCGTGGGCTGGTGCAGGTGCATGGACAGGTGGCGGCGGCGGTAGAAATGTATCTGATGTCTGATGTGTGTTATTTTCTTTGGGAGGATAAGATCGTGGCTTTGTTTTACCTATCGCTATTGTTTCAGGACCGCACATTCATTTACGAAGTGGCCTGGCTTCTTGCAATAATTACAGGTCCCAGTATTTTGTTTCGTGCTATTCTTGTTCGTGTTTGTGCTTGCCGGGGTCGATTGGGCCACCAGCATCTTCATCTTTGTGTCTCTCATGCGTCTCTTATCCTGTTCGTGTTCCTCTCTAATTCTGTTCTGGTGGTATTGTAACATCTGTAACATTTGTGAAGGGCTGTTTGCTTGCCAAGTACTCTCAACCTTTAGTACCCTATACTTTACTTCTGGTAGGGAATTTTCTACTAGTTTGCTCACGAAAAGATGGGGATATGAATCACTACCGGGCTTAAGACCACTATTGATAGTGAAACATTTCTCGAACCTAGCGTAAAAATCGCTAGTGTCTTCGTCTGGTTTCTGTTTACAGGCCGAAATAGCATCCCAGTCTTCCTTCTTGGTGATTAGTAATCTGGGCAAAACTTGTACAAGGAGTTCAGGTAGGTCTTTAGCTCGGGGACCCAGACCAACCCCCGGGCCTCTTCCCACTTCCTCTCTTTCCAACAGATCCCAACTGAGCCTTTTCTCTCCCACCTCCCAGTCCTGTCCTTTCAGTTTCTCGTAAATACCAGCAGGCAATAGTACTTTTAATAACTTTAGAATGTCAGCATATGTATATTCTCCTAAGCGAAGAATGTCCTTTAGTTCTCAGTGAAAACCCCCCGGGTCTTTATCATGGGATGGTAACATTTTCTTCATTTCCAGTATCTCTAATTTCGACAAGGGGGTGTGGACATACACCCGTTGCAGGTCATTGTTTGCATCCTTTACAGGATGAACCTCTCGTAGGGGGTTCAGCTTGTCGTACGACTGTTCCTTAACCTGGGGTGGAGCGGGAAGCAGGGATCTAGTCACGTATACTATATACTTGTGTCGCTGATCCAGAATGACATTAATCAGTTCAGCACCCATGTTCATCCACCTGTCTAGTATTATGTCGTCCAGCAATTTATACAATAGACCAGGACCAGAATATTGACTCTCATATAACGTGATCAAATGTTGGACCATGTAAACACCAGCTATGCGCTGTTCGTTTGGTGGGAGGCTCAAGAACGTTTGGGCTACGATATCATTATTGTGTGTATCATATTGGGATATCCACAGGGTGGCTGATCGTGCTAATTCATTTTCGGTCAGGGTGAGGGGCTGATCGTTACCCAGCCATTTATTCACCGCTTTTTCGGTGATTTGGAACAAACTTTCAAGGGAATATCTTTCCTTTATGGCAGTTCCCTGTTTACGGTGATTGAGGCCCTTCGGCCTTTCGAATCGCCGGGCACGGCCCACATAATGTATTCTGTCCCCTGCTTCGTCATCAGATGATAACTCAGCTGTTTCGTTCGGGCTTCCTTCGTGTGATGCTATTATTGCCTTTCGGATTTTGGTCAACATGTTGTCTGTCTGGCCTGATTTATCATGCTGACCGGCATCTATGCGATCACTCCAACCAATATAACAACGGTCTACGTCTCCATCACCTTCGTCTTTTTCCCTGATCAGACAATTAATTAGGAAGCGAAGGATATAGTTCTTAATAATTACCTTTCTATTTTGTACGGCTTCTGCTATACACTCAGGACCTTCCCCTGTTCTTATGAATGTGTAAATTTTCTTTAAATGTTTATCCATATCTGGTAATTTTTCCAAATCTGCGACTGCTCGTCTAAGCCGTAATGAAAACACGAGCATTCTGCCCTTTCCTGGATCTGGGTCATATATACATTCAGAGATTGCTACTTTTACTGTCGGCCCCCCTCCTGATGTTGCCCCGGATCCTCCCTCCCCGCCGTCCTCGAGCTCCTGGAGCTGTTCTTGCGTTGGGGGTGCAGGGAAAATTCCGTCCACGTATGATGGTGGGGGTTCCTCTAGGTAGTTGTTAATGAACGTGTCGGATGCTGTTTGTTTTATTTTTCGGGGTACTGGCGGTGGCACTCTAACTAGTTTTTCTACTGGGGCCACTTTTGCTAGTTCCTCTGAAAGGACGGGATAAATACCAGCAACGGCAGTATTTCTTTCTCTTTCAGCCTGCTCTCTTTTTACCCGCTCCCCTTCTTCCTGTAATTTTTCTTCTTTGGCTTTTTCGGACTCCTGTCTACTTCTCTCTGCTTTGTGGAACTCTTTCTCTGTTCTTCTATGTGATTCCTTGCGCCATAACTCAATGGCATCCTTCTGAGCCGGTCTAGATTTTCTCTTCCATATCTCTTCCTCTACCTTCATGATGCATTCCGCATCCCACGTTCCCGTAATGGGCCATTTATACTTTGTCTCTAAATCCTTCGTGTAATCCACCCAAAGTTCTAAAAACAACACGGCATCTAAACCATGCTTACAATACATGAAATGTCCAGGTGTGTCTCTAGGCGGAATGTTAACTGGTTCCTCTAGTTCACCTTTCCTGGTACCTATCTTACGCAGTTTCGAAAATAACGGCATGTTGGAATGTAACCGAAATCAAAAATCACAATGAACAAAAAAAACCAAAAATCACAATGCAACAAACTTACACACAAACTTGACACATTCAAACCTAACTGAACCTAACTTAAGACGATAACATTCATACAGTTATATCGGTGCACCTGAAAACTTGGCCTCTAAATCTTGAAACATTAATTCTTGAATGCATGCTCTTGAACATACCGGTCTCACAAGTGAGACACGTCTTTACCGTGTTCATTAAATGAACCCGTCATTATTGCAACCCCCATGAGAAACTCACCGGGAAGCAGAACTTGAACTTGAACTTGAAGGCCTCGGACACTTGACGCTGCGCAGGGAATGGCGTATCTTAGGTGGATCTCTAGAAACCTCGGACACAGCTCTCTCGCAGGTGGGCTCTGGGTCGGGACGATCCGCAATCCTCACCGCCTCGTATGGATGCCTGGTCGCAGTCCGTCTCCTTCGTTGGCCTGAGGGAGTTGGCGGGAAAACCCGCGTCGTGTACACTCGAAGTCTGTCACGGCTGTGGAAGGGGGCAAAACTGGACCTTCATCTCCGGCGCATGGGGAAGGAGATTTGTCCCTGTTCGGGCGCCATTATGTCGTAAATAAATTATTACGAGTTCAGAATTTCTAGATATCAATATAATTATGCATGAAGCAAGAGGCTGAGTCCGGGGTATCAGGTTCAAAAGGGCTTTATTCAAATAACTCGAGTTATAGGGAGAATAGTTCCATCACCACAAGGGATCAGGACCAGGATTCTCAAAAAGGTATTCTCAAACTTTATTCACAGAGTACAGTATATATATGTTTGTAATAATATACGTAAGCAAGAGTGCTTCAGGCGGAGCAAGAGAGAATGAGATAAGAGCATGTGGGTGTGTAAGTAGGCGTGAAGGTGGGCGTCCACTCGATGATAATAGGTAAGTGTCATAGGTGGGTGGTTGCCTAGAGGGGGTTGCGTGATCAGCTGGAACTTTACTGGAACTTTGCCTTACTTGTGCTCAACTCGACCATGACGTGTAACTGACGTGTGAAAGGGTTGCTATGCAACCGGGGAGTCTGGAGTATGAAAATGAGGCCTTCAGTGTCAGGGCGACCAGCACATCTTGTATTATCGGGTATCTAAAGTCTGGAGCAGGGACTGATTCGTGACATAGGTTGCCCATCACCAAGGGCCAATGTGGCATTTATTTCTTCGTTTACTGCTGAAGTCTTGCACGGGGGCTATGGGCTTTTCACTGACGTGAGCTTTGTAATCGCACAAAAAGAGACAGAGAGGCTAGGCTTTCTCCTTTGCAGATGGGTCGTGTTTATCCCTCCTTCTCCAGGCAGGAATGTGGTTTCGGTAGGAGTAAGCAGATAACCGTGCTCAATACTGTCTCGGACAGGGCCCCTTTGGCTGAGGCCCAAGTGTGCAAGGCCAAGGATACGCAGCTACAGCTTTCAGAGTGTTCTGAGGCCTGAAGCCTCTTTTCGGCTCTGGCTGGGCCATAATAATGGAAATGCGGGAAAACATGATGCAAAACGTGTAGGCCTCAGAGCAGATTTGTCGTTTCTCTCATGGGAGACTGGATTATGGCAGGCCACGTTATAGCATAAGCATCATGATAGACAGGCCATGGAGGGGAAATACATAGGTGACATGTATGTGCACATGAGTGTGGGGGAACACACGGGGACACATAGGCCTCATGATATTTTATTTTCCTCACTGGTAGCGCATTTATCAGCCCTGAAGAGTCCCAGGTAGTCACCTGTTGACGAAACACGTGTCGGCTGGCGTTTTTGCTTTGACGAATTCAACTTGTATAAAACAACATTCACGGAACTACCGGTGTTGACCTTCTTTTGATTTCCAAATTTTACTAACTTTATACCTTAGACGTGTGCCCAGAACTTGTTTGTTCCTCTGTTCAGTTGTTTTTCAGCTTACTGTGCAGTTACTCCATTAGCTCCGAGATGTACTGCTCTGGGTGACAATGTGCTGTACAACGTTATTAGCATTAACATTGGCAAAGATAGACTTGAATGTTAGCACCAGGCTTCCTGCAAAGCTCTTTCAATATATCTCAGCTATAATCTATGATAGTACCAACAGAATCATCATGTACAGTGCTGCTAAATTAAATTGGACATGCGAAGGCAGTTTCTGTTTTGGGACTGAAATATATCTACATTTTCCAAAGCACAATCCACCTGACTGAATGGACAGAGCCCTGGATATTTATTTGCACAGAGGTCCTCCGTATTCAGAGCGAGAGGTCCCTCATGATCAGAGTGAGCAAAGATCCATAAGGGACCTGCACCCATCACCAAGCAAAAACCATTTCAAGATTAAACGCTTCTTAGCACAAACAGCAAAAATGCAGTGCGCTCTTCCGCTCAGCCCCATTCCTTTTTTTCGTTCCATATCTCTCTCAATCTGGTTTCTAGGCCTCCTTGTTCTTTCTCTTGTTCACTCACTTTCTCTATGTCTTTCTCACTAAATAATTCTTTCTCTCTCCCTGTCTCTTGTTTCCCCCTCAGCACAAAAGTTTCTTTCTTGCCAGCATCCCATCTCTGTCTTATAAACTTCTCTCTTTTCTTCCTCGAATTTCTCCCTGATCTCACTTACAACTGCCTTCTCTTACCCTTCCCACCATCATATACTCTCATACCTACCTTTTTCTCACACTCTTCTCCGCCATACCTTCTCACACCACTAATGTCCCTGTTTTTCTCACTATCCTCCGTTTCTCATACTGCTTGTCCTTTACTAAATTTCCGCCTGTCTCCAACGCCTATCTTTCTGTTAGCTTCCATTTGCTGGTGCAATGTTGTTTTTTTACCAACGTAAGTGAACAGGTATGTTACTGGTAGAAATGGGATTTCTGGTTGGCTAAGGCTTGCGCCAAAGCCAGGCAGAAACCACAACTCTAGTCAGGGCAAGGAAGTTACACGCCAAAGATAACCCCTGCACACCCCCTTGGTAGCTTGGCACGAGCAGTCAGGCTTATCCCGGAGGCAATGTGTAAAGCGTTTGCGCGCGCACACACCAACAACACCCTAGGCCCACCACAAAAGAAATTCCACACAAGGTTATATATAAAAAATAGCCTTTGTATTATAATAAACACATTAGATGATAATCACATAATTTACACTGTGCCAACTGGCACTGGGCAGAATTTTACAGGGGACTATTTACACAAGACAGGGCCCCATGGACTACTGTCAGAATTAGCACAAATCACCAATTGTAAATGTAGAACATATACCAACTGTAACACAAATTATAACTGTAGAGCACAACCGGTAACTACTGGCGGAATAATGACCTCAGCATTATCACAATAGAATCAGGTATAAAACCTATCCTGTATACATCACAGGGGCATAAACACATTATGCAATCTCTCACAAGTCTAACGCATTAGACCCTACCTCCTAAGTATAATTACACTAGGGGCGTACATTACACAGGGAAGTATAATCTCCCTAACATAAACCTAAACAGGTAAAACAACCTCCTATGCTGAAATCATATCTAGAGGTATAAAACACAGGGTGCGCAAAACATACTACACACGGTACATTTCCTAACACCCAAAGCATTATGTATATAAATCACAATAGCACCTAAATCACATTAGGGTCCAGGTTGCACCAGAACCTAAACATAGCAGCTGCCCACTACTTGCTGCGCAGCTGGGGACAAGAACAGAGCCTAAACGCTGCAGCTGGCACTAAGTGCTGCGCAGCTGTGGAAGGCCAAAGTAGGGGCGAAGGAGTGCATCCCACTCCTGAGTTCACAAAAAGCAAGTCCCTAGGAAGAAAGACCTAAACGGTGCAGCTGCCCACTACTTGCTGGGCAGCTGTGAAGTCAAACTGTGGCAGGGGGCTCTCACTAGCCCTCCAGAACAAACTGCGCCAATCATTGGAGCCCTCTAGGCTCTAGAACAACCAATGTGCAAAACATGTGTCCCCTAATGACCTGTGGGGGGAAGGACGAAAGGGGCCCTGGCACAACGGTGCCCTCTGGGCCCTGTTGGGGGCTCTTTAAAATAACATTGCCCCCGCTGGAGCCACCTGGCTCTCAGAACGGCTGCCATCACTGCTGGGGCGGCCCGCTGCCCAGGGGGGCCGCCCACCGAGAAAACAACCCCGAGCCCTCTCCTTCCCAGGCTCCGGCAGCAACACTCCTCTCCAATGCGCAGGGGGGCAGGCACCGGCAATGTGCCTCGCTCCCCCCCCCATCTCCAGACACAGGCGGCGGTCATGGCGGGGCTCTCTCACCTCATGAGAGCCCCGTCCTCTTGACGTGCCGGTCTTGACCCGGTCCCCCATCTCGGGACCGGGACTTTGCAGGGGGAGCCTGCAAGGCTCCGAGACTTCCCTTCCAGCATATGGCCGTACTTCCGCTTCCGTCCAGCGGCCACGCCCACAACCAGGCGGGCCGCGGACTTGGCGGCAATCTTCGAAGGCGGCTCGGGCCGCGGCGGGGAAACGCGGGGTGGGCACCCGCTTTGGTTATAAGTTAAAAAGCGCCATGAGAGGTAGGCTCCCTCCAAATTTGGCAATAAAGCAGGGTGGGCTCCTGCTATTTAAAAACAAAAGCACCCAAAAATAAATCGGGCAAGACGCAGGGTGGGCACCTGCGCACCCGGAACAGGACAGTCGAAAATAAAGCGCTCACAAGGCACTGGGGGGGTACAGAGACCACCAGCCCCCCCCAGGAATGACCCCTCAAGAAAGAAAAGGGTCCAGCAACAAGCAGGGCAAGGCTTTCAGGGCAAGGACAGTCTCCCAGCCATCATCAGGCCAGGCAGGAGGGTCCAAAAGAAGTCCTCCAGAATCCAGGGCATCCAGGTGCTGGGCAGGGCCCGGGAAGGCAAGCCTTCCCCTGGGCCACAGCAGCAGCATGCCCCTGGTAGATTCAAGTCAGAACACAAGAACAAGAACATTTTCATGGGGTCACAGCCCCTCTTTTATACACAAAATCCTTTGTCTCCAAAGGTGCAGGGAAGGGGCGAACCAGATGCAACTGGTTCCTGAGCACTTTGTTTTGCTCAGCCCCTCTCCCTATTCACAGGACAGGCCAGGGATATCAGACGCACCACAGGGGGTGGAGCCAGCATTGTGGAGGGAAAGCCCAGCCCTATTCAGGTCCCAGGTGTACTCCTCCCTGCCATCAACATGCAGATCTCTCCATTCACCACCGGGGCAGACCCATCCTGACACCTGGAGCCAGGCACACCAGCCAATCACAAGCCAGACAGTCACTTCACATTTATTACACAGACATGCCAGCTTCTAGAAGCGGCACTTCTACACTAGACACAGTAACGCCGCACACATCCTCGCGCAGCATTCAATCTCACTAGTCCGCACATACCAACCTCGACCCTGCACTCCTCTCACATCAGGACTTAACACGGTCACTCAGATCCCCCATGCATTTCTATGGGAGGGCAGGTCAGTCTCACTAAAACACACAGAGCGCACGCACTTTCCACTGGGACACAGTGTAAAAGCGCCTAGAAGCCTAAAACCACTAATACAACATAGGAAAAAGGCTAGGATAAATGCAAAAAGTTTTAGGGGTAAACTTGCCAGAAGGGCCAAGTCCAACAGTTACTGTACCACTAAAACCTTAATTGGTGTCTCGTGTGATGCTTGTAGGGACAATAGGACACTGCTGGTCAAACTAGTATTCCCTCCCAGAAGTTCTGGACCATCCTCTGCTATCTCACTCACTATTCTCCCTTTCATTAATTTCACCTTTCACACAGGAATTGCCCACTAACCCTTTTTGATGTCTTGCTCCGTACAACTTTAGCTGTCTGAAGATCTCAAGTCAACAATTCTTCGAAAAAGTGAAATAAGAAGTGCAGTCCTAGGGTAGGCTTTGAATCAGCCCCTTACCATTATTGTCTTTCCTGTGTTTGCATGCTTTGCCACTGTGTGATGGCTACCCATGAAGGCCATGTCATTTAGTGGATGGTTCCATTGTCCCATTTATGTTGTCATTATCAGTGATGAGGTGACCAGCAGTCCTTTAGTTAGAATGCAGAACTGACATAACATGGAGCATGGAGCTGAGAGTCAGTATGTGTTTTTGATATTTGTACATTCGTAACTTGCTGATACAATATTTTAAATGCTTATTTACATATTTTTTGTTTAGGACGAGTGTGCTGTTTGGATGTCATAACCTTTCTCAATGACAACGTTCTTTTCGCTAATTGTCTTTTGTTTAACTTTGCTGTCATCATGATAAGGTGTTGGGTTAAAGCAAAGGTGAGGGGAAAAGCAAAAAGAAGAGAGGTAAAAAAGGAGAAAGCAGAACAGTTAGGGACAGAGAAAACGAGAAAGTATAAGAACAAAAATGAAGGGCTGAGAGAGATATGGGGGCATATTATCAAGCCAGGCGATACAATTATCGCCGCTTTAGCGGCAGAAAACTGCCGCTAAAAAGGCGATAATGGGCTTGATAATATGCTCTATGGAATTCCAATTGAAGCCCATGTTAGATGTGTAGGACATTTTATCGCCTGGCTTGATAATATGCCCCTTGGTGAGAGGGGATACAAGAGATGTAAGAAGAGATAGATACGGCAAACCAAGAAAGGAGAAGAAAGAGTTTGATACAAAAGGGGAAAGAGGGAGGGAGAGAAAGAGATAAGATGTGTGAAGAGAGGGAGAATGAAGGGGACAAGTGGGAAAAAGAGGGCAAGAAATGTAGGGAAAGAGAGTTACCCACTTTCTGTTTCTTTCTTACATTCGCATCTCTTTAAGTCTGGGAAGAGTTAATGGGGAGCAGGTAAGAGAGCCAAAGATAACTTCCTGCTGGGTCATTGGAACAGACAAAGAGGAAGCTGTCAGTGGAATATTAATCCTAAAGTCACATTACAAGTGTTGCCATACGCTGTTTGAAAAGAAAAGAAAATATGAGCAGACTCGTGGTGGGGCACAAGGTGATGACACCACAAACACCTCTTGGTCTCCCTCTTAGCCTCTGGCTAAGAGGGTCTGAGTCCACCCTCTACAAATAGTGGCAAGAACTCCGTGCATAAAGGGGGAACCTCAACTTGGGCCCTGATTTCAGGTCTTTGTATGTGTATGTAAGTAGAGGATTAATCAGTCACACATCACAAGATAAGACGAGAATGATTTTGACACGTAGGCTTTGAGTATGTTTCCCATGAGTAAAAATACTGAAAAAAAATCCGTTCTACCTGATCATGAGTGGGTCAGCATTCCTGCACTCGGGATTCCCGAGCGTTGGAACACAGGAGCAAACTTTACAAGTTGGTAATTCTGTCCAGAAAGAAAATATCGCATGAGGTTCTCACTGCAGGGGTAGCCAAACCTCTTCCTTGAGTATGTTTTTCTGGCAGGGGGAAGAATTCCATGCTGGGCCTTGCCTGAACTAATCTGACCCTTTCCATTTCTGCTCTCTACCTTCCTTCCCACTAACCTCATCCCACCCAGAATGCCTGCACATAGCAGATGCTAAATATGTGCATTAAACCCCACTTATTTGGGAGGTCTGCATGGCTTTACGCCTGGGACATCCACATGGAAATGCTCAATTCACAGTATTGAATTCCTAACTGTGCCGTACCGCCGTACTGGTGTGTGGTGGTATTGCACAATAAGGTACATTTTGATTATGGATTCACCACTGCACCAGTACTGTGCAGCTCAGGCACTTAGTAGTAAGTAGTTATCAGTACGAAACCGAACCCTTTTTATAAACCTAAAATAAAAGGAAAAATTGTGTTGAAACCTACAAGGATTAAAAGCGTATGCCTCGCAGGTTACATGCAGACTTTTCAGCGAGTAGATAGCTCAGATAGGCTGTGTTTTTCAACTTGTGACATTAAAGTAAAATAAGAAACTCAGCAACGTGTGTGGATGTGTGCACAATAGGATACATGCTTATTGTTACCTTCTCTGAAAATCAGTAAGGTAAATTCTCATTTGAAGTGTTCCGAAGTGCTGAATCTAAATCCATCTATGTGTGAATTGAGGAGTTCATTTCAAAACCCTTGAAATAAAGTTGACCCTTTTCTGAGTGCGGTAGAAATCACGTTTTGGCCAAGGAAATGAGGTATTACATATGGTTGTTATTTCGTGCACCAAATATCACATATTTAGCTTTTTTTCACCAGCTATTTTCCCTGCTAGAGCTCACCAGATGTTAACGGGCAAAATATGTGTGGGGGGGGGGCGGGGGGGGGCAGCAGGGGGGAAATCTTTATTGTACAACTCAGAATTGCGATCGCTACAAAAATGTCCATTTGTACAGAGATCAGACTTTAACCTCCTACTCCTAATTAGCGGTTTAGTGTTTGTGTGTATGGTTCCCGGTACTGGTGTTCTTGCAGAACGCGCATTGCCAACGAAGAGTTGTTATTCTCTAAGTAACAAGAAGTTGGTCCAATGTTTATAGGCGTCTGCTTCCGCGCAGCTGTGACGGTCTGGTTTAAAATCATCACACAAAACAATGACACATAACCACAATCCCAGAAAATAAATGCGCTGTCATGCTAATGACCGAATCAGGGGGCATATTATCAAGCCAGGCGATAAAATTATCGCCGCTTTAGCGGCAGAAAACTGCCGCTAAAACGACGATAATGGGCTTGATAATATGCTCTATGGAATTCGAATTGAATCTCATGTTAGATGTGAAGGACATCTAACATGGACTTCAATTGGAATTCCATAGAGCATATTATCAAGCCCATTATCGCCGTTTTAGCGGCAGTTTTCTGCCGCTAAAGCGGCGATAATTTTATCGCCTGGCTTGATAATATGCCCCTAGTTTCGTAAAGTCTGAAAGGAAAAGTTGAATTCTCTGTCCCACCGTGCCTCAATACTCAAACATGTTGTAGATGATGAAGGTGTGTTATATAGTTTGAGGAAGGAAGTAAGTCACATAGCTATCGAAGAAAAGGAAAGTTAACCGCCTTCCAATGTTGTTTTACCAGAAGCGAGGAATAAAGGTAGAACAGTACACTACTATGTTGTCCTTTTTCCTAGCAAGAGGAGTAAGGTTCTCGATTCTGAAACCCTATTCAGCCGACCCCGCTCGGGAGGGTGCAGGTAAGACCACCCATCACGCCACAAACAGTCCCTCCACTTGTCTGTCTCCACTGATGGATGCTAAATGGAACTTTTATTGATCTACTAAAAATATGTGTAAAGTGCCCACCACACCAAGGGGTCTTTTGGTCAGGTCTAGAGCCTTACCGAGTGAGTAGCACTTCAGCTTCTGCTGGAAGCTCAACAAGTGTGGTAAAGTGTTCAGTGTTGAGAGCTCTCTAGATGGCTGTGCAGAGAATTAACCTCACCACCTATACTGTTAGAAGGAAGCTGGAAACAGAATCTTGCTTGTGCTCCATAAGATTCTCTGCACCAGGGTATACTTCAAGCACAATCTTTAGGGTTATGTAGTTTGAGACATGCATCCAGTGCACCAGAATATTAAGGGTCTCTTTTCCAGAGCCCAAGGATGATATTGAAAGCACTATGGGGCATATTATCAAGCACGGCATTAAAATTATCGCCGCTTTAGCAGCAGAAAACTGCAGCTAAAGCGGCGATAATGGGCATGATAATATGCCGCAGAGATTTCCAATAGAAGCCCATGTTGACACCAGAACATGGGCTCCTATGGGAATTCTCGAGGGCATATTATCAAGCCCATTATCACGATAATTTTAACGCAGTTTCTTGATAATATGCCCCTATTTTGGGCCCGTATGAGCAGTGTATAAAAGTAATTGACAATGCCGTCGTAGTGGGCATTGCATTATAATCGTAGTGTGTTAATAGCAGCAGCGACCAGTTGAGCTCGGTTATTTTCTGAAAGGAATGGCACAACAGATTAAAGCTTTTTCATTTGATTTGTGTTATATGCATACTGCACATAACAAGCAGCAAAATGGCTGCCAGAGTTTAATGGATGTGTAACACTGAAAAATATCTGTCTCTCCTTGGGTAAAAAACAGGGTTAACTGTTTTGTAGAGCATTGCTTTTTTAGGATGTCAGTTCAGTTCAAAATGCTTTATTCGGCATGTTTAAACAGCCACATAGCAGACATAAAATAACACACAACATCATACAATAAAGCTTTAAAAAGATAACAGGATACAGGCCAATTACCCCAAGGGTTGTTCAAGTTACCATCCCCGTATAAAGTGCAAGTGATGTCAATGTAGAACACAACATTTGAAACCCAGTTATTCAAAACCCTAACATAAGACCAGTGAAAAACTGGTATAATGCTGGAGGAGTGAAGAGAGGTGTAGGAAATAACCATCTTTGTTATGATTTCCCCCATTTTTTCCTCCATCTGTTTTGCTGGACTTGGAACTCTGTGCATGGTGACTGAGTACCCTGACCCCCAAACTCCCAGTCTGCCTGCCAATTTGGAGGTGGGCACTCCTCCAGGTTTGCACCAATGGAGTAAAATTTACTCCGTCAGGTTAAACCTTTCACCAATGACTCAAGCGAATAGGGGCTGAATGTATGCAGCACACTAAGCCTGAAATGGTATTGTTTTGAATTATACTTCGTGCTTGCTTGTGTCTGGAGAAAGCTACACCTCTCTAAACAGCTACAATGATAGCGAAACACGTATCGGGGTCACTTTTATTAATTCCAGGTAGGCTTGGATGGTATTTTACCAAACAAAGATGTAATATAATGCCTGGAGTGGTAAAAGGCTTTTGTAATTTTACAGCTCGGCATGGATGGCACTGTGCTAATCCTATGCTGAAAGGCTTCGGTTTAGAAGTGTCCAAAGACTTTGTCTCTTTCTAGCTCAGTGTGGATAGCACTGTGCTAATCCTATGGTTAAAAACCTTGCTAGAAAAACAGACATTTGAGGTGAGCTGACTCAGAGAGTCATTGGTGCTGTATGGTGCTCTATGCAGGAGCTGCTCTCCACCTAAACTTGGCAACACATAGAGTTTTCTGTGTATTTTTTGGTATAGTTTATGAGGCACACTAAGCCTGAAACAGTATTGTTTGGACTTATGCTGGGTGTGCCCTTGTGTCTGGACAAAGATAAACCTCTCTGAAGAGCTATAATGATAGCAAAACACATGTCAGGGGTTGCTTTTATTCATTTCCGGGTGACTTGGGTGGTATTTTACCAATCCAAAGCTGTAATACTGTGCCTGAAGTGGTAAAAGGTCTTTGTCATTTTACAGCTCGGCATGGATGGCACTGTACTAATCCTATGCTTAAAGACTTTGCTGTAGAAACGGCTAATAAGGGAATTTGTCCCTTATTAGCTCAGCATGGATGGCACTGTGCAAATCTTATACTTAAAAAACTTTGCTAGAAAAACTGACAGTTGAGGTCAGCAGATCCTGAGTACCGCTAGTGTTGTAGGGTACTCTATACAGGAGCTGCTCTCCACTTAAACTTGGGACCTACCCATAGATCTGTGCCTCTGTTTTGCATAATTTATGTGATATATATGTGTATACTCACTAAAAAAACAAAGGTTACAGGGGTTTTATAGTTAGGTTCAGATTTTGCACACACAAAACCATAGAAGTTCAGCTGCTACACCTATGCTAATCTCAAGAAACTAGAATTTGTGCCCTAAGGTAACTATAACTCACACCCCGCCATGCACAGTTTTCTCATTAATAATTTCACAGCAAATGTTGCATTGATATTATCAATGATGTCATAGAAAAAGTCACAAGTTATGTAATATGTTGGATAATTAGAAGTGCATGGTGAGGGCGCGAGTTACGTAGGCCTGGGGGGAGCTCGTGGAGTTTTACTCCACGGAATTCTGCAGACTTACAGAAAAACTCAGCGAGATTCCGCAGAATTCTGTGAGTAAGCAGAGTATGCAGTGCAACTCAGCCAGGTTGGAACTGTCCCATGTGATAGATAGCAGTACTGCTTGGAATATGGAGTGCCAACCAGAAGCACCATTATAAAGTAGAACCAGTACTGCTTTGAATAGGGAGTACCAACCAAATGCAGCAAATGAAGATGGGGGAAGAGACAGCGCCAGAGGAGGCACAAAATGTGCTTCTTGGGTACAAGCAGGTCAGGGGTTAAGGTGGGGGGGCAGTACCTAAGGAGGAGGAATTATGGTGGAAGGTGCAGGCTGGGATACTGGGAAAGAGATAGCGCGGGGGAATGTCCACAATATGCCACCAGAGAGAGAGAGACAGCGCACGATGTATGTAATGGGCATTTGATTCTCCTCGGAAGAAGTAGCAATTGGTAAAGGGGTGGACCTACAGGGGAAGGAGTAGCCCAGTTTCACAACACACTGTAGACAAGAGCAGCTCAGTGCCAGGGAGAACACACCTTTCCATTGATAAAGCATGCACATCTTACATTATTCTGTCGGAGCAGCAAACTTAAGGATGTCTCTGCAGTTTATGGCACACACCATCCATCCCCGGTCTCCCTTACTAGCCCATTTGTTTCCAATTTGCACTTTAGTTGTGTTGGATAGGGACACTGATACACTGCAACCTTATAGCTGTTACAAAGAAACTCATTATGTTTTATGAAGTAACATCATTGAACTAGTGAGTACAAAAAAGATGACTCTGTGCTAATGATTAGGAAATTGCTTAGCATATACATGCGCTGTGCCACAATCATTTCCTTAGTATGCATACAATCTCCTGCTGCCCCACATCCTACATCCCTGCAGGATGTAAAACACAATCTCCTGCTTTCCAATCCCACGCCACAGAATCACAATCTCCTGCTGTACAACCTGAATCTACTGTATAAAACACAATACCCTGCAGCCCCACCCCCTACCTCCAACCCCGGTGTAAAATACAATCCACATACGTGGCTCTCCTCCCAAGGATGTATTTGGCCCATGGGACACCATCCCCCAGGGCCCACCACTTAAATGATGGGGGAAGGGTCATGTAGCCCCCCTCCTGGGCTAATTTTGGCCCCGGGGACCCCATCCCCTTGGAATAAATACGAAAAAAAGTGTCTCTACCTATAAATTTCAGAACGTACAATGTATCGTCTTTTTAGTATATCAACACATGGAGTAAGACAACAAAAGAGAAATGCAGACAATAAGATTCAAAACATAATCGAGAACAAATTTATAAGAGTTTTATTTTTAAATTAGATCAATTTTGAAAAGATAAATTCATTGCATTGGCTGATTTGCTATAGACACAGAGAATAATTTCAAATAACAATGAACATGCTTAACGAGGTCCCAGACGTACTCAAACACACACTGACTTACTCACTCATACCGGAATCATTCCAAACCATAAACACTAAATTCACACATTCACATATAAAA
This sequence comes from Triturus cristatus, assembly GCF_964204655.1. Classification (NCBI taxonomy): domain Eukaryota; kingdom Metazoa; phylum Chordata; class Amphibia; order Caudata; family Salamandridae; genus Triturus; species Triturus cristatus. The sequence continues at coordinate 404,638,111 of NC_140588.1, read as the reverse complement.
GGTATAAGTAACCCAAGGAATATTCAATGTATAAACAAAATTCGATATATACACAAAATCATATGAATATTCAATATTGTGTTAAGAAACACATGTTCAAAATTGAGGAATTAGGGCTTGGGTGGGCCACATGTGAGCGCCGACGCGCGTTTCGGTGAATGCACCGAAATGTTGGTGCCACCTTCCTCAGGGCGAACGGAGACCAAGAGTCATAGTATGGGTTTAGGCTAGGACCTATCGAAAATAATAACAATATATTGAAATAACTGATCAGCATAAGGTCTTGATGACATCGTTTATCTAAATCAAAAACATATCGTACAAACGTCATTAGTCACAAGTGTCAACAGAGCAACAAAACAAGGTTGAAATATTTTTGTACATGGAAAATTAGTTAAAATGCGGATACACTAGAGATTCCGGAAGGTCACCGCGGTTCAAAAGGGGAAAAGATATATATGAAAGAGTTAAAAGGGAAGATCTAATTTGGAAATATGTACATAATAAGAGGGAATTCTTTTTTTCTTCCACACAAAGGGGACACATGATCAAAAAGAATTATTCTTATCTCAGGGAAGGACGGAAAGGGAAGGGGGAGGGGGGAAGGGGGAAAGGGATCGTTTGCGCTCACCTGTGAGATCACGTGGAGGGAATGAGCAGGATAGCTCAGGTTAAGGACAATCAATCAAAGCGTTTGCTTGAGATAATTCTGACGGAAAAAACAAGCATACAAAAAGTGAACTAATCAAGAAGAAACACGCCCTGAATGGACGCACAGACCCTAAAATATTCAAGCTACCACAATAGATCATTTAAACGAGGATTCAAACTATCGACAAGCTTTTAGGTCGATGCTATGCCTCTGAAATGGTAAATAGGTGAACAATGCGGTTTTAAATCGTATTGGAAACGAAAACCCATGCTAACTAGCTTCCTAATGAAAAAAATAGATGAAGCAGAGAAACACAATGCAGAGTACAATATACAAAGGTTCGTTTGACGCATGCGTCCAAAACACGGACATATCTCAGAGTGAGCGCCGAGACTGAGGGGTACAGGAGCACAGATAAGCATAAGGCTTGGGTAACACTTAGCAAAATAAATATACATATATATATATATGTATTCAAAGTGGCGAAGGTAAGCAAAGTTCACCTGAAGGGAGAATAAACGGTCTCGGAATCAGAAACAAATCCCTTAATGATAGAATTCCGGGTGCGAGATAATTTAGCTACCGATCCTACAAAGATAAATAAAGTAATAAAGTAACACGGGTACATTCAGGCAGACAAAGTGAGAGGGTAAAAGAAAACAAAATCTACCTCAATGAACAGGGCTTTAAAGGGCCATGGAGAAATGATATAGATGCATCTTCGTGAAGGCCACGGGAATGCTTGTCGTGGTGAAATTTAAACAAGGCTATAAGAATAAATAAAAAGTAAAGAGTTAATAAAAGAAAATATGAATATCAAAGCGTATCAGGCGCTATGATAAAAAGAAAGTACCTGATAAAGCGCGAGTTTTAGCGGTGAAATGCCAGTCCAGAGGGCTCCGATCGAAAAGAAAAGCCTCAGGTGAAACGGATCGGTCCGAAGAGCACACGCGGTGTTCAAGCACCGTTTAAATAGGCCAATGGACTCGCGCATCACTGATGGGACGCGAGGCGAAACAGATACGTCATCAGAGATAAGGGGAGGGGGCGTGTCTTTCATAATGGAAACGTTGAAAAGAAAAATAACCAGGGACTAAAGAGCCGTATATGGGTAAAGTAGTATCAATTCGAAAGCTGCAGAAACAGAAAAATGTTGCATTACGATGGCAGTGCTATGGGCCTGGCTAATTAAACAAGAGGGAGGGTGCCCAGCCAGTAAAGTGTGGGTGCCCTGGAGTCCACCCAGGGTACTCACTGCATATTGGTTGGGGGCCGTAGGGAGAGCCCCACTGCACCCGCAGCCCCAGGCGGCTCCCCGCTTCCAGCAGGAGCTGGAATTGCTTCCGCCCATAGGTAGCAGCTAAAAAATCTGCTCCTTGTGGGCAGGAACATTGTTTTTTATCTGTTCCCCTGCCCGCAGATGAAAAGTCCACTACCAGCAGGCGGGAGCACTTTCCTGCTCCCGCCAACTTGGAGCAGACTTAGGGGCATATTTATGAGAGGTTTGCACCGCCGTTACATCACAGAGTTTGACGCGATGGCAGCGCAGGCAGTACTCCATATCTACAAGTCGACACATGAGGCCAAATGCATCAGTTCTTCTAGTTCTGCGTCTGAAAATACCTGCACCAGAATCATCTGCACCACACAGAGACTAAAATATGCAAGGTAGGCATTCCCCCATAAAATCAACGCAGTGATATTTATGTTTTTTTCAATTTGTGACGCATCATCAGCAAGCGCTGCACATAGCCTGAAATGCATTATAATTCTTGCGTATCGGCAACCCAGGCATAGGAAATTATGCAGTGGCTGTGGAACATAATGAAAAGACACACAAAACAGTTTGGGAAGCTGTACTATAACCTTACTCTAGGGGTTGTATAAGGAGGAATTATTACCATCCATGGTACCACTCCAAAAGATCAAAACTCACACAAAGGTAACCGGATGGTGTATCTACACTACTCACCAGATCTATATTGTAAGGGTAGAGGGACGGACAAACACATATGTAAAGACGAGAACCCTCACTCACCAGAAGGTGACATGCTTCATCATTGGGCTCTCTCTTTCACACTGGGACCGCTAGGTACCCAGTGTGGGCTACAACTCCCCCATAGGAGAGGAGCATGAGGTGTTTTATGTCATCCAATGAGGGTTTTAGCGAGGGGCAGAGTGCAAAAATGATTTTTAGAAATGCGCGTTTAAATCTATCTCCTGGTTGACAAAGTCAATCCTTTATTTGTGTCACCAGTGGATAGGTTAAAAACAGCTAAGTGAAAATAGAGATGTGGATGTTCCCTATTAGGATCTGGTCAACATGTTTCTGCCTTGCTCAACCAAAAGGTTCTTGGCATTCTTCAGGACCATTTGCTTCATCACTCTACTAGATAAATGTGAATAAATCATAAGAAGAATTAAGAAAATACCATACTTGACTGGCATGGCATTGATGAGTGCTACCAGCTTTTAGTCAGGTCCACAGTCTCTAGGGATATAAGAACACATATCAAAATACAGTATGCAAATCAAAACGTCCCATTCTCTATAAACCACTGTTGTGTCTATTCACCATCACTGCAAAAGTTTATAATTGTAAATAAAAACAAGCAGTTGTGTGCAGTCTCACCAATTGGAGACTACTAGTCTACACCCACCTTCATCAGTCCTTTAATAGCAAGTGTCAGGACTCCAAAGGTAAAAAAAAAGTACAGTAGCACGTCATCAGATAAAAAGATGTAAACTAGATTCTAGCCACCTACTCCTTTAAAACACTCAACCTCCTTTCTTAAATAAATAGGACCTGATGCGTCCTATTTACGTATCATTAAAATACTCATGTAGGGCAGTGAGAAGTAGGGTGTACCAGGGCATTTGCACTACACTAGTCAATTCATCCTGATTGTCTCAGGGGCCCATAGTATGTGTGGACTAGTGTCACCTACAAAGAGCAGCAGTTTCCTAGTTAGTGAGACAACTCTTGGCACCACACCTAGCTCAACTGAGTTATGCCAGAGCCACATTGCAATCTTATAGAGCTCAAAAAGAGTGCAAACATCCGTGTAATACTAGGATGTGGTATCAGTGGAAAACCCAGTGTACCATGCTGCTCTAAATGCATAAAGTATAGATGATGCAAAGGCAGCAGTACACTGATCGTTCCCAAAGGTTTGTACTATGGCAATCGGGTTATAGCCGTGAAAGTTGATGGAGTCCACCGCTAACATGAAACAGTCATATGAAAGTAGTTGGAATAATAGTGCCGCATACTTGAGAAATAAAAACTGGTAGCGTTTGTAATGGCGTACCATGTAGTGGATCCGTCGTAGTAATATAGGTAAACTCCAGTGCTGGCTGTGTGTGCTCGCACTGCCAAAAGTGAAGGAAGAGCACACTCCGATCAGGAAATATATACGGAAGCGCGTCTCTACAAACATGCAGGGCTCAAAAAGCAAGTGCGGTCGTACCCACAAGGATATTAAGTGTACCGTTGGGCTTGTGGCATGAGTGCAAACCATAGGGGCATTAGAAGTGCATGCGGTCGGCCATCGCAGGTGCATCTGACTCATAAGGTAGAATGCGGAGTAAGCATTACGAGGCATGCGCACTTTAATAGCAGGTGTCACGCAATAGGATCTCAGGTAAATACGGAATTGCATCTTGGAACTAAGGGGCATCTAAAACAACACGTGTGATAGTCCCTGGAGTGCATATCCAAACATCCTGATATGTGTGCAAACATGCGGAGTGCGGGTAGATGGGCACATGCAGCGTTATCTGAATCGCTGGTAAGATTGCAAGATAAACCTTTCGGGGGCACGCACACCCTAAGGTGCCTTACCTGATTCTCCTGTATCTGCCGCCACTGTAAAGGCTGAAGGGGGAAAACAGGTTGCATTCGCATTGTAATTATACAGATGACCCGTAAATGATGGATACTGTTTTCAGTTCGCGAGGCTTCTGGGTAAAGTAGTTCCCAGTAGGAGAACCGTTGTTTCCTCTGCCCAGGGTGTGTTACACCTCACTAGGTGAAACAACTCCATACTTGTTTCAATTGTAAGTGCCCTAAAAGAGGTACAAGTGAAAACCAATGTTCACAGGGTGTGGGCATGTAGTATTGGACTAGAATGTTGTGTACGTCAACGCGTAATGAGTTATGTATGACATCGATATAAACTCAGGAAATGACTATCGGGCATAGGTAATACATATATATCTCTACTCTCACACAGGAGTATGTGAGTTCATCAATGAGCAGATCTTACTATCATGGTTATCTATGGACAACAAATACTTAGAAAAACTGGAGAGCTGTCCAAAAAGCTCATGTATGTCAACATAGATGTAGTGGGAGACACACCTCCATGTAGGTATGCTAATGGTAATGGTAGACAGACCTGTTAAGGGTCATGTGATGACTGTGATCTTGCTCTACACTATTCAAGAGCCGTGTGTGGGAAGGTGACTGCCCTAGTACAGATGTAGACCTAATCCAATTATTGAGTGCGCTACAGTGAACACTAAGGGATGTCATCATTTAGTCCTAGAGTGTGACTCTTGGTTCTGAACACACATTTTAGCTGTCTTCTGAAGAGGACTCTTTCCAGTTGACCCATTTGTGTGTCATATCTGGGTTTGTCAATTTTCACCCATGAGAGATCATCCTCTGTATGGGACATTTCAATATAGTGTCTCGTCAGTCGTGTATTTGATCTTTTACACTGGATCGAACTGCAGTGTTCTACAATTCTGTGTTTCACCTTCCGTGTGGTCATCCCAATATACTTAAGTGAACAGGGACATGTGATCCTATAAATCACTCCCCATGAGTTGCAATTAGTGTGGTTATTCAATTGCTAAGGTGTTTGTAGACCTAAGTCTATTTGTTTAGTGTGTTGTGTAAATGGGCATACTGAACAGGACCCACATGGGAAGTGTCCTACCACAGGTGATCCACTCCAGAGTGATAGTTGTCTCTCCTGTGTCTGTCTACATTTAGGTTGTGTATGTACCAGTAAATCTCTGAGATTGTTGCTGCGTTGAAGAGTGAAACGTGTTTTTTCCAGAGTCAATGTTCCTGTGTTCAAAATATGCCAATTATTGTTTATGCACTTTTTGATGTTGTCTGTCAGGTTGCTGAATGTGGTAACACACACTGTGGATGCAACCCGTTCTCCCCCTTTACAGAGGCTGCAGATACAGTAGAATCAGGTAAGGCACCTTAGGGTGTGTGTGCCCCGCTATGATTATCTTGCAATCTTAACAGCGATTCAGATACGCTGTATGTACCCATCTACCCGCACGCCACATGTTTGCACACATATCAGGATGTTTGGATATGCCCTCTAGGGACTACCACACGTGTTGTTTTAGATGCCCCTTAGTTCCAAGACATGCTTCGGTATTTTCCCGAGATCCTATTGCGTGATACCTGCTATTAAGGTGCTCGTGCCTCGTAATGCTTCCTCCTCATTCTAACTTATGAGTCGGATGCGCCTTGGATGCCCTATCGCATGCACTTCTCATTCACTGGAGTTTCCCTATATTACTACGATGGATCCACTACATGGTCCACCATTACAAACGCGACCAGTTTTTATTTCTCAAGTATGCGGCACTATTATTTCACGTGCTTTCATATGACTGTTTCATGTTAGCAGTGCACTCCATCAACTTTCTCAGCTATAACCCGATTGCCATAGTACAAACCTTTGGGAGCGATAAGAGTACAGCTGTCTTTGTATCATCTATACTGTATGCATTTAGAGCAGCATGGTACACCGGGTTTCCCACTGATACCACATCCTGGTATCACACGGATGTTTGCACTCTTTTTGACCTCCACAAGATTGCAATCTGGCTCTAGCATAACTCAGTTGAGCTAGGTGTGGCGCCAAGAGTTGTCTCACTAACTAGAAACTACTGCTTTTTGTAGGTGACACACTAGCCCACACATACTATGGGCCCCTGAGACAATCAGGACAAATTGACTAGTGTATTGCAGATGCCCTGGTACACACTACTTCACACTGCCCTACATGAGCATTTTAATGATATGTAAATAGGACAAATCAGGTCCTATTGATTTAAGAAAGAAGGTTGAGCATTTTAAAGGAGTAGGTGGCTAGAATCTAGTTTACATCTTTTTGTCTGATGACGTGCTACTGTACTTTTTATACCTTTAGAGTCTTGACACCTGCTACTAAAGGACTGATGAAGGTGGATGTAAACTAGTAGTCTCCAATTGGTGCACACAACTGCTTGTTTTTATTTACAATTATACACTTTTGCAGTGATGGTGAATACACACTGGTGGTTTTTGGAGAATGGGATGTTTTGATTGGCATACTGTATTTTGATGTGTGTTCTTATATACCTACAGACTGTGGACCTGACTACAAGCTGGTACCACTAATCAATGCCATACCAGTCAAGTATGATATTTTCTTAATTCTTCTTATGATTTATTCACATTTATCTATCAGAGTGACGAAGCAAATGGTCCTCAAGAATGCCAAGAACGTTTTGGTCGAGCAAGGCAGAAACATGTTGAGCAGATCCTAATAGGGAACATCCATATCCCTATTCCCACTAAGCTGTTTTTAACCTATCCACTGGTGACATGAATAAAGGATTGACTTTGTCAACCAGTAGATAGTTTTAAACCCACATTTCTAAAAAAAAATGTGGCACTCTGCCCCTTGCTTTTAACCCTCATTGGATGTCATAAAACACCTCACTCTCTTCTCCTATGGGGGAGTTGTAGCCCGCACTGGGTACCTTGCAGTCCCAGTGTGCAAGAGGGAACACAATGATAAAGCATGTCACCTTCTGGTGAGTGAGGGTTCTCGTCTTTACACATGTGTGCGTCTGTCCATCTACCCTCACAAGATAGATCTGGTGAGTAGTGTAAATACACCATCCGGTTACCTTTGTGTGCAAACTGTACTATGCCATGGATTATGCTCATTCTGCAGCTGGGAGTTGCAAAGAGACCCTCACCCCCTACAATGTAAGCAGCTCAGGAGAAGTGAGTGTTTATATCACCAGCAAATGACCCTTATTGACCTCAGGGAGGACGAAGTTATTAGATACTACTGACTCAGGAGGAAGTCCATAAATAAATTGCTAAACCAAATTGTGCCAAGGTTCTGGCAACCAACTGCCAGGCCCACCATCATCTCTCAGCAGGTCAAGCTGATGGCAGTCCTACACATGCTCGCATCTGGTTCATTCCAGATCGCAACATCCAGAGTGGCAGGAATAATGCAGCCATCCTTTTCTGCCTTCCTACCCTCTGTCCTGGATGCCATCATCTGCCTCAAACTCTAGTACTCCCTCTTTCCTAAAACACAACAACAGCAGCTAGAAACCAAGCAAGGTTTCAATGCCATTGCAGGATTCCACATGTGCTAGGTGCCATGGAATGGACTCATGTGCAACTGGTTCCCCCTGCTGAAACATCACACCTGTACAGGAACTGGAAGCACATCTACCAATCATGGGAATGGCCTACTTGTTGGTATGCAAATCTGAAGTACATAACAAACCTGGTAATAGTTAGCAATGTATGACATAATACCCATCTATGTGTCTGTCGAGGGAGTTAGGGCCACATGTAAGAGGGGTGTGCCACACGCATGTACTATGCATTATGGTGCACGTGTTATGCAGACCCTCAAGTCACACATGTTACGACACGCAAAGCCACGTTGTGTGCCTTTGAATGGCCTAAATGTACAGAGCAAGGCAATGCTGTGCAATGCAGTGTACAAATAGAACAAAAACCTTGCCTGTACTGATCCTTATTCTGAGACACAAATCATCAAGGTGACAAAAACCAAATTAATGGCAACCTCCTTCGAAAAATATTCAAAAATATAGTTTTTATTTTTCAAAAATCATTCAGTTTTACACGTGTATCATGTATCATAGTTCAACAATTTTTAACATTACACCACAAGACCAAAGAACATTTCACCAAACAGAAAAACTTAATGAATCTGAGTCAATACACCAATGATAGACAACATCAAAGACGACTCACTCACATACAGAACATAAAACACAGAACATATAACCAAGTGATCTTTTCTGTTCAAAACATTTTAACATTGGTTGATCAATCAAGAAAAAACAGAAAACAGTGTGAATTCTGAAACGGAAAATTTTCTGCACTGTGCCAATTTATGGACGTCATTTCACAGATCATTTAACCAGGCAGAAAACATCTTCACATTAGTCACACTTGTTTTACAAAAAACAACAAAAAGGTTGACGCGTTTCGAAACCCCGTGGGTTTTTGACTGGGGGTTCTCTTCAGGACCAATCACTAGGAGACAATAATAGATAAACAAGATTTAGGAGCATGTCCACCTGTGTGTAAGCTGTTAAATGCACTACACTTTAAAACCCTTTGGGCAAACAGTTCCAGGGCGACTAGCTTACCTATTTGGCGAAAACAGCCGATTTCACATTTACACTCAATCAATTGCTGACTTAAAGATTTCTGAAACAACATAAAAGGAGAAAGAAAAACGTTTAAGGAAAATTTTCACAGTCATGTCATATAGGTAGCGAATAAAAACTTGATGGCTCAACTACTTACTTAATGTGAGAAGAGCCTGTGGGGCTTCATGATGGCGTGAAAAGGCAGAATGTAACCTGAAATGCAATGAAGGCAGTGTGAAAAGGGGAGAGTAAAGTTGGGACCAAGAAACTACTTGTCTGATGGTTTACTGGCATCGTGATGGATTCGCACATACCTTTTGTTGATTTCTTTAAAATGTATGGTCTGATCAGCCTCGTGGCGGGACCAATTTCCTACAAGAGACAATGTGTAGTATTTCAATTGAAGTTGCTTAATGAAATTTGTGCTTCAATAGTCTGTTGCGATCTCTCTATTATGATGAAATACGCTGTGGCAATGTCACAACCGGGGCTGTTTTCAAAACCCACTGGTCTAGACTTTCAAAAAAGGGGGTCAGAGCTCTAAAGCTCAAAAGCGACCCTTATCTCCACCCGCTAAAGGCAGTTACCCAAAGTTGGACACCGTTGACTTGTGCGCGGTTTACCATTTTTGGAACTGGCTTTTCAAATTCCTTTCACGCGTCTGGGCTTAATCGCAGTCGAGATACATTCTGTAATGTTCCACTTTGGTTGTTTTTAAATTTACGGGTTGCCTTCACACAGTATGAATGGCTGGATGATCGTCACATGACTAGGTTGTCTTCCAGCAGCGTGATTGGCTGGATGGCTGTGACGTGACTCCGTTGTTAGGTGGGAGATGGAGTTTGTGGCGCCTTTGTCAAAGTAAATAAAACTTTATTGAGTCGTCATCTACCAAATTTAGCACTTGCATTGCTTTTGATTAAAAGGCAGGACAAAGTCAAAAGACTTAGTCCTGCTGTTTATTGAGAGGTGCAACGGAGGTCTCAATGTTCGCTTTAATTGAATGAAAATTCCAGGTTTGACCAATGGGGCTGTCTGTACGTTTTTTTTGATACGCGATTTATGTAGAGTGATTCTATGGCGTACCTCCTGATTTGTCTTTCCAATATATAGTTTGGGGCAAGGGCATAAAATGCCATACACTACATTTTTCGTCTTGCAGTTTGCATAGGTCTCATGTTTCCAATTTATGTTTTTATGGGAAAAGAGCGTTCGTTCAATGGTCTTTTCGCATCAGGTAAAAGTACCACATTCATGATGACCTAAAATTGGAGGTAGTCTCAATTGTTCTCGTAGGGTGTTCTTTGGTGAAATCCTTGGTAGTGCGGCTCGTGCAATTTGGTTTGAGATGCTCCTTTCTTTTTTCATTGCAAACAATGGATGACTTGCAAGGGATGGATCAAGATTTTCAATTAGGTGCCAATTTTGTTTCATTACTTTGTTCAACAGATTAGAATTTGGGCAGAAAGTTGTTACACACACAATTTTGTTAGTTTGTGGTATCTCTTTTTTCTGCAGTAAAATCTCCCATGGTGTCCACCACGCTCTTTTCATGGCAATTTTTAGCAATTTCTTGGGGTAACCTCGGTCCATCAGTCTTTCCAATAGTTTTTTGGCATGACACATATATTCACCTTTTTAAAAGCAATTACTCTTGATCCTCAAAAATTTCCAAAGGGCAGATTTTCTCGTAAGCTTCGCGGATGATTACTCATGAAATGTAAGGCTTTATTCCTATCGGTAGACTTCTTATAAAACGTAGTTATTAACTTATTTTCAGAGGGGTAGACCTCCACATCCAGAAATGCCATTCTTTCCATCGCATAGTTTAGGCTGAATTTTATATCAGCTGGCCTTGGGTTTAGCCATCCATGGAATTGGAGCAGCTGTTGATCATTACCGATCCAAACCAGGAATATATCGTCAATGTAGCGGACGTAATTAGAAATAAATTCTAAGAAGGGATTGTTGTTATAAATAAACTTATCCTCGAATTTGTCCATGTACAATACTGCTAGCTCAAGGGCGAAAGGACACCCCATTGCTACTCCTTTCACTTGAAAATAAAAATCATTTCCAAATTTTAAATAATTTTTTTGTAGTGCAAAGTTTGCCAATCGTATAATGAACTCTGTGGAAACTCTTTCTAGTTTGCTTCTTTCATTGAGGAACATTTCAATGGCAGCTAGCCCATCATCTTGTGGTATCTGAGTGTACAGTGAGACCACATCTAGGGTAACCAAGATGTGGTTCCCTGTTTCAAAAAACATTGATTCGACTTTATTGATGAAATCTGTCGCGTCCCGAAGATAGGACGGAACATCTATTAGAAATGGTTTTAGAAAAAATCAACGTATTTAGAAACTGGTTCTAGTAAAGAATCACATCCAGATACTATCGGCCTACCAGGAGGTTTTGATTCATTTTTGTGAATTTTTGTGAGGACATATAGGACTGGAATCATCGGATTTTTATGATGTAAGTATTCAAATTCTTTCTGTCCCAAAATTCCTTGATCGCATCCTTCTTGAAGAATGTTTAAAAGTTCTCCCTGGAGTTCAATTGTCGGATCTTTATTTATTTTACGATAGCCCTCTTGGTCGCCCAACTGTCTCATCACTTCAGCAGTATAATCTGGGGTGCTCAAAATTACAATTGAGCCCACTTTATCAGCCCATTTTATAACAATTGACGTATCATTTTTGAGGTCCATAATTGCATCCTTTTCAGATTTCAAAATATTGTGTTTCACAAACTTTTGGTTTGTTCCATATGGGTAATTGCTGAAAGTACTGTTTTTTCAAAGATTAAAACCTCTTTTGGTATTTTTAGGGCCAGTGGGCAGAACGTGGACTTCTTCATAAATCCTGTAACTTCCTTATTTGCTGGCATTAAGTTTTCAGAGAAAAAGGTTCTCAACCGTATCATTCTACAAAACTCCATCACCTCAAACTTCATTTTGACAAAATCCATGTTTTTTGTTGGGACGAACGATAAACCTTTCTGTAGTAAACTTTCTTCAGCCTCTGTAAGTCGACGATCCGATAAGTTCAAAATGGGTGAGGACACTAGTTCTTGTAGTTTTGTCTCCTGGTTGACATCTCCCAAGGCTGATTGGTGTATCTGCTTTTTCCTCGTGGTTTCTGTTTGCCTCTGCCTAAAAAAGGAGGCCCTTGTTGTTGTTGGTTATTTCCCCGGCGGTTTGAGTTGAACCGCCCTTCCCTATTGTCTGTTTCACCACCTGCTGATGAAGAGGTGTCTGAGAATGAAATACATTTATTTCTTGATCGTCCTTGATAGTCCAGTAAGAATCTGCGTGATTCTGGACGAGAATAGAAATCTGTTTGAAGGTACGGATAGGTATTTTCCAAGGAGAAGTTTTTTTTATCTTTCTCAAATTTGTTGCCTTTTTGGTTTATGGTGTAGTCTTTTCAAGCCACCATGAAGCCCCACAGGCTCTTCTCACATTAAGTAAGTAGTTGAGCCATCAAGTTTTTATTCGCTACCTATATGACATGACTGTGAAAATTTTCCTTAGAAATTTTTCTTTCTCCTTTTATGTTGTTTCAAAAATCTTTAAGTCAGCAATTGATTGGGTCTAAATGCGAAATCGGCTGATTTCGCCAAATAGGTAAGCTAGTCGCCCTGGAACTGTTTGCTCAAATGGTTTTAAAATGTAGTGCATTTAACAGCTTACACACAGAAGGACATGCTCCTAAATCTTGTTTATTTATTATTGTATCCTAGTGATTGGTCCTGAAGAGAACCCCCAGTAAAAAACCCATGGGGTTCGAAATGCTTCAACCTTTTTGTTGTTTTTTGTAAAACAAGTGTGACTAATGTGAAGATGTTTTCTGCCTGGTTAAATGATCTGTGAAATGACGTCCATAAATTGGCACAGTGCAAAAATGTTTCCATTCAAGAATTCACACTGTTTTCTGGTTTTTCTTGATTGATCAACCAATGTTAAAATGTTTTGAACAGAAAAGATCGCTTGGTTATATGTTCTGTGTTTTATGTTCTGTATGTGAGTGAGTCATCTTTGATGTTGTCTATCATTGGTGTATTGACCCAGAGTCATTAAGTTTTTTTGTGTGGTCAAATGTTCTTTGGTTTTGTGGTGTAATGTTAAAAATTGTTGAACTATGATACATGATACACATGAAAAACAAAATGATTTTTTAAAAATAAAAATATATTTTTGAACATTTTTCGAGGAGGTTGACATTAATTTGGTTTTTGTTACCTTGATGATTTGTGTCTCAGAACAAGGATCAGTACAGGCAAGGTTTTTGTTGTATTTTGATTAATGGCTCAGCCTTGCGGATTAGAGCCAGACCCTGTGTTGTTAGACGTGCAATGCAGTGTAGCATCACTGTGGGCACGGGTGGGGTTCCATGGGCATTGTGGGGGTTTCTCCATGTATCTTCCATGGTTCATGAGGTATGTCATGTATCTCACACCAGGTAAAATTAGAAATTTTACAAATCAATTGCTCTCCTCAGGTGATGTGTGCCAAGGAAATAACAACTTAAGTCATCCAAGTCTGTCCCGCTCCCTATGTGTGCTGTATTTTATGGCACTCATACATAAGAGGATCAGGCCTATGAGGGTACATCACGTGCGCTGCAACCTCCATGACGCGCTTCACCCCACGCTACACGCGGGCCACCGGGACTCCGATGTCCACACATCAGGGCGCTTGACGGACAACCCAGCACCCAGCACACATCCTTCTGCGAGCCCAGGAGCTAGCTGACAATGATGCGCAGCGGGCGGATACGAAGCGCCCCCCTCACACGCGGACAATGCGCTTTAGCTGAGAAACAACGCGACACATATCAGAAAAACACCACCGATTCGCTTACACGCAATGTACACACCTGAATCCTCTATCTAGGTACAACTGAGCTCCGCCGCCGGACCTCCGGGTTGTCGGCTAAACGGCCGTGTTTAAACATTTGACTGTATGTACCCGAACATTGTTGACCTGGTGCTCTGTCGCAGAATTGTACATTGCCAATCGATGCAACTATGGTTAATAAAAGTTCTCAAAAAAAAAAAAAAAATGAGGGTACATCACGTGCAGAAACACAATCCTGCATGCAATGTAAGCATACGAGCACCATGGTGCAAGTGTGCCTGCGTTTGTTCTAAGCAGCACATTGTGTGCCAGTGAAGGGTGAAAGCTCACGACTATGCTGTGTGGCCTAAATACTGTGCACAACTGCCCTTTCTCAGTGATGCTGTGCAGTCCAGACAGGTGACTTGCTGCACTGCACTGTGCCACTTTCCTAAATATCTGGGCACTATCATCATATGCACATAGTGGGAACAATGCACTCCAACGTGTAGACAATGAGGTACCACATTTACATGTATGTACCAACCTGTCAATGGCAGTAGCAACAGATTGTCAGTGAGTAATGTCTCATTTCACTCTGTGTGGATGGATGGAACCACATCAACTGCACTGTGTAATGATTCACCAATTAAACCATGTAAGTAAGTAGATGTTTAATGTTTAGTTAATTAAAACCTTAACAATTTTGGCATAAAGAATACATGGTACAACAGGTTTCATAATTTAAAAAAACTTGATTAACATATCACTAAGTGTTAATTCCTTGTGTCGAGATGGTCAGAACAATATACAGTAATTGTTTTCTAGAAAGCTTAAAAGCATAGTCTTCAATTTTCAGATGGAAGATACAAATTTCAGCTAAGGTTAATTAGATGTGCAAAATTAGGCAGTCGGTTCAATGTGCAAAATGAGCAATGTAAACACTGGCCTGGTTAACTAAAACCCTAGGTGCATTTGCTAACTAGAATTGTCAATCAGATTTCCATCTTACATGGCAGCATAACAAATGCATCGTCTAAGAGTTGATTCCATGTGCAAGGAACAGCGAGGTAAACACAAACTCCATTCTTAGTTTTAAACATGATTAAATTGCATGCTGTTGCTAGCACATAAAGTGTGTGGTGCATTGTAAGATGATGATTGATAACTTTATGTTCATGGTTAATTAAAACCATTGCAATGAGATGTTATATTTTAAAATTGTGTATTTTCCTTACAAAGAGAGTAAAAAGAGGGATAGGGTACAAAAAGACATAATTCAGTGGTATAAACGTCAAAACTTGTCACTCTAAAAGAAAGGGAAAGCAACAGTATACATGATTGTTCTCTAGACAGACAGGATGGTGTTTTACTGGTGGCCATTGTACTACAAGCTTTTGGTACCGGGTCCAGATCGTTCCGATGTTCAAAGTGATGGATCGGAGCACAAGTGTAAAAAATATAAAACTGAGAGGGCCCAAATGATGGAAGGGGGATGATTCCAGCTTTGCAGAGGCTGTGTGATGGATGCAAGGCAAAAGTTGTGCGACTCACTGAGTGGATTTGAATTAGATAGGACTTGCCTGCTTATTGTTTGTTGTTACCAAAGCAGCGGCGCTGAGGGGATTTTTTGGTTGCATTGAGGGAAGCTGCTAGCTGCTTGTTCTTAGGATTTGTTCACCCGCCACCTCCTTGTATCATACAAAGCGACACGACAACTGAACATCAC
Source organism: Triturus cristatus (assembly GCF_964204655.1). Taxonomy (NCBI): domain Eukaryota; kingdom Metazoa; phylum Chordata; class Amphibia; order Caudata; family Salamandridae; genus Triturus; species Triturus cristatus. The sequence continues at coordinate 404,622,433 of NC_140588.1, read as the reverse complement.
CTCCAAAGCATGCTTTTACTGCTTGCCTACAAGATCTATCCCCTTGATTTTAAAGATGTGCTTTAGTAGCAATCGTTGTTCGAATTGCAGTTTCCTGCAAATGCACAGTAGGTGTAAGACGTTCTCTTCCGCTTTCCCACATAGGTGGCAGGTAGTACATGTCTGTGATCATTTCCAGGGTGGGAGATGCAGCAGATTTGGTAGAATGCCCATTGAAAAATAAAGATATGTTTTCTTCATTTTTCTGGTAAATCCAGCGCCTAAATAAAATTGTGGGGACGGCTTGTTGTAGCTCTGCAGGGCAAACCATCCGTGGGCCCTTTCTTTGAGCGCTGCCTTGTCTTCCACCATAGAAAGCCTGTTCACTGTCTTGTTTACAAGTTGTTTGAAGCTATTGTGCGTCCCTGAGGCCTTCCAAAGATCAGCAAGACATAGATGATTTATCGAAGCTGTCAGATGGGACATGGCTGCACATTCCTTCTTTGAGTGTATTTCATTCCATAAGTAGGCACTCAGCGTTCCGGGATCAGCTCTTTTAATTCTGTGTCAGTATTTGACAAAAGCACCTTTGTGAGTGATTTCTTGGATCTGCAAACCAAATTCCAACCTGATTTGGGTGGGTGAGGCATATTTAGGTAGATTAAATGTAATTCTTACCGATCTTAAGACTATGCTGTCCAAAATGCCTGTGTCTCTTCCCCTCAAGCACTCACTCCCATAAGTAATAGTTGGAATAAGCTTTGCTTATAATACCTGGAGCAGTGGCGTGACGCTTGGATCGGCAGTTTGATGTTTGATGGTTTTTAAAGCTACTGTGACTGAGTTGCCTCTTCTCTTGATGGTTTCTTTATGTGCCTTGAACATGCCTTTGTTATCTATTTTAACCCTCAGGTACTTATATTCCTCAACTGCTTCTATTGTTTGACCAGCCAAATGCCAACGGTGACTAGATGCGTTCTTTTTTGGGTTTAGTCGCATTACCTTGGATTTATCTAGGTTGATGCTTAGACCATTATTAGCAAAATAGCTGTTGGTTGCATCTAGCAGATGTTGAAGTCTGATCGCGGTTCGACTGTTCAAAAAAGATTGTCTGCATACAGTAAATTGGAAAGTGAAAGCGCTCCCATCCTTGGGGCGTGTGTTTTGCGTTTGTCCAATTCCATCAATAAATCAGCAATAAACAGATTGAACAGCATCGGGGCAAGCACGCACCCCTGTTTCAAGCCCTTCAAGGTTGGTATTTTGCTGGACAGGGAGTTGCTGTCTCCTAGCTTCACTTGAACCCATGTATCAGTGTGTAGATGTATCAGCTGGTTTAAGAGGGCAGATGGTATATTCCTTTTATCGAGTTTGGCCCAAAGTATATTCCTGTCTATGTTGTCGAAAGCCGATGAGTGTTCGATGAAGTACATGAAAAGTGGTAGTTTTGCTGCTTTGGCAGCGTCTATTAGTAAAGACAGAGTGAGTATGTTCATTGTAGTTCACATGCCCTTGCAGTAGCCTGTCTGATTGATGGGGATGGTTGATTTTTCGGTTGCCCAAGGTGTAAGATCATCCAGGAGGAGGCCGACGTAGTATTTAGCATCGTTATCAATTAATGCTACCAGCCTGTAGCGTTAATTGATTCGATCTTATCGCCTATCTTGTATATTTGGATATGATGGACCCCCTCCAGGAATCCGGTATGCTTTCTCCTCCCGAGATCTGTTCAAATAGCAGTTGTCGTACGGCTTCCCATTAGTCCGGGTCTTTTTTTAATAGGATCGGTGGAATCCCGTTAGGACCTGGCACGCCCTCCTGCTTGCCTTTAGCAATCCTGTTCTTGATCTGATTGGTTGAAAATGAAAGAGAACAGTTACTAGTGAATTCACTTGATCATACAATGTTTCTCCCGGAGTGTAGCTGGGACTAGGCTTCCCAATCCTAAGACCTTCCTGTTCTGAGTTGAAATGTTGCAGAAGGTGGGTTGCCCAGGCTTCTTCTGTTAGGTGTGAGTTGACTCTTTGTACGCTTGGATTCTCTAAGCTGTTTATTGTGCGCCAGAATCTTGCGCTGTTGTTAGTCTTTGAGTCATGCAGTAGCTTGGCACACAGCTTGTCATTCATTTCCCTTTTAGCCTGCCAGATGACCTTTTTCTTGTTAGCTTTTAATTGCGTTCGCTCCATCTGAATGGTGGGATTTGGTCCAGTTCGTTGTAGGCTACGTAATGTTTTATTTGTTGCTTTCTTGAGGTCCCGTAAGTTAGAGTTCTTAGAGTTGTAGAGGTGATTATGTTGGTTGTCTGGTAATTGAGGGTGGATCCATTTTTTAAGAATTTCCCTTGATGTTGAGCGGGACCCTTCCCGTGTTGAGTGCATTGCTCCTATTGTTTTGGTGAAACATTCCTAGTGTGTTAACACATTTGTTGCTGCCTCCCCCTGGATGTCCCAATGTGCCTTTGCTGAAGCCTGCAATTTTTCTGGTTGATTGGTTTTACATTAAATTAAACCACGTGGCAGGACAGACAAGCCAATATTACTACAAAGGATACACAAGATATAAGTGTAAGATCAGTGTCTCATCAGTGGTGTACCTATTCTTTGTATCAGTCAAAGGTCAACAAGCTCAGTGCAGTGAAACATGTATTCTGGAAATGAGCATGCGTGGCACACATGGCAGCATACTTGAATGTTGACCAAAGTTTCAGAGGCGATACAGGAAGAAGTATGTGGAAAGTCCATGAGTGGCATGTCCTATTAGCATAGGCCCCTGCCATGTGCAAATGTCATTACTGGATAACACTGTGGCACCAACAGTACTAAACACTCACATGTTTTAGCAATAATTACAGTCTATGTACACACATACATATCTGTTGACAGCCGCATTGACTGATGTAACCAATGTGATGTCTCACCTGTCCTGTGGAGTAACTAGCCCAAATATAAAGTATATGAATCCAGCAATGTAAAACTCACAAAGTCAAGCACAATGCTTGCAAACACGTTATACATGCATCACCAACATTGAATAAAATCCATCCTAGACAAGGGACCACAGTGTACTTAGAATATCTATCTCCACATTCATGTGTCACAGCAATGAGTACAAAGATCAAGACATAGAAGTACACAATCCCTTACAAGTTGAAGTCATACACATGCATGTGAGCAACCAATGTATTGTGTCTACTTTTGTAGTGGGCAGCTTCTTGTAAATGCATCACTGTGTCCCACTTAAAGCTGGCCCACATTACAATAAGTATGTGTCAACAATAGTTGGAGCCTGACACTAAATAGCACAACAATCCATGTGGCATATTTGAACTGCACTACACGTATGAACCCGAAAAACATGGTAAAGTAAGTGAACCATGAAACGGCAGTGCCAATATCATGGAGGACACCAACAATATCAGTGGTTTAACGTGGAGATATGTGTGAGTGTAAAACATGTTGGTAATGGCCCCACCAACCTATGGAGGATCAATTAGCCTAAGATCTACTCTATAATCCATCACTTCACATATGTTGTTGGTGCACATAACATAGAGTGATATGGAACATCTCTAAATACCTGTGACAGTAGGTCACTGGATAAACATGAAAGTCAGGATTGTAGAAGTGTCCAATGTATCAGTGTGAGAAGCTGGCCTGGTATATGATGTCCACTAATGTAAGTGGGTACCTTGCACCAGTCCAGACACCCTTATGGTGATTTAAGAGGTCTTAGACAATCTTAGAAAGCTCACTAAGTGGTAGCTGCGGAGAGCAGACTTCAGGCTTAGTCCAGAAGGAGCATAAAGCATCTCGTTTTACCACAATGCTCTCTTATAGTATAGATTAAGTGAAAAGAACCACACCAACTATTTATAAAAATATGTATTTATTATATAATACTCTCTAGAATGTTCAAGTATCTCCAACACAGAGATAAACACATTGCACACAATTCTTTAGCAAAGAAACACAGTAAACAGCACAAAATACACAGTGGCCCCAGGAGGAACCAGACCATTTACTAAGGAAGTGGTATAAGGACCACGACTCGAGTCGGGACGATGTCGAGAGGATGTAGAATTGCTGGGGACCCACAGAACCACCCAAGGTAAGTAGAGATGGACCCCATGGAGAGCATATGCAGTGTGTGAACACAACCGCATGCGCCGTACAAGTCTATGTACAAGTCGCGGTTGGATTTTTAAAGTTTAAGGACCCCTCCCAGTGGACCCTGAAGAAACCCAGTGGAAGACAGAAGGTTGAAGAGCCACCCCACCTGTGGATACTGTAGTGCCCACATTACACCAGAGAAGCCGGGTGCATACATGTGAAGTGGTGTCGGAAGCCGCTGTCAAACCCAATGGAGGACTTCAGGAAAGTGCCGTTGCTGGAAGAGGAGAAAGTGTCCGTGTGAACCCAAATGTGGATTCTTGAAGAGGAGTACCCAAAAGGGGACAGCGTCTATGTCATTCAGGGTTGACCAGGAGACTTGGAAGACGAATGCCCTCCGATGTAAGGTGCTTCAGGATGGATGACGAGGACCTTGACTCTGCGGCTGTGAGGACCAGGCGATGCTGAGGAAGACCAGAACCCAGATACGAGCTGTCCCACAAAAGATGCCAAGTGCTGAGGGGTCGGTGTCCGGCGGGAGCACCAACAACCCTTGGCAAAGACAAGCCATGCAGGAATCAAAGAAGGACCAACGTCGGGACCAGCACGGCCCAGGGAACTCACCAAAGGCAGAGAAGTCAGGACAGGCCCCAAGCAATCAGGGGAGCAAAAAATAAACAAGCGTGACCCTCAAGTGGACCCACAGGCCGGAGGCACTGGAGTTGCGAGAGGACCTCAAGCAGCTACCAAAAGATGCAGGCCATGGTGCACACAATGCAATGTGGCTGAAGATTCTGGCCACAGGAGATGTTCGAGGTTGGAGTTACTTGGAGCCCGAAGAACTTCTTGCAAAGAAGCCAACAAGCCTTTGCAACTGCAAGTTGGACTCGGTACACAGGGGTTCAGTTATTGCAACCCCACAAGAAATACTGAGCTCAAATTTGGTGAGATGGTAGAGCAAGCCTCAGGAACTGTGGAAAATTACCACCTGTCTTGCAGAGCCTACGGAGTCTGGAGGAGCTCAGGATATGCAGACCAGTCGACTTAGTTACAGTGCCTGTAAATGCAGGGGAGTGACTCCTTCACTCCAAGGGAGATTACTTCAGGTGTCTTTGCTGCTTCACAGGCCTTGGAGGTTCCTGTATGATGCACAGTCACAGACAATGCAGCAGACTGGAAGGGAGATGAAATCAGGCCTAAATGAAGTCCAGTGAAGTCCAGTGTGCCCAGATGGTAGAAGTGCAGTAGTGTCTGATCTGAATCTTATCCCAGATGAATCTAGGGACCTACACCCAGGTAAGCCCTTAAGTAAGGGAGCTCGAAGTCACCTGTTACTTCACCCCTAGCGCCTGCTATCATCGCCACCTCTCAGGCACACCAGGCACTGAGGTGAGCTTTCAGCGCGTGCATCGCCGAGCCTGCAGTACGTCGCTGGACCCTGACGTCAACCTGCAGCACCACGGCGGTCTCAGGGCACTTCAAAAGGCAGGTATTTGCATAAATGGCCTTTAAAATTTACTCATTGTACAACTTTTTATAGTACTTTTGAAAACGAATATCAAGAACATGTGGAAAATGTTTTTTTACTTGTTAAGCCCTGAAGAAGTCCCAAGAGGGACGAAACGCATTGGCTGTCAAATGTGCTGTAATTTTGAAGAACTTCCATTAAATAAAAGAATAAAGAATAAAAATAACTTATTTTTCCAGAAAAAGACGCCTAATAACGTGGTTATTTGGGAGATACCACTTCATCCTTATATGTGATTGAATATGGTCACTAATATCCATATATAAGATATATATCTATTTAGTTGAGTGCAGAACCATTCATGTCTAAATTTGTGTGCAAAAGCTTCTTTCTCTACTTTTCTGGGGACGTATGAGGCTCACGTCTCCAGCTTTTTGCACCGCGTACAAAATTGTTATTGCTGCCACGACATTGTTATTCGACTGGTGCAGGGTTCTGCTGCCCTGACCTTCTTCTTTGCTTTTAAGTCCTTTAGTACCCTAAGCAAAGGGTTGGTAAGATTCAGGGGACCCTCCCAGGGTAGGGTCTGGACAAGGGGGAGGTTACTCCCATGTTCTTTGTCCAGTTTTGTGCCTTAGCGGGAGCCAACGGCACTGGTTTGAACTGGACTATGCACAGGGACACCAAATGTGACCCTCATGTAGACTTTTATGTAGACTTTCAGGCGCTAGGAAACACACCCACCCGGTCCAAATATACTAAATGCTGTCTGGGGGGTGGTCACACCTCCCTGTGACAGGATGCCTATTGTTCCACCTTCCTCTGCTCGAGTTTGGCCCAGCAGCAGGAGGGCAGAAATGTGTCTCTGGTCATCAGCAACCTTGATACCAAACATGATGGAATTCGTTGCAGCCATTTTTGAGATGGTCATCACGTAATTACGCAGTGCCCCTCTATATAGTATATGGCTGCTTCCCTGACAACCCGGGAGAATGGACTCCATAGGCTGCAGGGGTGTTCTGCTCATGCTGGGGCACCCTCTCGCTTAGAACCAAGCACCCTGCCTTCAGGCTGCAAAGGCCTGCTATAGGGGTGACTTATAGGTTTTAGGTGCAGTGACCCTTAGATACAGTAAACCTATATCTTTAGTAAGTGGTACATGCACCACCTTACCAAGGCTACAATGGCAGACCTATAGTTTCATTTTGAATGGGCTCTCATGGGTGGCACAATACATGCTGCAGCCCATGGGAGACTTCTGGGATACCTATTCCCTGGGTACATGGGTACCATATACTAGGGACTGACAAGGGTAGCCCAGTATCCAATCTGAGATGTACCTAAGTACTAAACAAATACATTTAGGGAGAAAACAGATAGACTGGGGTCCTGATTAGCAGGATCCCAGTCAGACTAGTCAAAAACAGCATCACGTCAAGCAAAACGTAGGGGTAACCATAGAAGTTGATTCTACTTTCCTACAATCAGGCACAGCTAATTATTTTCCATAACAGAGAGAACTGGAACAGATATGTGTAAGCCAACTGTCTAAGTAACACATATTGTGAAAAAACATAAGAAATGTGCATGAGTAAATCAGTAGACATAACCCACATGGACAGGAATGTAGATGTAACAGAGAGCAAATTCACAGACAGTTTTAAGTTCTTTGAACTTGCAGCTGACCAAGGACATGGTCTCCAGCCCTGGGTCATGATCCCAATTGCACATCCCTTCACTGAGCCAGAATGACAATACAACCAGGCACTGGTCAAGACCTAGAACATCGTGGAGAGAGCCTTTGGTGTGCTGAAGTCCCGATTCAGATGCCTGGACATGTCAAGGGAAAGATTGCTATACTCTCTCCCTATGATATGCAAGATCATCCTAGTATGTGCCATTCTCCACAACATGTGTGTATGGATAAATGTCCCTTGGGACGTGGACCATGATAAGCAGGACCCAGTGGAGGAAGATGAGGAGGAGGAAGATGGAGGAGAGATCTAACACACAGTGGCTGGTAGTCAGCAACACAACCACATTGTGCAAATTTTCTTTACTTAAAATACATGTACTTTGATGGACAAATTATCAGAATATAAGAGAAAAGTACAACATGGATATAAATGTTTGGATCCCTTAATTGTGTTGGTTTCTATTCATAGTCCCAGTGTATATCAACTCACCCACATCTCGTCAATTAGAATGAGGACTCAAATTTTAATAATCATGTAATCAGACCTGTTGAGCAACATGGGGCCATGCCTGCCTCCCATCTATCAAATCCACATATACAGAAATTAAGTGTGAAGCAGTCTACTGCATAAAAGAGACGGGTCAGGAATGTCACTTTTCCAATTCCAAATAGATCTTTACTTAACCTTTGCATTTGAGCAGTGCAGAGCTGCACAGCTAGCAGTCTTGCTGTGTTGTGCCGCAGCAAAGTTGATAACATATGAAGTATATAACACAAATCACCACCTACCATACCTGAGAAAAACCTTACATTGTAGTTTGTCTCGCCAATGTGTTACCATACAGAATGACTGCATGTGCTGGAATTAATGTTGTTGCAGATACTATCATAGATAATGAGTGACACTAGTCATAGACAAAGGCCTAGTGTTATGCGGACATGTAAGATCTGTCATGCAGGTGTGACTTTCCACCACCAAACACCACACATGTGATCTATGTCCTTGCAACATTATCATATTTATCACATATACTACATAATGCTACAATACATATAGGAAACATGTTCCATGCATTGCACAGCAATGCAATGAGGAACAAGGGCTTGTAAAAATACACAAGAGCGGATGACATTGTTCAATGAGTACATAGCCAGAGAAGCATGGCATTGGCTATGTAACATGCAAACATCTGAACACCTGAAGAATACTGAGATGTCAAGAGTGTGCTTTCTATTCTACCAAAAATCTGTAAAAACTGTATGTGCATACACACTAACTCATTGCACAAGGTCAGATGAAGGGTTTTTGATATGAACTAACCTTTGCATGGCAAGAGTTGTTTACCTGGGTGTACAAGTGCATAGTTGAGCAGCTCACCAATCCTGTGTCATCCATAATGAGAAATGTATGTTGAATGTGTGCCATTACACATGGCTGTGTCAGGGAATGCTGTATCTTTGGACCAGGAGGCACATACAAAGGCCTGCCCTCAGAGTCGATTTACTGCTACTAAAGTTGACAGGAGTAAGGCAGAGATCATTTGTGTATTACAGCATTATGTTCCATGAACATCACTAGTTGAAATGAGTATTTGACCATATTTCACTGCAGTGCTGCATAATTGCTCACTCACCTATTCCAAAGGTATGTTGCTGTGTGACACAATCATCCCACACCTACATCATGTTTTGGAAATATGTGTGCATGATAACATCATGCATAGAACATGTATGCTTGTTCAAGACATATACAACATGAAGTTTGCAATGTGTAACAGTGTGCACATGCTGAGATTGTGTGTGCTGCTACAGTGAATTTAGCTACAGACACTCTGCCATATTCCAAAGGGAGTGTAGTACCAAACGGTGCGATGACTGAGTGTGTGTCCTGCACTTCATGATGTTTGTTACCATCTAACATATTTGGATCACGGTATACTCAACATAATTTCCTATGAATGTAAACAAAGGGGCATATAATAGTCATGGCCACACAGTACAACATACATGGTCTCTCTACATCACAGCTATCTTTGTAAGCACATTGCAAGAAATGTACCATATCTAATAAAACACTTAAAAATGTTGCCTCTTGCCCTGTGCTGGATTGGCTACCTAGGACCAACGCAGGCAAACGTACACCATGATGCAAGGATGCAACTGTTACATGCAGTAATTCATGTGACCGTGATGGTGCATCTTACTCATAACCAATATTTGCTGTGAGCAGATCACCACGAAGCAAGTACCATTTCCAGCGCCTTGAGATACTCGTGGGTGAATTGACACACATTATGAATCCTTGATTGATTGAGCTATAGTGCATTATTTATGTGTGCTGCTGTACAAAGGACACAAAGAAAAATCAAGTGATGATGAGATGTTAAGCTCTAACTCCATGTAATGTCACTCCTGTGAAGGTCCTACTTACTGAAGAATTGACAGGTGTGCCTAGCGTCATTTCTTTGTAAGAGCACATATTACCATCTGATATGAATGGCTATCCACATGCAAAGGTGAAGGAACATCTCTCTGGTGCAAAGTAAGGCAATCAATGAATTGCTATATATAGTGGCACTCGTGAATAATGACACTTGTCTGAGCTACTCAAGCTGTACTTGTAATGCTCTAAACCTAGGCAAACATGTGTGCTAAATACATTACCCAACATGCATTGTGCATGCACCACACATATTGTTTCACACAGAAAGCCCAGACTGCAGATGTGTCTGGAGCACAACATTACATGTTTGTAGTTTCCTAGATAAGTGTGCCAATTAATGTCTGCTGGTCAATCACAAGTGTTATATAGGGCTGACACCATACCTATCATTTCTACCCAGTAAATCTGTAAGTTGGATGCCACATACAATGCACACTGGCTGAGCCAGCCATTCTCGGTACTACCCTGATTGTGTCATGCATCCGTAACACACCTTATGCCAGAAATCCACACAAAAGGTTGGAATGTAGATAATGTGCATAATAGGTAATACAATGGTATTGCTCATTGACATAGCAATGCTAGATATTAGGTTCCAAAATATGAATACTCTGCAGCTACCTACATTCACCCAAACATACTACAAACTGCCAAAGGAAATAAAAATTGCGAATGTCTGTACATATCACAATAATAATGTGTGTTCAAAATAAATATATTGTCACTCAATATGTCACCACTGAGAAGGCAAAACACACACATAGGCACAATATGACTACTGAAATATCACACTTCTGAAAATATTAAACCTGTCAGGTAAGAAAGAGAGTAGCAAGGAAAGTGAGCCCAAAGTGTGTTTTCCTGCATTGCACAATTCACTACAATGTATCCCAGACAATAGGTTACGCATTGGCTATTTCAGTACAGATGCATCAAAAAGAAGGACACATTTGTAAAAAAAAACCAGGCGGAATACACCAGAAAGTGGCGCAATGGGTGTGGTAGGCTGCAAACGAGGTAGTGTGAACTTACGTTCACTTTCTCTTACTCTGTTAGTCTGTGCTTGGTGTTGGAGAGTGTGTGAGAGTTGTTTGAGAGTTGTGGTCTTGTCAGTGTGTGTTGTGTTCATATTTTGTCTCTGTCTCGTACTTAATTGATCTTGTGTCATTGTTTTGTCGAAATTGTTGTAATTCTACTGTTCGTTGTAAGTCATTTTGGGGATTGTCTGTTGGAATAGTTAGTTTGTAGGGGGGTACATTTAGGATCTTTTTTTGTATTTTTGGGGAGGGTTTGGAAGATGTCTTGAAGGGGTCACAACTTTTCAGAGCTTGAGTTGGGAGGTCTCATATGGCTCATTCTCCACTACCTTCCAAGGATGATTGCAGCTTGTGGTAGGGTGAGCCAGGGCTACCCTTCCAAGGAGAAGAAGGACAGATGGGAGCAAACCTTCAAAGTAGCCCAAAAAACCCACTAGATAAAGCACCGATGAGCAGACATAATCTCACCAGAGGCCAATGTCAATGACTATATATGTATGTTCCATCTGCATTTTGTGATGTACCTTTTTCCGTAATGCAAAACATAAACATGGATTTTACTTAATTTGTGTTTTTTACAATATTGCGACTTGCAACATGTACATCTGGATAAATAGCAGAGGATGTAAAGTAAGGGAACTTAGTGCCTTATCAATGGGGATTTGGTGTAGTCCAGCATAGCAAGTAACCTTACTGTGCTAAATGACGCCAAAGTGTAAGGGCAGGAGTGCATTGTATTAATCTAATACGGTGCATTCCTGTACTTTCACCATACACTGGCACTGTTTCGGTAGACTAGCATCAAAGCATGCAGGATTGTGTTTGTGCTGCAATGGGCAACTACCTGCACAAAAACAATCCTGTGAGCTTTTTTCCTCTTTCTATGTGTGCTGCAGAATGCAGCACACATGGAAAGTGGTAAAACGAGGATAAATCATGCTATTTCTCCTCGTTGTGCCTCCCCTGGGAAGCCATAAGGTTTTGGCGTACCCAGGTCTCCATGGTTTTGTAAATCTGGGGAAGTGTCATAACACATGGGTGTTGCATGGGAGCAACCACTGCAAGACCCATAGAACGCCTGTAGGAAACTGGCTCTGTATATATCATATCAAAGTTAGGTATAGTGTGCACAGAGTCTAGGGGATCCCAGAGGCTTACAAAGGTTGAAGTAGATAATACCTTACTCTCTATTTGTGGTAGTGTGGGCGAGCAGTAAGGCTTAATCAGAGGGTAGTGTTAGGCATTTATTGTACTTTGTGCTGCCTTGCCTTACTCCATATCCATGAGGTCATTCAAAAGCCACCCAATGTGGCTTTGCATGCCTTCATATGTGATTTAGTGATTAGCGCCACTGGAGCAGCACAAAAAGTAATGCAAAGGCGGCACAAGGGCCTCATGATTATACCCCTTAGTTACTCCTAGGGTCAATCATGTCACCCATCTGTCATGGTACATTGGACTCTGTCATTATATTGCCCAGCATTACTCAATCCATCACAGCCTTGATGCATGCTTCAGGTATGGCATGATGGGTACACCTGAAGTTCAGCATCTAGCCTGCTCAGGCCTGCAAACAGACTAGGGGGCCGATTCTGATCATGGTATGGAGCGTTTTCCCCATACAACTCATACTTGTAAGGATTCCCCTACAACCTAGGAAGTACGATCCGTACAAATAGACGCTCTCCATACAAATTGTAAAAAAGACCATACAACTCGTTTTTACAAGCGATTCCGATTCGGATTGCCCTGTATGCGACGTTCACATGTATTCCCGGCAGCAGTTTACAACGCGTCAAGTACGATTCGTACAAACGGCACTCCGTACGGCTCTTTTGTTACAGGATCAGAATCGGCCCCTTTATGTGTGCAATGAGCTGGGGATATTGCCATGTGTGTGTTTCAGCTATTGTGTACTGCTGAAATACTGGTAGTTTGTTTGTTAAAATTGTAAACATGTGTGAAAGCAATATTTACAGTGCTATGTCCTCATTCATGTCTCCTAGGTGGACATCTTCCATTCTCAAGGCGTGTGGTGGAATCCTTCTAGTACCCCAATGCTACCAGTAAGTGTAATTAGTACATATATATACCATTTTGAAGTCTGTGTGAGATCAGACACATTGTATGGAGTGACGCTTGGGCTTGGGCAGGGTGATTGAAGCAACGAATCGAATTTCAAATCTGTGTATTTGCATACTTTTAAAATTCTTTAGCTATTTTGCACATAAAGTACTGTAATTGTGTTGAGAACTCTTAGTTCCACGTTTTAGCTGACTACCGTTTTTTTATTAAAATCAATAAACGAATATTCGAGTACAGACCTGAACTGGCGCCGTCTTGCTAGGAGGTTAGCACTCTAGTCTTTTTGTCTGTGGCGGCTATTTTACATCGCTCTGGAGCGACCGCGCACCACTAACACATTGTATGGAGTGACGCTTGGGCTGGGTGATTGAAGCAACGAATCGTATTTCAAATCTGTGTATTTGCATACTTTTAAAATTCTTTAGCTATTTTGCACATAAAGTACTGTAATTGTGTTGAGAACTCTTAGTTCCACGTTTTAGCTGACTACCGTTTTTTATTAAAATCAATAAACGAATATTCGAGTACAGACCTGAACTGGCGCCGTCTTGCTAGGAGGTTAGCACTCTAGTCTTTTTGTCTGTGGCGGCTATTTTACGTCGCTCTGGAGCGACTGCGCAGCGGACGCGCGCAGCGGGCGCGCCGCCGGCGTGCCAAAGGCAAGCCCGTCTGCGCCCGTCCGCGCCTCGATCGCGCCTTGCACCACAGATGATGTCGCTCTAGTCTCTCTGCCTTGCGAGGATATGGACACTGTGCGGCATTGCTACACTTTGAAGCAATTGTATGAGCTAGGTAAGTGTAGTCTGATTCCGGGGGTACCGGAGTCAAGGCCTTCGCTGAGGAATGTTGCTTGCTCATTACATGAGGAAGGGCTGAATTGTGGTCTCCTCAATGTTAGGTCTCTCCCTAAGCATGCCACACAAATTCAACTGCTAATTGAGGAACATAATCTAGATGCACTGTTTATGACGGAAACTTGGCTAGAGCCTGGGCTAGACCTAGATTTGGGTTCAGTGTGCCCCTCTGGATTTAAAGCCTTTCATAAGCCAAGATCTAGTGGCGGGGGGGGTGGAACCGGGATTATTTTTAAAGAAATGTGGGACTTCTCGCCATTGGATATTGATGAGATTATGCATATGGAAACCCTGGGCTTTTCATTAAAGGACAGGTCTGGCCATTTTTTGACCGGCTTAGTCTGCTACAGACCCCCAGGGGCTGTAAGTGAACAGTCACAACAGCAATTTCTCGATGTGATCAGTAACATGGCACTTACTCACCACAGACTGCTGATTCTGGGAGACCTTAACCTTTGGCCCAATGTAACGTTGAAAACAGCCTACAATAACATTATTGGATCACTGGCATAATATCGACTACAAAAATATAGACTTACAAAAATATCGATGCCAAAATATAGAATACCAAAATATCGAATCCCTATCTCCAAACAGGAAAGTACAAAAATATAGAATTCAAAATATCGTTGTAAATAATATAGTTAGTCAAAATATTGAATTTTTTAAATGTTTTAAAAGTAATGTAAAATTAATGAAATAATACATATAATTAACTGACACATACTTAAAAATACTTAAGTAACATTAAAATTAATAAATAATTAATGTAAGTAAAAAATTTTTTTAATACATATATATTAACATAATATTAATTACAAATATTCAATATTTTCTGCGTAGGATAGCAGGCGGGTAAAATTTACTATTACCACTCCAGTAAGTGCAATAGTAGGGAAAGCGTTGGATAGCGGGAGGGTAAAAATTACTATTCCCACTCCAGAGAATGCAACAGTAGGGAAAGCGTTGGATAGCGGGAGAGTAAAAACGTACTATTCCCACTCCAGAGAGTGCAACAGTAGGGAAAGCATTGGATAGCGTAGGGATAAAACTTTACTATTCCCACTCCAGAGAGTGCAACAGTAGGGAAAGCGTTGGATAGCGGGAGTGTCAAATTTACTATTCCCACTCCAGTGAGTGCAACAGTAGGGAAAGCGTTGGATAGCGGTAGGGTAAAAATTACTATTCCCACTCCAGAGAATGCAACAGTAGGGAAAGCGTTGGATAGCGGGAGGGTAAAAATTACTATTCCCACTCCAGAGAGTGCAATAATAGGGAAAGCATTGGATAGCGTAGGGGTAAAAATTACTATTCCCACTCCAGAGAGTGTAACAGTAGGGAAAGCGTTGGATAGCGGGAGGGTAAAATTTACTATTCCCACTCCAGTGAGTGCAACAGTAGAGAAAGCGTTGGATAGCGTAGGGTTAAAAATTACTATTCCCACTCCAGAGAGTGCAACAGTAGGGAAAGCATTGGATAGATTAGGGGTAAAAATTACTATTCCCACTCCAGAGAGTGCAACAGTAGGGAAAGCGTTGGATAGCGGGAGGGTCAAATTTACTATTCCCACTCCAGTGACTGCAACAGTAGGGAATGCGTTGCATAGCGGGAGGGTAAAAATTACTATTCCCACTCCAGAGAATGCAACAGTAGGGAAAGCGTTGGATAGCGGGAGGGAAAAAATTACTATTCCCACTCCAGAGAGTGCAATAATAGGGAAAGCATTGGATAGCGTAGGGGTAAAAATTACTATTCCCACTCCAGAGAGTGCAACAGTAGGGAAAGTGTTGGATAGCGGGAGAGTAAAATGTACTATTCCCACTCCAGTGAGTGCAACAGTAGGGAAAGCGTTGGATAGCGTAGGGGTAAAAATTACTATTCCCACTCCAGAGAGTGCAATAATAGGGAAAGCATTGGATAGCGTAGGGGTAAAAATTACTATTCCCACTCAAGTAAGTGCAATAGTAGGGAAAATAATAAATTACTATTTTAAAAAAAAATAATTAATTATTAATACCAAAACAAGTATTACAATTAATTACCAATCACACAAGATTTAATAATTGATTATTTATAAATACCAATACATTTTTGTTTAATTAATTATCAATTAAACAATTAATACAAATTAATTACCAATTAATACAAATTATTTAATTAATAATTAATCAACTACCAATTAATTTTCAATACCAATTAATAATTAACTAATAACAATTAAATTACTTCCCACCCTATTCCCCTATAAACCCACAACCCACTACAGAAGTAAAACGCAAAATTAAATTAAAGACATATTAATTAACAATATACACAAATTAATTAAATATTTAATTATTTACAATTATATTACTTCCCACCATATTCCCCTATAAACACACTACCCGCTACAAATATTAAATTAATACAATTAACATAATTATCAATTAAACAATAATACAAATTAATTACCAATTAATACAAATTATTTATCAATTAATAATGAATCAACAACCAATTAATTTTCAATACCAATTAATAATTAACTAATAACAATTAAATTACTTCCCACCCTATTCCCCTATAAACCCACAACCCGCTACAGAAGTAAAACGCAAAATTAAATTAAAAATAATTAATAATTCCTATAAATTATTATTTAATGTACTATAATTAAATTACTTCCCACCCTACTCCCCTATAAACCCACAACCCGCTACGGAATTAAATTACACAAAAATAAAATAACATAAAATTCATTACTTTAAAAATATTCTAACATACATTCCAATATTAGTACATTCTTTTAACACATATACTAACACTTAAAACACTATAAAAATTCGATATTTTTAACAACTATATTATGACTGTCGATATTACTTACTTCTATATTATTGAAATCGATATTTCTTACCTGATTTTCTTCACCACTATATTTTGGCAATTCGATATTCTGTCCATTCTATATTAAAAACTCGATATTCTGTCCACTCGATATTTTTTTTTCGATATTATGTCTATTTACCAACATTATTCAATCGTGTGCCAACCTTAATTTGCCGCAACGAGTGTTGGAGGCTACCCATACGGCTGGCCATGTACTGGATTTGCTATTCGCTGGGGATAACGTGGTGGCCATGGACGGTATCCTACCAGTGGACTGGTCCGACCATCATTTGGTCAAATTTCGATTGTTGCCGGTCCCAAGAAGCAGGCTCCCTACCAGGGAGGAAAGGAGTGTCTTGGTAAGGGACTGGAAGGCCCTAATGAGGAATGCCCAATCAGCGCCACTTTTTGGCGCGGTTCCCCTCTTTGATCCAGGGAAGTCGGTTGATGAAAACTATGGGGCGCTGTGCAGGCACTTGGTAAATACTATTAATCTGTCTGCTCCTCTGAAGCGGCTTAGGAAACGGGGTTCTCCCTCTGCGCCATGGCTTTCGGAGGAATTAAGGACCTTTAAGATTCAGTGTAAACATGCAGAGAGGCAGTGGCGCAGCCAGTACTTAGATAGCGACAAACGTATCTGGAGGGATCTGCTAGTCAGATACAAAAAAGCTATTGCATCCACTAAGGCGTCGTATTTTGCGGACCTTATATTGAAAGCACCCAACAGTGAGAAATGTGTTTTTAACATTTTGAGAGGCATTACTAACCCAGAGTGCATGGGTAACACGATTACTCCTTCACAGGAACTATGTGATGGGCTGGCAGCCTTTTTCCATAATAAAATTAAAGGAATTATTGAGGGTCTGCAATCTGACCCCTTGCTAAGTACTAAGGCTGGGGCGGATTTACTGACAGCTAACCCGTCCGGCTGCACGGACTCTGGGGAAAAACTGTTTCTGGCTGGGCCTTCTCTTGATCATTGGTCCTGCCCCTCCGAGGAGGAGTTTACTAGGCTGGCCAAGAAAGTGTGTTCTGGCTCTCCGATGGATCCTATCCCTCAGAAATTCTGAAAGGAACTGGGCCCGGTTTTGTTCAATGTATACATGCGACCTTTGGTCAAAATTATCAAAACTAACAACATCAGGGCAGTTAACTATGCTGATGACACACAATTGATTATTTCCCTGGAGGGGGACCATGCGGATTCTCTAACCACCTTCCACAATTGTATGACAGAAATGGCATCCTGGCTGAAAAACAATGCCCTGCAATTCAACAGTGCTAAAACTGAGATTTTGCACTGCGCAGTGGGCAAAGTACCACTGGCTTTGCCTTTTAATTTCTGGCCCCTTCCCTTGGACACACCATTGGTCCCGGTGAAGACAGTGCGTAATTTGGGGGTCTGCTTTAATGAGAAGCTGAGTCTGGAGTCGCATGTTAATAAAACAGCTTCGAATTGCCACATGATTATGAGAGGCTTACGTAAAGTTTTACCACTGCTTCCCTCCCATGTCAGAGGAACAGTGGTTCGCTGTACTATTCTCACTCGCCTGGACTACTGTAATGCCCTGCTGCTCGAGTCCCCTGGCTATTTGATCCGGCGACTTCAACGTATCCAGGCAGCAGCTGCAAAGCTTGCCCTTATGAGACCGCGCATAGCATCAAGCACCAAGGCATTATCAGAGCTCAAGTGGCTCCCTGTGCAACAGAGAGTTTTGTTTAAATCTCTGTGCTTAGTTTTTAAAGCTCTTCATGGGCTTGGCCCTGGACCGCTGCAACGTCTATTTAGCTGGTATGTCCCTACGCGCAGCCTGCGCTCCTCGGCAGCCAGGCTGGTCAGGATCCCTAAGATGAAGAGATCTACCTTGGGGGGGGGGTCGAGCTTTTAGCGTTGCAGCCACCCGGCTGTGGAATAGTCTTCCTCTAGAGCTAAGACATGTTCAGGAATTGACACTGTTTCGTAAGCAGATTAAGACCTGGCTCTTTCCCAGAGCATAACTCCTATGGGCCTATTTGTGCTAACTTTCTCCACTGTGTCGGCAGCGCCAGGATGCCCGTAGGGTTACAGTGCGCTCTATAAATGAAAATACATACATACATACATCTGTGTGGAAATGTTCAGTTCTGATGTGTGGTGGGAGGTAATAATCAGCTACTATCAATGAGCTGTCAGTCTGTGAATCAGAACAAAACCTGCCCACAATTTGTTTAGGACTGCTCAAGATTTTTTGAGACTGTAAGGTGTATACAAGAAGGCACATAGGAACTAAATATCTTTAAATATGTTCTTAGAGTGGCACATCTATAGTCACTTTTTTTGGGCACAGTGACCATCATCGAGCACACACTCAGTATGTGTCCCACACAGACATATTACCTGGTACAAAATAATGGCACAAACCATAAGCTCTGGAGTCAACGTATGTTGTAGCGTGGTGAACTCTGTGCTGCTAAGCAAGTCTGAGCAGGGATCAGTTTTAAATGTCCCAATTTCTACAGGTAGCTGGGCCAGATGATGTGCATTATTTCTACACAGCATAGACAGGATAGGTGTCATGGAATCAGATCCACAAATGGTGTGATTCTACAACATATGTTCCATCGAAATGTTGCATAATCGGTTCAGACATGGTGCACACTTTAGCGATCTCCAGATGAGATATTTCAGTTTCACTGACCAGAACGGTGGGCAAACATTTCTACTGTGTTACACATAATATGATTGTAGAAAACAGAACTGTCCCTGTAGCAGTATGAATACATTGTGGCAGAAATATGTAAACATGTTTGTCAGTGGCATCTGGGTTGCCATCACTATCTAAACACATTTGAATATGGTAGGTGCGGCATATGTTTTATGTGATGGACCTACATCTTCATAAGTAATGTCATTGGGCCATCGCTGGCTGACAACAAATGGCATGCCTACATGTGTGTCTGTTCATCATAGAATGGACATTTAGATCTTCAGTATGTTAGCCTACCATGAGGTATGTATGTTGTAATCCCCCATCAGTGGTACATGAGCCTCCCTCACAGTTATAGACCAAGGGTGCATGTATCATATCAAATACACGCACCACTGAGATGCTATGTTCGTTTGATGATGTAAGGCTCCAAATGAGCCTTGGGATGATGTGTGCACATGAGCATGTTTAAGTATGACTCCTCATGATTTTTCCTGCAAGTCTGAAGCAAGAGATAATTGTTACATTTCCTTACAATTACCTGGGGATAAATGTTATACATTTTCCTCAATCATGGTCTACAGGAGGTACATGACAGCCTCCTATCCATGTATTGACTATCTGGCACAGAGTGAATCAGAGGGATCAGAGTACCTAACTGGAAACACCCGTACCTTGGAGTAAGTGTGACTATAGGACGGTATCCCCACTCTGTCCCCGAGTTAGGATCATCATTTTTTTTTTTTTTTTTTTTTTTTTGAAACCGTTTATTGCAGTTCGTAAAAGTTACAGGTATGGGCCTACAACCATCCGGCCGGCCGCTAGAATGACAAAAAACATATTGCACACATACAGTAAACGTCTCTAGGCAGTGCAGAGCAGTGAAACAGGAGTAATCAATGGTGCAGGCCACACAGCTCCAAGCCCACAGTACGGTTCCCTTTTCTTAAAACAAAACAACACCAAAAAACCACACCCGCAAGGCAACCCGCGATCCAAAATAACAGCACGTGCTCCATAAGTGGGGGATCCAAACCAGCAGCAGAACTCTGGAGAGGGGAATGGGAATAGATCAGGGACTGGGGGACCGCGCGCCCGCGGCTGAGGGAGGGGGGCCGTCTAGGGAGACGGAACAGGCGAGGCAGCCGGTAGCAGTGGTGGCTCACAAATACCCCCGCGGTAGGCGTTCCAGGGGCCCCAGAGTTTCACCCACGCCCCAGGCTTACCTCTCGCCACATACACCACCTTTTCACGAAACATACACCAATCCATATGCTCTTTCCAGGCCGACACCGCAGGGGGCCTCTGGGATCCCCACAATTGAGCAATGTCGCGCTTGGCTATCATGTATCCCAGAGTCACCCACCGCGTCTGCGGGACCGAATAGTCATTCGGTTCCCATACATTCAGCAAGCATCTCCTCGCTTCAGGCAGCAGCGCAACACGCGTCACCACACGCAGGACCTCATGCACACCACGCCAGAATCTCTCCACCTTCGGGCACTCCCACAGTATATGCATGAAAGTCGCCAACGCACCACAGCCACGCTTACACATTCCGTCACCAGCAAAACCCATACGCAGAAGCCTTGGCCCCGTCACGTAAACCCGGTGAAGGATCTTGAGCTGGACGAAACGAAGGCGAGCCGGGATGGCCACCTCTTTCGGAGAGGCCACCGCGGAAATCCAATCCTCATCGTCCAGCTCCAGCCCGTCGGCAACCCAAGCCTCGCGGAGATTAGTCAGCAGGCACGATCTATCGTTGATCAGTTTTTTATATATGAGGGAGATCGTGCTGTCCGGGACATGGCCATCTAGGACTCTGTCCTCCAGGGGGGAAGACTCCGGAATGGATGCGACATCCGGGAAGACGGAGCCCAGCGCATGGCGGACCTGTAGGTACCGAAAGTACTCACTGCCCTGCAGCTGGAACTCCGCCTGCAGCGTCTCAAAAGTTTTGAATCCCCCCCTCGTCCAGAGATCTCCCACCGTGCTGATTCCGATCGTGTCCCACTTCTCGAAGCCCTTCGACGTCCACAGGGAGCCCAACCTCTCAGACGCATACAGCGGTGACGCCCGGGTCAAACGGTCCTTCCACCCCATAGCTGCATTAGCCGCGTGCCAGACACGCACCATGACACGCGTCGGTCCCGTCAAACGGGAGTCGGGCGCGCCCGCGTAGAGCGCTCGATTGTAATCGCCACCGGGCAGGAGCATCTTATCCATCTCAAATGCCGGGTTCAAGGCGGGCCCGTAAAGGCCATGATTAATTGCAGCTAGTTGGGAGGCCCAGTAATACCGTTTAATGTCAGGGAGGGCGACCCCCCCATCGTACCACGGGAGCGTCAATTTAGCCAGAGCAATGCGCGGCCTCCCGTCCCAGAACAGGCGCCGCTGGAGGCCCTCCACCTCACGGAAATAGCGTGCCGGGACCAAGTCCATAGTATTCTGGAGGGCGTAGAGGAAGCGTGGCAGGGACATCATTTTAAACAAGGCCGCTCGGCCGAGCGGCGAGAGCGGCAGACGCCGCCAGCGCACCACGTCCTCCCTCAAACGCCGGAGGGGGGGTAACAAATTCCGCTCATAGCGGGCCTCCGGGTCAAGAGTGATATAGATACCCAGGTACTGAAAACCTTGGGAGGCAATCTGGATCGGACAGTCCCGTGGTAAGGCCGGAGCCTCCCCGGAAAGCACATATACACAGGATTTCGCCCAGTTGATGACCAGGCCTGAGTTGCGACCGAATGAACGCAAAACATCAACCAGGACGATCAGTGATTTACGCGGGGAGGCGAGATACAGAAGGATATCGTCAGCATAGAGGGACACACGGTCCTCATGCTCGGGGGTCCAGCGGAGACCACGGATAGAAGGGTGCCACCGCAGCCACTCCGCCAGGGGCTCCAGGGCCAGGGCAAACAGGAGAGGCGACAGGGGGCAGCCCTGTCGCGTACCCCTCCCCAGCGCGAATGGGGCCGAGACTCGCCCATTCACTACCACCTGCGCCAATGGGCCCGAATATAGCAATTTGACCCAGCTAATGAAACCCGGGCCAAACCCGAATTTTGCCAGCATCGCCCAGATGTATGGCCATTCAAGCGTATCAAACGCCATGGTGGCGTCCAAGGACGCCAAGATGGCCGGCTCCCGCACAAATGGGACACGCGCGAGCACCCCGTGCAAGCGCCGCAGATTGAGCGCCGTGTTGCGGTGCGGTATAAAGCCAGATTGGTCTTGGTGGACCAAATCGCCCACCACGCCAACCAACCTGTTGGCCAACACCTTGGCGAGGATTTTGGGCTCCGCGTTCAAAAGCGAAATCGGCCTATAGGATGTGACCCGTTCACGGGGCCTCCCCTCCTTGTGGATCACCACAATTGTGGCTAGACGCTGGTCCGGCGGGAGGGAACCCCGCGAGTGGGCCGCCAGGAACATCCCGCGCAGGTGGGGCGCCAACACATCCGGGCGTAGCTTGTAGAGCTCGATGGGAATACCATTGGGGCCCATGGCCTTGCCGGATGCAACCGAGCGAATAGCCAAGGCAATTTCGTCCGAGGTGGGAGGGGCGTCCAGCGAATCCCTGTCCTCCACCGTTAGGGAGGGCAGTGCGATGTCCCGAAGCAGGGCATGGGAGTCTGCCTCCGAGCAGGGGGAAACCGGGGAGTAGACTTCGCGGAAATAATCCGCGAAGCAGGAGACAATGGCTTCCGGCTCAGTGACACACGCACCATCAACACTCTCAATCAAAGGCACCACACGGCTCGCTCTCTCCCTCTTATCCAACCACGCAATCAATTTGCCAGCCTTATCACCCACATCATACAATCGCCCCTGCTGCTCTCTACTGAGGCCCCTGGCCGCCTCCGTGACGAGGGCCCGATAGGCCGCCTGCTTTAGGTGTAGAACATGCAACTTGTCGTCTGTTACCCCGCTTCCCAGGTCACCCTCCAGTTCTGCAATCTCGGCCTCTACCCGGGTCACCTCCTCCCGCTCGCGCCGCCGGGCATGGGAGATAAAGGAGAGGGCCTCCCCTCTAAGGACTACCTTGAAAGCCTCCCACAGGGAGATGGCCGAAGAGACCGACCCCACATTCTCATCGAAATATCGCTGTAGGGATTTGATCAAATTAGCACGAATGGTGGGGTCGCGCAAATACCATGCATTGATTGGGGCCACCCTGCCATCCCCCCTCGGGAAGACATCGAGATGCAACAACAATGGGGAGTGGTCTGAGATACCCCGCGCCAGATGGCGCACTTCCCCCACCCTCCCTGCGTGGGCCGCCGGGACAAGGATGTAATCAAGCCGCGAGAGGCTACCATGGGCACCCGAGTGGAAGGTGTACTGTCGCAATACAGGATGCTTTAATCGCCAGCAATCCACCAGGCCCAGCGTATCCAGAAGGCCGGGCAGCCACGCCTGTGCCCGGGGGAGGTCCCTAGGGGGATGGCGATCCATAGACCCAGAGGCTACCGCATTAAAATCCCCTCCAACCACCAGCAGGCCACTCGGAAGGTCCAGAAGGAGGCGCCCCAGGTCCGCAAATGTGGTGGCTTGTAACCCAGGCGGGACGTACACTGATATAAAGATAAACACTCTACCCTCCATTCTTCCCACCAGAACCGCGTAACATCCCCTCTCATCATGGCGCACCTCATCAATCTCCAACGGGAGCGAGTTCTTGATCATAATACCCACCCCCCGCGAGCCCGAGGTGAAGCCAGAATGGGCCGCCAAACGATATCCCCGCCGGTTCATTGCATGAAAGGAGTTACCTATAAGGTGCGTCTCCTGCAGGAAGACAACATCTGGTGAAATACGTTTTAAGTACTGCAGGACCACACCACGCTTAATCCTATCCCCCAGGCCGTTAACATTCCATGACAACACAGCCAAATCCCTACCCCCCATCATGCGTCGAAACAATCGGTCGTCCCCCATCGAGCATCCTAAAAACAACAACATAGTAGCGGGTTTGCCCTGCGGTGCTAACGAACAACACACCCCCCCCACCCCCCGGTCCCAACAAAACTCCCCCCTCCCTGCACCCCTGCATGAGCCCAGACAGCCCCCCCAAAGTGCAGTGTGCCTGTCGCCCCATAGCTAAAATACTAACTAGTCCCCCAGAGGAGGAGGGAAGCCCCCAACAGACCCCGCACGACCTCCATAGGAGGGGAAAATACACAATCAATAAATGGTGAAGGAACAACGTCCAGAGCAAGGCCTATGCAGTCACCCCTCAATTCTGCTCCGGCGGGCCCTCCTCGCCAGCCGCGCCCCCCCCGTCCCCCCGGCCCCGATCTCCAGGCAGAGTGTCCAGCCAGTCCCCAGCCGCCTCGGGCCGGTCGAAGAAGTGCGTGCGACCATCCACCTCTACCCTCAGCTTAGCTGGAAAGAGCATTGAGTACTTGAGGTTCAGGTCCCTTAGGCGACGTTTAACACCAAGAAAGCTCTGCCGCTGCTTCTGGACCGCCGGGGTAAAGTCTGGGTAGAAATGTACCTCCATGTTGTCAAGCTTGACCGGTCCCTGTTGTCTGGAGGTCTGGAGGATAGCATCTCTGTCCCGGAAATTAAAAATCCGGGCAATGAGAGGCCGCGGCGGGGCACCAGTCTTAGGTCTGCCCCCGGGGACCCGGTGAGCACGCTCCACCGCAAAAAGCTTACTCAGCCCCCGGGGCTGGAGATGGGTCAGGATCAACTCTTCCACGAAAAGATCCGCCGCCTCCGCCTCTCGTCCCTCCGGCACCCCCACAATACGGACATTATTCCTCCGGGCCCGACCCTCGGAGTCCTCCAGTCGCCGGTCCATCAGGGCGCTCGCCTGGCCAAGCCGGCGCACCTCCTTCTGGAGGGCCACCACGTCTGTCGTGAGGCTCGTTGTGGTGTGGGCCAGGGAGTCGACTCGGTCGTTTGTTTTGGACAAGTCTGCCCTCACAAGGCTCACATCCACCAGGACCGAGTCTATTTTTTGCGCTAAGGTGTCGAAACGCTGGTCCACCGAGGCCTTCATCTCTGCGATGGCGCCCATGACGTCCCGGAGGGTCAGATCCACCGGATGAGCGGATGCCTCCGTCGGGCCCACCGGGGATGCACGCGATGTCTCCGGAGAACCCTTCTGGAGCGTGTAGCGGTCCATACTGTTGGCCTGGTGCGCCGTGCCACGGCGGGTCGTCTTCACCTTCGCCCGGTCGCCATCTTGTTTGGTGGACATGCTGGCTCTTCCACCGTCGTGCCAAGCACCCCAAACGAGCCACTATACCAGGTCACGGGTGCCAGGGGGGGGGCAGGGGCGACCACCGAACCGCGGGTCAACCCACCGCCGGCGGGTCAGCCGGGCTCCTGGACAAGGCCACACCACCACACCCCGCTCCGCAGTCCGACCCCGCTTGAGAGCTAGGAGGGCGCAAAAGCGAAAGTGAAAGTGCGGGGTACGCCAGTCGCCCAGCCCCGTTCGCCGCTGTTATTCACTTTGTCCCCGGATCGCCCCACTACTCCAATCCGGGGGGCCGGCGAGGAGAAGGCCACAACCTTCGATCGATGCTCCCACCGGCGTCCGGGGTCCGATTCGAGCCCAAAAAACGGGTGGCGCCTCAGCTCCGGTTCCCCAACACAGTCCCCTCAACAAGGACAGGATATCGCCAGGATTAATTCAGGAGGTCGCGGAGGTCCTCGGGAGCCTCGCACCTACGCGGCCATCTTGGTTGCGCGCTAGGCTCCTCCATC
This sequence comes from Triturus cristatus, assembly GCF_964204655.1. Lineage (NCBI taxonomy): Eukaryota > Metazoa > Chordata > Amphibia > Caudata > Salamandridae > Triturus > Triturus cristatus. The sequence continues at coordinate 404,596,484 of NC_140588.1, read as the reverse complement.
TAGGATCATCATTGATGAAACTCAGGTATGCAGACGGTGAGTGTCTAAGTTAAGGGCAAGTACAGCCATTTATAAGTCCCCTACCAGCTAGTGATAAGACTAGGTGGGAACATTACTAGGACTTTCTTTAGGGATCTGAATCCTGATGAATGCCAATGACCCTACCGGGCGGCAATCTGGGGCAGTAACATGTTGATACAGCAGACAGGGTAATGGTGACGTTACTTTCCCATATACCCAGATTATTATTTTTTCCTTTTAATCCTGCCAAGTGGGCTCCACAGTATTGGTCTCAGTTACCCACTTAGATAGTTTTAGATTTATTCTGTGTATTAGGGATCCCTACCTGTCGAATTCTTTATTTTCTATACTCTGGCACTATAATTTCTAACCCCCTTTATAGGGTCTGGTAATTGGTTGTTCTTTCCGTTTTCCTCTTAATTTCTAACCTATGTGGGACATGATGGCCCATTTTCACAGTGGGTAATGTACTCTTAAACTCATTACCCCTTAGTAGACCTTCTTCTCATTGAGTGAGCTGTATAGGTTTTTGGGAGAACAGGGGATTGCTTAATCTCTCGTCCCTTCTTTGTTGTGGATTAAGTTATAAACAGAGTGAATTAAGCCAGCAACGTGTGCAGCCTTGTGATACTTCAGATGAGTTATGCAAAGTCAAACAACACTACCTGCACCGTATCACTATATCAACTTACACTTATGTTAATGATCAATTATCAGCACATTTGCATGACTCAACTCTAACTCTCAAATTAGATTAACTGGGCCCAGGTGTCCAATTGTAGATCAGGACATCTTTGTGAGTGTGAACTTTTGTTCTGTATGATTTGGTATGTATCTCATTGTGACTACTGTTACATTTTGAGCTCCCACACAGATGGCACTTGGCTCAGTTTTCCTGGTTCAAGTAAGGGATGTCTATGTAATAACAACATATTTTTCATATATCTATCCCTATTGCTGGTATTGGTCTGGTCAGAACATATGATTTTTTTACAATGTCAAACTATTTTTCACAGACATCATGTACATGAACTGACTGTGCAAACTATTGTTTTCCATTTTCAACCTAGACAACATGACAGCTGATGAGGCATGCACTTATGAAATGCGCCGGGATAATTTCCGCCACGTGAGGACCATCGCAAAAGCATACAGAAAGATGCAGAAACTGTGCAACACAGCGGGGATCATAGAACATTCTTCATCCTACCACACCTGCAATGCCAACATCTGCCACTGACCAGGACAGAGCAGGCCCAAGCCAGCCACAGCCAATCCAAAGGCAATTAACACAGGCTATCCCTGCTGCCACACAGCATCTGCCCACATGGGCCAGGAGGCACAGTAGAAGGGAATCTGTGTTCCACTACACCATAATAAGGGAACTCAGGAAGGTCAATACTAAACTTGAGGTGATTCGTGTGGAGCACACCAGCTCATGTGCCACAATGACAAGGATTGAGGAGGCCATAGAGCAACTTTCCCAACTTATTTGAAAATTTAATGCAGTTTTATCAATGGTTTTATGTTATTATAGTCATTTTGTAGGTTAGGTCACAGTTAGTTAATTAATAGGATAGGTATAGGTTAGTTAAGTTAGAGATTTTTTTCTGTATTTTATAGGTACACGTTTTTCTATCTTTCTCTCTATTACTAAGGTTTTACTGGGTGTGGGGTCATGTTTATGCCTTTAAAAAAATTAAAACATTTGCAAAAAGCAAAAAATTATCTATTTGTTTAGGTTACATGTGTAGTTAGTTTATGTGTCGGTGTAGTTGATGTTTGTATTGTGTCAGTCTATGTTTGTTAAGAGGGCAGGGGGTTGATGTTTAACATGTTATTAGTGTAACATGTATAGCATAGTTAAAGTAAAATTTAGGTAGGTTAAGGTAGTGTTAAGATTATTCAGTGTACAAAAAAATAATCTTATATTAAAAGATTCATTTATGCATCAGCAATGGTAACTTCCACTTCTACCCCATTTGCTTCACAATTTCAGAAGGGCTGTGGAGGTCAATCAAGCGCTTGTGAATACGCATCTGGAAATGATCCCTAGTCTTTGAACCTTCACCACAAGGTGTTTTTTGAGTAATAATATGCAGAGTCTTGGTAGGCATGCAAACTGGCCCCTTCACTTTCAGGTTTTTCTCCTTCGCACCTCTAATGAGATCTGCACACACTTTATCAAGTGACTTCACATTGCGACTAGTCAGGGTGATTCTGATACCGTGGATAGCTACTTCCTGTTCCACAGGTGCTTTGCCGGCGTCTTTAAATGCCATAGCTAATGTGCTTCCTGTCCAACTTATTCGTCCTCAAATTAAGAAACAAACGAACAGCGGTGAGACAGGAAAGAAGATCAGCAGACCTCGCTGTCTGAATTCAATTATCCAGTGTAGGATAGGTAGGTTAAGTTAGTTTAGGCTTAGTTCAGATAGTGTAAGTTAGTGTAGCATAGGTAGGTTAAGTTAGTTTAGGCTTAGTTTAGATGGTGTAAGTTATTATAGGAGAGGTAGTTTTAGTTAGTGAGCATTACATTTTTATAGATAAATACTTTTTCTACTTTCACGACTGCATAATAATTTCCTACATAAGAGAGGTGAATATTGCTTAGGTTGAATTGAGTGCATGATGTAGCAATTCCCTGCAGTGTTTGTAGATATGTGTACCTTTGCGAGACACTTATGGAAAAGACTCAGTCTACGTTGCAATTGAGTCACTTAAGGAATCTTCAACAGTCTTTGGGCCCTGTGAGTGGTTCTCTTCATGTGAATTGATGCACAGCCCAACACAGAGAGTCACCTACTGTAGCAATGTGTGGGTAGGTGGGTAGGTATATACTACATCTTATCTTATCTTAGGTGCAATTTGTAAAGCGCACTGTCGCCGAAGCTTCCTGGCGCTGAAAGACAGAGTAAATGAGGGGGAAACAAGAGAAGCGGGATTCTAGCTAAGAAGAGGGAAAAGATAAGTCTTAAGTAGTTTTCTGAAGTTCATGAGAGAGGAGGAGGATTTGATAAAGATAGGGAGGGGATTCCAAAGTCCAGGGGCTAGGTAGGAAAACCGGTCACCGCCGAGTTTCTTGGTTCTAATTTTGGGGGTGGCTAGCAGGTGGCGATGGGCAGATCGAAGGTCACGCTGTGGACAGTAGGGGCGGATAAGAGATTTTACAAACGCGGGACCGGAGCAGTGGAGGGTTTTAAAAGTGAGACATGCCACCTTGAAAGCTGCCCTTTGATCGATTGGGAGCCAATGAAGACTGTGGAGTAGGGGTTTGGCTGACTGCCATCTAGGGGTATTAAAAATTAAGCGGGCCGCTTGATTCTGGACAACTTGGAGACGATGTGTCAGGGATGATGGGAGGCCGTGGTAGATGGAGTTAGAAAAGCCCAGACGGGAGAGCACAAGTGAAATGACAACTTGGGTAAGTGCAGCGGGGGGAAGTAGGTGGCGGACTTTGCGGATCTTCCGAAGCTGGTACATGCAGGAAGATATTACCGAACCCACCTGTGCTCTGAGAGAAAGTTCAGTGTCAATGATCACTCCCAGACTCTTTACTGCTTTCACCGGGATTGGGGGGGAAACTAGCTCCGGGGGCCAGATCTGCGGGCTCCAGTGAGCGTAGCTGAGTCCCGGAAGGAGGAGCTCAGTTTTCCCGGGGTTAAGTTTCAATTGATTCTGGTTCATCCAACATTGGATGTGGATCATGACTGCGTGAAACGTTTTGGTGGCGTGAGGTGAGTTGAGCAGAAGAATGATCTGTAGGTCGTCAGCGTAATTATAAACGACGATGTCTCATTTCTGAAGAGATTGGATCAGAGGCCGGAGGTATAGATTAAATACAAACGGCGATAAAGAGGAGCCCTGAGATCTCCACAAAACGTGGGGGTTTTAGTGGCAGTGTAGGGGCCCAGGCAAACCGCCTGTGTTCTTCCAGTAAGGAAGGACTTGACCCAACTGAGAGCGGTACCCTGGATGCCAGCCTGCCCGACACGGTGGAGAAGGATGTTATGGTCCACCGTGTCGAACGCGGCTGATAGATCCAGGAGGACGAGGGCTTGGGGAGACCCAACGTCCGCGTTGTTCCTGAGTGTGTCCAGAGCTGGCAGGATGACATGCTCAGTAGAGTGGGCAGGTCTGAAGCCGGCTTGATTAGGCTCGAGACAATTGGACGATTCAATAAAATTTGACAGGCACCGGGTGACGTGGGCCTCCATCAATTTTGAAAAGTACGGAAGGAGGGAAATGGGGCGGTAATTCGAAGGCTCCGCAGGTTCGGCGCCTGGTTTTTTGAGGAGGGGCACTACAATGGCCTCCTTGAAAGAAGTCGGAACGATGCCGCTGTTGAGTGCCCCGTTAAGTAAAGGTAGGATGCAGTCAGGCAGGTTCAGGCATATACTCCGTAGGACAGATGGCGGGCAGCAATCATTCGGGGAACCAGATTTTACCCGGATTGCCAGTTCCGCTAAAGAAGTGGGATCTAGGGCCGGGAAAAGAGAAAAGGTCGAGGGATTGTTAGTGCAGGAAACCGGTGAAGGTGACTGGGGAGAGGGAGAGATAGATTTTTTGATTTTCGTGATTTTGTCTAGAAAAAAGGAGTTGAGGGTGTCACAGGCCTCTTGAGTGGGGGTCTGGGCTGGGAGGGTTCTGTCATCCGTAGTGAGTTCATCCTTGACTCTGAACACCTCCTTAGATTTGTCGGCTGCCGACGAGATCCTGTAGGAGAAGTGTTCCATTTTGGCTAGACTAATGGCAGCTTTGTATTCTTTACGCGCAGCCAGGTAGGACTGTCGAGCTGGGTAGGAATAGTCGCGTCTCCAGGTGCGTTCTAACTGACGTGTTTTTAGTTTCAGGAGCTTAAGATCACCAGAGAACCACCTGTGGGAGCTGTGGTGCCTGGTACTAGGAAATTTGACCAGGGGAGCAAAGAGGTTGCTGGCCGATTCTAGCCAGGAACCGAGATCATGTTCTATGCCGTCGATGTCATTTGAGAGGGGGAAGGCCGGGCGGGTGTCGGCCAGGGCCGTGAGAAAGCCCTGAGAGTCGTATGTACTCCATTTCCGTGAGAAGCCGCCAGCCATCAGAGGAGGAGGAATCTGACCGGCGACAGTGATGGTAGTGTCGACTAGGTTGTGATCGGACCAGACACAGGGGGAAACGTCTGGTAGAGATGAGGCCAGATTACAGGTCCAGATCTGGTCCAAGATATGGCCCTTATTGTGGGTGGGATGAGTGATCTGTTGAGTGAGATTCAGACTATTGAGGGTCTCGAAGAGCTCTGTGGCATGGGGGCTAGCATTGGTGTCGTTGAACCAATAGTTTAGGTCGCCGAAAAGGGCGAAACTGGAGTGCAGCGTTAGAAGGTTAGACAGCTGTTCACTCAAGGTGGTGGGAAAGGATGGCATAGGATAGGGAGGCCGGTATAGAAGCAGGAGGGTAAGAGTACCGGTATCAGTTTGCACACTGATAAGTAAATTATCCACCTTAGGGAGGGGGAGGGAATAAGAGGAGACGGAGTTCAGGCGTTTGGATATGATGGCTGCCACCCCACCCCCGGGCCGATCACCATGACGGTCGGCGTGAAGGATGTAGTAATCAGGGGGGAGGGCAGCCAAGATATCTGGGAGGGACTCTGATGTTAGCCAGGTTTCAGTGAGCAGGAGCATGTCTGGATTGGTGTTAGATAGCAAGATAAAGATGTCCTCAGAGTGCCTAACCAAAGAGCAAGTGTTTAAATATAACACCCTGATAGTCATAACATTCCTGGTCGGTGTAGCTGATGGGGTGTTACCGCTTAGGTGGTGTCGGTCAGGGTGCATAAGGCCGGCAGTGCGTATACGGCGAATAGCCGTTGGAGGTGGGGAGGTGGCGAGATGTTGCAAGTCTCTAAGGGATTGAGAGGAGTACGAGAAATGATGGTCAGCGTGGCATGCCCTAAGGCCCGATCTGGCGCGGACGGGCGCAGACGGGATTGCCTTTGGCGCTCCATCGGCGCGCTGGCGGCGCGCCCGCTGCGCTCGTCTGCTGCGCGACCGAGAAATGCACATTGTTTATAGTTTGTAGGAGGGTGGCGTTGGGGGGTGTGGCCTCACAAAGGGGCGTGGCCTCCGTCCTCGCCGAGGTGGCGGCGGGAAAAGTTTGTGGATGGTGAGGGCTGCAGCAGCGCTAACTCAGCTGCGCAGGATCAGCAACGGTGCCAGAGAGGTAAGTGAACACAGAATAAAGTGACAGTATTTTTAAAAGAAAATTTCTTAAAACGATTAATACGCTCTCGGCTTCCGCATCAAGAGCACAATCTGTCTGGGCTGGTGGCGCTAGTAGTCAGCGCTTTTAAGGGTGGCGTCGGGGGGCGTGGCCTCACAAAGTGGCGTGGCCTCCGTCCTCGCCGAGGTGGCGTCGGGAAAAGTTTGTGGATGGTGAGGCCTGCAGCAGCGCTAATCAGCTGCGCAGGATCAGCAACGGTGCCAGAGAGGTAAGTGAACACAGAATAAAGTGACAGTATTTTTTAAAAGAAAATTTCTTAAAACGATTAAAACGCTCTCGGCTTCCGCCTCAAGAGCACAATCTGTCTGGGCCGGTGGCGCTAGTAGTCAGCGCTTTTAAGGGTGGCGTCGGGGGGCATGGCCTCACAAAGGGGCGTGGCCTCCGTCCTCGCTGAGGTGGCGGCGGGAAAAGTTTGTGGATGGTGAGGGCTGCAGCAGCGCTAACTCAGCTGCGCAGGATCAGCAACGGTGCCAGAGAGGTAAGTGAACACAGAATAAAGTGACAGTATTTTTAAAAGAAAATTTCTTAAAACGATTAAAACGCTCTCGGCTTCTGCCTCAAGAGCACAATCTGTACATGTATAGTAGGAATGGATCTGTCACCCATTATTACCCATTCATGACTGTGCTGGGACATACACTGGTGCCTGCCACTTTCGCACTCACCCTTGCACCATTGTACTAGTAGGTCATTGTTGTTAGCTGATTAGTAGCCATGAAAGTGGACCCCACCTGCCCAGAAACGTCAATCACCTTTGGCATTGAGTAATTAATAAGTGTGGCACTTCCTGCATGTGAATTTGTATAACTACTTGCTAAGTTAAAAACATTAATCTCAAGTTTCCTCTTAGCCATGAGGTGTGTAGTTTGGTCCCTGGGTCTGTGCTCTGCATCCTAATTATTGTTATATGTGTGTATATAGTACAATTGATGTCGTGTGTGGTTACACTCACACTAAATGCATGTTAGGGCTCTCAGGACAAAGGGACACATTGTCCCTAAGTAGTAGTAGTTTATTTCGATCAATAACATGATCATTCATAAAACCTCACATTGCACACACAAAACCATGAACACTCCTCTCAATCAATAAAAAAGAGAATAAAACAACATCTCATTACACACATATATATATATTATCTACTGGCGGTCGCCAGTAGATAGTTATAGTTAGGACCGTGTTTCCATCGGAAATCTGAAAATTCTATTTTGAATAACTTTGGCGCCGGTTGACAAATCTTCATGAAATTTTCAAAACTAATGGGGCGCTCCGCTCAGCTCCTTCCCTGAAAGTCTCGGGGGGATTCGTCAAGCAGGGACCGAGAAAAAAGGGGGGTCCCAAAACACGTTTTCCCCATGCATTTTCCCATAGGACCTTTAGTCGAAGGTACAGCCCGAACGGCTGAACAGAATTACTTGAAATTTGGCAGAGAGGTAGTCCTCAGGTCAGGGATGTGCCTTTTGCTTATATGGAGTCAATCTGTTCAGTAGTTCCTGAGAAAATTGCAGTTAAAAGCACATACATCTCTATAGCCGCACCGTGCGCGCACCATGCGCGCACCCTAACATGTGCGAGCGTAATTCTGATTGGTGGTTACATGTTAATCAACGTTCGAATCGGTCGAAATCAGGAAGTGTCGGCCGCCATTTTGTTTGTTTTCAGTGCGAGAGTGAAAAAGGAAGGTGACGAACGTGAAAAGGGGGCAGGGTAGAGAGTTCCTGACCCCCTAGCCTTTGTCAGGGGGTCCCTGAAGGACCCCGAAGGCAGAAAAAAACATTTTAATTTTTTTTTTTAAATCGCGGGGGTGCGTGCACCGTGCGCGCACGGTGAAAAAAAAAATGTTAATACGTAGTTTATTGTAAAATAAATATATTAAAAAAAAATAATACATACATAACTTAGCATTTAAAAAACCGTACAAATTCACTGAAAAAAACAGAGGTTTCACACACGTTATAGTTAGGAATTAGCATTTAAAAAACCTTGCAAATTCACTTAAAAAACCATAGGTTTCACACATGTTATAGTTAGGTGGATATTTCCCTCGTAAAAAACCAATGAAATTCCCCCGTTATAGTTAGTTCAGATAACTATAACTCGCGCGACCGCCACTCTATCACAAGGATGATGTCATCAGTGATGTCATGAGTGATGCCACTGACCATGTCATGAGTGATGTAATATGTGACGTCATGAGCAGGATTGCGGGTGCGCGAGTTATAGTTATCTGAACTAACTATAACGGGGGAATTTCATTGGTTTTTTACGAGGGAAATATCCACCTAACTATAACATGTGTGAAACCTATGGTTTTTTAAGGGAATATATATATATATATTCACTGAAAAAATATATTCAATGCCAATTCCTAACTATAATGCCCCTGAAACCTTTGGTTTTTTCAGTGAATTTCAAAGGTTTTTTAAATGCCAATTCCTAATATCATGTTTAATGATTTTCATTGGATTTCTATATTTTTCAATTTCAGTGTGTCAATTTCATTAATTATGTTTTTTTGAAATTCTTTTTTAACACTATTTTTTTAACCAATTTTTTCATTTAAATCTTTTAAAAATTTAAAAATATTATTTGTTTTTATTGGGTTTTTCAAACACATTTTTGTATATTTTGAAAAATATTTTTTTAACTATATGTTCAAAACTTTATTTTACATATTTTTTTTCCATGTTTTTGGATCCGCGCACCCTATGCGCACCATTCTCGATCCCTACGCGATAGCATCTGCGCATGGTATGCATTGGATACGTGTTTAGTTCGCGATCGCAATGCTACCGGTACGCGACTCCCAGCCTATACGCGACACGTTCGATGTACGTAACGAGACGTTTACGCACTTCCACGATGCGTCATGTGCGTCTATGACGCGGTAGGTGTGCGGATCCCGTGAAATATTTACCATTTAAAAAAACATATATATGTATTTCATGTGAATATTAATTGAAGACAAACTCTAAACTAGTCTTAAAAGTAATATATTTTTACATCTAATCCTATATTTTTTTTTTATTCAATTTCGCAGATGTGCGCTGGGTGCATGCTGTGTAAGCGCAGGGTGCGTGGATCCCATGTGACCTGCAAAAAAAGAGATTTGATTGGTTCATTACACTTCCTGTTCTAACTATTGAAAGACCCCACCCAATTCAATCTTTCTTCTTCGACCTTCTTTGGAGGAGCATCTCTTTGCAGAGAGGAAGATTTTTTAGACTAAGTTTACACTTAGCTCTAACTTTTTTCTAATAAAAATGGCTTCAGGGCAGCAGGCATCACCTGCATCTCCTCATACATCTGAGGATGAATTTTTGGAGGAGCCAGCACGCACACCACGTTTTTCTTCAGTGGTGTGGAAATTTTTTAATTTTCCAGAGGGGCAAACGAAGACCAATGCCACCTTGGTCACGTGCAAGATTTGCAAAAGAGTGCAGTCTCGAGGGGATCCTAACAAGAAATACTCGTGCGGGACCACTAGTATGATGAAGCACCTAAGGACCCTTCATCCTAACAATCTTGCCCGAGAAGAATGCCGACGGATGAGAGACACTCCTGCTCCTGCGCTTTCCACCTCATCGCAGCCAAGCACTTCAAGAGTGCATCCGTCAGCCCAAAATTTGGACATCCGACCTCAATTACAATTTTTAAAAGTGCTCTGCACTAAATGCAATGCGACTTTGTGCTACGGTGAGCAGTCGATCGATCTGATCTGCCGCCGGCAAGAAAGTCACCATTGCTAGGTTTTTTTTTGTTCTTTTTTTGTTCCCTGAAGTTCAGTGTTTGGTTCCTCCTGTTTTTTTTTTGTTTGTTTTTTCCAGAAAAACCAAAAAAATCACAAAATTGTTGGAAAAACCAACAAAAAAAATATAAAAGAAGACAGAAGAAAAAAAAAAGTTCTTCTAAGAACTAACTTTCCTGGTTTAAAAAAAGAGATACATTTCTTTGTTAGTGTGTGAAAGTTTAGATGAATGTATGTGTAGTACGTAATTGACTGAATGAATGCATTAGTAGCGTATGGTGAATGTATAAGTGCAGAACTATGAGGAAGTGCTGCAGCATCACACAGTAACCTCTTTAACTGCAGTGTGCTGTAGTACTTCCGAAGCACAGGGATGCAACATATGTACATGAATATGTTGCAAATCTATGTTTCTCTCCGCACGGCTGCCTAAACTGCAGCCATGTGGTGACACAGGTGCCCTTGCACCATAGTGCAAGGATATCTGTGTCATGTGCTGTTTGTTTTTCTGCAGGAAGACACACCTTCCTGCACAAAAACAATGAGAAAATGCATTTTTCTCCTTCAATGTATGCTGAACATTTTAGCATGCATTGAACATATAAAAATGTGGAGAAATGAAAATAATTCTCCTTGCTGTGCTTTCCTACACCAATTTTAGAATGGTGCAGCATTCACACACATATCGAGATTTATGATTTCTGATAAATCTAGAGATGTGTCTTGTTCTATGAGTATTCAGTGTAATCATGCACAACAACACTTATAGAACACCCTTTCAACGCAAAGTGGTGTGTATGATGAGGCTGTATTTACATGGAGTAGAAAAAGTACACAGAGTGCCTTTTCCTCTCTTTGTAATTATGAAAGAATGTCTTGCGCAATAACTATGTTACAAAAAGTGACATATTTCCGGTTTTAAAATTCTTTGCGAAGGACAGAAGGTAAGCACAGAGTTTTGTCTGCAAAGATGTTTAAAGAAGAATGATTGAAATGATTGCGGTCCTTCAATAGGTACAATGGGAAATATTATGAACCCCTCAAATCTCTTTTTTTTCAGGTCACATGATATCTGATTATGGTCAGATTTCAAAACAACATAGGTATAAACAGAGTGTTTTTAGAAAAGTGTTTCAACTTTGTAGCTTCTTGCAGACCTCCTCAGTCTGCATATTGAGACTTAGTTAAACTTACCTTCACAGTAATAGGAATAAGAAATGGTATACATTTGTTTCAGATTTTCAGTGCAATCTAAATTGATATAAATTGCTTATTTTAAAATTTGGATCTTTGAAAGAAATAAAAAAAATTATAACATGTAATAATACATTTTTTACAACACAGCATAATTTCCACAAAGTAATTTGTTTGCCTTCTTTGCTGTTCTCAGAATATATTGAATTTCACTAGAAATAGTGATTTCAATCATACTCATCACTTAACAGCGGGCAAAAACCAACTGAGAATCATTACAAAGTGTCGTGGTGGAAGGACCATCATGGAAAATTATAGCAATTGCTGCAAAAGTCCTTCCTGATATTGATAGTTGTGCTGCTACAAATTGCTTTATTAAAGTATCCAATTTTCTTCCGTCAGCTGTACAACGTTGCATCATTAAAATTATGTATTTTCCATATTTTGTTAAGAATAATGTGGATAACATTTCTGATTTACATTGGCTACACTCCATGTTTTGATTTGCACCTTTAACTAATTTATCGAAAGACACTTATTTACAGTCTGGTAATGTTAAATACAGAAATCTCTCAGTGTCTACATTGGTGCTACATGTATACATGCAATTTTCACAATCATGTTCCCATTTGTAAGAAAGGCCAAAATATTTTCTATTTCTACAACTTCATTTTCAAAAATGGTAAGCATATACATTAAGAATTCCTGAGCATCATGTTGGATATTTTGTGAAAATTGTGTAGAACCAGAACACACATCCAAAACACTACGAACATCTGAAACAGATTGTATTTTACTTGTATCTGTTGTCAATTTTTCCTAAACAGAATGCAACAGATAACAACATCTTTTTTGCCGATTCTGCATAATTTGTTCTTGCAAACCTTCCAGATAAAAAACAACATTGACCACTACATTAGCATAGCAGTTGACACCTGAACTATTTTCAAACTGATAACCAACAATCTCTTCAACAGTGTCCAATTTTTTTTTACCTGCAATCACAACATTATCTTGTTCTTTTCCCTTCTTGACATCTTCAGTACAGATATTCTCAAACCTTCTTTTTCGACCAACCACACGCTTTTCAAATACAGGATATTGACCTAAATTGGGAGCATACACCCTTCTGAACCTATTATACTCTTTTACACAGTTTGCATCTGCAGTAACCTTCGTCTCATCAAAATCAATCAAAAACAAACCAGATAATTTTCTGACTCGTGACAAAGCAACATATGCCATACCCTCTTCAAATACGGTAGATCCAATGTTCATCAATGCACTGTCTACGCTTAATCTTTGAGATTTATGAATAGTCACTGCGTATGCCAGAGAAAATGGAAATTGTTTCCTACGGACATATAAATCTTTAACAAGTAAAAAACAAACTGAACAACGACCAATTTCTTTAACTTTATCAATCTGATCAAATTTAATTTTAAAAAATTCAATTCCTTATTTTTTCTGATAATTCACAAAATCCATCACTTTACCCATTGCACCATTAACTAAACCTTTCTCTACATCCAAATTACGCCTTAAAATTACCCGACAGTTTACACACGCATAGTGTCTTTTGTAAACCAGCAGTTTTAGATATTTTTTTTTCTAAACAATCCAGTTTTGATCTCACCTTTCCCGTCAAAATAATAGTGATTCCTTCATGCTGTATTTTATCGATGGCTTCCATTTTTACAATTTCTTCATTTTCCAGTTTCAATAGATCTTCGTTGAATATGGAACACTCGCGTAGTTTACTGATTTATTTTTAGAAATTTCCACGTACACTTTTGCAGGAACTGCATTTTCATGTGGAAAGACATTGCAAAGTAATCGACTCTCCAAAGCTTGTTTGCCTTGTTTTGAAAGAATTCCAATTCTTATATCTTGAAGAATACTTCCATATTCAGCATCATTTGCCTGGCGCATATTTGTTGTCAGTTCTTTGTATTCAAAATGAGTCCAAATGTTCACATTACCAACACTGCCAAGAGACTTTCTGGTATCTTCATGGGCTAGTGTTTTAAATACCGGTTGTCCTTTTACCGGAGTCAGTTGCAGTAGATCTACAAAAACTATGACATGTTTTCCTCCAAATAACACGTCATACTCTGCTTTAAGAATTTGCTGCATTCTTAAATGCACAAAGGCAAGCATCAAGTTTGAGACCATGCTCACCTCATCAATAATGAGAAGTTTCATTTTCTTCAGGACTCTTGAAACTTCACAACAAGCTTCTCCAGATAGCTTGTGGTATTCCAATTTGTTCTCATACTCTACTGGCAGCATTAGTAAACGATGTAAAGTAATTATTTTAATGTTATGTGCTGCCAACCCAGTTGGAGCAGTGACAACACAAGACAAATGCGAATCAGTTGTTTTCTGCAGATAACTTGTAATTACTTTAATCAAGAAACTTTTTCCTGTTCCAGCTTGACCACTCACATACATTAGGATAGGTTGAAATGATGTACATGAGCACCCTCTCTTTTCATGAAGTAATCCGTGGTCAATCTGCTCTTTCACTTGCTGATATATTTGTTTCTGTTCAACATTTAGTTGTTCTTCCAAGTTTCCTAACAGTATTGCATCTTCTTGAGCTTGATACATTGCTGTATCCACCTCATTCATTGCAATCGCTGCTTCATTTTCAACAATTGGTTGTCCTAGTGGATCTTGACTCAGTCCAGCAGAACTTTGACTGTCTTAAGAACTGTCTCTAGCAATCTCAGTTGCAATTGTAGCTTCTTGATCAATTTCATCCTTCAACATTTTGACATAATTTGCGAAAGCACTGCATTGTATGCTATCTTTAGAAGCATTAAATGAATCTTCATAGCTGGGAAAATCTCCAAGTAATTCCAGTTCTGAACGCCATGGTTCGAACATTTGCAAAAGGGCTAAATAGTAAAATTCCCTTGTCGCAACTCAGTTTCCTGTGATTAATTACATTTCCTTTCCATTGTTTCATCAGACATCCTTCGGATCCAATCACTGCATATTTTCCATTGTTGATGTTCTCTGTAGTATTCCGTTTAAAAGTGTAGTTTTGCAGCACTTCGTAGAGACACATGTGCTCAAGATGATGACTTCTATTTGGGTAGTATGTGTCCAACATATTCGTTTTCAAAATATCTGTACTTTCTGGTTCATTTTCTGCTAAATATTCAATTTCTTGAACAGATTTCAGTACCCGATTTCGCATTCCTGCAAGACCTAGACTCACGCAAATGATTCTTCTACTTTTGGAATATAGACTTGCAGATGATAACCGATCTGAACATTCATATGCTTCAATTTCACGATGCGATAACATCTTCAAACTTCAGAAAGGCTAACTAAAAGATGGGAAGCGAGCAAAATCTCTAATTTTGAATTTGGGGAAGCGGCAGGAAAGGTTCTGGCATGGAAGGTTAAGACAGAACAGGCTAGAAAGTATATCAAAGAGATCAAACGAGATGGAGAGACCACTACTAGAACTTCGGATCGGGAAATAGGTACTGCTTTTCATGAATTCTTTCAAGAAATATACAAGGAAGAGGTCAGGGACGACCCGGAAGCCAGGGAGAGTTTGTTAAATAATATCGATTTACCATTTCTGCAAACATCACATAGGGCTTACTTAGAGAAGGAGATTTCAGAAGAGGAGGTGGGAATAGCGATCGGCCATCTAAAGAAGGGGAAAGCGGTGGGTCCGGATGGCCTACCTGGAGAACTATATCGAGTGATAAGCCCCGTTATTACCCCAATATTGTCGAGTCTTTTTAATGGCATTCTCTCGAGAGGGGAGAATTCCCCTGAATCATGGAAGGAGGCCACGATTGTTCTTATTCCAAAGCCTGGGAAAAAGCTTTCAGAATGTGGGTCTTATAGGCCGATTTCCCTTCTAAATAATGGTTACACAATTTTCACATCTATTTTGGCAATAAGATTGGGGGAGGTAATCGGATCGATAATTCACCAAGATCAAAGGGGTTTTATAAGGGGACGCCAGTTGGCTGACCTTACTCGAGACTTGGTAGGGGCGATTGACATCGCAACAACCTTTTCTCTTCCATTGGCCACCCTGACCCTAGATGCTACAAAAGCCTTTGATAGGGTCAACTGGCCCTATCTGGTGGAGGTTATGAGAAGATTTGGGCTGGGGGAGGTCTTTTGTCGGGTAATCGAGACATTGTACAGGGCCCCTACAGCTAGACTACTAGTCAATGGCACTTTAACAGACCCGATAAAAATTACCAGAGGCACTAGACAGGGCTGCCCGTTATCCCCGCTTTTATTTAATCTCTATATAGAGCCGTTTGCCCATGTTCTGAGAAAGGAAGTGGACATTCCTCCCTTTGTATTTGGTGAATGGGAGAAGCGGACAGTGCTTTACGCGGACGATATTCTGGTGTATACGTCAGACCCGCAGAGAGCTTTCCCGGTGGTAATTAAACAGGCAGGAGAATTTGGGCAAATCTCTGGTTATGACACCAATGCCAACAAAACAGAGATCATGTGTTGGAACGTTCCAAATATACAGTTTACAGTTGTATCATCAATGAGATACTTGGCAATACGCATTACTCAGGATATAGGAACCTTGGCACAGATTAATTTAGACCGGGTTGCCATGGATTGTAGGAAACTTTTGAGATCTTGGACGTTCCTGCCACTCTCGATTTTTGGGAGAATAAACCTAGTTAAAATGTCCATTCTTCCAAAATGTACTTTTATTTTTAACTCAATTCCCCTGTCCTTCAAACGGAAAAAAGTGAAAAAAAGTCAGCGAGAAATAAATTTGTTCATCTGGAATTTTAGAACAGCAAGGCTGACCTGGAAGAAGTTGAGAAGGAGGAGGGAAAAGAGAGGGTTGGCTTTGCCAGATCTGTTATATTATGCGTGGGCATTTCAGCTAACGTATTCTAGGATGCTTCTGAAAACTCCCGCAACATCATCTTTGGGGGTTATGTTCAGGGCTATGTTAGGGAGAGTAGACATCCCACCGGATGGATTTCTATTTAAGTTTGGAGACATGAAATACTTCAAAAAAGTCAGATTAAAGACTCTGCAGTCAGCCATATTAAATTGGGTTCAGTTTAGAAAAAATGTCAGGCTACATTATTACTCCAATTTCGCCCCGGTCTGGGACTCTACCGGGCTTCCACCCTGTATGCAGGGCAGCCTTGCAACTCCGTTGAAAGACGCTGGGATTCTAAGATGGGGAGAGATATTGGTGGATGGAAGGGTACAAGACTGGGAGGTGTTGAGGGACAAGGTGGGTATGGCTTTCTCTAGGGTTTAAATATATACAGTTGGATAGTTGGGTACGAGCAGAAAATAGGAAAGGTCCTCAAGTGGGGAAATATAGCCAGTTCGAACAACACCTGGTAGAAAAGCAAGAAGGGGGTAAAGAAGTGGCAATCTGGTACTGGTGTATGGTAGAGGAGGCGGCCGGAGATTTTGTCTTGCCAGACAAGTTATGGGGAAATGAGTTGGCCCTCCAGTGTGAGGATTTATGGATGAGATCCTTTTCTTTTCTTTATAAAATAGTGAAACCAGCCTGGCTAAGACGTAATCATCTGTTTACACTGCACCGGGCCTACCTTTCACCCCTAAGGCTTTCCAAGTTTCTTTCAGGGAAGAAATGCAATAAGTGTAATTTGGTGGCAGCCTCAGATATACACATGTTTATGGAATGCCCGGCTATTAGGCTGTTCTGGGAGGAAGTAAAAGCTACCTTGGACTCAATTTTAAGCACATCATTGAAAATCACTCTCCCGTTAATAATTTTTGGACTGGAGGAAAACATAAACGGACAGGCAAAGTCCTTTCTTTTCTACTCTATTATCCTGGCAAGATGACAAATTTGTAAATTTTGGGTGGAAGCCAAAGCCCCATCACATGTAGCTTGGCTGACATCATTGTATGAAACTTCTAAGATTGACTCGGCTAGATCATGCTCCACAAAAAATCTGTCCTTCTGGGATTTGTTAATAAACTGGAGATAGGATACCGGGTTTGTTTTGTTTTTTTTTTCTCCCCGGGTCCGATGATTATGTCAATTAGGCTCCAGAAGACCCTGGGAAGTGGTCTCCCCGTACGCAATTTCCGGGTCAGTCACTATTGACTGGTGCTTCTCCGTTTTCCGCCTAAAGAGGTAGTCTCCCGCCTATTAAACATACTCTGCCCAGAAAATGAAATGGAGGATAGATCGACAAAATACTCTAAGGCAGACGTGCGGTGTTTGGCTTCTCTTCGGTGAATGGAGGTAATGGCAAATGAGGACACAAAAAAAAAAAACATCTTCAAACTGAAACTGTATAATTTCTTACTTAGAGTCTTCTCGTGAGAAATCTCTTCCCACATTTCTTTCGCTTCAGTATTTTCTGATTTAGTAATGTAAGACGTTACATATCAAGCAACAGCAATGGAATTGTCCGCAACATACTGAATATCCATGTTAGCGTTCCACATGGATAAAATAACTGGATTGTAGTCATTTATGTATTTCGATTCTTCGCTTCTTCTTAAGTTGTAGGTGTTTTTCGGAGACTTGTGATGGTATGTCGCATAGCTGACATAAAACTGTTCACTCTTCCTTTGGATAATACAGGACGTGGAAATCCAAAACGACACTTGGTATAGAACTTATCCTTTGACTTGTACTTTCGTCAACAGTATTTTCCACACCTGTGGCTTTGAAATCGTAAGACTTGTTGTTTTAAGTTTTTATCTTCTCTGCTATTGGGAAGAGCACATGTAGCTTCAATGAAAGTTTCATCTGAATCTGTTCCAAATTTGGGGGCGTCCTTGATCCATAACAACATATGTATGTGAGGAGCACCTCTTGCTTGATACTCCTTTCTCCAAAAGAAATCCACAACTTCTCTAAGATGAGGATTCTTTTTATTGCAGATGAAAGACATCATAGCTTCAAATCTATGATTGAAATATCTGCATACATTGACAGGGTCCAAACAGCACAATTCTCCAGGTGTCTTGTATTCAATATTTTTTATATTGGAATTTGCCTCTCGAAGAAATTCAAGTAAATCATCCCAAGCATACTCAGCACAGCTTAGTGTAACAAACCATGTAGGAGTTCCCAAGTTCCGTAGCATACATTTCAGTTCTCCATGTCGACGGTACCAATATTCATTAGTCCCATGCTGACATGCCATCAGATTAATCAACTGGGATTCTAAATGATCATCTCTCTGATGCACTTTATCCATAAAATCCTTTGCAGTTACATTTTGAAGATGCATTCCAGTTTTTAAAATGTGTTTTACTGCATATGAAAGTCCAGACAAGTCACTTTCAAACAGAAGATGAAACATATAAGGGATACATTGTCAAAATCTTGGATCTTCTGCATATAATCTTGTTGTCCGATATTTAGATGCAGGAATCTGCACAGGACGTTCATCATATCGTCCACCTTTTCCTGTTGGAAACAACTGCGGGAAACAACGAGCTTCCAAGCTCTCTTCCCATACACTCATGGGACTTCCTGTTGCTTTTTTCATTTGAAACAACTCAATTGTATTCCCCATCACCTCTTTGGAATGTAGTGGATGTACACTGTAATGTTCATAGATTTGTCCACTTTTTCTATTTGTCCACTTAATGTTTCAGTATTTTCTGCTAAATATATTTCTTCTTCTCCTACAAACACATTTCTATAGTGCTCATTATTTTTTAACAGATACAATGATGCCTTTTGCACTTTTATAACATCCACTAACTCTTGCCAAATTTTCTTATTCTTAGTAGGAACACCATTAACTAGAATGACTAGTGGCTCATTTTCTGCATTGTCTACACCAATAGTTTCAATATTTTTCCTTAAATCTAACGGCAAATACACAACTCTTCCTTTCAATCCTCTTTGCAACTCTGATGGAGGTAATTTACCTGTTTTGGGCTCCATACAAACAATAGCCTGAAACGGGTGAACACATTGTATGAGAATAGACTCATACGTATTTAAATCTATCAGCTCTGGTGGACTCTAGATTATTATGAACAGCTCTAGCAGGCATTTTATTCTAATCTAATTTGTTATAACAATATTTGCAAATACGCTGTTCAGATCCCAAATCAAAACAATCCTCTACCAACAAATAAGTTGCAAATTCCATCCACTTATCATTATCTTCTATTTCACTTTTTAAATACAGATTGACACCCCTAGTCTGATTTATATAGTGACTTCGCCGACAACAAATACAAGAAACATTTGGTCTTTCACCTGAAATTACCTTAAACTTTGTGATTTCATCCTCAAATTTTGCTGTAATTACGGGTTGTACATTGTCTTCAACATTTTGTTCTACTAATGTGTCAGTTTCTTCACTCTCTTGCTGAGGACCAAAGTAACAAAACTCAATATTATCACAGACCTGCTTCACATCTGATACTGACCCACGCAAAAGAGCACTGTTCAACTCACTTAACTTTAGTGCTGGACTTTTTGCATAATACAACCTTCTCACTAACTTCTGCATTTGAGTATGATGTACTGCCAGCATTCTGAAATGGTGAAAAACACTTTGAGAAACTTTCCTAGAAAGACAAGCCAGAGAATGACCTTGCAAACCAGTATGTTTTCTCACTCTGCAAGGGTCTAGTCCTTGCAACAGCTTAATCTTTTGTTTTACACTTTTTTTTAGTATAGGCTCGTAAAAAACACATCATTTCTCAATAGATTCCTGTCGTACACTGCAAATACTACTGCAATTCCAAGTGTACACAGGGTTTTTAGCACGTCTCCCTAAAACTTCATCAGCTATCACTTCTTCTGCATTTCTTTCAACCATTTTCTCTTTCTCAATTGGACAACCGTCGCTAACCTCATAACCTCTACCACTGGTGTCAAATGCATACAATAATTTTTCACTCAGTGAATAACTCTCTGAACTGGAACTGTGTTTCCATTCTCCCAAAAAAACATCACACATTTTTTTTTAATTAATAACTCTTTTCCTACTTTTGGCCTTCATTACATGGATTGGTTTATCTAGTGATCGAATTCTGTTTAATACTAAAATGAATAGTTTCCTTTTTACTTCAAAAGCCTTTTCCACAATGTTTTCAATATGCTTCTTCTTTTTATAAAATAAAGCTCTCTTTTTATATTTCTTCACATCTTTCAGCAAATTATGCACTACTCTCTTGTAAAATATTTTTTTGCGTAATTCCTTATACTGATTTTGCCTTCTTTTACCATACTTTATCTCCTTTGACTGACCATTTGCTTTTTTGCTTTTCCTCTCATTTTGAATTTTTTTGTTACTTGAAAAATTCTCAGTAGTTCCAGCATTATGTACATTCTGTTTGGTCCTACAAACATTTTTAATAAATTGCTTTGTGATCTTACCAGAAGTTTTTTTCCTTTTAGCCACATTATCTTGTACATTCAATACTTGTGGTTGATGTTTCTTCAAGTAATCCTCCTGTCTCTGTTCTTTTCTTTTTCTTTTTTTTTCTGGCATGATTTCTCTATTTTAACGTTGAAAAACAGTAGCTGTAAAAAAGAATCACAAATAAATGTATAATAATAACTTTCAAATGTATACTATTCTATTACTGTAGAAACACATTTTATATAAAAACTGACTAAGAAACTATAGCCCTGAAGCACAAGTGTGACAAAGGTTAAAACACTACGGGCCTCATGTAGGTAAATAAATTTTACCGGTTCTTAAATACCGAGCCGTACCGAATCGGTAAATTAGAATCGGTAAGTTATATGTAGGTAAAAATTCGGTAACAGTTACCGATTCGGTAACATTCGGTAAATACGAATCGGAATTCACCGATTCGGTAAATACCGAGGTGATAATTACCGATTCGGAAAATACCGAGGTGGTATCTACCGATTCGGAAAATACCGAGGTGGTATCTACCGATTCGGAAAATACCGAATCGGTACGTACGGATTCGGTAAATAACATCACATGACTTGACGAAACAGCTAATCCTGTGCAACGACAGCCCACCCAACCAGGAACTGCCCACACCCAGGCAGGTGTACACAATTAGCCGAAGTGGCCACACCCAGGCAGGTGTACATAATTAGCCGACCCTGGAGAGGCCTGGAGTGCAGAGGAGAGGCAGGGAGCAGTTGCATGTGCGAGCGGGAAACGAACAGCATGTCCAGCCAGAGAACACAGAAAGACGGAGGGGAAAGGAGGAGGAAGCTCAAATTCAGCCCCAAGGAACTCCAGGTGCTGGTGGAGGAGGTGGTGAAGCAGCACCAGAAGCTGTTTGGGAGGCAATCCCTGCAAGTGCCTGAGGCCGAAAAGCGCAACATATGGCTGGCCATCCAGGCGCAGGTCAATGCTGTGGGAGTGACCCACAGGGACATTGAGGTCCTCAAAAAGCGCTGGTATGACCTGAGGATTGTGACCAAGAGGAAGATGGGCGACATCCAGAAGGAGGCCAGCCAGACCGGAGGTGGAACCAACAGGGCACCTGCCCTCACCGAACTGGAGGAGCTGGTGGCGGCCACACTCGAGCAAGAGAGCGTCGTGGGTCTTGGGGACGCCGACAGCTCTGCCAGAGCCGCAACACACCAAGGTAAGACGAAAGCACAGCAATGTAGCCTCCCCTACCCCTATCCCACATCCCCCATTGTGAAACGAGAATCACACTGCAGTCCACACGTGTCAGTGCAGACAGGCAATGCATTCCGGGAGATGTAGTCAGGGCAACACTAACCATGACGTAAATGTCACGGGGCAACAAGGCATGTCACGCACTCGAGGCACAAGGAGACAGAGGACAGATTGGAATGTGAAATGATTTATTGTGACGCTTGCAATGCAGCCCTTCGGGGACACTGAGCCAATGTTGTTTTTCTGTCCACAGATGTGACATCATGCAGTACAGGGCATGCTGCAGGGGAGACGGCACACCGGCCACAAAAATCACCTCTAGCCAGCACGAGTTCAGACCAGGGAGCAGGCCCACTTGCAGCCGCACCACCTACGCAGCCAGCCTCGCCGCACACAGAGCCAGCATCACCTCACCGAGAGCCAGCATCACCACCACCAGAGCCAGCATCGCCACTCATGTTCGATTCACCGGCCACATCTCCGCTTGCAGGTGTGAGAATGAGGAGGCGTCCAGCAGCCAGGCTACGAGCCTTAGACACCTCGTCAGACGACAGCATGGGCCCAGAAGACCGCACCGGGCCCCAGGAAGGGAGCCATCCCACTGTGCCCCACACCTCACAGGCAGCACAGACGGGAGCAAGAGGGCGCCGCAGGTCGCGTGTCCAGAGTCCACCAGCACCCACTGACGGCCATGGTGTCTTCTTGGGGCTCGAGGGCCAAATGTTGAAGCAACAGCGCCTGCAATCAAAGGCAGTTATGTCAGTCCAGAGGCACATGCGGGTGATGAAGACAAGCTTAGTCAACATGGACACAAACATTGGCGGCATGGCTGCGGGCATTCGGGACATGTCCCAGTCAATCCAGCAGTTGTGCAGCAAATTAGATGCTGACATCGAAGCACGGCGCCGGGAACGCCAGCGAAGGGACACTACCAGCAGGGCACTCAACCGTCTGGCAACTGCGACTTCCCTACTTTGCCGGCGCTCTGTGACGATGCAGGAGGGCCTAACACAGTGCTGCAGCGACCTGTCTCGGGGGATGGTGCAGGTGACAAGTGCACTAGGGGTGCTATTGAGTAGTCAGGCGTCGACAACTGCTGCAGGGGATGCTGCGGAGAGCATCGACACCAGCAGCAGCATCACACCCCCCGTCCCCGAAGCACGCAGGAGCAGCAGGCGGCTTGGGGTTGGCTCTAGTGAGGATGCACAGGCCGTGCAATCCACCACTGCAGCGCGTATGCGCAAACATTGATGTGGCCCTGCTTATCCACTTGCCATTGGGTGACGTAACCCTGGACATACTCATTGTATAGATGGCATATTGCCAGATTGGCCTGTTCATGTGTTCATGGCGTGGTGCCACATTAAACTACGTCATGACTTCTCACAACTCGCTGTGTCCCCTCACTTACTCAGAAATAGTTGCATGTGATCTCTGCCCGTCTCTCTCTCCCATCGACTGCAGTTGGCACTCTAGCTGCGCTGCCCTCTGGCTGGCCTGACTCATCCTCGTTGTCCTCAACATATGTTAGTTCCACATCTGTACCTTTTTTCGTGGCAAGGTTGTGCAGCATTGCACAAGTGGCAATTATCTTGCAGCAGGTGATGGGTTTGTACTGGCGTGCGCCTCCGCTCTTGTGGAGGCAGCGGAACCTGCTCTTCAGTAGTCCAAACGTGCGCTCCACCACATTGCGTGTAGATTTGTGGGCCACGTTGTATCGTCTCTCACTCTGGGTTGCTGGGTGTAGGTAGGGAGTGAGGATGAATGACCGGCATGCATATGCACTGTCGCCTGGATGAGTAAAAGGGAACCATCAGTTACATGCCTCTATACACTCTGATTTGCAGGTTTCAAGGGGCGTCACTGTTACTTACCCAGCAGGTATCCCTCTCCGAATTCTCCGGCACTCAGTCGTGTGTATATCCCACTATTCTGGAAGATGTAAGAGTCGTGGGTGCTCCCAGGAAACTTTGCAACAATATCTGTGATGATGTTCCCTGCATCACAGATCACCTGCACATTGATGGAGTGGGTGGACTTCCTGTTCCTGTAGATGTGCTCTGTATCAGCTGGTGGACAGATTGGGATGTGTGTACCATCAATACAGCCGATGACATGGGGGAACTGTGCCATGTGATAAAAGTCTGTTTTTGTTTTCTGCAGTGCAGCCTGTGTGTTTGGGAAGCTTATGTAGTGGTGCATTCTCTGCATCATGGCATCCAGGAACTTCCTGAAGAAACGGGACAGGCAACTCTGGGATACACCACCCACCGCAGCTGTCACCACCTGATAACTGCCGGATGCCAGTAGATGTAGGCTGCAGAGCACCTGCACATGTGGTGGTATGGCGTGCGCCCTTCTTGTTGGCTGGTCCAGGAGTGGGTGCAGGTCCCTTATCAGGTCCATGATGGTTTCGGGGTGTAGCCTGTACCTCTCATGTATCTCTGCATCAGTCAGCTGGAATAGTGTGATGCGCTGTCTGTAGATTTGTTCCTCCCGTCGCCACACCCTCAGTCCTGCTGCCTGTAGACGTAGGCGCCTTGCAATGACGTACATGGCGGCCATGTTGTCCACGCTGTTGCATTTTGGGATTGCTTATGTGCATTGTTGATGGTTACCACCTGCTTTCCATCCGTGTTAATTACCGACTCTTATTTACCGATTTTCCTGGATTTCTTAATTACCGACTGCTCCTACATGTCATTTTAGATTTTTACCACTTCATATTTACCACTTCATATTTACCGATTCGTTAATTGTGTATTCGGTAAATATGAATCGGTATTTTAGAATTCGGTAACTATGAATCGGTATTTACCGCCTCATATTTACCGAAAAGTGGTTTTTGGACTCCTACATCTCACTTGTCTGAATACCGGTCGGTAACGGCATATTTACCGAAAATCGGCCGTTACCGACCGGTATTTCGCTACCTACATGAGGCCCTACATGCATAGTGCATACTACTTTGAAGCAGTTCATGCCCTAAAGCCTACCTCACTAAAAGACTACATGCTAACTGACTGAATGATTACAGTACTATAAGGATACACACTGGGTGAGTGACAGGGTGTTTGCTAGAAGTGTATGAATACTGACTGGGGAATTGAAGGTGTGAAACACAAGTGTGTAGGTGGTTAGAGGACTGCATGCATAGTGGATAGGCGTTTGAAGCAGTCCATGTGCTAAGGCCTGGCTCACTGCATGAGTACTTGGGTACTGACTGAATGATTAGGGTACAGCAAGGAGAGTGCCTGGGTGAATTTATAAGTGGTTGGCTTTTGGCGCAGTGAATGGATTAGTACTGGGTACTGAATGGGTCAATAGAGCAGTGCAAAGGGAGTGACAGGATGTTTGCTGGACTGTATGGATACTGACTAGGGAATTGAAGGTGTGAAAGACAAGTGTGTAGGTGGTTAGAAGACTGCATGCATACTGGATAGGCATTTGAAGCAGTCCATGTGCTAAGACCTGGCTCAGTTCATGAATACTTGGGCACTGACTGAATGATTAGAGTACTGCAAGGAGAGTGCCTTGGTGAATTTATAAGTGTTTGGGTTTTGGCACAGTGAATCGATTAGTACATGGTGCTGAATGGGTCACTAGAGGAGTACAAAAGGAGTGACAGGGTGTTTGCTGGAAGTGAATGAATACTGACTGGGGAATTGGAGGTGTGAAAAACAACTGTGTAAGTGGTTGGAGGACTGCATGCATAGTGAATAGGCGTTTGAAGCAGTCTATGTGCTAAGGCCTGTGTCGCTGCATGACTACTTGGATACTGACTGAATGATTAGAGTGCAGCAAGGAGAGAGCCTGAGTGAATTTATAAGTGGTTGGCTTTTGGCACAGTGAATGGATTAGTACTTGGTACTGAATGGGTCACTAGAGGAGTGCAAAGGGAGTGACAGGATGTTTGCTGGACTGTATGGATACTGACTAGGAAATTGAAGGTGTGAAAGTCAAGTGTGTAAGTGGTTAGAGGACTGCATGCATAGTGGGTAGGGGTTTGAAGCAGTCCATGTGCTAAGGCCTGGGTCGCTGAATGAGTACTTGGGTAGTGACTGAATAATTACAGTACTGCAAGGAGAGTGCATGGGTGAATTCATAAGTGTTTGGGTTTTGGCGCAGTGAATGGATTAGTACATGGTACTGAATGGGTCACTAGAGAAGTGCAAGTGGAGTGACAGGGTGTTTGCTGGAGTGTATATATACTGACTGGGGAATTGAAGGTGTGAAAGACAATTGTGTTGGTAGTTAGAGGCCTAGTAGAAACACGTTTGAATCAATCTATGTGCAAAGGCCTGTCTCACTCCATTAGTACTTGGGTACTGACTGAATGATTATACTATTGGAAGAAGAGTGCCTGGGTGAATTTATAAGTGTTTTAGTTTTGGCACACTGAATGCATTACTACATGGTGCTGAATGGGTCACTGGAACAGTGCAAGGGGAGTGACAGAATGTTTGCTGGAAGTACATGGATACTGACTGGGGAATTGAAGCTGTTAAAGACAAGTGTATAGTATGTTAGAAGACTGCATGCATACAGCACAGACATTAGAAGCAGTCTATGTGGTAATGCATGGTTCACAACATGAGTACTTGGAAACTAACTAAATCATCAGACAACTGCTAGGACAGTGCCTGAGTAAAACGTTAACATTTTTAGTTCTGGCGCAGTGAAGAGAATAGTACATGATACTGAATCAGTCACTGGATGAGTGCAAGATGACTGACAAGATGTTTATTGAAATATATAGATACTGACTAGTTAATTAAAGAAGTGAAAGACAAGTGTGTAGGTGACTAGAAGCCTGTATGCATATTGTATAGGGGTTAAAGCAGTCCATGTTGAAAGGCCTGGCTGACACCATGAGTACTTAGACACTGACTGAATGATTAAAGTACTGCAAAAAGCGTGCCTGGGGGAATTTATAAGTGTTTGGGTGTTTGCGCAGTGAATGGATTAGTACATGGTGCTGAACAGGTCACTAGAGGAGTACATGGGGAGTGACAGGGTGTTTGCTTGAAGTGTATGGATACTGACTGTGGAATTAAAGGTATGAAAGAGAACTATGTAGATGGTTAGAGAACTGCATGCATAGTAGATAAGCATTTGAATCAATGCATGTGCGAAGGCCTGCCTCACTCCATTACTACTTGAATATTAACTGAATGTTTACAGTATTGCAAGGACAGTTCCTCGCTGAATAGAAAAGGAATGACTACCTTTTAATTCTACCTAAACTTGAGAACAGGAAATGTTCTCTCACAGTGGTTACACAAATGCACACAGACTCACAGTGTGATTCTAGACAACAACCACTATCCCTAGGAGTTTACCAAAACTCATTCACTACTGTGGAAGTGGTAAGGGAACTGCACACAATCTACATATTTCAGGACTGCACTTTTGTGTCAAAGCCTGACTCATTTAATCAAAGCATAAGCAAAAACCACCTTCTAATGCTACTAAAACTTGACAACAAGACAGGTTTTAAAACAGTTATCTGTCAGCAAATACACAATGTTACCAAATGCTTCTCTCACAGTGGTTCCCAAATGCACACAGACTCACAGTGTGATTCTAGACAACAACCACTATCCCTAGGAGTTTACCAAAACTCATTCACTACTGTGGAAGTGGTAAGGGAACTGCACACAAACTACATATTTCCGAACTGCACTTTAGTGTCAAAGCCTGACTCATTTAATCAAAGCATAAGCAAAAACTGCCTTCTAATGCTACTAAAAACTTGACAACAAGACAGGTTTTAAAACAGTTTTCTGTCAGCAAATACACGATGTTACAAAATGCTTCTCTCACAGTGATTCCCAAATGCACACAGACTCACAGTGTGATTCTAGACAAGCAACACTATCCCTAGCAGCTTACCAAAACTCATTCACTACTGTGGAAGGCATAAGGGGATTGCACACAATCTACATATTAAAGTACAGCACATTAGTGTCAAAACATGACTCATTTTATCAATGCATAAGCAAAGACTGGTTTCTAATGCTACTAAAACTTGACAACATGACAGGTTTTAAAAGAGTTATCTGTCAGAAAATACATGATGTTACCAAATGCTTCTCTCACAGTAGTTCCCAAAACCACACACACTCACAGTGTGATTCTAGACAAGCACCACTATCCCAAGGAGTTTACCAAAACTCATTCACTACAGTGGAAGAGGTAAGGGGACTGCACACAAACTACATATTTCAGAACTGCACTTTAGTGTCAAAGCCTGACTCATTTAATCAAAGCATAAGCAAAAACTGCCTTCTAATGCTACTGAAACTTGACAACAAGACAGGTTTAAAAACAGTTATCTGTCAGCAAATACATAATGTTACCAAATGCTTCTCTCACAGTGCTTCCCAAATGCACACAGACTCACAGTGTGATTCTAGACAACAACCACTATCCCTAGGAGTTTACCAAAACTCATTTACTACTGTGGAAGTGGTAAGGCAACTGCACACAATTTACATATTTAGGAACTGCACTTTAGTATCAAAGCCTGACTAATTTAATCAAAGCATAAGCAAAAACTGCCTTCTAATGCTACTAAAACTTCACAACAAGACAGATTTTAAAACAGTAATCTGTCAGCAAATACACGATGTTACCACACGGTTCTCTCACAATTCTTACCCAAATGCACACAGACTCACAGTGTGATTCTAGACAAGCAACACTATCCCTAGCAGCTTACCAAAACTCATTCACTACTGTGCAAGGGGCAAGGGGACTACACACAATCTACATATTAAAGTACAGCACATTACTGTCAAAGCATGACTCATTGTATCAATGCATAAGCAAAGACTGGCTTCTAATGCTACTAAAGCTTGACAACAAGACAGGTTTTAAAACAGTTATCTGTCAGAAAATACACGATGTTACCAAATGCTTCTCTCACAGTGGTTCCCAAATGCACACAGACTCGCTGTGTGATTCTAGACAAACAACACTATCCCTTGCACTATACCAAAACACATTTCTTTATCTAGAAGGAGTACTACATTTATTGTAGAAACATAACTCATTTCACAAATTCATTAACAATGACTGGTTTCTAATTCTACCAAAATATAAAAACAGCACAGTTATCTGTCTGCAAACACTTGAAAATTCACAAATGCTTATCACAGACTGGTTTCTACATGCACACACACTGTCAATAAGATTATAGACAAAAAAAGTACTCCCTACACTTTAGCAGGAGAAATACATTAGTCAGATTAAAATCAAAATAGTCTACATACATCCCCTCACAATTAAATAACTCACCTTTCAAGTTGTTTTGTAGATTAAGAAGTATATCAGTCACACACCAGATATCAGTCACACGCCAGATTTTCTTATACAGAATCTCTGCACTGTGCGCCTCTCAGCAAAACCAACAAATGGCAAAGTTTCCCTCTCATTTTCCACACATATACATGTAAACATCAAATCACATTCCTTCCCACATAAATTCAAATGCAAACACACATTTCTATTGGTTAAACATTTCAACCCTTTCCAAATGACATAAATTTGAACCCTTCCCCCAATCTGTCTTCTGCCTGTTACCATAGAAACAGGTCATGGAACACTGTACTGAGCACACAGGTCAAACGTTCAGCACACATTGTTGCTAATCAAGACAACAAGTGTGCTTGACTTTTCAACATATCAGCTTATCATATATAATGTTCCTTGCAATCAGTTTTTGTTAACCAATAAGAATCATGCGTTTAAAAAACAGAAATATACACCCTACCTTTCAGTGTAGAAGGTTGTCAAACAACCAATGGTTTCTTGTCTTTTTTCAAAACTGCATCTTAGCCACCATTTTAGAAAAATATTACTTTCCAAACTGCCATTTCATTTACAGAGACCATCTGAGTGCATCCAGTCCTCCTTTCAAGATGCTTAGAGTGTGGATTGTGGGACACAGCTATATTTTCTGGAGCCAAAGGTATGCAGAAAACAAAGGCATTCACAAAGACCTAGGTTTGCCAAATGTAGACATTAAATGGATTGGACAGAGAGGGTTAAAGTGGCACCAATTGATGCCATTGGTGAAATCCTTCATGCATATCCAACACCCTGACCTCATAATAGTGCACTGTGGTGGCAATGACCTAGGCACTTTGACTGGGGTAGGTCTGGAAATGCTCATGAAGGACACCTTTGCAGAACTGATTTCACTTTTCCCCAAAACTGCCTTTGTGTATTCTAACATATGCCAAACTGAGGACTACCTCTTTGCCAAATTTGGTGTAATTCCGTTCAGCAGTTCGGGCTCTAGCTGCGACAACAGATCCTATGGTAAATTGCATGGGGAAAACGTGTTTTGGGACCCCCTCTTTATGAGCGTTTCAGAAAGTGTGGGTGCTCTAATAGGGGGGGGCCAAAGCTCTTAAAGGGGTGTGGGCTATGCAAGTTGGGCCGTGGTCTAAATCAAGATAAGTATCATTGTGTGCTTTAGAAAATCCTCTCCACTTATCCTACGTTTGGAAAAAAACATTCTTGAATGGATTTCCCTTCCTTCTACAATGTGGGTAACGTAGCGTGATGTCTCCAGTTCTCAGTAGTGAGCAAAATAAGCATGCGTATATCGATGTGCATGTTCTCACTGGAGTGCAATAAAAAATAAAAAAATGTACTTTGTTTGCGAGGGCTGAAAATAAAATTGACTATGTTTGCGAGGGCTGAAAATAGAGCCTGATAGAGACCCTTTTGGAGGCTCCTTGAAAATAAGTGCTGGTCCTCAGACCCGGCCCAATTAAAGCCCAGCATTCATCTATCCTAAGCACTGCGCCATCCAACCATCTTTTAATTGATGCATACATTCCTACTTATATGCATACATACATCTGTTCCTGCACTTATCTTAAGCATCTATGAGCGCACTCGCCTATTGTAAGCACTGGGTCATTCATGCAGCCATACGCCTATATATCCATAGATACATCTGTCCCATAACCAATCCTAAGCATCTATCAGTCCACCAGTCTATCGTAAGTACTGGTCCCTGTATTCATTTATCCTTCCATTCATACATTGATTCATCCATCTATGTATATATGCATTGATGCATCTGGCCATGCATCTACTCGCCTTTTATTAAACTAAACGTTCTTATTTTCGGGCATCGTCCGCCCGATCCTAAATAGGACGTATTATACTCATCCATCCAGCCTGTTAAGGGGTCGAAAAGGTTTGCAAAAAGCATTGACAGGCAGATTATTTAATAAAGAATAACAAAGCTTTGAGTTGCTCTTTGTGGAGCATACTTCACCATCCTTCTCTGGTGGTGTTTTAAAGAAAGGTACATATAGCGAAAGAAATGTAAAGGAGCTTTTAAGTGTAAGACGTTAATTTAGAAACATATTGTTTTGTCGAGTTGTATATAGGTACACTGTTTAACCCTTTCGCTGCTAGGCCTCCCCCCCCCCCTCGTGCTAAGCCTTTTTTTGGCTATTTGGGGTAGTGCGTGCTTAGGCCCCTGTAACTTTTTGACCACATAAAGTATCCATGCCAAATTTGCGTCCTTTTCTTCCAAAATCATGGGGATTCTAAAAATATGCAGGGTTTGTGGATTACCCTGGAGGGGTCCCAGAAATTAGCCAAAATACAGCAAACTTTTTTCTTTTGTGGAAAAATTGGAAAAACGGGTTGCAAGTGAAAGTGTCTGGGTTTTTCCCTGCAAATGTTATCAAAAAAGGGTTTGTGGGGTGAAATCACCATTTTCCCAGCTTTTAGAGAATAACAGACTTTTGTCAGAAAACCAACATTTTTTACACAGTTTTGGCATTTTTCTGGGACATAGCCTATTTTTGCTATTTTTTGTGCTTTCAACCTCCTTCCAGTTAATGGCAGAAATGGGTGTGAAAGTAATAATGGATCCTGGAAAGCTATACATTTTAGAAAAAGTAGACAAAATTCTGAATTCAGCAAGGGGTCATTTGTGTAGATCCATCAAGATTTCTTGATAGAAACTAACAGTTAAATATAGGAAAAATTGAAAATTAGTAGAAAAAAACACCCTTTTGTGTCAACGTTTTCCACTGTAACTTCTTCTAATTATGACAGCTCTTTGAAAGCAATATACCGTTACATCCGCTGGACCTTCCTGGTTGTGGGGATATATAGGACTTGTAGGTTCACTAAGAACCTGACGAACCCAGAGTCAAAAACTGAGCAGCAATTTGCAATGGTTTTTTATTATGTTCCGGGTATATAGCAATTATTGTGGGAAAATGTATACATGGAAAAATCTGTATGAAAGACACCTATGTATTTCTGAAATGGGAACAAATAATTGAGTTTAGAAACAGTACATATTTGCACATTTTCGAAATTGGGAATACTCATACTAGCATGAGAATTATTGGTCATTTTTCAAAATGACTTCTTTTTTACACAATGTCTTTCATTTGGAAGGCAGAAATGCATAAAAAATCAATAGGTAATAACAGTTGCTTTACAAATCTGAATTACCCTAAGTCTCCCGATAAAAATGGTACCTCACTTGTGTGGGTAGGCATAGTGCCCTCGACAGGAAATGGCTCAAAACCCAACGTGAACAAACCACATTTTCACAATGAAAATTTACCCTTTTTTGGCAAAGTGCCTAGCTGTAGTTTTTTAACCCTAGCTCTGCCGGCACCTAGGGAAACCTAGCAAACCTATACATTTTTGAAAACTAGACACACGGGGGAATCCAGGATGGGGTGACTTGACTGCCTCCCACTTGGTTCTGTTACCCAGAATCCCTTGCAAACCTAAAAAATTGTCAACAAAAATAATTTTCCCCACATTTCTGTGGTGGAAAGTTATGGAATCTGCGTGGATCCACACATTTCCACCCACCCCGTATTCCCCAAAGTCTTAACAGAAAAATGGTACCTCACTTGTGTGGGTTGACCTAGTGCCCGTGACAGGAAACGGCGCAAAACGCAACGTGGTCACACCTCAATTTCGCAGTGAAAAATGACCCTTTTTTTGGCAAAGTGCCTAGCTGTCGTTTTTTAACCCTAGCTCTGCCGGCATCTAGGGAAACCTAGCAAACCTATACATTTTTTAAATCTAGACACACAGGGTAATCCAGGACGGGGTGACTTGACTGTGTCCCACCAGGGTCTGCTACCCAGAATCCCTTGCAAACCTAAAAAATTGTCCAAAAAAACAAATTTTCCCCACATTTCTCTGGTGGTAAGTTCTGGGATCTGCGTGGATCCACAGCTTTCCACCCACCCCGCATTCCCCAAAGTCTTACGAGAAAAATGGTACCTCACTTGTGTGGGTTGGCACAAAACGCAACGTGGTCACACCTCAATTTCGCAGTGAAAAATGACGCTTTTTTGGCAAAGTGCCTAGCTGTAGTTTGTGAAACCTAGCTCTGCCGGCACCTAGGGAAACCTACCAAACCCACACATTTCTGAAAATTAGACACCCAGGGGCATCCAGGGAGGCATGGCTTGCATGGATCCCCCAACGTTTCCTTACCCAGAATTCCCTGCAAACCTCAATTGTAGCTCCAAAAAACACTTTTTTCACACATTTTTGTGTGGGAAAGTTGTGCCATCACAGGGCTCCCACAATTTTCCCCCCACCCAGCGTTCCCCCAGGTCTCCCGATAAAAATGGTGCCTCACTTGTGTGGGAGGCCCAAGTACCCGCGACAGGCAAGGGCTCAAAACGTAGTGAGGCGACACCAAAATTGCCTATCTCAATACCACCTGGTTTTGCAAGGGGGGTAACCTGGGTTTTTGGCCCCGTGCTCAGCGGCCATCTAGGGAAACCTACTGAACCCACACATTTCTGAAAACTAGACACCCGGGGACTTCCAGGGAGGTATGGCTTGCGTGGATCCCCCAACGTTTCCTTACCCAGAATCCCCTTCAACCCTCAATTTTAGCTGCAAAAATCACTTTTTTCACACATTTTTGTGTGGGAAAGTTGTGGCATCACCAGGCTCACACAAATTTCCCACCACCCAGCGTTCCCCCAGGTCTCCCAATAAAAATGGTGCCTCACTTGTGTGGGAGGCCCAAGTACCCGCGACAGGCAAGGGCCCAAAACGTAGTGAGGCGACATCAAAATTGCCTATCTCAAAACCACCTGGTTTTGCAAGGTGGGTCAACTGGGTTTTTGGCCCTGTGCATGGCGGCCATATAGGGAAACCTACCCAACCCACACATTTCTGGAAACTAGATACCCTGGGGCTTCTAGGGAGGTATGGCTTGCGTGGATCCCCCAATATTTCCTTACCCAGAATCCCCTGTAAACCTCAATTTTAGCTGAAAAAATCACTTTTTTCACACATTTTTGTGTGGGAAAGTTGTGGCATCACAGGGCTCCCACAAATTTCCCACCACCCAGCGTTCCCCCAGGTCTCCCGAGAAAAATGGTACCTCACTTGTGAGGTTTCCCTAGATGGCCGCCGAGCTCCTGACCAAAAACTCATGGGACCCACCTTGCAAAACCAGGTTGGTTTGTGATAGGTAATTTTGATGTCACATCAATAGGTTGTAGGCCCTTCCCTGCCCACATGGCCCACCCATACAAGTGAGGTACCATTTTTTATGGGATACTTGGAGAAATGCTGGGGTGGGTTGGAAATTTGTTGTTACTTTCCGCCGTGTGAAAATTTGGGCACAATAATGCAAGGAAAATGTCACAGTCACATTTTGAGGTTTGCAGGACATTGTAGGTAAGATAACTTGTTGGGATCCACAAGAGAGACATCACCATGCACTCCCATGGGTGTTTAGTCTACGACAAAAACTACAGTTGTTAGGTTATTCTTAAATGAAATGTACAGCTTGGCAGAGAGACAAAACAGACACAGATCACTGCACAGCCATCTATTCCTCGAAAGCACACACATACTGGTTGGATTTGGCACGAGGGCGAGTGATGGTTCAGTATATAAAATTGTATTAACAATAGATTTCACAAAAATGAAATGCACTGTCAATATTTGGATGGACAAAAAGCTGAACCAGTGACTCGCAGCTGGTGAGCTGTAAAGCTGATTTGATTTGATTTTGATTTGATTTAAAGCCACTTCAAGGCACCAACCGCTTTACAGGCCATTCACACACCTTTCATACATGATACACACAAGACCATTTACACCACCAGGCACAAAACCAACACATTACAACATTCACAAAAAGGACAAGGTACACCCTGCTTGACAAAAACAGAAAACACACATTTTTAAGCACAACCACCTATTCCTCAAGCACACACACATACTGGTTGGATTTGGCACGAGGGCGAGTGATGGTTCAGTTTATAAAATTGTATTAACAAGAGATTTCACAAAAATGAAATGCACTGTCAATAATTGAATGGACAAAAAGCTGAACCAGTGACTCACAGCTCGTGAGCTGTAAAGCCACTTCAAGGCACCAACCGCTTTACAGGCTATTCACACACCTTTCATACAGGATACACACAAGACCATTTACACCACCAGGCACAAAACCATCACATTACAACATTCACAAAAAAGGGCAAGGAACACCCTGCTTGACAAAAACAGAAAAGACACATTTTTATACACAACCACCAATTCCTCAAGCACACATACATACTGGTTGGATTTGGCACGAGGGTGAGTGATGGTTCAGTATATGCAATTGTATTAACCAGAGATTTCACAAAAATGAAATGCACTGTTAATTGAAAGGACAAGAAAGTGAACCATTGACTAACAGCTCGTGAGCTGTAAAGCCACGACAAGGCACCAACCTCTTTAAAGGCCATTCATACACCTTTCATACGTGTGACACATACAAAACCATTCACAACGCCAGCCGCGGGCCCAGCACATTTCAGCACTCACACCAGCAGACAGCGCCATTCAAGGACCCATCACTTTCACACACCCACATTCCTGACACAGAAACCACACCAGCTCATGGATTACATTGAGTGGCGTTTGGCTAGCAGTGTGTGTAGTGACCAGCAGCTAGTCACAACTCACACACCACCAGCCAAGCGCCAGTCCATGCACACCACACCACCAGCCAAGCGCCAGTCCATGCACACCGCCAGCCAAGCACCAGTCCATGCACACCACACTGTCAGCCATGCGCCAGTCCACGCACACCGCCAGCCAAGTGCCAGTCCACGCACACCACACTGCCAGCCAAGCGCAAGTCCACACACACCGCCAGCCAAACGCCAGTCCACGCACACCGCCAGCCAAGCACCAGTACAAACACACCGCCAGCCAAGTACCAGTACAAACACACCACCAGCCAAGCGCCAGTCCACGCACACCGGCAGCCAAGCGCCAGTCCAAGCACACCGCCAGCCAAGTGCCAGTCCACGCACACCACACCGCCAGCAAAGCGCCAGTCCACGCACACCACCAGCCAAGCGCCATTCCATGCACACCGCCAGCCAAGCGCCAGTACAAAAACACCGCCAGGCAAGCGCCAGTCCATGCACACCGCCAGCCAAGCGCCAGTCCACGCACACCACGCCGTCAGCCATGCGCCAGTCCACGCACACCACCAGCCAAGCGCCATTCCACGCACACCACCAGCCAAACGCCAGTCCACGCACACCACCAGCCAAGCACCAGTCCATGCACACCGCCAGCCAAGCGCCAGTCCACGCACACCACGCCGTCAGCCATGCGCCAGTCCATGCACACCACACCACCAGCCAAGCGCCAGTCCACACACACCGCCAGCCAAGCGCCAGTACAAACACACCGCCAGTCAAGCGCCAGTATAAACACACCGCCAGCCAAGCGCCAATCCAAACACACTGCCAGCCAAGCACCAGACCACGCACACCACCAGAGAACCACCACTCCACATACATCGCCATCACATTTAGCAATTTTTTTTATATAAATAAGAAAACACAAACAAATTGCAAATAGATACAAATCTACTAACACAAAAACTGAAACTAAATACACTACACAAATGCCAATCTTGAAACTGAACAAACAATATTAAACAATAGAGGCCAGGTAGTTTATTTTACCACTCATGGCTGCTCCCAAACATTATTTTGCGTGTGGTACTTTCTAAAACAAGCAGGCACACACAGCCCAGGGTTAGAAGGACACTCGGGGCAGTACATACGAGTCTCCTTCTGCATACCTCTTCGCCAACAGGCTCCACATCTCCTACTGGGAAAGTCTTTGAGGGTGTGGGAGGAATGTGATCAGGAAAGTGGCGATCTTTCAATCTACCAACATCCTTCACCACTCCAACTCTAGGAATACTTGCCTGTTCCACTAAAACAAGGCTGCCTATTACAGACTCCTGAAACTTAGCAAAAGTCATCTTTGACTCAGGCCAAGAATCCTGGAACACAACAAAAGCATTAAAGGTTGCCAAGTGGAAAAGATGGATAGCCAACTTCGTGTACCAAATGTAAGCCTTACGAAGAGCAGCGTAAGGTTCCAACCTCTGATCTACTCTGTCAACACCACCCATGTGCCTATTATAGTCTAAAATCCACAAAGGTTTGCGCGCTTCAGCAACCTGACCCCAAACAGTCACAGGTGTAGTGCTTTCATCATGGATGGTAGTCAGCATGTAGACATCTCTCCTGTCTGAAAACTTCACAGCTAGAAGCTCCTCGCAACGCACTGCACTGTCCCTGCACAAGCTTTTGACAAACAAGTTCTTTTGGGAAACCTTTTCGGTTAGAGCGGATTGTGCCACAAGCAACAGTGTCCACTTTGGACAATTCCCTGACCAACCGCACACCAGTGTAGAAGTTATCTACATATAAATGGTGGCTTTTGTTAAAAAATCCTCTACCAAGTTCCCACACAATGTTCTCAGTCACTCCAAAAGTGGACGGACAACCAGGGGGATCTTGGATTCCTTACCGGTGTACACCCTGAAATTAGAGACATATCCAGTCCTACTGTCACACAGCATATACAGCTTAATTCCATAGCGTGCCCTCTTACTAGGAATGTATTGCCTAAAAACCAAGCGGCCCTTGAACAACACCAAAGACTCATCCACAGCAATTTATTTCCCTGGAGCATAGATCTCAGAAAATTGATCAGCAGAGTGATCAATTACAGGACGAATCTCAAAAAGACGATCACAATCAGGGTGATCTCGTGCCAAAGCTAAACCATTGTCGACAAAATGCAACATCCGAAGCAGAAGCAAATACCTATCACGACTCATGACTGCCGGAAATATAGCAGTTGCCATCAAGGGACTAGTAGACCAATATGAAGACATTGATGGCTTCCTTAGCAAGCCCATCAAAAAAGTTAAACCCAAGAACTTCTTCATCTCTTCCAGATTTGTGGGAGTCCACCGGGTAGCTCTAGAGTGGGGCTTAAGGCTGGCGCTGTTGTCCCTCAAAAACTGTTTGGCATACAAATTAGTCTGCTCAACAATCTCTGCCAAAAACACATCGTCCATAAACAACAGAAAAAAATGTATCGGCAAAAAGTTTTCAGTATTCACGCTACGCCCAGGAACACCAGTAAAGTCTGGTGAAATACTGTATTGATTGCTCTCTTGTTTTATTTTTTGCTACTTTGTTTAAAAAAATGGGGGAAAACTTTAAAAAAAACGAATCTCTTTTTAATCTTTTTAAATGTCTGTTGGGCATTCTCAGGGGGTTTAATCCGCACTGCGTGTAGGCAGCTTGATTTCACTAGGGCAGCCTTTTTGTGTTGTGGGGGTGTTCGCGCTGCTTCATTGGTGACTTTTGCTTCCGCCTGGCTTTTGCGACATCTGCCTGGGCCAGAAGTTGGTAGGGTGTCCTTCCCGCCTCAATGGTACACCGGGGGGATTTAAACGTCATTGCACAGCGGCCGGGGAGCAGACGCGCGCATTGGGCGTGCCTTTGGCGCGCCGAAGGCGCGCCAAAGGCAAGCCAGTCTGCGCCCGTGCCTAGGGCCAGGGATGCTACCGGGGTGAATCACACCCGTGTCTCTGCCGCTAGGATTGTGTATAACAGGCAACAGTTACGAGCGTTGAATGACTATGGTAGGTGTGATGCACTTTTTGATATAAATAGACAGGATTGTATCAATCATTTTATTTGTCAAGTTTGCGGTTGCACTGACAATAGTCCAAATTGCTCCCAGGCCTCAGCTAACTTTAAACAAATGCTCACTGGGGAAACCAACACTGTGCCTATATCCCAGCACGAAATCTTCGCTCCTCCTTGTCCAATGATCTGGTTGTCCCCAAGTTAAAAAGATGCTCTTGGGGAGGGAGAAGTTTTCTGGTAGGTGCTGCTAGGCTGTGGAATTCACTTCCGTCTTATTTAAAGCATGAGAACAATCTGTTGGTGTTCAGGAAGGCATTAAAGACCTGGCTGTATAATCATTGAGATCTGTGTATTTCCTATCCAAAAAAGTAAGCGCCTTGACACCCTCGGGTGATTGTTTTGCGCTTTATAAATTGCCTTTTCATTTCATTTCAATGCCAGCTGCACCATACCTGGGGCAATCCAGAGGTCAACACTGTCAACGGGAAGCCTTGCAGCCTCAGGCTGAAGCCCAGATGCCTCTTGCCGCACTCTACCAGCGGGAAGCCTTGCAGCCCCAGGCTGCAGCCCAGATACCTCTTGCCTCACTATACCAACGGGAAGTCTTACAGCCCCAGGCTGCAGCCCAGATGCCTCTTGCCGTATTATCGGCACATCAATGTCCTCCTCTAACACAGGCACTTCATCCGCACTAAGAGTAGCTTCATCCGCACTGAGAGTAGCTTCATCATCGGATGATGCCATGTGGAGAGAAAACTCACTGACTGAATCTTCCCCTCCCACCTCTGCCTGAGAATCAAAGTCAGTCTCTGGACCATGGTCAGAGGAAGAATCAAAAAGCATACCAACAACCTGCTGAGCAGTAATCCTGCGGCTAGTCATTATCCTTACTAAGAAAGGAGACTGCACAAACAAGTCAACAACCAACACTGTGCAAAATAAGTAAGTAAAAAAATGTGTGGCTTTATCACAAAGATCTATATACTCAAAAACTATACGATTCACTTACAAGAGACAGCTATACTCACCAGCACCTACTCTGCAAAGTCACAGCAAAAATCAACGATATCCCACTAGAAAGAAAAAAAACAATTACTCAAAAGACAACAAAATACACATCAAGCACAAATGCAAAATGTTTTAGACACTCAAAAAACAGAAGCCAAACATATTGGTATTATTACACAATTTGCAAAAAACACATTTGTGCAGAAAAATGAAACTCATTTACATTGTACAACAAAAGTCTCTTACCAAACACATGCAACTACACAAACAGCAGAACCACCAGTGATGAAACCCCAAACTGCAACTGTCTAAAGAGCAAAAGCCTTGAACTAGAACAAAAAGGGAGAAATAAAGCATTACAATTACAATTCACAAAAAATAAAAACAATTCACATTATAAGACGCTATGTCACTTTGGCAAAAAGGCCAAATAAACAGGCTGATCTGCCCCCGGGGGGGCAGAATACACATAAACAAATATATGTCCCCTGGAAGCAACCAAATAATTTTCTTTAAATCCCTGGCTCTAGGGGGCTTTTCTGCCCCCCCCGGCCAGAAATGCCAAAAAATATAGGTGATCTCTCCCCGGGGGGGCAGAAAAGTCTTAAAAGTTATTTAGGCCCATAAGGAAGCGACCCTTGCCCAAGGGGTCGCTTCCATTTGAAATTTAAAACACTCCCTGGTGTCTAGTGAGGTTTTCTGCCAACAAACCGATCTGCCCCCGGGGGGGCAGAATATACTTTTTAAAAAAATAGGGCCCCTGGAAGCGACCCTTGCCCAAGGGGTCGCTTCCAATTTTTAAAAAACAAATTCCCTGGCTCTAGTGGGCTTTTCTGCCAACAAACCGATCTGCCCCCGGGGGGGCAGAATATACTTTTAAAAAAAATAGGGCCCCTGGAAGCGACCCTTGCCCAAGGGGTCGCTTCCAATTTTTAAAAAACAAATTCCCTGGCTCTGGTGGGCTTTTCTGCCCCCCCCCCCCCCCCCCCCGGGACCAGAAACACCCCAAAAATTGGGCTTTCTGTCCCCAGGGGGGGCGGCAGAATCTAATGTTTAAATAAATTTGACCCCAGGAAGCGACCCTTGCCCATGGGGTCGCTTCCATTTAAAAAATAAATAAATTCCCTGGTGTCTAGTGGGGTTGGGGGCAGAAAGGCCAAATAAAAAAAACGATGGGGGCAGAATATACTTAAAAAAAATATAAGGCCCCTGGAAGCGACCCTTGCCCAAGGGGTCGCTTCCGATTTTTGAAAATACCAATTCCCTGGCTCTAGTGGGCTTTTCTGCCCCCCCCCCCCCCCTCCGGGTCCAGAATCGGCCAAAAAACGGCCGATCTGTCCCCGGGAGGGGCAAAAAAGTCTGAATTTAAATTATCCCCCCTAGGAAGCGATCCTTGCCCAAGGGGTCGTTTCCTTTGCACTCAAGAAGACATCGTGCACCAGGAATGCCCTGCATTGAGACATCAGGGGAGAGGAAACACTGTTTCCTCTCCCCCGATGCCTCAAGGCATCTACATTTGGCACCCCACCGGAGCAGCAAAAACTCACCCTCCTCTTGGACGCGCTGGAAACAAAAGGTTTCCAGCGTATCCAGTGCTTCCTGATGACGTTGACTGACAGATACTGAATACCTGTATTTCTTACATTCAGAAAGTATACCAGAGAGGTAGTTTGGGTTGGTGAGAACCTTGATTTCTATATTTCCATATGAAGTACAGTATAGGAATATAAAAGTAAGTGGAAAGCTTTTATGTTCATATTAAAGAGGGGGTGTGAGATAGGCAAAGCGTGTGTTTTCGTAGCCCTAAAACAAGAGAATGTGTAAGGCAGAGCAGGTTCGTGCTGGAGTTGCTTGCTTGTGGTCGTTTCAAGAGGCACAACCAGAGCGAAATTTCGGGGAGCCTAATTTTTGCAGCAATAGGCAGAGTGGGGATGTAGAGGCTGTAAAAAGGGGTGAAAAAGAACAGAGTCTTCTTTACCAAAAAAAGATATTTTGAAAACTTGTGAAGTACTCGGGTGCGGCTGTGTGTGTGCGCTTGGGAAGCTGTTTGAGAGAGTCCGGGGCAATGGCCGATGTGCGCCTGGTGGTGTGTTTGCTAATTACCCCACAATGATGGTGCGCCTGCATTGCAAAAAGAGAAGGGAAATTCTGAGAGAAAAAGTGTCTTTTTAAAGGATTTCCCTTCTCCTACAATGCGAGTCATCTGGCATGATGTCTGCACTTCTTAGTAGTGAGTAATGTGCATGCTCTCACAGTCTCACGGCAGTGCAATAAAGAAAAAAAAAGGGATGAGGTTTGCGAGGCCCGAAAGTAGACCCGCATAAAGACCTGTTTTGAAGCCACCTAAAATAAAGTGCTGTTGCTCAGACACCCACAGACACCCCCCCACACTTAAAACCGGGGGGGGGGGGGGCAGTGTTATGTTTGGAAAGTTGTAGATAAAATTGTAGGCTAATAATGGGAATTTTAGTGTGTGCTTTTTGGTTGATAATATCATCTTAAGTACATAGATTAAAATTTTAAAAAAATATTATCTATAAAGTTGTCTGTGGTGGGTTGCAGAGAGAGTGGTGTGGGGTGGTGGGGTGCGGCGGAGAGGTGAGAAGTACGAGGTAGTGCAGATACATATAAATTGTAAAGGTGTTTGTAAATAATTAAATAAATACTTGCTGTATGTTCTATGGCACTACTTGTCATGTTATTGCTGCTCTGTCGTGTTCAATCACGTTGCAGCATTGGGTGTGGAAGTTGTTAGTGGAAGTTTTGTAATTGTATGTTATAATTTTGACATAGTGAACAAATGTGAAAAATAATTGAATCTATTTTTTTTCCCAGAAAATTATTTCGTTTGGCTTAAAATTTCGAAATGCCAAGAAGAAGTACAAAAAAAAGAAAATAGAAGAAAAATATATATTTGTGCAAAAGGCAAAAGTTTGTATTTGGAAAAAATGGGAGTAGTACAGAAAAACTTTGTTCTACTATAAGTACAAGATGAAAAATGATCACACATGAGGAAAATTAGGAATTTTTCAAGTAAGGTGAAGCAGAGTTCAATTTCAAATACCAGGAAAAGGAAAGATGATAAAGAAATAGTATCTGTTACTCGGAGACAAAAGGAGTTTCATGAAAATTGTCAGAGACTTTTTCGATCTAGAGTGATTCAGAATTCAATGAAAGAATGCTTCAAATATAAAATGAATGTTTTTGAATTGAAAGAGAAACAGCTTATTGAAAGTATAGTGGATAGTGCTTTCAATTTAAAACAGAAGTTATTCATTGTGATTTTGAAGAGAAAGTATTAAACAGAACGTTAAGTTGTTACAAGGACTAGATCTATTTCACGTAAGAAAATATACTGAGAAGTATGGGCATTCTCTGGCTTGTCTTTGAAGAAAAGTTTGTAAAAGTGTTTATTATCAGTTGAGGATGTTAGCAGTATGTTGTTCAGAAATGCGGAAATTTGTGAGGGAAGTGTACTATATAAAAAGTTCAGCATTATGTTTAAGTGAACTGAGTACAAGTCTTTTATATGCTTCTTTATTAGTTGTTCAAAAAAAGTGTGATGATATTGAAATGCAATATTTTGGTTCAGAGGAGCAGTTCATAGAACGTGAAAGTTTGACAATTACAGATGTTGGAGCAGATGGGAAAGTGATTAGCACTGATCAGTTTGAAGAAGAAATTGGAAAGTTTAATGTAGTGTGGTGTGAAATACGAGACTATGTTTGTGTTTGCTGTCGATGTACTGATTATAAAAGTCAAAGTAGGAATGTTGATTTGTATTTGAACAGTGAAAAGGAGAACAATGGTAAGTGGGTAGAATTTACAATTTACTTGTTGGTGGAAGGTCAATTTTAGTTAGGTAGTGATCAACGTGTATGTAAATATTGTTATAACAAATTATAAGAGAACAAAATGCCTTTTAGAGCAGTACATAATAATTTAGAATTAGTAGCTATTCCGGAGAAACTGGCAGAATTGAATACATATGAGTCTGTTCTAATTCAATGTGTTAATTATTTTCAAACTATATTTCGGATGGAGCCTAAAACATGTAAACTGTCACCATCAGACTTGCAAAGAGGTTTGAAGGAAGAGTGGTGTACTTACCTTTGGATTTAACTGCTGCACATGATTACGGGCCTTGGGTGACTGTAGTTGGTGGAGTACACCACGGTACAGCAGGTCCGAACAGTGGAATGGGGTCTTGATTCTATGATTGAGGATGTCAGAAGTTACAGTTTGTGATGATTTGTGGTACCCCCTCCGATGAGGTGCATCAAACTCTAGGTCCCAACAGTGGAACGGTGTCTTGATCTGATAATGGAGGATGTTAGAACTTCATCTGAGAGTGGAGATGAAGGTACTCCCTTCGACCAGGTGCAAGCAACTGTAGGTCCCAACAGTGGAACAGTGTCTTGATTCCACAATGGAAGATGTCCGATATTACTTGTTGCTTGGTTTTCATAGAACTCCCTCCATTGAGGTGCATCAGACTCGGTGTTTCGTAGCTAACTGTTGCACATTATTATTGTGCTTGGTTGACACTAGTCGGTGAACTACACTGTGGTACTGCAGGTCCGAACAGTGAAATGGGGTCTTGATTGTATGATTGAGGATGTCAGGAGTTGAAGTTTGATATTATTTCTGTGTACCCCTTCTGATCTGCTGCAAGTCCGTGCTTTCGAATTGAACGGTACATGGCTGTCAGGTGTGAATGAATAGTGAGTCTGGCCTACAATGCAGACAGAAGTGTTCACAATTCAGATCGAGTACTGATTGTTTAATTATAGAATCCAGTAGTCAAGTAACTACAACGTCTATTGGAATATACATATTAT
Source organism: Triturus cristatus (assembly GCF_964204655.1). Classification (NCBI taxonomy): domain Eukaryota; kingdom Metazoa; phylum Chordata; class Amphibia; order Caudata; family Salamandridae; genus Triturus; species Triturus cristatus. The sequence continues at coordinate 404,551,783 of NC_140588.1, read as the reverse complement.
GTTTTTAGTATACTTCTTTGAAGACATTTTTTTAAATGACTTATAGGTTTAGTACAATGACCAAATTTAATTTGCAAGTGCAAAGGAACACTGAATAGTCTTCACTGTAGACAGCAGAAATGGTATTTGAATTGTTTTGTTTTATTTATTGCAGATTTTTCTGCAATTGATGTTGTCTTTTAAGAGGAAGTAAGAAAAAGTATTCCTGAATGTCTGTGTGAGTACTGTTTACAATTAACACTGCAGGTAGCAGTGTTCACAATTCGGATCGAGTTGGTCTTGTAGATGACGCAGTTCTGTAGGAAAAGACATTGCTCCAGTGCGCTCTGTCTACACCATGAATACGTATTATTACAGGCTCCAGACATGCTTTTGTTGCTTCGCGTACAACAAACTGTGTACCTGAATTCCACCTGACGAAGCTGTGGGCCCTTGCTGACTGCTCTCTCTGGCCTACACTGTAGACAGCAGAGTTCACAATTTAGATTGAGTTGCTATTGCTGATGATGTTCTGTTGATGGCAACAGATATTACTCCAAGTACGGCGTGCCCGTCTACAGCACACATCTTTGCTGGTTGTTGACATGCTGAATGATTTTGATGTGGCTTTCGGAGTGCACTAAAACTGATGGACCCTTGATGATAAAATCTTTTTGTGTATTATTTCTGATCTATTAATTGTGTCTCAGTATACCATAAGTTGTGTTTCTTTTACGATAGAATATTTTTCTGTATTACTTTACATCTACTGTCCCTACCTTACTGCAGTACTAACTATTGGTTCTTTTATTATTGAATGTCTGTGTGTGATCCAATGATTACTGTTGTAGTAGATGATAGCAGCAACTATTCCTTGAGGAATGGTTTACACTGACTCCACACGCACCCACCACAGACGTCACTGGATATGTGACCCTGGTAATAAAAAGGTGTTGAGCGCATGTGCTCATGCCCACTTCCACTATCTATCTGTGTCCGTGTGTTCATTATCTATGCATGATAGTGCCCCTGGGCCGTCTGATATTACATTGTGCTGTGGGCAGTGTATGTGACTATGTTACCTCTGGTAGTAGGGAAAACTTTGGTTATGTAACTTGTAGGTGTATGTCTATCACAGGTGGAAGGCTACTTTACAGACCATGAATATTGAGGAAGATGATGGTTGCATGTTGTGTGTAGTGTAAGATATATGTACATTGCAAAAAGTTTAGGAAAAAGCTCTCTAAGCAGAAGAGGTGTGTCTCATCAAATGCAGTACCGAGATTGACTAAAATGGGTGGCGTTTTCCAACTGTTATAATGGGAAATGTTATGAACTAATGAAGTGCTTTTTTTTATGGTCACATGGCAATCGCGCACATAGTGTGCAAGGAGACTGCACCCGACGTGATTTTGAGAAAATATAATTGCTAAAATATAAGTTTATTACAGTTAGAAATATATAAATGTTTAAAATGTTAGATTATCACTTGCTCTCACATACACTTTAAAGTTATTTAGATATAGTTTTGTGACAAAAAAAACGAGGGAATGGCGTTCGCTGCACAACACCGTACGTTTATGATGTAACACAGGGTGTGGCAGCGTGCACTCATCGCATTTGCAACGCGCAGCGGGCACGACCCCATACGTACATGACATAACGCATGGCTTGGTAGTGCGTACCCATCGCATACTAAAGTAGCAGCTGGCGCAACCTCATATGTACATGTTGTTACGCAAGACGTGGTGCCACAAGCCTGTCGGATACGAAATGCGCATCATTTAAATGTGGTGGATAGGATTCGCATGCTGATCGAGGTTGGTAGAGTACCAGAACGGGACTGTAGTTTTCTACAAAAAAAAAATAGTTTGATATGCATATTTTTTGTGGAAGATATAAAACAGGACATCATTTTTATAGTTAAAAAAAGGATAATAGAGTTGCAAAATATAAAAAAACAATTAGAAAAAAATATAGGTTTTATTAATATTAAAATATGAAATTAACATTTAAAAAACCTTTGAAATTCACTGAAAAAACCATAGGTTTTACAGACGTTATAGTTAAGAATTAGCATTTAAAAAACCCTAGAAATTCACTGAAAAAACCATAGATTTCAGGGACGTTATAGTTAGTTGGACATTTGACTCATATAAAACCAGAGAAATTCGCCAGTTATAGTTAGTTGAGCTAACTATAACTTGTGCGCCCGCAATGCACTGCTGATGACTTCACATATTACATCACTCATGACATGGTCAGTGACATCACTGATGACATCTCAAATGACTCCTCCTCACTAAAAATACTCTTTATTGTCCCCTGGGGTTCTGTCTGGACATCCTGGCTGGTGTTACAGTTGTTGGGCTTGTTGCCCTGAATTCTGCTTCCTGATCCATGTCTCCTTTGTGAGGTTTTGGAAAACTTTTTTTTCTAATGTGTTACTTTTTAAGGTGTTTCTGATGCATGATACACTCCAATGTGGCACAAAGCTGGTTTGCAGCATGTAAGCATTGCTCTATTTCTCTGCAGCATCCGTCTCACATATGCATCTGATTTTTTGACGTACCTTGGGACCTTACGACCCGGTGCACTGTACTATAAATATGGCACATCCATGGCATTTAGAACTGTCGCACCACAGCACAACGTTTTCTGATGCATCGCTGCCTCACCAGAGTGATGTGTCAGTTCTCATAAATGAGGGCCTTAGTGTTTGCTCTCACTTGGCCGGAGCTTTGAAATTGCTCCCGCCAAGTGAGAGCAAACACAGGTTTCCCAGTCTAGGACAGTGCGGGCAGGGAAACTGCTATGTCCCAGGACATAGCTGGTGTCGGCCCTGAGGGAGACCGATTTATGGCTCTGTGAGGGGAGCCACGCAGCACCCTCACCATTTACTGCACATCCAGGCCCCGGGGGATGGGATCTCTGGGGCTGCAAACAGCACGGGGACGGGGCTGCGTGGACCCCCTCCCTGTTTTCTGTGCACGGCGAGGCCAGAGGGAATGGTGGTCCCCAGGGCTGAAATGAACCTGGGAGCGGGACTACACGGCCCCCCTCCCTCTCTGTATATAGACCCTTCCCCGGGGGGGTTGCTCTCTGGGGTCAAGAGCAAGACGGGAAAGGGGGGACGTGTGAGCCCACCTGCCCAATTCTTTTACTCAAATAAAAACAAGTGTGAGAGACCATGCATATACATATATATATATATATATGTGTGTGTGTTATATATATATATATATATATATATATATATATATATATATATATATATATATATATATATATATAGCGTGGTGATGCAGCAGGTCTGTACAAATTTGTGGTAGACAAGGAGTTATTTTCCATGTTTGAAGCAATTCCTTCAGTGCCAGGTGTCTGCTTCCTCATTGACAGCGGAGAGCATGGCAACAATAGTCCTCAAAGTGAAAGAGAAATAGAAAGCCCAGAACGAGATGGAGGGATGGTGATAAGGCACCAGGTATATTTGTGCATTTGGCAAGTTGGAGAGGGGAACTACTTAGTGAGGCATGGGAGATGGCAGTGTAGTGCTAGGAAGATACTACAATTAGGTTGCTGTCGTAAGGGATGTACTTGCCAGAAGGAGAAGAACATGCAGCTGGCCCATGGGCATTGCCTTCTTCATCTATATTTTCCGTCTAGCTCCTGGTACAAAGTCCCTGTGTGTTAGCATAACATGCTGGATTGCTGTATGTGTGCGCTCATGGAGAGAACATTCTTTATCAATATTGGACGTTTGAATATGATGGGAAAATCCCTGTGAGGAAGTTGCTTGGGTCAGAAGAGAGTTGGGATTGAATACTAAAAGGAGCTATTTATGAGTTTCTGCTGGAGAGGTCTTCACAAATGTACTACAGTTTCAATTAACATTAGCATTCCTGGGACCTTTCCCATGATACATCAGAGGAAAGGTCCAATTGCTTGGAATCCGTACCTGAATTTAGATCACTGCCCTTTTCTTCAGTGTGGTACTGACAGCTGAGAGTGGACAATGTTTATCAGAGGATAAACAGTGTACCACCAGGATTGTGACATTAAGTGGCACTGATCCTGGTAAAGTTGACTGAGATGCCTTTAGGTAAGACCGAATGACTGAGACAAGAGATGTTGCAGAGTGGTGACAACTGGCAGTGAACCTGTAGACCCCTGTTACCTCAGAGTGAATGTTATTTATGGAAGGTGGTAACCTCAAAACTAGGAGAATTACTATTTCAGGAATAGTCTCCGATAAATTACAGTTATTCAAAATTCTCAGAGGTTCTAAGAATATTAAAATTCTTGTTGCGTAAAGCGAAAACAGAGCTTATGAATGGCTTGCTATTATAAGGGTCAAGAAGCTAAAATATGCAGAGGATACCTAAGAAGTTACATGAACGGAGTAAAAGGACTGATTTTTCTTGTAAAGCATTGGGATGGCTGAAGGAGATTAGGATATATAAATTATTGTTCTAATTTTAAAATATTTTAATGCTAACTAGATTAAACGATAAATAAGTAAATTATTTAATTCATGAACTTTTTAAAAATTATTCGTTGTTTTTTAATGTTAGTTGGCTGATCAGTTTATTTAATTATAACATTTTGAAAATGGGGTTTATATATATCTTTTGTTTTACTTTTAATGGTTTTATTTAAATGCTATGATATTAATAATGTTTCATTCATAAATCATGTTTTTAATTAATGTAATTGTCTTTTTTGAACAGTAGGGCTGTAAATTGTATTTTATATTTATACATTTTTATATTTTTGTTCATTATATAATATGAAATTTGCATTCCTTTAATTTAATTTAAATCTATTTACATTTTCTCAATATATTTTCATAATGTTTTCTTATTTTTATGTTGTTTTATATTGAAATGTTTTTGTTTTATTCAAAAGTTGAAATGGTAAATTCAACCCTCTCAAAGTTCCACACTTTCCTGCTTTTGCTTATGGTAGAATTGGAATAGTACATTTGACCCCTTCAAAGACCAATACTTTCCCTGCTTTTACTGACATTGGAGTTGGAATAGTAAATCTGACCACCCCAAAGTCCCACACTGTTCCTTCCTACTGTTACTCAGAGTGAAGAGGGAATAGTGTATCTATCCCCGCTAAAGTCTATCCATGTCCTTACTGTTTCTAAGATGGGAGTGGGAATAGTAAAACTAGCCCCTCCAAACACCTTCCCTGCTTTTGCTTACATTGCAGTGGGAATAATAAATGTGATCCATCAAAGTCCTACACTTTTCCTACTCTTGTTCAGATTGCAGTGGGAATTTTGTCTTTAACCCCTCCAAGGTCGAACACTCCCCATAGTTCCTCGGATTGGAGTGTAAAGAGTAGATCTAACCCCTCCAAAGTCCAGCACTTTCCCTTCTGTTGCCAGATTGGAGTGAGAATAGGAAATGTAAATATAACCTTCTGAAGTCCAACCCTTTCCCTGTTTATACTTATGTTGGACTGGGAATACTAAATCTAGCCCCTCCAAAGTCCAGTAGTTTCCCTACTAATGCTTACATTGCAATGCCAATAGTAAATCTTAGCCCCCTTCCAGCCCAAAGCCCAACACATTCCCTGTTTTTGCATATGTTTGAGTGGGAATAGTATATCAAAACCCTCCAAAGTCCAACATTTTCTCTACTGTTGCTTATATTGAAGTGAGAATAGTAAATCTAACCTCTCCAAGATCCAATACTTCCCCTGATTTTTCTTAAATTGGATTGAAAACAAGAAATGTGATCACTACAAATTCCTACACTTTCCCTACTGTTTCTTTGATTGGAGTGGAAATAGTGAATCTAATCCCTCAAAAGTGCAATACGTTTCCTGAGTTTGCTTACATTGGAGTGCAGTGAGTGAATTTGACTCCCTCAAAGTCCAACAATGTTGCCTAGATTTTTTAGTTGTGATTGTATACATTTAATTTTTATTTTTTATTTTTTATTATTTATAAAAAAATATATATAATTGGTATTTTTAATTTATATTTACATGTTTTGCTTTTGTATTCATTTTACTATTGTTATTGAATTTGATATATGTTCTATTTATTTAAACACACACACGAGCACACACACACACACAGATATGTTTCCTACTTTTAAATATTGGTATTATCCTTAATAATGGTAATGTCATTTTTTAATAGTTTACATATTCTATATATAGATATATATTTATATTTTTATTTTACATTAACGACTAAAATATTTTTATATTTATATTTAAGTTAAATTAGTATATTATTTTAAACGTTAATATTTTTTTTGAATTACATATAATGCTATATATTTATAATTCAATATAAATATTTTTTACAATATTCTTGTCAGCAATATTTTTGCAAATATTTTGTAGGTTACATACAAAGTATGCAAACTCGATATTTTTGTTGTCGATATTCTTTTTTTTTTTATGAACAAATTGATTGTTTTTTCAGAATACATGCACCAACAGCACAGCAGTGGATAGTACCAATATTGACACAGTACAATAAAAGGAACACAGGTATCACTTTTTAGCCCCACCCTCCAGCGGTCGGTACAAACATCTTGTATAGAGATCAGGCTATTACATGGCTCCCAACCACTTGCCCCAAACCCTCCGGTATTTCTTAGGACATCCTCGTGCCTCATACATAGGATTTTCTTGAGCCACACACCAATCCACCCCCCTCCACCATTTCTCCGAACTTGGTTGCATGGAAAGTTTCCAGGAGGCTGCAATGTCCCTCTTGGCCACAACCATGGCTGTGTTGTAAAGTAACTTCTCGTTCCTGGACCCGTCTAATCCGTCTGTAATCCCGAGAAGGGAATGACGTGGGTTATGGGGAACCTCCCACCCCAGGACCTCGGACAGTTCACTTTCGATCTCTCCCCAGAACTGAACCAATCGAGGGCATGCCCACACCATTTGGTAAAAGTTGTCCGGGTCTTGACCGCATCTCGCACATGCGGCAGATGGGGAAAAGCCGGCTCGATATAGGTGTTGCAGGATCAGGTAGGCCATGTGAATGTAGTATAATTGGATCAAGTGGAGTTTAGCAGATGTGTTGACCATTTTCGGTGACATGAGGGCATCACGCCAGTCCTCCTTGTCCAGAGGACCCACCCACTCCTCCCATTGGCCCCTGAGTCGGTCAAGAGAGGTCGGGTGTTGCTGACCAGCGTCTTGTAGATGCGGGAGATGCCCCCTCCCCAGGTCGCCCAACATGATCTGCGCCTCAGGGGGACTGTACTCGGGGACCCTGGTATCTTCTTGTATATGTATGTGGAGGGTGTGACGCAATTGTAAGTATTTGTAAAATTGTGATGGGTGCAGGGAGTATCTGAATTGGAAGTCCTTAAAGGAGCGCATGTGGCCGCTCGCCCACACATCGCCAAGCTGAGAGCTCCCAATAAGATCCCACGTTCGGAACCCCATGTAGCCCCCTAACCTCCCCGAGCCATGTGCCGTGCCAGAGAGGCGTGTGTTGAGTAAGTTTGTGCGTCCATTTGGTATGCCGTAGGGTCGCCCTTCAGGCTAGGAGCACAGAGCGTGAGACATCAGGCAGGGTGGACGGGATAGATTCCCCGTACATTAGGAATTGGATCTTGGGCAGGCCAAGCTCACTGAGTTCCCGCCTGTAGGCTGGGTCGGACCAACCCCGTTGAACCAGTCGAGTATACTCAATAGACGGGTTGCCAGGTAGTAGAGGTATAAATGTGTCATCACCATGCCCCCGTTAAATGATGGGATCTGACAAACCTTTAATGCCAACCGGGCCCTCCCTCCCCCACCAGAGGAATTTAGCAGCCATAGTGTCTAGCTCCCGAAACCACGCCCGTGGACAACAAAAGGGGTATTTTGGAGAACATATAGAAATCTGGGAAGGTTCTTCATTTTAAATAAGGCGACCCTTTACAGGGGGTTCAAGGGCAATGTCTACCATCTGTGGAGATCCGCCTTAGCTTTCTTCATGAGCGGGGTAACATTAAGGGACCACCCCAGTTCCGGGAGGAGAGCAACCCAGATCCCAAGGTACTTAAAGGACTGACGCCGAAGCGGTATCGTGGACTGCCAGACGTAACATTTTCTGGATAGATGGAGCGGTACCAGGACCGACTTGTTAGGGTTCATTCGGAGGCCAATGGTCTGGCCAAAGGAACTCAGGATCTGTAGACAACGGGGGCCTGACTGGGAGGGATTGGTTAAGAAGAGCAGGACATCGTTCGCGTAAAGAGCGATCTTGTCCACTTCAGAATTGGGCCATTCCCATCCCCGAACGAGGCTCGCGGACCGGATAGAGGTAGTTAGAGGCTCCATTGCCAAGGTGAAGAGAAGGGGCGAGAGGGGGCATCCCTGTCTCGTTCCCCTTTGAATGGGGAAGGCATCAGAAAGAGTCCCATTAATCAAGACGCGGGCTTGAGGCCGGGTGTAAAGATCCCCAACCAGCCGCCAGAAATGAGTGCCGAAGCCCATCGCCACCAGTCCATCATCTAAGTACGTCCAGTCTACGGAGTCAAACGCCTTCTCGAAATCGATAAGAAGGAGCGCCAAATAAGGGGAGAGCACCTGGCGGTGTACCAGGGCCAGGTGCAGCCGCCGGAGACAATGTCTGATGCCTCGCTGGGGCATGAAAGCACATTGGTCCGGGTGGACCAATGTGGTAAGATAGGGCTTCAGCCATTGAGCAAGAATTGCGGCAAATAGATTAACGTCCATGTTAATAAGGGACATGGGATGATAGTCAGCACAGTGGGGAGATGGCGGTTGTGACTTTGGGAGGACCACGATGGTAGCCATATCTGTCTCGGGCGGGGAGGAGCCTTTCTCCAAGGCCTCGACATACAGATCTGCCAAGCGAGGCACGAGGATCTCACGATATGCTGCATAGTATTCCTCGGGGAGGTCGTCTGGGCCAGGAGTCTTACCCGAGGAGGTGTGAGCAATAGCCTCATTGATCTTGTTGTGTGAGATTGGGCGGTCAAGGTCAGCTAGGGCAGTAGAGTCCTGCTGAGGGAGGTGGGCACCCGTCACATCCAGCAGCTTTCTGAATGACCGTGTCGGGGTCCGTTTGGCGTAGAGCTGATGGCAGAAGGCAGCGAATGTGCCGGCCATAGCCACCGGGGATCGTTGCGTCGACCCCTCTTGGTCCAGTATCTCTGAAATAATATGGTTCGCTCTGGGGTATGTGGCAAGCCTGTGTAGGATTGCGCTGTTTTTGTCCCCCCAACCATAAACTCTGGCCACAGACGATCTCCACAAGAGTTGGGCAGCCTCCAGGGAGAGATGCTTGACTTCATTTAGAATATTCGTAAGGCGCCGCTCGTGATCAGCATCGTCACCCGCGGGGGGAATGCTCGAAGCGTAGGGCCTGCGCCTCTAATGAAGTGATCTGCGATAGCTGGGCCTGCCTCTGCCGTTGGACGTAGCCTTTGGCATATCCACAAATAGTAGCCATACCTGCCTCCCACAGGGTACCCGAGGAAGGGACCGACCCCCCATTGGTGATGAAATAATGCTTCAATTTCTGTCCCACCGCCTTCTTGAAGCTCTTGTCCTGAAGAAACCAGGCGTGAGTAGCTCCTATACTAAGGAGCAGCGGGGAATGGTCGGAGATACCTCTCGGGAGTATACGGACATCTTGGATTGTGGAGCAGTCCGTAGACGGAAGAAAAATTGCATCTATACATGCCTGCGTGTGGTGTGCGGCAGAAGTGTATGTGAACTGTTTAGCGCGTGGGTGCCAGATTCGCAATGCATCGCAGAGGCCAGGGGATTTAGCCCAGTTTGTTAACTGTTTCGCTTGCGCCGGCCTGGAGGTGGATGGAGGGCCTGTTGTGTCGAGAAGCGGGGTGGAGACCGTGTTAAAGTCTCCCCCAATAATGGTGGACCCCAGGGGGAGGGTAGGCAGCAGGGCAGTGGATTGTTTTAAAGTTGTGGCGAGCATCGAGGGGGGAGAGTACATGGACACAAGGTTAAGGGGAATGCCCCCATGTGTACCACAAACAATCACGAACATGCCCTGTGGGTCATGGAGAACTTGTGTAAGCACAAAGGGAAGGGTGCGTTTCTGTATTACAGTCACACCGCGAGATCCTCGAGTGAAGCCCGAATGCCAAACCCTATCGTAGCCATAACGCGCAAGAAAGGGACAGTGGTTACCCATCAGGTGCGTCTCTTGAAGCAGAAGCACTTCTATATGGAGGAGCTGTGCGTAGCACAATACCGCCGTCCGTTTTTGGCGGTCTAGTAGGCCATTCCGACTCTGTGCGTTCCAGGGATGTGTTGTGCTATTGGCGGAGGGGGCACTCCGCTGTCAGCCATATCCATGCCTCCTGGGGTGAGTCAAAGAATTGTGTCTTATTTTGAAAAATGACTCAAAGGCGTGCTAGGAATTGGAGCTGATACTGTAGGCCCAGGGCGCGGAGCTTCTTCTTTACTTCTGTGTCAGAGCACCGGAGGTCTTGGACTTCCATGGTGTAGTCCGGGAAGATCATGATGACGTGGTTCTGAAAGTTAAGGGGACCAGCCGCCAGGTCGCCCGCAGGATGGCGTCTCGGTCTTTGAAGTTGAGGACTTTTAGAATAATGGGGCAGGGTGCGGCACCAGGAGGAGGTCTGGGCACCAGGGACCTATGGACCCTCTCTACTACAAACCCCGTCGACGGGGCATCGCTGGGCACCCATTACTTGAACCAGTCTTCAACGAAGGTGGCGGCCTGGCCCGCCTCCACCCCCTCGGGGAACCCCACCAGGCGGAGGTTGTTTTGCGATGTGCCAGGTTTTCCGCGTCCTCAGCACGCCTATGGAGCTCCTTGGTGTGAGTGCGAAGATGAGCTACTTGCTCTTTGAGTTGTGTAATATCGTCCTCGGCCGTGGGTATGCGGGATTCGGCCTCTGATTGCCGCATTGTAGCGTTACGAAGATCCTGCCTGAGGAGAGATACATCAATCTTAATTTCTCCAATCTTCCCCTCAACGGACGTCTGTGAGGCCCTGATTGCCTGGAGGATAGTGTCAAGGTCATTGTCTTGAGGGGGGGTGGCGGCGGCCCCCCCGGGAGGTTCCTGCTCAAAGGTAGTAAACCGGTCAATTTTGGTTTGCGTGGAAGCCGGTGTAGGCTTAGTGCCCCTATTTCTCCCCATGGCCAGTGGTAGCTCTCAGTGTCACTGTGGCAGTAGGGAGCACGGGGGGACGGGAGGCCGGCGCGGGGCCCACGGATCCACAGAGGCAAAGGCCGTCCGCGTGCCAAACAGGAGCCACCCGGTCTAAACAGCCGGTCTCAGTCAGAGGCCCAATTGGAGGAGAACAGTCCGTCCAAGACGAGCTTGCAGGGAACGCTCTCCGCCACCGGAGAAGATGGCTGACTTTGCCCAATTGGGGTCAAGCCTCACCTACCCTGCCCATCGCCGTCAGGTCCCACAGAGCCAGGCTCTCCAGAGCTGGGACAGGGGGGATCCCGTACCAGTCCCCGAGAAGAGATGCAGAGGAAGGAGGGGGGCCACCGCCTGACAGTGCAGCTACTCTTCTCCTCAGAAGCAGAAGCAGGGAGAATCACCTCCAGATATCACCACAAGAGTGCCCAGGCAGCGGGAGAGGGCCCAGCACCCCCTCCTCCACAGATCTGGCCTCACGCCCCGCCGCCCAGGACACCACAGTCAGGCCCCTTAACCTGCCCCGTTACAGAGCAGAGATGCAGCGGACCCCGCTGAGCACAGGGAATGGAGACGGGGTGGCAAGTTCCAACACCCGCCCCGCTGCCCTGACCCACAGTCGGTCCCCCCACTCACCGCACAGATCAGCCGCTCGACCAACGGCTCCCCCAGCCCCACTCCTCAATGGCCCACCTCACTCTCAACACCTCCCCTGTGTCAGCGCCGGCCGACGTGCCAGCCGAGTTCCCACTGGAGGCCTCGCAAGCGATGTGCCAGGTTTTCCGTGTCCTCAGCACACCTATGGAGCTCCTTGGTGTGAGTGCAAAGATGAGCTACTTGCTCTTTGAGTTGTGTAATATCGTCCTCGGCCGTGGGTATGCAGGATTCGGCCTCTGATTGCCGCATTGTAGCGTTACGAAGATCCTGCCTGAGGAGAGATACATCAATCTTAATTTCTCCAATCTTCCCCTCAACGGACGTCTGTGAGGCCCTGATTGCCTGGAGGATAGTGTCAAGGTCATTGTCTTGAGGGGGGGTGGCGGCGGCCCCCCCGGGAGGTTCCTGCTCAAAGGTAGTAAACCGGTCAATTTTGGTTTGCGTGGAGGCCGGTGTAGGCTTAGTGCCCCTATTTCTCCCCATGGCCAGTGGTAGCTCTCAGTGTCACTGTGGCAGTAGGGAGCACGGGGGGACGGGAGGCCGGCGCGGGGCCCACGGATCCACAGAGGCAAAGGCCGCCCGCGTGCCAAACAGGAGCCACCCGGTCTAAACAGCCGGTCTCAGTCAGAGGCCCAATTGGAGGAGAACAGTCCATCCAAGACGAGCTTGCAGGGAACGCTCTCCGCCACCGGAGAAGATGGCTGACTTTGCCCAATGGGGGTCAAGCCTCACCTACCCTGCCCATCGCCGTCAGGTCCCACAGAGACAGGCTCTCCAGAGCTGGGACAGGGGGATCCCGTACCAGTCCCCGAGAAGAGATGCAGAGGAAGGAGGGGGGCCACCGCCTGACAGTGCAGCTACTCTTCTCCCCAGAAGCAGAAGCAGGGAGAATCACCTCCAGATATCACCACAAGAGTGCCCAGGCAGCGGGGGAGGGCCCAGCACCCCCTCCTCCACAGATCTGGCCTCACGCCCCGCCGCCCAGGACACCACAGTCAGGCCCCTTAACCTGCCCCGTTACAGAGCAGAGATGCAGCGGACCCCGCTGAGCGCAGGGAATGGAGACGGGGTGGCAAGTTCCAACACCTGCGCCGCTGCCCTGACCCACAGTCGGTCCCCCCACTCACCGCACAGATCAGCCGCTCGACCAACGGCTCCCCCAGCCCCACTCCTCAATGGCCCACCTCACTCTCAACACCTCCCCTGTGTCAGCGCCGGCCGACGTGCCAGCCGAGTTCCCACTGGAGGCCTCGCAAGCTGCTGGGTCAACCTCACCCACAGACCGCAGGCCCACCGCGGCCGGAGCAGTCGACGCAACACCTCACAGGCGCTGCCGTCTGCCAATTCCCTACAGCGCCAACAATCACCGGGTCTCGCAGACGGGGACAGCCAGGCCTCGACCGGCCGCACACCACAGGAGGACTCACAGTAGGAAATGGGGGTGGGGGCCTGTGACCTGCACCTTCACCGCTGTCCGCACCGACAGTCGGACCCCCCGCTCACCACATGGATCTACGGCGATGCCCACGGCCAGCGGCCCTACCAGTTGCACGTTCAGAGGGCCGTTCTCGTCGCCTCCACCACCACAGCGCCGGCCGATGCACCGGCCGATCCCAGGCCGGGGTCTCAAAACACTGCCGGGCTGATCTTGCTCCCTGATTGTGGCCCCCCGCAGGACAGAGGCAGCAAGCGCCATGCGGCCCCTGGTGCCGACAGCCGCCCGCCGCACACCCGGTGCCCCGGCCCTACTGGTTAGAAGCCGTGCTCGCAGGGATAACAAGCCGCAACAGGCCGCGAGCCACGGGAGGCCACAGATACCGCAGACTGGCACCAAAACACCAGATGGAGAGCGCCACCAGACGGGGATGCCACTACGATCCGGTAGGAGGTCTGGATGGGTGCCGATGGAAGCTGGATTCGAGGCGGATGGCAGAGGGGTCCAGAGCAATCTTAGACTGCGACCGCCATCTTGACGCCTCAGGCCACGCCCCCTGTTGTCGATATTCTTAACACAATATTAGTGTATCGCAGTATATTTGCCCCAGATAGTGGGTAAAGAAGCCTACTATCTGGTGTCTGATAAGTGGAGTAAAGAAACTGATACAACAGTACTCAGGGTATTCATGCATTTAAATATGTGGGACAGGGAAAATTGATGACTGATGGAGGAGTATATGGAAGGCCATGTGGTGAAAACCCACAATGACTCCCCTCCGGCTTCAAAGTTGATCTACAAACGTTGTGTTACTACTCTTGCAACATCAGAATGGAATGTGGGTGCATCCCCTGTGTTCCTTTGACTCTGCAACACTTTCAGAGATCTGAACTAAGTGGTGGGATGGCTGGTCGATGATCCTTATCACACCAGCCTATTCATGTCTTTCTAGCCTCGCTGCAGAGCTGAGAATACCAAATGCTGCCATCCTCTCTGTCAGCCCTGGTCGGTTTAGATACTCTCAGGGATTAGCCAGGATGACCTAACAGATGCTGTCTCATAGAGCTTGTCAGTACTGTGCATGCTCTCTGTACTTCAGAAAGCATGGAGTGTGAGTCAAGTGGAAGCTGGGGCTGAAAGCTGCAGATAAGGCTGCAAAATGGGTCTGGAAGCTGTAGCTTTCCGGATTCCTGCCAGAAATGAGGTATTTTTACATTTTGGGATGGGGAGAGGGAGTTCGTTTCCAAGAGGGTGATGTGAGATGTAGTAGGAGACCAGGCATTGTTTTTTTCTGTAGCTGGGGTAGGGTGTTTTTTGGAAAGACGGCACACCACTACTGGTTTTTTTTTTTCTTTCGTGCCTCGGACGATTTTTTTGTCCCAGTCCGACACTGGTGGTGTGGTAGCATAGCACAAGACTAGGAACGTTATTTGTTTTTTACCTTACAATTTGGGATGGGGTGGGGTGGGGAGGCAGTGCTGTTATGAGAATGGTGTATTTGGATGAAGGACGCCAGATACTGGGGCAAAAGGAGGTATGGCCATGTTGTGCATGGCTTCCCCAGGACCCCAATACCCTCTTCACAGCTCTCTAGGATAAGCTGTGCTCTGGAAGGGGATTGGGGGTGCCATGCATAACATAAAATTCTAGATGGGAAGCTCGAATAATTTGGAGTGTTCCTCCCCGTGGTTACAAGTGACATCTCTATTTATTTGATGCCACTTTAAATCATGGAAAACAATCGATTATTTGCCTTTACCCATCTATGATTCAATATGTTTCCCACATCTAGGCCCTAAGTGAAACATCAACACCTCTAGCTTTGCTCTTGTTGTCTATGAGATCACTTTTCATTTGCACAAAATAGTGTCAATCAATCAATCAATCAGGGAATTGTAAGCGCGCTACTCACCCTTGAGGGTCTCAATGCGCTAAGGGGGGTCCGCAGATCTGTTTAGTCGAAGAGCCAGGTCTTGAGGGTCTTCTTGAAGGTGTTCAGGGAGGGGGCGCGTCTGATGTCTGCTGGTAGCTCCTTCCAGGTCTTGGCTCCAATGTGACATAAGGATCTTCCGCCTGCTCTGGCTCTGTGGATGCGCGGGGTTTCAGCCAGTGCGAGGTTGGAAGATTGGAGGTTTCTTTTTGGTACGTGGAAGTTGATTCTGTCATTGAGGTATTTGGGTCAGTTGTTGTATAGGCATTTGTAGGCGTGAGTGAGGATTTTGAAAGTGACTCTTTTCTCCACGGGGAGCCAGTGGAGACTTCGTAGGTGTTGGCTGATGTGTTTGTGTTGGGGGACGCCAAGGACGTGTCTGGCGGCGGTGTTCTGTATTGTCTGGAGTTTGCTGAGTAGGGACTTGTTGATGCCGGCATAGAGGGCGTTTCCAAAGTCCAGTATGCTAGTGATGAGTGCGTGGGTGACTGTCTTCCTTTACTCAGGGGGGATCCACTTGAAGGTCTTGTGGAGGATGCGGAGGGTGTTGAAGCAGCTGGAGGTGACGGCGTTGACCTGTTGGTTCATGGTGAGTGATGAGTTGAGTATGATGCCGAGGTTCTTGGTGTGGTCTGAGGGGGTAGGTGGGCTTCCGAGGTCAGTCGGCCACCAGGTGCTGTCCCATGCAGAAGGGGTGGTACCGAGGATGAGGACTAGGCGTTGAGCTTCAGGCAGCTGTTGGTCATCCAGACTGCGACATCTTGCATTCCTTTCTGGAAGCTGAGTTTGGCAGTGGTGGGGTCTTTGGTGAGGGAGAGGATGAGCTGGGTGTCGTCGGCGTAGGATACGATCTTGAGGCCGTGTTGTCGGACAATGGCTGCGAGGGGTGCCGTGTAGATGTTGAAGAGGGTGGGGCTCAAGGATGAACCCTGTGGGACTCCGCAGGTGATTTTCGTGGGGTCGGAGAGGAAGGGTAGGAGTCTAATTCTTTGGCTTCTTCCGGTGAGGAATGATCGGATCCAGTCCTGGGTAGTTCCTTGTATGCCTGCGTCCTGTAGTTTGGCTACTAGTGTGCAGTAGGAGATTGTGTTCAAGGCCGCTGATAGGTCAAGTAGGATGAGGGCTGTGGAGTGGCCTTGGCCCAGGAGGGTGCGGATGTCATCTGTGGCGGCGAGTAGGGCGGTCTCTGTGCTGTGGTTGCTTCGGAATCCGGATTGGGACAGGTCGGGGACGGCGTTCTCTTCAATTAATCCTGTCAGTTTCCTGTTGACTGTTTTCTCTGCAACTTTAGCTGCAAAGGGGACGAGCGAGATGGGCCGATAGTTCTTGAGGTCGGTGGGGTCAGCTGTGGGCTTCTTGAGCATGGGTATGACTTCTACGCGCTTCCAGTCATCTGGGAAGGTGCCTGTGTTGAAGGTGGTGGTGATGGTGCATTTTAATTCGGGTGTGATGGCGGCCGTGGCGCTGTGGTAGATGCAAGGGGGGCAGGGGTCGATGGGGGCCCCCGAGAGGATGCTTTTCATGGTTGAGGCAGTGTCTTTGGCCGTGATTGGTGTCCAGTTGGAGATGGTGGGCTGGCTGGTGTTTCTGGGGGGCGGGGAGCCATCTGTGGCGACTGGTGGATGGTCGATGAAGTTGTCGTAGAGGTTTTTGATCTTGAGGTGGAAATAGGTTCCAAGCTTGTTGAAGAGGTCTTGGGATGGGGTGATGTCTGTGGCTTCGCTGCGTGGGTTGGTGAATTCTTGAATGACACTGAAAAGTTCCTTGGAGTTGGTGGAGTTGGCCAGGATTTTGTTGCGGATGAAGTTCCTCTTGGTGGCTCTGATCTGGTTGTGGTAGTCCGTCATGGCGTCCTTGTAGGTGGTGTGGTTTTCGGTTGTCTTGGTGCTTCTCCAGTTCTTCTCAGGCGTCTGCAGTTGCGCCTGACTTCTTGGAGAGCGGTGGTGAACCAGGCGGCTTTCCTGGGGCATTGTCTGTTGGGGTTGCGTAGCGGGGCGAGCTCGTCTGCGCAGTTGAAGATCCAGGTGTGGAGTTCTCTGGCTGCCTCGTTTGCGTCTGGTGCCCAGGTGTGGTTGTCTCGGTGAGGGTGGAGTTACTCATCGGTAACCTTGCTCCAGTTCCTTCATGGTGGGTTTGGGGCTGGTTTGTGTGCCTTGGGTTTGTTGATGCTGAAGTGTACGCAGTGGTGGTCGGTCCATGGCTAATGGGTTGTGTGGCTGAATTGGACGCTGCTTCCTGCCGCGAAAATGGGGCTGAGGGTGTGTCCTGCTCTGTGGGTCGGTGTGTTGACAAGTTGTTTAAGTCCGATGCTGGCGAGGTTGTCATGAAGGATAGTAGAGTTGGGGTCGCTGGGGTTGTCGAGTTTGAAGTTCAGGTCTCCAATGAATATGTAGTTTGTTGAGGCGATGGCGTGGGGTGCGATGAAGTTGGTGATGGTGGTGGCGAAGAGTGTTCGGGGGCCAGGGGGTCTGTAGACAAGGGTTTCTTGGAGTGTGGCTTTGGGGGTGATCTGGATCTGGAAGTGCAGGTGTTCGACAGAGGGTAAGGTTTCGCTGGCGGTGGTGAGGCGGAGGGTGCTCTTGTGGGTAATGGGGAGGCCCCCTCCTGGGTGGTTGGGGCGGTCTTTCCTCTGGATCTTGTATCCGTCTCGGATGGTAGTGCTGATGTCAGGGGTGGAGGATGCGTTGGTCCAGGTCTCTGTGAAGAAGGCAATGTCAGGCGAGAGAGAGTCGAGTAGGTTCCAGATTTCCATGGCGTGTTTGTGGACAGAGCTTACGTTGAAGAGGATGCATTTTAGGGTATCGCTGGTGCTGGCGTCTGTTGTGTTGGAGGCCGGGGTGGCACTGAGGGTCTGGCAGCAGTGGAGGCAGGAGAACTGTCCGTTGGTTGTGTTCGGCGAGGCCTGTTGGCATTCTCTAAGTCTTCCAGGGTTGAGTGCGAGGAGGGTGGTGGTGTTGTAGCGACCGTGGGAGGGTCGTGGACGGCGCAGATGGGCTTGCCTTTAGCGTGCCTTCGGCATGCCGGCAGCTTGTCCGCTGCGCGACCACACAGCGGCTGCCATTAAGTAGGGGAGGTGGGAGGGAGGAGAGGCTGGGAGGCAGGAGCAGGGGAATTCCAGGGGGGAATTCCCTGGGGAAATCTGGGGGGAGGTGCCACAGGGGCAGCAGCAGCGAAAGGCAAAAGGAACAGGCAGGCACAAGAAAATAAAAACAGTGGTGGAATTAGAGCAAGACACAGATGGGCACAATAACAGTGGCACAACAGGGAATAATTGAGGAAAAAAACGGCTGAGAAAGGTTACGGTGGTTGCAGGCAGTCTGGTCCCAGTTAGAGCGGGCAGCAGGCGCAGGAGCGGAAAGCAGCCTCGAACCTCCCAAGGAGGAGGTCGGGGTCTGGAGGCAAGAGACTGCACAGTGGAGCTGCGGGGAGAGAGTGGACCTAGACCGATGGTGTGTGGGCCAGCACATAATTACATATTTTCCCTCCATGAAAATGTTAAATATTTAGAGGAAGCTAAAATATATTAATAAAGTAGGCTACAAGGGCATTTCCCCCCGGGCCTCATAGCTGTGGCCCACAGGGGACAGGGGCCATGCTAGGGGACCCCAATGTCCTTTTCCGACAGCATTTCCCTGGCAGTCGGACCGCCATTGAAAGGCTGTCGGAAAGGGACATCATAATCCCTACTGCAGTGCCTGCGCAGGCACCGGCCCAATTGTAGAGTTTACGATCCGATCGACGGTTCTGATGCACAGATTTTCTTGTGAATGCACTATTTGCTAAATAGAATGGCAAAATTCTATTGAATTTTCAAATATACTTTTGAAGTGGCTGAGAAAGTTTTGGTCTTCCTTTTGTCATAACATTACACCCCATTGACACTTCTTCTTGCCCATACCCCGATGAAGGCTGCTGCCTTAAACTCAGGGATGATATGGGATTGAAGATGTTTCCAGATTGCTGGCACAGCTATTTGGAATTATTCTCTTTTGTTTCTTAGCTATTGTTCCTTTGTTGATTTTCATCTGTGCTGTTCTGACATTCAAAGTTTATGAAATTTAATTGTTTAAAAATAAAACCTGCAGGAGGTGAAAATGAAGGTAACGTGGCAGTCCACAATGGCAATCATCACTCCTCATGGATATATCACCTAACTCTCACCTACTTGGCATAAACAGTTTTACTTTTTCTATATAGAAATGGCAATCTGTAAGTTTAAAAAAACACGCACATTAGACGATAGATATACTTTACAAGAAGAAGGAAGCATTATAATTTTTGTTTCTCATTTTAATATTAAGCAAAACTTGGCGGGTAAGCAGCTGGAACTCTTTTATCCTTTAATCAAAACATCTTGGGGTATATTCTCAAGAACGTGCGATAATCATCTCCAAAATAGGTTAACGCAATTCCACATATCGCCGTCTATCGTGGGAAAATAACTCTGTGTCACATTCTCAACACGGCGGTAACATGCAATAGTTTCCCCAGAACGCGTCAAATGTCCGCGATAATATTACCGGAACGGCGATACGAATCCAAACCCGAACGCGAAAAAAGTTGCGTTGGGCCCAACTGCGATAAAAATGTCAGCGATAAGCAGCGCCAGGCCTGCAAGTCCCACAAGTCAGGCTTAAAAAATCAGTATAAAAGCGGCAACCAGAAACACAAACAGAACACAAACAACTGTGAAGCATCACGGAGGTAGCCGGAGCAAGTACAGAGGACAACCAGAACCCCACAAGCCCCACGGAGAACCAGCCTGGGACCCCGGGGTCAGGGAAGGGCAAGGAGAAGAAGAAGAGGAAGATGCGGTTCAGTCCGCAGGAAAACAGGATCATGATAACGGAGGTGACACTGCCACCATCTAATTGCCATTAGTGAAATTGTCAGCACTAAATGTTGCACTTACACTTGTCAGAGTGATGTGCTAATGCAGAGGAGTGACATGCACACAGAGAATTCGTCTTGGAATTAATTTATTTGCACATGCTGTGCCTGTGATCATTTTGTCCTGTCCCATGATTGCTAAGGACAGTCCCAATGTGATGTGCTCATGTGAAGAAATTGACAATGATAGTGTCCCTTTGGGCGATTCCTGCTGCTGCTGCACTGGGGTGTGGTCCACCTGCCTCATCATCGTCCGGTGCATCTGGCACATGGATCCATGGGGCATTGGTGCGTACACATATGTTATGCAACACACAACATGCAATGATCATCTTGCACACTATTTGCAGGCTGTACAGGAGTCTTCCACCTGGGATGTCCAGGCACCAGAAACATCACTTCAACACGCAAAATGAAAGCTCCACAATGCCCCTGGTGCGTTTGTGGGCCGCATTGTACTGCTTCTGGGCCTGGGTGTTCGGGGCTCGGAGGGGTGTCATCATCCACGGGCAGAGTGCATCTCCTTGATCACCTGTGTCAGGGGAGAGAGATGTGTCAATCGGTGGTTCTGCATTCTGTGTTGGCAGGCTTATTAGTATATTGGTTTGTGATGTGTGGGACTTTGGGATTCATATTTGACATGTCTTGCATGTGGCAAATGAGCGGCATCTATGTGTTATACGTTACTTCACCCCCCCCCGAGCCTATTTACTTGTGTGCGCTGCGCGGTTGCATCACTTGAACTCCTAAGACACACCACTGTCATGACTGTCGGCGCATGTCCACAAGCCTGACAACCACGCTGTGATATTGTCTGTTGAAGGTGGTCGGCCACGTTTGTGTAGGCCTATGTTGAGGATATGGCGGACACAGAGACACATGCAGTAGTTGCTTTGGTGGCCATCCCAGAAGTGAACTACGCCCTGAGCCCAGTGCTATTAATTTCCACTCCTACGCTGGCCCAGCCCACTCCACTTACGCTTACAGGGGGGGGACATAGCTACATGTCCAAGGTCTACCCCACTGCCTGAGGTAACATGGTTGCATCCACTGTCTACAACACTACATACACCAGCAGTATATGTCCACATGGACATGTCTGTGCTATGCATACTTGAGTCTGTCCAGCACATCACCGTCTCACTTGGCATTGTGTTCATTCTGATTCATGGGTCACTTGCCTCCTTCGCACATACTTGGTTCCCACCTCTCACCACATCCTGCTATTGTGTGGCAGAGGTGCCATGACATGGATGGTTTGTCTACATGGCTGGCCCCTGTTACCACAGTTTCTTGTGTTGTCATGTCTGGTTGGTGGGCATGTTGTATGTGATGTTGTAACGTGTGAATTCCCACAGTTGTGAGTTGCATGATTGTAGAGTTGTGGTGTGTGGTGTTTTTCATTTGGTACTTACCAACGAGCAGTGCATTTCCGTAAGTGCCATCTCCGAAGCGCTGGTTGATGATGGACTGTCGGAAGATGTAGGAATCATGCACACTGCCTGGGTAGTTGGCAACGACGTTAGTGAAGAGTCCCCGGTGGTCCACTATTGCCTGCACATTGATGGAATGCGTCTGCTTTCTGTTGCGGTAATTGTGTGCAGTGGCGGCAGGGGGCACAAGTAGGACATGTGTGCAGTCAATTTCCCCCAACACGTGTGGGAAGTCAGCTATAGCATAGAAGCCTTGCTTGGTCTCCAGCTGTTGCTGCGCAGTGTGGGGGAAGTGTAGGTGCTGGGGTACCAAGCTGATGATGGCATGCAAGACAGTTGTGATGAACTTTGATAGGGCTGGCTGTGAGACTCCTCCGATTTTGGCGGTTGTTGGTTGGAAGGTACCAGAGGCCAACAGGTGCAGCACAGCCAACAGCTTTGTCTGCAGAGGGATGTTGGTTGTCCGCTGTGTTGGTAACGTCAGCCTGTGGGCAATGTGGTTCAGGATGCGGAGGATGGTTGTCCTTTTGAGCCTGTAGTGGGCAATGTCTTCCTCTGGCGTTAAATCTGTGTGGCTGGTACGTTTTCGGAAGGACCGCTGTCTTATTCTGTGCTACCTCGGTGGTAGTCCGGGGGTAAGGTCCGCAGGGGGGTGGGGGGCCCCCCTGGGGGTGGTGGTGGTGGGTGTTTTGGGCCTCTTGGGTCTCCGAGCTGCATGATCAGTAGCTCCATGACGTGTGTTGTTCTGCCGATATGGCTCTGGGCTAGGCTACCTTTTATACTGCATCGTTCTGCTTAAGGATAGGAAAGGATATTTATTTATAGAGCTCTCAAATGCCGTGGGCCACCTAACTCCACAGATTCAGATTGAAGAGAACAGCCAAGTCTTTAGTGATTGCCCAAAGAAGATAACGGGAACCCGCGGTTGTGTTCACACACTGCATACAGTCTCCGTGGGTCCCCTGTGTCACTACCTTGGGTGGTTCCTTGGGGTCCCAGCGATTCTACAGGCTCTAGGCCCTGTGTCTTTTTCAGTCGTGGTTCTTATACCACTTTTTTGGTATATGGTTTGGTACGCCCCTAGGGCCCAAACGTGTATTTGTGCTATTACTGATGATTGCTCACTTGTAACTTAAGTACTTCGAACCCCAGTTTCATAAAGAGACTAGAGGGGTGGATTTTAACCTAAATACATATATTTTAAATATATACCTAGTGTGGGTGTCCTTTCCTTTTGATCATTTAAGAGATTATATACTGGTAAAACAAGCTGCTTTACATTCCTTCAAGACTTAGCCTGAAGGCTGCTCTCCATAGCTACCACTAGGATAGCTTTCAATAAAGGTTGTCTTTCACCTATCACCATAAGGGGTTGTTTGGACTGATACAAGGTGCCCACTAGAACTAGTGGACAGCATATATCAGGCCACCTTCTCACAGCTGTTACCATACCTTCTTTGTTTCCTTGGCGATGTGTTCCTTGAGGGAGAAAGCCATGTCCAGAGGGAAATCCCCAGACTTGCCATTGCGTGAAAGTGGGGAGGGGTCAATCCAACCAGGTCCATGTTGTTCAGGCAGGTTTTGGCTACTTTTTGCTTCCCACGCAACACCCATGGCTTCGGCTGCATTTCCAGATTTTTGAGGAATCGTGAACCTGGAAATGGGTCAGAATGCTATGCCTCCCCAGGGGAGGTGTAGGGAGGCGTAACGAGGAGAAATGTTTTAATTCCTCCTTTTTTTTCCTCTTTCTATGCCTGCTTGCTGCATTCTGCAGCACACATAGGAAAAGGAAATCACCTCTTGTGATTGTTTTTGTGCAGGAAGGTAAGAAAACAATCATTCCTGTGACGCAGACATGGTGCAAGGGTGGCTGCATCGGCACTTGGCAGCTAATTGTACACCAGAGCAGGGCAGAGTAAAGGGATCCGTCATATCGTTGTACAAATGATACATCCCTTTGCTTCGGAATTAACGCAGCGCAGCCAAATGGCTTGCGGCACCATGCTGTGTTAATTCCTTGTAAATAAGGCCCCAAAAATGTTGTTTTGCTGGGGTTAACTTTCAGGTAGTTGCTGGACATCCAGGTCTGGAAGAGGTGTAAGCAAGGTTTGGGACATTGGATGCTTGGAGAAGAGATGACCTTCAAACACAGTTGTTTGTTGTTAACCTAATGGTGAATTTGAATGTTACCTGAAAGTAGAGCCATGAAGAGGTTGAAAATGACAGGGTAGAAGATGGAACTCAGAAGGTGATCATGATCTTGATCTTGTGGGACCTGGAGATGCACATGTGAATGAACTGGCATTGATTGGATAGGTAGGATCAGAACGAATGAAGGATGTTTCCAGGAAATCTAGTTTGCAACTTCAGGATGTAGATGAAGGTGGCATGATTGATAGTGTCACATGCAAATTAGATTTCCTGTAATTTCAGGAGGCAGGGGTCATGTTTGTAGTCAGGAAAGCATCATCGATGTTATACATGTTAATTCTTATATATATTTAAGCTCGATGCATCTTCTCAATGCTGCTGTCCTGAACTGGGATATTTTTCAGGGGCAAGGAAAGCTTTGATAAATATTTTGCTTCTATTTTTATGTCATAGAAACAAATGCAGGTCAACAATGAAGGCTTCCTTGCCATCCAGTATTTTTTCCATATGTACACAAAAACAGGACTATAATGAACGGGAGGTCGTCAATATAGCCCTCTTTTTATTTCAATGCAAAACGAACATTCAAAGTGCACTTCACCAGGTCTGACATTAATATGCCAATGTATACAAGCGCAGACATGCACAAATGTGCATTTGTGCATCCCTGTGATGGTGCGCTTTACCATTATAATGTCAAACATATTGGCTTTGCCAATGCTTGTTCCCCAACAGTTGCCACCTCATGATAGAATCTTTCATTCTCCATGAACTGTAATGGCCAAATTCAGATTGAAACGCCACTGAAACTATTGCTGAGACCACGTGGTTTTTCTGAAGAGCCTCGAACTGAGGCTTAAGGAAAGCAACAGAGAAAAGGAGCAGTGCCTTTATTCGAAATGGCAAGAATCCTCAACCCTCATTATTTAGAGAGGACTTTGGATTTCAGGTCCAGTACCCTCAGCCTAATTATAGCAACAGCAAAAGAAAAAGCCAGGTAATGATGTTCAACATAAGTAATCATGTTAAATAGTAGAATTTAATTTCTCAAAAACTTAAATCCTCATATGGTTTGAAATGCATTGTGCTGTTGGATGTCTGAGTAAATTAAATTCTCCCCGGCACACTAAAGCATCAATTTCCTTATGGTAATTATCTGCTAGATTGGATCTGTCAGTAGCTGGGAAAGCATGCCTGACATTATACCCTCTTTACAAAAAATTATTACAAAAAATTAAGACGAATGAGTAAAATTAAGGATGCGGATGGTGAGCTTACATAAAGCTCTGAAGGATCACTTTACATAGATATCATTTCACCGGGCCCTCAGCTTTTAATGCCTGGTTGCATAATGAGGTGAAGTCCATTAAAGAGCCACAGAAGTTACCGATCACGACGATAAGTGTTTAAAAATGATTTCCAGCCAACTAGAAGTGATTTATTAAACACAAAAATATAACCCTAATTGAAGTGTCCGCAGGGATGAGGGACGTATGAAAGCTGACAGGATTAATTCCCGGAAATCTTGACAAATATGATGTGAGACATTCTGGTGGTACCGAATTAATTTCTTTCTTCTCTTTCTGTTTTTCTTTTGCAATACGGATTTAGCTGCGTCAGAAGAGAATCCGAGTCAGTGTGCATGTAAAAGGACAGGTAGGTTAAGGAACTGCGTCATTAACAACCCGTTGGAATTCGTTCCTGGCAGTTCTTGTAAAAGGACTAAGAGGACTTTACTGTTATTTGCATTATATCTAAAAAAGAAACTGATTTGTTTCGCTGTATTTATAAAAAAAAATTCTGAGGAAGTGAAAGTGTCAAGAGCTACTTAGAGATGCTTGTCTGCTTCCAGTATTTGATCACCCACGTCATGGATGTGCACTAAACATCTCAGAAATCGTATAGGCATCTTCCAACTTGATCAAAGTCTGAAATTCATTAATCGCTACAGAAAGATTCCGTTTCGCTCCAAAAAGTTTCTCGCTTCCTCATAAGAATTGTCTCTTGATCCCAAGGGGTCATCCAGTAGCGGCTGCTACCGACCAGGGGTGGTGAGGCGGGGGAGGGGTAGAGGGGGAACGAGGGAAGGGGGGAATAATTAAAAAATAAAAAGCACTTACCTCTTTACTGACGGCCGCCGACCACCGCCTCTTTTTTTCTCCGTCCTCCTGGCAGGAAGCACACAGCCTCCCAGAATTCCCTGGCCAATCACAACGCTGCCTCATCCGTGTTGTGATTGGTCTGAGCGCCGTGGTTCAGAGCTCAAACAGGGGCTGGCAGCCTGTGCATGTTCTCCACCCAGGCTGGGTGGAGAACATGCAGAGTGCGCATGACGCTTTGGCTCAAATTCTCAAAGGTAAACTTTAACTTCAGGTCTATGTTTACCTTTGTGAATTGGTCCCTTAGACTTCAGGTCTAAACTTAGACTTCAGGTCTAAACCTTATACTTCAGGGCTAAGTTTATCTTTTTGAACTCTGCCATCAATACCATTGTTAGGATGTGTTAACGAGAATACTACAACCTGTATTTAAAAACCCAAATGCCACTGAAAAGATTTCATTTATCCCTCAAAAACCAGGGGAGCATAGAGGGTTGCCATATAAGTTAAATGTACCTACCGTCCTATAAGAGGATGAGACAGGAAATGTGAGACTCATTAATGTAGTTGTTCTGGAGAAACAGATAAGTAACCAAGAATATATGCGAAATGGGAAAATAATTCAACTGGAAAAAAGTTATCCACCACTAATAATTGTCTCAAGTACACATGGACTCTATTATAGCAGCAGAAATTGATAATCTGCAGCTAGGGCCCAAATGGAGGGATCAAATGTAATAGGATCACCCTGGGCTTCAAAATTGCAAAAGGGGCTATAATAAAGACTGGCCAAGTGCCGCAAATCACCCAATATTATTTATTCAAATTCAGAAAAAAGCTTGTTACCGTACAATCTCACAATACCTGCAATCAAAAATCATGGGGGTGACATAGCACGTACATTAACCATCTGAATGACAGCAGAAAACATGACATCACATGACCTTTGTACCAGATGATGGACCATAATTTGTCTGTTTAACAATCTTAATTGAAATCTGAAGGATTAAGAATGGTAAACAGCAGTGAATGATAAAAATTCTAACAATTCAGGTACTTAAACTAGCAAAAGTTTAAGTCATACTTTTAAAATGTCAGTCTTTAGACTGGCTGAATTAATTAGGCTGAAGAGCAGATCACCCGAGCTACAAGAGCATCAGAGAGATACAAGGGGCTACTTCTGCCCCTACCTCCAAACTCAGCGTTGCTGAGGTTAGCAATCCCCAGCATCTCCTTCAGCTAATTTTGTGGGTAATTTCACGAAAGTTGTCTTTTGCGTCTACATCCAGAACATTCATCATAACCGATTTTTTATTCGAAGACATTTATTCATCACTGAGACCTGACTACTAAAGCCCTCATTACAAGCTTCCTGGAATTTAGTGTTGGAATACCAGGTAAACAGAAGATCAGAATTTAGTTAATTTTAGTAACTGGAATGGGGATTGCTTAGCCAGACGTGGGAACACCCTTCATTGTTTCACTGGTTTCACCCCAGTTTCGAGGCTAAATCCACTGAAATTCCACATTGACTCAGAACAGGTGGACAGCGTCAGCCAAAAGGTCGGTTGGGACATGAAAGTTGTGGTGGGAGGGATGGGTGTCGGAGCAGAGACGGAATATGGTAGAGGAGCATTTATTGCACTCACCAGCATGTATTCTGTTCAGAGGAAAGGGGTAAACGTTGCATATAGCCCAAGCACTGATCTCGGCCTTAGGCTGTATTTAATCCGTATACGAAAAGAGAAAGGAGGCAGGGGGTCAGGGCAGGTGTGAGGTACCATAGTCTCTCCACCTTGATATTATTTGGGTGGGGTGAGGGATGGATGGGGTGTTGTCTACAGTTCTACAGTTCTGGACTATGCTGGTTTCTGGAGATGCCCTGCTTTTGCTCAGGTGAGGGTAGGAGGAGGTCTTGGGCCTTACATGGATAATGTATGCTCTGCCCATGGTGCTGCCAGGGCCAAGCAAGGGGCAGGCTCTTCCTGTTGGCAGTTCCTGCCACTCTCCCTCCACCAATTTCACTAGATGCACATCAGCATCCAGTGAAACCAGTCCCGGCATCTTTGGTCCTGGAATTATCAGGTCTGAAGTTTGCAGACTCAAAATAACCGAGTCTGATATTTGCAGACCTGGTAATTCTGGACTCGTAGACACTTCACCACTTAGAATGGTGAGTTTTGGAATTCCACCCAAAGTTACTGCTCTGGGTGGAATACCGTCACTCATAATAAGAGCCGGCGCCCTCAGCTCACTTATAGACAAAGCCCCAAACAATTGCATGCTCACTCATAAGAACAGGGGTGGAGGCTTAGTCATAATTCACATAAGTCAAATCAACATCGTTCACATCCTTCTCCACCAGTGAAGTAACTCTGGCCATAACACTCTCCAAAAAACTTTCACAAAACAAATGCCAAAATCCCCTATCGACCATGAGGTACAGTTGAGAAGTTCATGTAATTTTTTTTATCCCTACTATAACAACTCTTCCTAACATGCAGCCATATTCACAATGCTAATGGTTTACATTTCTGGCTAGATGACAAATCTATCCATCTTTAAAACAAGTATTTGAGCTCTTAGACCTGAAAGTCATATCCAGCACTGGGGAATGATGGCAGACTTTCCTGATAGGCATACTGCCTGAACCATTCATGGCGGCCCAGCACTTGGAGCACTGACGACCCGCTGTTTTGTTGAGTACCTAATTGAGTGAGGCTAGCACAGTGTGTGCAGGGCACAGATCCAGGGTTTAACTGCTTTGTCACCGCCACACTGGGGCCAAACACTAAGTGGCTGAGTCATGCAAGCATGGTCATGGAAATCTCAGTTAGATTTTAAGAGTCTGCAATTACTGCCTCCTTCTAACTCTATGTGGGATGTGTGGATGAGGCTGCATCTAGTGCCCTCAGGAAGAAACAGTTAGATAGCATAAAAAGGAGAAGATATTTTAAGAGAGCGCAATACTTAAGATCTCTTCTTAAACTGCAAAACTACAGAGCTTAGCTCTTCTCTCCGTTCCTTAATGGTTAAATTTGATTCAGAATACAATGCAACCAACGTCACGTGCTGGAGGTGAGATCATATTTCCTACTGAGGCACAAAGCAAGACATCAAACTCAGTTAAAGCTGAATATTTCAGTGTAGCAGCTAGATTGCAAACAGTGGCCGAATAAAAGATGGAAGGAAGCAAGAGTAATTATATAGTCACGTTACTGCAACAATTGGAGTAGTTGGCACCTTAAAAGTAAACAATATAATATCCCTTTCAATTGACAGCAATGGAGCCGCCATACATGCTTGTGTGCCACAATACCCACATTTTCAATAAGGAGGGGCCATTTGGGTCACAGACCCTCATGGAGCACAAGAGATACGAGGAAAGTGTGAAGGCCAAATCCGCCACGAGAAGCTGAATTACCCTGCTCATGCAAATCATCCGAATCAAGCAGACCACAGTCCAAGATAGTATGTAAAGTGATGCTTGCTGACAGGGACAGTAAGACCAGCGGTCTTATTGCCAAACCCATTTCACTAGTAACCAAGCATACTAATATGAAAAGTACGGATACCGATCCAGGTGCCAGTCTAAATCTAAATTCTCAATCCAGTATTTTTAAAGCGCAAACTACTCACCCCTAAGGGTCTCAAGGCACTGGGGGCCATCAGGGAGATTAAGTGAGCTATTGGCCAGAGTTACATGGTGTTGTTGAGCTGTGCTACCGCCAGCGCCTGAACCGTGAGTCCTACGGTCCAGAGTCAGCCGCCCAGGTCGCTGCGCCACACCTCTCCCAGTCGAGCTCAAGAAATTGTGGATAAACAGCAGGAATGAAGTGAGCAGACAGAGTGACCAAACATGTCAAATACAATGTGGTTTTCTCTACTCAGGCAACTCCTAGCTGAAGTACAGGAAGTAAAGGCTGTGCAGATAGAGATGGCCAGTAAAACTTAGCAGAGCAGAATTTGGATCTTTCAATAGCTGGAGCCAGTGCTTTCAATGGGCCAGTACTGTCCAGTACTCAGTACCAGCACTTCTTTGATTTGAGAGGGAGAGTACTGGCACTTCTCAGCACTGCAGCTATGCATTTAATAGTGAAGTATCGGCACTTCTTAGGAGCAAAGAGGTACTCTAAGTAGTAAGTACCTGCACTTCTAGATTCCCATTCAAACCACTGGCTGCACACCTAAAGAGGGATCAAAACCGTGGACAATGCTGGTCTCTTTTCAAGACTTCAGAATGTGGGAAAGAGTCCTCGGGAAGGCAATTCTGTGAGGAACCATCAAAGTGGAATTGGATTTTTTTTTGGGAATCATTGTCGATCTTTCATATAAAACTTTGCGATGGTGCTGGGAGATTAAACAATTGATTGAAACTTTGAGGATAAAAGTTCAATTAGTTAAATCTGCCAAGCTTAATGTTCTCTGGGCAGGCTGGTTCCATATTTTATCAGTTATCAGAAAGACTTCTTATTCAGAGACAAAGCTCAAAGAATTAGAGTTGATTCCTGGGCCACCATAGGTGCAGAATGACCGTACCAACCTAAAGGAAGCAATGGATGGATTTAGCTTTCGTGTGGGTGGGAGGGCTAGGTGCATCATTGGGTCACACAAGGTATTAGGGGGTAGTAGGGTGAGGGAGGGTTGGGTCACCAAAATGGGAGAAGGCAAGCTCTGCAAGGGAAAGTAAAAGTTCAAGATCAGCCTCGTACATAAAAAAGGACAATTCACAGGGCGAATGGGATATTGTTATTTTTATGAAAAACACAGTGCAAAAGGGTATGAGGCAAATTTGACTTCACTTATCGCTATATTAGGTCAAATGTAGTTAAAGCTTCTATGGTGCAAAGGAAATGAGGCTCAATGCCCTTAAACCTCCTAGGATACCATATCCCACTAATAGCACAATAACAAGATGATCCAGCACTCCAAATTCTTAATTCAAAAATTCTTCTGCATAATAAAAAACGATTGTAGTGGGATATTGTGTTTTTATCAAAGATAAAAGTGATGGAGCAGGTAAAGCAAACTTTTGTATACCTTCTTTATTTTGCATGAAAATACTAATGACGTAATCAATTTATATATTAATTCAAATTAATTGTGTGCTGTGAAATATTAACCAACAACGCGCATTTTTGGTAAACACAAATTACACGCGGGACTCATTGCTATTTGCATGGCAGAATAATTCTAATAACTACTTGCGGTACGCTTATTAACAATAGAAGGTGTTGTGATAGAAAAGTGCATGATTTATGTTGCTTTGGTGACGTTTGCGTTCCTGCTAGGGCCGAATGGTGAGTATTATTGCTTTAAATGTCGCTATAAGCTAGGAAAATACAAATATATAAAGGGATTAGTGTGGGTTTAAGATTAGAATCTTCATTTCAGTATATTAATTATTTGTTTGTGTTTGTTTTGCTTAAGTTGGCATTTGGACCTACCAAGCCATGACATTCAAAATGAAGTTCGGAAGTGGCCACCGTCTTGTGAGCGCGATGTCTTCTGCGCAGACTCGGATGGCTCCAAAGATCTCCAGGCATCCTCAATTCAGAGCACAGTGTTCCTGATCAAGGATAGGAACATGGAGGACTGCCAGATTTCAGTCAGTAAAAATTACACGGAGAAAACAATAGTCACCTATGATCAAGAATCAACATTGTTGCATGAGTATGACATAAACTAAGGACGTGACCAGACAAATTCTCTGAGAACCCAAGACAGTGTGAAAACTTGACCATATATAAATTTTCGCAAGATGGACCAATCATATTTCTTTTCAATTCAATAAATGTTTCATGTTACCCAGAATTTATTATAAAAAGGGTAGTAGAATAGGGAGGAGTCACAGTGTGTGTCCCGAGGAGAGTGCGTTCCAGAGCGGTGTCCCGAATTTGCGTGATCGACTTGCTTGCACGATTTCTTGGTCCTTTGGATATCTTTGGGACTGTACAGTGTTGAGCAAAGGAACATTTCGGACTGATCGAGTCTTGGCCTGCTTTCGATTGGGACAATTAAACAGAAGGATTTGGGTTATGCAGAGCCAATTGATTTAGAAAGACCCCGATAGCAAGAATAGGTAAATATAAAATGTCATGCAATTTGTGTTGATTGATTAAAATTCAATTTGATTGACCGAAAATGTTAATTGTATAATTGCCAGCAAGAAATTAGATGAACTAAATTTTGATTAACAGAAAAAAATGAGTTTGTGGTTCTTCAAATAGGTTACGAAAAGGATTCCAAAGCTTTAATGTGTTTTAGCTGGTTCTAAATCACCATCAACCAGTCCAACTAATTGGTCCATCGACCAAGTGGTGGAGTGCCTTGATGTTAAGGTTAGGAGCCTGTATGTATATTCTGTAACTAATTTTCCTCCCTATAGGTAATAAGGTACCCCAAACATGTCCAGCGGATACACCGTCCTCCTGCGTGCGGATTCAGTGAGAATGTGTGAGTGTTGGTGTTATGGGCACCACCAATGAATGCGTGCGTGAATGAACTTGTGGGTGGTGACGGATCTGTTGACGCAGGGAGGATATGTAAATTTGCCCCTTTTTTGCTGGATCAAAAGAACAACAGTCCCAATGCTCATATTACTTTGCAGTCACAAGTTCATTAACAATTTTAAATTAAGCATTTGGGTTTCCCTTTTCTCTTTTTAAATCTGCACAAAGTCATCCTTAGAACTACATGTGTAGTCAGTTATAATGCTAAGAGATTCAACAATAAATGAAAGAGGGATGCAATTTTTATTGGGCTACTACAATTCAATCCAGCAATTATTCTCTTGCAGGACACACATTTTATCAGAGGAAAGGAAGGAGATAAAGTGAAATGCATTTAGTTTAAAAACTCCATAATTTATTATTTATTGTTTCAGCTGTCAGTCTTACAATAGTTAAAACTGTAATTAAAAACGACTAAGAAGTACAAGGGCTTCCTTCTTAAAAACATGTGCAATACAATCGAGTGGAGGACATAGTGATATTTAAGCACTGTATTCCATTCCAATTTAAACAATCAACTAATTCGTCAGTACATGAAAAAATGTTAAAGTGCATGTGCAGAGGAACATTGGGAATGCATACAATTCGGACAACAATTTTTAGCTCAGTGCATAAAATGGTGTGCATAAAATCACATAAAAAGGAAAAAAAGAGTTCTGCATGGGTTATCTGGTTGGATGGTGTGCAACCCTCTCTGGCGAGGCCACACAGACCATAAAATGACGCCATGGAGTTAAAGACATACATATCATCTGGCCTAGTTCAAAGCGCCAGTGCTGATTTAACAAAGTTAACCTCATAGAATTTAAAAATGGGAAGGAGCCACCACCGCTGTGTGGAGTCTCATTTTTTGCAAAACAGAACAAAATGAGTTAGGTTGACTGTCCCTCCAAAGCTACAGTCACAGATCCAACAGCAAGCCTGTGGAAACAAATTAGATAATCCCTGGTCAGCAGAATACTCGGCCTGTATTTTACATACAGCGTATGTTTAAGTTCAGGGTATATCGAGTCCAGATGACCAGCACAGAGAGGACCATAAGCGTTGTTGAAGTAATGACATTAGATAGATCCTGGCCTGAATGCAAGACACTTCCTTGTCTGCATGCATTCGTGGTACTGGTCTTTGATCAGGTCTGCAGTATCGTGCCTTACTCAACCGGTATCCGCCCACAAGGACTTCATCTGCAGGTCATTTAGGACATTCTGTACAAGGGGTGATCATGTGCACCCCCTGCTGGTGATAGCTTTTTTTACAGTTCTCAAGTATATTTCTGCCTGTGGGTTTCTTACCAGCCTGACCTAATAGAGTACAGGCCCAAGGGCCATTTTTTTCGATATTGGAGTAAAACTAAGTTCTGCCTAATGTGCCAATAAGAGAGTGCCTGGACCCAAAATCAGTAAGGCTCTTAAGAAGAAATTATCGGCCAGTTACAGTGGATGTACATTTGCATACCCACAGAACTCCACCACGTAAAGCGCTGCTGCCATTGCTCTTTGTTGATATATTTGCAGGAGAGCACTAATACTTCTGGCACTTGCCTTATCCCTAAACTTTAGAACCGCCCCAGGTCTCAGGACTGTAGTTACCTTCTGTATGTGGCTACCCCAGTGCAGGTTCTCTGCAAAACTGATCCCCAGATAATCAAACTGCTTAACAGTTTCTAAGGGCACACCATCATTCATAGGCTTCCGCTTAAAGCTGGAGGATGGCCTCAATACCATACTTTTTGTTTTACTACCATTAATGGTCAGTGATTTCTTGTCCCAGTAATCCCCAAAGCACCTTAATAGCCTATGGGTGGCATTTTCGGTTTGCGCCATCAAAACTGTATCATCCACATATGTAATATCAGAACTCTCGTTCTGACTATAGTGGGAACATCTAGGGGTTCTTCCACCAAGTAGTCTACTACACTGTTTAGACAACCCTGCCGGGCCCCCTTTTCTAAAGGGAAAGGTTTAGTACACTCGACACCCAGGCCATACCAAACTCCAGCCGTTTTTCTAGAGTAAAGAGCCTTTATAGCCATTAACAGAGTAATGTTGACTTCTAGATCTACCAGAGATCTCCACAGCTTCTCCCGGTCAACTAAATCGAAGGCTGCTTTCAGGTCTACAGATATTAGGTACAGTGAAGATTTTCTAATGGCTGTAAATTTATGTGAAATCATATATAGTCGAAGAGACTGATCGATGGGCCCTATGTGCAATCAAAAGCCAGCTTGCACTTCGGTCATGATATTATGAACATCAACCTGGCTGTGGAGGTGGTTGAGCAGGAATTTCCTAAGAACTTTGACTGCCCCATCCAGAAGGGAGATTGGGCGATAGTTGGGGGGGACTGCCACGATTACCCCTCTTGTGGATCAGTACAATGATAGCTGAGCACCAGCAGGATGGTAAGGCATTGCCAGCAAGTGCTGAGTTGAACACTTTAGTAAGAACACTGGTCCACAAATGGGGTTCCTGGTGTCTTGGGCTTCTTCATAGTGCTCAATGCTGTTTCCACCTCTGGTATTAGGATGTCAATTGCACAAGCACCCTTACAGAGATCCTCATGCACCAACGGTAAGCTAGGTGGGTCTGTGGGGTTGGCGCTGTATAAGGCACTGGAATGATGAACCCACGTGGATGGGACAAAATAATTTACTGCCCCTTCTTCACCAATGTTACAAGTTCTCAGAATCTTCTGGTATTATTGTCATATGTCCCCCCCTCAGTTCTACCCATAATGCCTTTTGATACTGCGATTTTCTTAGCTTTTAGAAGGCGTTTGTACATGCCCCTACATTTTCGCAATATTGCTTCACTCTGGGGGCTGTATTGTCACCGCATTAGGGCATACGTAACAACTCTCTTCATTCTAAAACATTCATCATCATTATCCGTCTCTCTCCGGTAGGACCAACGGTTTCGGACAGACTCAATAAGCTTGGACCACAAAGCCTTAAAAAATAATTGTTGTCATCAGCAACTGCTTCGCATAGAGACACTGCTATTATAATTCATAGAAGGTTGCATATTAGTTGCCTTTCTTCCATCACAGATTAAGATAATTTTCGTTTATTCTACTGGACTTGATTCAACAAGCTAGATATAACAATGTTTCATGTTACGGGCCAATACATGATGATACTCAACCTTTACTGTCTTTCAAATCGGAGCTTTGTATTTTATCTGGAATACCTATAGTGGGCGGCGATTTCAATTATCTGCCCTTCCAAGTATGGTTTCTTGTAATTCCAACTGCATTTAATAGAAGAAACAAACAGAAAACAATTTAATGATTTTTGCGCTCAGTTGGGAATGCAATATGTTTGGAGGAAGTTAAAGCTGGCTGTGAGAATATACTCTTGCGTTTTGAAACATTTGGATCCGCCTCCTGAATACTTTTTTTTAATCCTCTCTGACTCTTTCCAAAATGTAATTGCAATAAAATGTTGGTGCCTTCTCAGATCATTACATAGTTATGTTAATTTTTGCAGTCAATTGTCCTAATGTAGTAACAAGGTGAGTTATGGATAAAATCGTGTTGACTTCAGATGCGAATATTCAGACATTAAAAACTGAGGTTGAATATTATTTCTTGCAAAATGTGAATAAAGAGGTGTGGTTTGGGAGGCTTTGAAAGCCACAATTAGGGGCATACTGATCTTCCTGTCAGTTAATAGGAAGAGACAAGAGAAGGAGGAGCATTATAACATACAATTGGCAGTGGATAAATCATATGAAAAAGTTTTAAGGGAAAAATTGGAACAAGCATAGCAATTTTGGTGGGTGAAAAAGAAAACTTTCAAATAATTTCTTTTGGAGAAAGACATTCTCAACAACTGCACATTCCTTTCTCAGGTCTCTGAAGAAGATGAGAGGATATGATGCTCTTTAGATTACCATCTAAGGAACAGCAAAATCTGCATGTGGCAACCTGACTAAGAAACTCAAATACAGACAGTCTGACAAGGGAGTTTATGGAGATTAGGAATATTTTTGTAGATTACTAACCTATACTACTGCATGAGAAGAAGAATGCATTGAAGATTCTCTAGTGGTAGAACAATTCCTGTTAGAAGCTCAACTGTCTAGGGTATATTTAGAAGCTGCAAAAGCCTCGGTTGATCCTATATCCGAAGGTGAGATGATTGAATTAATAAAATTACTTTGGTTTAAGGACTGTTTTGGTGCCGAATTTGATAAAACGATGGTTATCTTATTAATAAATGTTTTGATTAATCTGTTCAATTAAATTTTGCAAGGCGGAATAAATCCTTCTTCTTTTAAAAAGTGAATATGAATTAACTTTAAGAAAGGGGGAAACCAGAAACAGGATCTTTTTCATACCAGCCAATAAATGACACTGCTCAACACCGTTTATATATTTTTCACTCAAATATTGGCTAACCACAGTAACACTATAAGCCACGATATTATTCATCAAGATCAAAGTGTAAGTGCACGAGGTTTGTGCACTAATATAAATGTTGTATCTCAGTTTATAGACTTGGTTTCCGCTGATAGCATTCCTGCTGCCATCATTTTGCTTGATGCTGAAAGAGCCTTCGATTCTTCAGAAATGTAAGCTTCCAACACAACTCACGAGGACTATTGCTCTGATTGATGCAGGCCCATCAGCTCAAGTGATGATCAATTACCAGTGCTCCAGTACCGTGTTCCCCAGCAGAGGTACTCCTCAAGGCTTTCGCTTATCTCCTATTCCTTTTGCTCTTTTATCGAGTCTTTGGCTCAATGTATTTGTGCCCATAATGAGACTCTTCCATCTTTTTTGGGTTAGCCAAGATAAAGATGTACACGGACGATGTTGCCCTTTTTTGCTGCCAGATAGTTGGGATATTGAAAGGGCTCTACAAGCTATAAAAAGGTAAACTGTGCTGAGAGGATACAGAATTAATAATTCCAAAACAGAGTCCCTCATAGTTAACACTACCCCAGACATTCCTCCTAAAATATTGAGGGCAAATTATAATCATAACATCAAAAGGTCTCTAGAGGTCTATTATTTGGTCAGTTAGTGTATCTATACATTTTAAATTTCACTCCTTTTATGCTCAAAATGTGCTCACTTTTTTCTATTTAGGAAACACTTTTCTGGTTATTGGTAGACTCTCACTTATTAGAACGTCAGTACTTTCTATACTGTTATTTTATTTTTCGAATATTTCTTGTAAGCTGGAATTGAGCTTTCTTTCCTAAATTAGAAAGGGTTCCACATGTTTTCATATGGAAACATAAGATGCCACGTGTTAATATAAAATGTCTTCAAATGCCAAACTCAGAAGGCGCCATTTGGCTACCCAATTTTAATATGTATTATATGGCTTCTTATGCACCGTAGATACAATGGTTTTTGATGCACTTTCAAAATAAGATGTTTCTTTAAACATTTGTATGCTAAAAAAGTATGGGATAAGCAGTTTTTCAGCTGTATGAAAGAACCAAAGGTGACCAAAAAGGGCTAGTAAGACCTTGCAGCTTTTGCGGGCCAAAAGGCGAAACTGTTTTTTGTGTGCAAAAATGGACCCTTCAATAGGGTAAACATTATGAATGTAACATTAGCTGCTTCAAAAATGCGCTCAACTCTCAAAACTGAACATATATAAAAAGAATAATTTGACTAGTGATCAAGCCTTAAACTTTCCTTCACAACAGAGTGGCCGATTCCGATCTGGGTCGGAAGGGCACCGAACGCGATCCGGGCGGAAAAACTACGAGCCGTACGCATGTTTTCGGCCCGACTCGTACAGCTGTACGAGCGAGCCAGTACGATGCGAGCTACATGAAATTCACTGACCGAGTAATTTCCGGGTTAAAACCGCTCCATACGTCTCGGTCGTAAGCTAACCGTGGCGTGCAATGGATGCGATTCACGACCGTGCCAGTACGATGCAAGCGTCGGACAGCCTGTGCGAGCCGCAGTGTCCGACTCGCAAAAGCTCCTGGAGTCGGACTTCGGGGGTCTGCGTCAGACCCCCCGACACCTGCAGCCGTACGACTCGCACACAGGGGGAGACCCAAGGGTCTCCCCTACACAGGCATGTACGGCGCGGATGGCACCGACGCGTACCCACTGTAGGGGGCGCACTTGTTCGAGACGTACCCATTCAGTCAATGGGAGCACATGTACGCGTCGTACAACTGGCTCCCATTGACTTCTATGGGAGTCCGACCAAACCGAGTCCGACAGCATACGTGCGCATCGTACTCGCTCGGTCGGACTGTAGGGGTCCGGCTCGGTCGGAAAACACTCCGGATCCAACTCGGTCGGAGTGCTTTCTGACCTGGATCAGAATCGGCCCCTTAATTTAAATCGTTACACAGAATACCATAAAGCTATATAGCCATCCACACAGCCCAAAAGACTCAGGGCATATTTACAAGGCGCTTGTGCCGCCAGCAGCATCATCTTTTTTGACTCAGCAGCAGTGCAATCAGTGCTCCATGCTGCTCGATATTTACAAACTGACACATTGTGCCCAATGTGACTGTTTGTAGAAGCCTACATCACATTATAACTTCACCAGGTATCATATAAGCAGGGTAGGCGTTCCCAAGTTAAAAGTCACATAGAACTGAAACAGATAAATTTACAACGTTTCACTGCATCACTCTACGGCTTGACTGCATCAAAATCCCTACACCTTCTCAAACTAGGCATAAGGATTGATGCAGGGCTTTTAACATAGGATTCACCTCTCTGTGTTCTGACTCATAGCTGGAGCTGCGCCAGTCTTACGACCAATCCAGCTATGTGTCACTTTAGCGCCAATAGATGCGTCATCATTTCTGATGGATCTATGAATTTGTGCGCCATCGAGCACTGTATTGTAAACACAGCGCATCTATGGCATCGTTAGAGCATTTGGGGCAGGAGCAAGAAATCTGATGCAATGATCCTGATGCATCAGTTCTTGTAAATATGCCCATCAATTTCACTGCTTTTGACACATGTTGCCAACTTACCCAGGGACCTCTTTAGGATAGTACTTAGCTTAATCTCTCTTTAATGCACCTCTATAGCTATACCTTACAACCATGTCCAGTGTAACAAACTTGGATCCTTTTTCATTGGTAAAATGCAGACCGTTTTATCTGACATAACCTGCTCAGACACTGCTGCCACTCCATCCCTCATGTCAGCAGCAGAACAATTGCTTTACAACCCCACCAGCTGACCCCTCATAGAATGTGACTATATTGAAAACCGCGCAAAACCAAAGGGGATGATGGACGGAGTGTTGAACATTGCAAGCACTCACCCCAGTCAACTGATCTGGGTTTAAATCATCCTCATTCTTTAGCTCACTCCGCCACCCCAGTTCAGACATGGCCATATGCAAATCAGTCTGACCCTGTGCCTCATGGGAACAGTCCAGCCCGAACTGCCAAGCCATGTCTTCCCTGGACCGGAAACAAGCATCCTGGGACTGGTTTCTGGCTAATCAGCCATTATCAGCCAGGCTAGCTTGAATCCAGTGGCAAAGTGAGCATGGGACCCATGTCTGGGCATAAATTATTTTGTCCCATGTCTGGGCATACCCTGCCAAATTAGGGCGAACAAAGCAAAACCAAAGGGGATGATGGACACCCTCAGACGGAGCATGGTCTCTGGTCAGCCATGACCACCTGCTGACACTTTGTGGACACCCAACAGGCAGGTCCACAGTGTCTAGTGTTTCACTTGCCGACCTTGATCCTAGGAACCTAGGTCCCAATCCTGGCTCTGTCACTTGACCACAAATTGTTTGATTCTGGGTATATAATTTAATGTTGCGGTAACTAAAATATTAAACATGTATAAAATATAATTCAATCTTAAATATGAGAAATCGAAATGGAAAAACCGCTGATTGATGTACAGCGCTTTATTGCTATCCAGATAGATTAGCTGCATTCAAATACCAATACAGACGGACAGATTTCTGAACAAAACATGGGACCAACACACCCTTCTCACAGTCTAAAATGATATCCTAGGAATAGGAGACCACAATGCTCTGAGCATGCTTATCCTCCTTGACTTATCAGCTGCATTCAGCACTGTAAACCAAAATAATCCCGCATGCATTAGTGGCACTGCCAAATGATTCACTTCCTTCCTGTTCAACTGCAGTTAAAAGTAAGACTGGGAAACTTCACCTCCACAATCTACCCACTCAATGGAAAGGTTCTACGGGACTCCCCTGTCAGACCCCAGACAACACTGACTGCAATAACTTTTATGATAACTCAGATGACACTTGCCCCAGCAAAAAAGAGAACAGGACTAGAGAAAGAAGAAGTAAAACACCCAAGCTCTGGTACAGCTAAGAAGATTTCATGAGTGGAGGCAAAATCTACGAGATAAATGTGATGCATGTAATAAATAAGTATACCAGTAAAGAACATAAATCAAATATATGCTTAAATACCACCCATTGGGCAAATGAACAATGTGACCTTTTGTGTGGATCAGTAAAAACAAAGGGGGCAGTAAACATTCTGGATACAATTAGAGTAAATCACAAGAGATGCGTAGTTCGAAGCTGAATGCCGTTATAAGGCAAGAAAAGGCCTTGAAAGACACCAGTCTCGAGGTAAGGGATGGAGACAGCTGGGTGTAAACCGCATGAAGTGGGGCAAAAGTCTACCATGTTGACAGACAAAGAGTGCACTTACATGGCCCACTTTCTGTTGCTACTGCTGCTGCTAATAGGGAAGTGAACAGCAAGCAGCCATATTTTATGAGTCAATAGACACACTTGCCCTGGAGGTGGATGGGTGCTGTTGCAATTGAGTTCTGCCCATTCAGTACAACTGGATTTTTTCCTTTTTGGATCACCCAGTTTTGGACTTTTTGCTGTGGGTGATTATCACTACATGTGGGACCCCTCGATCCTCGCCAAGGACCCGGTAGGCCCGCACAGTGACTCCCTGCTGCTCGGCTCCAGGATTGGACCGGCCTTCCTCGGACGTCGAGTTTCCCCCGAGGTCCCTGATGATGGATCTGTCTGCCTCGTGGTCGGTGCCAGGAGCGGATCCTCCGGTGCCCGAACTTTCGTTGAAAGAGCAGCACGGTTCCTCTCTGGCTGTACTGACTGCCTTCCCCAACCTCCGATCAATGCTGGAATACCCTGGGCCTTCTTCCGACAAGGCCCATCCATTTCGCCAAAGGATCTCGACAGATGCCGTTGTCTGGAGCCGCATTCGAAGGTCCAACGCTGCACTTGCTTCGGGCCGATCTGGACGACGTGGAGTTTCAGTGGGCCTTCGCCACCGAGGCCTCATGGCTTGACTCCCGAATAGCTGACATCCACCGATGTTTTGGAGTCGACGATTTGATCCCGCTCTTGCCTCCTGCCCCCCAACACACGAAGGTGAAAGGTACCGCTTGGTTCCGGCCCGGGTGGGCTCTCCGGCCTGCTGACAACTCGCTCCCATCCCCCTTCTGGGCCTTCACTGGGCCTTTATCCCGCCGAGGCCTCACAGCTTGACTCCTGGATTATGGCATCCGCCGATGCTTTGGAGTCGCGATCAAAGGTCTGAGCCCGCTCCTGCTTCCTGGTGCTTAAAGGGCCCCTCCTATGCCCCAACACACGAGAATCGGAGGTAGCGTTTTCGATAGGCTACACTGTGTTCAGTATTAGAGATTGTAATTTACTGTTGCTGACTATTATAGTAGCCATATGATTCACAGACTGACCACTGCCTGACCGTAAAATGGTGACGGTCTGAAGACATTGTGATTGCATTGCATTGCCTGACCTCAAAATGGCGGAGCTTCTAAGACATCCTGATTATCCTCATCCTCACTAGCTAATTCTTGAGAACTGCTAACCAAGCTCCTAATCAAAGGCTGCCGTCTCCTGTGTATTGCCACATTACAATTCTGTTTCTACACTACAGTTAATATGGCACTTTAAAGTTTAGTGTATTTACTACATATAATTGTTTGATAACTACCACCCTGCCTTATGCTTGATCCTGGACTGTGCCTCGGCATTTCTTCTTCGGCCTGAGCCCTGATTGTATCTCGGCATTTATACCGTTCAACCATGCGCCCACCTTACCTCACCCGGAACTCGAATCTTGCGCGCTACGGACCCAACTCCTGGTCCATTAACTACCCAGACAAAATGACCAGTAATGCAAAAAAGAACTTCAAGCATAGTACTCTAAAACAACACCCGGAAACACTCATTGTAAATAACTACCACACAGCGACCAACGGCAACACGAAAACTAACCTCATTTTCTACACAAATCGCCCGGCTAAATGGAAAACCACCTTCTCTCTTCACCTTCAAGTCGCCAAGTCAGTAATCATTCCCTATGGTGAAAAAATCTCCACTACCATCTCCCCGACCTTCAAAGGGGAGCTCACCATCTCCATCTACACAACTGGAACCATTCTCATTCAGGCCACCGACCCGCACCTCACCACTTTTGACTGCCCCTTCCCCACACTTCTTTCCTCATTAACTCAACTGAGCCGTCAAACCATATCTCCCCAACCCACCATCACCCTTACTAATAACGTGGAACGGACCCAAATTCCCTGCCCTGAAGAACCTCTCTTCAACTCATGGACATCCACCATCACTCACTATAATCACACTACCCCTATCATTACTCTCCACCGCCAAACACCCACAACTACTACATCTACTGAGCACACCAGGAACAACAATCTCACAATTAACAAACACCACAAGACCGATCTAGATCCTGACAGCTCAGAATCTAACCTCTGCCCTCCCGTGACCGAAATCCCCACAGGCACTCTCCGCTCGACCCCTGATAATCTGAACTCTCCCTCACAAACTACCTCTTCCTCCAACACAGACCTTTTTCCCCCGACCCTTACTTCCCCCAAATCCAACGTCATCTCCAATTCAGTGGTCACTCTCCCCCCTACTACCATTGCACACTCCCCTTCCGATGTCCCACATGCACAGACACAACCGGCCTCCACCGATTACCTCACTGACAACCCCAGTGACATCCCCATGGCCAACGTCGTCACCAATCCTATAAACTCGTTCCCCCCTATTATCACTACACGCTCCCCCTCTGCCGTCGCACACCCTCATACACAACCTGCCTCCACCGCTAATCTTATTGACATTCCCCGGAACTCTGACTTCCTACCTAGAATTTCTCTCCCTCCTCACTTGGACAGTAGACCCTCTACTCCTCCTTTGAACTCCTTGAATAGAAGTATTACTAATCCGGCTCCCCGCGTCCAACCTCTCCCCTCTTCTAACCCCACTGAGTCCGTCCAATCCGCGACCCCTGTCCACTCACCCTCCAAAGACCTAAGTCATTCTCGGCCCTTGCCTAAAACCTTAAACTTTTTTAGCTCAATAGCACAGCAACTGAACAGAATGGAGCTGAAAATTAACTCCCTTGCTGCTGATTTCTTATACTTACAACAAGATCTTCTCAACAGGACCAAGCCGCCGTGCTCCCTCTCCCTGGGTAGATTCCCTCCCACCCCACTCAATACCGCTCCCCTGGCCCCTCAGTGCACCCCTCGTCCCTCCAGTCTGTCAGCGAGTCAGGCACTT
The DNA here is from genome assembly GCF_964204655.1 of Triturus cristatus. Taxonomy (NCBI): domain Eukaryota; kingdom Metazoa; phylum Chordata; class Amphibia; order Caudata; family Salamandridae; genus Triturus; species Triturus cristatus. The sequence goes on along the minus strand of NC_140588.1, from coordinate 404,507,986 downwards.
CGACCCAACTGGGATCGCCAACCCTTTTCGATACCGAAACCTGTTGAGATCAACGACTCTCACCTCGCTTTGAGCCAGAAGTCACCCCCTTTCCCCATCCCTGTTATTATCGGCACTAACAGAATCCCTAAAAATGTCCCCTCGCCTAGACCTCCTGCTCAATTCTCCTCTATCCACCTTACTCCTCCCATCATCGAGGCTCCCCGTCCTCTCTTTTGCATGCTCCTCAACTGCAGATCAGCAGTAGAACACGCCACAGACATTGCTGAAGCTCTACTCGCTGAAGAAATTGACATAGCTTTCCTCACTGAATCCTGGCTCAATGTCCACTCCACCCCCATTCTTGACATTCTCACCCCCCCCAGGGTACACCATCATCAGACAAGACAGACCGATCAAAACGGGGGGAGGTCTAGCCATCATCCACAAGGTAGGAATACAGATTATCAAACTTAAACCTGCAGAATACCTATCATTTGAATACCTGGGTGTCGAACTCACTGCCAAGGGCACCTCACCCATCAAATTCCACACCATCTACCATCCTCTTGGAGAGCGTACCCTTTTCCCTGAAGAACTAACAGACCTAATTTCACGGTTCTCCTTGACTGACACTAAAGACGTGTTCCTGGGTGACCTCAATATCCACTGGAACGACCCAGAAGACTCCACTACCCAGAACCTATCCAACCTACTTGAAATATATAACCTGCAACAAACCAACTCAAATCAAAGGTGCAACACTGGATGCGATCATTACCAACAATGATCTGGTCTCTCTGAGAGCGATTTCTACCATTGACTGGTCCGACCACCACCTCATTCTGTTCAAGATTGATGCACTTGTCTTCCACCAACCTATTCGTGATGACAAACCTAAACACTGGACCAGAAATATCAAAGTAATCCCTTTATCCAAACTTGAATCCAGGATTCATGCCCATCTCCAACTCCAACCCTCATCATCGACAGCCGATGACCTCACTACACACTTTAACTCAAAAAGGAAAGAGGTCCTAGACCAATTAGCTCCTCTTAAACTCAAACAATTGAGGCAAACCAAATCTAAACCCTGGTTTAACGTGGATCTGAATGAGGAAAGGCGTCAACTCAGACAAACGGAAAGGTCCTGGAGACTAAACCCCTCGACCTTACACCTAGCGCAACTTAGATCAGCTCGGCAAGCATACAAAAAACACATTTTCAGTGAAAAGGCGTGCTTCTTCCGCAGCCAACTAGATCTGGCAAAAAACAGACCGAGAGAACTCTTCAACATTGTCAAAAGCCAAACTAACTGCACTCCCTCTCAAGAAATCAAAGCCACCAATGAGCGTTGTGAAGAAATTGCCACCTTCTTCACTAATAAAGTCTCGAAAATTGAACAATCCTTCAACCAAACCTCTAACCCTCCTTCCTCTTAACCTGCCCCACTCTAACCACCCCTGATCTTTCAGAAAGAGTTCTCACCAAGGACAATCAGGTCTGCCTCCAGCTAAAAAACAATGCGCACTGGTCCGACTTTGAGCTAATGTCAGAAAATGAGGTCTTCAGGAGAATTTCTAACCTAAAACCTTCCTCCCACACTATGGACCCCATCCCATCCACATTCATAAAAGAACTTAACCACACCATTTCCCCTTTCTGGACAAAAATCATCAACGCCTCTCTCACCTCAGGCTGTGTCCCAGACTCCCTTCAACTTGGACAAATCACACCCATTCTCAAAAAACCAGGGGTTGACCCTAATGCTCTCTACAACCTGAGACCTATCTCCAACCTCTCATTCCTTGCAAAAACATTGGAGAAATGTGTTCTCCACTAACTCAACAAACACATTGATGAGTTCAACCTCCTCAACACCTTTCAATCAGGATTCAGGAAAGGCTGCAGCACGGAAACAGCTATGCTCAACGTCTCTGACGATATTCACAAGGCTTTAGATGAAGGTGATGCCTGCCTACTCATCCTTATTGACCTATCTACGGCATTCGACACAGTAAATCATCCAGCGCTTCTACAGACCTTGGCGAAGCGCTCCGGCATCAATGGCACAGTACTAAAATGGTTCACCTCCTTCCTTCAACACCGCTCGCAACAAATTAAAATCAACTCCTGTCTCTCGAAGCCAAAAAAAGTCACACTTGGGGTCCCACAAGGTTCGATCCTCTCCCCGGCCCTCTTCAACCTTTTCATGGAGCCCCTCACAATCATCTTGAAAAAAGATGGAGTGAATTACCACCTTTACGCTGATGACACCCAAATCTATTTCAAAATCAAGTCCCCCAGCGACATCCAACACCTCAATGCCACTCTAACCGAGATCCAAACTTGGTTCAACGCTAACCACCTAAAGCTCAACCCAGTTAAAACAGAACTAATCCTATTCTCTCCAAAAAGCAACCTATCTGGTCGCCCTAAACTGCCCCATCGTCCTATCCGACTCAGTTAAGTCTCTAGGCATCACCCTTGACAAGAACTTATCTTTGGAGGCCCACATCAAAAACTCTGCAAAAAGTGCTCTTTTCTCTCTAAAACACCTCTAGAAATTGAAACCTTTTCTTCCCCATGATGACCTCAAGACAGTAGTCCAATCCCTAGTTCTCTCTAAAATCGACTACGGGAACGCCATCCTAACAGCGACTCTAAAAGCTCACTTAGCCCCTCTAAGGGTAGTGTTGAACATGGCCACTAGGCTCGTATCTGGAGTAAACAGATTTGATCACATCACTCCAGCTCTCAACTCCCTCAACTGGCTTCCCATGGAAGGGAGGTGTATTTACAAACTGGCCTGCATCACACACAAAACCATTCACTCTTCGTCCCCTAACTACCTGAACAACAAACTGGTAAGAGCAGGTCAATCCAGAACGCTGAGAAGCTCCAACTCACTCCTTCTTATTCCTCCGAAACTGAAAAAGAAAACCACACAAAACCGATCCTTCTCTGGCAACGCTCCCAGGTTGTGGAACGCTCTCCCTAGAGTCCTCAGATGCAACCCCTCCTTCTCCTGTTTCAAAAGGGACCTGAAAATCCATCTCCTTAACAAATACTTTCCTGACCAATGTCAACTAACCTAGACTTCAATTTCCGAGTTTACTCCTCTCTCTTGTCATTCAGGGATAGTTGGTGACCGGACTGTGTTAACCACCTTATCTTCCTTGCTGTATTTTATTTATCCCTGGTTTTTGCTTCCTTACTGCCTGCCTACTATGTAATACAATTTCCGTCTGTTTTCTCTTTACAGTATGTATGTAAAGCGCTCTGATACCCATGGGTCAAGCTAGCGCTATATAAAACTTTTAAAATAAAAAATAAATAAAAATGTGTCTTGCCACAACGATCACATGGCAAATGGACTGTGCATATTTACCACCAGTGTCCGCACAAGTTAGGTTACTGTTGTGCAAGCCTGGTAACTGCACACAGGTAGCCTGGTGCAGAGGCGACTCTGTAGGATTATATGTCAACCCTGGCAGGCCATATAATGTTAGTATACACTCCTAGAAAAGTCAGTGTGGGTTACTGTTTTGTCTGCAGTGACATTTTGTCATCCACATAGGGGGAAAACTGCCTTAATGTGCAGTTTCGGTTCGATTTGGCCGACAATGTCCAGTGACATTCCAAAATGGACTGAAATATGTGCACCAAGATCAAATCTGAAAGTTTTTTGTCACCCTGCAGTGGAATAACAGTAGCCCCCACAGCCCCTGTGGCCCGAGTGGGACCCCTCTGGCACTGTGCACAGGGTTCACTGACAGAATAGCGACCACAAAAATATAGATGTAAAAAATATCGAGGGAAAAATAGAGAATACAAAAACATCTACTCTCTATACTTAAAAAGGTAAGTACAAAAATATTGAAAAAAATATATAGTTTACAATAATATAGTTTCATTAAATAAAGATTTTAAAATATATGTAATTTAACATATTAATGTAAAAATAAAATAAATACTAACTTCAATTTATAAAAAAAATGTATATTTTAACAAATACAACAAATAAACTTCCTTTTAGAAATGTAAACACACACACATATATATATATATATATATATATATATATATATATATATATATATATATATACATATATATACATATATATATATATATATATATATATATATATATATATATATATATATATATATATATATATATATATATATATATATATATATATATATATATTCAAGCTCCAAGTCTCATCCTTACTGCTGCACTCAGGGCGGGTGCTTTTAAAATGATCTCATTGGAGAGGTGCACTGTTCCAGTCCTTCGTCACTTGTTGAATGTGCACCTCTCCAATGAGATCATTTTCAAATGTATTTAAACACACACCACGTTTAAGTGTCAGTTGATAAGCACTGAAGAAGGCCAAGACGCCGAAATGCATTTGCACCATTAAATCAACTTTAAAATGTCCCGTGAGTGCTCCGCATTTGTAGCCTGAAATTATTTTCGGGACTTCACCCCCCACGTTAAAGCGGATAAAAGCACCCGCCCTGAGTGCAGCAGTAAGGGTGAGACTTGGAGCTTGAATCTAAATACTGCCAGCACCGCTGAAAGAAAGAATGTCACAGCATCCTACCAGCGCTGCTGACAATTATCTAATTGGAGGATTGAAGTAATACATACGGAAACCTGCAGGATGTTAAAACTTTCTTTAATTTGGCAGGCGAGGGACTTGAACAATACATCACAGCACTTACCTTTGGAGGCACCACGATCGGATTGATTTCGAAGGGCTGGCTGAGCCATGCACTATGTGAGTGTAATTGCACTTTGCTTTTCAAAAGTCGTCTATGAAAGACTGAGACTTTTTCAAAGTAAAAACGATCTGTTTCCATCTGTTTATAAATAATTTAGTACACACAGACATGGCAGCCAGGGAAAGAGGCATCTAGACCTTGAACTGTTCCAGTCCTTCGTCACTTGTTGTGAATGTGCACCTCTCCAATGAGATCATTTTCAAATGTATTTAAACACACACCACGTTTAAGTATCAGTTGATATGCACTGAAGAAGGCCAAGACGCCAAAATGCATTTGCACAATTAAATCAACTTTAAAATGTCCCGTGAGTGCTCCGCATTTGTAGCCTGAATATATATATATATATGTATATATATGTATATATATATATATATATATATATATATATATATATATATATATATATATATATATGTTATGTTATGTTATATTAATTTATTATGCGCACAGCTACTCCAGCCAAGGAGCGTCCCGGCGCAAAGACAAGGAGAAACATAACACAACAGGAAAAAAAACCTAAAATGGACAACTAAAACAAGAATGTTTTAATAGCTCTCCGGAAAGACAGCAGATCATCTAACTGACGGACTTCAACTGGGAGGGTGTTCCAAATTAGTGCAGCTTTCACGCTGAAGGAACGACCCCCCATCCGGCTGAGTCTAAATCTGGGGACCACAGCAAGGACCTGGCCCTGAGATCGGAGACTGCGGGTGGGGACATAGAAAGAGATACAGTTGGACAAGATTTCAGGGCCTATACCTCTTAAGATTTTAAAGGCCAAACAAAGGACCTTAAAAAGAATACGCTTCCTTACAGGGAGCCATTGCAGGGAGCGGAGGACATTCGCCACCGGGCAAAATCTGGGTAGGCCAACAATGGCTCTAGCCGCAGCGTTTTGAACCCGCTGTAGGCGAGTTAACTCAGCCTGGTTGGCCCCAGCCAGGAGAGAGCTAGCGTAGTCCAGACGAGAGATGATAGTTGCCTGGACTACAAGCTGTCTGGTTGGGGCATCGAAACATTTAAGAACTGGTCTAAGTCCTCTTAACAGACCAAAACAACCGGCTGCCGTTTTTTGGTATGCCCTACAAAGGTAAGGCCAGCGTCCAACCAGACCCCCAGATTTTTCACCTCCGACACTGAGGTCGGAGTGGGGCCCAGCTCAGAAGGCCACCACTGATCGCCCCATAGCTCTATTCCCTTACCGACAACCATTACCTCCGTTTTTGTGGCATTAAGCTGGAGACAGTTTCCTGTCAACCAGCTAGCCACCGCCTTCAGTCCAGACTGAAACCCGGGGGCATCTTGTTGTACATCCCCGCTGAGAGTAACCGCCAGCTGAGTGTCATCGGCATATGAGACCAAAGTTAGGCCCCACTGCCTCGCGACATCAGCCAGCGGTCTCACATAAAGGTTGAACAACGTGGGGCTCAGTGAGGACCCTTGCGGAACCCCCATGGCCAGAGGCTGGAAACTGGACGTGAAGGGAGGGATGGCCACACAGAAGGAGCGGTTGTCCAGGAAGGAGCGGAGCCATTGCAGCGCCAAACCACTGATACCAATCTCCTCGAGCCGATGCAGGAGGATGCTGTGAGATACCGTGTCGAAGGCGGCACTGAGATCTAACAATATCAGCGCCGCCGTCTGACCAGCATCCAACCTTGCACGCAGATGTTCCACCATCACAAGAAGAGCGGTCATTCTGTGTGGGGTCGAGGGCGTTGGTCCGGGCTAGATGTTCTGACAGGGCCAGATTAACATGGGCCTCTGTCAACTTTGCCAGCCAGGGTAGCAGCGAGATGGGACGAAAACTTTCAGGCTTAGACGGGTCCAAGGAGGGTTTTTTGATAATCGGGGACACCACCGCCTGCTTCCATTTAGTTGGAACTACCCCCGACTCCAAGGAGAGGTTGACAAGGGAACGCACAACAGGGCGTCCCATAAAGGTCTGGTCTCGAAAGAGAGCAGGCCTCACTGGATCGGATGGAGATCCAGATTTAACTTGCAAAGCAAGTTTATCAAACCCATCCGAGGTGAGAGGGGGAAATGAGAGCAGGGTGATCTGACGAGGTGTCTCATTGGAACTTCCCGACGAGACCCCAATGCTAGGGAATGTCCGATAAATAGCTTGGACTTTTCCCAAGAAATAGGAAGCAAGGGATTCGCAGTGGGAAACAGAACTCTCGGCTGTAGAGGTAGTCCGCTTAGCCATAAGATCTTTAACCGCCTTGAAGATGGCCTTTGACGGGTTGGTGCTGTTCCGGAATTCTTCGGCATAGAAGGCCGCTCGAGCACGACATATGGCCCGATGATAGAGCTTGACGGACGCGGCATATGCAGCTTTTAAATCGGCCCCATATGTCTTCCACCAAGCCCTCTCCGCACGTCTATTGGCTCCCTTCAAGGTGCGTAAGGCCCCATCATACCAGGGACTCGACTCACGAGGATTGATCTTAGTCGATACAATAGGTATCAGAGCGTCCAGAGCCCTAGTAAGCCAGGAGCAGAAGAGGTCATACCCCTCGTCTACATTGTTAGATGGGCCCAGGGGCTCCACTAACAGAAGACGATGAAAATCTTCCAGCCTGAGTTTATTCCAAGGTCTCCTAGGTACCCGTCTAGCTGAAGAAGTGAGAGTGGTCGCTGACACGGGACACTGGATAGACACCAGGAAATGGTCAGACCATTCTACAGGAGTAATCGCAGTGATTTTAGCCTCAGTCAGATTGATGAAAAAAGGGTCAAGAATATGTCCCCCGATGTGAGTAGGCTGGAGAACCAGCTGGGAAAGTTGAAGAGCCTCTAAGTCCAAAGAGATGGTACGAGCTGTCAGACTGGACAGTGAATCGAAATGCAGATTTAAATCACCCAGTATGGAAAAATTGGCGCAGTCAGTGATCAAGGTGCCGACAATATCCGAAAAAGTATTTCTGAACAGCACGTCACTGCCCGGCGGACGATATACCACCATCCCAGAGAGTGTGAACTCTGGGCTGACAGAGACTTTTAAAGAGGCACTTTCACAGCCAGCGATCTTAAGGCTGTTCCACACACAGGGAAAACGAGACCTAACTATCAGCGCTATTCCACCCCCTCTAGATGCTCTATTCAAGTTGTACATAGAATAGTCAGAGGGGCATGCCAGATTAAGAATGGCAGTGTCAGCTTCCTGAAGCCATGTTTCAGTTATGGCGAGGATATCCGGAGCTTCATCCTCAATAAGGTCGTACAAGTTCTGCTGATGTTTCAAGACCGACCTCACATTTAGGTTCATAATCCGCAGAGAGGGAGGAGAGCCCCTACTATGGTGGACGACAGCAGGATATTTCCGGGGGAGAGGCATTGGGGGGTCAAGTATCAGGCCATTGCAGGGACAACGATACGGACCACAGAGAGGGTGGACAAGCGGAAATGTACAGCAGAAGCTCACCTGACCGATGGAAACCAGGCTCTCCCTGGAGTATGTCCGCATGGCGACGAAACAGAAGTAATGACTATCGCAGACCAGAGCCCGCCACGTCCCGCACGGCCTTAGCGCGGACGGGCGCAGACGGGCAGGACTCTGGCACGACTCCGGCCACGCGAAGACACGCCCGCTGCGCGATCCCGCTGCGCTAGGGGAGGAGCATTAAATATGCGTTCCCCGCTGGTGCATGCGCAATGAAGCGCTGTCGGTCTAATCCCTCACCTCACCCCAAACCAAGATGGCCGCCACCCCAGGACCAACCCGCCAAGCGGCGGTGAGGGGCACGATTATAGTGCAAGTAAGGGGAGCAGGAGAGCGAGGGTCTAAAAGACCTAAAAGAAAAACAATCAGGTGAGTTAAAATTCAGCTAAGCAGCAAGCGCCGTAACGCTCCTGTCCGCAGTGCGCTCCTTGTCAGGGGGAGGGAAAGGCGGGGACTCGCTTTAAATATGCGTTCCCCCGCTTGCGCATGCGCAATGAAGCGCTGTCGGTCTAATCCCTCACCTCACCCCAAACCAAGATGTCCGCCACCCCAGGACCAACCCGCCAAGCGGCGGTGAGGGGCACGATTATAGTGCAAGTAAGGGGAGCAGGAGAGCGAGGGTCTAAAAGACCTAAAAGAAAAACAATCAGGTGAGTTAAAATTCAGCTAAGCAGCAAGCGCCGTAACGCTCCTGTCCGCAGTGCGCTCCTTGTCAGGGGGAGGGAAAGGCGGGGACTCGCTTTAAATATGCGTTCCCCCGCTGGCGCATGCGCAATGAAGCGCTGTCGGTCTAATCCCTCACCTCACCCCAAACCAAGATGTCCGCCACCCCAGGACCAACCCGCCAAGCGGCGGTGAGGGGCACGATTATAGTGCAAGTAAGGGGAGCAGGAGAGCGAGGGTCTAAAAGACCTAAAAGAAAAACAATCAGGTGAGTTAAAATTCAGCTAAGCAGCAAGCGCCGTAACGCTCCTGTCCGCAGTGCGCTCCTTGTCCTTGTCACACACATATATATATATGTGTGTGTGTATATATATATATATACATATCCAATTACCACTCCGAGGTGCTTTCCGGCACCGGAAAAGAGAGACGGACAACTTCTTTTTTGCTGATACTGCCAGCCGCAGTACCGATTCATTTAGATCATCTGTCTGGTGCAAAGTTCGAAAAGACGCGTTTCGGCCAACTCGGTGGCCTTGCTCACCTGAGTGCGTCGCAGGAGAGTGACGTATTTATTTACAGATGGTGACTCAACAGTCTCATGATTGGTGAACACCTTATAGCGTAGATATAAACATAGAGAAAATACTTGAAAAGTTTAGCATCAAAATGTCGACATGTCATTGGTCCATTGGCAAGTTAACATAAATATATACATGAAATTGTTATGTCGGAAAAAGTAACTGTGGACACAAGAGAGACATGCGCTGAGATTACAACACTATGTCTCCAAAATTAATGATTACAATTTACGCTAGAGCGTCGAATGATAAAAATGAGTCAATTGATGGCAACTCCCTCTGCACAAATGCATTTTGTTGTTGCAAAGCTTAAAATAAAACAAGCATAAATCAATGACTAGTTATGATCGACATTCAATGCCCTAGTGATATAAAGAGCAATATATAATTAATAGTACAAATACTAAAAATTAGACTTATTGGATCCCTAACAACTTACTGGACCAGAGCCATTATAACATGCAATATATGAAAAATCTCTTAGGAACCTCTCTAACGCAATTAATAGGCAATGGAGTGTGTTAGTCACCGTGAAGTGTTTAAAGTGCATTGTGTATAGTGTAATCTAAATCATAAACTAAAGTGAAGAAAATAGTTAATTCATGTAAGTGAAGGCAGCGGATTCGTCCATAGACAATTTAACTATACCATTGTATCACATTCAGCCAAAGGCTATAGTCGAGACAAAGTCAAAAGCCAGATACAATAATTTTCTTTGCGGAATAATGTACCACTTGATTGGAATTACCCCTAGCAGGGAAAACACTGAGCAATAACTGTAGTGTAAGGTTTTAAGTAGAAGTACTTAGAGATAGTGATGTAGGTCTTCACATAAATTAAGACCCCTCGGGGCCTCAGAGTCTAGCTCAACTATATATCTTGTTTCCAGTTGTCTTAAATGTTTTTCGCGGTTGCCACCACGTTTGTTGACTGGAACATTGTCTATAACAAAGTATTGAAGAACACTAAGTTTGTTATCGTGTTCCAATTTGATATGACGGGCCACAGGATATGTGGGATCAGAATTTACTATAGCACGCAAGTGCTTTAAAATTCGTACATTCACCTGTAACTTGGTGCTACCCACATAGCGTAATCCGCAAACACATTGAAGAATATACACAGCATAGTCCGTACGGCAAGTGTAATGCCCCCTAATATTGATAGAGACATCAGAGAATGGGGTACAGTAAGATTTAGTGTTTACTCCAAATTTACAAGCCCTGCAAGAGCTGCACTTGTAGAAACCCTTTTTGGGGGACAGCCATGTACTCTTTGTGTCTAATTCAGGACTAGTTTTAACTAAATCGCTACGCATGGAATGTGCCTTGCGATAAGTTAAATTTGGCTGTGATGGCAATGTTTGTGAAAGCACAGTGTCAGTTAAAACTGTAGGCCATTGTGAATTAATGATAGTACGAATTACGTTAGCTTGCCTACTATATGTGGAAATAAATCTACATGTTTTGTTACCTGCATGGGATACGCTTTCAACATTGGGGATATGACTCTCTGAAAATATGGAATTCATATCAGATCCTGATTTGGTTAACAGTAGTGCCTGTCTAACTTTACTGTTTGCCTTCCTGAGTGCCATATCCATTTTTTCTGCTTTATATCCTCTTTCTAGAAACCTGATTCTTGCTGATTCTTGAGCTATTGCTAATTTATCATCAGTACTGCAGGCTCTGCGTATTCTCAAGAACTCCCCATAGGGGAGACTAGAGATTGTATGATGAGGGTGAAAGCTGGTGGCGTGTAATAAGGTGTTACCAGCCGTTGACTTTCTGTAAAGGCATGTCTCTAATGCATCTTCATGTATGTAAATAGTGAGATCTAAATAATTCACTGTCAAGGGGTCAATGTGTGAGGTGAAGTTCAAATTCAAGTCATTACAGTTGATCACATCAATGAAATCGTTGGCCTGCGAAGATGTACCATTCCAAACGATAAATATGTCATCAATATATCTCCACATCGATACCACATGTTTATCATACAATTCCTTGTGGATGCCCCTGAGGACATGCTCCTCCCACCAGCCTACATGCAAGCATGCATAGCTGGGAGAGAAGCATGCCCCCATCGCCACACCCTGTCTTTGTTTGTAGATATGTCCATCGAACATAAACATGTTATTGTACAAACACCAATGTATCATACATCGAAATGCAGCGCTTCCCTAGAAAATGATCAACTGCAGACAGTCCATCACTGTGTCTAATGCTCGTATATAGAGACGTGATGTCTAATGTCAACAGCATATACTCCCTAGACCATTGGATGGAATTCAATTTGAGCAAAAAATCTTTAGTGTCTCTAACATAGGTAGGTATATATACATATATATACATATATGTGTGTGTGTATATATTACCTACTGGCGGTCACCAGTAGGTAGTTATAGTTAGGACCAAGTTTCCATAAGAAGAGCATTTTATGTTTTGCTTATAACTTTGGCGTCGTTTGATGAATCTTCATGAAATTTTCCAAAGTAATTCTTTGTTCATTTCAGCTCCTATGTTGAAAGTTTGGGGGTGATTCGTCAAGGGGGGGTGAGAAAAAAGGGGGTCCCAAAACCTGTTTTCTCCATGTTAATTTCCATAGGAAACTTTAGACAAGGCTACAGGTCGAACGGGTGAACGGAATTACCACAAATTTGGCAGGGAGAAGCGTCTTGGTCTAGAAAGCACGCTTTTGTTTATTTGGTGTAAATCTGTTCAGTAGTTTTGGAGAATTATCGAAATTTGCAGATATAGATATTTGGGAATTCTGCCATTTGATTGGCTGAGGTGTTACGAGCACAAGCTTGATGCTTATTAGCTGCGAGCTGTTGCAACTAGGAATTGTTGGCAGCCATTTTGTGATTCCGTTGAAACGAGGGGGGAAAAGGGCAAAACGAGTAGGAAACAGGAGGATAGGAGCACTGTAACCTCTGTGGGGGAGTGCAAAGGGAAGTAGTCACTCCTACCGGACTGAAAGTGTGGCGTTGCTCAGCTGAGATGACATGCTGCTACACTCGGGTATGAAACCGAGAGCCTAAACCGGGCAGTGAAAAATGTCAAGTGATGATTTGTTTTAGATCATACACAAATATACACATTACAATAGATGATAACCAGCGAAGTCACATCATAACCCAATATTTTAGCTACTGCAACGCACCCGATAATATCCTGCCCTGTATGTAGCAATAGGATATGACCAATGATCTTAATATGGCCTGTAATGGACCCAAATGTCATCACTTCGAGCCCTAACAAATAATAGGTGCATGCTCAAATCACACTCCCCATAATTGATGTATCCATGTGTGAATAAGGCCGTCCCGCTCGGGTTAAAGAGAATATGTGCTAGCCTTGTCTCAAGGGTTGCATGTGTCAATGTGAAAAAGTGCTCAAAGTAAAGTGTTTGTGACAAGAAGCCGGGGCTCCTCGGACATCTGGGTATGCCCCTGTCATAGGCAGCATGGGTCAATGTATTAGTGGCTAGTATGTTAGGCTCCACTAACCTCCCAATGGAGATACTCGTAATCTAATTGATTCCAGTGGGCATCCACCAAATGGTGAATCACCCAGTTGCTGGGGGTGTGGCCAGGCGCCAACGAAGATGGCTGCTTAGGTCCCAAGCTCCGCTGAGCTAACTGTGCTGCCAGTGACCATCCGCTCCATTATCCGGGCTGCACGCATCGAAGTCCCGGCGCCACACTCCCGGAGGGTGGCGCGACCGCTGGAGCCCAGGAGTGACGCTCTGGGAGCGCAGGGAAGATCGGCGGCGCCGGCAGTTGTTGTAGCGGCGGCATCAGGGGTCAGCTGGAGCCTGAGGCACGGGCGAACCCCCAATTGAGGCCCCCGGCTTGCGGCCTATACCATCTGTGAGGCTGGCGAGGGACGGATCACCGTGGGCGGCAGACGAGCTGCTGCTGGTTGCGGAGGGTCTCGAGCGGTCTGCCGTAGCGGGTGCTGGTGCCGTTGAAGGCCGGTAGGGGCGGCTTACGTATGAGGAGCTGAGCCCCGGGCCTGGATCCTACCATGTGGATGAGTCCGGTGTGAAAGGAGGGGCCACGTACCCGCGGAGACATCGTTCCGGGCTGAGAGTGGAGGTGAGATTGCGGTGGCCCCAGCAGTGGATCACCGCGGGGTGAGGCTACGGGAGAGGCAGCGATCGGCGGTGGCGAAGCAGTTTACCGGTTGCGGCCTACCCTGGGGGATTGACGAGTACGAACCAGCGATCAAACGCCCGGCATCTTTGGGGACCCAGAGTGTGGCTCCCGCCCGGTGAATAGTGCAAGCGGAGGGTGTGGGGGATCGACGGCAGGAGCGGTGCTGAAGTGGCTGATCCTTCCACGCACAGGGTGCCAGCCGGAGGGGCGGCGAAGAGGTGCTGTCCCGAGAGGCGAGGAGGTGACAAAGTGGAACCGGGAGTCCTTACCGGCGACTGGGCTGAGATACGTCCTTGGCGAAGCGGCGCACGAAGGTCGCCATGCGCCCAAAGGTGGGGAAGCCCACACAGACTTAACAAGCTGGACAAATACGCGGTGCCCACTGCCCCGACGCTCTCTGAGGTACCGATGGACGCTAATATGGAGAAGGCGGAGCCCTCCCTGACCTCCATTATGGCCGCCATACAGACCTTGGGCACTACTCTTGAGACCAAAATGGATAAGATCTCGATCGAGGTCAACCTTCTGCGCACGGACCTCGGCAAAACCACGGAGAGGTCCAAAGCCAATGAGACGGACATTAAGGCCCTGCAGGCCTCGGAGAAGCGGCTTGAGGGCCACATCAATGAGCTCGTCTTCCAACACCGTCAAATGGCACTGCGGCTCGAGGACCAAGAGGGGAGGGCGCGACGCAGCAACATCCGCGTCGTAGGTGTGCCGGAAGGAATGGAGGGGGACAGCGTGGAGCTCTTTCTCGAGGACCTAATTCTCCAGCACTTGAAGCCCGGGAGGCTTTCGAAGCTCTTCAGAGTTGAGCGCGCTCACCGGGCCCCGATCCCCAAGCCCAGGCCGGGAGCCCCGCCCAGGACAATTATAGCCAAGATCCTGAATTACCGGGACCGGGACGCTATCCTTCAGGAGGCCAGGCGGCAGGGGGATCTTCAGCGCGGAGGGGCCTATCAGATTCTTCCCGGATTTCACGCTCCGAGTTCAGCAGGAGCGCCGCTCGTTCATGGGCGTCAAGGCGGCGCTCAGGGACCGAGGTATTAAATACATGATGTTTTTCCCCGCCAAGCTGAAAATCATCGCGGAGGGCAAGTCGTACTTCTTCACCTCACCGGCTGCAGTCCAAGAGTGGCTCGACATGGCGCAGACAGAGGATCGCAGTAGGCACAAACGTGACCGGCCGATGCGGGTGGTGGAGGCATCCCCCGGCTTGGCGGATGATGGACTGGGGAGAGCAGAGCAGAGCCAAGGGTCGTGGCGGTCCAGATCGAACAGCCCCCGCTGGGACTCTCCCCCAGACACGGCGAAGCGCTGAGCCTTTCGCCCACAGCATCGGGCCGCAACGAACAGTAATGTATTTGATATGCGCTGGGGTTCCAATGACTATGGTGGGACTATGGGGAGGGAGTGGACGCTCTCCCGCTAATTGACATTGAGAGGGTCCCTTGATTGCCTCGCACGCTTGATGGTGTAACAGTTTGGGTAGCACAGTGGTGGCGGCGGCTGGAGTGGGTGCCGGCCTCAGTTCTCCCTCACATAGTTTTTCCGGGGAGGGTGGCTACTCTCTCCGGGTTGGGATGGGCGACAGGCGCTCTGCTAATTGGGGCAGTGGGTAGTTTAAGACCTACGGAGCAGGGGGCAGGGTGGAGGGTGGGGGGGCTCATTTGGTGAGATGTTAGAGCTGATGCAATCGAGTTGCTGCGAATGTCGGGTGTCGAATCCCTTGAATCGGCCTTACATGTGCTATGCATAGCTGTGGGTTGTTGGGGGGGGGGGAGGGGGGGGGGGTATTGCGTGTTTGTTTTGGTCAAACACTGATGGGCGACAAGGGGTGGCGGGCAGCGCCGGTGCTTGAAGACGGATGGGGTTCTACAGCTGGGACTATGGCTAGCGGTGGGGGGGACAGCCTTAAGATCCTTAGTTGGAATGTCAACGGGCTGGGGAATGGGCTTAAACGCACTATTGTCCTGCAGTTCATTAAACGCCACCTCCCGGACATAGTGTTTCTGCAGGAAACACACTTGATGGGGAATACGTGCCAGGCCCTCAATCGATGGGGATACACCCTCGCGGTTCACTCCGGCTTCACTTCTGGCTCGAGGGGAGTGGGGATCTTGGTTCGCCGTTCCCTGCCCCTGCACATTGACCGCACAGAGCTAGACCCCCTTGGCCGATTTGCGGGATTGTCGGGGAGGTGGACGGGTCGTCGGGTTAACTTCGTCTCAACATATATCCCCCCGGCTTGCAGTCACAGGCGTACGTGGGCTTGGGGAAACTCCTGCTCTCCCTCCCTGACGGACAGTTGCTCGTAGGGGTGACTTTAATGCCTTGGCCTCCAGAACCCTTGACAGGCATCCGCCCAGGGACACGCCCCCGGGGCAAAGGTGGCTGGCGAATTTCATCGACGCCTTCGGGCTCGCAGACACCTGGCGGCTGATGCACCCTGCGAGTAGGCACTTCACCTTCCACTCGGGTCCGCATCGCTCTTTCTCCCGTCTGGACTACGTCTTGGCCTCCATGCAGCCGGACATGACCATTCGAGAGGCTTCCCTCCTGGCGCGTGGTATCTCTGACCATTCGCCAGTATACATACAGATCACGCTAGGGGGTGGCCAGGAGGGATGTCTTTCCCCCATACTCGCTTGGCGTTTTAAGAATGAGGACCTGCGGAAAAAATTGACCAGCTCCATTGAGCGCTATTTCGAGCTCAACATTGGGTCGACGAGCTCCGCGGTTACCCTGTGGGAGGCTTTCAAGGCGGTGCTGCGGGGGGAGGCCATTTCGGCAATTGCCGGCGGCCGTAAAGAACGAGAGGCGAAGGTCGCCTCGGTAGAGACGGACCTACGAGCATTGGAAGAGGCAGCATGTGAGGAGGCGGAGCCAGGTGTGCACCATCGGCTGCGACTCAAAACCGCAGAGTATAAGGAGCTGGTCACGCTCGCTGCCCAGACTGCCATTCAGCACAAGGTGGGCAGGCTATATGACCAGGGAGATAAGGCAGGCAAACTTATCGCATGGCTGGACAAAAAGCAGCGGGCCACGACGGTGGTGCCGGAGGTCAAGACAGTGTCGGGCGCTACGGTCACGGAGCCTAAAGAGATTGTCGGGGAATTTGCAAAGCACTTCCGGCGGGTTTACAGCAGGGGGTCAGACCGGCCAGAGGAGGATTCAGACGCTTTGTTGGCGGATATTCGCATGCCCTGTCTGTCAGAGGCCGACCGGGATGCCCTGGAGGCCCCCTCGCCGCGACTGAATTGGAGCGTGCGATTGTGGACCTCAGCCCGGGGAAAGCGCTAGGCCCCAATGGTTTGCCTATCGAGCTTTACAAGTTAAAGCCGGACGTCCTTAGCGTGCATCTCCTCTGAATGTTCGAGGAGAGCGCAGCGGTGGGGATACTGCCGCGCGACCAGCGCCTGGCTACTATAGTGGCCATTCCAAAAGAAGGGAAGCCAAGAGATGCCTTCTCCTCGTACAGGCCGATCTCTCTGCTGAACGCGGAGCCGAAAATACTGGCTAAGACTCTTGCAAACAGGCTCCACTCGGTCCTCCCCAAGCTGGTCCACCCGGACCAATCCGGATTCATGCCCCACCGTAACACGGCGCTTAACATCCGCCGCCTGCACGGTGTATTGGGAAGGTGCCACACGATTCGGGAAGACGCGGTGGTGGTGTCGCTGGACGCCACCATGGCATTCGACACACTCGAATGGCCATACATGATGGCAGTACTCCGAAAAATGGGATTTGGTCCGTGTTTCATTGCTTGGGTCCGCCTCCTATATTCAGAGCCACTGGCCCAGGTGGTAATTAACGGTAGGGTGTCTGAGGTGTTTGGTCTGGAAAAGGGCACCTGACAGGGATGCCCGCTCTCCCCCCTCCTTTTCGCGCTTTCTCTTGAGCCGCTGGCGTCCTGGATCCGGCAGGCCAGCTGCCTAACGGGGCTGCGGTGGGCGGAGGGATGGGAAGACAAAATTTCGCTATATGCAGACGATATCCTTCTCTACCTCTCACACCCACGGAGATCTATTCTGGCGACAATAGATATCTTTTGTCAGTTTTGGGAAGAACTCCGGATTCCGCATCAACTGGGCTAAATCCGTCCTCTATGTTCTCCATGGCGACCCCCCCCAGGCTTCCCGACAGCTGCCCGCTTGTCGTGGCAGAGGAGGGATTTAGATACCTCGGAGTGTTTATCACGCTGGATAAGACTCTCCGGTTTGAAAAGAACCTTATGCCACCGCTCCAACGGTTCCAGCGTTATTCAACCTCGTGGCAGCAGCTGCCGTTGTCGCTGCTGGGTCGTGCGGCCCTCTTTAAAATGATGGCCCTCCCTAGATTTCTGTACGCTCTCCAAAACCACCCGGACCTGGTGCCTGCCTCGTACTTTGCGGCGGTGGAGGCGGCGTAGCGGACCCTCCTGTGGTCGGGTGCTCCCAGAATAGCGTTACGAAAACTCACGTTGGGGTGGTATGACGGGGGGATAGCCCTCCCGGATATTCGCGAGTACTATTGGGCCGCTCACCTATCGGCGATAAATCAGGGGACGTATTGCGACGGGAATGACCCGGGGTACGCGATGGATAGATGGCTGCTCCCGGGGGGGAACTTCGAGGTTGCGCTGTACTCCAGACCGGGCAGGCTTCACCTCACGGGGCCGACGAAGCATTCGGTTCAAATATGGCACGCCGCGCACCGGGCGCTGGGATGGTTTGATACGCTGACCCTGGCCACTCCCCTTTGGGCATCGGAGAAGTTGGGCAGCCTGCGTCACACTATGGGGTTCCGTAGCTGGGATCTTATCGGGATCTCCCGGGTGGGGGACCTTTGGGGGCCGGAGGCGGTCAGATCCTTTGCCTCTCTCTAGGGCACGTACGACCTGGCGCGTACGGAATATTTTAGATATCTGCAGGTCCGTCACTCCCTCCAAGCTAATATCCCCTTGGGAACTAGGCCCGCGCAGGCCTCCCCGCTTGAGGACAGGCTGCTGGACGGCCACATGCCAGAGCATGCCATTTCGCTCACGTACAAGAAATTGGTCAACAACCCCCCTGATCCCCTCAACTCCCTGAAAGAGAAGTGGGTGGCGGATGGACTTGAGATTGATGACGAGGAGTGGACCACCGCTCTGGCGTTGCCTAGGGAAGTAGCGATATCGGCTAGACTCCGTCTGGTGCAGCTTAAAATATTACACAGGGTATATGTCTCCTGCACCAGGCTACAGGCGATGGGGAGGGGAGGGGAGGGACTGTGTCGGTGGGGGTGCGGAGAGAGATGCTCCTTCTTCCATATACTGTGGGAATGCCCAGAGGTGCAACGGTACTGGAGGTGAGTGGTGTCCTGCATGGGTGAGGTATGGGAGACTACTATTCGCACTGAGGCTAAGAGGTGCTTGCTTAAGATTTGGGAGCCTACGGACATGCCCCAACGAGGGAGACTCTGGGTCACGCTTGGGCAAATGGTCGCAAAAAGAAACATAGCCCGTCTGTGGGGGGCATCGACTCTGCCTAAACTGGTGGACTGGCAAACCGATATGGACTGGTGTATGCTACAGGGGAAGGCGGTATATACGGCGCGAGGGTGCCCACGAAAGTGGGGGGAGGTGTGGTCACTCTGGAACACCTACCGAGGGGACATAGTTGAGCCTCCGCAGGCCCGGCTGTCTGTCCTGGAGATTCCTGTCTAATCAAGGCTGACGTCCGACCTCAAGAATATCAGTTGCTGTCTCTGTAAGTTGCCGGTGCTGTGGCACCCCAGATGTTTGGACTGTTTAGCCCAGTCTTCTGTGACCTGATTATGTTATGTTTTTCAAAACAATAAAAAAAGATTTTACAAAAAAAATCACCCAGTTGCTAGGGGGTTTCTAGACGGTGACAAGTGTCTGCCTAGAGAAAGCTGATCGAAGGTCCATGGCATACGGGTTTGACGGACAAGAATATGAAGGATCATGATCATATCAGTTGCACCCCCAGTTACAAGTAAGGGGCCTACGCAGCTGCCGCTAATGGTGGTCCTCTAATTACAGACCTTCTAGCGCCATGAGAGAGTCTGACGCGCTCTCTCCCTGACCTTGCTGATAGAGATCTAGTCACTCACTGTGTAGTGCCACCTCACTAAAAAGAATCATCCCAAATACAAACAATTATATAGAGATCACAAAAACACATACATATATACAATACAACTTTAAAGGACAAATCGTCCATAAATACAGGGACAGCTGGTTGACGGTGGAGAACGTATGATATAGTCAGTGGGACAATAGATCTATAGCCCAATATGTGTGTTCAATTCTTCCTCTTTGTTCAAACCATAGAGAAATCTGGTATTTAGATCGTTGATGGACTTCGATTCGAGAATTCTAAGATGTTTTTCCATATCCCCGCCCCATATGTGTTTGAAGACTCTGTCAATTTTTCAGATGATATTTGTGGCCTTCGCAACCACGGCAGGCACCGGCACCTGGGCAGGCGAGCGGCGTACGGCGATAACTCTTTTGGACATATATATATATATATCTATATATGTCGAAAAAACGGGATTCCACTCGTGCTCTCAAGAAACTTCTGACACAGTAAACCAGGTACTAGATCATATCCAAGTGGGGGTTTATTCTCTTCATAAACCCACCGTGACACGTTTCGCCACCGTGGTGGCTTGTTCACACAGTGATATTCAATAAAGATGCCTGTACATATACTTCCGTGTTGGTAGTCAATAAACATAGTGAAAGGACACCGTTAGTTCAACAGGTAGCTTTGGGCGCCATCTTATACCATCTTAACATAATGGAATCTTATGCTCTTAAACATGCTTATTACACTGTACATTCATGGTTGTTAATCTGAACATGTAGAAAATGTCCCGTACCCATTCGTAAGAAAGCGTTATGAATTTCTATAAGGTTCCGCTCAGGATTCCCTAATCGTGGGTAATACTCTCATAGTGGGTGCGCAACTTTGTGTGTGCTGGACTATGTGAGCAGTAAAGCTCTCGATTGCACTTGACATCACAAATGCATCTTACAAGTGATCATCGAATGTCTGAAATATTGTGAACCACCCTTGTTAGTGGGTGTAGCGCTCTCCTTCAATTTTGTCGTTACTCGAGTGGAAAGATCATGAAATACCCTGGCTAGTGGGTGTAACGCTGTCTCTCATGTAAGATGGCTAGTTTGTACAAACATATATATAGATCGCGATTGTAAGCAGATATGTATAAGTGCTACCCAATAGTCCTTTAGTAAACTGTAGGATGGAAGGTCACAAATATACAGGCATCTAATTTAATACCCCCTACTTCTAAGAGTAAACAGTGATTTCCCAATAACATAATCATATTAATATAATCAAAAGTGGATGTTAAAATCTTATCTCCGTGTTGTAACTGCAGGATGATCTGAAGAAAGGGTAGGGATCGCGTTGGCACCTTAGATGACAATTCCCTTCCTTTCCTCCTGTGGGAAATAGAAATATAGTTGTCAAGTTGATGAGGTATTATCAGACAAAGACCTACCAGCTCACATTTTAAGATAACAGATAAAAGCATAAAACATAAAGCAATGAACACCATAGGTATGATGCATGTGTACAATGTTTTGCGGTATAATCATACAGTGATGAGAATCATAACTTGAGAGTTAAACGCATAATATTATGCAGCCCTCATTCCTCTTGTAGGTGAATGGCCATTTCTTCATCCAAGTTATGGCCTTCTGGAAAGAGGGTGCACATACCTATGATGTGTCTTGATTCTCGTTGCCTGAGTCTTAGCACACGATTTCCACCTCTCACTTTAGGTAGCACCTGTTCAATTGCATAATACCTTAGCTTTTTGTAGTCTGAAAAATGGTGACTGGCAAAATGGCGGGCTATCGGATATTGTTTGTCGTTGTTAGTGATAGCCCGCATGTGTTCAAGTACACGCTTTTTTGCCATATGTGTTGTACTGCCCACATAACGTAGTTTGCACGGGCACTCCAACACATAGATGACAAAAGTGCTAGCACAGGTGAGAAATTGGGAAATGGTGATCATGGTGTTGGTGCTGGTGTTCCAGAATTCTTTCACCATTTTACTGTTGCTGCATGCCTTGCAGTGGCCGCACGGATAGAAGCCTTTTATATCTAGACCCCTCCCTTCAACATTAGTTGTCGGATCGCTATGTACCAAAGAATCTCTGAGGCTGCGGCCCTTTCTGTATGTTATGCTGGGTCTTTCTGATAATGACTTGCCAACTATGGGATCATTTCTCAGTATGTTCCAATGACGATTGATTACCTTGCGTATCTGGGTAGAATTACCATTATACGTCATAATCAAGCGTGTGTTGTTACCCTCATCATTTTCACTTTCAAGTGCTTCTTTCTTGATTTGAGCTAGAGTGCTCGATCTCTCTACCTCGGTTACCCTGGCGACTGCTCGTTTGAGAACCCATGCAGGGTAGCCTCTAGCTTTGAATCTCTCTATCATGGTGTGTTGTTCACTCAGAAAGTCAGCTGGCGAGCTACAGTTCCTCTTGGCCCTGAGCAGTTCCCCATAGGGTATACTCCACTTGAGGTTATCGGGATGGCTGCTCAAAGCGTGAAGAAGAGTATTGCCCGCTGTGCATTTACGATAGAGAGTTGTGTGGATGGTATTGTTTCTCACTACTACTTGAGTGTCAAGGTATTCGACTTTTTCTTTACTCATGGTGCATGTAAGGGTGAGGTTTTTTTCATTCTTATTGAGTTCTTCTATAAACTGTAAAGCATCTCTTTCTGTGCCCTCCCATACCACAAAAATGTCATCGATGTACCTGAGCCACATTTTTACATTTGTAAGGATTTTCTCAATTTTTTTGTTTTTCTGGATTTCCTCTTCCCACGCCCCCATGAAAAGGTTGGCAAAGTTATCTTAAAATGTGAGCTGGTAGGTCTTTGTCTGATAATACCTCATCAACTTGACAACTATATTTCTATTTCCCACAGGAGGAAAGGAAGGGAATTGTCATCTAAGGTGCCAACGCGATCCCTACCCTTTCTTCAGATCATCCTGCAGTTACAACACGGAGATAAGATTTTAACATCCACTTTTGATTATATTAATATGATTATGTTATTGGGAAATCACTGTTTACTCTTAGAAGTAGGGGGTATTAAATTAGATGCCTGTATATTTGTGACCTTCCATCGTACAGTTTACTAAAGGACTATTGGGTAGCACTTATACATATCTGCTTACAATCGTGATCTATATATATGTTTGTACAAACTAGCCATCTTACATGAGAGACAGCGTTACACCCACTAGCCAGGGTATTTCATGATCTTTCCACTCGAGTAACGACAAAATTGAAGGAGAGCGCTACACCCACTAACAAGGGTGGTTCACAATATTTCAGACATTCGATGATCACTTGTAAGATGCATTTGTGATGTCAAGTGCAATCGAGAGCTTTACTGCTCACATAGTCCAGCACACACAAAGTTGCGCACCCACTATAAGAGTATTACCCACGATTAGGGAATCCTGAGCGGAACCTTATAGAAATTCATAACGCTTTCTTACGAATGGGTACGGGACATTTTCTACATGTTCAGATTAACAACCATGAATGTACAGTGTAATAAGCATGTTTAAGAGCATAAGATTCCATTATGTTAAGATGGTATAAGATGGCGCCCAAAGCTACCTGTTGAACTAACGGTGTCCTTTCACTATGTTTATTGACTAGCAACACGGAAGTATATGTACAGGCATCTTTATTGAATATCACTGTGTGAACAAGCCACCACGGTGGCGAAACGCGTCACGGTGGGTTTATGAAGAGAATAAACCCCCACTTGGATATGATCTAGTACCTGGTTTACTGTGTCAGAAGTTTCTTGAGAGCACGAGTGGAATCCCGTTTTTTCGACATATTGATTTACCGGTTCTCCGCCGGTCTCGCGCCACCCCTCCACGGATTGGGAACGCTAAAGGAGGAACTTGGATTGATATCTATATATATATATATGTAGAAATATAAACTAATATTTTAATGAATAACATAATTTAAAAAAATCTTAAATAGCATAACATTGTCAAAAATATATGTAAACCTATTTAAATATCCCAAAAACATAAAATATTAAAAAAGGAATCAATTTAATTTTAATTATTTTTTTTAAAACAAGACAAATATTTTAAAATGTAATAAAAAATAAGTTACAAACAAAAAGTATTGCAAATTATAATATTATTATAATAATAAATAAATACATAATTATATAAATTACAACATAAAATAAATTATTACAAATTAAAATAAATATATATACATTTCCCAACACATTAAAAAGAAAGTATTTTTATACTAAATAAATATAAAAATAATGAATCCCACCTAACACAACACAACAGTAACACAATATTTTACATCACACAAAAATAGTGTTTACTATTCTAACTGCAATAAATATAAAATTACATAAAATATAACATTACAAAATATTACAATTGACTATTGCCACTACACCTAACACAACAATTTTCTTTATAATTAACAAAAAAAAAGCGATTCCCCCACCAGTCAGTGCAACAGTAGGGAAAGCGTTGGATTACGGCGGGGTAACATTTATTATTCCCACTCCATTCAGTGCAACAGTAGGGAAAGCGTAGGATTGCAGATGAGTAACATGTACTATTCTCACTTAACTCAGTGCAACAGTAGGGATAGGGTTGGATTGCTGAGGGGTACAATTTACTATTACGACTCCAGTCAATGCAACAGCAGGGAAAGCGTTGGATTGCGGAGAGGTAAAGTTTACTATTCCCACTCCAGTCAGTGCAACAGTAGGGAAAGCACTGGATTACAGAGGGGTACAATTTACTATTCCCACTCCATTAAATGCAACAGTAGGGAAAGCGTTGGATTGCAGAGGGGTAAAGTTTACCATTCCCACTCCAGTTAGTCCTACAGTAGGGAAAGTGTTGGATTGCGGAGGAGTAACATTTACTACTCCCTCTCCAGTCAATGCAACAGTAGGGAAAGAGTTGAATTGTGGAGAGGTAAAATGTACTATTCCCACACCAGTCAGAGCAACAATAGGGAAAGTGTTGGATTGCGGAAGGGTAAAATTTATTATTCCCACTCCAGCCAGTGCAACATTAAAAAGAAATAAAATATCTTGAACAAAATTACATTATTTTAAAAAAAAGATTATCAATAATTATTGATTAATTTTCGTGAATGTTTTCTCCACAGTATACCCCTCAAACACACAACACACTCATAACATTTACCAGAAAATCATTTACACAATTAACGTAATAGATTATCAAATTAATAATTAATATTACTTATATAAAAATTATTATTTACTAAACGTTAAATTACTTCCCACCCCATACCCCTAGAAACCCCCAACCCACATCACAAATTAAAAAAAACAATTGCACAATTAACATAAACAATTATCCATTAAACAAATATTTTTTATTAAAAACTAAATATAGCGTGACTTGGAGCGTCAAGATGGCGGTCTCACTCTAAGAGTGCTCTGGACCCCTCCGTCATCTGCTCCAGAATCCGTCACCATCAGCAACCATATTTCCCCTAACTCATGGCCAGCACCCTAGAATAACCAGGGCTGCCCACCAGTGGCGGAAAAGCACTGCAGAACTGGGCACAGTGGCAGGCTTTGTGCCCAGGTCTCCGCCGCACCAAAGTCAAAATGGCGGTGCCCGTTCACCGCGCATTGAGGCTAAGACCCGTGCCTGGACGCTGGGACCTAATAATAGAAATATCCCCTGCTGCAGATCGAGACCCCCATGTACAGTGCCCTGCTGTTGGGCAGAAGTGCTGAGCAACTCACTGGGCGAGGAGGAGCTGAGGAGCTGCAGAGCCGCGAGGCTCATGCCAATCCTGGTTCCCTGCGGTCCGGAGGAGAGAGATCTGGTGTGCAACCTGAGGTGTTGCCTCCCTCCCCCGACCGGGCCTCCGGAGCTGGTGTACGGGCTTGGGCCTGCGGCGACTGTGCCTGGCTGGTGAGTGAGACAAAGGCTGGGGTATCGGCTGATGTTTTGGGCAGCAGGGACCTTTTGAGTGGCTCCCCCTCCTTACGGCACTGAGATCCTACAGGCGGGAGGCGGCCTCCGAGCTCCGGCTGAGACCACCGAGGGCCTAAGTGAAGTGTTGAGTTCTGAGGTCGCCCTCTTGCCCTAGGGACACGAGAAATCAGGGCCTGTCGACACACAAGGAGTCCTGCGGCCTGGTGAGTGTGACAGGCTGTGACGTGTAAGGGAGAAGAGGCCTGCACCTGATTAAATCCTCCCGTCTTGGTCCAGATGCAGCTGTGGCCTCGAGGAACTGTATTTAACTGGGCCCATAGCGGGGAGGGGACTGCAATGGGGTGAATCGGCTGCCACAATCAGGCAGTGGGATCTCATGAGAGGTCCCCCCACCCCTTCTTCTACAAGTAGAACTCCCTTGGGAGCACTCTAAACATTACTGCACCCCGCAGCCTGAAGGTCTGTTTGACCCAAGGTGCGCCCTGCCCTGCACTGCTGTGGCCCTGTTAATATTGAAGAGACACGGGTTCAAACGTGTCCTGGACTTTGGGCAACAAGCTCTACTGAGGGGTGGGAAATCAACCAGACCTCCTGAGTAGATTGGCACGGTAATACCTGGATGGCTGCATGCGAGGGGGGGATTGACTGCGATATTGCGCAGTGGTGAACTTCTGGGACCTTCCCTCCTGCCTTGTTGGACCCCCACAGACCTATACTTGGTCCATCCACCGTGAGGGATACCTACCTTTCATCTGCCTGACCCAGCCCCTGAATGCTTGGCAGGGGCCTGCATGCAGCGAGCAGGGTGCACACTGAGCCCGGGGCAAACTCCTGGGCAGTGGGACTGACACCCCCCGCCATCCCAGTCGTGGCATAGTTTTGCTTCAGAGCAGAACCCCCTGGGTCGCAGTGAGACTTGCCTGGCTGCCGCTGCGCCCCCGGTGGGGGTACGTCACCCGGACCCCTGCGGGTGGAGGGACCATTTGTGAGGTCGCGTAGCGGTGGGCTCCCTACCTGATCAGGCCAAACAACTCTGAGGCATATTATCAAGCACGGCGTTAAAATTATCGCCGCTTTAGCGGCAGAAAACTGCAGTTAAGCGGCGATAATGGGCTTGATAATATGCCCTTGAGAATAGCAATAGAAGCCCATGTTGGCACCAGAACATGGGCTTCTATGGGAATTCTCTGCGGCATATTATCAAGCCCATTATCGCCGCTTTAGCTGCAGTTTTCTGCCGCTAAAGCGGGGATAATTTTAGTGCCGTTTCTTTTTTTTTTGATAAGCAACTTTTTATTTTTGCAACTAAACATACAAAAAGACATGCACAACCGTCCAAGCGAACTGGCATCAAAAGATATCTTATACATTCATTGACCTTCATCAGCACAACCTCCCACCCCCTCCCCGACCACTTCACTCCCCCCATCCGCATTGACACCCCTAAATTATATCCCCTAGCCACTTCCCCCACACTCTGCGAAACTTCTTAGGGCAGCCCCGTAACGAATACATCATGTGCTCCTGCGTTGCGCACCAGTCCACCCCCCTCCTCCACGTAGCACTTTTGGGGGGGTCAGGCCGCTTCCAGGCGGCAGCAATATCTCGCTTCGCTACCACCAAAGCTGTAGTGAGGAAAAATTTCTCATGACGGGAACCGTCCAGACCGTCCGTTATCCCCAGCAGGGCCATTCTGGGATCATGGGGAACTTCCCCCCCCCAGTGTTTCAGTTAGTTCAGCCTCAATCTCGCCCCAGTAGGTTCCCAGACGCGGGCAGGTCCACACCATGTGGAAAAAGTACGCCGGGTCCGCCCCACAACGTGCACAGGAAGCATCTGGAGAGAGACCCGCATGGTGAAGGCGCTCCGGGGTCAGATAGGCGTGTGCAAGTAGTACAGCTGGATGAGCCGCAGCCTGGCCGAGGAGGTGATCGTCCTAGGTGCCATAAGGGCGTCCCTCCAATCGGCCTCATCCAGTGGTCCCACCCAGGCCTCCCAGCGCAATTTCGTGTCCTCCCAGTCCATTGGGGTGTTATTGACCAGGGCCCGGTAAATACGGGAGATACCCCCCCTACCCAGAAACCCCATCATCACCTGCGCTTCTGGTGGGCTATGGTCAGGGATCCGCGAATCTAGAGGGACGTGGGACCGAACCGCGTGGCGCAGCTGGAGATATTTGTAAAACTGTGAGGGGCACAACGAGAAGCGAGCCTGAAGCTCCCGGAAGGAGCACATACGACTCCCCTGCCACAAATCGCCTAAGCAGGAGATCCCAAGGAGGTCCCACGCCCGAAATCCTTCCAAGCCCGTGACCTCCCGCAGCCAAGTGTTATGCCAGAGTGGTGTAACGCGGGTCAGTTTCCCCGACCACCGGGTATGCCGTAGAGCAGCACGCCAAGCCAAAAAGGGGGCCCGTACAACATCTGAAAGCAACCGAGGAAGCATCGCCCCGTAGAGCATATTTTGAATAGAAGGGAACCCCAGTATCTGTACCTCCAGCCTGTAGGCCGGATCGTCCCAACCGCCTGAGAACCAGTCATGGACCACCAGGAGCCGAGTCGCAAGGTAGTATAAATATAGGTCGGTCATGCTCATACCTCCGTCGTGTGATGGAATCCGGCACCGGCCGAGGGCCAGACGGGCCCTACCGCCACCCCATAGAAACTTGGTCACCACACTATCCAAGTCCCGGAACCACGGACGAGGGAAAGAGCAGGGCGTGTTCTGCAGCATGTACAGGAATTTGGGAAGGATCATCATCTTGTAGAGAGCAATCCTCCCCAACGGATTCAATGGGAGCGATTGCCATCTCGCCAGGTCTGATCTGGCTTTGTTGACCACAGGAGCCACGTTAAGGGCCCAACAGAGCTCCGGTAGAAGGGTGACCCAGATACCCAGACACTTAAAAGATAGCCTCTGGAGGGGAATATCGGACTGCCAATCGAAGCAATCTCTAGCCGGGTGCAGCGGAACTAAGACCGATTTCTTGGGGTTGGGACGGAGACCCGACGCCCGACCAAACCGGTGAAGAATCCCACGCACAATAGGACCAGAAGTAGCTGGGTCGGAGAGGTAAAGGAGGACATCGTCGGCATACAGAGCTATTTTATCGGGGACCATGCCCGGCCAGTACCACCCACGAAGAGCAGGGTCTGAGTGGACCAGAACAGCCAGAGGTTCCATTGCCAAGGAAAAGAGGAGGGGCGAGAGCGGGCAGCCCTGACGCGTCCCTCTCCCGATAGAAAACGGGCGAGATAGAGCCCCATTCACCAACACCCTGGCCCGTGGAGCCTCGTACAGGATCCGGACCATGGCGCGGAATTGAGGACTGAACTCCATCCTCTCCAACACCTCGTCCAGGTAGACCCACCCCACCGAGTCAAAGGCTTTTTCAAAGTCGACCAACAACAAAGCCAGATACGGAGAGAGGCGCTCTCGGTGAGCCATGGCGAGATGCAGGCGCCGCAAGCAGTGTCGAGTTCCCCGGTTCGGCATAAACCCACACTGGTCCGGGTGGATCAGCGAGTCGAGATAAGGACGCAGCCGTTGTGCCAGGATGGTGGCGTATATTTTGATCTCAGTGTTCATAAGAGATATCGTTCGGTAGTCCAAGCAGGACTGCGACGGAGGCTGCGTCTTAGGGAGAACGACTATCGTAGCCGTGTCCGTCTCCGGTGGGAACGAACCCTTCTCTATCACCTCTGCATAAAGGCCCAAAAGCTGCGGAGCGATGGTCTCACGGTAGTGGGCATAGTACTCTTGTGGGAAGCCGTCCGGACCCGGGGTTTTCCTGGGGGCCAGGTGGCTGATGGCATCATCAATTTCTTGTAGAGTAACGGGCGAGTCAAGGGTCTTCCTAACCTCACGCCTTTAATGCCGTTTCTTGATAATATGTCCCAAGGTGTGCGAACTGCTTTATTAGGAGGAAATGAGTACTCGCCTCCCATCTGACCGCGACGCGGCTGCGCCAAGACCAGTACCTAGGTGACTGATGGCCACCAGAAACACCTGCTACAAGGGTGAGCATGGAACAATCGCTTACCCTGACTTCATTCCTGTCCGCAACCAGTCCTCGGGCGAAACCAACTACCCATTGGAGTTGATCAGCTCTCACCCCGACTAAAACATAGCTGCGCAGTGGAAGATTACCCCTCTACTCACTGTAAATTTACCTGATTGCTGTTGCAATCCCAATCGGGAAGCACGCTGTGATCCCCTCATCCTGGGAGGTCGCAAGCGATCCACGAAGGCACATAAGCCACCTACACAAACCAGCCAGTACCCTCCCGGTGAAACAGTCTAACGACTAGCAATACTACTGCCTTTCACCAACCCTCCCTGAACCTACCAGGCATGGGGAAAGACCGGGGTTTGAAACCACCTGCACCACAGACTAAAATGGACCAATACACTGTTAACGAGAATGGGACTCGATCCAAGACTGTGAAAGGACACACTCCACCAAGTGGAGACCTCACCACGATCCTACAAGCCATGTCCGCCTCACAGGCCTCAGTCGAAAAAAAGATTGGAGAGGTTCATGTCAACATGGTCCTGCTCCGGCAGGACCTCCGCAATGCAACAGCCTAGATCACCAAAACCGAATCTCGCATCTCCTCTGCCGAAGATGACATTACAAGTCTGAAGGATCAGATGACCCGCCTGCAGACTCAAACTAAAGAACTTCACAGGAGGGCAGAGGATGCCGAAAACAGATCCAGACGCAACAATCTGCGTCTGGTGGGATTCCCAGAGGGCATTGAACATGGAACGATGGAATTATTCATTGAAAGCTGGATCAATTTGTGGATGCCCAAAGACATGCTCTCTACTTGGTTCATGGTGGATCGAGCGCATCTCTCCCTGGCTCTAAAACCTCCCCCAGGTGCCCCGCACCGACCCATTATAGCAAGGGTCCTCAATTTTAGAGACAGGGACCTGATCCCGCAGCAAGCTTGTGTCCAGGAAACCGTAACTTATCGAAATCACACAATCATGATATTTCCGGATTACACCAGGGAAGTTCATACACAGAGACGACCCTATGCAGACGTGAAACAAAAACTCTGCACCCTCAACTTACAGTACAGGCTACTCTTTCCAGCGAGATTATGCGTGGTCTTCCAGGAGAAAACACATTTCTTCGATAGTCCCGAAGCGGCCTGGACCTGGCTGACAGAGGAGTGTCCTCGCTGACTCTGCGACTTTGACCCCAGGAGCCCAAACTGCTGCTACACACAACCCTGCTCCGTAAGGAAGATGCATGAAGTCCTGCAGGGGCCGGAAGGCAGGCAGGGCCAGATCGGGCTCACCAGTTACTTTATCCCAAAATTCCCAGCACCAGGCCCTGTCACCTGGACGCCGATGTCTGCGGAGCTCCGGTTCCCAAGATCGTTTGCCTAGGGAGAGCACTTCATCCAAAATTATGGCCACAGACTCTATGGACTCTGATCCCTCCCATAGCCCGGCTATCCCCAGCTGAAGCTCCCACAGAGTGCCACAAACAGAAAACGCCACACAAGAACGCACTCAGTTGAACAATGGTGAAACTTCAAACCAATCAGATACTTCTGCCGATGTATCCTCTGATCCTAATTCAATAGGGGTCCACCAAGCTCCATTGACTCTAAATGTTATAGTTTAGTTCAGCTCAACAGTTATAGGGCGACAGATGCTTCTGTTTTCGAAGTATAGGGTGGGGGTGGGGAGGAAGGGTTGGGGCCGTTGTCCCAAGTTGCTAGTTGTTTAACAACTCAAAGTTCACAGCATCTCAGCTCCACAATAGTATGACACAGCATCACAAATGCACATCAACAGGCGAAACACATAATTCACACATCTCAAACTCCAAGGCTTCTACCGCACAGCAGACCCCCAAGGCTCTACGAGCTTCTCACATTGACCACAACACAATGACATACAGAGGGAATTTTCTCTGTATCATGTTGTGGAACGTAAACGGCCTGCTAGACAAGGGTAAAGCGGATCAAGGTCCTGCGACATGCCCAAAAACATGCCCCTGACATTCTCATGCTCCAGGAAATCCACCTCATGGGCAATCTCTGTCCCTTCCTTGCAAGGTATGGATCTGATAGATCCTGGCACTCGGGCTTCACATGGGGCTCACGTGGGTTGCAATCCTTTTAAAGCGCAACCTACCTTTCGTACATACTCATATTAACAGAGACCCCAATGGCTGTTATTTAACCCTCTCCAGAACAATAGGCGAAGAAACCCTCAATGTTCTCTCCATGTACATTCCTGGTGCCACCTATGCACAGACCCTAGACCGCATAGTTGAAATACTCTCCTCCCTACCTCTCGGTAAAATGGTTTTGGCGGGACTTCAACGCTGTCATGCACCCCAGGCTCAACACCACAGGAACCCCCTCTATCTCACGCACCTCACACGCAAAACAGTTAGCGACCTGGGCTGAAGCCATAGGTATTTGCGACATATTGTGATCCTGGAATAAACGGGAAACCCAATACACCCAGACCTCAGTGGCGCACCACAACAACTCTCACATGGACATGATGTTCATGCCGACCCCAGAGTGTAGTAAAGTCAGAGAAATACATATCCTTCCCCGGGGATTCTCGGACCATTCGCTAGTGCTCTTGACCCTGGGCGACCCACTGTTCTCCGCCCAATGTGAAGGATGAATGCCTGATTTCTCCAAGATCGGGAATTTAAAGAAACAAGGCTGAAGATAAGCAGTACTTCCTCATGGACCAAGACTCCGTCTCATCCCTGGGCATTCTGTGAGAGGCGGGTAAAGCCACGATCTGTGGACTCGCCAAGACCCACCTCAAAGCCCAACGAACAGCAAGAGACAGTAGACATGCACTCCTCGAATCCCAATTGACCGAGCTTGAGAGAGACGCATCTGGAACAACAGATGAAACCCAGCTGCGCCAGCTGGCACTAGTGCGGGATGGAATGAGACAGATTTCTCTTGACTCTGCAAAAATCTTATGGAGGTCCTCCATTCAATGAGTATATGGTTGGGGTGATAAAAACGGGAAAATACTGCACAGACTAGTATTCTACCCCTTAGCGAACCGGATAATTCCGGAGATCTGTGACCCAGAAGGAAACACTCATTGCTCTCCCAAAGCGATGGCCCAAACCTTTGGAGACTATTACTCAGGCCTATACTCTGCCCGGAAACCAGAGCTCTCACTGACAGAGCTGATCACTCTGGAAGACCTTCACCTCCCCATACTCATGGTAGTTGAGTCAGATGGAATGGAAAGTCTGAACACATGCAAAGAAATACAAGGCACCCTTTCGCTGGTCGCGGACGGTAAAACCCCCGGCCTGGACGGCTGCCCACAAGAATACTACTCCTCTTACCATGACATACTTGTTCCTTACCTTGCGGCCCTTTACGAGGAGGCCATAGAAAAAGGCTCTTTCCCTCCAGAGACTGACACGGCTACCATAGCTGTTATACCCAAAACGCAATCACCTTCACCAGCATGTACTGATTACCGCCCCATTTACCTGATTAACACTGAAGTCAAAATATACGCCACAGTTCTCACTCAGCGCCTTAGGCCACATCTTAGCAAGTTGGTCCACCCTGACCAGTGCGGCTTCATGCTGGCACGGAGTACCAGACATTGCCTGAGGCGTCTGCATCTGGCTGTGGCGAACCGACGGTCGCTGACCACATACTTGGTGCTCCTCCTAGTCGACTTCGAGAAAGCATTTGACTCGGTTGACTGGGGCTATTTGGAGGACTAACTACTGGCTATGGGCATGGGCCCTAAATTCTGCTATATAGTACAAATCCTATACTCCAAACCAACTGCATGGGTGCTTGTCAATGGAGCGCTCTCAAACACGTTTCCAATCAGAATAGGGACGAGGCAGGGTTGCCCCCTCTTGCCCCTCCTCTTCGCTTTAGCAGTGGAGCCTCTGGCCAATCTCATCTGCTCGGTTAACCGGGTTTGGGCTGGAATTAGGTAGGATCATATGAGGACAAAATTACTTTATATGCAGATGATGTCCTGATTT
This sequence comes from Triturus cristatus, assembly GCF_964204655.1. Taxonomy (NCBI): domain Eukaryota; kingdom Metazoa; phylum Chordata; class Amphibia; order Caudata; family Salamandridae; genus Triturus; species Triturus cristatus. The sequence goes on along the minus strand of NC_140588.1, from coordinate 404,474,296 downwards.
TTCTCGCAGACCCAGCCCGATCTGGTCCTAAAAGCCTGCATATATTTCAGTCCTTTGAACGGGTCTAGGGGCTGTGCCTGAACTCGGCCAAGTCTACCTTGGTCCCCCTGCATCTCTCAAGGGAATGTTTTGATTGGCAATCCACTATCCCCATCAGACGGCAATCCTTCAAATATTTAGGTATATGGGTAGCCCTACTTCCCGACCTAGCCTGGGCACTTAACGTGACTCCTCTGGTCGCTAAAACCAAGCTGGACCTGCAGAAGTGGCAAAAACTACCACTTAACCAGCTAGGGAGAAAAGCACTATTCAAAATGTTGATCCTCCGCCGATTCTTCTATGTCATTCAGAACATGCCATTTCATGTCCCCTGAGCCTGGTTCAGGGGAATAGACAGTCTAATTATAAGGTTTCTCTGAGTGGCCTACAGCAGCGTATGGCGCTCCTGTGCTGCCAGATCCCACCGTTTGATGGAAGCATGGGTCTAACAAACTTGTACTTATATTATCTTGCAACCCGCCTTGTGGTAATACACGACTGGTTCAACAGGGGTGGTCTGACCCTGCTTACAGGACTGAACTTAAGGATTTAGGCCTCTCTCAAATTCACGCTATGATGTACTAATCTCCCATTCCAGGGGACCTCCCCATGGTGACCCGAACAGTCTTTCTAGCCTGGCGCGCCTCCCTACAACACACCCAATGGAAGGACAAACTGACTCAGCAGACACCCCTATGGCAGGGCAGATGGTTGTGGGATGTGGGGGGCCTGGAAGGTTTTAAGAGCTGGGACCTGATTGGTATCTCAAAGCTTGAAGACGTTTGGGTCAGTGACCATATTCACTCCTTTACTGACTTGCAAACCAGACATTTGCTTCACCTGTCTCGGTTTTACAGATATTTACAACTCTGCCACGCCCTAGATATGCACATAAAGCCCAGCACATCGCTGCCAGATCACAGCCCCCTTGAAGCTCAGATCATGATGGGTAACCTCGGGAGGGGAGGAGTCTCACATATATACCGTTCCCTAACTAATAATGGTCCTACTTCCCTTTACCCATTGAGAGCTAAGTGGGAGACATGGCTGGGCCCCCTGGAGGAGGAGGACTGGAGAGACGCTCTGATGGCCACCAAGACTATCACTGTCTCAGCTAGACTTCGCCTGGTCCAGCTTTACTTCCTATACACCTCCTACCTAACCCCTGCCCGCCTACACAGAGCAGGCCTAATTCCACACCCAACATGCACAAGATGTGATGCTAAACCAGCAGACGTCTTCCACATGGTATGGTCCTGCCCACATATAACCTCTTATTGGGCTCACAGAGGTGCTGGGATGGGAGGTCCCACACAACCCCCTGAACATAATACTGGGTGTCACTGACAGGCTATATGGATCAAGAGCAGATAAAATGTTTCTAGGGACCGTCCTCGTAGTGGTCAAGTGCGACATCGCAATGGCATGGAAGAATCCCACCCCGCCCACTATAACTAAATGGCGCAGAGGAGTTGACTGGTGCGCCGTGCAGGAGCTACCACTATAAGAGGCCAAGGGTTGTACGGCCAAACACCGGAGGGTCTGGGGTAAATGGTTGGAAATGTGAAACTAATTAACTTCCTTGTCTTCCCAGGTCTAATTCTATATGCCCTGCTGGAGATGGAGAAACAACAATGTATACTGTCGCAAGACTGTTTTACCCGCCGAATGTCACATGTTGTGGTGCTACTGATCATGCTGTACTGTTTGGACTTATGTTTTTACCACTATCTCTTTGCAAAATTAATAAAATTGACTATTAGAAAGAAACCTAACTTCCCACCCTTTACCCTTATAAACCCCACATCCCCCACCTAAAATTAAACTAAAAACAAATTAATAACACAGCTAAAAATAATTTACAAATCAATAATTAATAGTATTTCACAAGTAATTAATTAATTAAAAATAAATTACTTCCCACATTTTATACCTATAAGCTCCACACCCCCACCTAAAATTTAACTAAAAAAATTAAGAACACATTTAAAATAATTAATTCACAATTAAATACCTAATAGTATTTAACAATTAATTAATATTAATATACTCCCCACACTTTATCCCTTATAAACCTAAAACCAACACCCAAAAAATGTAATTAAACAATTAACATAATTCATTATCAATTAATTAATTTAATTTAACTATTAAAATAATTATTAATTAATTAAAAATAAATTACTTACCACTCTTTATCCTTATAAACCCCACAACCTGCACCTAAAAATAATTACATAATTACCATAAATAATTATTAATTAATTAATATTAATTAACAACTAATTATTTAAACATAAATGACATCTTAATTTTTACCCCTATAAACCCCACAACCCACTCATAAAATATACCCCCCAAAAAATTTACAGCACAATTAACACTATTAAATATCAATTAAATGAATATTATTGAATAAAAAATAATCATTAATTTATTATAATTAAATTACTTCCCAACCTATTCCCCTATAAACCCACAACCTGCTATGGAACTAAAAAACACAAAATGTAATTAAATTAAATTTAATAACTACTAAAAATGTAACAGATATATTAAAAAACATGAACAATACTTATACAAAAAATTTACATCACATACATTTGAAATATATACTAAAATACATAACACTAATTAAAAAACAATATTTTAAACAACTATATTTTTGCAAATGATGTTAAGGACTTAAAAATCGATATTCTTCTCCATGATATTCTTGCTCATATTTCTGTCACAATATTTCCAACTCGATGATTGTGTCAGTTAATATTACTGACTCGATATTTTATCTGAATACCATGCACAGATGGGTGTGAGAGCTTCTGACTGGGTCCAGAGCGTGTGGTGCCACCCCCATGCACTTTGCAGGGGGGCACCTGCAAGTTTTATTATGCCACTGTCACCCTGCTGGGCAAAGGTAATTGCATTTGTCCCCAGAGGGAACAAAGGCCGCCCCACACAAAAGGAGTAATTAACAGTGTTTCCCTCAGGTGCTGAGGAGGAAAAGGCAAGGATAAAATAATCTGCATGTGTTAATTACCTGTTACCTTGTACCAGGGCTGGTAGAGAAAGTGTAGCTGCTGCTTTTGTGATATTTGCTGCTGGACCCTTGGACTGCAACAGCCATGGACAACTGGAAGAAGGAATCCCCTGATGCCCCAAAGCACCAAGTAGTCTGCCCCAGTTCATACCAGAAGCAGTCTGTCTTTCCAAGGGCCATGGAGGCTGGCCTCCTGAGGATCAGCTCGGAAAAATAACTGCACTTCTACACCAAGAAGGAAAGAAGCACCAGAAGAGAAGAAGGGCTGTCACAGGTGCCCACAGTTTGCTGCCTCATGGAGAGGGAGAGAGAGAGAGAGGGAGAGTATGTGTGTGTGAGAGCGAGAGAGAGAGAGAGAGAGAGAGAGAGAGAGAGAGAGAGAGAGAGAGAGAGATATGCGGGCCTGTGATCCCAACTCCGGGCCCCCAACATTGTATAGGGGGATGGTGGAGTGCCGCTGCACTAGTCCCATCCCTGGTGGGCCTACCCCACTCCTGTGCCTGTATCTAGGGGGAGTGGCCAGCCACCACCAACAGCAGCATCCTACCTGCAGGAGCAGGCAGGGAGAGATGAGTGCTGCTTGCTCTGGCAGCAGCAGATGAAATGCTGCCCATGTGGGGAGTCAGACGGAGAGCCAAGGATTGGCTCCCTGGCTTGCCCCCAACAAAGAAATGTGTTCAATGCACCAAGGTGGGACTGGGCACCCCCCCATAGGAAAACAGTGGGAAGGCTGCCCATCTGCCTAATTAAAATGCACGCTTCCAGGAGGAAGTGCCCCAATATGCTCGGGGAGAAGATCTTTGTATTTGTTTTCCTCCTCTTGTGGTGGCCCCAGGACAGCGGGGGCACCACCAATATTTCACCAATATTAAAAAGAAAGTGTGAGGGGGCTGCAGGAGTGCAGCAGCCCCCCTGCCAAGATGTTTTAAAAGAATTGACCCTATGTTTGCCGTCTCCTGGAATCTATGACCCTCTGGGATTTTTACCTGCATTTTAAAAGTGCTCCCTAGGCTGGGGCTTTTGCGCGACCTCTGGCACTGTAGTAACCTCTAGGAGACTGTTCTATGGCTTCATTTGTCTTGTCAGAAAGTAGTGCCCTCCATTGTATGCAAACTTAGAGCATGTATTACACACAGAGACATGATATGATTAAGTTTACAATGCTTTGTTGATATACTAATTTTGGCAGTGATTATTGATTCAGGTTGATATGCTCTACTAACATTAATTGTAATTACACATGTTTATTATTGATTATTGCTTTTACTCACAAAATGATGGTGTTTTCGGCATGTAGTTTGTTGTTCTTGTGATATGATAACTCTTGATAAGGCCAATATGCCTGTTTTATTTAAAGTGGTGCACCCCTATATTGTGATGTGTTATCTGGTAGAGCTTGGGGGTACTGTGATATTGGGAGTCATAACACTTTGGGGTCAAATGTACTTTCATGGGTCATCTAAGATATTGTTGATATTCCTAATGTGTATATTTGTAAATGAATTTGTGGTATTTAGTAGTATGAGTGTGATAAATGTACTTTTCCTTTTCAAGTAAATGGTAATTACTAGTCCACACCACCTCCCCTGAGTAAGCCATTGAAACCTGAAAGGGTGACAATCGACTCATACTCAACAGTGAAAATAATAAAATTATCACCTCCGTCCTCAGTATCTCCTCGAGCCAGTGAACTTACAGAGCCTCTGATTCATCTTCAGCTAATGTAAACCCAGCAGATCCTTAGTCCTGTCTAGGATGCTGATCTCAGACCGTGATTCACTGATATGGATGCTAGTAAAAACATTCTTTCAAACTAAACTGCACAAGGGAACCCTCCCATACATTTCCAGATGAAACAATTCAGTGTTAGAAGGATTTCTAGTAAACTCTTGCTTTATATGCTGACCCTCGCGCGAACCAAATCAAGAAATTGAAAGAAGAATATGACTGGTCACCCCATCTTTGGGATAAAAAATTGACAATGTGTGACTACCCAATTAGAAAACCTCCACGGACAGGAAAACAAATATTTGATGCCCTCTTCCTGACCTACCCTTTCGTGAAGGACTCTCTGACATTTACCCCCAGAATAAGATAGAAAATACCAACCAACCAACAATCTCAACCCCTCAGGAGACAGCCTACTAACATTACCATGATCCAGAAACAAAAGCAAAGGTAGCAACTTTCCCTCTAACTTCTGCAATGCTCTATCCAAAATGACGCGGGGTAAAAACGCGAAGTAAAAACACACATCCCAACACTAGCAGACCACGACTGTTTAACACTCAAATGCTCATGGGACACCACCTCACCCTGCTGTCTTTGTCTTAGCAAAACTGTCCTATTGATACTGATGCACTTACACTTTGGCCATGGATGCCTTGGCCAAGTCTCTAACTGCTGTTTTGTTGTAGCCAGCCCACTGAATCTATTCTTTCTGGACCTGCTGCCTCGGCATATCTATTAACCTTTTGGACCGATGCACCTGGGACCAAAGAAAGTGGTCCTGCTGTTCCCGTCATCTTTCCAGGCCTCTGCCAGTCATTGTAACCTTAACACCTGACACTAAAAAGCAGCTAGAAGGTTCGACAGTGATGGCTATAGAAAAAATAAACACGAATAAACAACAAGAAGAGTTAACATGGAGAAATCTTTCTTATAAGCCTATTTCAAATTGACCTCTCTCTAGTCTTACTCCGGCTAGGCACATAGACCGCGCACCAGTGGCAGGCTTCTTAGAAGTCTCATCTCCTTTCTTATTTCCTGATATTTAATTGAACTAATTTGTCTTTTCAAATCAATTTCTGGAAGCTTTCTAGGATCGCCAGCATCCCTTCTCATTATTGCATCTGTGGCTTTGGGCCAGTTTGTGATGTGATTGGATCTGTGGAGCTAGGCTTGCTGTCACAAAACCCTCCATTCTCCAGACAAGCTTTCTCTGGGTAGTAAGCCCTTACTCAGTTTTCACTGAGGCAAGTATTTCATTTTAGTATTCTTTTATTCTGACACCAGGGCACATGCCTAAAAAAAGAAGTGGGGGGGACTAACCAGGTTAGGCAGTAGGCAAGTGAAATCATGACGCATGCCATTACAGTTCATGATGTCACGACGCATGCACATGACATCACAAGAAGTGACCTCACTGGAAGTGACATCACAAGAAGTGACCTCAGATATTAAGACCTCACACATATGTTTATCAGGTATATTATGGTGCCGATTACGATCCGGTAAAAACCGGGTACGAACCGTCGGTCGGAGCGAATTCTCCGTCCGACTCGTACTCGGTTGGAAAACATTACAAACATGGAATTACGATTCGCACGGAAACACCATTTCCGTACGAATCGTAAAAAACACCGACCGATGAAAATATGCATACGAATGTGATCCGGGAATGCTGCGACGTGACGTCGGGACGCTTCCAGGCAGCGTTTCACGACCCAGGAAGTACGATTCGAACCGACAGCAGTCCGGACGGCAATATTTTTACGGCACCCAAAAAGTGCCGGAAAAGCGAAGTACAGCGCGAAACGACCAAAGTAGGTGGCCCGGTAAGCGCCGTACCCCCCCCCAGCCCCCGCATGTACGCGCCGTACCCCCCCCCAGCCCCCGCATGTACGCATCGAACCCCCGTGTATGTACACCCGAGTACGCGTCGAACCCCCCGTGTATGTACACCCGAGTACGCGTCGAACCCCCCCGTGTATGTACACCCGAGTACGCGTCGAACCCCCCGTGTATGTACACCCAAGTACGCGTCGAACCCCCCGTGTATGTACACCCGAGTACGCGTCGAACCCCCCCGTGTATGTACACCCGAGTACGCGTCGAACCCCCCGTGTATGTACACCCGAGTACGCGTCGAACCCCCCATGTATGTACACCCGAGTACGCGTCGAACCTCCCCGTGTATGTACACCCGAGTACGTTCGAGTCGTACCCCCACCCGTGTATGTACGGGGGTACGCACCGTACATACACGGGTGGGGGTACGACTCGAACGTACTCGGGTGTACATTCACGGGGGGGTTCGACGCGTACTCGGGTGTACATACACGGGGGGTTCGACGCGTACTCGGGTGTACATACAAGGGGGGTTCGACGCGTACTCGGGTGTACATACACGGGGGGTTCAACACGTACTCGGGTGTACATACACGGGGGGGGTTCGACGCGTACTCGGGTGTACATACACGGGGGGGTTCGACGCGTACATGCGGGGGCTGGGGGGGTACGGCACGTACATGCGGGGGCTGGGGGGGTACGGCGCGTACATGCGGGGGCTGGGGGGGGTACGGCGCGTACATGCGGGGGCTGGGGGGGATACGGCACGTACCGGGCACCTGTTTGGACGTCTCCATGGTTGTTATGGGAGTTCGGTGCGGACGGTCTTTTAACCATACGGTTGTACATTCGGACGCCCGGGACGGATCGTGATTCCCCGGTCGGACTTCGCTTTTCACGTTTGTACGGTAAATCGTCCGAGGACGTGTCGGACACTTTTTCCGACCCGAGGACGTGTGGGGAATTATTCCCAATGTGACTCGTATGGGCTTTTTACCATGCGAATCGTGATTGCCAGTTTGTACGGCACTTGTACGATTCGTACGGTAAAAAGACCGGATACGAGTCGTACGGGAATTTTTTTTACCGGATCGTAATTGGCACCTATGAGTACATTTAAGTGCATTATGAGATTTAACATATAAAATTTGCCATTGGGGTTGTGCCAAAAAAGTGGTGCAATCCTGTCGCAAAATCTGGGCCTCAACTGATAAATGTATTTTTTTAAACCCTGCCACAAAGAAATTTGCAACAAGGCGAAGCATGGTAGTAGATCTGTTATGCTTAATTGGTTGCAAAGTCTACATTATGAAATATTTGATTGGGTTAAGGCATTTGCTGTAAATGTGGCAAGTAAATCTCAGGGAATAGTAATAATGGTGAGATAACGCTGGTGGTTATTGCACTTGCAGAAGAGATCTGTGTTTTATAAAGTCCTAGATTTGAATCAAAGTAGTAGAGAAGGTAAATGTGTCTCCTGCAAAGCACATCTTCTAACACGCAGATGAATATAGATAGTAAAATGGAATACTGCTTTTCACTCAGAGATCCTTTTGTTACCTCCAGTGCATAAATTGTAATCCTTCTAAAATATCACAGTGAGGTATGGAGGACATGTGATTCCTTCACATTGTAACCCTCACTGTCCATGTAACTCATCTTTTACATTGATTTATACATGTACATGATTTATTGTCAATGAATAATGGGTAAGTTATCTAAAGAGCTCTGACACCCTGCATTGGGTTGTATATCACTATAAAAGTAATAAAATAGTGCTATTGAAATTGTTATTTGTGTAAATACTGGGACAGACCAACATATCTGACATTCTTACAGTGCATACACTAATATAAAGGGACTGAACAAAACCAAAAGCATGCCTCTCTTAAGTACCTGTGAAGAAATAACAAGCTGTGCCTTTATTTCCCCTCCATTGCATTTACATTTAAGTGTGAGGTTCCAGGCTGCCTCCAGTCAGGATATTTAAACAAAAGGAGGCCTGATGGCCCCTTAACTTCGGCCCAGCTGGAGGTGAAAAAAAAAAACCTCGCTGCCTGTACATTGCTGCTGGGAATCGAAAGCAGACAACCTGTAGTGCTGCTGAACGTGTGTGAAAATGACAGCGGGACAAGTTGAGCATATTTCTGTGGGGCCCAACTTCTTGGCAGGGGGATGGCTTCCACCCTGTGAAAAGAGTGGGTGGACGCCGTGTACTAGCGTGTACCCCCGACTTGTGCACTGTCTGACACCATTGTCTTCTACAGAAGACTTGGGGGCATATTAACAAGGAACAGGGAAAATTAACGCTAAGGGCGCTTAGCGTTCATTTTTTAACGCCTGCTATCGCTGGATAATATCGCCTGGTTATCGTGTTATTAACAACGCTAACCGCCTAGGCGATAAAAAATCCAGCGATATTGGCATTTTGGGAGGCTATCGCTGGTAATGCAGCGATAAAACTACAAGGATAGGGATATCCTTGTTGATAGCCCATGGTGGACTTAGCCTTGTAATCCACCTCCCATTGGATTACATGGCTAAGTCTGAAAATTAGCAGACGTAAAAAGCAGCGTTAACCGTGGTCAGCGCTGCTTTTTTTGTCTCTAACAGGGTTAGCGTGAAGCTTGATAATAGGAGAAATATCGCTATTTTGCTCTGAAACGCCCACTTTGCATCTCATTAGAAATGCAAAGGGAAGCTTAGTGAAAAAGGGTGCTAACATGCGTTTTTGCATGTTAGCACCCTGTTGTTAATAGGGCGATATTTTTATCTCCGCTTCTTTGGCCTTTTAAGCCAAAAAAGCGTAGATAAAGCCCTTGTTCATATGCCCCTTATTTTTTACTAACAGTTGAAGGCGAAGTTATTTTCAATAGAATTGTAAGTTATCTGAGTTCAGCTTTGTGAACTGTTTGCCTAATTGATTCTCCAGAGCTTTGGTCGTACACCCATCTATTTACAAGGCGTACTGCTTGCATCTGGTGGCACTCACTATTATGATGCCAGGAGTGATTTCCTGATATATAAGCAGTAAGTAGCATTGAAACAAGTCGCAAAGTTTTACTGCTCTAACAATCCCCAGCACCATGACACATAAGATGGGAAGTGCTGGCCAGAAGGAGCGACCACTCACTGCAAGGTAATGTAAATAGTTTGGAGCACACATCAGAATTACATTAAAAGACGCAATTGAAAATCAGTAAAAAGATGGGGGCATATCAACAACAACCGGCGATAATTATCTCTAAGCGCACTTAGCGCTAGGATAATTATCGCCGGCTAGCGTGAATTTTTATCGCTGAGATAGCGTGCTATTAGCAACGCTTATCTCAATAGCGATAAAAATCCTCACGCTAACAGGCTAACATGAGATTATCGCTGGAAACCCAGCGATAATCTCACGTTACCTTGTTGATAGGGACAGGCAAACTTAGCCATGATATCCTCCTTCCATAGGATATCATGGCTAAGTCAGAAAAATACCAGACGTAAAAAAGCAGCGATAACCGCGGTTAGCGCTGCTTTTTTTGTCTCTAGCAGGGTTAGCGACATTCTTGATAATAGGAGAAATGTCGCTTAGCGAGATTTCTCCTATTATTTTACTCTGGAACGCCCCCTTTGCATCTCATTAGAGATGCAAGGGGAAGCGTAGAGTAAAAGTGTGCTAACATGCAAATTTGCATGTTAGCACCCTGTTGTTGATAGGGCGCTAGTTTTAAAGCCAAAAAAGCAGAGATAAAGCCCTTGTTGATATGCCCCTTGCAAGCGCAACGCAGCTCCAGCGAGGCTCTGGGGTGCCCTATCTTCACAATGCTGCGTCAATCCTTACGCCTGCTTCAAGCAGACGCAGGTTTGTGATGCAGCATGGGCTCAAAAGTGACTGAGTGAAATCTTGTAGATTTCACTCAGCCACTTTTAGGAGGCGTTCCTGCGACGGAACGCCCCCCCTGCACAGGAACGCCTACTTTTGGCGCAGGGCTTTACAACGTGACGCATCTCCCAGATATGTCACGTTGTAAATACCCCGCAGCATGGCGCTGGTTTTGCGCCGCCTCTGCGTCACTAAAGTGACACAACGGTAGCGTAAAAGAGGAGCAAGGGGCTTGTAAATCTGCCCCTTCGACTTACCACTACTAGCATTCAACATAGGGAGCCTTGTTAAAGCGTGAATGAAACACCTTTCAGCTGGCATATCTCCCGGGTTGTTCATCTGACTGCATCGTTAAGCGTGATATTGTGACAACTCTTGAAGAATAAATATTTGTGAATACAACATTCTAAGACTTTTCACTGATTTTCAGTGACTCTTTTTGTAATGTAATTCAGGTGTGTGCTCCAACCTATTGATATTACCTTGTATCTGGTGCTAATATTGTCGTTTATTTTCACAAATTCTAATATTTATTTTCCACTGTACTGGCTTTGTTGGCTCCATTGGTATGTGCCATCTGTCCACCAGGATTTATCTACTGGCGGACTGATAATTACTGTAACCTCCTCATGCCTTGTAGGCTGGTGATTTAAAGGTTTTCTGAAACAGTCTGACTTTAAATTCAAGACCTCACAACAGAAGGTATCGACAGAGGATAGTGACAAACATCCCGTGTCTGCAATGTGTGGTAAATCAATCTTCCTAGAACTTTTTGTTATGGATTGATGTTCATTCAGTAGTCTAGACTTTCATCCACGTTTCTTGGTGTGATTTCGAATTTAGAGACATTATTAAATACCGCTCTGTTGGAATCTAGTGTTCTGCTCCATTGAATGGATGTGTTAATGCCTCTGTGTCACTGGTTCTTAGGCTGTGAATGAATTGGGATATTTGCACTATACCCACGGTCCACACCCAGCTTGACACCCAGGTTTTAGGGTCCACAATCATCTCATGGGAAAGCAGCTTTGCCATCCATTTTTTGTTCGATTTTTTCAGGCATGGGCTTGTGTTTGTCCTCATTGCAGCAGGAAATCAGCACTCACTCCTTTGAGAGTACTCCTGATTGAGGATCTATCATCAGAGTGCAAGGGTATCGGTGGCTGGGGGTATATGTATAATATACCTCCGCACACAGTAGAGCATAACACAGGATGACAGACGGATGGTTGGTGGCAGGTGATGTTTAAGATAGGGGACTTACGTTTTATACCTTCATACATGGAAAAGGAATCTATTGGCTGTTTCCTTTAAATGTTCATGCCTTCCCCTTGTCTGAAGTCCTTCTGTCTCCCTGAATATCTGTAGTGTGCTGAGTGGTTCCTTGTGCAGACTAAAGTAATTATTTCTTCCCTGTCCTTGGAGCACCTCAAGCAAGCAAATTTAAATAAATTAGCTGTAAAGGGTCTTGAGGGTGATGGAGCTCAACTCATAATTGGAAATATATCCTTTCTAATGATCTTTATACAGAAAATGATCGAATATTAATGCTTACAAAATGGATGGTTTAGAAAACAAAGAGGTGAGGCTGACACAACTTTCCAAATGCTTTCCACGGTAACCTCTAATATAGAAATTGAATAGTAAAGGGTCTGAATATTCCTTACTTGTACCTACCAAGAACTGACAATGAGATTAATGGCAGGCGTACACCATTACCTCCGCCAGAGCTCTTCACTCAAGTCATGGGAAATGGGCATTCCAAGGCGTGGCTAGTCTTGGACGTTTTTGAACGTCCACAGATATGACTGCTTGTTGGCATTCACAAACACTTCTCCTTCCCATTTTCACTCTGGAAAGGCTCAGAGGTCAATACCAGCCAATGACTAGCATAAGCCCCTTTTTAGAGTGGTGGGGGAGGGTAGGGCAGATATTTTACCTTTGGACGAAAAAATGTGCATTTGCACAGTTGATCCTATTTCTCATGATACAGAGTTCTTGGGTATAGAGAGATTTGCCCTGCAGGAATATATCCTGTTGGGAATATCTCATGAACATCCAGGAATATGCATGGAAACCTGCACCTGGTACAGCTTTCCATGGGTATTCCTGGAAATGTGTGTGACTTCCAGAAAATCCCAAATCTCCCCACACAATTAGGTGTCAATGTGCGAGTGCAGGTTTATGGCTTTCTTTGTGAATTGGGTCCAATGTGATTTCTATAACCAGGCTTAAAACTGCCTAAAAATGTAATTAACTCTATCAAAACATAAATTGTGTATACTTTGTAACTCCAATTTCTTTAGGTTAAAGAGATCTACAGAGGAAACACCAGAGTAATACGTGATATTTGTTTAACCTCTTTTTCTAGATTACAGACTGTGTCAGGATTCTACTACATCAGGGAAAGATTGGTATCAATCCCTCCTTTCTTAAATTGCTGGTAGGGGCTGGTTGTTACCAGAAAAAAGAGACTATGGAACTGAGGTGTAGCAAACTTTTTTTCTTTTTTTAATTTTTTTTTATTTGAACAAGAAAGTAGTAAGATAACGAATAGACATTCAAAATACATGGCATCATCTAAATTACACATAATAAACAGTAATAATATTTATCTCAGTAGTGGCACAACCAGTACTATATTATAACCATAATGAAAACAGAGAAAGTGAATATTGAGAGTGCAACACTCCTAACTTCTGCCCTAAAAGATATAGACTAGAATACCGTGCTTAAATTAGATAAAGACAAGAGCTATTTAAAGTGCATAATGCGAATAGCAGCAGTTCATTATGAAAATACCATACCGAGCTAGTATAAAAGCCTTGTATACACCATATAGACCTTCGAATGATTGGCAGCAGTTCTTAAATAAAGTGCTTATTATTTAGGCCTTAAGTAAAACAGTCAGGAAGTATCATGATTCTTGTATTCCATAAATAGAGAAGCATAACAATATTTAAAGTGCATAGTGCTAATAGCAGCAGCTCTTGAAAAAAATGTCATACAAAAGCTATTTAAAGTGCAAAATAGCAGCAGTTCTTAAATAAAGTGTATGATATTTAAGCTCTATTCTAATCGCCTTGCTCCTCTACTATCTCAAGCATAATGCTAATATATATAATCTATCCCGCCTTATTTCAAAATTGGATGGTTGGGAACTCTGGAATACCTTGCCTTTATGCTCCTTCTCCTTCACTCTCAGCCTGATCGGAGTACTCATGCCAGATAGCTCTAAATCTTTTGGTTGCTCCTACCCGTCTCGCATAGGCCTCCTCAAACTTAAAAGTTCCGTTCATTTTATTAAGCCAGTGGTCAATCCTAGGTTGTTTATCTGTTTTCCAATTTTGTAGGACTAGTGCTCTTGCGACAGCTATGGCAATTAGTATGAAATACTGCTGATGTTTAATTAACCCTTTCACCTCCCCCGAAGTGCCAAATAAAACGAGCATAACCGACGATTGAATTCTCAGAGACAGAGATGAGGAGATCTTAGCAAAAACCTCATCCCAAAAAAGTCGTAGCTTATTGCATTCATAGAAAATATGTACCCATCCGCCCTCCTCCTGGGTGTTACATCTAAAGCAACGGTTTGGGTTAGTTGGTTACATCTTATGCAATTTCAAGGGGGTATAGTAGGCAAGCCATCTGGATAGAAAAAATTAATCCTCTTGTAATTAGCCCCTCTGAGTGCTTTTTTTGCTAACTCATATAGGGGCATATCAACAACAACCGGCGATAATTATCTCTAAGTGCACTTAGCGCTAGGATAATTATCGCCGGCTAGCGTGAATTTTTATCATTGAGATAGCGTGCTATTAGCAATGCTTATCTCAATAGCGATAAAAATCCTCACGCTAACAGGCTAACGTGAGATTATCGCTGGAAACCCAGCGATAATCTCACGTTACCTTGTTGATAGGGACAGGCAAACTTAGCCATGATATCCTCCTTCCATAGGATATCATGGCTAAGTCAGAAAAATACCAGACGTAAAAAAGCGGTTAAGCACACAGGGGTAACCCTATAACCCAAGGAACATGGGCCTCGTAAATATATATGAACAATGGTTCCGTAGGGAAAATTATTATTTACAATTAAGATAAATCAATTAAACATGAACACAGCATTCGATGATCTAGCAAGCAATTAATCTTAAAGAATGAATAATATTTCAAAAAACGTAACAATTTATTTTTTAGTATTTCATCTGAATTTTAAATCATTCATCAACTCCTTTAGATATGTACAAAAATGAAAACGGGCTGTATATACAATAATATTTACAAAACAACGACGCAGTGACAAAGTGATAGTGAGGAAGTGAATATTTACAATGTTATGTGCGTGATTATCAATAAAATACACAGGAAGTTTTTTACACAAAAAGTCCTCAGCTGAATTATGGATAGGTAATGACCCTTGTATGGCACAAGTCCTGATTTATCTGTGTATACAAGGAATTCCAGTTAGTGCAGGACTGTGGAACCGTCAACGTTTCGACCCTATATCGACCAGTTGTTCTATACAGTCATATCGGGTCTTCTTCAGGACACGGGGGGTGTATAACAGCCTGCATAAAATAGATATAGATCAATATCTCTGCTGTGTTAAAGGTATAAAAACAGGGAAGGTATAAGTTTCCCATAAACTCACCCAATTATAGGTGATAGGACCGATGTCCAACAGTATGACGTGATTGCTGCTCAGTGCCAGTCAGAGGAGAATACCTATTGACATGTGTGCACATTAGTAAGCAAATATTGGATGCAAGTCTTAATTAAACAGCATAGGGGACGTGTAAAAATAATAATTTTTACCAGTATCGTAGAAGGTCTAGATTCTTCTTCGTCTATTTATTTACTCTTTTTCTTCTTTTGTCATTCAGATTAGCGTGCCCGCTGTGAGTCACTGCAGACATGAACGCAGATAAGGGTATTCAGAATAATAACCATAAAGCCCAAATTGGGTACCATTAAAGCTTAGTGGTCCATGTGATGGCTCACCTGACTTCAGGATAAATATTTTGTACTGCCGGAGACACGGTCATCAGGATACCACTTCGACTAGAAGAAACCATAAATCAACCCTCATTAAATACTACTAGACTAGTATGGTCTGTAAACATTTCAAGACTTCTAAACTATTGGCTCATAGTATGCTCTGGTTCATTCAAAAAGCGATCCTATCGGAGCGAGAATCCTATGATAGCGATGAGTCATAAATGAACCCTCATAAAAGCAAGTGTGGTCTGTAGGTATTTCAAAGAATGTCATGATTTCCCTCATTAACACTACAACATGCGACCCGATTAAAGAGAGATTATTGAAGTGGCGGCGAATCAACACAAGAGTAGCAGACAGTGTATAATTGACCTTCAAAAACATTTCTACTGGTTACAGTTACTATACGCCAAATACACTAATCAGCTGTTTTTAAGACAATAGTTACTTCGCGCACCACGAGCGTCACGCAAGACATCATGGAGATTTAGCCTACGCCAAATAAACTAATCAGCTGTCATTAAAAATCGTTACTTCACGCGCTACGAGCGTCACGCAAGACATTATGGAGATTTCTCCTACCTGATGTATTTAGTGTATTCTCTTGGTCTCGGGGAGTCCGTCCGAAGCACGCCACCAGCCCGACTGCAGAGCGTGCAGCAGCTAAATAGTAGCTGCTCATAGATATAGAAACGGGACTGGTGTGGGTGTTTTTTATAAAAACGAACAACCCATTTTGGTTTATTAAATCTGGGATTGCCGAATTGCTTACGATGTTAGTTTTAATAACGTATTTAGGCGGGTGATACAATTGCTCAACCTCACAGTTCTACCTAGAACACCGTCGGGTAAAAGCATGATACGCTTAGGCAAAATGAAACAAAATGCTCGAACTAGCAAATCTAGCAAATCTGAACAGACCTGGCCGAATTGCTTACGATGTTAGTTTTAATAACGTGTTTAGGCGGGTGATACAATTGCTCAACCTCACAGTTCTACCTAGCACACCGACGGGCAAAAGCATGATACGCTTAGGCAGAATGAAACAAAATGCTCGAACTAGTAAATCAGAACAGACCTTGACCTACGGGCATTTCATTGCCATGTAGGTGAGTTCATCACAGTTAAAAACAAAAACACATCATGTTTTAAATGCTTAAGAACAATAGATCGATTAGACAACCAATACAATTATAGTTTTTTTAAGAAACAGGTTGCAATGCTCTGTGATCAAAGACAGTTGTTCCAAATGGTGTCAGAAGTCGTAGATATAGTTTTAACCTCAGCCATTTTTTGTGGACCAGTGTGAGCAAAGTATATATATATATATAATAGCATTTGGTGGCATTACGATGATTGTTACGTACAGTGCGTTTCATGTAGCATGCAAGTGATATAGAAAGGCTGTCATTGTATATGCGTTTTTCACAACATTTCATCGCACCTTGGTGACAGGACAACAGAAGGTAGTCATGGCATGCACCTTTAGAGTATTGTCAAAGATCTAGCATGCTGATCGAAGAAAGCATGTCAATAAGATGGTTTAGACCTTACTGTGTACAGTGTGTTTCATATAGAGTAACCATAATGTGCAGATGATGTCATTACATGTGCATTTCAACAATTGTTCATCGAATCTTTACAGTGATCATGACCTGAAACTGTGGATTGTTATCAAAGTTCCAAAAAGCTTGTCGCAGACAGGTGAAGTGGTAATTTATAATTACCTAAAGCATAACATTCCCAGTTGTTTGTTAGTCTCCTCATTTTCGTTGAGCCCTGTCTTTACAGAATCTAGGGAGTGGATCCATCTACACTCCTTATAATTGAGCATGGAATGAATATTACCGCCTCTCGGGTGCAGCCGCACCCTCTCAATTACTGTCCATCTCATACTGTCTGGTGGATGGTTGAAGCTCAAGAAATGGTCAACTAGAGGTGCCCCTTGCGTTCTGCATTTGATCCTGCTCATATGTTGCAGAATTCTACACTTGATTTTTTGTGTAGTTTGCCCTACATATACTTTATCGCATGGGCAATAAATTGCATAAATAACGTTGTTACTGTTGCAATTAGTAAATGTAGGTCGTGTGAAGTTCTTTGTACCATACACAAATACCATACCCTCTATCGATGAAACACAAGCTTTACAGTTGCCACATTTTTTATGGCCCAAGATCAGTGGCAATGATAGTTGCGAGCGTAAGTCTGGTTTAGGGGGACCATGAAGGTAGGCACTGACCACTGTATCTTTTATACTCTTGCCACGTTTAAAGGCAAATAGTGGTAATTCCGTAGTTCCAATTTCTGTGGCTACCAGATTCCAATACTTAGCAATAGTTTTTTTGATGGATTGGCTGTCTGGGTTGAAGGTGGTGACACAGACTATTCTATCACTCGTCTTTTCACTTTTTTTAGTCTCTAATATAGTCTCTCGTGGGCAGTACCAGGCTCTCTTTTTAGCCCGTTTCAGGAGGGTGTTAGGGTAACCTCTATCTCTTAGCCTTTTTGTGAGAACAGTTGCTTCAGCAAAGTAATCTGTTCTCTGTGTGCAGTTGCGACGCAGTCTAAGAAACTGCCCATAGGGCAGATTGTCTCGAAGACTGCGGGGATGGTTCGAGTTATAGCTAAGAAGAGCGTTTCTCTCAATTGGTTTTCTGTACAGTCCAGTATAGAGTACCCCCTCCGCCGTTTTCACATTAAGGTCTAAGAAGCTTATAGTTTCACTGTTTTCGCTCATTGTAAATTTTATGTCGTTGGATCTTCCATTTAACCAGTCAAAAAACGACTTGAGGGTCGTAGTTGAACCGGTCCAGATCATAAAGACATCATCAATATATCTTTTCCATATATCGATGCTGTCTCTATATGGATTACTCTCATCATAAAGAAAGGTCCACTCAAAATGGTTCATGTAAAGGTTTGCCAGGGACGGCGCATAGCTCGCGCCCATAGCAACGCCCTTGCATTGGAAAAAGTATTGATTTTGAAACACAAAGTAGTTTTTTGTCATTGCGATATCCAACGTGGCTATTAAAAAATCCGTAGGGATTCTATGGGGAGCGGGTCTTGTATTAAGTACTTCTTGTACTACAGCCAATGCCTCTTGTTGTGGTATGCTCGTGTACAAGGAGGAAACGTCTAAGGTTACTAAGAGTTGTTTCTCCTTATCAAATGGATGGTCCTCTATGAACTGGATCATTTGAGTTGAATCCCGAACATAGGATTTAGTGGCAATCACAAATGGCTGTAGAAAGTAATCAATGTATTGATTTAAAGGTTCCAGTATGGAGCCACAACCCGATACGATTGGGCGTCCCGGTGGTTTATCAAGGTTCTTATGGACTTTCGGCAGAGTATAAATTGTTGGAATTCTAGGGTTAGTTTGAGTGAGAAATTTAGACTCTGGGATACTCAGGAAACCTGAATCAAGTGCTTGTGTTAGTAAGGAGTCAATCAGAATTTTTATTTCGGGTGTAGGATCCTTTGTGATTGGTTGATAGCTATCACGGTCATTAAGTTGTCTTTGGATCTCATCTATGTAATCACTCCGATTTTGTATTATGATTGAACCCCCTTTATCAGCAGCTTTGATAATTATTTGGTCGTTGTTCTTTAAGGACTGTAGGGCCAATTTTTCTCTCAATGAGATGTTATAGGGGACAAATCTAGGTTTGTCCAATGTGGACAAAACTTCATGTGTAACGATTTGTTCAAAAGCTACAATTTTTTGGCTCATAGTCTGTATACCAGGTGTAAAAACAGAATTAGGTTTGAAAGGTGTTGCTGCAATAGATCGAACACAAGGTTCTCTTTGTGCAAAAAAATACTTTAGTCTGACCTTTCTGAAAAACTGCATCAATTCAAGTTTTACCATAAAGGGATCTGTTCTCTGAGTGGGCACAAACGATAGCCCTTTTGATAGAATATTATTTTCTTCTTGCGATAAAGTATAGTTAGAGAGATTAATGATAGGATTGCTCTCGTTTACAGCCACCGGTTCAATTTGGATGTTATTGGGAGTGGGGGCATCTCTAGTGTCAACCTCTCTAGAAGGAACATTTGTCAGTAGTAAGGTCACATTTGAATTCTCAGTAATTAAGGTGTCAGACGTTGTATTAGGGGGAGTCGACGTTACCATCGGTATGTCTGGCGTCTTGTTGAAATTTCCCCATGATTCACCTGGTCGTAGAATCTCACTTGTTGGTTGCCTCTTTGGGGTGGGGGATTCTGATTGCCCCTTTGGGTGTGGACCTGTTGGTTCCCACCCCTGCCGCGATACCAACCTCTCTGTCTCTGAAAACCTCTCCCTCTGTTGGAACTCCATGGCGCGTCCCCTAAAAAAGACTGTTGTTGAGGGCCTTGTGGTCTTGATGCTGTGCTTGTCGAAGCTTGCTCACTTTCTCCTTCGGAATTACTCCCAAAGGAGGAATTCGACAAGGTGGTAAACCTTCGTGGACCCTGTCTGCTGCGGTTCGTGTAAAAGCCTTGATTATCCTGCTGGTAATAATCGTCTGAGATATAAGGATATGTTATCTTTTTGTCATAATTCTGTATATCCTTCTGTAATTTGTCTGACTTTCTTTGTAGTGTGAAGGTATGGAATTCGGCAAGTGTTTTCTCTGCCTTTTCCAATGCGTCTTTACCGTTTGTTAGAGTATTGTCTCCCACTATTTCTCTTTTAAGATCATTGATTTCTTGGATAAGTTTTTTCGAATATTCCAAAGCCGTTTCAACTCCAAGTACCATCCAGTATCTTGAACAGTTATTTGAAATAAAACTAAAACCTTCTCTAAATTTAGGAATATCAATGAAAATAGCGGGTTCGTTTCGGACTTGGAGACCTTTGGGAATAATATTGGCCTGTAAGTATTTAGTCAGAAAATGTCCATGTAGTCTAGTTCGTACTAGCTTCTTTTCTAGACGTTCTAATTTTGTCAATTTATCATTTAGTGTTGTATTGATGGCTGATAACTCTACTCCAAAAGAATTTGATACTCCTTGTTCAGCTATTAGTTTCGCTATATATTCTTCAGTATAAGAAAGAGTATCTGACATATTTTGTTTCTAAATGAATTTGCAGAAAAAACCCTCGCAAGCCAGCGCTTGCACAGGACAAGAGTTAAGCACACAGGGGTAACCCTATAACCCAAGGAACCTGGGCCTCGTAAATATATATGAACAATGGTTCCGTAGGGAAAATTATTATTTACAATTAAGATAAATCAATTAAACATGAACACAGCATTCGATGATCTAGCAAGCGATTAATCTTAAAGAATGAATAATATTTCAAAAAACGTAACAATTTATTTTTTAGTATTTCATCTGAATTTTAAATCATTCATCAACTCCTTTAGATATGTACAAAAATGAAAACGGGCTGTATATACAATAATATTTACAAAACAACGACGCAGTGACAAAGTGAATAGGGTGACTCTGTGTGATAGTGAGGAAGTGAATATTTACAATGTTATGTGCGTGATTATCAATAAAATACACAGGAAGTTTTTAACACAAAAAGTCCTCAGCTGAATTATGGATAGGTAATGACCCTTGTATGGCACAAGTCCTGATTTATCTGTGTATACAAGGAATTCCAGTTAGTGCAGGACTGTGGAACCGTCAACGTTTCGACCCTATATCGACCAGTTGTTCTATACAGTCATATTGGGTCTTCTTCAGGACCCGGGGGGTGTATAACAGCCTGCATAAAATAGATATAGATCAATATCTCTGCTGTGTTAAAGGTATAAAAACAGGGAAGGTATAAGTTTCCCATAAACTCACCCAATTATAGGTGATAGGACCGATGTCCAACAGTATGACGTGATTGCTGCTCAGTGCCAGTCAGAGGAGAATACCTATTGACATGTGTGCACATTAGTAAGCAAATATTGGATGCAAGTCTTAATTAAACAGCATAGGGGACGTGTAAAAATAATAATTTTTACCAGTATCGTAGAAGGTCTAGATTCTTCTTCGTCTATTTATTTACTCTTTTTCTTCTTTTGTCATTCAGATTAGCGTGCCCGCTGTGAGTCACTGCAGACATGAACGCAGATAAGGGTATTCAGAATAATAACCATAAAGCCCAAATTGGGTACCATTAAAGCTTAGTGGTCCATGTGATGGCTCACCTGACTTCAGGATAAATATTTTGTACTGCCGGAGACACGGTCATCAGGATACCACTTCGACTAGAAGAAACCATAAATCAACCCTCATTAAATACTACTAGACTAGTATGGTCTGTAAACATTTCAAGACTTCTAAACTATTGGCTCATAGTATGCTCTGGTTCATTCAAAAAGCGATCCTATCGGAGCGAGAATCCTATGATAGCGATGAGTCATAAATGAACCCTCATAAAAGCAAGTGTGGTCTGTAGGTATTTCAAAGAATTTCATGATTTCCCTCATTAACACTACAACATGCGACCCGATTAAAGAGAGATTATTGAAGTGGCGGCGAATCAACACAAGAGTAGCAGACAGTGTATAATTGACCTTCAAAAACATTTCTACTGGTTACAGTTACTATACGCCAAATACACTAATCAGCTGTTTTTAAGACAATAGTTACTTCGCGCACCACGAGCGTCACGCAAGACATCATGGAGATTTAGCCTACGCCAAATAAACTAATCAGCTGTCATTAAAAATCGTTACTTCACGCGCTACGAGCGTCACGCAAGACATTATGGAGATTTCTCCTACCTGATGTATTTAGTGTATTCTCTTGGTCTCGGGGAGTCCGTCCGAAGCACGCCACCAGCCCGACTGCAGAGCGGGCAGCAGCTAAATAGTAGCTGCTCATAGATATAGAAACGGGACTGGTGTGGGTGTTTTTTATAAAAACGAACAACCCATTTTGGTTTATTAAATCTGGGATTGCCGAATTGCTTACGATGTTAGTTTTAATAACGTATTTAGGCGGGTGATACAATTGCTCAACCTCACAGTTCTACCTAGAACATCGTCGGGTAAAAGCATGATACGCTTAGGCAAAATGAAACAAAATGCTCGAACTAGCAAATCTAGCAAATCTGAACAGACCTGGCCGAATTGCTTACGATGTTAGTTTTAATAACGTGTTTAGGCGGGTGATACAATTGCTCAACCTCACAGTTCTACCTAGCACACCGACGGGCAAAAGCATGATACGCTTAGGCAGAATGAAACAAAATGCTCGAACTAGTAAATCTGAACAGACCTTGACCTACGGGCATTTCATTGCCATGTAGGTGAGTTCATCACAGTTAAAAACAAAAACACATCATGTTTTAAATGCTTAAGAACAATAGATCGATTAGACAACCAATACAATTATAGTTTTTTTAAGAAACAGGTTGCAATGCTCTGTGATCAAAGACAGTTGTTCCAAATGGTGTCAGAAGTCGTAGATATAGTTTTAACCTCAGCCATTTTTTGTGGACCAGTGTGAGCAAAGTATATATATATATATAATAGCATTTGGTGGCATTACGATGATTGTTACGTACAGTGCGTTTCATGTAGCATGCAAGTGATATAGAAAGGCTGTCATTGTATATGCGTTTTTCACAACATTTCATCGCACCTTGGTGACAGGACAACAGAAGGTAGTCATGGCATGCACCTTTAGAGTATTGTAAAAGATCTAGCATGCTGATCGAAGAAAGCATGTCAATAAGATGGTTTAGACCTTACTGTGTACAGTGTGTTTCATATAGAGTAACCATAATGTGCAGATGATGTCATTACATGTGCATTTCAACAATTGTTCATCGAATCTTTACAGTGATCATGACCTGAAACTGTGGATTGTTATCAAAGTTCCAAAAAGCTTGTCGCAGACAGGTGAAGTGGTAATTTATAATTACCTAAAGCATAACATTCCCAGTTGTTTGTTAGTCTCCTCATTTTCGTTGAGCCCTGTCTTTACAGAATCTAGGGAGTGGATCCATCTACACTCCTTATAATTGAGCATGGAATGAATATTACCGCCTCTCGGGTGCAGCCGCACCCTCTCAATTACTGTCCATCTCATACTGTCTGGTGGATGGTTGAAGCTCAAGAAATGGTCAACTAGAGGTGCCCCTTGCGTTCTGCATTTGATCCTGCTCATATGTTGCAGAATTCTACACTTGATTTTTTGTGTAGTTTGCCCTACATATACTTTATCGCATGGGCAATAAATTGCATAAATAACGTTGTTACTGTTGCAATTAGTAAATGTAGGTCGTGTGAAGTTCTTTGTACCATACACAAATACCATACCCTCTATCGATGAAACACAAGCTTTACAGTTGCCACATTTTTTATGGCCCAAGATCGGTGGCAATGATAGTTGCGAGCGTAAGTCTGGTTTAGGGGGACCATGAAGGTAGGCACTGACCACTGTATCTTTTATACTCTTGCCACGTTTAAAGGCAAATAGTGGTAATTCCGTAGTTCCAATTTCTGTGGCTACCAGATTCCAATACTTAGCAATAGTTTTTTTGATGGATTGGCTGTCTGGGTTGAAGGTGGTGACACAGACTATTCTATCACTCGTCTTTTCACTTTTTTTAGTCTCTAATAGAGTCTCTCGTGGGCAGTACCAGGCTCTCTTTTTAGCCCGTTTCAGGAGGGTGTTAGGGTAACCTCTATCTCTTAGCCTTTTTGTGAGAACAGTTGCTTCAGCAAAGTAATCTGTTCTCTGTGTGCAGTTGCGACGCAGTCTAAGAAACTGCCCATAGGGCAGATTGTCTCGAAGACTGCGGGGATGGTTCGAATTATAGCTAAGAAGAGCGTTTCTCTCAATTGGTTTTCTGTACAGTCCAGTATAGAGTACCCCCTCCGCCGTTTTCACATTAAGGTCTAAGAAGCTTATAGTTTCACTGTTTTCGCTCATTGTAAATTTTATGTCGTTGGATCTTCCATTTAACCAGTCAAAAAACGACTAGAGGACCATCCATTTGATAAGGAGAAACAACTCTTAGTAACCTTAGACGTTTCCTCCTT
Source organism: Triturus cristatus (assembly GCF_964204655.1). Taxonomy (NCBI): domain Eukaryota; kingdom Metazoa; phylum Chordata; class Amphibia; order Caudata; family Salamandridae; genus Triturus; species Triturus cristatus. Next base: position 404,449,783 of record NC_140588.1, on the reverse strand, counting down.
GTACACGAGCATACCACAACAAGAGGCATTGGCTGTAGTACAAGAAGTACTTAATACAAGACCCGCTCCCCATAGAATCCCTACGGATTTTTTAATAGCCACGTTGGATATCGCAATGACAAAAAACTACTTTGTGTTTCAAAATCAATACTTTTTCCAATGCAAGGGCGTTGCTATGGGCGCGAGCTATGCGCCGTCCCTGGCAAACCTTTACATGAACCATTTTGAGTGGACCTTTCTTTATGATGAGAGTAATCCATATAGAGACAGCATCGATATATGGAAAAGATATATTGATGATGTCTTTATGATCTGGACCGGTTCAACTACGACCCTCAAGTCGTTTTTTGACTGGTTAAATGGAAGATCCAACGACATAAAATTTACAATGAGCGAAAACAGTGAAACTATAAGCTTCTTAGACCTTAATGTGAAAACGGCGGAGGGGGTACTCTATACTGGACTGTACAGATAACCAATTGAGAGAAACGCTCTTCTTAGCTATAATTCGAACCATCCCCGCAGTCTTCGAGACAATCTGCCCTATGGGCAGTTTCTTAGACTGCGTCGCAACTGCACACAGAGAACAGATTACTTTGCTGAAGCAACTGTTCTCACAAAAAGGCTAAGAGATAGAGGTTACCCTAACACCCTCCTGAAACGGGCTAAAAAGAGAGCCTGGTACTGCCCACGAGAGACTCTATTAGAGACTAAAAAAAGTGAAAAGACGAGTGATAGAATAGTCTGTGTCACCACCTTCAACCCAGACAGCCAATCCATCAAAAAAACTATTGCTAAGTATTGGAATCTGGTAGCCACAGAAATTGGAACTACGGAATTACCACTATTTGCCTTTAAACGTGGCAAGAGTATAAAAGATACAGTGGTCAGTGCCTACCTTCATGGTCCCCCTAAACCAGACTTACGCTCGCAACTATCATTGCCACCGATCTTGGGCCATAAAAAATGTGGCAACTGTAAAGCTTGTGTTTCATCGATAGAGGGTATGGTATTTGTGTATGGTACAAAGAACTTCACACGACCTACATTTACTAATTGCAACAGTAACAACGTTATTTATGCAATTTATTGCCCATGCGATAAAGTATATGTAGGGCAAACTACACAAAAAATCAAGTGTAGAATTCTGCAACATATGAGCAGGATCAAATGCAGAACGCAAGGGGCACCTCTAGTTGACCATTTCTTGAGCTTCAACCATCCACCAGACAGTATGAGATGGACAGTAATTGAGAGGGTGCGGCTGCACCCGAGAGGCGGTAATATTCATTCCATGCTCAATTATAAGGAGTGTAGATGGATCCACTCCCTAGATTCTGTAAAGACAGGGCTCAACGAAAATGAGGAGACTAACAAACAACTGGGAATGTTATGCTTTAGGTAATTATAAATTACCACTTCACCTGTCTGCGACAAGCTTTTTGGAACTTTGATAACAATCCACAGTTTCAGGTCATGATCACTGTAAAGATTCGATGAACAATTGTTGAAATGCACATGTAATGACATCATCTGCACATTATGGTTACTCTATATGAAACACACTGTACACAGTAAGGTCTAAACCATCTTATTGACATGCTTTCTTCGATCAGCATGCTAGATCTTTGACAATACTCTAAAGGTGCATGCCATGACTACCTTCTGTTGTCCTGTCACCAAGGTGCGATGAAATGTTGTGAAAAACGCATATACAATGACAGCCTTTCTATATCACTTGCATGCTACATGAAACGCACTGTACGTAACAATCATCGTAATGCCACCAAATGCTATTATATATATATATATACTTTGCTCACACTGGTCCACAAAAAATGGCTGAGGTTAAAACTATATCTACGACTTCTGACACCATTTGGAACAACTGTCTTTGATCACAGAGCATTGCAACCTGTTTCTTAAAAAAACTATAATTGTATTGGTTGTCTAATCGATCTATTGTTCTTAAGCATTTAAAACATGATGTGTTTTTGTTTTTAACTGTGATGAACTCACCTACATGGCAATGAAATGCCCGTAGGTCAAGGTCTGTTCAGATTTACTAGTTCGAGCATTTTGTTTCATTCTGCCTAAGCGTATCATGCTTTTGCCCGTCGGTGTGCTAGGTAGAACTGTGAGGTTGAGCAATTGTATCACCCGCCTAAACACGTTATTAAAACTAACATCGTAAGCAATTCGGCCAGGTCTGTTCAGATTTGCTAGATTTGCTAGTTCGAGCATTTTGTTTCATTTTGCCTAAGCGTATCATGCTTTTACCCGACGGTGTTCTAGGTAGAACTGTGAGGTTGAGCAATTGTATCACCCGCCTAAATACGTTATTAAAACTAACATCGTAAGCAATTCGGCAATCCCAGATTTAATAAACCAAAATGGGTTGTTCGTTTTTATAAAAAACACCCACACCAGTCCCGTTTCTATATCTATGAGCAGCTACTATTTAGCTGCTGCACGCTCTGCAGTCGGGCTGGTGGCGTGCTTCGGACGGACTCCCCGAGACCAAGAGAATACACTAAATACATCAGGTAGGAGAAATCTCCATAATGTCTTGCGTGACGCTCGTAGCGCGTGAAGTAACGATTTTTAATGACAGCTGATTAGTTTATTTGGCGTAGGCTAAATCTCCATGATGTCTTGCGTGACGCTCGTGGTGCGCGAAGTAACTATTGTCTTAAAAACAGCTGATTAGTGTATTTGGCATATAGTAACTGTAACCAGTAGAAATGTTTTTGAAGGTCAATTATACACTGTCTGCTACTCTTGTGTTGATTCGCCGCCACTTCAATAATCTCTCTTTAATCGGGTTGCATGTTGTAGTGTTAATGAGGGAAATCATGACATTCTTTGAAATACCTACAGACCACACTTGCTTTTATGAGGGTTCATTTATGACTCATCGCTATCATAGGATTCTCGCTCCGATAGGATCGCTTTTTGAATGAACCAGAGCATACTATGAGCCAATAGTTTAGAAGTCTTGAAATGTTTACAGACCATACTAGTCTAGTAGTATTTAATGAGGGTTGATTTATGGTTTCTTCTAGTCGAAGTGGTATCCTGATGACCGTGTCTCCGGCAGTACAAAATATTTATCCTGAAGTCAGGTGAGCCATCACATGGACCACTAAGCTTTAATGGTACCCAATTTGGGCTTTATGGTTATTATTCTGAATACCCTTATCTGCGTTCATGTCTGCAGTGACTCACAGCGGGCACGCTAATCTGAATGACAAAAGAAGAAAAAGAGTAAATAAATAGACGAAGAAGAATCTAGACCTTCTACGATACTGGTAAAAATTATTATTTTTACACGTCCCCTATGCTGTTTAATTAAGACTTGCATCCAATATTTGCTTACTAATGTGCACACATGTCAATAGGTATTCTCCTCTGACTGGCACTGAGCAGCAATCACGTCATACTGTTGGACATCGGTCCTATCACCTATAATTGGGTGAGTTTATGGGAAACTTATACCTTCCATGTTTTTATACCTTTAACACAGCAGAGATATTGATCTATATCTATTTTATGCAGGCTGTTATACACCCCCCGTGTCCTGAAGAAGACCCGATATGACTGTATAGAACAACTGGTCGATATAGGGTCGAAACGTTGACGGTTCCACAGTCCTGCACTAACTGGAATTCCTTGTATACACAGATAAATCAGGACTTGTGCCATACAAGGGTCATTACCTATCCATAATTCAGCTGAGGACTTTTTGTGTAAAAAACTTCCTGTGTATTTTATTGATAATCACGCACATAACATTGTAAATATTCACTTCCTCACTATCACACAGAGTCACCCTATTCACTTTGTCACTGCGTCGTTGTTTTGTAAATATTATTGTATATACAGCCCGTTTTCATTTTTGTACATATCTAAAGGAGTTGATGAATGATTTAAAATTCAGATGAAATACTAAAAAATAAATTGTTACGTTTTTTGAAATATTATTCATTCTTTAAGAATAATTGCTTGCTAGATCATCGAATGCTGTGTTCATGTTTAATTGATTTATCTTAATTGTAAATAATAATTTTCCCTACGGAACCATTGTTCATATATATTTACGAGGCCCAGGTTCCTTGGGTTATAGGGTTACCCCTGTGTGCTTAACTCTTGTCCTGTGCAAGCGCTGGCTTGCGAGGGTTTTTTCTGCAAATTCATTTAGAAACAAAATATGTCAGATACTCTTTCTTATACTGAAGAATATATAGCGAAACTAATAGCTGAACAAGGAGTATCAAATTCTTTTGGAGTAGAGTTATCAGCCATCAATACAACACTAAATGATAAATTGACAAAATTAGAACGTCTAGAAAAGAAGCTAGTACGAACTAGACTACATGGACATTTTCTGACTAAATACTTACAGGCCAATATTATTCCCAAAGGTCTCCAAGTCCGAAACGAACCCGCTATTTTCATTGATATTCCTAAATTTAGAGAAGGTTTTAGTTTTATTTCAAATAACTGTTCAAGATACTGGATGGTACTTGGAGTTGAAACGGCTTTGGAATATTCGAAAAAACTTATCCAAGAAATCAATGATCTTAAAAGAGAAATAGTGGGAGACAATACTCTAACAAACGCTAAAGAAGCGTTGGAAAAGGCAGAGAAAACACTTGCCGAATTCCATACCTTCACACTACAAAGAAAGTCAGACAAATTACAGAAGGATATACAGAATTATGACAAAAAGATAACATATCCTTATATCTCAGACGATTATTACCAGCAGGATAATCAAGGCTTTTACACGAACCGCAGCAGACAGGGTCCACGAAGGTTTACCACCTTGTCGAATTCCTCCTTTGGGAGTAATTCCAAAGGAGAAAGTGAGCAAGCTTCGACAAGCACAGCATCAAGACCACAAGGCCCTCAACAACAGTCTTTTTTAGGGGACGCGCCATGGAGTTCCAACAGAGGGAGAGGTTTTCAGAGACAGAGAGGTTGGTATCGCGGCAGGGGTGGGAACCAACAGGTCCACACCCAAAGGGGCAATCAGAATCCCCCACCCCAAAGAGGCAACCAACAAGTGAGATTCTACGACCAGGTGAATCATGGGGAAATTTCAACAAGACGCCAGACATACCGATGGTAACGTCGACTCCCCCTAATACAACGTCTGACACCTTAATTACTGAGAATTCAAATGTGACCTTACTACTGACAAATGTTCCTTCTAGAGAGGTTGACACTAGAGATGCCCCCACTCCCAATAACATCCAAATTGAACCGGTGGCTGTAAACAAGAGCAATCCTATCATTAATCTCTCTAACTATACTTTATCGCAAGAAGAAAATAATATTCTATCAAAAGGGCTATCGTTTGTGCCCACTCAGAGAACAGATCCCTTTATGGTAAAACTTGAATTGATGCAGTTTTTCAGAAAGGTCAGACTAAAGTATTTTTTTGCACAAAGAGAACCTTGTGTTCGATCTATTGCAGCAACACCTTTCAAACCTAATTCTGTTTTTACACCTGGTATACAGACTATGAGCCAAAAAATTGTAGCTTTTGAACAAATCGTTACACATGAAGTTTTGTCCACATTGGACAAACCTAGATTTGTCCCCTATAACATCTCATTGAGAGAAAAATTGGCCCTACAGTCCTTAAAGAACAACGACCAAATAATTATCAAAGCTGCTGATAAAGGGGGTTCAATCATAATACAAAATCGGAGTGATTACATAGATGAGACCCAAAGACAACTTAATGACCGTGATAGCTATCAACCAATCACAAAGGATCCTACACCCGAAATAAAAATTCTGATTGACTCCTTACTAACACAAGCACTTGATTCAGGTTTCCTGAGTATCCCAGAGTCTAAATTTCTCACTCAAACTAACCCTAGAATTCCAACAATTTATACTCTGCCGAGAGTCCATAAGAACCTTGATAAACCACCGGGACGCCCAATCGTATCGGGTTGTGGCTCCATACTGGAACCTTTAAATCAATACATTGATTACTTTCTACAGCCATTTGTGATTGCCACTAAATCCTATGTTCGGGATTCAACTCAAATGATTCAGTTCATAGAGGACCATCCATTTGATAAGGAGAAACAACTCTTAGTAACCTTAGACGTTTCCTCCTTGTACACGAGCATACCACAACAAGAGGCATTGGCTGTAGTACAAGAAGTACTTAATACAAGACCCGCTCCCCATAGAATCCCTACGGATTTTTTAATAGCCACGTTGGATATCGCAATGACAAAAAACTACTTTGTGTTTCAAAATCAATACTTTTTCCAATGCAAGGGCATTGCTATGGGCGCGAGCTATGCGCCGTCCCTGGCAAACCTTTACATGAACCATTTTGAGTGGACCTTTCTTTATGATGAGAGTAATCCATATAGAGACAGCATCGATATATGGAAAAGATATATTGATGATGTCTTTATGATCTGGACCGGTTCAACTACGACCCTCAAGTCGTTTTTTGACTGGTTAAATGGAAGATCCAACGACATAAAATTTACAATGAGCGAAAACAGTGAAACTATAAGCTTCTTAGACCTTAATGTGAAAACGGCGGAGGGGGTACTCTATACTGGACTGTACAGAAAACCAATTGAGAGAAACGCTCTTCTTAGCTATAATTCGAACCATCCCCGCAGTCTTCGAGACAATCTGCCCTATGGGCAGTTTCTTAGACTGCGTCGCAACTGCACACAGAGAACAGATTACTTTGCTGAAGCAACTGTTCTCACAAAAAGGCTAAGAGATAGAGGTTACCCTAACACCCTCCTGAAACGGGCTAAAAAGAGAGCCTGGTACTGCCCACGAGAGACTCTATTAGAGACTAAAAAAAGTGAAAAGACGAGTGATAGAATAGTCTGTGTCACCACCTTCAACCCAGACAGCCAATCCATCAAAAAAACTATTGCTAAGTATTGGAATCTGGTAGCCACAGAAATTGGAACTACGGAATTACCACTATTTGCCTTTAAACGTGGCAAGAGTATAAAAGATACAGTGGTCAGTGCCTACCTTCATGGTCCCCCTAAACCAGACTTACGCTCGCAACTATCATTGCCACCGATCTTGGGCCATAAAAAATGTGGCAACTGTAAAGCTTGTGTTTCATCGATAGAGGGTATGGTATTTGTGTATGGTACAAAGAACTTCACACGACCTACATTTACTAATTGCAACAGTAACAACGTTATTTATGCAATTTATTGCCCATGCGATAAAGTATATGTAGGGCAAACTACACAAAAAATCAAGTGTAGAATTCTGCAACATATGAGCAGGATCAAATGCAGAACGCAAGGGGCACCTCTAGTTGACCATTTCTTGAGCTTCAACCATCCACCAGACAGTATGAGATGGACAGTAATTGAGAGGGTGCGGCTGCACCCGAGAGGCGGTAATATTCATTCCATGCTCAATTATAAGGAGTGTAGATGGATCCACTCCCTAGATTCTGTAAAGACAGGGCTCAACGAAAATGAGGAGACTAACAAACAACTGGGAATGTTATGCTTTAGGTAATTATAAATTACCACTTCACCTGTCTGCGACAAGCTTTTTGGAACTTTGATAACAATCCACAGTTTCAGGTCATGATCACTGTAAAGATTCGATGAACAATTGTTGAAATGCACATGTAATGACATCATCTGCACATTATGGTTACTCTATATGAAACACACTGTACACAGTAAGGTCTAAACCATCTTATTGACATGCTTTCTTCGATCAGCATGCTAGATCTTTGACAATACTCTAAAGGTGCATGCCATGACTACCTTCTGTTGTCCTGTCACCAAGGTGCGATGAAATGTTGTGAAAAACGCATATACAATGACAGCCTTTCTATATCACTTGCATGCTACATGAAACGCACTGTACGTAACAATCATCGTAATGCCACCAAATGCTATTATATATATATATATACTTTGCTCACACTGGTCCACAAAAAATGGCTGAGGTTAAAACTATATCTACGACTTCTGACACCATTTGGAACAACTGTCTTTGATCACAGAGCATTGCAACCTCTTTCTTAAAAAAACTATAATTGTATTGGTTGTCTAATCGATCTATTGTTCTTAAGCATTTAAAACATGATGTGTTTTTGTTTTTAACTGTGATGAACTCACCTACATGGCAATGAAATGCCCGTAGGTCAAGGTCTGTTCAGATTTACTAGTTCGAGCATTTTGTTTCATTCTGCCTAAGCGTATCATGCTTTTGCCCGTCGGTGTGCTAGGTAGAACTGTGAGGTTGAGCAATTGTATCACCCGCCTAAACACATTATTAAAACTAACATCGTAAGCAATTCGGCCAGGTCTGTTCAGATTTGCTAGATTTGCTAGTTCGAGCATTTTGTTTCATTTTGCCTAAGCGTATCATGCTTTTACCCGACGGTGTTCTAGGTAGAACTGTGAGGTTGAGCAATTGTATCACCCGCCTAAATACGTTATTAAAACTAACATCGTAAGCAATTCGGCAATCCCAGATTTAATAAACCAAAATGGGTTGTTCGTTTTTATAAAAAACACCCACACCAGTCCCGTTTCTATATCTATGAGCAGCTACTATTTAGCTGCTGCACGCTCTGCAGTCGGGCTGGTGGCGTGCTTCGGACGGACTCCCCGAGACCAAGAGAATACACTAAATACATCAGGTAGGAGAAATCTCCATAATGTCTTGCGTGACGCTCGTAGCGCGTGAAGTAACGATTTTTAATGACAGCTGATTAGTTTATTTGGCGTAGGCTAAATCTCCATGATGTCTTGCGTGACGCTCGTGGTGCGCGAAGTAACTATTGTCTTAAAAACAGCTGATTAGTGTATTTGGCGTATAGTAACTGTAACCAGTAGAAATGTTTTTGAAGGTCAATTATACACTGTCTGCTACTCTTGTGTTGATTCGCCGCCACTTCAATAATCTCTCTTTAATCGGGTCGCATGTTGTAGTGTTAATGAGGGAAATCATGACATTCTTTGAAATACCTACAGACCACACTTGCTTTTATGAGGGTTCATTTATGACTCATCGCTATCATAGGATTCTCGCTCCGATAGGATCGCTTTTTGAATGAACCAGAGCATACTATGAGCCAATAGTTTAGAAGTCTTGAAATGTTTACAGACCATACTAGTCTAGTAGTATTTAATGAGGGTTGATTTATGGTTTCTTCTAGTCGAAGTGGTATCCTGATGACCGTGTCTCCGGCAGTACAAAATATTTATCCTGAAGTCAGGTGAGCCATCACATGGACCACTAAGCTTTAATGGTACCCAATTTGGGCTTTATGGTTATTATTCTGAATACCCTTATCTGCGTTCATGTCTGCAGTGACTCACAGCGGGCACGCTAATCTGAATGACAAAAGAAGAAAAAGAGTAAATAAATAGACGAAGAAGAATCTAGACCTTCTACGATACTGGTAAAAATTATTATTTTTACACGTCCCCTATGCTGTTTAATTAAGACTTGCATCCAATATTTGCTTACTAATGTGCACACATGTCAATAGGTATTCTCCTCTGACTGGCACTGAGCAGCAATCACGTCATACTGTTGGACATCGGTCCTATCACCTATAATTGGGTGAGTTTATGGGAAACTTATACCTTCCCTGTTTTTATACCTTTAACACAGCAGAGATATTGATCTATATCTATTTTATGCAGGCTGTTATACACCCCCCGTGTCCTGAAGAAGACCCGATATGACTGTATAGAACAACTGGTCGATATAGGGTCGAAACGTTGACGGTTCCACAGTCCTGCACTAACTGGAATTCCTTGTATACACAGATAAATCAGGACTTGTGCCATACAAGGGTCATTACCTATCCATAATTCAGCTGAGGACTTTTTGTGTAAAAAACTTCCTGTGTATTTTATTGATAATCACGCACATAACATTGTAAATATTCACTTCCTCACTATCACACAGAGTCACCCTATTCACTTTGTCACTGCGTCGTTGTTTTGTAAATATTATTGTATATACAGCCCGTTTTCATTTTTGTACATATCTAAAGGAGTTGATGAATGATTTAAAATTCAGATGAAATACTAAAAAATAAATTGTTACGTTTTTTGAAATATTATTCATTCTTTAAGATTAATTGCTTGCTAGATCATCGAATGCTGTGTTCATGTTTAATTGATTTATCTTAATTGTAAATAATAATTTTCCCTACGGAACCATTGTTCATATATATAGACGTAAAAAAGCAGCGTTAACCGCGGTTAGCGCTGCTTTTTTTGTCTCTAACAGGGTTAGCGACATTCTTGATAATAGGAGAAATGTCGCTTAGCGACATTTCTCCTATTATTTTACTCTGGAATGCCCCCTTTGCATCTCATTAGAGATGCAAGGGGAAGCGTAGAGTAAAAGGGTGCCCTGTTGTTGATAGGGCGCTAGTTTTATCTCTCCTTTTTTGGCTTTTAAAGCCAAAAAAGCAGAGATAAAACCCTTGTTGATATGCCCCTAAGTTGTTACCATTCCCTTATATTAAACGCATAGCAGATAGTCCTGCATCAATCGCCATAAGACCACCACATCCAATTAGATACTTGGGGATATACGTTACACAGGATTTTAGTCAGCTGTTCCCCTTGAACTATAACAGAATGCTCACAAAAGTGAAAAATGTATTGGATAAATGGACTCTGCTTAATCTATTACTAATAGGATGGATCTCGATGATTAAGATGTCAAAACTCCCTCTGTTTTTATTTCTTTGTAGCAATCTTCCTTTGAAAATTCCGAGCTCTTATTTTAAGGAATTAGATCAAATAATTCGAAAATTTGTCTGGAATAACAAACATCCCCAAATGAAATTTTCCACAATACAATTGGATGTATCTTCAGGCGGTTTAGCTTTACCACATTTTCCAATATATTACCAGGCATCATTAGTAAATTTGTTTTCACATTTGGGTGTGGAAAATTCAGTATTTGATAATTTTATCTTGGTGCAGATGCTGAAAGACAGTGCAATAAGGCTCCCGAATTTCTTACAGCTGGCAAAATTGCCTAAAAGGACTACATACAAAGTCATCTTAACATTAATAGAAAGAATGCAGCTTTTTTTTCAATTACAAGATATTCCAGTATTTCATGCTTTTACTCCTATTGAGGACTGTGCAGCAGGTGGTCTTATACTATATAGAGGCCTTTATCAACAGTGGCAAGAATTAGGCTTTGGTCGGCTTGGAAATTTCTTTAATCATGAGACTTTAATAACTTGGGAAACAGTCCGATTACAAGCGAATTCTTTAACAACAGCCCTCTCTCTGAGCTTTTACCAGTTAATTAACTTTCTTAAAATCAATTATGTAACATTGAATAAGATGCCAGTGCAAATCATCTGGCAAATGGCGATAAAAATATTGGGGGTAGGAGGCTGGTCCCGGCTATTGCATCAAAAGGCCCATTCAGAAGAGATTCTGACAATTGAACTTCAAAAAATCTATGCAGAGACTGGTTGTAAGTTTAATATAAGGGAATGGCAACAACTTAAGGAGTTAGTGAAAAAAGAGGTGTCGCAAACTGTGTATATTGTCTATTTCATCTCCCCAGATTTTTCACCTTATATGAATTTACTTTTGCTGGTGTAATAACTATCTACATTGTGACACTGTCATTCAGAGCTATAGTACTTATCCTCCTTAACTAAAAATGCACTGTAATTTAGCTACACCCTATTGGCGTATTCATTTTTCTTTCAAAGCTATGGAAAGTTGGCACACAAATAGTATTAGTGCCATGGAAGTTGAATGGCAGATATGTCAGTTTGTATATACATGTTTCATCTGAGTCAAGAGCCTACCAGAGATCGAAGGTGTTCAGGAGAAGATAGTGGGCTCCTTCTACCATCAGGCAGCACATTGCTGGGCACACTCACTGTATGGGACATCTTTCTTGATGGGGCAGCTGTGCGCTCTAAAAATCCGGATAACATAACATAACATAACATAACAAGACCGTACCGGCATTTCTGTGGTTGCAGTCACTGGGAGGGGTGTTCTGCGAGCCTAACGGAGCACAGGACCTGGAGAGTGGCAGTAGAATTGTGAAGTTCAGCACTGGGGAAAGTATGAAAAACTTTAGCTTCATCTTTGTGTGCCAAACCAACACCCGGAGCCTTTGAAAAGATGTATGGACAAGCCTCATAAGCTGACCTTTCCAAAATGGTGGTCTGCCCAGGAAATTTTATCAGAAATTTCCAATACATGATGAAGTAAATGATTTTCTTGTGATGTAAGTTCCTGTGTGAATCTTACATAGGGAGGAATTTAAAAATGATGAATGTGTTACATTGCATTCCTTCCCTAATTTGTGTCATGCTCCTTACCTCCTTGCTACTATTCTTGTCACCGAATTTTACTTCTTGCAGTTGGAACTTCTAGTAGATCTATTTCTGGTTATTCTTACTTGGTTCTTTTCTCATCTTCGATGTCACAGATTTTGCTGGTTTGCTAATAACTTGAATATTTATCTTCATTGTAAATCAGCGCTACAATTTTGCTGTAGTCAGGAGGCAGCTCTGGCTGGGGATTCCAACATGGTCAACGCCTCTACCCAGGAAGTATGGCGCAACAGCATTCTAGTCGCTCTGTGCAATGTCAGAGGGTCGCCCACAGCGATTGGGGCAAAAAAGAAGGAAGTGCTAGAAGGGTGGAGAAGGTGAGAAGGTGTCATAGCCACACACGATTGCCCAGCTGTTGAGGGGATGACACAGAATAATTATGACAAACCAGCTGAAGTGGCAAGACCGGAGAGGACAGCTAATGTCCAGGAAGCACCTACTCGGTCCACCGGGATTTGAGGCGAGGACGACGAACCGACTGTTGGAGGCAAGGATGGCAAGCTGACTGCTGGTTTGGAGGACATCTGCAAGGGAGACCACACTGTCCTGGAGGTGAACGAACCCAGCAACCAGAGAGGAGAGGGAGACGCTGTGGTTCCCGACAACACAATCCCATAGGGCCATGGCCTCAGGCACGTACCGCTGCTGCAATTAGTGTCAATACGGAGGTGGTGATTGGGGGTGTAGCTGCCAGTTTGAAGGCACCCGGTGTGGAAGGGGCACAGGGAGGCAGGAGAGCACGACTTCATGCACAAGCACAGTGGTGGCCAATAGTGGTGGCACAGGGAGCATAACAGTCAAATACTTACCCTGTCATATGGTTTCTCCGAGGCTCAACCCTACAACCCTTATTGAAGTCTCGGGCAGGAAGAACTGTGTAATAAAGGAAGGAAACTGAAGAGGAATAGGGAGGCAAGGGTTGCAATGCCACATTGAAGACCCTGGGAAAGAGAAAACCACAATTTAGAGAGTCAGAGAGACTTATCTGGACAAACTGTTAAAGCTAATAGCTAATAAAAAGAAGAAGCCTGACATTCACACCCTCGTCCACATATTTGGCTTTGAAAGACCTCAATTACCAGGGAGTTTTTTTTTAATCATTTGTGTGTTTTTTATCTCCTAACTGGGACCCTATTATGAAGACACTCAACACCTTACATGCATTCTATTGAGGATAGCATGGCACTGTGACTACAGGGAGGAGTTATCCTTACCCTGGGCAATCCAGAAGGAGACTCAACAGACCTTCTCAGCTTGCGGTCCTTTACATTACATTACCCACATATAAGGCTGAAATCCATAGGTCTAAAAAACACTATTGTGTTCTGGTTGGGTTGTAGTTTTAAAACCACTGCAGCGGCACATGGCTAGGGAAAGAGTTTTGTGTTATAGGAAACCTCCTTACTTTAATATGCCAACCTTATGCCTAACATATAAGCCCACAGTGCTGGGTGCATAATGTACCAAAGAGGTACTTGCTAAATATTAAAGAATAGTAGGGACCCACAGTTAGAAATTACCAAATGCTGTTGTTGCTGTGTAGGCCAAGTTAGATTTTCCATGAACTGACAATATTGTGAATATATGTTGACTCTTACAGCTCAGCCTATGAAAATAATAGAGCTTAAAATTTATGTTTTTGTACCAAACATTCAACTCAGGAGTAAAAGTAAACTTTGCTAAGTATGGTGCAAATTTCACTTTTAAAAGTGTACTTTATGTGACATGAAAATAAACTGGAATAAACTGCTGGTGGCCTATCTTCCAGTGACTATATTTGGCATCCCAGTTGGGCATGAATTGCTGGCCTGCAGAAGGACAAGGTTGCCACTTCTAAGGAGAGGGAGGCTATTGTAGTGTTAACAACTGAACATTTCTGGAGTGGAAGAATACCTGAAGAATGAAAGTAGATGCGGACTAATTGCTTAGGAGGAAGAACCCTGATCTCAATTCGCACTCGAGGTTTGGAACTGCTCACCAGGGGGAATATGATTGGCCTCCTGTTCACTGCTACAGGGTCACAAAAGGCAAAAGGTATCCAACCTGTCAGAAGATCCAGCTGTCCAGTTGTGAGTGGTCAGTAGTGGGAATTAAGAGAGATACGTGTTGTGAGCGACCTGGTGCCTAAAAGCCCTTCCTGCTAACCTGGGTGATGTAGAGGAGACCAAAAGTATCTTTCAAACCGTGAATAAACCTTTGGCCCCTAGAAGGACATATACACCATGATAGAGGAATGTCCACTATAATTAGAGATCCCTGCCTCCCTGGCAGTGAATGCTCACCACCGAATCTCCCTTCACAGCACTGAAAGTTTGCTAACTGGGTACAAAGTTTACAACACCTGCACAAGAAATGTTTTTGTTTAGAGAAATCAAACTCACAATGTGGGGGCTGGTTTTCACTAAACAAAAAACAAATGGCCCTGACAGCCAAAATGTTCTCCCTGTGCCTGGGGTGATTTCTATGTTTTCTTTCCCTTGTCTGGCATGACATGTGTGGAGGACATGGACAGGGTAAATGATCTAAATTGGGATAGGAAGAGAGTGGAAAGACCATCATTGTGACCTGGTGGACCCTTAGCAGACACGCCGCAATGGCAGATGTTTACACTTGCAGAGTCAGCAGCAGAGGCCCTGCTGATGTAAGCCTCATGCTTCTCCCGATTCTAATAGAGCATGGCAGGTGTGAGTTTGGTGAGGCAGGAGCACCCTTCAAATTATTATCAAACTCAAAACAATGTGTTCAGCTATTTTTCTGATTTCTGGAGGACTGTGACAAGTAACCAAAGCTCCTCAAAACACGGTTAGCTACAGACTGTCAGTTTGTCCTGCTTTGAGCTTTTTTGCCTGCCCTTTGAGGAAATGTAAGGGCCACCACAAAAGTGCACCTGTAGCACCCTTGTTGGATGCCGACTCCTGTCTTGCCAAGCCTAAAAGAAATTGAGATCCAAAAATGTGACTATGCCTGAATGTGTATTTGTTTGAAGTGACGAATCCATGCCAGCAGCAAAGAGACTTTGGCAGTTATAGAATCTGACTTCTTCCTGCTCAGAGCTTTACGTGCAGAACCTTAAGGCTTTAGCAAGTGCTTGCCCACAAAGTATTCACAAAGTTCAAGAGCCAAAAATGTAACAAAGTCCCAAACTAAAACTTTGGACACTGTCACCCACAAAAGCTTGGATAACTTGTGCTACATTGTAGTAGTCATGAAATAATACCTAGGTTCCAGTCTACTGTGAACATTGTGATGATAGCTTTGCAGCTTATTGGTGATTGCTGTCTTACACTTTTTTTAAAATCATATCTCTGGTTTCTCTAATACAAATTCATAATTTTTGTGCTGTTTTTACTTGAGTTTTCTAAAAAAAAAAATTTTTATTGTGCTTTGTTCTTAATTTTAATGTTTGTACTGCTTTCTCTAAAGAATTGTCTGCTGCTTAGGGATAAGAAGAAATCCACATTAAACTTTCAGATCTCATCAAATTGCATATATTAAGTTGCAAGGGGCACCACCTCCCTAATACTGACGCAGTATCTGACAAGTCCCGTACAAACTGGCAAGTACGATTCATATGTTAAAAAATCCATACGAATCGCATTGGGAAAATTCCCCGACACGTCCTCAGGTCGGAAAAAGTGTCCGACACGTCCCCGGACATTTTTACGTACGAATCGGGAAAATGAAGGCCGAGCGCGCAAGTACGATCCGTCCCGTCCGTCCGAATGCACAACCGTATGGAAAAAACACCGTACGGAGTGAACTCCCATAGCAACCATGGAAACGTCCAAACATGTGCCCGCATACGCGCCGCACACCCCTCAGCCCACCCCCCGAAGTATGCGGCGTACCCCCAGCCCCCCATGTACGCGCCATACCCCCACCGTACATACGGGGTGGGGTGGGGGTACGCTCCGTACCTATGGGGTGGGGTGGGGGTACGCACCGTACATACGAGGGGTACGCACCGTACATACGGGGGTGGGGGTACGCTCCGTACCTATGGGGTGGGGTGGGGGTACGCATCGTACATACGGGGGTGGGGGTACGGCACGGACATGGGGGGGGTGCTGGGGTACGGAGCGGACGTGTAGGGATGGGGGTACAGTGCGTACCGGGCCCCCTTTTTGCCATGCATCGTGGCGTACTTAGCTTTTCCGGCACTTTTTGGGTCCCGTAAAAATATTGGCGTGCGAAGTGCTGTGGGTACGAATCGTACTTGCTGGTCCGTAAAACGCTGCCTAACTCCGTGCGAATGTCGCGTACGCGGTGTCCCAAATCGGAATTGCGGGTATATTTTAGCCGGTCGGTGTTTTGTACGATTCGTACGGAAATGTTTGTAAGGTATTTTTCCCGGGTACGAGTTGGACGGAGAAAACGCTCCATCCGACGATTCGTGCCCGGTGTTCCAGGATCGGAATCGGCCCCTTAGTTGTTAAAACGCGAACCATTACATCGCAAGTTGTTACAATTACTTTACAATCCAACACCTTCCCTGCTGTTGCACAAACTCGAGTATGAATAGTAAGTTATACTATTCCTAAGTCCAGCTTGCCCCGACTTGCGATGTAATGGTTCGCGTTGTAACAATGCGGTCATTTTAACAACTGCGTTGTAATGGCATGCGGTCTAAAGCATGCGTTGTAAAGAGATATATTCAGCATGATTAGACCCATACTTCCCTCCTTGGAGTTCATGGTGTCCTTAAGGCTCCCACTGGTCTATACGATGAGCCTAGAGATAACACTCCAGGAGCTCTGGAATCAGGTAAGGCAAGACCATGGCCAACTCAATTCTGGAAACTCCAATCACTATTCTGTCCCATCAATTGACCATGGTCGAATCAGGCAGCAAATTCTGCCTCCCGTTTCCAATATAACAGGGTTTTGGCTGGCCAATGGTAAAGGTGAAGCTGTGGATACTTCATCAGAATCCCCTCCTCTAACTCCCTGTCGCCATTGGTGACCCAGGTAGAAGATGGCAGGACATTGGCAGAGAGAGGCTACTGCATCCAGGCACCAAGGTCTAAATCTAATCTTCAAAACTGTTGATGAAGCTCTGGACCAACCTTTACAATTCAAGTCAACTGACCTTTGTTGTTAGCTGAGAATGAAATGGTTTACCAACACATTAAAATTCCATAGACAGTGTGACAAATGTGACCACACATTATGGTGCCGATCACGATCCTGTAAAAACCGGGTACGAACCGTCGGACGGAGCATATTCTCCGTCCGACGCGTACCCGGTCGTCAAAACTTACAAACATGGAATTACGAATCGCACGGAAACTCCATTTCCGTACGAATCGTACAAAACCCCGACCGACGAAAATAAATATACAAATGTGATCCGGGAAAGCGCCGACGTGACGTCGGGACGCACGCAGCCTGCCATTCACGAACCAGGAATTACGATTCGCACCGACGTCATCCCGCACGGTGAATATTTTCCGGCTGCCAAAAAACTGCCGGGAAATCAGGACGACGCGAACAAGGAGTACCTGCACGCGACGGACAGACATGGACCCTAACCTACGTGTCATCCCGGCCCTCATAGCAGTCGACCTCCTCTACAGGTTCGGACGCAGACGCCACAGAAGGTCAGAACAACAAAGGGAGGGGGGAGAGGGGGGGGGCAGGACCAGGGGCAGGCCACACAACCCCCACCAAAGTCACACAGCACACATGCCCTGGACATACCTGACCCCCAGGCCCTGGTCACTACGAGGGGGTGGGGGCGTGTCCAGCAAAGCCAGCGTCCGCCACAACGGAAGTGCTTGACGACACGAACCGGCAACACAACAATGAGGTACGTCCCGTACCCACGCCTTAAGAGCGTGGGTACGAGTCGTACCCCGCCCACACCTACGTCACCCCAACAATGGCGGGAAGACTGTACCCACGTGGCAAAGGCCTGGGTATGGCCCGCACAAGCATCACATAGCGTGGGGACGGATATGTACGGATCCTACCCCCACCCCCCCTATGCATGGAGCGTACCCCCACCCCAACAGTGTAAGTACGACCCGTACCCTCACCCGCGTATGTATGGTGCGTACCCCCACCCCAACAGTGTATGTACGACCCGTACCCTCACCCGCGTATGCATGGAGCGTACCCCCACCCCAACAGTGTAAGTACGACCCGTACCCTCACCTGCGGATGTATGGAGCGTACCCCCACCCCAACAGTGTAAGTACGACCCGTACCCTCACCCGCGGACGTATGGAGCGTACCCCCACCCCAACAGTGTATGTACGACCCATACCCTCACCCGCGTATGCATGGAGCGTACCCCCACCCCAACAGTGTAAGTACGACCCGTACCCTCACCCGCGGACGTATGGAGCGTACCCCCACCCCAACAGTGTAAGTACGACCCGTACCCTCACCTGCGGACGTATGGAGCGTACCCCCACCCCAACCGTGTATGTACGACCCGTACCCTCATCCGCGTATGCATGGAGCGTACCCCCACCCCAACAGTGTAAGTACGACCCGTACCCTCACCCGCGGACGTATGGAGCGTACCCCCACCCCAACAGTGTAAGTACGACCCGTACCCTCACCCGCGGACGTATGGAGCGTACCCCCACCCCAACAGTGTAAGTACGACCCGTACCCTCACCCGCGGACATATGGAGCGTACACCCCACCCCAACAGTGTAAGTACAACCCGTACCCTCACCCGCGTATGCATGGAGCGAACCCACACCCGTGTATGTTCTAAGCGTACATATTGTTAAATAGGAGGGGTGTGTGCAGAGTCCTCCCAGCAGTGCCCAGACACAGGAGGGGTGTGTGCCTATCACTCTCAGCAGTGCCCAGAGGCAGGAGGGGTGTGTGCAGAGTCCTCCCAGCAGTGCCCAGACATAGGAGGGGTGTGTGCAGAGTCCTCCCAGCAGTGCCCAGAGACAGGAGGGGTGTGTGCCTATCACTCCCAGCAGTGCCCAGAGACAGGAGGGGTGTGTGCCTATCACTCCCAGCAGTGCCCAGAGACAGGAGGGGTGTGTGCCTATCACTCCCAGCAGTGCCCAGAGACAGGAGGGGTGTGTGCCTATCACTCCCAGCAGTGCCCAGACACAGGAGGGGTGTGTGCCTAACACTCCCAGCAGTGCCCATGGAAAAACAAAGGGTGGAGTAGCCACAGATACCATGCCCACAAATGTCAGTCAGGTGCACAAAGACCCTGCAGTACATGTACCACATGTGTGCGAGGCTGGGAGTATACGCATGCATAGCGCCGAAAAGAAAACATGTCCACATGAAGTCATGTCAATAGTCCACATACACAAGTACAATGACTACCAAGGATGCCACGAATGATGCAGGTGGAGACATCGCTCAGCATGCATGTGCAAAGTTGAAGGAGTCCGTCACACACCCAGCTAATGTACACACAGCTCAGCGCTCAATATTGGGAACACCCTGCAGGGAAGATGTCAGGGTACACAGAGGAAGGAATACACCTTGGGACAATTTCACCATGCAGTAACTGCTTACATGAACAGAGAAACCTAGCCAACACCGTGTGATGGCACACAGATACCAGGGTCCCCCCTATGACCAGCACACAACTACATTTCCCACACACCCAACACATGATTAACACCCAAAATCATGTAGCAGCCCCACCAACAGCAACATCAGAAAAGCAGTAGTGTTCAAAGGAAACAAAAATGGCTTTAATCAGCATGATCTTAAATAGTGTGTTCGTAGAAAGTTCAATATTTACAAAGCCCATAGGGCAGTCCATGAGTCACAGCTGGACGGGGGACACAGTGGGACGCGTGTCCCCTAGTTTGCCTGCACAGTCAGACTCCTTCGTCTTCCACAGCGGGGAGGGCATCATGTTGGGGGGAAGGACCAGGCACCGCAGGGACAGGAGGGCGAAGGGTAGGCGTTGTGGGTGCAGGGATGGAGGACTCCACCCCAGGGGGTGGGGCAGGGCCAAAGGCGAAGGCCAGGATCTCGCTGCACACCTTAGCAAGGTCCTCCAGCGTCTCCCCTGCACCCGAAGGAACCACAGGCCCCAAGGAGAGGGGGGGCGGAGGGATGGGTCACAGCGCCAATGTGGGAGGGTGTGGACAGGGGGGGACTCAACCACCCTGACCGGGGACTCCCTTGACCGCTTGTGGGGTGGTGTCACAGTGGGGCTCAGGGACAGAGCGGCCATGAATGAGTCCTTGCCTGATATGGGGCCAGGAGAGCTGAGGGGAGGGGATTTGGAGGGAGTGGATTGGGTGGAATGTGGACTCCCACTCTGGCTGCGTGTCTTACGTTTGCCCCCCGACCCAGTGGGTGTGCCTACCTCACCCTGTGTGTGTGTGCCAGGAGGTGTGCGTATGACCTTCCCTGCTGGTGTGGTGCCTGTGTCTGTTGTGGTGTGTGCATGCGTACGTCTGGGTGTACGTGGGACAGGCATGGGAGTGGGAAGTGTGGATGGGGCAGGGGTAGGGGGTGGGACGTAGCGCTGCAGGAGACCCACTGCTGCAGTCAGTGTCGAGTCTATGGACCTCAGCAACTGGCGTTGGTCAGCCTGCGACGAAAAAATGCCCTCCAAGTAAGCCTCCATGTTGTGCAGCACTTGGCTGTGGCCATGGAGGACATTAAGGATCGCAGCCTGACCAACCTGCAACTGCCGCTGGATGTCCACAGACTCGGCATTGGCGGCAGCAGTGGAGACAGGGGCAGGGGGTGCGGTGCCTGGCAGGAAGGAGACATGTGGTGACCGTGGACGTTGGGAAGGGCCACGAGCAAGTGGGAGGTGGCTGATGGCAATGGAGGGGGCGGGGTGCGATCTTGTGCCGCTGTCAGCTGCTGGTGCAGCCTCCGCCCACTCGGAGAGATCATCCTCGGACCCGTCGGCTTCATATTCGGTGGTGCCAGTGGACAGGTCCTCGGCCTCACTCTCCTCCGCCTCTGTACCACTCAATGTGCTAGCCACGATGTCAATGCTGGCACTGGTGCTCGGTCCCTAGTAAATGGCATGAAATGGAGTTTGACATAGGTGCCAGGCCCTGGGGACAATCCAGCACTGCATCTGCACCACACAGCGTTGCCGACAATAGGGATGAGGAGGGACCAAATCCATGAGCTTGAGGCACATGCTGCATAGGTAATACTGAAAACATGCCCAACATGACTAGCTCACTGCACCTTGAGTGTATGTCCAGACAAACATCACACACTGGCCAGACCTAGCAAGGAGAATTCTGGTTTTGACATGTAGGCTTGGCCCGAACCAACCACCCCCTAACTGAGACAATTTGTTGAGACACAGGTGGCACTTACATCTCTTAGTCTGGGTGAAATACACAGGGGATGCATAAATGCAAGATTGGACGCCAAATACCCAAGGTGCGCCTGTCCAAATAATCATGTACAAATGGCCATCATCAGATGATTGTAACAAGACACACAGGCACTGGCCACTGTGACTATGAACAAGGAAAATCAGGTCAGGCCGTACAGTGGACACTTGTACTACATGTCACGTCAATATACATGGTGCCAGGGGACAATGGCACAGAGCACAACCTATGCTGTAGACACTGAGAGTGTCCACGTTTTGTGATGACACACATGACACCTATGAAAATATGCCCCATGGGACAGTAGTGGCAACACAACTCCATGGTCCTGAATAGGAATGACTGCAACACACGCCACCATCCCTGCACTATGCGTATCGCACACTCATGCACATCATGTCACAGGCCACAACATAGGACATGCGTGCTGTAAGGCATGACACTTGAGAGACTAACTCCCATGTCTGGACTCAGCATCAGTGCCAACTGACATGGAACCCACAAGTACTGAACTGGACAGGGCACATGCAATGTCCCAAAACCTGTTACACCACACCCCCACACATGATGCTACAGGCGTAGTTCACGTGGAGAAAGCGCCAGCCTATATTACTTTGGGAAGGAGTGACTACACACAGACCAGGGAACACATTGCAAGGAGGGGAAGGGAGGCAGGAGAGCACAGCTATACTGTGGGTAACTGGATCTGCACAGCACCTTTAAACCCTGGCAGTGTATCCATGCAACTGGGCACTTACAAATGCTGGTGAAACACAACAAGCACACATGTACCTACCCCCTTCCTGCTGCTGCTTCTCCTGTAAGCGCCTCTCCAAGTCTGGAAATACCACCGGCAGCACACGCTTGTGGATGTGGGTCAGTCGGCAGCGCCCGCGGTTCTCATGGCTCTCAGGTGAATCCCCCAGCAGGACCCGTGCGATCCTCCGCGTCCAGCACCGGATATATTGCCAGCGTTTCCTCACCTGGGACAGGCGCCGCTTCTGACCATCCGCACTCCTCACGGCGCTGACGGCGGTCAGCCATATCTGCTCCTTGGCAGAGGCGCCTCCCTGTGAGGATGAACAAGTGACACTATATCAATACTGTCCAGGCGAGAGTATACATTTTAAGTTGATTAGGATGAAATATCCAATTTATGCAAGTATATCCGATGATGATGATAAGATTTTTGTGCTTTTATTTGTCTGCAAGAAAAGAACATGGATGGCACAGCCAACACGTGTTTCGCCCTCTAACTGGCCATCAGGCCTAGGGCTTCCTCAGGGCTGTATAGAGACAGTATTACAGCAGGAATTCATGACATCGAGTTAAATAGGTCATTTGTATAGTATAAAAGGGGTGTGGTAGGTGGGAGCAGAGGAGGAAAGGTGAGTCAAAGAGGAAATATTTAAGAGGAAGGGAGCAGGAAGAGAAAGAGGGAAAGGGACGGTGTTAAAGTGCGAGGAGTTGGCAATTGTAGTTACCGAGAGAGAGATTAGGTGGGGGTTTAGAAATAGTAATTGAAACGGATGTGCGAGGAGTGGTTAATTAGTTTAGAGAGAAAGGAGGATGTGACATGGGTATTAGAGTCATTTAGAGAATGAGTAAAACAGTAAAAGGTTATAAGCGGGCAGGTTGGCATTTACAGAAAAAAGGCATACAGTTGAACACGATTATTTGAATCCAGTTAATTTTAGATAGATTAACAAAAGTCAGACCATTACGGATCAGGATCCAGGAACACTACCGCAATATCCATAAACATACTACAGGCCATCCACTCACTGAACACTTTGAAGACAGTCGCCCTCACAAAAAGGACTTTCAATTCTTTGGATTGGAAATTATACACCAAACTAAGAGAGGGGGAAATCGTGAACTCAAATTACGGAGACGCGAAAGTGAACTCATCATGAACTACAAAACCACAAATCTGGGGCTTAATAAGGACGCAGAAATGCATGTATGGTTAGGAGATGATTAGCTGCTCCTTGCCCCCCTATATCGATGTTTGTGCCTCTCCTAGCCTAAGTACTCCACCACCTAGGTCTGTGCCTCTCCAAAACATTTTCTACCAGAAGTAATCTCTCTACGTGACTTGAAAATACAAAGCATGCCTTTTATTACATACCATGCTTTCAAACGTTACTCAATGTTAGAAATACAAACCTAACGTTACCATGCCCTACTAAACACGTATATTCCATGGTTTATCACCTTTAATGGGATCTGATACATGCCCCAAAAATACAGAACTTCTGTAGAAGCACTAATATGTCTAACACCTGATGTTTGCTTGTTATTTCTTCCGATAGTATTATTCAGTTCTAAATGTCTATTTATATGTCTGTCCGATCTAAGCTATGTTTCCCCATTCCAAGATGGCGGCCGTTTAATATCGTCCTACTCACCGCCTTGCTCTACCCTTCTTCTCCACACACCCCATTCCAACATGGCGCCTACCGCAAGCACAATTCCCTTCCGGGTTTACCCGGAAGTTTATACACGCGACTACCTTATCAATGCCTGCCACTATCGGCTTCACACTACTCCACAACCGCAGAAACCCATCGAGACCTGGCATTAGCCGAGACCTGAGGTAAGAGATACATCACTCCCCCCTCCAGGTCCGACCTGACCTCAGCCCAAACGGCACGATTTTTACTTCTGTGCTTCTTTGTTTCCTTTTCCCCATTTAGAATCGTCGGGTTTACAAACCCTCCCGTTAACTAAGATATCCCATTACCTGAAAACCCGGTAAGGGACTCTCGATCTCTATATTCTTATCACACGTTCGAGCTTACTTAATCTGCCCCCTGCACTTGTATGCCTTATAAATACGTTACACTCCTCAAATATAGTCTAATCTTGCCAAGGTTGGCATTCACGTACCACTTCATGACCTCCGTACATTTGAGCAATTATGAGCACTTCTTAATAGATCCACGCCTTAAATCACGTTCTTGCTTGCTCTGGATTACACCCACCGTTATAATTCGAACTTCATATTAACTTTCTTATATGACTTTTGCATATTACTGCATGCATTCAACCTAGAACTTCACTCTACCTTGATCGATGACGTGTCTCCCCCACGGCTCACAACTTTCACCGCCTTTTTGATCCTGACACCACGCGCTCATACCCGCGTCTCTCGCCTAACCACCCATATGAAATGTTTCTAAAGTAAATCTCTTCTCCTCTATTCCATACTGGACGGGACCACCCTGACGCGACATTCCCATTCATACTGTAAATATATGCTCTATTACTTACTACTGTTTGTCGACATCCTGCCTCCGATCTAACGCTCACCTACAACGTTGGACCCCTTGTGATCAACTGTGGCCTGTTTACCAATGTTTGACATAATTTGTTTTTCTGCGTTCCATGACCGCGTCATAATCAAACTAATCTTGGAACTCTATGTGATTCATACCCTAACTACATGCAATTCCGTGCCTCTTTCTCCCTAAATGAACACTTGACCTCTAAACTGCAATTTCGTTATCATGATGTTTTGACTAATATGTATGCTTACGGGCATCTGGTTTGATTCTGTGCTACATACACACGCTACCCTGAATTTCGTAACTCTGTTGCCTTGTTAATATGCACATTATCAACCGCTTACTGTTTTGATTGTTGTTGCATACGCGCGCTACACCAATTTGGGACTCATACCTTATTACCTTTTCTATCACTTTTGTTAATCTATCTAAAATTAACTGGATTCAAATAATCGTGTTCAACTGTATGCCTTTTTTCTGTAAATGCCAACCTGCCCGCTTATAACCTTTTACTGTTTCACTCATTCTCTAAATGACTCTAATACCCATGTCACATCCTCCTTTCTCTCTAAACTAATTAACCACTCCTCGCACATCCGTTTCAATTACTATTTCTAAACCCCCACCTAATCTCTCTCTCGGTAACTACAATTGCCAACTCCTCGCACTTTAACACCGTCCCTTTCCCTCTTTCTCTTCCTGCTCCCTTCCTCTTAAATATTTCCTCTTTGACTCACCTTTCCTCCTCTGCTCCCACCTACCACACCCCTTTTATACTATACAAATGACCTATTTAACTCGATGTCATGAATTCCTGCTGTAATACTGTCTCTATACAGCCCTGAGGAAGCCCTAGGCCTGATGGCCAGTTAGAGGGCGAAACACGTGTTGGCTGTGCCATCCATGTTCTTTTCTTGCAGACAAATAAAAGCACAAAAATCTTATCATCATCATCGGATATACTTGCATAAATTGGATATTTCATCCTAATCAACTTAAAATTTATACTCTCGCCTGGACACACCGAACAAATCCTACTTCAAATTAGGGGGATAGGGGTTCCTCCCCCTGTTTCTAGGCCAGAAACAGCAAAGAACGATACATGCTTATTACATGACTAGTAAGGGATGAGGACCTTTTTCCCCTCACCTAGATGCAACAAACCTTAAGGTCACATCCCCGAAAAATCAACAAGCTTTATTCTAGGAACGGATCTTCTGCACAAACAGAATTTCTCTACAAACAATAAGAACTAAAATCTAATTCTGATCACATGGCTTTCTGCCAAGATCGACGAGCACAACGATCGACAAGGGTTGAAGAAACCTTTTCCACTGAACCAGTAACCAATAAAAGTACAAACCCTAAAGCTAATCCAACATCTGCACGAAGTACTTTCCAGAACTTGGAACGTGCAGTCAAGAGAGAAACTAGCAAATGGTGGGAAGCAGAATCCCTCAAAAAATATTTGGAAGCTGATCGAATCCCACGGGGACTTAGAATACTCATCTTTCCCCCATCTGATACCACTAACCCCCAGTACATAAGCAAATGGGAAGAGAACCTCAAGGAATGCTCTAACAATATGATTAGACAATTAATCGACCACTCCCAAGAAGAATACAACCTTGCCAAAACTGAAGTAGACAATCTTAGCAAACACATTGAAGATTCTAACTGGGGAGATCTCACAAGGAAGAACTACGAGATACTCAACCTAATAATTGACGAATTCGAGGAAGACATCATCAAAAGAAAGAATCGCAAATTTAGAAGGGACCAACTGGATTATCAATTTGGAAGGGTGTATACCTTCGCAAAGAAATACGACGCTAAACCTCAGGACACAACAAACACTAATACCGCGGAACAACCATATGGAGCAACTACCAGCTCAGATATTGACTCACCAGCACCAGCACCTGAGGGAGACAACTCAAGATGCAAGGTCAATTTTTTAGAGGAGGTACTACGCTATCGACTAGGTATCAAAACATCAAATACCACAAATACTTCAACCTTGGGAGGTTCCCAACAATTTGGACGCCAACAGACGCCAACAATAGGCGTCACTACGAGATCAAGAAAAAAGGAGATGGAAAGAAGGACATAACACCACTAAACCTAGTTAAGAACCTATCCCACATTCAACTATCTAACCAGGAAGCAAATATTCTTAATAAAGGACTATCTTTTTGCCTCACGGCCCCATGGAATCTAACCAGAACACGAATAGATCTGTTTAAATTCATACGCAGATTAAAACTCAAAGTGTTCTTTGCAGACCAATACACGAGACATGAGCCCCCTGTAACAACTATCACATCAGATCTATCGATTCAAGAACTAGAACATGTGGACCTACTGACCCATCTCAGTGAGGTTAACGACGACCCTGATACACTGACCAGAACAGCACTTGAACTTGGGATTGACACGAACCTCTCAATTGACAGTAGATTAACTAAAAAATCTACCTTCCAACCTCAATTACCTGCTGGCAATAGCATTGATGCTTTCCATCTAGCAGTCACACATGATCTAGAACATGAATATACCAAATACAGAAAAAAATCTAAATATCTACCACAAAACATTACACATGAAGAGAGGAAGGCTATTACTAATCTTAAAGAAAGAAAAGATTTGATCATCAAAGAGGCAGATAAAGGTGGAAACCCAGTTACACTCCATATTGATGATTACATCCAAGAGGCGAACCAACAACTTGCTGACAAGTCCTGCTACGAACTGCTCACCAAAGATCCAACGAAAGACATACTCAAATCAATTATCACTATGCTTGACAAATGGTACGCCTCGGGACTCATATCACAATCGGAGAAACTATTCTTGTATATTCCTTACCCCACCATGCCCACTTTATACCTCCTCCCAAAGATTCACAAGGGCATTCACCCTCCACCAGGAAGACCTATCATAGCAGGTATCAACTCACCATGCTCCAGGTTAGGGGAATACGTGGACAGAAAACTGCAAGGACTGATGAAGGAAATACCATCCTTCATCCAAGACACAAAAGACATCCTGGACAAACTTCAAGATATCACCTGGGAACCAGACTTCATATTGGTTTGCATAGACATTGTCAGCCTTTATACATCTATTCAACACCAGGACGGACTCAATGCAGTGCAACTATCTCTATGGACACAATCGGCAAACCTACTTGAAAGTAACAAAATGACCCTGGAAATGCTTAACTTCTGCCTGAAAAACAACGTCTTCAGCTTCAATGGCAAAATATACCGACAGATACGCGGTACGGCCATGGGAGCCAAATTCGCGCCGCCGTACGCCTGTATCCTAATGAGCCACGTGGAGAAATTCTGGCTGTGGGACCCGGAATTTTCCGAGTTCACCCCCCACATCGTAATGTGGCGACGTTACATAGATGACATCCTATGCATTTGGCAAGGAGATGAGACATCACTCAAAAGATTCTTGAAGCAACTGGACAAAAATCCTTGGGGAATTAAAACAACCCATACCTTCTCTAAAAAAGAGATCAATTTTCTAGATGTAACACTTTATGTCAAAGACAACACCCTACAAAGCAAACTATATCGGAAAGAAACAGCGGCAAACTCCATCTTACGCGCTGACAGCTTCCACCCACGACATAACATAAGGAATATTCCAAAAGGAGAACTGCTGAGAACACGCAGAAACTGCAGTGAAGACGAAGTCTTCAAAACAAAAGGAGAAGAAATTGTAACCAGACTCACACAAAGAGGATATGACCACTCAATGCTACAAAATAAATTGTCCTCAGTGACCAAAGTAGAGAGGAAACAGATGCTCAGAAAAAAAACCCAGGAAATAGAAAAAAAGAAAGACTCAGCAATACGCTTTGTAACTGACTATAACATCGGCCATCACCAAATCAGACAAAGCCTCAAAAAACATTGGCATCTATTAAAACAAGCACCTAACATCAGTCAAGACCTTAAATCATACCCTGAAATCACATTCAGACGCGCACCAAACCTAAAGGACATGCTGTGCAAATCAGAATTTGAAGACAAACGCAATATGGTCACTACATCCCTAGACAGGCCGCCAGGATTCCACACATGCAAAAATTGCAGCATTTGCAAACTAAGCTGCAGCAAAACAAAAAGAGTACCAATAACACAAGGGAGGGAATTCATCATAAAAGAATGGATCGACTGCAACAGCAAATTTTTTATCTATGTGATAATCTGCCCCTGCAACCTCCCGTATATTGGCAGCACAATCAGACCATTACGGATCAGGATCCAGGAACACTACCGCAATATCCATAAACATACTACAGGCCATCCACTCACTGAACACTTTGAAGACAGTCACCCTCACAAAAAGGACTTTCAATTCTTTGGATTGGAAATTATACACCAAACTAAGAGAGGGGGAAATCGTGAACTCAAATTACGGAGACGCGAAAGTGAACTCATCATGAACTACAAAACCACAAATCTGGGGCTTAATAAGGACGCAGAAATGCATGTATGGTTAGGAGATGATTAGCTGCTCCTTGCCCCCCTATATCGATGTTTGTGCCTCTCCTAGCCTAAGTACTCCACCACCTAGGTCTGTGCCTCTCCAAAACATTTTCTACCAGAAGTAATCTCTCTACGTGACTTGAAAATACAAAGCATGCCTTTTATTACATACCATGCTTTCAAACGTTACTCAATGTTAGAAATACAAACCTAACGTTACCATGCCCTACTAAACACCTATATTCCATGGTTTATCACCTTTAATGGGATCTGATACATGCCCCAAAAATACAGAACTTCTGTAGAAGCACTAATATGTCTAACACCTGATGTTTGCTTGTTATTTCTTCCGATAGTATTATTCAGTTCTAAATGTCTATTTATATGTCTGTCCGATCTAAGCTATGTTTCCCCATTCCAAGATGGCGGCCGTTTAATATCGTCCTACTCACCGCCTTGCTCTACCCTTCTTCTCCACACACCCCATTCCAACATGGCGCCTACCGCAAGCACAATTCCCTTCCGGGTTTACCCGGAAGTTTATACACGCGACTACCTTATCAATGCCTGCCACTATCGGCTTCACACTACTCCACAACCGCAGAAACCCATCGATACCTGGCATTAGCCGAGACCTGAGGTAAGAGATACATCACTCCCCCCTCCAGGTCCGACCTGACCTCAGCCCAAACGGCACGATTTTTACTTCTGTGCTTCTTTGTTTCCTTTTCCCCATTTAGAATCGTCGGGTTTACAAACCCTCCCGTTAACTAAGATATCCCATTACCTGAAAACCCGGTAAGGGACCCTCGATCTCTATATTCTTATCACACGTTCGAGCTTACTTAATCTGCCCCCTGCACTTGTATGCCTTATAAATACGTTACACTCCTCAAATATAGTCTAATCTTGCCAAGGTTGGCATTCACGTACCACTTCATGACCTCCGTACATTTGAGCAATTATGAGCACTTCTTAATAGATCCACGCCTTAAATCACGTTCTTGCTTGCTCTGGATTACACCCACCGTTATAATTCGAACTTCATATTAACTTTCTTATATGACTTTTGCATATTACTGCATGCATTCAACCTAGAACTTCACTCTACCTTGATCGATGACGTGTCTCCCCCACGGCTCACAACTTTCACCGCCTTTTTGATCCTGACACCACGCGCTCATACCCGCGTCTCTCGCCTAACCACCCATATGAAATGTTTCTAAAGTAAATCTCTTCTCCTCTATTCCATACTGGACGGGACCACCCTGGCGCGACATTCCCATTCATACTGTAAATATATGCTCTATTACTTACTACTGTTTGTCGACATCCTGCCTCCGATCTAACGCTCACCTACAACGTTGGACCCCTTGTGATCAACTGTGGCCTGTTTACCAATGTTTGACATAATTTGTTTTTCTGCGTTCCATGACCGCGTCATAATCAAACTAATCTTGGAACTCTATGTGATTCATACCCTAACTACATGCAATTCCGTGCCTCTTTCTCCCTAAATGAACACTTGACCTCTAAACTGCAATTTCGTTATCATGATGTTTTGACTAATATGTATGCTTACGGGCATCTGGTTTGATTCTGTGCTACATACACACGCTACCCTGAATTTCGTAACTCTGTTGCCTTGTTAATATGCACATTATCAACCGCTTACTGTTTTGATTGTTGTTGCATACGCGCGCTACACCAATTTGGGACTCATACCTTATTACCTTTTCTATCACTTTTGTTAATCTATCTAAAATTAACTGGATTCAAATAATCGTGTTCAACTGTATGCCTTTTTTCTGTAAATGCCAACCTGCCCGCTTATAACCTTTTACTGTTTCACTCATTCTCTAAATGACTCTAATACCCATGTCACATCCTCCTTTCTCTCTAAACTAATTAACCACTCCTCGCACATCCGTTTCAATTACTATTTCTAAACCCCCACCTAATCTCTCTCTCGGTAACTACAATTGCCAACTCCTCGCACTTTAACACCGTCCCTTTCCCTCTTTCTCTTCCTGCTCCCTTCCTCTTAAATATTTCCTCTTTGACTCACCTTTCCTCCTCTGCTCCCACCTACCACACCCCTTTTATACTATACAAATGACCTATTTAACTCGATGTCATGAATTCCTGCTGTAATACTGTCTCTATACAGCCCTGAGGAAGCCCTAGGCCTGATGGCCAGTTAGAGGGCGAAACACGTGTTGGCTGTGCCATCCATGTTCTTTTCTTGCAGACAAATAAAAGCACAAAAATCTTATCATCATCATCGGATATACTTGCATAAATTGGATATTTCATCCTAATCAACTTAAAATTTATACTCTCGCCTGGACACACCGAACAAATCCTACTTCAAATTAGGGGGATAGGGGTTCCTCCCCCTGTTTCTAGGCCAGAAACAGCAAAGAACGATACATGCTTATTACATGACTAGTAAGGGATGAGGACCTTTTTCCCCTCACCTAGATGCAACAAACCTTAAGGTCACATCCCCGAAAAATCAACAAGCTTTATTCTAGGAACGGATCTTCTGCACAAACAGAATTTCTCTACAAACAATAAGAACTAAAATCTAATTCTGATCACATGGCTTTCTGCCAAGATCGACGAGCACAACGATCGACAAGGGTTGAAGAAACCTTTTCCACTGAACCAGTAACCAATAAAAGTACAAACCCTAAAGCTAATCCAACATCTGCACGAAGTACTTTCCAGAACTTGGAACGTGCAGTCAAGAGAGAAACTAGCAAATGGTGGGAAGCAGAATCCCTCAAAAAATATTTGGAAGCTGATCGAATCCCACGGGGACTTAGAATACTCATCTTTCCCCCATCTGATACCACTAACCCCCAGTACATAAGCAAATGGGAAGAGAACCTCAAGGAATGCTCTAACAATATGATTAGACAATTAATCGACCACTCCCAAGAAGAATACAACCTTGCCAAAACTGAAGTAGACAATCTTAGCAAACACATTGAAGATTCTAACTGGGGAGATCTCACAAGGAAGAACTACGAGATACTCAACCTAATAATTGACGAATTCGAGGAAGACATCATCAAAAGAAAGAATCGCAAATTTAGAAGGGACCAACTGGATTATCAATTTGGAAGGGTGTATACCTTCGCAAAGAAATACGACGCTAAACCTCAGGACACAACAAACACTAATACCGCGGAACAACCATATGGAGCAACTACCAGCTCAGATATTGACTCACCAGCACCAGCACCTGAGGGAGACAACTCAAGATGCAAGGTCAATTTTTTAGAGGAGGTACTACGCTATCGACTAGGTATCAAAACATCAAATACCACAAATACTTCAACCTTGGGAGGTTCCCAACAATTTGGACGCCAACAGACGCCAACAATAGGCGTCACTACGAGATCAAGAAAAAAGGAGATGGAAAGAAGGACATAACACCACTAAACCTAGTTAAGAACCTATCCCACATTCAACTATCTAACCAGGAAGCAAATATTCTTAATAAAGGACTATCTTTTTGCCTCACGGCCCCATGGAATCTAACCAGAACACGAATAGATCTGTTTAAATTCATACGCAGATTAAAACTCAAAGTGTTCTTTGCAGACCAATACACGAGACATGAGCCCCCTGTAACAACTATCACATCAGATCTATCGATTCAAGAACTAGAACATGTGGACCTACTGACCCATCTCAGTGAGGTTAACGACGACCCTGATACACTGACCAGAACAGCACTTGAACTTGGGATTGACACGAACCTCTCAATTGACAGTAGATTAACTAAAAAATCTACCTTCCAACCTCAATTACCTGCTGGCAATAGCATTGATGCTTTCCATCTAGCAGTCACACATGATCTAGAACATGAATATACCAAATACAGAAAAAAATCTAAATATCTACCACAAAACATTACACATGAAGAGAGGAAGGCTATTACTAATCTTAAAGAAAGAAAAGATTTGATCATCAAAGAGGCAGATAAAGGTGGAAACCCAGTTACACTCCATATTGATGATTACATCCAAGAGGCGAACCAACAACTTGCTGACAAGTCCTGCTACGAACTGCTCACCAAAGATCCAACGAAAGACATACTCAAATCAATTATCACTATGCTTGACAAATGGTACGCCTCGGGACTCATATCACAATCGGAGAAACTATTCTTGTATATTCCTTACCCCACCATGCCCACTTTATACCTCCTCCCAAAGATTCACAAGGGCATTCACCCTCCACCAGGAAGACCTATCATAGCAGGTATCAACTCACCATGCTCCAGGTTAGGGGAATACGTGGACAGAAAACTGCAAGGACTGATGAAGGAAATACCATCCTTCATCCAAGACACAAAAGACATCCTGGACAAACTTCAAGATATCACCTGGGAACCAGACTTCATATTGGTTTGCATAGACATTGTCAGCCTTTATACATCTATTCAACACCAGGACGGACTCAATGCAGTGCAACTATCTCTATGGACACAATCGGCAAACCTACTTGAAAGTAACAAAATGACCCTGGAAATGCTTAACTTCTGCCTGAAAAACAACGTCTTCAGCTTCAATGGCAAAATATACCGACAGATACGCGGTACGGCCATGGGAGCCAAATTCGCGCCGCCGTACGCCTGTATCCTAATGAGCCACGTGGAGAAATTCTGGCTGTGGGACCCGGAATTTTCCGAGTTCACCCCCCACATCGTAATGTGGCGACGTTACATAGATGACATCCTATGCATTTGGCAAGGAGATGAGACATCACTCAAAAGATTCTTGAAGCAACTGGACAAAAATCCTTGGGGAATTAAAACAACCCATACCTTCTCTAAAAAAGAGATCAATTTTCTAGATGTAACACTTTATGTCAAAGACAACACCCTACAAAGCAAACTATATCGGAAAGAAACAGCGGCAAACTCCATCTTACGCGCTGACAGCTTCCACCCACGACATAACATAAGGAATATTCCAAAAGGAGAACTGCTGAGAACACGCAGAAACTGCAGTGAAGACGAAGTCTTCAAAACAAAAGGAGAAGAAATTGTAACCAGACTCACACAAAGAGGATATGACCACTCAATGCTACAAAATAAATTGTCCTCAGTGACCAAAGTAGAGAGGAAACAGATGCTCAGAAAAAAAACCCAGGAAATAGAAAAAAAGAAAGACTCAGCAATACGCTTTGTAACTGACTATAACATCGGCCATCACCAAATCAGACAAAGCCTCAAAAAACATTGGCATCTATTAAAACAAGCACCTAACATCAGTCAAGACCTTAAATCATACCCTGAAATCACATTCAGACGCGCACCAAACCTAAAGGACATGCTGTGCAAATCAGAATTTGAAGACAAACGCAATATGGTCACTACATCCCTAGACAGGCCGCCAGGATTCCACACATGCAAAAATTGCAGCATTTGCAAACTAAGCTGCAGCAAAACAAAAAGAGTACCAATAACACAAGGGAGGGAATTCATCATAAAAGAATGGATCGACTGCAACAGCAAATTTTTTATCTATGTGATAATCTGCCCCTGCAACCTCCCGTATATTGGCAGCACAATCAGACCATTACGGATCAGGATCCAGGAACACTACCGCAATATCCATAAACATACTACAGGCCATCCACTCACTGAACACTTTGAAGACAGTCACCCTCACAAAAAGGACTTTCAATTCTTTGGATTGGAAATTATACACCAAACTAAGAGAGGGGGAAATCGTGAACTCAAATTACGGAGACGCGAAAGTGAACTCATCATGAACTACAAAACCACAAATCTGGGGCTTAATAAGGACGCAGAAATGCATGTATGGTTAGGAGATGATTAGCTGCTCCTTGCCCCCCTATATCGATGTTTGTGCCTCTCCTAGCCTAAGTACTCCACCACCTAGGTCTGTGCCTCTCCAAAACATTTTCTACCAGAAGTAATCTCTCTACGTGACTTGAAAATACAAAGCATGCCTTTTATTACATACCATGCTTTCAAACGTTACTCAATGTTAGAAATACAAACCTAACGTTACCATGCCCTACTAAACACCTATATTCCATGGTTTATCACCTTTAATGGGATCTGATACATGCCCCAAAAATACAGAACTTCTGTAGAAGCACTAATATGTCTAACACCTGATGTTTGCTTGTTATTTCTTCCGATAGTATTATTCAGTTCTAAATGTCTATTTATATGTCTGTCCGATCTAAGCTATGTTTCCCCATTCCAAGATGGCGGCCGTTTAATATCGTCCTACTCACCGCCTTGCTCTACCCTTCTTCTCCACACACCCCATTCCAACATGGCGCCTACCGCAAGCACAATTCCCTTCCGGGTTTACCCGGAAGTTTATACACGCGACTACCTTATCAATGCCTGCCACTATCGGCTTCACACTACTCCACAACCGCAGAAACCCATCGAGACCTGGCATTAGCCGAGACCTGAGGTAAGAGATACATCACTCCCCCCTCCAGGTCCGACCTGACCTCAGCCCAAACGGCACGATTTTTACTTCTGTGCTTCTTTGTTTCCTTTTCCCCATTTAGAATCGTCGGGTTTACAAACCCTCCCGTTAACTAAGATATCCCATTACCTGAAAACCCGGTAAGGGACCCTCGATCTCTATATTCTTATCACACGTTCGAGCTTACTTAATCTGCCCCCTGCACTTGTATGCCTTATAAATACGTTACACTCCTCAAATATAGTCTAATCTTGCCAAGGTTGGCATTCACGTACCACTTCATGACCTCCGTACATTTGAGCAATTATGAGCACTTCTTAATAGATCCACGCCTTAAATCACGTTCTTGCTTGCTCTGGATTACACCCACCGTTATAATTCGAACTTCATATTAACTTTCTTATATGACTTTTGCATATTACTGCATGCATTCAACCTAGAACTTCACTCTACCTTGATCGATGACGTGTCTCCCCCACGGCTCACAACTTTCACCGCCTTTTTGATCCTGACACCACACGCTCATACCCGCGTCTCTCGCCTAACCACCCATATGAAATGTTTCTAAAGTAAATCTCTTCTCCTCTATTCCATACTGGACGGGACCACCCTGACGCGACATTCCCATTCATACTGTAAATATATGCTCTATTACTTACTACTGTTTGTCGACATCCTGCCTCCGATCTAACGCTCACCTACAACGTTGGACCCCTTGTGATCAACTGTGGCCTGTTTACCAATGTTTGACATAATTTGTTTTTCTGCGTTCCATGACCGCGTCATAATCAAACTAATCTTGGAACTCTATGTGATTCATACCCTAACTACATGCAATTCCGTGCCTCTTTCTCCCTAAATGAACACTTGACCTCTAAACTGCAATTTCGTTATCATGATGTTTTGACTAATATGTATGCTTACGGGCATCTGGTTTGATTCTGTGCTACATACACACGCTACCCTGAATTTCGTAACTCTGTTGCCTTGTTAATATGCACATTATCAACCGCTTACTGTTTTGATTGTTGTTGCATACGCGCGCTACACCAATTTGGGACTCATACCTTATTACCTTTTCTATCACTTTTGTTAATCTATCTAAAATTAACTGGATTCAAATAATCGTGTTCAACTGTATGCCTTTTTTCTGTAAATGCCAACCTGCCCGCTTATAACCTTTTACTGTTTCACTCATTCTCTAAATGACTCTAATACCCATGTCACATCCTCCTTTCTCTCTAAACTAATTAACCACTCCTCGCACATCCGTTTCAATTACTATTTCTAAACCCCCACCTAATCTCTCTCTCGGTAACTACAATTGCCAACTCCTCGCACTTTAACACCGTCCCTTTCCCTCTTTCTCTTCCTGCTCCCTTCCTCTTAAATATTTCCTCTTTGACTCACCTTTCCTCCTCTGCTCCCACCTACCACACCCCTTTTATACTATACAAATGACCTATTTAACTCGATGTCATGAATTCCTGCTGTAATACTGTCTCTATACAGCCCTGAGGAAGCCCTAGGCCTGATGGCCAGTTAGAGGGCGAAACACGTGTTGGCTGTGCCATCCATGTTCTTTTCTTGCAGACAAATAAAAGCACAAAAATCTTATCATCATCATCGGATATACTTGCATAAATTGGATATTTCATCCTAATCAACTTAAAATTTAAAATTTATACTCTCGCCTGGACACACCGAACAAATCCTACTTCAAATTAGGGGGATAGGGGTTCCTCCCCCTGTTTCTAGGCCAGAAACAGCAAAGAACGATACATGCTTATTACATGACTAGTAAGGGATGAGGACCTTTTCCCCCTCACCTAGATGCAACACTACATCAATACACCTGGCACATGTCACAGGGACACATATTAGAACACATCTGCTGTTTACAACAAGGCATAGTATGCATCCAACGCATTGCACCTTTGTCATAGGGACATGATCCTCTGGGGTAGGGCAAAAGCAGTACGTGCCATTGAAAGTACACAGGTGGAATGGGGGCAACTACACAATCAATGATCCAGGCTCACACTGTGCATCACAAGCTACACCAGGATAATGTGCAGCACCTCTAAGCATTCACATGCCACAGGCCACTGACGCTACCGCAGCAGAGTACACAGACACACACAGGCACAGGACATTCACCTGCCATTGTCAAATGCAGCGACATACCTCACTCTGCACATGTGCCACTAGACTGGGGGGGGGCTCACAGGTGTGGGGCTGGCTCTGCACGTCAGACACACAGCACTGCTCCCTGCTCACATCACATGGGCAGGGTATATCCATCCCTCATGCAGCCCGGGTGCTCCACTCCACATATGCACCCACCCACATGACAGGGGACTTACACACACACCGATGTCCAGGGTGCGAACACATCATGTGGACACTCTCAGCACAGGTATACAGAACTAACACACATCTGTGGGTACAGTCACCTGTCACACTGGACTGATCACATAATCAAATGAGGACTGTAGAGGCTACATTCCCAGGAGGACAAGACAGGCAGAATGTGGCATGCACCATGCAGTGATTGTCACAGTAAACACAATGGGCCCGATTCACAGAACTGACTTAAGACAAAATCCTAAACTTACTACTTTTGGTATTCACAGAAGTTAGGATTTTGTCTTAAGTTTGTCTTAAGACAAACTTAAGACAGACTTAAGACAGTCTTAAGACAGTCTTAAGACAGACTTAAGACAAACTTAAGACAGACTTAAGACAGACTTAAGACAGACTTAAGTTAGGAGTTTGTCTTAAGTCTGTCTTAAGTCTGTCTTAAGTCTATCTTAAGTTTGTCTTAAGTCTGTCTTAAGACTGTCTTAAGTCTGTCTTAAGACTGTCTTAAGTTTGTCTTAAGTTTGTCTTAAGACAAACTTAAGACAAAATCCTAACTTCTGTGAATACCAAAAGTAGTAAGTTTAGGATTTTGTCTTAAGTTAGTTCTGTGAATCGACCCCAGTGCATGTGAGGACGGCAGACATGCACCACAGCATGCTCTGGCTGGGAGACATCAGGCATTCCCCCCCCAGGACCACCCCTACAGTACATAGCATGTGTGCCACACCTGGACACAATGCCAGAAGTCACACTCACAAAAAAGGGACACAGTCTGTGCTGGTAGACTCTGCACTCACCTGATACCCTGGTCGCCCATACAGCATGGGGTACTGTGGGAGGATCACATCCAGCAAAGCCAGGTTCTCCTCCAGGGTGAAGGGCTGTGACCTCTCCACAGACCTTGACATGGTTCCAGGGAATCAGTAGCAGCAGCTGGGTCGTGGAATCCAAAGATGTGCAGGCAAGTGCTCCCTCATGGGACCTGGCTGCCTTATATCTGCCTTGCTGGCCCGTTTCATGCACAGGAGTACAGAGTGATTGGTCACTCACATTTGCATCCTATGTTTCCTCCAATCCCTTCAAACCTAGCACAGTCAGTGGGTTCTTATTGTGTTTTTTTCTTCAGCATGATGTCAACCCCACAAACACATTGCAACAAAGTAGATTCATTCCAACTGACTTCTGCTGTGCACCTTCCAGAACAAATTCAAACTTTAAACTTGGTCTCCATGACAACCAGCATGCATGTAGGCCTTTATACTTGTCCCTCACGTGTCCCCTATGTAATTTGGAGCTTCACACACAGGTACGGTGCGTTCCGGGGCCCTAGGGCACCCCAAATGCATATCAACGGCCCGTACAGGCGTGTGTACGCTCTGTACCACTATGGGTGTTCTCGCGTATGCGTACTCATGGTGGTACGGCCCGTACACACGCCTGTACGCTCACTATCACTATGGGTGTTCTCGCGTATGCGTACTCATAGTGATAGTGAGCGTACAGGCGTGTGTACGGGCCGTACCACTATGGGTGTTCTCGCGTATGTGTACTCATAGTGATAGTGAGCGTACAGGCGTGTGTACGGGCCGTACCACCATGAGTACGCATACGCGAGAACACCCATAGTGATAGTCAGCGTACAGGCGTGTGTACGGGCCGTACCACTATGGGTGTTCTCGCGTATGTGTACTCATGGTGGTACGGACCGTACACACGCCTGTACGCTCACCATCACTATGGGTACGCATACGGCAGTACTCCCATAGTGATAGTGAACGTAAGCACGCGTGTATGCTCCGTACCACTATGGGTGTTCTCGCGTATGCGTACTCATGGTGGTACGGACCGTACACACGCCTGTACGCTCAACATCACTATGGGTACACATACGGCAGCACTCCCATAGTGATACGGGAACGTACACAGGCCCTCTTAGCGAAAGTACGGTGGTTTTCACACATCACAGTGGTGACAGGCAGCACACAGGAAGGAATAGGGCTGACATACTTGTCCATGGATGGACATTAAGGCATTGTCTGGTCAGTACTACATGTGTGGGGCACAGGTGTGAAAGGCTGTGATGTGGCACATTACTCCTGAGTCGAGAAGGCACCAGATGTATGATGAGATGTGTACACATGTAATGTGTGACGGTGCAATGTGTGCCAGGCATGCCCTTGACTCCTTTGACATGTGTGCATGTCGTACTGCACACTTGGGATGAGCGTCACTGGCATGGCACAGACAACAACACACGCAAGTGTCCCCTGAGGCCCGGTACAGGGGTTACCACACATGACATGTCACTACCCACGGTGCACGATGTGACTATGTCATGTATGTGTGGGGATTCCCATTAGCTTGATGTTGGAGCTCCCTCAAGAGCTGCAACAGCTGCAGCAACCAACATGTGTCTGTGTGTAGATTGACATTGCACACTGTTCCGCACACCATGCCACATGTGGTATCGGATGTGAGGTGCGTATGTATGCATGGGACACGGAGTAGCATAACAAGGACATGTCTGCATCCTCTCTATGAATGTGTGGTGAGTCATCACATGTACACCTTCATGGCAAGGTGTGTGGGCTGTCCTAGTGTAATGTCATGTGACCTGTGGCTTTAGTGTTCCACTACCAGTCTCTGCAATCGACATCCTACTTCTGCTGATGTGTGGATGTATGTCACTCCTGTCTTGCGTCTGGCTGTTCACTTACACTGGGACACAGCTAATCCCATGCCATGGCATGTGGAGGTTCACAATCTCTGTGTGTAGCTGGGTCTTGGTAGGAGTGTCACCTGGCAGCCATACGTGTCGAGGGCATGTGGCACATACCTGACTCCGTATGTAGCATATGTGTATTGACAGATTAACATGTGCTCAGTACAAATAAATTGTTGTTGTGGTGCACTCACTCTTCCTTGTCACTTCCAAATTACTGCAGACCGCCGCCTCTTCCCCGACCAATTCCGGACTTGGCTGCCATGCGGGAGAATGACTGTATCCGGTGCTACCGCTTCCCCCAACGGTTGATTCTGGAGTTGACGGTGAGACTGGCACCACACCTGCAACCGCTGCACAGGTATCCTACGGCACTGACACCCAAGCTGAAGGTAATGGCAGCCCTACATTTTCTTGCCACGGGTACCTTTCAAAATACCATAGCTCATGTTGGTGGCATGTCCCAGAGCATGTTCTTCCGTGTGCTGCATGATTTCTTAGAGGCCATGTTGATTCACCTGGATGACTTCATCCATTTCCCAACCCCTGAAATGTTGACTGGGGTCAAGCGTGGATTCTATGCCCTGGGAGGGATGCCCCATGTCATTGGGTCCATAGATGGGACACATGTGGCTTTGGTACCACCACAGGCACAGGAGGTAGCGTACAGGAATCGCAAGCACTACCACTCCATCAATGCCCTTGTGGTGTGTCTGTCCAACATGGTGATTTCACATGTCTGTGCTCGTTTTCCAGGATCAGCACACGATGCCTACATCATGAGGCGTAGCAGGGTGCCTGAAATGATGACGCAGCTGCGCAACGAACGAGCATGTGTTGTTGGTGGGTACACTCTGTCTGTCCTGTATTTTGCGTAGACTTCCAGCACGACCGCTTCTCCTGTCCTACTTATGTCCATGTGCTTTCCATGTAGGGGACGCTGGCTATCCCAACATGCCATGGCTGATCACACCTCTCCGCAACCCCATCACGCCGGCCCAGCTCCGCTACAACACCGCCCATGGCCGGACAAGGCGAGTGATAGAGAGGACATTTGGCCTCCTGAAGAGCCGATTCCGATGCCTCCACAAGACCGGCGGCACCCTCCCATATGCCCCGGCGAAGGTCTGCAAAATCTTCATGGTCTGCTGCATGCTGCACAACATGGCAGTTGAGAAAGCTGTGCCACTCATCCTGGATCAAGATGATCAGGACCATCCACCCGTGGAGGACGAAGGGCTTGGCAATGGGGCTAGTGATGTGGAGGATGTGGAGCCGCAAGAGGACATCCGGACTCGGCTCATACGCGACTTCTTTGCTTAGTGGTGAGTACCAGTGTCTGAGTGTGCACCCATTGGTCCCCGTGTGGCATGTGT
Source organism: Triturus cristatus (assembly GCF_964204655.1). Lineage (NCBI taxonomy): Eukaryota > Metazoa > Chordata > Amphibia > Caudata > Salamandridae > Triturus > Triturus cristatus. Next base: position 404,407,322 of record NC_140588.1, on the reverse strand, counting down.
TGCGATGTGTGTGTCCATCTGCATGTATGCCACGTGAGTCAGAGGTGTGTGTGGATGTGTCACAGGAGTGATGGTGCCAGTGATGAGTGTATTTCCCCAGTCATAATTGTGACCTGGCATGTTGTCATCCATACATGTGTCGAGTACATGCACATGCAAGTGGCTGTGCTTTTTGTGGCTGACTTCTTGTGTGTCTCTCTTCCCCAGGTACTTGCACATGCCGTCTGCTGGTTGCATTGTTGTGGCACTGCTATTCCTCATGGACACGTCATCGTGTGCTGACTCAGCGTTACACGCACGGACAAGTTTGGAAGTCTCCTTAGGGTAAGGGATGCATCAGGGGTGTATTGGGTGTGGCAGTTGTTCACGATGTATGCACACTGCCCCTGTCGATGTTTGGTTCCTCAGCAGACATGTTGCATCACCATGGTACACATGACATGCAGCTGGGTACACCTGAATAGATGGTCAGACTTGTTGACAGTCATCAGTGATGGGATTGTGGAATGTGATGATGGCATCAATGTGTGTTACACTGCCCTCGGACACATACGGTTTGCATTGGCTTGACATGGTGTGGGACTTCCACATCAGCGGTTCAATGGTGTATGGCAGGCTCTCCGTGAGCAGCAGGGGGTGTTTAGCTGTTAGCCGACACTTGTGTGCCAGTTCCATGGATATCACGCAATTGTGCTGCAGAAGGGGGGTGCCAGTATTGGACCCACATGTTACTCCACATGACCCGTTCATGTGTACTCCGACTTGCCTCTGCAATCCCAAATACATGACTAATAAAGGTGTCCCTATGCCTCCAAGGTGCCTCTTCTCTGTCAATGCTGGTGTGTTGCCACGGTGCATCCGGCATGTCTGGCATGGTTTTCCGTGATAGTGGCTATGTGTCTATGTGTAGAGTAGCAAGATGCAAGCTGTTTGTGTGGGATTAGACTGTGTATTGTGCATGATGTCCATGACTGTGTGGGTATTGTGACATGTGCCATCCCCATGCATCCAACGTTGGCCAGGCCACCATTCTCTGCATCCACCTGACTCAAGCTTGCAGGACATGGTTCGGCCACCTGTCTACACATACCTGGGTGCCCCACACGGTTGGGCGGCCACCCCCTCAGCTGGTTGGGCCCATCACGGGTGTGTATGGTGCTCCATGTCTGTTTTGCCTAATACACTGTGACCCGTGTGTCCTGTGCCAGACTCAGGCCCCAGGGTGTGGATGGTTGAAGTCAAATGAGAACTCAGGCATGTTTAGACTTTACAAGACACATGTAAGGTAATAATGCAACCGGCAGGCATCTTCTCTTCATGGTGTGACTTTTTATTTTCGGGGGGGGGGGGGGTTTGACATGAGGGGCTTTCCGGGTGTGTGGAATCCAAAGTTCACTAGGGGAGTTGGTGTCCTTGCCATTTGAAATCCTCAGAGTCCATGCCACAGTCTTTGTCAACATTGGTCAGACAGTGACCAGCAAGGCCATGTGGCAGAGAAAGTCTTTTGATGCTGTGCTGCTGTTGCTCCAGTGGGCCAGGTGCCAGGCCAGGTGTCCTGGGAGATGGTGCTGTAGCGCCGACCCTCACGGTCTTTTACGTGGACGACCCGCCCTCCTGCGGGGACTCTCAGAAGCAGGCCGTGACGAGACAATGTTAATTTTGTTCCATGCAACATCCATGTTTCATTTGTTTCAAAGTTGTAACATTTCCTCTGGGAATTTGGATATGTCTTGCATTCCACTCACAGTGCACTTGTGCATGGGTATGTCCCTTGGGCACAGCTTTGGCGACTTTACCTATGTGTGGCACAGTCTTACTTGCTGCGTCAAGTGTGACTGCAGTCAGCAGTGGAGTGGGCAGGTGTGGCGAGCCGTGCATTGGCGCCTTCCGTGTAGCACTGTACGTGGGCACATGAAGTTGTTCCACACACTTATATGATGCAGGTAGCTGTCGTTGTGCTCGTGCACAGGTTGTGACATGGCCCTGTGTTTTGCCATGGAGGAGAGGGGGGGTGCTGGCACTGGCCACCCTTGTCTACATGCACGCAGTCCACCTGCTGACGAGCAGACATTCCCACACACCACAAGGCTGATTTGCTCTCCCTGTGTCTCCCTCCCTCTCTGTCCCCCTCTCCCTCCCTCTGTGTGTCAGCCTCCTCCCTCTGTCCATCTCCCTGTGTCTCCCTCCCTCTCTGTCCCCCTCTCCCTCCCTCTGTGTGTCGGCCTCCTCCCTCTGTCCGTCTCCCTGTGTCTCCCTCCCTCTCTGTCCCCCTCTCCCTCCCTCTGTGTGTCAGCCTCCTCCCTCTCTCCGTCTTCCTGTGTCTCCCTCCCTCTCTGTCCCCCTCTCCCTCCCTCTGTGTGTCAGCCTCCTCCCTCTGTCCGTCTCCCTGTGTCTCCCTCCCTCTCTGTCCCCCTCTCCCTCCCTCTGTGTGTCACCCTCTGTCACCTCAGCACAGCTTACTGTGCACACACTGTTAGCAGATCTTTGAATGGCCCTTGGATTGTTGATGTGAGTTTGTTTCTGATCTCCAGGCACCCATTGGGTGTAGTGTCTGTGTCTGCACTGCTGCTGTGGTGGTGTGTGCTGCCACTCTTTCACAGTGTTGGCTGTTCATTAGCTGCTGTCATGTGCAAGGCCGTGCCGTCACCCCCATGTGTTGATGCAAGGCGTCCGCCATTTGCTGGCAAGTCATTCCTGTGTTGGGACACACTGTTTGTCTGGCTGTGACCTAGGCCATATGGGCAGGGGGCATTGTTGTCGGCTTCTGAGTTGCACTATGTGATTTTTGGGGCCCACCCTCCCGCCATCCGGCTTACCGTGTCATGTGTTGGTGTCTTCTGTGGCCTGTGACTTGACATTGTCCAGCTGGGTGCATGGGGCATGGTGGTGCCAGTGGCATGTGCGTGTTCATGGAGTGTGGTTGAGTCATGCGATTGCTTGGGGTGGTTGTGTGCCTGTTTGTGAGTTTGGTTGTGGATGACGTTCCCCCCATGTGAGGTGAGTTGTTTGTGTACTCACCCGGGTCTCGGAGTCCTTCTAATCCGTCCACTGCCTCCACCGGCAGTATGGCCATCACCCTCTCCTCCCAGGGATGGTAGTGTACGGGTCTGCGGGACGGCCCTCCTAAAGTGACGTTGGCCTGGTTGTGTTCATCGGTCATCTTGGCTCGGACCCTCCTCCGCAGATCGTACCACCTGGCTTGGCATTCCTGCTTGTTCCTTCCGGTGTCCGCAACAGCATTCACAGCATCGACGATGGTCTGCCACATGGCTGTTTTTGCTGAAGTGCTGGTCTGTCTGACCAATGTTCCAAAGAGGTGTGGCTCGACTCTGAGGATTTCATCGACAAGGACCTCCAACTCTCGGCTAGTGAACTTTGGATTCTTGTTAGTGGGCATGGTGAGGGGTGTGGGTGTGGATGGTGGGGGGGGTGGATGGTTGTGGGTGTGTGGGTGTGGTTGTGCAGGTGTGTGTGTGAATGTGATGAGGGGGTGTTTGTGAAGGTGTGTGTGTGAAGGTGTGCAAGTGTAAGGTGTGGTAAAGCTTCTAGTATGGTGCTGTAGGTTGTCTGTGGGGTCTGGCAGCAGTGGGTCTGTTGCAAAGGCTCATGGTTTGTGTGTGTGGGCCCTTTTTATTGGTCCATTGGTGGGTGTGGCTGTGTTTGAACTTTGGGTGGGTGTGTTATAAGGAGTGGTTGTGTTTTGGGCCTCTGTTTGTTTTTGGCAGTTGCAGGTCAGTGAATGTGTTGTTTTAGTGGTTGTTGGACATGTTTTGTGGCTTTGTGCTATTCGAATGGTGTATTCTTGTGTCGTTTTTGTTTGTCCTGGTTGTGTACGTGCGTTTTTTTACGTGTGTACGGTGTGTACATGGGCCATTTTGTTGTACAGTGCTGTCCTTGTGTGTGGCTTGGTACGACTCGTACATGCGGTGGTGATGTTGGGGCCTGGGGTGCGCTCCGTACTTAGAATGTTGTGGTGGGGGTACGCTCCATGCATACGCGGGTGGGGGTACGACTCTAACGTACACGGGTGTACATACACGGGGGGGTACGACACGTACACAGGTGTACATACACGGGGGGTACGACACGTACACGGGTGTACATATACTGGGGTACGACACGTACACGGGTGTACATGCACGGGGGTACGACACGTACATAGCTGTACATACACGGGTGGGGGTGTACATACACGGGTACGACTGTAACGTACACGGGTGTACATGCACGGGGGTACGACACGTACACGGCTGTACATACCCGGGGGTACGACACGAACGTACACGGGTGTAAATACGGGGGGGTACGACACGAACGTACACGGGGGGTACGACACGTACACGGGTGTACATACACGGGGGTATGACACGTACACGGGTGTACATACACGGGTGGGGGTGTACATACACGGGGGTACGACTGTAACATACACGGGTGTACATGCACGGGGGGTATGACACGTACACGGCTGTACATACCCGGGGGTACGACACGAACGTACACGGGTGTAAATACGGGGGGTACGACACGTACATGGGTGTACATACACGGGGGTACGACACGTACACGGGTGTACATACTCGGGTGGGGGTGTACATACACGGGGGTACGACTGTAATGTACACGGGTGTACATACACGGGTGGGGGTGTACATACACGGGGGGTACAACTCGAACGTACGGGGGCTGGGGGGAGTGTTGGGCGCGTATGCGGGCACATGTCTCCATGGTTGCTATGGGAGTTCGGTGCGGACGGTGTTTTTTCCATACGGTTGTAACATCGGACGCACGGGATGGATCGTGATTCCGCGGTCGGACTTCACTTTTCACATTTGTACGGTAAATCGTCCGAGGACGTGTCGGACACATTTTCCGACCCGAGGACGTGTGGGGAATAATTCCCAATGCGATTCATATGGTCTTTTTCCCATGCGAATCGTAATTGGCAGTTTGTACGGCACTTGTACGATTCGTACGGTAAAAAGACCGGATACGAGTCGTACGGGGAAAATTTTTACCGGATCGTAATCGGCACCTAAGAGTTATAGTACGTATCTGGAAGTTAAGAAGGGATTTATTATAAGCTCTCAGCCAAAGTAGTTTAAATCAAATGCAAAAATATCCTGTGGATATACACAATTATTAAAGGAAGTCCAAATCGATGTACAGTAGTGGTCCTTAGCAACAAAGAACAAATCAATGTTCGTAATTGCAATGCAGAAAATTGAGAATAAAATCTGATCTGTGGACGAATGGTTTCGATCCTTTTCCCCATTCATGGGAAAGAGTGTCAGAATTTAGCTATGCCTACACTAAGCTAAGAATAAAGGAAACTCTAGTATTCCAAAAATAAAGAAATGTTTCAGCATCAGAACTTCAGTAGAAGTTCTGGAAACAAAGGATCATGTATAGCATAAAGCCACACAATCAGACTGTAGGAGAGATCTGTACCTCTGAAGTCTAAAGGCATCCAACCTAACTACAAAATAAGTTCACTAATGAGAAACAAAGAGAAATTTCGAAAATCAAATGACCTCACATTATTTAACTTCATTATTTCCATTCTCATGAATAGTTCCAGCACTTGGTACAATGCTCCCATCTTCTAGTCTTCGCATCTGAAGCATCATGATTCCTCCCTTTGACAGATATTGGCAATTGGTAACACTCCTTTGGTCTTCTCATTAAATGTAATTCACCTGGGCAGTTCTTCCTCACCTCACTATTTCAAAACACACTGCTTTTCACTAGCTAAAAATGCTTTGTTCTGCACCTGCAAAAGAAAAATATATCGAAAACAACTTTGACTTTCAATATTAAATGCTCTAACTGAAAGCTTAAGGCCTCCTGTCACGCTACCTTAGTACGTTACTTGCAAAGGCATATAATTGTAAAACACACATTTAATCCTGCAAATACATGAATACATATATGGTTACTCATATATACATAATACCTGCACACATGAATATACTTTCATTAATCAAAACAAGGACTGACCACAATATAAGTACACTAGCTCTCTCACGATACATTCGTTTCTAATCTTTGAAGAATGCACTGCATTAAGTGCATTTTAGCACAACTCCAGTAAAATATTAGCCTGTAGGTGATTTTTGTTGACAGTCAAGCTGTCCCTAAAAGAAAATGGTTCATACACACACACTTATTTTAACACTCCATTACTGCACTCTCTATACTAGTGCACCACATATTTTGATCCTGATTACATTATGTTAATACATGAAGCGAAAAGGGCACACATATATGTGGCCTTGTCCATATGAAAGGATGGTGCATAATTGCACTACTCCACTATAAATATCTAGGTGAGCCCAGAGGTCAAAGTTCACAGGATCTATGGGGAACTACCATCCTTGGACAGATAATGTCAGCCTTCAGGTTCCTCCAACTGAAATGGAACCGGGAGGGGGGGGTCTCCTTTGCTTTGAAGTAGAGGGAGCAACAGAAAGCTAAAGAAGAAATAACAGACCTTTTCACTGGGGTGCCTACTATCTGAAAAAATGGAATTTGTTACTGAGCAAATGTCAAAGCTGCTTAGGAGTCATTACATGTTTTAATTGATAGAGTCACTTGAAGCTTCATGGCTGTAAATATATATATATTTTTTTTAGAAGGAATGTAACCAACCAAATTGTTTCCGGGACCCACACCTGTCCGTACAACTCGTTCGTAGCCAAATCATGGCGCGCTATGGAGCCGAATTTTGACCGAGCGAGTACGATGCATGATTCGGACAGCTGCTTTGCCTCGGTCTCAGCGAGACAAAACGGCTGTCCGAAGCATACTTTGGGGGCCGTAGTAGGCCCCCTTTAACCGTAGCCCTCCGAATTTGCCACGGGGTGTGCCCATAGGTTCTCCTGATTCAGGCATGCACAGTGTGGTGGGCACCATGGGGTGCCTGCCACAGGGTGTACCCTTTTCACCACCCACTCTTTTTGCTATGGGAGCCTGTGTACGCGTCTGTACACAGGCTCCCATAGAGTTCAATGGGAGTCCCAGCAAACCGAGTCTGTGAGTATACGGCTGCATCGTACTCCCTCGTTCGGACCCCCGGAGCACGTTTCGCTCGGAAAGCCCTCTAGATCCAAGTTGTACAGAGGGCTTACCTAGTGAGATCAGAATCGGGCCCTAAGTTGTGGAGTGCATCCTTTAAATGGATGTATAGAAAAGTATGTGCTTTGTACAGTCTGATTTCATATTACTAAAAATATTTATATTTTGAAAGTACTTGTTTTTTCTTAAATGTTAAATGCCCAAATCACAAAAGTAGCTACACTTTTGAGAAATGTACACTTTTGACTAAGTTTGGGACTTTTTGCTTATTCACTAAATCGGAGCGTGAGTTATTACTAAAAAAAAAGTAAATGGGCCATCGCTGGTCCTGCAACATCGCAACCCTATACCATAAAAAATAATGGAGGTAGAGAATTAAAAGAAAACCCCATAGGAAATAATGTTAAATTAAATTAAATTATTTAGCATAGTTAAAAATATAAATACATATAATAAAATATGTAATAAAAATATAAAAATAGTTCATATTTATTAAGTTATATGTAAAATATGTAGCATATTTTAATACACTAATTTATATATAATAATGTTTATTAAACTATAACTAAGTGAATTTTAAATAATTCGACATCACTTTTAATAATACATAGTAAAACATGTTAAGGTAGGAGTATATTTTTTAATTTAACCTTCAGGAAAATATATTTAATTTAATATGTTTTAATGTATTAAAGATGTTTTTTATTTTGTCCTACATTTAAAAAATATAAAAAATGAATTTTCTTTAATATTTAATATACAATGTATTTGTAATATTTATTTTCCATATAAATATATTTTATTTTCATTTTACTATACTTTACCATCCAGAGACCTTTGCCCAGGTTTCCATTTAGTTAAGCACAGGAAAAATAAAAAAAATGTTTTACCTCGAAAATAAATATAAAAATATTTTTCTAGTGAACATCATTGTAACTTAATTTGATAACTGTTTTTTTAAAACAATGAATTAAATTATAAATATGTAATTAATGGAAATATAATAATTTAAATTATATTTTTCTGAAGTTTAAATAAAAAAATAACTTCCCTCCTGTTATGTTATGTTTTGTTAATAGAACTTGTAAAGCGCACTGTTACCGTTAGGTGTCCTGGCGCTGAATGCATTGCCTGCTGGTCAGATAAAGGTTAAATTACGTAAGTTAAATTAAATTCAGTTAAGAAAAAAGCCAGGTTTTTAGGCCCCTCCTAAATTCTAGGAGCCCAGCTGCTGCTCTAAGCTGCACAGGGAGGCCGTTCAAGGCCTTTGCAGCACAGCAGAAAAAGCTCCTACCCCCCCAACTGGCTTTGTGAGACTTTTACCAACATTGCCTTGGTTGATCGAAGGACCCTAGGGGGGTGTACCATTGAAGGTGTTTACTCATGAAGGCCGGCTCACGTCCTTCCAGGGTTTTGAAGACCAGGCAAAGAGCCTTAAATTCTATCTGCTGTTTCATTGGTAACCAATGAAGGTCCCGAAGTCCCTTCCTTATGGAGGCAAACTTGGGAATACCCAAAAGGACTCTAGTGGCAGCATTTTGTACTATTTGCAGTCGATTAAGCTGCCTTTTGTGAATGTTGAGGAATAAGGCATTACAATAATCTAGACGGGACATAATAAGTGCTGTTACTACTGTCCTAAGGCTGTCATCCGAGAGGAAGCGCTTAATTTTTCTCATGGTCCTGAGTATATGAAAACAGGATGAAACCACCTTACCTATCTGATCAGCAAAGGACAGTCTCGAGTCCATCATTACTCCCAGATTTTTTGCCTTACCAGTAGGAACTGGGGGTGAGCTCAAAGATTCTGGCCACCAATTGGTTGACCAGAGATTTGAGGGATTACCAAAAATAATCACCTCAGTCTTCCCTGCGTTCAGCTTGAGACAATTTGCTGACATCCAGCCGGCAATGGACTGCATACAGTTGTAGCAGTCCCGACCGGTCTCAGCCTCTTTGCCTTTTTGAATGGATAGCACTATTTGAGTGTCATCGGCATAAGAGGTCAGTTGGAAGCCAAAAGATCGAATAAGGGCTGCCAAGGGAGAAACATATATATTGAATAGCGTGGGGCTGAGCGCTGAGCCCTGCGGGACCCCACAGGGCAGAGAGAAAGGCTTTGAGCAGTCAGTACCCAAGTCCACTGTTTGAGTTCTATTTGAAAGAAAGGATCTTAAAAGGGCAAGGCCCTTGCCAATGACCCCCTTTCCGCCTAAACAGTCCAACAGTACCTCATGGTGGACCGTGTCAAAGGCCGCCGAAAGGTCCAGCATGATCAGAATTGCCGCGCCACCCTGATCCAATACTTCTCTGATCTCCTCCGTTGACTTAATTAGCGCAAGCTCTGTACTATGTTCTGTACGAAAGCCAAATTGAGTGGAGTCGAGGAGTCCTAAAGAATAATTATTAAAAGGGGTGTATCGAATTAATGAACATTCATTTAGTTTCATTTTAATAACAAGTAATGTTAGAGTATTTGTTATATTCAAAATAGACTATTAAAATATTTTATAGTTGCATAATAAATATGAACTATTTTGAAATGTTTTCTTGAAATAAAATTATATTTAATTATGTTTTTCACTCTTTTATATAATTTAATTTAACATAATTTCCAATGGGTTTTATTTAAATTCCCTACTTTCATTATTTTATAATGGAAGGTGTTGCACTATCAGTGGTTGGTCATGTGTGGTGCTTGGCTTACTACGGTATCTTTGATTTTTTTAGTAGTACTAGTAACTTACACATGGATTTTGTGAATAAGAAAAAAGTGGTACATTTATAAAAAAAAGTGTACATTTCTCAGAATTTAAGTTGCCCTTGTGAATCAGCAACTTTGGGGGCATTTACGATGTTGGGTGGACCGTCTCGTAAATGGGACCGGCTGACCTCTGGTCAGTAATCCTGCCTGCCTCATTAGGATGGTCGCATTCTGACATTTTCCTATGGGAGCATGCATTACGGCCGTAAACCGGCCATAATACATGCTCCTACAGGGAAATGGGAGGTGAAGTTTATCCCTGTACCCCGTGGCAGGCACCGTAGGGTGCCTGCCATGGGGTGCAGGGATCAACAGGGGGCACCATAGGGGTCCTTTGGCCCCCAACCAGAGGGCGCACACATAAGGGGGTCCATCTATATGCTTTCTGACATGGTTTCCATGCCGGAAACGCCGCCATGGAAACCATACCAAAGACCGTGCATTGGAATCCCAAGGTCGGTAAGGCCTGCCCTTTGGGATTACGATCCAGTTCCAACTGGCTAATGGGCCCCTTGAGGGTCGGAGGCTTTCCAACCTCCATCGTAATAGGCCCCTTTGTGAATAGCTAAAATAGGAAAGTTACTCAAAAGTGTAAGTTACCTTTGTGAATCAGACCCCAAATGTTTGCACATTTTGCTTCAGCCTATCTTCTACTGCATGAAGTACAATTTAAAAAAAATTACATATATTCACAGTGCTTTCTGTCTCAGTCTGGGACTACATAGCACTATAATACACTAGTCCTTATTCTCCACAACACAAACCAAGATTCAAATCTATGAATCTATGGTTGCACACACAAACATCTGCGATCATCGCATTAACCTCAAATAACTTACTTGCATTTAATTTTCATTCAGGGTGCAAGCATAATTTTAAAAGCAGAGACCTGAAGGTGGAAGACCAAGAAAATTATTACAAAATATTTTGTTCTTTTTAGCCACACGTATAACCCTTCTTACACTCACTGACCCTGCCCTCATTGTACGCAGGCTCACAGTTCCTATTCTTTTTATGCACTTCAACAGCTGGGTGTGCCCTTTATGTGCATGACCTTGCAAACTTCACTCTTGATTTATGATAAAGAAACATGCTCAGGATAACCGCTGTGGCCTCGCCAGCGTTGTTTCCTGAGGATTAACCACACATTCTGGAAGATAAATGTATTCCTCTTTCCCTCATGAGATGAAGCAAGCTGTCCCTGTGTGGCTTTTTTAGTGGCTTAAGTAAGAGACAGCGCACATAGATTTATTAGTATTATAATATTAGAGCAAAGCCAAGGGAAGTATACCACACACAACTGTACTAGCGTGCATTCAAGATGGATCCATACACTGTTGTTGGAGCGACAAACGGTATGTAAAGGATGGGGAAGGAAGATGATGATTCTTTTACTGAGACATGAGTTAAGAAAACTGAAAACGTACCAAACCACTGAGCCTCAACAAAGAAACCTGCACATTTAAGTTGTCAAATGGAAAAGATCACTTCATTAATTAATTCAACAATCTATGATCTGTTTCCCAACCAGGTTACAGCAAAGTCACCCTAGAGAAGTCCCCATAGAGAAGGGGCCTCCTACAGTTCCGGTGTTGAGGGATTTCAAGCCTATCTCACTGGAGGAATCGGCCATGCTATTGTCTAACTGCAAGTCCGGCTCACCCCAGGATTGCTGACCCATCAGTCTTGTCAATTGTCAATCCTATTCTCAATAAATTACTGACAGCCTCCTTGGAGTCAACTACTGTTTGAAAGAGGTAGAAAGAAGCCCTCCTACTTCCTGTGCTAAAAAAACTAAATGCAGATCCCAAGTTACTTAGGCAGCAATCAAGATGCTGGAGAAGGTGGTCAATAAACAGATCTGCCTGTTCTTGGAATCCAACGCCCTCCTCCATAATACACAGTCTTTCGTCCAGGCTACAACACTGAGTCCACCTTACTGGAAGTATCAGAATTTATCAAGCTCAGCCTTGATGTGGGTGTGTCAACAATGGTCGTTCTTTTAGACTTGTCATCAGCCTTCAACAAGATCTCACACCCTATCCTGCTGAACGGACTAGGGAAGATTGGAATTCGAGTGAACATGCTGACCTGGCTCAAATCACATTTGGAGGATGCAACTCTGGCAGTGTTTCTTGCTCCCTTTTCTTCAGAGCCCAAGTCTCTCAAGTACGGGGTGCCTCAGGTATCCACCCTGAGCCCCATACTTTTCAATGTCTACCTGGAACTCCAGGCTATGCTGCTTGAATCATGGGGTCTTAAAGTGATTTCATACACTGATGACACACAGCTTCTGCTCTCTTTCTAGGATTAGGCTCCTGATGCTCTTAAATCCATCGAGGCCTACCTCAAAGCAGTAGGCTATTGGATAGGTGAAAGCTGCTCAAACTTAATTCCGATAAAAAGGAAATTCTCTTTTTCAGCACAAGCACGAACTCTGACTCTCTCAGCTAGTCGCTGACGGAGTTGTGGGCTTCTCACTATCCCTCTTCCTGTGTCAAACATGTGGGCGTCAAATTTGACCCACAGGTCAAAGTGGTAACTGCTAGCTCCTTTGCTTCTCTGAAGTCCCTGAGAAGAATGCTGCATTTGGTTCCCCTGGAATCCTGTAAGACCATTTTCCATGAGCTAGTAACCTCTAAGTTGGACTACGCTAACTGTCTTTCCCTGAGCATGCCACCCTAACTTCTGCAACAGCTGGTGCTTAGCCATAATGCTGGTGCACGCTTCATTCTGAAGGTCGAGATACGCCATTCAGTGTCCGGCCATCTATACCAGTTGCACTGGCTTCCTTTAATCAGCTGCATCAAATTCTAGGCTCTAATCTCTACCTATAGAGTTTTGGAGAACAAGGTACCTCAGTGTTTGAGATGCCAACTTAAGGTCTATCATCAGAGTAGATCCCTCAGATCTAATTCCTGGAGGTTCTTTCACATGCCTAGGGTCCACAGGGCTAGGTGCGGGGTGAGATATTTTACCTTTCTAATGACAAAACTCTGAAATTCGCTTCCATCCTTCCTTTCTTTTGATCCCTTGGAAAGAATCGTTCGGAAGAGCTTGAAGACCCACCTATATGATACTTAGGTCGGTTGTCTAGGATGCTAAGCTGTTCTTTAGGGTGGTCCTGCTGTGAGCACCAGAATGCTCCCTCCGGAGTAGATGTGCGCTCTATAAATGCCATTGTAATATATTGTATTGTATTGTATTGCATTGTTTTGTAATTTGACGTAACAGCCTGTACAGGAGAGAATGAGAAGCTACAACTTGTTGACGGCCCAAAAAAAAAAGTACCATCCCTTATATTCAACCACTGAATACAAGGCATGACACACATTGGGGCCGATTCCAATCCTGGAAAAAGGCTGTACGAATCGTCGTACGGAGCGTTTTCTCCATACGACTCGTACCCGGTAAATTGTCCCTACAACCTAGGAAGTAAGATTCGTACAGAAAGCCTATTTCCGTACGAATCATACAAAAGACCGTACGGGTAAAAAAAAAACTACGATTCTGATCCGGAACAGCCTATACGCGACGTCCAGACGTATTCAGGCAGCGGTTTCCGGCCCAGCAAGTACGATTCGTCCCTACGTCACTCCGTACGGCTCTTTTTTTCCAGGAGTCAAACACAGCCGGAAAATCAGTCAGACGCCAACCGCTACGCAACGGAGCCCCGGTACGCGATGTACACGCCATGAACCCCATCGTACGTGTCATCCCGGTCCTCTTGGCCTACGACCTGGTGCACCGCACCGACGCACACGCCGCAGAAGGTGAGAACAACACCCAGGGGCCAGGGTGGGGGAAAGGGCAGGAAATAAACCCCATACTCAAAGCCAACCCTATAATATGGAGGCCATACATTACCACCAGGGTCTGGTCAGTTGGGGGGGCGTGGCCAGCAACCCCTGCGTAACGCAACAACGGAAGTTGACGTGTACGGTGCATTGCACATGTACCCCTACGGCACCATTAGAACAGTGATACGGACCGTACACACGCAATGAATGCGTGGTTACGGTGCATACCACACATACCCCTACGGCACAGTAGAACAGTGATACGGACCGTACACATGCAATTAATGCGTGGGTACGGTGCATACCACACGTACCCCTATGGCACAGTAGAACAGTGATACGGACCGTAGACACGCAATGAATGCGTGGGTACGGTGCGTACCACACGTACCCCTACGGCACAGTAGAACAGTGATACGGACCGTACACACGCAATGAATGCGTGGGTACTGTGCGTACCCCACATACCCCTACGGCACAGTAGAACAGTGATACGGACCGTACACACGCAATGAATGCGTGGGTACGGTACGTGTCACACGTACCCCATTACGGCACCAGTACATTTGGGATACGAGGCGTACACACGCCAGGAATGTGGGCTTAGAGGACTGGCCCAGCATGTTACCTCCATATTGGTGTGTGTGTAGGTCCAGGCCAGCAGTGTACTGCTCTAAGGGGGTGCGTGGGTGGGTGCAGAGGACTCCCAGCAGTGTCCAGACATATGAGGGGTGGGTGCATATGACTCCCAGCAGTGGCCTGCAATATGAGGGGTGGGTGCAGAGGACTCCCAGCAGTGTCCAGACATATGAGGGGTGGGTGCATATGACTCCCAGCAGTGGCCTGCAATATGAGGGGTGGGTGCAGAGGACTCCCAGCAGTGTCCAGACATATGAGGGGGGGCTGCATATGACTCCCAGCAGTGGCCTGCAATATGAGGAGTGGGTGCAGAGGACTCCCAGCAGTGTCCAGACATGTGAGGGGTGGGTGCATATGACTCCCAGCAGTGGCCTGCAATATGAGTGGTGGGTGCAGAGGACTCCCAGCAGTGTCCAGACATATGAGGGGTGGGTGCATATGACTACCAGCAGTGGACAGAGATATGGGGGTGGGTGCATATGACTACCAGCAGTGGCCTGCAATATGAGGGGTGGGTGCAGAGGACTCCCAGCAGTGTCCAGACATATGAGGGGTGGCTGCATATGACTCCCAGCAGTGGCCTGCAATATGAGGGGTGGGTGCAGAGGACTCCCAGCAGTGTCCAGACATGTGAGGGGTGGGTGCATATGACTCCCAGCAGTGGCCTGCAATATGAGGGGTGGGTGCAGAGGACTCCCAGCAGTGTCCAGACATGTGAGGGGTGGGTGCATATGACTCCCAGCAGTGGCCTGCAATATGAGGGGTGGGTGCAGAGGACTCCCAGCAGTGTCCAGACATATGAGGGGTGGGTGCAGAGGACTCCCAGCAGTGTCCAGACATATGAGGGGTGGCTGCATATGACTACCAGCAGTGGACAGAGATATGGGGGTGGGTGCATATGACTACCAGCAGTGGCCTGCAATGTGAGGGGTGGGTGCATATGACTACCAGCAGTGCCCAGACATATGAGGGGTGGCTGCATATGACTACCAGCAGTGCCCAGACATATGAGGGGTGGCTGCATATGACTACCAGCAGTGGACAGAGATATGAGGGGTGGGTGCAGAGGACTCCCAGCAGTGGACCGAGATATGGGGGGTGTACATCATTATCAGATGACCACACCTACATGGTGGTATGGACGCATCCCTAACTTTGGACTATGATTTTAGTGCTATTACAACACATCACTGACAGCAGTGTCCCACTCCCAGGAGGATGGATGTCTTTCACACACTGCATGACACACCACATGTGGGTGTGAGGACATATAACACATGCATACCCACCCATGGCGGATGCAGCACAATACACACCCTGATTTCATGCCAACAGACTGTATAGTCATGTAACTGCATACAAAACTAAGATAGCCAAAGGGAACACACACTGTCACGCACATCCCAGGAGTGATAGGAATGTTCAGGTGCTGGTCCAGCCACCTTGATGTTGTCTCTCATGGAAGCAATAGGCTTCTATTCCACTAGATACAATGCCCACAATTGTGAGTCAGGTGCCCAAATACCCTGCATAAAAAGTACCATTTGTGTGGTAGGCCGTGATTACACACATGCATAGTGCTGAAAAGGGCCAATTTGTCCCTGAAGGCATTCCTACATACCCAAAACACAAGTACAGTGACTAGCAAGGATGGAACAGACGATTCAGCAGGAGACATCTGTGAGCAGGCATGGACATTGTTGAAGGTATCCCTCACCAACAAAGGAAATGTTGACACAGGTCAGCACAACAATTGTGCAACTGTTTGCAGGGAAGATGTCAGGTGCCACAGAGGAAGGAACACTCCTTGGGACAATGTCTCCAAACAAAAAGAACACACACTACCAATGATTCTTTGCAGAGACATTGTGATGGCACACAGATACCATGGTCCACCTCATGACAATCATACAAAAACATTTCTCAGAACCCTAACACATTACCAGAACACCAACTCCAGGAGCCTCATCACCAACATCAAGTACCTGAAATGCAATAGTGTTGAAAGTAAAAGAAAAGGCTTTATTCAGCACCAAAAAAAATTAATTAAAAAGAGACTATGTACAAAGGCCAATGGCCAGTCCATTTCTCAAGTCCAAGGGTGGACATAGGGGACCGCGTCCACCCCTACCTTGCCTGCACAAAGGAACCTCAAGGTCTGTCGACTGGGGGGGGGCATCATCAGTGATAGTACCAGGCACCGCAGGGACAGGAGGGGGAAGTGTAGGTGTTGCGGGTGCAGGGGGGATGTCTCCACCACAGGGGGTGGGGCAGCGCTGAAGGTGGAGGCGAGCTCGGCGCTGCACACTGCTGCCAGTGCCTCCATCCGAACCCCTGCACCTGAGGATTCCCCAGGGTCAACAGAGGGTGTGGTGGGTGAGGGATGGGGTGCAGCGCTCTTGGGGGAGGGGGTGGACATGGTGGGGGACTCAACACCCGTGCCCGGGGACTTCCTCGCCCGCTTGTGCGGTGGTGGCTCAGTGGGGGCGAGGTCCAGCCCACCCATATAGATCTCCTTGGGTGAGAGTTTGGGAGGGGAGCTAAGGGGAGTGGTCTTGGAGGAACAGGGTTGTGAGGACTGCGGACTGCGACTGTGGCTGCGTGTATGTCGTCTGCCCCCAGACCCTGTGGGTGTGCCTACATCCCCCTGAGTGTGCGTGCCAGGAGGTGTCCATGGAGGACATTCAGCACCGATGCCTGCCCAACCTGCAACTGCCGCAGTATGTCCACAGACTCTTCACTGAGGGCAGCAGGGGTGACAGGGGCAGGGGGTGCGGTGCCTGGGCCGAAGGAGACCTGGTGGGCCTCTGCACGGACAGAAGGGACGGGAGCAACTGGGAGGGCGGATATGGTAATGGAGGAGGCGGGGACAGATGTGGGGATGCTGCCAGTTGGTGTTGCAGCCTCCGCCTCCTCAAGGATGTCAGCCTCGGAACCGTCGGCGTCGTAGCTGCTCTCGCCTCCAGACAGGTCCTCCGACTGACTCCCCTCGCCCTCCATGCCACTGGATCCTTCTGAATCCACAGCACTGGTGGCACTGTCGCTGGGTCCCTCCTCCAGGTCCATGCAGGTGTCTCCCTCGGTTGCAGATGATGATGCTGTGGGCAAGGAGAAGAAACTGAAATGCATCAGTCACCTGTATACATCTGACACATGAGCACAAGAACAATTGGTCACAGTGCATATCAGGCAATGCATCATGAGTAACAGCTAGATAACTCCGCACATATGTAAGCCCTGTACTGCCCAGTTGGTAGACCCACTATGCCACTTGGACACCAGGAAAAAAAGAACACAAAAGGCCACAACTTGAATGAGAAATACACTGAGAAGCTAGCGTCTGTGAACCTGTGAGCACAGCAATACAATGAAGTCATGCCACCTCTTGTTTACCCTGAAAGAAACAGTAGTGGTGCACCCAACGTAAACTGATACACCTCAATACTCAAGGTGTCACCACACTCAGAGACCTGTAAGTAATTTGGAACACAAAACGAAAAAATTTTGCTACCTTGGGACTCACAATACTTTACACAATCTACATGTTTTGAATGTGCCAATTCGCCATTTCGTGAAAAGAACACTCATGTGCCTGCATGAAATATGTCGCACAAGGCAGTGCACACAAAACTACATTTACACTGTCATTGAAGGAGCTGGCACCTTTTCTAAGAAGCCACTGTTAGAAATAAATGGTGTTGCAGAAAGTACATATACATGGGCCCACGGAGGTCTTGATGTCTTGAGACTCGTCAGTTTGTATCACCAACAACAAAGGAGTCTCACAAAATAAAGAGCACTGTGGGAACATGTATACGGAGAATCTGCAACACCATTTAATTCCAACAGTGGCTTCTTAGAAAATGTGCCAGTGTGTTCCATGAAAGTGGAAATATCGTTTGGTGTGCACTTCCTTGGGAGACTTTTTTCATGCAGGCACATCAGTGTTCTTAACACAAATCATCAAATTTCCACATTTAAAACATGAAGAACTGTTGACAAGTGCTGTGAGTGCCAAGGTACAATTTTTTTAGAGTAACTACTTGAATTATGTCAGTTGTCACATGGCCATCCGTCACATGATTACACAGTTGGCTACACATATGACCTACTGCCTGTCATCTTGAGTGGCACACATGTCCACACCCAGGACAATGCATAAGCTAATGGGTCTGCAATTGGGTTGAAAAAAAGCCTAGCTGTACTGTGGGGTCACCCTCATGGCAAGCCAGAATGTACACACAGATGTCAGCACACAAAGTCCAAACTGCGTTGCATCTGAACCACACACAGGTGCAAAAAATATATGAGCAGGAATCATGTTTTTAAAAAACTGACACATGCTGCAAAGCACGAACATTAAACACTGGCCAGCATCACAGGGGCACTGCACGGTGATTCTTTGTACAGCCAAGTCTCACACACAAGTCAGACCTGGCAATGAAAAATCAGTGTTGCACATGTATGCCTCTCCCGCACACCCCACCCCATACCTGAGTCAATGTGATTGATACAGATCAAGAAGTGACACCTCTTATTCAGGGTTACAATAACTGTGCTGGAAAAATAGCTTTATTTACA
Source organism: Triturus cristatus (assembly GCF_964204655.1). Taxonomy (NCBI): domain Eukaryota; kingdom Metazoa; phylum Chordata; class Amphibia; order Caudata; family Salamandridae; genus Triturus; species Triturus cristatus. The sequence goes on along the minus strand of NC_140588.1, from coordinate 404,388,461 downwards.
CAACATCACCTTGTGGGGCTGGCAACACATATTTGTGAAAAACAACCATCAACAGATTGTTGTGAATAGCCACACAGGCACTGCCCAGTGTGAGTATGCACAAGCAAAATGGTGTATCCCTGTCCAGTGGACACATGTAGCACACATTTGCAAAATACTAACTAGGCCAGGGAACAATGCCACAGAGGCAGACCTATGCTGAACCCACAGAGAATGTGCACAGTGTTGGATGACACTACTGATTAGGAGGACAGGGTGTCTCAGGGGACTGTAGTGGGCACACTGCTCCGTGGTCCTGGAATGAGCTGACTGTACCATGTTCAACCGTCATGGCAATATGCATATCTCCCACTCATGCACATCATGTCTGAGGCCACAACATTGGTCATGCATGCTGCAAGGGTGTTCAGTTGAAAGCTCACACTCCTATGTTGAGAATCATCATCAGTGACAACAAATATGGACCCCCAACATAGTGAACAGGTCATGGCACAGGCAAGGTACCAACACAAGTCACAGACCACCCTCCCACATGATGCAGAAAGCAATGTGCACTTAGATTTACTGGCACCCTAGATGACCATGTGCAAATGTGATTACACACAGACCAGGGGACACATGTCAAGGAGGGGAAGGGATGAAAAAGAGCACCAGGTGACATTGGGGAACCGAAAATGCACTGCACATATTAACTCTGGGAGTGTATCCAGGCTACAGAGCACTTCCAAAAGCTGGCGACACATAACACGACAAACAGCCATGTACCTACCCCCTCCTTGCTGCAGTCTTTCCTGTAACTGCCTATCGAGCTCAGTGAATACCACCGCCAGGACACGTCTCATGTGGGGGTCAGGCATCGGCGGCCGCTGTGGGGGCAAGGACTGTCGAGTCCCAGCTGGACCCGGGCGATCCGCCAGGTCCAGCATCGGATGTCCTGCCACCTCTTGCGGTCCTGCGGCAGCTGCCGGCTATGCTCCCCCTCAGATCTCACGGCCCTGACGATGTTTTTCCAGATCACCCCCTTCTCATAGGCAGTTACCTGTCAGAATGACAAAGTGACACAACATCAATACACCTGCTCCATGTCCCAGAGACACGCATTTGAACATCATTGAAATGTTGAACAGGGCATAGGATGCAGACAGGAATTACATCATACACAATAAGAAATTGGCCTGTGTGCAAGCCCCAATGCACTACATGGCATTGAAAGTCAACAGATTGGCATGAGGGGTGTGACACACTCACTGATCATGCCACACACTGTGCAGCACATGCAACAGCAGGCTGAAGGCCAGTACGTGCCAAGCAGTCACATGTCCCACACCACTGACGCACAATCAGCATACTAGACAGACACACCCAAGCACAGATCACTTGCCTGTCATTGACAACAGCGGATACAACCCTCACTCTGCACATGTGCCACTTGCCAGTGGGGTGTCACAGGTGTCATGCTTGCTCTGCAAGTCAGACACACAGCACGGCTCACTTGTCACATCAGATGGGTTGATCTGTTGCCTCCTCCATGCAGCTGTGGTGCAACACTTCACATAGACACTCACCCACATGACAAGGAGCATTCACACACATCAATGTCCATGAGGTTGTACACATCATTTGGACACTCTCACCACAGGTCCACTCAACTCATACACATCTGTGGGTACAGTCACCTGTCACACCGGGGGGACCACTGAATCACCTCAGGACAATAGGAAAAAAAGCCACCAAGGATTTGCCAGGCTGAAAGCGTCATACACTATGCAGTGAAAGTCACAGTAAGCACAATGCAAGTGAGGAGTGCACACAGGAACTACATCATGCTCTGCATGAGAGACATCAGCATGTCCCCCCCCCCCCGGGACCCACTCTAAACAACATTGCATATCTGTCCCACCTGGACACAATATTGACAGTCACACAACAGGTGCATAGGCAACGGTAGTGGACTCAGCACTCACCTGCTCCCCTGGTCTCCCATACAGCTTGGTGTACTGTGGAAGGAGACAGTGCAGCAAGGCCTCATTCTCCTCCTGGGTGTATGGCTGGGCCCTCTCCACAGTACGTGACATGGTCCAGAGGAAGCAGAGACAGCAGCAGTGTGGTCGACTGGAAAGTTGTGCAGGCAAGTGTCCTCTCATGGGTTCTGGCTGCCTTATATCTGTCTTGCTGAGGGGCATTCATTTAGAGGAGTACATAGTGATTGGTCAGACTCATTCGCATCCTATGTTTACTCCAATCCCTTTAAACATCCACCAATGACTTTAAACATACACCAATGACAGCATTCGCATCGTTCAAATTTTGAGCATGATGTCAAGTCAACAACCACTTTGCAACATTGTATTTTGTGGCCAACTGACTGTTCCAGGACACATGATCGACACTTTTCAACTGAAAACTCTGTCTCCATGACAACCAGCATGCATTTAGGGCCTAATACTTGTCCCTTATGTGTCCCCTATGTAATTTTGAAATCCACACACAGGTACGGTGTGTTTCACATGTACCCCTACGGCACAAGTACAATGGTGAAACGAAGCGTACACACGCGATGATAGCGGGTGTACGGTGCGTTTCACACGTACCCCTATGGCACAAGTACAATGGTGAAACAAAGCGTACACATGCAATGATAGCGGGTGTACGGTGCGTTTCACACGTACCCCTAGGGCACAAGTACAACGGTGAAACAAAGCATACACACGCGATGATAGCGGGTGTACGGTGCGTTTCACACGTACGGGAACGCACTAGTAGTACAGTGCATTTGACACGTACGGTACGCACTAGTTCCCACGTACGGGTACGCACTAGTAGTAAAGTGCATTTGACATGTATGAGTACACACTAGTTCACACGTACGGGTGCGCACTAGTAGTACAGTGCGTTTGACACGTATGGGTACGCACTAGTTCACACGTACGGGTACGTACTAGTAGTAAAGTGCGTTTGACACGTACGGGTATGCACTAGTTCACACGTACGGGTACGCACTAGTAGTAAAGTGTGTTTGACACGTACGGGTACGCACTAGTAGTACAGTGCGTTTGACACGTACGGGTACGACCTAGTTCACACGTACGGGTACGCACTAGTAGTAAAGTACATTTGACACATACGGGTACGCACTAGTTCACACGTACGGGTACGCACTAGTAGTACAGTGCAATTGACACGTACGGGTACGCACTAGTAGTACAGTGCATTTGACACGTATGGGTACGCACTAGTTCACACATACGGGTACGCATTTCACATGCTTACAATGGTAATACAGGCGCACACATGCCAGGAATGGAGGGCTACGAGTCGCACAAGGATGTCCATCAAGTAGTTATCATTGCATACTGTCATGTGCAGGCCCTAGGTGTGGCAGCCAGTGATATTGCACAGGTCATCTCATCTAGTCGCACAATTGATGTGTGATGACCTGTGGACACATGTCATGTGTGATGGGGCACTCTGTGGCACACATCACATTGACACTTGCCACATGTGTGTCTGTAGTCCAACTGTGTCATGAACAGCAGCAGTGGGATGGCACAGTCATCAACACCTGCACATGTCTCCTGATGCCAGGGACAGGGACACTCTATCAACTGACATGTCACAATCAGCGTGCCCCTTTGTGACTATGTCAGGTGTGTGTCATGTGTTCCCATGAGCTTGATGTCAGTGTTCCGTCAACTGCATCTGCTGTTGGTGCATCCAACATGGGTCTGTGTGGAGATGGGCATGGAACACATCTACGCACACCATGCCACATGTGGATTCCCACCGCTGTAGGGTCTGTGCGCATCGGACATCATATTTTCCCAGTCATACATGTCTGCGTTGTCTCAATGGCTGTGTCTTTCTCTTGATTACAAATAGGGGGAACAGAGGGGGCTATTTCCGCTCGCAGGGGAGTGGGAGGTCCAGTCAGGTGGAGTGCCCCGACAGTAAGACTACCAAGAAGAGTTTTACCTGCTGTTCCTCAAATGAAGGAGAAAAATGGTGAATCAACAAGAAGGCTGGATTAGACTACATGCACAATGTGTACGAAGTTGGTAATCCTTTTGTTGGATATTAATGCCCTCACACACCCTTTCAGGTGTCATGCTTCATCATCTGGGCTGCTCCTCGTCGGGCCGGCGGTGCAATGCTTAACGGGCTCCCTAAAATATTTTTTACGTGTTTCACATAGGTGAATAGTCACTTTAGTTCACTTTGATGGTACACCACTTAATCATTGCGTTCTATGACGCCTATGCATCAGTAATCACCACTGATCCTTATAAATTTGATTGAGATGAGTCACCTCGAAGGCTGTTTTTTCGTTGTTTTGTTTTTCATTTATCTATTGCCTGTGGATATGTCTAGTTTTAATCTAACTATGATCAATATAACCTACCGTCCTTTCATTACAGGTAGCACCAGACCATGACAGGTATTTTAGTTAAATGATATTGTTTCACATTCAAACTTGTTGTGATTGAGAGACTTAAAATACCATTTAGTCTGCCCCTTTTTTGTAGATAGTTATCATAGGTCCTGAAGAATCGCGAGTGCATGAGCTCCGAGCGAGAAACATGTTGACCATTAACACTAATTTTAAGCACTCTAATTAGAGACATTATACTCTACTGAGTGCCACCTACACTTTTTTAATCAGGGAAGGAGACCTTTAGGATAAAATTGAATTCCTATACTGGTACTATCAACCCTGTTTTAAAATCACTTTTCCACATCTACATCAACCAGGCCCCCATACCCGCACTTCACCAAACGGCTGTTGGATTGAAGAACTCCGATAAAGTGCCCCTTTTTAGGGAGCCCGTTAGGCATTGCACCGCCGGCCCGACGAGGAGCAGCCCAGGTGATGAAGCATGACACCTGAAAGGGTGTGTGAGGGCATTAATATCCAACAAAAGGATTACCAACTTCGTACACATTGTGCATGTAGTCTAATCCAGCCTTCTTGTTGATTCACCATGTGTCTTTCTCTTGTCATGTGTACCCATTCATCGCAATGTGTTTGATATGTACATTTGACATTCCATGTGACCTGTGCGTGTGCCTTGCAGTCAGCTGTGTGGATGAGATGACATCCTTCCAATGCAGCTACGTGGTTGTGTGTCACTCTGGTGATATCTGTGGCTCTTCACTCAGACTGGCCACCAACTCATTTCAGGGCATGTCATGTAAACTTGACAATCAACAGGTGTATCCGGCTTTTAGTAGGAGTGCCAGCAAGCTGGCATATGTGTCCTGTATGTATTGCACACACCCGACTCCATAGTTACCTGATGCGTATTAGCAGTGTAGCATGTGCTATGTTCATTGACATTGATATTGGCAGACTCCCAATCTTCATTCTTACAAACAATGTCTTGCAGGGCACAGCCTGTCCCAAGAACAATGCCAGACTTGGGTGCCATAAGGGAACGTGCCTGCATCCGCCATTACAGATTCATTCGCAAGTTGATTGAGGACTTGACAGACAAGCTGGCACCACACCTGCAACCGCGACACAGGTATCCTACTGCACTGACCCCCAAGATGAAGGTGATGGCAGCCCTACATTTTTTTGCCACAGGTACGTTTCAATTCACCATAGCTGATGTTGGTGGCATGTCACAGACAATGTTCAGCCGTGTCCAGCGTGATGTTTTAGGGGCCACGGTGGAGCACCTTGATGAATTCATCCAATTTCCTACTCCTGAGGAGTTGACAGATGTCAAGGGTGATTTCTTTGCCCTGGGAAGGATGCCCCATGTAATTGGGTCCATTGATGGTACACATGTGGCTTTGGTACCACCACAGGCACAGGAACAAGCCTATCGCAATAGAAAACATTACCACTCGATAAATGCCCTTGTGGTGTGTCTTGCTAACATGCTGATTTGCCATGTCTGTGCACGTTTTCCATGATCAGCACACGATGCCTACATCATGAGGCGTAGCAGGGTGCCACAAATGATGCTGCGGCTGCACAACAAACGAGCATGTCTTGTTGGTGGGTATACTCTGTTTGTCCTGTGTGTTGCGGTATCTTTGGCTCTTACGGCATCTCCTGACCCACATTTTTACATGATGTTTCCATGTAGGGGACTCTGGCTATCCCAACATGCCATGGCTGCTGACACCTCTCCGCAACCCAAGAACAGCTGCAGATCACCGGTACAACAATGCACACGGGCAGACCAGGCGAGTGATTGAGAGGACGTTTGGACTCCTGAAGAGCCGATTCCAGTGCCTGGACAAGACAGGCGGGTCCCTCCCTTATGCCCCGGAGAAGGTCTGCCGAATCTTCCTCGTGTGCTGCATGCTGCACAACATGGCAGTTGAGAAGGCAGTGCCACTCATCCTGGATCCGGATGAGCAGGAACATCCACCCGTGGAGGATCAAGGGCTTGCTCACGAGGCTAGTGATGAGGAGGAGGAGGATGATGATATCCGGAGTCAGCTCATACGCAACTTCTTCTCATAATGGCGAGTCACTGGGTATGAGTGTGCAAGCTTGTAGCATTGAGTGGCATGTGTTGCAATGTGTGTGTCCAGCTGACTGAATGCAAAGTGACTTTGATGTGTGTTCTGATGTGTCACTCTAGTGATGATGTCATGCCACACAGTTTTGCGGAGAGACTTTATTTGAAATTTACATGTGTCCAACATTGTTCATGTTTTGTAAATGTCCATGTGTGCGGCGAGAATTGTTTTAGGTGACTTCTTGTGTGTCTGTTATTCCCAGGTTGTTGCGCATGTTGTCTGCTCGTGTCATCGTTGTCCTCCTGCCATTCCTCATGAGGATTGCAACATGTGCTGAATCAGCGTTACATGCATGGACATGTGGAAATGTCAGTTTGGGTAAGGATTGCAGCAAGGCTTTTTGGTGGTGGTACGGGTTGGGAATGTGTGGACCTGCTTCTGTGCATGTTGTGGTTCCATTCATACATGTCTTCTCACCATGGAGCATATAACATGTAGCATCACTCCCATGACATGATAGTCACCCTTCTTGACAGTCATCTGTAGTGGAGTGTGGCGTCTGATGAAGGCATCAATGTGTGTAAACCTTGCCTCTGAAACATTGCGGATACTACGGGTGGACATAGTGTAGGACATCACAACAAAAGGCTCTATGGGGAATTGCAGCCTCTCCGTGTGCAGCAGGATGTGTTTGGCTCATCCCCTTAACTTGTGTGTCAGTTCATTGGGATTGACATCATCCGTGTCGTGAAGGGGGGTCCAGCATATGTCCCACATGTTCTGTCAACTGAACTGTGAGTCTGTTCACATGGATGCATTTCCCTTTGTGTGTGTATGTGGAATAAAGGTGTTCAGCACAATCCAAAGTGCCTCATCTCTGTCACTGCAGCTCTCTTGCCAGTTTGCATGCGTCATCTATGGCATACTTGTCAAATATTGAGCATATGTGTATGTGTACTTCGGCAACATGCATGCAGTTCTTCATGGCTAATAATATCTATTGTGCATGAAGTCCCTGGTTGTGTATGTATTTGTGCAGGTTGCTCCCCACAATGGGACGTGAACACATGCTGATGGTGTGTCTCCTGTGCGCAGCTCCGCATTTTGTTGCCTGACCCTGTGGCCGTCATTTTTGGTGATTGGTCATACATTTTCTCGTAGTGACCCATGAGTAACCTGACACTCCTTCCTTTACATACACCTGTTGCACTGTGCCTTTCTGACCTCCTTGTCTTTGTGTGCTACTTTTTGCCTAGTTTCTCACCCCTTCCGCCTGCTGCTGCCTCAACTGCTGCACCGCCCCGCCGAGTGCCCTGATTCTGCAACCCACACGCCTCCAAAATGCTCCTCCCTTTCCCCCTCCACCCATTCTTAATGCAGCCAGCAGCTTGTCTGTGCCACTGTTGCGCCAATGCTGTGCCAAAGGCAGGACCGTCTGTGCCTGCAACGTGCAGAGTGCACGAGCCTCTGGTCTTTGCATGACCCACGTCACACAACAGGCTCATGCTGCAGCCAACCTCCAAGCAATGTCCTCCAGACAATCATCCGCCTTCTATCAGGCAACCCCTAAGGGCACACACGACACCTTCGCATGCTGAGTGTGCAACTCCAACTGCCTACACAGCGCTGCCCAGTCTACCAGACCCTGTCAGAACAACCAGGTCATGTCCTTCCTACTCCACACCCGCTCCGTCCACCAGCACGCCATTGGACTCTGTTACCTCCTCAACACAACAGCCCCACACATCACCTTCATGACAGTAACCTGGACATAAGCATCCTCAGCACACGACTTCTTCATTGCCATCTCAGACGGATACAAGATCACCCGCAGGGACGGCACCAACAATCCCGGAGAATGAATTGCAATTTATTCACAAGTACACCCTCAGAGTCACAAATCCGGGTTTGCAGCAACTCCCTGGCAACCCTCAGAGTAACACTCATCTACAGATCTTCAGGCCTACATCCACAATTGCGCTAAGCCATCAACACGTACATCTGCACGCACGCCCTCACCTCTACAGGCTACATGTGGCTGGGGGCCAGTAACTTCTGGCTGGAGGAGAACCACACCACCATCCATCATTGGTCCATCAACATTTTAATCGACGTCTCCGACAAGCAAAACACTGCCCCACACCCCGCTAACGATCCCCCAAAGATGCTTGATGTAAGTCACCACAGACACCTGTGTTGGACACTCAAAACAAACACCCTGAAACCTCACGCACTGGATCAGCAACTGATCCAACAATCTTGCCACATTGACGAACTTTACTGTGAAGCACAACAACAGTTAAGGCACCTGGGACAAGGCAGACCTACTGGACTCCTACAGACCTAGCCAGACTCTTGTGCAAACCTTGCAACACAAAGAGCCATCATTTACCTTACAGGCCTGGAAAAGACCACACACAAACATCACCATATCATCAGCAAGGACAAGTGGAGATCCTTCAGATAGTGCCGAGACACCAAAACACACAACATCAAGGAGCTCATCAGCATTGTGAGTGAACTGACAGCAGATCTCCATCCAAGACACCCCACCCTTGCAAGGCAGATCACATCCCTTGCAACTTTGTACCACTGCTAGCTCATGGCCATACACAACAGCCTTGGCACACAGAGGCAGACAGCACTATTATACGCAGGACAAACGCCCCTCAGGTTCTGGACTCCCGTTAGCAGCAAGTACACCACCTGGCTCATGTGCACCATCCACTCTGGCTCTCCATCAGGCCCCTTATCACACAACATCTCAACCACATCATTCCCCATTCTCGAAGCCCACATCCAGCGCGTCATGAATGTCTCTTTTGAGTTAGCCACATTCCATGGGTGCTGGAGGCATGCAGAGACCCAGGCCCTTCTTAAACAACAGACGGCAGTACCGCAGGATCTCCTGGTACATCACCCTGCTTCCCTACCCAGCAAATGTAATCCGGAAGACACTCAACAAGCAACTGACAAATTTCCTCCACGCAACCAGCTCCAGGCAACCAGCACCAGACCATATGCCACAGTGATCACACCACTGCAACCGTCATCATTGCCACCACCAACGACAACTTTGCCCTGCTCAACAATGGTGAGCCCACCCCCCTTGACCTCTCAACGGCATTGTACACCATGTGCTAACACACTGTCAGCTCACACATCTCCAACACTGGTATCCAGAGGAGGGCCCAGCATTAAATCAGAAAGTAGCTCACCAGCAAGGCCCAGGGAGTCGGCCTCCACCCTGCAGCATGTAGTACACTGGGGTCATGTGGCACATGCCCCAGGGCTCTTCTCTCAGCGTGATGATCTTCAATGTCTCCATGACCCCCTCTCCACCATCACATGCGCACACGACCTCATCATCATCTCGTATGCCATTGACACCCAGCTACTCCTCAAACTCACCAAAGAGCCAGCCATTGCCAGATCCAAACTTCAAGAAGGCATGAGATCCGTTGACGAATGGCTGAACATCAGCCACCTGAGGCTGGACTTGGACAGGACTGAGGTCATCATCTGAGGATTGTCCCCTTACGGCTGGGTCAACTCCTTGTGTCCCACTGGTCTGGGCACCGCACCAGCACCCAGTAGCCATGCACGCAAGCTGGTGTTCATCATGGACCCATCGCTCACAATTACCATGCAACTCACCACCATCTGTACCTCATGCTGCAACGCCCTCCGCATGCTGCAAATGATCCACAGATAGATCCACTACAATGCAAGACAGACCGTCCCCCAGGCCCACAACACCAACTACAGCACCGGCCTCTACGTAGAACAACAGCAAAACTGCAGGAGAACTTGTCCATATCCAGGGTGCATCCGCACACCTCATCTTCAACATCCCAAACCCCAGCCACATCACCGTCCACCTGAGATATCTAGAATGGCTCACTGTCTGCTGCAGGATCACCTTCAGACTCCTCAACCACACTCAGGAGGCAGTCCACAACCCCAGACCCAAAACAAACCTTGGACGTCTGTCATCCAACACCCCGTTGGCCCAACTCCATGCAGCCCACCTTGCCCTGGCCACCATTCATCACATCCACATAAAAACTGCATCAGGAGATAGTTCTCCCACCTCGCCAAACAGACCTGGGACTCCCTCCCCGGGCACATCAACATGACCCATGACCTCTACACCTTCATGATACTCTTCAAAATTGGTCTGTCTGAGCAGTAGAGCAAGCCCCCCCTCAGCAGCTTGAGGCCATCACGGGTGAGTATTAGGCTCCATGTCTGTATTTGGTGATACATTGAGACACATGTGTGTCCTCGACCGGACTCAGATCCAAGTGTATGGATGGCTGGAGTTAGCTCCACACTCAGGCATACTTTGACATATCCCCACACGTATGTTGTGGACTCATACTAAATGACTGCAACATAAAATTTCACTGGATAATTATTTAATTATAGCTCTGTGGCGTGATTTGTGCACTGAAAAAGGTGCAATGCAGGGACCATAGAATCCAAAGTTCACAGGGGGAGATGGGATCCTTGCCATTTGAAGTCATCAGAATCCAGACCACAGTGTCTGGCATCATTAGTCAGACTGTGACCAGCAGGTCCATGTGGCAGATGATGTCAGTCAATGAGGTGATGCTGTCGTACATGAAGGCCAGGTGCCAGGCCAGGTGACCTGGGAGATGTGGATGTGCCGCTGCCTCTCACGGTTTTATCTGTGGACGACCCACCTTCCTCGGGGGACCCTCAGATGCAGGCCTTGACGATGCTTAGGACGCTCCGTCGGACGAATCCTCCTCCTCCTCCCTCCCTGTGGCTGGTGGTGGTCTTCGCCTGGTGGCACAGGGAGAGTTGCCCATGTTGTCGGTGATCCGACGGAGTGAATGGCTTATGTCCTTTTGCACCGCCAGGAGCTCAACCAGTCTTGCCTCCATCCGTCCTTGGTGTTCTTGTTGACTGGCGTGTTGCTCGGCCTGCTGGTTCTTGATCTCTGTGAGGGTCACCACTACCTGGCTGAACTCCCTGGTGTCACGCCGGTATGCATCCATGATGTATATGTGTGACATACCGGTCCCTTCAGCTGGCTGGTGAGGTTCTCGCCTCCGCCTGCCTCCACTCCCACCACCCTTGCCCACTCGTACCTGGCCTGCCGTTGTGGGCACATAGGGTCTACGGGACCCCTGAGGGATGGCAGTGGCGGTGTTGTCTGCCTCCTCCTGGGTGCCCGGCGCTCCTTGTCCCTCCTGGTCAGACTGGCTCAGTTGTTCACTGCGGGCAGTGCTCCTCGGTGTCTCCTGGGATGTGGCAGGAATGGGAGTGGTGGTTGGCACAGATGGTCCTGAACCAGGTTCTGCAGGGGCTTGGACACCAGAGCGTCCAGGTCGGTCGGGGTCATCCGCGGAGTGTTGGGAGGCACCGCTGCCGGTGGGATCAGGTTCCTCCCGGGCCAGGGACTGTGAATCTTCACCCCCATTGTTGGGGGTAGATTCATCACGTTGCCCTGTGTGTGAGAGACAGACAATGTTAATGTTGTTTCATGCAACATGCATGTATCATACACATTCAAGTTGGCACTGTTCCTCCAGGTAGTTGTATGTGCCTAGCATTCTCCTCAATGTTCACTTGTGGATGGGTATGTTGTGGGGGACAGATTTATATGTTCTCCTGAGTCTTTGACATGTAGATTTTTGCCTTGGATGCTTCTTCGGCTATGTATTGGTGTTGTTGTGTTACATGTCCATTGTGACAGTGGGTAAATCCATTGCCTGTCCCGGGGGTGTCTGCTTGTGTAAGGGGTGAGTGTGACAGGGCCTGCTGGTGGGTGTAGTGTGATTTGGCACTGGGGCTCCCAGGTGATGTAGCTGTCCCCCCATGGAGCATGCTGCCATGACAGTGAGTGTGAGTTCCTGTCCTAGATATCTGACCTTGTTGTCTTGGTGTTTGTGTTTGCACTGGTCAGAGGAGGGCCTTGTGCTGCCTACACCCGGGCCAGTGTGAGCTATCTTGTCAGTACTTTCCCAATCCCTGTGCATTGCGCATGGTGCATGGGTATGTACCTGGGCCATATGGGATGAGGGCAATTGTGTCAGATTTGGAGTTCAACAATGTGTTTTGTGCCACCCACCCTCCCAGCATACCCGGAAATCCATTCTTGGGTTGCTGCTTTGTGTAGCATGGGACATAGCATGGGACATAGCATAGCCTTGCTTTCTCAATGGAGCATACACATGTTAATGGCATTAGCACTATTTTTGACTGTGGTTCTGGCCGGTGAGGGCTTGGTGGATAGTTGCGTGCATTTGGTGTAGTTGGGGTGTGGATGCCATTACCCCCATGTTACCTAAGTTGTTTGTGTACTCACCAGGCTCTGGAACTCCTTGCAGTCCATGTACTCCCACCAGCGGAAGCAGGGCCATCACCTTCTCCTCCCACCTCCCATGGATGGAAATGTACTGGTCTGCAGGGCCCACCACCTCCAGTGATGTTGCTCTGGGCATAGTCATCATTCATTTTGCTCTTTACCGCCCTCCGCAGATTGTACCACCTGGCTTGGCATTCATTCCTGGTCCTTCTGATGGGTGCAACAGCATTCACCCTATCGACGATCCTCTGCCACATGCGTGATTTTTCAGCTATGCTGGTCTGTCTGACCAATGTTCCAAACAGCTGTGGCTCGACTCTCATGACTTCATTGACAAGGATCTCTAGCTCCTCCCTTGTGAACTTTGGATTCTTGTCTGTGGGCATGGTGTGGGGTGAGGGTGTGGATGGTATGGGTGTGTGGGTCTGAATGTGACGGTGTGGGTCTGAATGTGAAGAGGGGGTATGTGTGAAGGAGGTTGTGTGAAGGTGTATATGTTAAGGTGGATGGGTGCAGTTGTTGGTGTGTGCTCTCGAGCTGCAGTGAGTCTGTTGCAAAGGCTCATGGTTTGTGTGTGTGGGCCCTTTTTATTGGTCCATTTCTGGGTGGGCCTCAGTTTGAATTTTTGGTGGGTGTGTTATAAGGGGTGGTTGTGAGTTTGCCCCTCTGTTTGCCTGTTTGGATGTGTCCAGGTCAGTCATTTCCATTTTTTGTGCACTGTAGACGTGTTTTTTGGTGTTGTGCGAGTCGAATAGACCCTCCTTGTGCTGTTTTACAGTGTCTGTGGTTCAATACGGTACAGGGGTATGAGTCGCACAGGCACACACCCCCATGCATTGTGTATGTACGGTGCATACACGGACATTGCTATGTACGGTGCGTACACAGCCATTGCGTATGTTAGGTGCGTACATCACCATTGCGTATGTACGGTGCGTACACTGCCATTGCTATGTACGGTACATACACCGACATTGCATATGTATGGTGCGTACACCGCCATTGGTATGTACGGTGCGTACACCGCCTTTGCTATGTACGGTGCATACACCGCCATTGCTATGTACAGTGCGTACAACGCCATTGCGTATGTACGGTGCGTACCCTGACATTGCTATGTACGGTGCGTACTACAACATTGGTGCGTACAACAACATTGCGTATGTACGGTGCGTACACCGCCATTGCGTATGTATGGTGCGTAATACAACATTGGTGCGTACAACAACATTGCGTATGTACGGTGCGTACACCAACATTGCATATGTACAAGTCATTCCCCGTGTACGGGACGTTTTCCGTACGAAACGTAAATTGGAAAGCCGGTCCGGATCGTACTTGTACGCTCGGACTGTATTTTTACGTTTCGTACAGAAAAGTGTCCGGGTCCGGCTCGTACAACTTTTCCCGCTACGATTCGTACAGATCGGGCCGATCCATATGTACTTTTTTCCGTACGAATCGTACTTCACGGGTCGGACGTGACTTGTATGATTCATACGGAAAAAAATACGGATACGAGTTGTACGGAAAAAAAAAATACAGGATCGGAATCGACCCCATTATTGGTATTTTCCAAATATTTTTCACTTTTGTATCATTTTTTCCCCTTATAAATCTTTGCTACTATTCTAAAATATTTAAAAATATTTAATTTTATTGTACACCACCTCAATTCTGAAGTGCCAAAAAGCCAGTCCTGAAAATCCACACATGTTTTTCAAGAAAAAATTAGGTCTTGAGAGGAATAACTCTTGAGGGGCAACTGATGTACTCTTAATGGATACCAGATCCAGAGCCTCTGTAGCAGAATCTAAGAGTGTGTTGCTGCGTGCTCTTTTTACAAGCACTCTAATCCCTGAAGTACGTGTTGCAGGTCAAGAAGTCAGGTACAGACCTGTTTTTGGTATTCGTAGACCGCATAGTGCAATCAAAAGAAGTTTGTAGTAATGGGTCACAGGGATTATTCTCCAGCACTAGCCATGGCTCAAAGATTCCTGCCAGGTTAATGGCCGAGATGAGTTATATAATGCTTTGTTCACCCCATCGGGTTATCATGAAGATGGGACACACGTGGAGGGGAGGTAACTGCCCTCTTCCTGTGGGAAGTTTTGGTGGTAGGCATATGACGCACTGAAAGCAGATGATACCGCCAACAATACTGTTGCCTTGTCTCCAATTTGTCCATGCATGCACAGAGAGAAATATGTTTTTTCGCTGCTTGTTGAAATGGAAGTGGCTACATGAGATCCTCCATCTTGGAACAAAGTGTAGGTCACCAAGAGGGTTTGGAGGCAGCAGAGCACTTCAGGAGCTGTGATAGCGGGGTGCCTGTGGCCAGGGGCAGGTCTTCCATAATGGCAGAGGAGCGCCGCCTCCCCTGCCAAACGAAGAAAAATAAAATGATAATAACAGCATTTCATTATCATTTTATTTTTGCCTGTCTAACAGCTGACATTGCCAGTCTTCAGTGGGGGACGTAATGCCAGGCAATCCTTTCCGATAGGGATGGCAAGGGGAGGACTGGGGGGCAATTGTAAGTGCGCCTGTCTGGCTGGCGATTTTAGGCTTGCCAAACAGACATGCGCACTTACATTTCTCCAAACCAGCTGTGTTGCACAGCTCGGTTGGAAAAACACCCAAGGCTCCAATGCACTGTCTGAGCTACAAACAAAGCCTCTCAAACCAATGCCTCAATCTCATACTGGGAATAGCATTCCCAGCAGGAGAGAAGTCCTGGGATTTTGCATCTGCGCAGTTGGAGTCCAGGATCAGACGAGAGATGCAAGGTAGCGGCCATCAGAGTGGCAGATAAGTGTAATGTTAATTATTTTTTATTGTGTGTTTAGTATTAGTTGTAGTCCCCCCTCCACCCACTTCATTACTAAGCAATTAGCAGCTGCCACTGCAGGGCGAAGCAGATAAAGAAGATCGGGGTATGGCAGTTGATGTCTGAGCGAACAGAGCCCGCAGCTCAGGAAAACAGGGAACCAGAGGGGGATCTAGAATACGTTGGATGGAGTGGCTTTTAGAGAGAAAGACAGAAGTTACCCCTGCAAGTGGCAAGGTAAGAGGTCAGGAGGGGAGAGAGTGCCCCCATCACAATGAAGGACACATTAGAGGACTGGACAGGCACCATCCAGGAAGGACACATAAGGGAACCAGGAGAGGCATCAGAACACCTGCTATGAGAATTGTCAGGGCTATGTCAGAAGTTCACGGGGGAGATGGGCAGAGAAACAGCAAGTAAGAAGGCCTGCAGTAGGACAGGCAACAAGAAAGGTGGTAAAAGGTTATTTGGCACATGAAGATGAAGGCCTTGAGGACAGTTGGGGACATCTTCAAATGACGCAGCTTGGGGTGAGATCATGGAAGTGGCTGTCATAAGGATGGCTCATGAGGGGATGGAAAGAAGGATGACATCGGTGATGAGCATGCCAGAGAGGGAGAGGACAAGTGACCAGCTGGAGGTATGGTGATCAAGAGAGAGGATGGGAGAGCTGCAGCCCCGGGTGACATGTAAAATGGTTTGGTGGGGTTTTATGGCATCTGTCAAATGGACAGTGAACATGGGTTTGGATGGTGTTCGGCAGAGGAGAGGGAAAAATCATTTTAACATTATTTAATTTTGTAAAACAGTGGCAAACCCCCTGAGTAGACTTCGAGGACCTCCAAGTACAGTATAAGAACCACTGCCCAAGAAAGATGGAAAAGGTCATGCAGGCCAAACTGAGAAAATAGATTGAAGCAGGCAGGATGGTGGGATTGTTTCAAGGCACACAAATTCCAAATTTGATGATCTTACTACTGGGAATATTCTAAAGCAAGACAGCTGAGAACTTCAGTATAATTCATCATTTGCTCTGGTCAGAGGGAGGGTCACTGAATGATTACATTGACAGAGAAGATTGTACAGTCAGGAACGCTGGGCTGGATGAGGCAGTGTCAGGACTGGAACATGGGCTAGTTGATGCTTCATCTTGATTCCAGTATCTGAGGTTTTGGGGTACAGTGCCAGTGCCAGACCAGAGTGGGGAGCAGGTACCTTAGGAACTGTGGAGTTAGGGAGATGAGAGCATGGCAATTAGTGAAAGGCTAATTGGCAGCATCTATGAGGACTGCATTCCTACAGTTTGAATGGAGTTCGGAGACAGTGGTGCGAAGAGGAAAAAAAATGACAGTAAGGGTATGTAGCAACAGAAGGAGGACTTATTGCATTTTGTGAAGACATTGGTGAAAATCGGATTGTTCTCATTGATTGACAGGATACTGGAAGGTGTGTCCTATTGGAAATGTTTTTGGGGTCAATTTGTGAAGATGATATTAGAAAGCTTGCTTGATAACAGGGAACTACTGAAGATGGCCAGAGGGCCTCATTAGTGAGAATCTTGAAGGACACTCTGACATAGGCGAGAACTGCAGGCATGTCCACCTGGGAGATAGAGTTATTTTGGGCTAGCTTTTCAATTAAGTTTTTTGAGGCTTCCAGAGTTTTGGGAGTGATGTGTTCAAAGAGGTTTGAGGGTTTAGAAATGCCTGGTTTGAGGTTGACCAGCAAGGGCTTGAACATCAAAGTGGCATGGAGCAAGACAGACAAGAGGGGGAAAGGGATTTGGGTGAAGTCGAAAGGATTGGTAACACCGAAATGTGTCCAGAGACCGCATGTGAGGCTTACCTGGAGGTGAGAGGAGATGGGCCAGGGAAGATGTATTGGTACAAAGTGTGGTGAATGTGTCTGAAAGGCATGTGTTGGGAATTTTTAGAAAGTAGCTGAGGGATAGCTGTTGCCCAGAGCAACCGTTTGAGGACCCACTCCTCTAAGATGGGTGCTTTGGCAGAAGCTTTGGCCTGGGTTGGCAAGATGGGAGGCTGAAGAAATTGGGAAGGTGGAAATCTGTGAAAATGTGAGTATATGTGAGGTGGAAGGCCTGGGGCTGTAGCAACAGGTTAGCTTTTGTGTCTTCTACCCAGTAATGGCTCTGGCAGAGGGGAGGAAGATAGAAACATGGATATGCAGCCACTCCGTTATGAAGTGGGCAGGGGCAATGTTACCTCGTTGTGCCTTCACAGCGCCTTTTTTAGGATGTATATTTTTACCACATGCATGCCTTTAAAACGCATGCCTTGACCATGGATTTCAGGTAAATTGGGGCTGAGGGTGGTCTCCCCCCACAAATACATTGTTTTTATACATGAAAACAATGTGTTGTAATGGCATGCGTTGTAAAAGCATGTTTGCCGTAAAAACATGTGTGGTAAAAAATGCGTCGCAAATGCATACAATGTCTTTACCTGCGTTGTACCATCGTACAACCTGTTACAGCTCCCAGTTGGGCCGGGACAATGACAAGGTGGCAGTAGTATTGAAAAGAATTGTGCAACAAGATGGGGGGGGCAGCTTCTACCAATGTTGTGAAATTTGAAGGGAAGCAGACAAAGGCCAGATGTGATAACAGTTCGTTTGGAGGAGAGTGACATAGTGCAATTTTCTGGTTTTTGTGTGCTGAAACTGATGAAGGAAAAACTGCTGTGAGTGAGTAATAGATGGAAAGCAGCAGGTTTAATGTGCTCAAGGCTATTGCCAAAGAGAGTGTCGTGGAAGGTAAGTAAACCAGTGGTCATTGACAGGAAGACAGCTGTTTTTGCAAAGCAAGGGGCGTGGGAGTGGTGGATCACGTTTATGTAGCCTACAGGATATCAGTGCTGTTTCGGTGAGATGGAGTAAATTGGGAAGCAGGATATATTTGACAAAGGTGATGGGCATGTTGGAGGAATGGTGGAAAGAGAGTTGGTGAGCATTCGGTAGAGGGACATAAAGAACACCTCAGGGGAAGGTTTTTTCTGGTGGCAGAAATGAGAACTTAAGGCAAGGCAGGGAAAGAGATGGCAAGTTTAAGAGAAAAAATCGGAAAGATATCATTGGCAATACGCTGGTGTGGCAGCCTGGGCAAGTACGGGTAGGAGAAAGAAGTAGAGAAAGGGGTTGCAAGAATGGAAGGCAAACAAGTTGTTGTTAAAATGTATTTAAGGTGTCAACATATGTTGCATAGGGAGGAGAGATAGAATGCGCAGAATTTAGGGGCATATCAACAACAACCGGCGATAATTATCGCTCAGCGCTCTTAGCGTGAGGATAATTATCGCCGGCTAGCGTGAATTTTTATCGCTGAGATAGCGTGCTATTAGCAACGCATATCTCAATAGCGATAAAAATCTACACGCTAACAGGCTAACGTGAGATTATCGCTGGAAACCCAGCGATAATCACACGTTACCTTGTTGATAGGGACAGGCAAACTTAGCCATGATATCCTCCTTCCATAGGATATCATGGCTAAGTCTGAAAATTAGCAGACGTAAAAAAGCAGCGTTAACCGCGGTTAGCGCTGCTTTTTTTGTCTCTAACAGGGTTAGCGACATTCTTGATAGTAGGGGAAATGTCGCTTAGCGACATTTCTCCTATTATTTTACTCTGGAACGCCCCCTTTGCATCTCATTAGAGATGCAAGGGGAAGCGAAGAGTAAAAGGGTGCTAACATGCAAATTTGCGTGTTAGCACCCTGTTGTTGATAGGGTGCTAGTTTTATCTCTGCTTTTTTGGCTTTTAAAGCCAAAAAAGCAGAGATAAAGCCCTTGTTGATATGCCCCTTAATTATTAGAGGTTGCGGTTAGGTGTTAGGAAGTTATTGTAAGCTCACATGTTAGGAAGTTTATAGGAAGAACATGATGTTAATCTTCATTTTGATCTTCACCTCGCTCTGAAACCACACAGTGAATTTGAGCATCGCACTGTGAATCAATGGTTGTTGTAACCACTTCTTTGTGTGCAGTCTTTACGCTCTTAGGGCCTCATGTAGGTAGCCAAATACCGGTCGGTAACGGCCGATTTTCGGTAATTATACCGTTACCGACCGGTATTTTGGCTATTGGTATGTAGGGGGACAATTATTGGTTTCGGAATTTACCGAATCGGTAAAATTACCGATTCGGTAATAATACCGAATCGGTAATGTTACCGAATCGGTAACTTTTCCGAATCGGTAATTTTACCGATTCGGTAAATTCCGAAACCAAAATCGAGATGTAGGGGGAGTGTGTGGGTGTGTTTAAGAGTCGGTATTTACCACCAACTTATAGTTGGTGGTAAATAATCAATGTATGTGTTTATGCATTTTTACGCGCGTAGCAGTGTGCAATGTGGCATACATACATGCCCTTAGGGCATGTATGTGTGCCACATGTGTACACATGGCCGAATCAGGGGTGCAACAGGGTGTCAATGTGACACCCTGCCACCCTTGCATGTGTTCACCACATTACCGAATCGGTATTTACCGATTCGGTAATGAGGCATACCTTCCCATCAATGGGAAGGTATGCCTCATTACCGAATCGGTAAATACCGATTCGGTAATTACCGAATTGTAACGAATCGGTAAAAAATACCGACTCATTACCTACATACGAGTTACCACTTCTAAAATACCGATTCGGTATCGTTCGGTATTTTAGAAGTGGTAACTGGTATGCTACCTACATGAGGCCCATAGTGTGAGATGCAGAGTTTCACTGTGGCAACCTTGCACATTTCGCAGCAGTATTTGTCACAAGGACCCATTGATATAGACTCATCCACCTAGGCTACTTACCGGAGATTGTGGCACAATTCTTCGTTTGCTGATGGTGTTGCCCAGTTTGCCTGATGAGTAATAGAGCTTATGATATCAGCCAGTCCTTTGGTTTAATCCAACACACTGTCATGACGAATAGTTAGAAGTTCAGTCGTAGCAATGAGAAGAATTTTCATGCTCATCCCATCAACACTTCATGCCGGTAAAGTCCTGTCTTTTAATTTGGTGTGTTTCTGATATTCATCAGCAAGTCTGGGAGCATTTATGGCCATTTCAGTGAAGGTGAGTCACATGTTTGCTAGCTTAGACTTCAGTGTTCCTTTGACTCATTCTACGTCTCCTGATGCTACTGTCCTTTAAGTACAATGGAACTTTTGCTCAATTTGCAAAACTGTGCACAGTAGTTTCAGTATCTGACTCTTAAAGTGAGTACCCTTATCCTATTCTAAAGGGGTTGCAACACTGAATCAAGGGATCAACTTCCTCAATAGCAGTTTGGCTACTGTCATGCTGTCAAATCACCTAGTTGGGTTAGGGCTCAATCCACCTTGAAAACAATTGCACAACCACTAAAATGTACCTTAGGTGATTGTGAACAGGCTGTTCTATGAAATCTAATTGAATTCTAGTAAATGGGCCCTCAGGCTTCCTTATGTCACTCATAGTAACTAAGGGGCATATTATCAAGACAGGCGATAAAATTATCGCTGCTTCAGCGGCAGAAAACTGTCGCTAAAACGGCAATAATGGGCTTGATAATATGCTCTATGGAATTCCAATTGAAGCTCAGGTTAGATGTCCTTCACATCTAACATGAGCTTCAATTGGAATTTAATAGAGCATATTATCAAGCCCATTATTGCCGTTTTAAAAGCGGACTATAATGTTATCGCCTGTCTTGATAATATGCCCCATACATTTTCTTCTCAGCATTTGCTTGTTGGCAAATAACACGTCCTGGAGCTCTTTAAACTCACTGAATGTCTGGACTGAAATTAACAAGAAAAAATGTCCATTGTAATTTACAATTTTACATTGTTCTTGTGTTTTTTAATTGCGTGTTAGAGATTAAAGAGCACAATGTTTTCATACCTCATACGTGTACCTATCTCCCAAAGTGATCATATAAATTGCACTTTTCTGAGAAGCAAACTTGACGACTGAAAACTCTTTAGGTTGCTGTAATGCTTTCAATAGAATCCAAAACGTGTGTCCTGTTATGGATCAGGCTACCTGAAGATGTCATAAAACCCCTTTATGAACACAATTGTCTGAAATCAAGGACCACTCATTTCTGTGGCGAAGCACAATGCTCTTGCTAAAGCAACCAGTTCTACTACTTGTGTCGAGGTTACACAACACAAGTATGTTACTTCCACAATATGCTATGATGCAGACTGCATATGCTGTTCGCAATCTTCCATGATATTCTCTCAAACAAGAACCATCCACAAATTAAATCAAATCAGCCAGTTCAAGCAGTACATTTTGTCCGTCTGGTTTTGGTTTGTTACACACTTTAGTTACAACAATGCAATTGTGATCACAATCCTCATCATCATCATCCTTGTTTACAAATGGCAAAAGTGTTTGACGTTGAGACAAAACATGTTTTGCCTATTGTATCTAACTTAATTTATTTATTGACGTTCTTGGTATACCCTGTCTCAAGAAAGTTTATTTAATTGACTTTACTACTTGTTTATTTGATAGTTGTAATTATGTTAGGGGCACATTACCTCATGCATTTAAATTTTTGTAACTCTTTTTATTTAACAAGCTCACTTGAAAGTACAATTATGTGCAAAAGAGCATGTCGATTTTGGGGTTACATCACTACAATCGTAATTCTTAATTCAGAAGAACAAGGATAAGGGGGTGGAACACTTCACAAGGGGCACAATTCCCACATCTAATGTCACCACCCTGAAAAGTCACCACACAGTGTTGGGTTAGTATCACCCTGGTTTGGTCCCAACTCTCTCACAGCCCCCTGTAGGTGCCCCAAAGTGCCCACACCTTCTCCCACTTCTTGGGACACCCCCTGCTTTTGTACACCGTCTCCTCTGCACTCTGGCACCAGTCCAAGTCTTTCTCCCACTCCACCACAGATGGGGGTTGCGCGCCCCCCAGCCTCTGGCGATATTTCGCTTCGCAAGCCCCGCTGCCAGCATCAGCCAAATAGTAACATGTCATGCCCAAACAGTCTCTCCCTTGATCATAGGCAGAAGCCACTTGGCATCCATTGGAACGCCAGTTCCAGACACTCTGGCCATTGTTGCCATAACATTGCACCAGAAATGCGCAACCTTAGGGCATTCCCACAGGATGTGAAAGAAGGTTCGCTCCTGCTGGCAGTCTCTAATGCACAGTGCCGTCAGTGTCCTTCCAATCTTATGTAGGAGTGTGGAGGGATAGTAGGAGCGATGTAGTATCCTGAGTTAGACCACTCGGAATTATACACTTATTGCGATTTCCCTTGGGCCCTGGAGTGCCTCTAACCACTCTTCATCATCTATATTTCCATTTCATGAGCTTAGGGTATATTGTTGAAGTTGCTTTTTCTGGAATGGGAACTATGAGTAGTCTGCCTTCTAAGGGGGAATGGTCGGGAATGGATATGTCTCAATTTATATATGTCAGCAGGGCATGTGTAAGTCTCAAATAGTGAAATCTCTGGGCCTGAGCCAGGACAAACTCCTGCTGTAGGTCCTCAAAAGGCAGTAGAGCTCCACCCCTTCATATGTCTCTCAGGTGTTCAATGCCTATATTCTGCCAACATGCGAAGCCTTGTAATGCGACCACATCCTTCAGAACATCATGTGGCACAGAGGCGTCCTACTGGTCAGTTTTCTCTGCCACCCTACTTCCCAGGTCGCTTCGGTCCAACAAGCCAAAACTACCGTGGTATGTACAGGTCATTTAGGGTCTGGCTTCCGAGCATATAATAGAGGTTCACAATTACCTCCTGGCATAGTGTCCCAGTCTACCCTGTATGCTGGCTCGTCTCTGTCCGCGTATACCCAGTCTTTTACAACTGTTAGCTGCGAGGCCCGTTAATAGAGTCGAACATTCAGCACCGCCATGCCTCCTTCATATACCCCTCTTTGCAGCTTATGGAGTGCTTTTCTAGATGTATCTGCCTGCCACAGCAATTCCTGAGTGTCCTGGGCGATCTTCTTAAAGACCGTCGTGGGACAAGACAGGGCGTATTTTGCAGAATGTAGAGAAGGAGCGGTTGGGCCATCATTTTAAAAAGAGCTGCTCTGCCCGCGAGGGACAGCGGCAAGGCTCGCCAGTGCAGTATGTCCGAGTGGAGCCTCTCCAACTGGGGGGTAAGATTTCTCTCCAGGAACAGCTGTTGGTCTCGGACAATCTAGATGCCCAGTATTTAAAGCCCTCCATAACTATGGGTGCCTTACACCTCGTTGGCAGTCTTGGGGGAGGCCAGACAGTGGAAACATCACCAATTTGGCCCAGTTTATAGAAAGCCCTGAGTAGCGCCCAAATAATTTGAAGATGTGGAGAACCCTTACAATGGAGTGATATGGCCTAGCAAGGTACAGAAGAATATCTTCAGCATACAACGAGATCCGATCCTCTCAGCCCCACGGTGCCTCAATACCCCAATTCATAGGGTGTTTCCTGATGCAGTGTGCCAGCGGCTCCAATTGCAAGACAAACAACAATGGTGACAGGGGGCACCCCTGCCTCGTGCCCCTTCGCAGGCAGAATTGTCTTGATAGCGCACCATTGACTCGAACCCGAGCCATTGGGGCTTGGTAGAGCAATCTGGCCCATTTAAAAAAATTGGGGCCAAAGCCCAGCCTGGTGAGCACTGCAAACAAGTAGGGCCATTCTATACTGTCAAAGGCCATTGAGGCGTCAAGCGATGTCAATGCTGTTTGCTGACAGGAGGGGTCCTTCGTTATGTGGAGCATGACATACAATCTTCTTAAATTATGGCAGGTACTTCTGTTGGGCATAAAGCCTGATCAATCCCTGTGAATCACCTTGGTGATGACAGATATCAGCCTATTGGCCAAGGCCTTGGCCAACACCTTCACCTCAACATTGAGCAGGGAGATTGACCGGTAAGAGCTACACTGGTCCGGAGGCCTACCGGCCTTATGTATAACCACAATAGTGGCCGCTCGCTGATTTGCGGGCAATTGGCCCTCTTCCTGCGCCTCTATCAACATGTTCCATAGTGGTGGTATTATTCTGACCCACTGCCTTTCCCGATTTTAAGGACCCCGATGCACTCAACAGCTCTTCTTCCGTTATCTCAGCCTCTGAGACCTCGTATGCCTAGGAAGTCACTGTTGGCAGAGAGAAGTCTTTCAGCAACTCATCGCAGTTGCTTTTGGATCGCGTACTCACTGGTGAGTATATACCGTCATAGTAGGAAGCAAAAACCTCCACGATGTCTACACTGGACGTTTGGAGTACACCGTCATTATCTTTAATGCCGGCCACCCATGACGGTTCCCTGTCGTGCTTCTCCATCCAGGCCAGCAGCCTGGAAGCCTTGTCCCCCACATCGTAAAGCTGATGTTGCGCTTCTAGGGCATGTGCTTGCGCCTCATCCTCCGCAACCACCCTCAACTCACGCTGGAGAAATGCCAATATATGTCACAGGACCCTCGCACTGTCACTTCTCCGTCTATCCGAAGTATTTCTCGCTCTAGCCATCCTCATGCGCAGTGTCTCCTACTTCGGATCTAAAATGGCATTTGCATCGCTCCCCACCAAAAGAGTACCCACTGGGAGCCCTATCAGGATTTTGCTGATCGTTGGGAAGAGGATTTTCTGAAGCCCCGGAGGTATATAAAATGACCAGAACTTTATGATTCGTCCCTCCCACCTCCCTGCCACTGCCACACAGCACCTGGCGTCGTCAGACCAGACCCCCTCTTTGATGAATGGACATGTATTCTGTATCAACATTACCACCCATCTGGCTTCAGAAGTATACCCCAAATGGGCCACTAGTCTATAACCAAAGCGGCCTAATGCTTTGTATTTGTTCCCCCTAAGGTGCGTCTCTTGCGTCATTATTACTTCCAGGGAGTGTCTCTTAATGTGCTGGAGGACAAGTGTACGTCTGATTGTGTTTCCCAGACCATTCACATTCAATGTGCAGGCCTGGATTTGGGATAATTTATCTACATTTGTAGCCATGACCCATGGGAACCACTGCGTGCATCCCCCCCAGTTACAACAACCCTCACATGCATGATACAACTTTTTTGTCTTGAGTGAAAATACCATAACAAATAAAAAAAATGGAACAGTAACCCAACACCCCCCTCCCTGCAGCCCTGCTCGGTGAGCAGAAAACCCCCCACCTCCCCAACATGCAGAGTGCCTGTCGCCCTAACTGTGTAATGATAACAAGTAGTGAGGGGTATGAGCCAGCCTCCAGCCTGAAATTAAAGCATATAACTAACAACTGTCCATTGCCCCATACCCACTTTTGAGAGCACCTCCATGTGTACATCCCCAATCAAGAGTATGCCCAGGCTATCTGCTTCGGAGTCTCTGCGACTGTTCATCAGAAGTCGAAAGTCACTTAGTATCAATTCACTTGCAGTCTCGAATCAACCCCCACCCGAACCCCCATAGGTAGAGAATCACCCAGATAGCCATAATACCCCTGACAGTTCACTTATCTGGTCTTTGCCGCTGTGTAGGGTTTTCAGGCCCATGGTCCTCTTCTCTCTGCTCCACATCTCGCTCTATTGTGATGTGCAGTTGGACCCTGCCTCCTTTCCGCTCAACCACTCTCCAGCCCTCCAGCCAGTCGCTCGCCTCTTTCGGCAAGTTGAAGAAGAAAGATTTACCCTCCCCAAGGATTTTCAGGTTTGCTGGAAATAGCATCATGTACTTGATATTTTGGTTGCGCAGGGCCCTCTTCACCACGTCAAAGGTTTGTCATTGGCGCTGCACCTGGAGCGTGAAGTCGGAAAATAATCGGATAGTGGCATTTTCATGCTGCAGATCTCCGTGTTGCCACGCCACCTATATGATTGCATCCCTACCTTTGTGGTTGAACATACGTGCAATTATCGTACAGGGGGCTCCCGGTCGAGGCCTAGGTCCCAGGGCGCAGTGCGACCTCTCCATGGCGAAGAAATTTGATAGACGTTTTGGCTTGAGTTTGTTTTAGGGAGAGGTCCACCGACACTCCCTCCATACCCCCAGGCACCCCCACTACTCGAATATTGTTGCAGCGTGCTCTGCCCTCCTGGTCCTCCAGTATGGCCAGGATCTCCATCTGGTTTTTGGTCAATTTCGAGACTTGTTCTTCCAGACGCTTGGTCTTGGGTTGAAGGCCTCCAATGATCGTCTAGGCAGTTGTGATCTTGTCTGCCATTTTCCTGAAGTCTGCCTTGAGCAAGTTGACCTCTTCCGTGACGGAGTCCAATTTCGGTTCCAGGGTCCCACGCAAATCCAATATCGCCCTCATTATGTCTTTTAACAAGAGGTTCGGGGCCTGATCGTGCCCCGTGCTCGGCGGCAGCCCTCCAGTTGCACCATCTTCTCTGCCTATGGTCACTGTGTATTTGTCGATGTGATTCGCCTGACCCGGTCCCACACCCTTCGTGCACCCCATCTGGTGACTTTGCGTTATCTCCAGCGGAATGATTTCTGCCTTGGCCCTGGGGTGTTCAGTTGAAATCAGGGAGGGGACTGTCCGTCCCTGCGGCCCTGCACTGGCTATTGGGCCTCAGTCTCTCTCCTGTCACTTCTCGGGTAAGTACAACCGGATGTCCTTTGCCTCACCAACTCTAGGGAGCCTTCTGTATCTCACCAGCCTCGACTGTAGCTCCCGGGATCACCCGCTGATATAAACCCTCAGGCAGGCCCAGCCGCTTCCTTACCGGGCTCCACTACAAACCCCCACAGTCTGCGGCCTGCATGATATCGGACTCAGAGCTTAGCCACTGCTCAAATTACTAGACCAGCTCTTGAGCCTCCAGGCCCAGGTGAAGGATCAAGGGAATCACCAGCCTATACCTCCCAGGCTCACCGGACAGTCAGGAGATTCTTTACTCATGATCATAGAATCCTGCCTGGGGGCCTCTTCTCAGGCATCGCAATCCCTTGTTGGCCCAGATGTCTGGATCTCCGCCGTTACGCCCGGCCCAAGCGCGCCCTTTCAGCCACTCTACAGGCACTGTGTGTTCCTCTGGTCCTCTCGCCAGTAACGAGGGGGGACCCCTTAAAAGGCGCCAGCTACTGCTGCGCAGACAGCCAGCTAGGCCACGCCACCTTGCCAGTGAGAGAGAACCTTTGCCATCGCCTCTCAGGTCACAGGCGGGAAACAGTTGCAGTTTCCTCTTTGCCCGCTCAGGATGTTAAGCCGTTGATGTATTCTCGGGAGATGCCTTGGCCCCCCGTCTCTAGTCCCGGACTCCACTCCACTCAGGCCTGGTGAGTCTGCACCATTTTGCCGGCTTGGGCTCCCACAGCTTCGGCCCGAGACCTCGGCCAAGCACTGTCTCTCCGGCTAACGCCACATATGACGGGTTGCCGCTTGTATTCCCCACCTCTTTCCCACGTATTGGTGCTCTCCCGATCACGGAGTTTGGTGGGTGGAACGGGGCAGTTAGCTGATGGCTACCGGCCACGCCCCCATACATTTTTAAGGATAACACCACTTCTGATTTCCAATTTATTTTATATCTAATCAGATTATCGAAAATAGTGTCAACATTTGTAAGGCACCTAATGAATCTAGTCCTGAAGAAGACCCTGCCTAAACGGGCAACTGGGTTGAAACAAAAAATGTTTGGGATCCTTTTACTCACCCACCACCATTCCTGCTTGGCGTATGTCACTATGTAGATTACTGGGTTTTCTCTTGATTTAATTTCAAGCGCCCCAGGCACAGTGAGCCCTTAAGGCCAGGCAGGTGCTTTGTATGTATATTTTAGTCAATATCACAATCATGATTTGCACATCTATCTCTCCCAAACCCTCATCCATAACACATCTAGGTGCTGTGTCTCATAACACTATAGCCAAAAACACACTTCCAAACACATCCCTATATGGAGTAGCTTTCTATCCATATTTATAAGCATTTCAGTGCTGCACATAAGGATAGTAAGCACTATAAAAATGAAGCAATACGATATAATAATTACGTTTTTGGACTTAACCCCCTTTTTGAGCTAATTACCAGAGCTAGAATATCCAAAATTAGTCACACAAGAGGCCCTGATTACAAGTATAGGTACTATTTAGTGCACCTAATGAATAACGATACCACCTGGTACATCATTTATCGGATCTGATAAATAGCACCTATTACAAGTATGTGGGGAATAACATGGATTTTGGTGTTTAACGCACGCATTTAAATGTTGGCAGATTTGACCTGACAAAATTTAAAGAAGCTCAAAGTATTTAACACAGGAGACATCCGATATATCGCATTCAGTACATCGCATACCATTACAAAGCGATTGTTACAACGACTGCGTGGTTACATCGCAAACCATTACAACTCAAGTCGTAATAACAACTTGCTGTAGTGGGCAGAAGGTGTTGGATTTAGAATCCAACACCTTCCCTACTGTTGCACAAACTGGAGTTGGAACAGTAAATTATATTATTCCAACATCCAGCGCCCCCTACAGCAAGTCGTTGTGACAGCTTGCGTTGTAATGGTATGCGATGTAACAATGCGCTCGTTGTAACAACCGCGTAGTAATGGCATGCGATGTATCGCATGCAATGTAACATCGCATATTCATTTAACACATCCAATAAGTACCTGCAAACTCATAATCCTAACCCATGCATAAACAGAGGTTTACGCATGGATCTGAATTAACCAACCAATTCATAATCAATAAGAATGAAGGGTAATAGCAATCCCTCAAAAGGGATGAACCGCACTTCTAGTAAATAGAGTCTGTCTGTCTGAACATAAGGCAGCCCCGCCTTGATAAGCTGGCTCCCTGCTAACGGTGTTGTCACCACTCGAACAGTGTGTGAGATAGAGTCCTGTCGGGACTTATCAAGGCGGGGCTGCCTTATGTTCGTTCTTTGACACGTAATTTACAACGTGAATTTACTGTTCACATCACTTGAGACATACCCGAATCTTGATCGCTTTGGCCTTGATAAAGTCTGCGTACATATTGTGGTACAAGACGAAACACGTGTTGGCCTGATCTTAATTATTTGCTGCTGGGAAACACCCTACTTAAGAATACAAAGAAGATCAATATACAATACTGGCGGACATTTTTACTGAAAATACAAGCACTCGTGACTCTGTACTGTGGGCGAAGTTCGCCAAATGTAAATGTGACAGGGAGTGCTATTGCTGAACAATTTTTACAATTCATAATCAAGCCTGAGAGACTGTTTGATTCAAAAAGTTGATGTGTACCTAACTTTGTACATTTGCAATTTTGTAACCTCACTGGAACACTCTGTTACCATCTCAACTGCGTAGCACCTTTCTGAACTGTAAAAATAATATTACGATAACTTAATGAATTTGGTTACTAAATTCTCTGTGCAATATCATCTGGTCATTCTTTATTGACTTATCTTGATACCAGCTGTAGAAAATGGTGCTTGTATTTACTTGATTATACAATGAGACTTGCTAAGAGAAGTAGAAATTGTGATTAAATTAATAATAAATTAACACTGCAGATATATATAACAGGATCGCTACAAATATATAGCCTGGGACACAAAAAGCAGAAGGATTCTGACCTCAAGAGAGCCGAACTGACCATAGTGGACTGGATGTTGCATCCTGCTTATCTTGCTAGGAAAAGGTTGTGCCAACATTATTGTCCTGTTGAAATGTTTGTATTTGTTTGGGAGACTTATGGTTAGTTGGCAGTGTCAGGCTAACTTCCTGTAGCTTCTTTTGAAATACACTCCTACTTACCCTGCTCCTTGTGTGGTTCATGACATGGGATTTTTCACTGGAGCCTGCAGGAGACCTGGCTCAAGAGAGACCAGGTCTCCTGAAGCCTGCCTCTAGAAGCCTGCCCTGAGCAGATAAAGACTGAAAGACTGTCCATAAGGAACTTTCTTAGCACTTGGAGCAAAATGGGTCTTAGACATTTTTCTACCACCAGAGGATCATGACATGACCAGGGAGGTCACATCCAGAGGGAGAGTACACACGCCACCTGCGGTGCCCAGAAGCGGACAAAATGGTGGCGTGCCGGGGCGGAGGCACCTGAAGGGCTGCTACGGAGCGGCTGGGTCCAGTGGTGCTTCTTTCCTGCCCCCCGAGCGCTATCCTGCACAGGGCCTGGCAGCCCCTGAAGTCAGGCTGATGGGCGAAAGCTGCTGAATACGCCCAGAGGCACGGCCAGGAAGGTGGTGCCCAGCAAGCGCTGATGAACTTGAAGTGAGCACGGAGAGCCAGCGCGGAAGCACGTGAGTGGAGGATCAACGAGCTCCCTCACCGGCCCCACACCGACCATAAGGTACTGGTTCGCGGGACCCTCTAGGCGCTAGTAGAGGGAGAGCGAATGCACTGCCTGCGGCGGCCAGATTTAGACAAAATGGCGGCACGCCAAGGCGGAGGCGCCTGAGGAGCAGCTGCGAAGCGGATTGGGATCTGCAGTGCTTTCCTCCCGGTCCCCCAGGCGTGAACCAGCACCGAGTCCTGGGGCCTATGCGGTGGAGTTATCGGGGGAAAGCGGGACGACCTGCCAGGAGGAGAGACGTGACGGAGCCAGAGGACCTCCCCGGGAAACCGCGAAGTGCTACCACTGCTGCACGGCCTGATTTTCAGCCACTTGGGGGAACACTGGAAGCAGCGCTTCTGAAGGGGAGATAAGGAAACGGTGCTGCTGGTGGACCCCACAAGCCACACAAGCCAGAAGACGCAGGTACACTGAGTGGAGGGGCTTAGAGACCTCCAGGGACTTTGGACTGAGCCCCAAGGAGCGTTGGGATTGCCACACTGGGAGTGGACCCGGGGAGCCCTGCGCACAGCCCAGAACGGAGGAAGGGGCAGAGGAGCAGCGGGGCTGGAGAACACTGGGCGCTGAACTAACCCAAGGTGGCGCACCCCCTTCGGCAGTGACGCCCAGAGGCCCTTGGGGACTTAGACGGTTGACACGCCATAAGAGCTACCCGAGGAGCGCCCGCGGGCAGAGTCTGGACCGCGGTCCACGAGGGTGGCGGACGACATCCCATGAGCACACGCAGCGCCCGGACGATCATGGGGCGGGAGCACACCATGGGGAAGCCCCTGAAATGGAAAGACAAGGAGGAACCCACGGCGAGCAGACCCCCAGACGAGACTGAGAAGTCCGCGGCGGGGATGGAGCACCCTGCAGACCCTACTCTACAGGACATACTGCAAGCCATCACCACCTCCAGCAACCGCCTGGAAGGGAAAATCGACTCTCTCAACCTGGCCATGGGATTTCTCTGGGAGGACCATAAGAAACTAGCGAAACGAGTCACGGCAAATGAACGAACATTAGCTGAGGCTGTCCCAGCGGTCACAGACATGCAACACCGAATGACTATGCTGGAAACCAAAGTGCGGACGCTGGAGGAAAAGGCGGAAGATGCCGAAAATCGATCCTGCAGAAGCAACCTGAGAATTTTGTGCCTGCCGGAGAAAATTGAAGGCCGCAACATGGCGGACTACCTTGAGAAATGGCTCAGGGATGAAGTGGCGCCGACCGGCCTGTCGAATTTCTTCGCCCTGAAACGGGCACACCGAGTCCCTGCCAAGCCACCTATACCAGGTGCACCGCCACGAGTGGTGATAGCAAAACTCCTCCACTACAAGGACAGGGATCACATTCTAACTCAGGCACGGCTCAAAGGCGACATCCAAGTGTACAACTCTGTGGTACGCATTTTCCTGGACTTCTCTATCGAAGTACAACGCCGAAGGGGATCGTACAGGGATGTGAAACAGAGACTACGCCAACTGAACTACAAATACGTGACGCAATATCCGGCCACGCTACTGGTTACCACGATGGAGGGCGCAGAATTCTTCAGGACCCCGCAGGAGGCATCCAAATGGATAGACCGACAAGGAGGAGCGGTGCATGCACAGAACCTGCCGGGACGGAGGCGAGGACTTCGCTCACGCACCCGGAAGAACGGGAAGGAGACCATAGCACCCTCACAGGAGGAGACACAACTAGAACGGTGGAGCGCAATGCAGGTGGTGGCCCTGATCAGTGGCGGAACTGAGAATCCGGGTCCTCCTGAGAGCAGCGAAGAACTGGCAGACACGGGCTCAGAGAGTGGGTCCAGCGACTCTGAAGCACAGAGCCTGCCACTGCCAACTGTTACCCCACAGACAGCGGATGGCATCATCTAATGGCGGGGAGCGGAAGACGGCGATCAATGCAACTAGACTGCCGAGCGACACTTCTGTTTCATCATTAAGGTATAGGGGTAGAAGGGGAAGCGCAGGTGAGGGGTGGTTCACTGAAGATTCAGTGGGGGATGGCAGCCGCAGAGACTGGGAGAGCACCAACGAGAGGCCACCCCCGGAGATTGACTGATTGAACTGCAAGCAGTCACTTGTAGACTTTTTGCACTGGTTTGGATGGGAGGGGTTTTCCTACTTATCCTGGGGAGCGGGAGTTGGGGAACATGTTCACTGTTGACAAAGGGGGGAAACCTTGAGTTGCACTGTATAACGAATTATATGGCAGGGAGAGTGGAGGACAGGCAGAGGGCATTGCCCGGCCTGGGTAGCGGCCGACTCACGGAATCCAAAGTCAATGGCTGATAAACAACACTATAAATGCATGACGTGGAACATTAGGAGAATGCACACAATGTCAAAGCGCCACAAGGTACTCTCTTATATCAGGAGACGGGGAGCCCAGATAGGTCTCTTGAAGGAAACACATCCAACACAGAAGAAAGAGCAGGCACTACACAAAAGATGGAGGGGGCAGCTCTACTACACCACCTATTCGGCATATGCGAGAGGGGCGTTAATATGGATCCAAGCGGGGGTACCGTTCCAGTTGCTAAACTCAGCGGTGGACCCAGAGGGGCGATACGTGGCAGTCAAAGGGAGACTGGCGGGCCGAGAAATTAGCTTACTTAGTATCTATCTATCAAGATGACCAAGATGGCCGCCACGGAGGAGCTCGACTGAGGAGCTCCGGGACGTGAGATTCACCTTTTGGTGGTTATCCCTGTGTATCCCTGTTTGTGGCCATACATCCTCCCCTCCTCTGAACACCCTACGGCTGGGCGGCTGGTCGCCATCGCAGCGACACGCTTTCATACCTATTTGCTCAGCCCTCCAGCGGGATCCGTCCCGGAGGCTTGGACCCGAGACCTCTGGCGCTGCATCAATCAGCCGTCTCTGTGATGGGCGGCTGCCCGGTTGTCGATTGCTGTGACCGGAAGGCTGGAGCCTCTCGCTGGTTTCTCGTGGCTGAGTTGCAGAGGACCCCCGGATCGTGGGTGGCGCCGATCCACTTTCGGCGCTGGGAGGCGTTGGTGCTTGCCTCTCGCTCTTGCCGCTGCCCTGTGCTGCCTCTCACTGCATGAGCCCCGTCATGCTCGTGGGCTGCGACTTCGTGCACAGGTGGGGTATCCCTTGTGTTCCTTGTTCTCCAGGTCTACCGGTTCCCTCCCCTCCGCCTTGCAGCTTCCCACATTGATCGAAGGGGATCTGGGTTTGTCTGTGTATATCGCTCCACATGTACGGGGAGCCTGGAGTGTCTGAGCGCTGTTGCCGGGGCGCGCTCTGCTCATTGCTCATTGCTTTGATTGCATTCTTGGCGCGTGGGCATTGCTTGAGGCTGCACTTGAGAAACGGTTTCATTTTGCCCCCGTGACTTCCTGAAGCATTCTTTGCCACTTTGTGTTTTTATCTGGGGTCCTGATTGCCCCTGTTTGTGGCGACCATTTTATTTCTGTGATGGTAGCTGGCTACCCCTCCTCCCTGGTCCCTCTGTTCAGAAGATCTTAGAAATAGAAAGGAGCCGGCTCAATCGTCACCAGCTTAGTTTGGTGGCCATCTTGGATTGGGATGTTGATCTAATCGCCATTCATAGTTTGGTGGCCATCTTGGAATGGGAAGTGGAGTTGAATGAATACCCATACATATTGACTGTGCATATTAAGAGAAAAATAATTTCCTTACCCCCTGCTATTGGTTTGCCTCCAGGATTGGTCCTGTTGTCGCCGCCAACACACACTGCTTTTTGGTAGTTGTCTTCCCACTCTTTGGTGCCAGCTTTCCTCACGCTAACACCATCCTCCCCCCACCATCAATTCATATCCTTGGGTCAATAGTCATTTTTCTCACAATGGTTCTTATTCCGGATCCCTCTGGTTCCAACGCTTCTATCATCAACTACCCACCCAATCTATCGAAAATGGCGCCAAGAAATATAAGCATCACTTTCTCAGGGCCTGGCCCGAAACTTTAATCTCTGATGTCTATTTTTCCACTATCAATGGTACCAAAGTCAATTACCTTATTTTCTACACCAGGAAAAGAGCTTGCTGGCGAAAAGTCTTCTACTCTATGCTCCGAATAACAAGAGCCAGGAAAACACCGCATGGTATCAAGCTCACAACAGCCCCTTCATCCTCTCTCAACGCTAATACCACCATCACCCTCTATAACAATGGTATCATCCTAATCCAAGCGTCTAATGTCAATCTACTTAAGATAACCAACATCTTCCCTTTACTCAAAAACGCGGCTTCCTCGAAACCCAATGTCACCCAGATTCACCCTAACATCTCTCAGGACCCGGCGAGTCCACTCCCTGCTATGTTAGGAAGTCCATTTCCACACCTCCCTCTAAATCACGCATCACCACCTGTTCACCACAGAGGGGTCTCATTCCAGGTTGCTGCACCCCAACTATCGAGTCCAGACGCACATCTAACCAGTCCGAGCCTATCTGTCACCCGAGTAGAGAGTACCCATGACATGCATCTTGCCCTGCCTCCAATCATTGAGTCCTCATTCCAGATTGCTTCACCCCAAGTATCGAGTCCCGATGCACATCTAGCCAGTCCGAGCCTATCTGTCCCCCGTATAGCGAGCACCCATGATTTGCATCTGGCCTTGCCTCCAGTTATTGAGTCATCTTCCTCCAGTCCCCCCCGTGGTCTCTTAAGAGGCTAGTATCCAAGCAAATGCCCTCCACCGATCATGATCGGTCAACGTCAAGCAATCTGTTGAGTCATTGTCCTAATCCTCAGCCTAACGATCACTCCCCCCCTCACTAAGACACCTTCCTCAATTTTAAAAGCTCTTGGATCTCAGTCAGACTCAGATGACCATCTTCCGCCACAGGATCTCCTGCCCACCACCTCGGACCTTGCAGATAGTCACCGAGACTTCCCCCTTCTGATAGACTCCCTTTCACACTCTCCTCCTCTCGCTCAACATACAGACTTGGCGGCTCACCTAGATGAGATTTATCTTCAGTTGCACCTTCTAACGTCTGAGCTACAGGGCTTGAAAGCCCTCTCAAATGACCTTTTCCCCATGCTAAGATCTTTCCTCACCGCTGCCAACCTGTCTAATGCTCCATCTCGCGATAGATACTCATTGGTCAAGCCTTTACTTTCCTCCATCATGAAATCCATTCACCTACCTAATGACACCTCCCGCCCTAGAAGATATGAGACCTACCTTACGTCCTCAGAGCTACAGGACCTGCTCAACTCTTACCCTACTTGGTCCAACCCTAACAGGAGCCCGCCGAGACAAATACAGTCCATCCTTTCTAACCCAAATAGAGGACCGCCTATCAATCCCAGAGGCAGCAATAAGATCAACCTCACTCACGTGAATATCACCCAGACTCCTCCTTCCACAAAGCCACTACGAATTAAATGTGTACTTCTAAATTGCAGATCAGCCAGTAAACACGCCACTGATATCTTCGATCTCATACAACACTTGGACTTAGACATTATCATCCTCACTGAAACTTGGTTAAATCCCGCTTCCACTCCGATACTCGACATCCTAGTACCTCCCACTCATGATATTATTAGGTTAGACAGAGCTGGGAAAATGGGTGGGGGCTTAGCCTGTATTCATAGAAACACACTTTCGATCTCTCCCGTTGAGTCCTCTGCGCCCTCCTCCTGTGAATATCTCTGTCTCAACATCTCAAGTAAGAACCTACCGGTCTGCAAACTTCACACTTTCTACCACCCCCCTGGAGACAATCTCCGCTTCATTGAGGAATTATTTGAAATCATTTCTAGCAATGTAGACTCAGCCGTGCCCCAAATCTTCCTCGGTGACTTTAATCTGCACTGGGCAAACTCCATAGACCCTGCAGTTTCAAGCCTTAAAGCCTTTCTAAGTGATCAGGATCTGACCCAGCATTGTGACCAACCAACCCATAATAAAGGAAGAATCCTTGACCTCATTATTTCGAATGGGCAGACCGTCTCATTGGATTCTATTACCCCATGTGACTGGTCTGACCACCACTACATCCTTTTTTTTATCAACAAGGAGGTACAGTTGTGGAGGGCCCAACCAACAAAATCAAAGATATGGAAAAGGGACCTCAGACTAGTAAATCCTGTTGAGCTAGCCGCCTGCTGTACATCGACCCTCTCCTCTCATGCGGACCTGACAGAGGTGCAGTCACTCACTGACTCCTATAATGTGACCATCTCCAACATCATGAATGACATTGCTCCACTCAAACACAAAAATGCCTCAACTAAAATATCCAAACCATGGTTTAATGAAAACCTAAACACGGAACGTCGCAACCTTAGGGCAGATGAACGCTCCTGGAGATCGAATCCCTCCTCGCACCAACTTAAACTCCTAAGAGACGCTAGGAGCCTTTACTACAAACAAATCAGGAACGCCAAGTCTAACTATTTCAGACATCAATTAGATCAAGCGGCAAAACGCCCCAAGAAACTTTTCGAATTGGTCAAACAGCAATCAATGGTAGGTCCTAACCTATCGGAACCTGGTAGCAGTCCACCCTCATGTGACAATCTTGCCTCTTTCTTCATTGAGAAATCTAAACTCATATCATCTGACCTCGCTGCTAAGAATACTGGACTCCTCTCCTCCAGGGCAGCCTCTCCACCTGTCCTCTTTAAAAATCTCAACTCTACCCCCATTATCCCTAAGAACAATGCGGCCTGGGACACCTTTACCCCGCTCAGTGAACAAGACATCAAAAAGATTCTCCTGAATATCAACCCTTCCAATCACTTCAGTGACCTGTAACCCCCTTCCATTTTCAAGGAAATCAAGAATGCACTCATCCCCACCTGGACAAGGATTGTAAACGCGTCTCTGTCACAAGGCACAATCCCTGATTGCTTAAAAGCCGCCCAAGTATCCCCTATACTAAAAAAACCTAACGCGAATAGGACAGACCTCATTAATTTCCGACCTATCTCCAACATACCCACCCATGCGAAACTCCTTGAAAAATGCGTTCAGTTCCAACTCTGTGCTCACATTGAGAACTACCAGCTCTTGGACCAACATCAATCTGGCTTTCGGAAGGGGCATAGCACAGAATCGGCCCTCATTCATGTGATGGATGACATTCTAAAGATTCTCGATCAAAACGAATCCTGCCTCCTGATCCTCCTTGACCTTTCCTCTGCTTTTGACACGGTCAACCATGACAACCTCTTAGCCATCCTGCAAAACAGGATGGGTTTTGGTGATCAGGTGCTACAGTGGTTCTCGTCCTTCCTCCATCACAGATCGCAAAGAGTCAAGGCAAATCACTCTCTCTCCAAGCCTTCGCCTGTTCTCATGGGGGTCCCCCAAGGATCTGCTTTATCTCCTATCCTCTTCAACCTTTTCTTGGAACCATTAGCTAACGCACTGAACTCCATGGATATTCATTTCCACATGTATGCCGACGACACGCAACTCTACTTGAAAATCTCATCCCCGGAAAACCTAATATCACTCAACACCATCCTAACGTTTACTCAAAATTGGCTAACTGAGAACCATCTCCTGCTCAACACCTCAAAAGCAGAATTCTTGCTCGTCTCCCCTCTGAATTACACCCCCAACTTGACCTCTGGATGACTCACCTCACTGTGTTCAACTGCACTCCGCTCATCGTAAACTCTGCCAAATCTCTAGGAGTCACCTTGGACAAGAACCTGAATATGAAAAATCATATCAGCAACATATGTAAAGGAGCAAACCACTTGATAAGGACACTCAGAAACATCAAACCTTTCCTTCCACTTAAGGATTTCAAGCAGGTGGTTCAAGCGCTTATCCTACCGAGGCTAGATTATGGCAGTGCTACCCTCTGTGGCCTGCCCAAATACACTCTGGCTCTGTTAAGGGCCTCACTGAATGCTGCTGCTAGATTGGTTACAGGCACCAAACGCAATGAGCGCATATCGCCAGTCCTAAAAACTCTAAATTGGCTCCCCTATGAAACACGAATCCAGCTAAA
Organism: Triturus cristatus; assembly: GCF_964204655.1. Classification (NCBI taxonomy): domain Eukaryota; kingdom Metazoa; phylum Chordata; class Amphibia; order Caudata; family Salamandridae; genus Triturus; species Triturus cristatus. The sequence continues at coordinate 404,349,567 of NC_140588.1, read as the reverse complement.
AATTGCCACGATGACGCACAAAGCAATCCACTTCAAGATGCCCAGGTATCTGGCGCAAAAACTTGAACTATCTTGTGGTGTAAGAGCCTCCAGAAGCGCTACTACCTTACTCTTGAAACCACCTATCCTTAACAAAAAAAGAACCTCTAACAGAGCCTTCTCTGGCGCGGCTCCAAAGAAATGGAACTCTCTTCCTCCAGAAATACGCAGAATCACCAGAACAACGGTGTTCAAACTGGAAGTCAAAAGATTCCTGTTGAATAAACTCCTTCAGTAATTGGACTAACCCCTTGGCCCGTTGACATTGTTCCTACTTCCTTGTCGTTACACTGTACTGTGTTTAACATATCTTCCATGTTAAGTTTCGTGCACTTTATGATTCTTTTGTGTATTTTACTTGTGATTATTACTTTATTAGCCTTCCAGTTCTAGTGTGATTGTTAAGCGCTCTGATATCCCTTGGGATCTTGTTCGCGCTATATAACACTTTATAAATAAATAAATAATAAATCTATGACCCTAACGTGGACCAACCTGCCTTCTTCGCGACACTGAACCACAGACTAGCACACTATCTGGTGGGTACGGTTATAGCAGGGGGTGACTTTAATTGCATGGATGATGTATTACTAGACAGGTCCCACCCCCCATTGCAAAACTCCCAGGCAGCGCGCGCTTCCCAAGCATTCACTAGGTGGAGACAGAGTTGGGGACTGATAGACTCATGGTGCACCCTGAACCCGCAAGGGAGGGACTACTCCTACTTTTCCGCGGTCCATGAAGTACACGTTCGTCTAGATGTCCTCCTTAGCTCAGTAGACGTCCAACCCCTTGTCACAGGCACAAAATACCTCGCGCGCACCATCTCGGACCACAATCCGCTGATCGTGTCCCTGAGATGGGCGCACCCGCTAGCTGTGATCCCCACGTAGCGGTTCCGCCCGGACACTCTGGAGGACCAGGTCTTCAGGGAGGAGATCAGAGACGAAATACCGCGCTACTTTCAAACCAACGCGGGTACGGCTGTGTCGCAGAATGTAGAGTGGGATGCATTCAAGGTGGTCTTGAGAGGCCAGTGCATAACGCGGGCCACGGGGGTTAGGCGCCTCATCACACACAAAGTAGAGGAGGCGGAGACAGCACTCAGAGAGATAAAACCCAGGAGGCCGGGACGCCCGGAATTGCATGCAGCACTCTTAGACGCTAAAGAGAAGTGGCGAAGCAAACAGAGAGGCTTAGAAGCTTCGACTACAAGAAGTACTTAGAGCGCACGTACGCTGAAAGGGACAGATCAGGCTCGCTCCTGGCATGGCTGACGAACCCGACAACCAGGGGCACCCCTCTAGTGGAGATGGAGGACGAAGGGTGGGCCAGACACTTTACGCCAGATAAGATTAATGAGATTTTTGTGTGCTACTATACTAACCTATACGCGAAGATATGCATATGTGAGCAGGTATAAGTCAGGGACTATCTAGCTGACCTGCCATTGACAGTTTTGAACCCTGAGGTGGCGAAATTACTAGGGGCTGATATTACGCAGCGGGAGATACGGGTCGCTATCAAAGGCATGGCACGAAACAAGACTCCGGGCACAGATGGCCTACCGGCCGAATTTTATGCAACATACACAGATGAGCTGGCCCCCCAACTGGCTGTGATGTACCAGGGGGCCTGAGTGTTGGGAGAGCTTCCCGAGAGTGCCAGAGAAGCCCTTATTATCCCCATACCTAAACCCGGAAAGGATCCTCATGACTATACGGCCTACAGGCCATTGTCCATGCTGAATATGGATTATAAAATCCTAAGTAAAATCCTAGCGACGCGTCTCCTGCTGCACATGCCCCTACTGGTGTACGCGGATCAGGCGGGATTCATCCCAGGGCGGAACACAGCCATAAACATCCAGCGGCTCCTGGCAGTAATGGACTCGGATGCGTATGACAAACAAGATGCGGCAGTGTTCACAGTAGATATTGAAAAAGTGTTCGACAGCCTGGAGTGGCAATATTTATATGAGGTCTTAACCAGGATGGGGCTGGGCGAAGGATTCCTGACATGAGTGAGGCTCCTCTACACATCCCCTATGGCCCGCGTGCGCACTGGGAGGATTATCTCAACAAGATTGAGGGTGGAGAGGGGCACGAGGCAGGGATGCTCCCTCTCCCCGCTCCTGTTTGCCCTGGCCATGGAACCGCTGGCGAGCAGGGCCAGGAGTGGCCGGGACTACGGGGGTTTGGAGACGGCGATAGGGCAGCATCATATTGCATTATATGCGGATGACCTCCTGATAGTCTTGCGCAACACGGCTGAGGAGTTGCAAGGCGCGCGCAGCATGCTGGCTCAGTTCGGCACTATGTCTGGTCTCAGGGTCAACTGGCAAAAAGCCAGCCTATACCCACTGGCACCTGACACCCCCCCACCACTTACGCTAGAACAACTATGCTGGTAGCCCAATTGCTTGCAGTACCTGGAAGTTAAAATATATCACGGTGCGGCAGACCTTTTGGATGGTAATGTAGGAAGGGCTATGAGGGTGGCGAAAACAGCAATGGACTTCTGGGGAACGCTTCCGCTATCCGCGGCTGGAAGGGTGGCAGTCCTGAAAATGGTGACACTACCGTGCTTACTATACTATTTCGGAACGCTGCCGGTATGGGTTCCGCGAGCAATGTTCAAGGAGCTAGACTCAAAGATCATATCATTTATCTGGGGTACAGGCAGACGGAGGGTGGCATTGGCAATGCTGAGATGCCCCACGGCAGAAGACGGACTGGCGGTACCGGACCTCGAGGCCTTCTACCTAGCAGCACAACTATACTGGCTAATACAGTGGCTAGCGGCGGATCGTAACCCGGACAGGGAGAAGTGTACTGCTGCGCCAGACACGGCCACGCTGGCAAGAATCCTCCTCCGAGTGCGTTGCACTTCGGCTGAGGACACAGCGGCGACTAAGGTGATAGTGCGCTGCTGGACCAGGTATCTGAGGAAAGTGGGCGCAGCAACTCCCTACTTCCCTGACATACCACTCACGATTCTGCGCTATCTCCCACAGAGAGAACACTGGACAGGACTGGAGGACTGGGTAGAGGCAGGACTGCGGGAGATGGCCGACTTATATTGCGACTCTGCGCTCCTTCCCTTTGCAGACTTGCAAACCGCATATGATTTGCCTGGGGGTCACTTCCTGAAGCATAGAGCCCTAACGCGCAGGATTAGGAAGAACTGGAAGACTGGGGACGCCGAGCCGAGAGCACTGGCAGGATGTAGATATGTCGCGCTATAAGCAGGAAGGATCAAGACGGTGTCCTGCCTCTATAAAGCAATACAGCGGGATATGCAACAACCGCTAGAGCGCTTGCGAACACAATGGGAGGAGGACCTTGGTAAACAAATACCTGAGAAAGATTGGGACAAAATCCTAGAACGCACCCCGAAAGTGTCTCGGAACGCACACTTCAAATTAATTAACTACTATGTGCCGCCGGTTCACATTAGGAGGTATTTTGGCGTGGACTCTGCAGCCTGCCCCAGATGTGGAGAAAGAGAGGCGCACATACTCCATATGTTCTGGAGCTTCCCCGTATTGCAAACATTCTGTGGGGAATTCAGACAGATCATAAGCGTCCTGATTGACGAAGAACTCCCACAGACCCCAGAACATTTCCTCCTAGGGTGGTTCCCTCATACAGACAGAAACAGGGTGACAGGAAAGTTTCAGGACCTTGCCTATATTTTAGCTAAGTGGGAGATAGCCAGGAACTGGAAGGTTCCGGGCGGGACGAGACTCACTACCTGGAGGAAAGAGCTCGAAAGATGGGCGGGGGCGGAAGGGAGACTGCTACTCCGGGAAGCCAGCAAGGGAACAGGCAAGATGGAGAAAGCCAGAGCCTGGGAGGCTCTCATAGGGGAACTAGTGGCAGCTGACGCAGACGCTGACAGTGAGGGAAACACCCCGAGGGTGGCAACACCGGGCCCAAGCGACGAGCAAGAGGAGCAACCAGCCCCACACACCTGAGAGAAACAGCGAGACAATAGTAGCTTATTAAGTCCCTAGAACCCAACCACCTCTTTGCATACACCTTCCGCATTTCACTTATTAGCAAGAAACTCAAGGGAGGATAGTTTTGTTGGGAAAGGGTTATGGATGAAGGCACATCAATGACTGAAGCGAGATACGTACATTTGTATGTATTGTATGCACTGTCAATGTATAAATGCCAATAAAATATGGTTAAAAAAACAATCAGGGCTTGAAGAGCCCCACCCAGCTATAGGATATTGCGAACCAAAGAAGTAACTTAGTCCAAAGGTAAAACCTTATACCAGGATAAGGTGGCAAATCTATCGGACATGCACAGTGGATTTGGCTGCTATGCAATTCAGCTTTTTTCCTGCTCTGAGCTTTTGAAGCAAAAACAAACTGCTTTAAGTTGGTAGGTGCCACCCCCCCCCCCCCAAATGATAAACTAGTTTCGAACACATTATGCTACTATGATATCTCACTTAGATTAAAACCTATGATCGCCATTTCACACTGACCTGCATTCTGTAAATCCATTCACTGGGCTACATTATTAATAATGGAACATGTGAATTCAAATCACCTCTTGGTTAGCTGGCTAATTGCTGAATAAATATAAAGCTGTGCAGAAAAACAAGGAGGAGAACAGAGGCCCTGCATGCTAGGAATGATTCCCAGACCATAGAGACATACAATAACAAAAACAGTTAAGAGTTCCTCCCTTTAATAAAAACATTCACAGTAAATGCAGGCTTATAGAAACTGTACTGTGTTCTTTCACCAACATTTCATGCACACATTCCAACAATAGGACTCATGAAAACTACTTTCACAATCAAAGGATAGCAAAGAAACACACATGTTAGCAACAAAAAGATTTTCACGATATTACACAAGACCTATTAACTTTGTTGTTACTTATTCTCTGACTTTATGTTACTGTCTGAGGGTTTGAGAATATGTTTTAGCCAATTCTTTTAAGTGAGTATAATGAATGTCTTTGAAAACATAAATAGAGGCGTTCCAGCGAGTGTGAACATATTGCTGTCAACGTACATGTAAGTACACATTGTGAGCATATGTAGAGTGGATGCAATTTGCTTTTTCTTGCTAAACTATCCTATTTCGTTATCACTTTTAGCAGTTAAGAGCAATATCAGACAAGTGCCAGTACCATCACACTTTGCAATGGCAAAACACTAAATTGTTCTGAGTCAGACTTGCAATGCTAAAAGAGGAAGATCATAGTTGCACAAGACTTTGAAAGATAAGCGTGGCTATGCAAGGTGCCCATGGATGGTAAACAAAAGTAATTCCATGGCAGCAATGACAGGGGAAAAAATACACAACACATGGAGAAGTAATATAAAGATTTGACTAAAATATGTCAAGTGGTGAAGAAAGTGACTTCAAGATTTTGAAAGCTAGATTAGATGAGGCCCAAATATTAGCAGGGAAAGGCATGAGATAAAGGTTACACAACAAATATAGTGGTGTTTTAGTGCTGACAGGATGTAGGAAAGTCATGCTTTTGGCTCTGATCACGGATATCTTTTGATTGATACTGATGGTTACTGACTCTGAAAGCGTCCTGGGCTCTGCTAACCAGGCCCAGGGCCAGTGTTCTGTCCTTAAAAGGTATGTGGTAATTGGTATAGTTCTAATTGCCCAAATCACCCTACCTGTAAGTCCCTAGTATAAAGCAGGACATGTAGGTTTGTCAGGTCCTTTAGGATAGCCCTGTCATGTATACTCACCCCATTTTACATACATCATCCCATCCACACAACTTTAACGATTCTAAATAGGTGACCTTTTACCTAATATCTTGCTGCTGTCTCTTCGACACCAGGCTCTCAATCTTCTATCTGTATCCCTGTACCTGATGTACATAAATGACCCCAGGCACGGCAGATTTATTCTGTATAAGGGTCACCACTTTTTTTCATCCTTGGCCAACAGCCAGCTGTGCATGATCACACTTGTTTAGCCTCTTCCATTCGTCGGACGGCCCCCGGCCGTCCGACGTCACGGAGGGCATGTGCGTAGGACGGCCAGGGGCCGTCCGATTTGAGCACGCGTAGAATTCGCCTGGACAGCGGTTAAAAAGCATCAGTGATTGTTTTCAAAACATTTATGATTGTTTTCAAAACATCCATAGTTGTTTTAAAAACAAATACATTCTAGAAAAAACCCTGGAGTGACCACTTTAGTATAAAAGATCCTCACTCCCCCTACAAATTAGAGGAGAATTCCTTCCAAGCTGAGATGGGGGTCCTGCATGGCGATTCTTCGACACACAGTGGTCTGACATCCCTTGTGGGTTGTTGTCCTTGACGCAGAGACAGGGTCCTTCGTTCTAAACCATCAGGTGAGAGGGCTGGTTCATCCCTAGGGGTGTCTTGGATTCCCATACATACACCTACACATCTAGGTTAGGCTAGGTACATTTTAGCAAATTACTTAGGGAGTGCGTTTTAGGAATATGTAAGTGCTACTATTTTTTTTATCTGAACTGTTTTTGTTGATCTTATTAGCACTATGGTAGAAAATAATCTACTATTCACTATATTGGTACTAGCAATCTTTTTGTATGCTTCTGTCTCCTGATGTTGCAGCACATATTTTCTACACCAGGCTGTCGCTGGACCAATACATTCTTATTGAAAAGCCCTAATTGCCATCCTGTGTGTTTATTGAGAGAAAGCAAGCACAAGTGTCTGTGTGAAACGCACTGTACTGTTTTCCACGATGCCTGAGGAATCAGGGTTGTCATGTTCAGTGGTTGCCAGAGACTACCTACTCCACTGTAGAATACAGGGTGGTGGTAGTGGCACTGTAGAGCTAGCTGGTCTAATGGCTGACATAGCCTGTGGCGGTGTCCGGAAGTGGTTGGGGCTCCAGGCCATCAGTTTAGGTCATCCTAAACGCCCAGATCCTGGGGGACTCCTAGGAGCTACACGTCAGATTTAGAGACCCCAGTGAACTTAATGCACTTAAGTGTGCACTGCTGTGGTGTTTGGTGTAATTTGTAAGCCAGACCTGCCTTGCAGGTAGGTTTTAAAGTACAATTATGTCCAAATTCGACTTTGGAATTAAAAGTACTTCCAAAGCCCAAAACGACCTTTTTATTACATATAAGTCACCCTTAACCTCTGTTGTGTGCAGATTTAGATTCCGTATATAGGTTTCCCGATTAATGCCCTTATATAGGTACAATTCACATTGCCCTTATTTGGACATAGAAATCCGGCCCTTATTTAGACATTGCCCGTACAAACCAAATACAGGCATGGCCACCTACATTCGTCCATCAACGTCACAACGAATTCTTGGAAAACCAGACCCTTAAGTCTTTAGGAATTTCCCTCAGCTTGAATATTGATTTCTCTAACAACTCATTAAGTATGCATGAACATCTATTCCTTAGGGGTTCATTCATTACGTTCCTCTGCCCGACTTTTATGTCAATACTGGCATTCCTAGACACCTTCAAGGTATAAATATACCAGCACTTGCCCTGTTAAATTGCAGTTCCCGGAGGATTTGATCCAACCCAGACTACGCGGTTCGCCACGGCAAGTTCGGAAAGAGATCGAGATCCAGCCTGATGCACTGACCTGACGATGCCATCCTCCTCGCAGAGAATCCAGCTCCAGTGCTCTCTGACTTCCCTTGCGGGGGGTTAGACTATCGAGTCGAGAAAAGAGATTCCAACCGCTCTCATTCTAAGGTATGGAGCTGGCTAGAACTTAGAGAAACTTTTGGCAACTCTTGGCTAAACTAAAATATAGCTAGCTATACTTTAGAAAATGCACCTACTTCAAACCTCGTACTGCACTTAGGTTAGATACACTGGGGTAGAACAATTTAGAAGCATGAGATAAGTATCACATTTTAGCTTATGTTATTTATGTATGTATTTTGATTCATATATGTCATAGCTACAAACCATGCTATTGCAGTATTATTTTATCTTACTGCTAACCTCGTAAATATTGTACTTCGCAGTCTGTCTTACATTTGTAGCAATTCATATCTCTCGCATGAGAAATAAGACTGTTCAATGAACACTTTTATTGAAACGCCCGTCTCTCTATTTCTGTACAACTCTGTAGAAACGAAGCATGCACGATTGACTGAGTGAAACTGTTATCTATTGTTTCGACGATTCTGAGACTGTTCCGATTCTAAAATGAAACAAAGTTGTCATGTTTATGCGGTTGTCAGAGACTAATCCCTTCTTGTATATTTGAGAAGTTTCTAGTGACCTCTGAGTTAGCTGGCACACACAAGTAATTAGGATTAATATATTCCATAGAGACATACTGACCTTAGTCCTATGTCAAATCTAAAATGTATGTTATTCCAATGCGCAGAGCCTATCAGGGATATAGGAACTACATTACACCTCTGCCCATTTGTTTTATATGCCCTGGTAGGGAAAACAGTCTGAGTCATTTTCCCAGTGGGGTGCTGCTAGCCCCTTAGGCTAAAATGGGTAGACTTTATTAAACTTTATAAAGTTTAACTTTTGATAGGAGTTAGCTAGCAACATAATTCAAAGCATCAACATAATAGTTACAAGAAGGAAAGGAGTTTTAGAACTTTCCTGAGGTTATCTAAAGCAGCCCCGTATCAGTCTCTTCTGATTGGCCATCCTTGGACAGTGTTGGACTTGGCCCTTTTTGCAGGGTCATCCCTGAACGTTTTGCCTTCCTCCTCAATTTGTCTGACCTGTTTGTGTTGGTTTTATTACTCTGGGCACTTTACCACTGCTGATCAGTGCTAAAGTGCATATGCTCTCCCTATTGTAAATTATTGTATGAATTAGTGATTCCATGATTGGTTGGTTTGGTTTACCTGTCAGACCCTAGTACAGTGCACCAGGAGTGCCCAGGGCTTGTAAATTCAAATGCTGCTGGTGGGCTTGAAGCACTGGTTGTGCCACCCACAGAAGCAGCCTGTAAAAGTGTGTCTAAGGCCTGCCATTGCAGAGCCTGTGTGCAGTCTGGTACTGTCATGCTGACTGGGCAAGTGCACCCACTTGCCAGTCCCTAAACCTTCCCTTTTCTTCATATCAGACACCCCAATGGTAGGCCCAAGGGCAGGGTGCATTGTAAGTATAAGGTAGGATATGCCCTGGTGTGTGTGGCATGTCCTAATAGTGAATTACAGCCATTTTCGTTTTTCACTATTGCAAGGCTACCTGTTCTCCATAGGCCAGAATGGGCAGTTTGATTATTATATCTGATAATCCTAACTGACTCAGGGAACATGGTAGAAATTCGAATTTAGTATGCCTGAACTCAGAATGATAAAATACATCTTTTAGTGAAGTTGGTTTTAACATTCTGTGTTTGAAAATACCACTTTTAGAAAGTAGGTATTTTCTTGTCCAACCATTCAAACCTGCCTCTGCTAGGTTGTGTATTCCTTGTCTGGAGTTTGAGTGACAGGGCTGGGGGATTCCAGGAGACAGGGTGAGTCCGTCCAGTGGTGAATAGAGAGATCTGCATCAAGATGGGAGTGTAGGAGTTGCACCTGGGACCTGAATAGGACAGTGCCTGCCCCCCACAGTGCTGGCTCCACCCCCTGTGGTGCGTCTGATGTCTCTGCCCTGCACTATGAAAGGAGAGAAGGAATCATGTCAACAAAGTGCTCCAGGGCTGTGCTTTCCCTCAACAATGCTGGCTCCACCTCCTGTGGGGCACCTGATGTTTCTGCTCTACACTATGAAAGGAAAGGAGAAGGCTGGTAAACAGAGTACTGAGGAACTGGCCCCTCTTCCCTCAGAGAACAAAGGATTTTGGGGTATAAGTAGTGGGACCCTGATCCCAAGAATTTAGATCACTTTTGGACCAAGAAGAAACCTTTACTGAGGAGCGGAACCTGAAGAAACTGAGGAGCGACTATCCCTAAGCTGAAGTGCTGCTTGGGGGATTGGCCTGCAGTGGTTTGCCTGGCTGCCAAAGGAAGGAGAAGAGACTTTGTGTGCTTATTTCAACTTGTAAGGATCTCCAAGGGCTTGGAACAGAGCTTGCCTCCTGCTGAAGTCTCAGGGACAACAGACTTCAACCTCCAGCTCCCCAGAGTTCTTTGGAAGTGCCTGCTGCTGTTTTGGGCCTTCTGAGGGACTGCGTGTCGCAAGGAGCTGGAAGCGCGACTCGCCGAAGCATGTCGCCGTCGCTGCTGCTGCCGTCGCACTTCTGAACAAGGGTGTCGCCGCTGGAGTTGTCACACTGCATCGCATCGAGAGAAGCGTCTCGCAACGAAGAGGAAGCGTGTCGCCGTCGCTGCTGCCTGCCGTCGCACATCTGAACAAGGGTGTCGTCGCTGGAGTTGTCGCACTGCACCGCATCGAGAGAAGGGTCTCGCAATGAGGAAGAAGCGTGTCGCCGTCGCTGTTGCTGCCGTCGCACTTCTGAACAAGGGTGTCACCGCTGGAACTGTCGCATTGCATCGCATCGGAGAAAGCGCCTCGCATCCCCGAGAAGCGCGCCGCTGTCAGAGCTGCTGCCGTTGCATTTCTGAACACGGATGTCGCCGCTGTAGTTGTCGCATCGTGCGGAAGCTTCACGCATCGTGGGAGAAGAGTGTCGCAGTTGGAGCTGTTGCCGTCGCACTTCTGAACAAGGGTGTCGCCACTGCAGTCCACGCATCGAACCGAGACCTTCTCGCATCCCCGGAGAAGCGTGCCGCATCTGGAAGGTCTTCACGTCTTTATTTCTTTGCACCAGAACTTTGCCGCATTTCCATTGCTGCGACATTGCTTGTCGTGAAAGCGCAACGCATCGTAAGGTAAATTGATGCGAAGTGTCGCATCTTAAGAACTGAACTGAACAATGTAAAATACTACCATCTTAAAGTAATAGTATTGTGTATTTTTGTTGTTTATGGTCTTGTGGTAAATCTATATAAAGTATATGTATTTTTGATATAAAACCTGTGTGGTGTCCATTTGTAGTAATGTCACTGGATTACTGTATGTGGTCACAAATGCTTTACACACTGCCTCTGAGATAAGCCTGTCTGCTCGTGCCAAGCTACCAAGGGGGTGAGCAGGGGTTATTTTAGGAGTGTACCCCCTTACCCTGACTAGAGGCAATGGTCCCTATTTGTCTCAAGTGCATACCTGTGCCAACTAGAGACCCCCAAATCTAACAGCCTGACCCAAGCTACTCCAGAGGAGGTGCAAAGAGGCCTGAGGCTGAAACAATAGAGCCATTTGGTGGGAGGAGATTTGCTTTCTGCAGAAGCCAGGGAGAGAAAGTGGACTGGGAAGATGAGCTGAACTTTAAAGGCAGAAGAACAGATGTCAGAGGACTCAGGTCAGCCCCCACTTCCTTCTTTCCCAGCCAGATGGGAGCCCCCCTAATTGGATTAGGAGAGGGGCTGGAAGGGGAGTGTAGTGAATTGTTAGCCACACCTGTGGGTTGGGTTAGCCAGACACACACTCCAAGGACAGAATTTCTACATTTAAATTTTTGGAGAACAGTGCATTCTGGGACAAGAATATGCCACACTTTGCAAGAAGTTGTCATAGTAGAGAGTGGAAAATTGAATCCTATTAGTTGGGCTGAAGTGGTCATAGCAGAGAATGGAAAATAAATATAGGAGATCTGCAGGAGCCCCCCAGATCCCTGCCTGAAATATCTGAAGAAGAAGGACTGCCATGCTGGACCCATGGACTGCAACACAGAAGGCTTGCACTCCGAAGGACTGCACCTGCTGCACCCCTGAAGGCACCAACAAAGAAGGACTGTGTCTGATTCATGGAAAAGGAGTGAATTCCATGAGCAGCAACCCGTGGTGTAGCTAGGCCTACTGCCGACCGGGACAGCAAAGTTTGCCACCAGGTGCGTGTAAGAGTGTGGGGTGGCCGATGGCTGGCTTGTTTGCAGGGGCATGATGGTCATTGACAGACACAGCTTGCTCACCTCTGCTGCTCCCAAAAAGAGTGCCACCCAGGGTGGAACGCCCCCCCCCAACTATGCCACTGGCAGCAATAGGTAGAATAGTGCTGGAAGAAGTCACCTGCAACATCCAAAGACAGAACTATTCCAGCTGACCAGCTACAACTCTCAACACAAAAGCAACTACTCAGAAGTAGATCTGAAAGTTTGGGAACGTTTTGAAAATGTTTAGTAAAAAGCTCCAGAAGAAGACCAGCTAGACGTCAAGAGTCAAGCCACCGCTGTCGATTCGCGAATCAGCCTGACCATGCTGGTATGACCCTCAGCCCAACATCGTCTCGGTCATGGGACCGACTAAAACCCGGTTAGCGGTCCCGACTGACTAATTAGGACACAACCGAACACTGTCCGTTGCATACCTATACTTTACAATGAGAGCATGTATTCCGGCCGGAATGCATGCTCCCATTGAAAAATAGGAGGTGCAGTTGATCCCTACATACCGTGGCAGGCACCTCAAGGTGCAGGGATCAACAGGGGGCACCTTTCGGCCTCCAACTGGAGGCCGTGCACCCAATGGGGCCGTGTTGGGGGCCCCCAAAGTCGAGTTCCAACAACCTTTCTGTGTTGGGAAGGCCAGCACGGAAAGGCTGCCAACACCCGACATCGTAATTCCAAGGGCAGAAAGAGCCGCACTTGGGATTCCTGGCCGCATTCCAACTGGTGGAGGGGCTCTCCGAACCCGTAGGAAGCTAGTCAGAATGACCGTTCGTATTCCTTTCTGACCGCCATCATCGTAATGAGGCGGTTGGAAAGGAATCCGACCGGCATATTACGATGGAGTCGGAAAGGCTCAGACCAACGGTCGGAGCCATTTCCCACTGCATCGTTAAAGGGCCCTAAGTGCGAAGGTAAAATCTTGAGCGGGATCTAGCACTCAACCTGTTCAACACTGGCTCCATCGTGATTGGCCTAAAACTTTGACTTTGTCCCAGTTCAGACCAGATAGCCATGAGTGGCACTTTAAGCTTTTTGGGGTTAGAGTCCATATTTTTTATATTTTAACTTTAAAAATTCACATCTCTTGTTTCAAACATTGGATATTTGTCCTTTTGATGTCATTTTAAGGATAAATATAGTCTCTATTTTTATAAATTAGTGATGGATTTTTATTATGTTGTGTCTTTTACTTATTAACTGTTTGGGGGACATTAAAGGCTTTACACACCTGTCTCCTAAGTTAAGCCTCACTGCTTGTCTGCCAAGCTACCAAGGTTTGAGCAAGTATTAATTTAATGAGACATGTCAGGACTGTATTAGTGATTGTGGTAATATTACTAACCGAAGGTACCTACCTCCACCTACTAATAACCCAGCTTCCTACACAGGAAATCTGAACTGAGACAATGTGATGAATTTGTACAAAAAATCCCACCCTAGTGCTGAATGTGGGTGTGGTGAGGTCTGAATCAACTCGGAGTCCAGAGAGGGCATTAGGATGGTGTATGGCTTGAGCAAGGCACCTGACAAAAAGAGGTAGGAAAAATTTAGCAATGTACTGCAGCAAGAAATACTACTTTTCCATATTTTAACATTCATTATGTTTATTTATAATTGTAGCTATTTCAAATAATATAAGATCATTTCTTATTGGGTTTTATTCTAACTCCCTACGTATGTTGGGCCCGATTCACCATGGTGAGGACATAAAGACAATACTCGTAAATGCCCTTTGTGAATTACCAAAGTCATAAACGTAGATGTAAATGTAGACGAATGATGATGGATTCAACCCAGATCTGTGACTGGGGGTGAGTGTCACAGTTTCAGCGCTCTGTCCATCATCTCCTTGTGTTTGCTTTGTTCGCCCTAAGTTGGCAGGGTATGCCCAGACTTGGGTCCCTTGCTCACTTTGCCACTGGATTCAAGCAAGCCTTGCTGATGAAGGGTGTTACCCAGAAACAGGTCCCAGCATGCTTGTTTCCAGTTCAGGGAAGACCTGGCTTGGCAGTTCGGGCTGGACTGTTCCCATGAGGCACAGATTTTGTTTTTTGTTTTTCATCCTCTGGAGCTGGGGAAGAGCCTCCAGAGAATTTTTTTTCAATGTAATTCTGATCGCGCGTATGGCACGTTGACGTCATTACATTGAAAGAAATACTGAAATGAGCCGATCAGCTCATTTCACTTTCACTGCCTATGTGTTCCCCGGGCTATTTCAGTCCCATGAGCACCTAGGCAGATGGGAGGAGCATCATTGAACAAAGGGAGAATCTCCCCTTTTCAAAGGTATCCTTCCCTAGTGGATCCCTGCTTGGGGATCGCCAAAGGAGGGCAATCCCCTAGCACGGGTTCACCCAGTAAACATCATGGAGTTAAGGGCGGCCCCTTGTTCAAGGGCTTTTGCTCCCTGCTTTAAATTATGGTCATACTCAGTCTTTCAGAAAATGTTGATGAATCCATGCAAGCCACACCTTCCTGGACTCCCAGGTGTCTAGGTTTCAGAAACAAAAACGCAGGAGCCCCCATCTATCACAAAACAACCTATTATGCAAGGGGCACATGTGCTTTTGACATTGGGCTCAGCAACCATCTAGGGAAACCTACCAAACCCAGACAGTTCTGCAAACTAGTCACTCATGGGAGTCTAGGGAGGTGTGGCTTGCATGGATACCCCAATGTTTTCTTACACAGAATCCAGTGCAAACCTCAAATTTAGCTGAAAATAAATCATGTTTTCCTCACAATTTTGTGTGGGAAAGTTGTGGGATTACTGGGCCGGCGCAAATTTCCCACCACCCATTGTTACCCAGGTATCCCGATAAAAATGCTACCTCACTGAGTGGGTGGGCCAAGTGCCTGCGCCAAGGATGGCCCCAAAACATATTGTGGAGGCATAAAAATGATCAATCACAAAACGACCTGCTTTTGCAAGAGAGTAACCTGCGTTTTTGGTCCTGGGCTCAGCAGTCATCTAGGGAAACCTACCAAACCCAGACATTTCTGAAAACTAGACAACCGAGGGAGTCCATGTGGCTTGCATGGACCTCCACGTTTACTTACCCAGACTCCCCTGCAAACCTCAAACTGTGCTAAAAATAAATCACATTTTTCTCACATTGCAGGGGATTCTGGGTAACTTCATTTTGGGAGCTCCACCCAAGCCACATGTCCCTGGACTACCCATGTATCTAGCTTTCATAAATGTCTGGGTTTGGTAGGTTGATGTTGGGAGGTTTGCGCATCTCTGAACTGAATCGCAACGTGGTTAAGGCAACATAGGGCCATCTTAGGTGCAACGAAAGGAACCCACTCAGTCCAGTTCATCGTGATTGGCACACTTTGTGTCAGGCAAAGAAACGTGTGACCCGACACACAAGCACAGTGCATGTAAGTGCCATCATTTTGAGTAGGAAGCTGGTATGAGCAACTGCACTTCTACGTGTCACTTTGTGCCCAACTTGTGCAGTTTGTCCCACGGTGACCTACACAACACAGCATATCTCCGGGAGCATATGTATTTCCTCATCAGCACGATTTTTGCAGGTAACAGCAAGTTCAGTTCCTTATTTCGGTAATCTGCACACCCTTATCGTCAGTGAAATCACTTTCTGAATCGGTGATTCACACACCTTGAGCGTTAGAAATGGGATTTCTGGTTGGCTAGGGCATACACCTAAGCCAGGCAGAAACCACCACTCTAGTCAGGGCAAGGGAGTTACACACTAAAGATAACCCCTGCCTACCCCCTTGGTAGCTTGGCACAAGCAGTCAGGCTCAACCCAGAGGCAATGTGTAAAGTGTTTGCGCAACACACTCACACAGCAGCGACACATTAGGCAAACCACAAAAAAAACTCCACACAAGGTTATTTCTAAATAGCCTTTATTATCCATAAACACATTAGAACAAAATCACAAATGTACACTGTGCCACCTGGCACTTAGGTATCACTTTACAGGGTATTATATACAGGACAGGGCCAATCCGGCCACTGTCAGCACCATCATAACACACATGTAGTGAAAATAAAACCACCAGTAACTACTGGTAACATTGCACTTAGCATAAGACATTAGGCAAACATTCTAATAATCATTGGTGCACCATAGTAACACCTGCCACGGTGCACATCTCCTGAGGCATGAGCATCAGGACAATGCTTGGCATTACACTCAGAATTACATAAGTAGCAGTAGTGCAGTACATCAGGCCCACCTAAGGCCTACCCCTAAGCAATGAAAACATCCAGCAACTACTGGCAACACTGGACCTAGCAAGGACACCTTAGGCATACATCTTACTCAATGACATTTCATAGAAGAGCATTTTACACCTCTCACAATCACATCAGGGCATCTTAGGTATGCACGTGATCCACAGTGCATCATAGTCATGACCCGCCAGGCACAGTATCCCAGACTCACCAGGCACCTCCCTGGCCATGCAAGTATTCACCCGTTGGGAGTAGTGGGGAATCCATTGGCCTCCTTCTGCACAAGGCTTCCAAATTAGCCCCCAGCTGCAAACGCAGCAACGACAATGCCCCCAACAGGTCCACAGTGTAGTCCGGGGGAGGGGTGCAGCTCACCCGTATCTCCCGAGAAAAAGGCAGTTCCCCCCTGTCAGTGGAGAGACTTCCCTCCGTCCCTTTCTCACTAGGAAACAAAAAAATTGCCAAAGAGCAGCTGCCCGCTACTCGGCAGTGTGGCGGCCTCAGTGTAGGTAAGGGGTTGACTCCCCCCTCTGGTCACTCCCTCCGGACTCACCCTCACTCCGGGTAGCCTGGGAAGCTTCTCCATGTGGTGTCGGTCGGCCTCTCCTGAGGTCCAGCACTCCCCGTGTCCTCTGTAGAATCCTCACTCGTCGGGTACATAAGGGGGCTCCCCGGTTCTTTGGATAGAGCCCCGCCCACAATCAGGCTTCACCTGCCTGGCTTCCGCTTGGTTCCTCTTCACATCAGCCTCGCCCCAGGCCAGGCATCCGCGCTTGACTTCCAGTTTTCGAGGCTCGGAACTGCAGATCATAGTCTCCACCATGCACAACTTCTTAGTCCACCTCCTGACACTATGAACAGTGCCCACAACATGCTGACATGACACAAGCCTACGTCAGGGGCTCAAGGGCACAGGAATCCTGCAGAGCTTCCCGGTCCAGGGCTGAGCTGCTATAACAGGAGCCCATGCCAGGGGCTCAAATACACAGGAGTCTGCAGCGCTTCCAAGCCCCAAAGTCTGCCCAGTCCAGGGTATTCCAGGCGCTCACTACACGTCCAGTCCCCCAAAGTCCCTCAGAGCAGAGCTAGGCCCAGGCAGGCCAGCTCACAGGGCCCTCCACCCGAGGAGCAGTCCTTGGTGGCGGTTCCACCTGGCACCCAGCAGCCCTCTCTTCCAGATCTAAGTAAGCACCCAAGCACACTGACATGGGGTCACGGCCCCAATATTTATATCATGTTTGTCTTTGTTCTGCCCTGGCACAGGGCTTGGGGAACTAGTCCCACCTGTTACTGGGGGGTACTCTGAGGCACTTTCTATACAGTGCTCACACCCTCCTTTGTCAGGTTAAGCCCTGGCCCCAGACACACCACAGGGGGCGGAGCCAGCATTAAACAAGGCAGGCACAGACATATTGAGGGTCAGGGGCTACTCCTCCCACTACCCCAAATGCAGATCTGCCTATTCAGCATAGCGCTGACTCACCCTGCCCCTCTGGAGCCACACACCTCACCAGCCCCTGTCACTCCAGAGCCAGACATGCAATACAGATCAGGCAGGCACAAAAACAAATAGCACACAGAAATG
This sequence comes from Triturus cristatus, assembly GCF_964204655.1. Lineage (NCBI taxonomy): Eukaryota > Metazoa > Chordata > Amphibia > Caudata > Salamandridae > Triturus > Triturus cristatus. The sequence goes on along the minus strand of NC_140588.1, from coordinate 404,331,829 downwards.
CCAACTTCTAAAAGTGGCATTTCTAAAATAGTAATCATAAATCTAACACCATTGCGCAGCATTTATCATTACTATTCTAAACATACCAAACTTGACCATGCTGCTCCTCTCATATCAGGAATTACCACTGACACACATATCAGGGAATCCCCAATGCATTCCTAAGAGAGTGCAGCCTCACAGTAGTGAGAAACCAAAATGGCTGTTTGTCACTACCAGGACATGTCACACAATTAAAGTACATGTCCTACCTTTTACCTACAATGCACCCTGCCCATAGGGCTAGCTAGGGCCTACGTTACGGGTGATTGACATGCAGTAAAAGGGGGGACATCGGACGTGGCACACAGTTTAGGTGCCACGTCAGAGCAGCAATAAACTGCGTGCACAGGACCTGCAATGGCAGAGGCCTGAGACCGGTTTGAAAGGCTACTTTGGTGAGTGGCGCAAGCAGCGCTGCAAGCCCACTAGTGCCATTTAATATACTGGCCCTGGGTATCTGAAATATCACTTTACAAGGGACTGACATGTAAATTAAATACGCCAAACAGGTGTAGACCATTCTTACCATGGTTACCACCGAGAGCACACGCACTTTACACTGGACAGCAGTGCTAAAGTGCCCAGAGTCCTAAAACCACTAACACCAGGTTAGAAAAAAGACTAGGAGGAAGGCAAAAAGTTCAGGGATGAACGTGCAAAAAGGGCCAAGTCCAACATTGAGACTATGGGGGATATTCTCAAGAGCGTGCGTTAACTACCGCAAAAGTAGCAACTCTTCACATCGCAGTCTATCGCGGCAAAATAACACAGTGGTAACGTTGTATTCCCAAGCCGGCAGCGCCATGCGATAGGCCTACGATAACGCATCAAATTCCCGCACTACAATCAACGTGTCTCCGTAGAAATGCAAAACACCAACGTGAAAAACGTTGCGATGCCCCAAATCGCAATACAAAAATCAGCGACACCCAGCCACAGGCCTGCGATTCCCACGCATTATGTGGGAAAATGCACTATAAAAGCAAATGTAGCACCATGATGTGCCCGGACCGAGTGCAGAGGACAACCCGAACCCCACAAGCCCCACAGAGGACCAGCCAGGAACCCCGGGGTCGGGGAAGGGCAAGGAGAAGAAGAAGATGGGGATCATGCCACAGGAAGACTGGATCATCGTCACAGAGGTGACAGAACACTACCAAGAACTGTTCGTCACCTCCACTGCGTTATTGGCAACACAAACGGAAATATGGCAGTCCATAGTCACCAATGTGAATGCAGTCGGAGTATCGAGGAGGTCAATGGAGGAGGTCAAGAGGCGCAGGCATGAGGTGCACAGCCAAACCAAGGAGAAACTCGCTGCCAACAGGAAGGCAGCAAAGGTGACTGGAGGTGGGACTCCTGTGCCACAGGAGGAGCTGGATCAGCTGGAGAAAATGGTGGCCACAGTCATCAGTGTGGAGATGGTGGCAGGAGTTGGGAGCCTGGACACAGCTCGATATGACCTTATCCAACAGCAACAGGGTGAGTAAGGGACAGGGGAAACAGAGGGAGATGGGAACAATGGCACACATGCACAATAAAGAGCAGCACACTGCACAGCCACAATGAGTGTGGAACATGTCCCTGATACCCTTGGCACACTGCAGCACACATAGAAACACCAAGTAGGCACCCATCCACAATGTGCACAATGGGCCCCCCTCCATATCACCAATTTCCCAACCTACCCATGGACATGTGCGGAATCCATAAAAGTAGCGGCTCTGTGAGTCACATGGACAATGCAAGTGACACTGCATTACAGATAGCATGGCTGCAGTCACAATACATGCCATGGTGCACAAGACGACTTTGAGGTGGCTGAGTGTGGACCACATCCGTAATGGAGCAAGCCACACTCTGACACCTCCATATGCACCTACAACCCATGAAGTCAAGAACACATCTGCAGAAAAACAATGAACAAGACTCCAAAAACCATACAAGAGCACAAATGACCCAAGACGCAGACATCCCAACACACATAGCAAGCGCAGTACACCAACATTGACGAAAATGTGGTACAAAGTGCAACCCTCACACCACAGGACAGAGGACACAACTGGTGCCGTCCGTGCGTAGTAACTGGCCACTCACACCTGGCATTGCATGACACTGTGAGATGATAATGTACAAGTCCAACCTCACATCTGTCATGTAGCTGAAATGTCCACTGTCACCCATCAAATAGCCAGGATCACCAAAACAGCCAAAATGTACACTGTCATGCAGTCTGAATGTAAACATCTACAATGCGTGAACATACATGGAACACACTGTTAGCCTGCATCTCCCCATTACATTGCAGAGGGACAATCAACACCTCCTGAAGAGCAGACCACACAGCTCTACAGTGATGATGAAGAGGACACCCTGCACATTTGCCCAGACACCCTCCAACAGCTCATGGACAGCATCTGCACACCACCCCCAAGAGCAGGGCAGCCCAGCTGGATCGCGGTGACACCAAACCCTGCACAGAACCCACAGCAGGAAACACACACCACCACGGCTGGCTCCCAGGACCCCCACGACCAACACATGGAATTCTAACGCCGTGTGTTAGGGTGCCAGGAGAAGATGGCTGATTAGCTGCAGGTGGGGTTCGACCTCATGGCAGCCAAACTTGATGCCATACGTGGGTGTCTGAGTCCCATCAGGGACCACTTACAGTTCCTAACGGACACCCACTGTCCGCACCATGCTCACCAACAATCCTTGGCTGACCTCGCTGGGGCCATTACTCGGATACAAGAACTGTCTAGTCAGACAGGCTCCAGCGATGACAGCACAGATTTCGCACAGATGCGGAGGACAATGGAGACCATGGAGCCGATGCAGCCTGGAAGTAGGGCTGCCACGGCTGAACACCAGCGAGATGTAGCTGGGACCTTCCATGCCTCGCAGATCCTCATCTTGCCATTGCTGTCACAGAGCCTGTCACGGATCACTGCTGCTGGAACTTTGACACATACATCTCCACCCCCTGATGTGTCAGTGGCACACAGTGATGCAGCCCTACCACCTCCGCCCCCTGATGTGTCAGTGGCACACAGTGATGCAGCATTAAACACCACACACACCTGACACACCAGACACAGAAGACATCTCAGAGGAGTAAGATGTGGAGGGTAATGACTGTGTGAGGAAGGAGACATAGCATCCGCAGCCGCCACATTGCCTGTCCCTGCCTGGTTCAGCCCTAGGCATCATGCCCTGGAACAACACCTCCTACTGTCCCCCGGAACACTCTGCGACATTCACTTGGACCCCGACATGGACTGCCATATCTGCCGTTGTACCAATGAGCTCCATCTCTCCGTGTAAATGTGATAAGGGACCAACGTCGGAACCTTACCCCTCGTCTATTACTAGGGTGGCTGAGGAGTGCTCTAACGGGCTTTACCTTGAGGAGAAGTTTGCTGACCTCAAGCAAGATCTCTGAGCTGTCAAAGAGATCATGCAGTCCCTACTACAATGCTCCATGAAGATAGAGAAGGTATGGAATATACTCCCTCCTCTGGGGAATGTGCAACACAATCCTCCTGGAGTCTTCGGGGATGGGGACGAACAATCTTTTACCCGATTACCACCTAGTTCCGGCTGGAATTCTAGGCCTCTTCCTAACCATCAATCCAGACCGCGTAGGTTTCAACCTCAGCTCTCGGATGAGGACACCTTCGCTCTTGTACTCTCATACAATGGCACAGGGCCAGGCGTCTCCTCTAACTCCGCTATTAACATCCCCGCTATTTCCCCAGACCCTGACAGGGAACCCAGGTTCAACTCCAGATCGGTTAATAAGGAAAACCTACTCCAAATTGCTACCACTCATCAGGAAGAGATTAACACCTCCCCCTGCATTAATTTGATGATGATCAACTGCAGATTAGCCGTGAAACATGCTGCGGACATCTCTGCACTCATATTAGACTTGGACTTACTGATTCTCACAGAAACCTGTCTCAACAGGGCCTCCACCCCTATTCTTGACATCTTAGTCCTGCCTGAATATGCCATTATACGCTGTGATCATCTGGGGAAAATCGGGGGGGGGGGGGTGGCATTGCTCTCATTCATCACTCCAGCTTAACTATAAAACATTCTCAGAATGTTCGGCTATCTTCCTGTGAACTACTAGTAGCAGAAATTTGGAAGGGCAAGGTTGTCTGTGTGCTTCACACGATTTACCATCCACCGGGTGACAATTTGCTCTTCATAGAGCAAATCATGGAGGTTATCAGCTCTTGTTCAGATCAATCATACCATATCTTCCTCAGAGACTTCAACCTCCATTGGAATGACACCAATGATCTTTCAGTCAACTCTTTTAAGTCTTTCCTCTTGGATCTCAACTTATCTTAGTTCTGTATGGGACCTACCCACAATAAAGGGGCAACCCTCGACCTCATTATTGATAGAGACAATATCATCCAACTGGATGACATCCTACCTTGTGAGTGGTCGGATCATCATCAAATCGCCTTCCACATTCTGTACCACTCGCAGGAAGGGACAACCTCTTAAAGTTAAACAACTATCTCGCAGCATGAGAGACATCAACATTAATGATCTTACTTCCATCACTATGAATAGACTTCAGCCGCCCCCTGATATGAGCAACCTTGATGATCTTTCTGAGCACTACATTAGCACTGTCGCAAATATCTTTGACACCATTGTGCCGAAACAACTTAAAAAGATCCCTCTCAAACAATCTAAACCTTTGTTTAATGGTACCCTAAATGATGAACGCCGTAAACTTAGGTTTTCAGAGAGGCTCTGAAGATATGAGCCTTCCACTACTAGCCTCTATCAACTTAGGAAAATGAGAAATGCCTACAACAAAAAAACTGCATTGCTAAAACGGACCATTTCAGGGAGCAATAGACCCAAGATAATATTTGAAATCATCAAACAGCAATCAAACCACATGTCCAACCCCAACCTGGCTTCCTTGACTCCGCTTCCTAGCGGCGAGGATTTCACAGTGCACTTCTCTGAAAAAACTAAGAAAATTGAACAGGAGTTGCAACCTAACACCCCCAGGTTGCCACCTCTAATCTACACCACATCATCAGGGGAGTTCGGGGCTCCCTCTACACTTCAATGATCCTCTGCCGGCTAAATCTTTTAAAGACCTCAACTCGGCCATTCTACCGCTTTGGTTGAGGATCATTCATGAATCGCTCCTGCAAGGGAGCATCCCTGATTGTCTCAAAATTGGGCAAGTAACTCCCATCTCTAAGAAGCCCAATTCGGATCTATCTGATCCTAATAATTTCCGACCGATCACCAACATCATGACACTAGCCAAACTCCTCGGGAAATGCGTCCACAAGCAGTTATGCAATCATATAGAGAAATTTCAACTACTTGACCTTTATCAATCCAGTTTCAGAGCAGGGCGTAGTACTGAAACTGCTCTAACTCACATTGTGGATGACGCTTTGAAATCCCTAGATCAAAATGTCCCCTGTCTTCTGATCCTTCTGGACCTGTCCTCTGCATTTGATACCATCAAACATGAAAACTTGATTAATCTTCAACTTAGGATGGGTCTCTCGGGGCCGGTCCTAAAGTGGTTTGCCTCTTTCTTACATAACCACACTCAAAGGATTAAACTCAACCAGTCCCTCGCATCCAGTTCGCTGGTCAGGTTTGGAGTTCCGCAAGGATCTTCACTCTCGCCCACGCTCTTTAACCACTATATGGAGCCTCTCACCGTCATTCTGAACAATTCTCAAATTCATTACCACATGTACGTGGACGACACACAACTGTACCTGAAGATCTCCTCTCTGGAGGATATTAAAACCTTAAATGAGGCTCTCTCGCAAACTCAACAATGGTTAGCCCAGAACCATCTTTTGTTGAATACCCACAAAACTGAATTCCTGGTGATTGCCCCACACAACTACTGTGCACCGATCCACAAATGGCTAAAACAACTCACAGCCCTTAACTGCACCCCTCACGTGGTTGATTCCGCTAAATCATTGGGCATTACCTTGGACAAATACCTTAATATGCAAACGCACATTAGCACCACCATCAGGGGTGCCAACTTTCATCTTAACACAATTAAGAAACTCAAGCCTATCCTTCCACCAGAAGGCTTACAGCCTGCAGTACAATCCCTGGTGATATCACGACTGGAATATGGCCTGGTGACCCTTGTAGGGCTTCCTAAAGTGAGCTTGGCCCCTCTCAAAGCCACGCTCAATGCATCGGACAGGCTCATCACAGGCACCAGAAAACACGATTGCATCACACCTGACCTTTTGCAGCTCAACTGGTTGTCTATTGAATCCAGGATCCATTTCAAAATAGCTTGCCTCACACATAAAGCTCTGCATTTCAACACTCCGGCCTATCTGGCGAACAAGCTTGTTCTTTCTGGATCCGGTCGGAACTTAAGAAGTACGTCCACACTACTCTTGAAACCTCCTAAATTCAAAAAGAAAAGTACGTATAAACGTGCTTTCTCCGGACTTGCACCTAGAATTTGGAGCACTCTTCCTACGGAGATGAGAACCAATACCTCCACTGCCTATTTCAAGAAACAGGCCAAATGGCTTTTCCTGAGTGGACATTAACTGCATCATCATGTACTCTTTCTCTAGTCTTCTTGTTTACAGATTTGACATTTATCCCAAGGTATCTTACGCTACGTATTTTGAATTTTTGATTGGATGTTAAACTGTTATTCTACTCCAGGGCCCTTACGGAACTATAATAGATGAATACTTCTTGGGCCGATTACAGATATGTCATTTACTCTACTTTGCTGTGACGAGCCACTATATGATTGTTTTACTGAATGTTTCGGGAAATATTTTGCGCTATATGAGAAACTGAACTAGTAGGGCTTTCTACCCGGTATCTGACTTTGATTGTTTACTCCATGTTATTTTACAATGTTGACCTCAACTGTTCTAAGTTCATGCTTGCTTCTGTCTCTGTGTACAGTGCTCACGCTTTAAAAACCTTTTCACATAAATAAATAAATAAAATGACACAGCAATCCGGATGAGGACTGGACTCTTCCTCCCCAAATAAACTTTGCATTCCCCCAAGGACTCTGGTTGGCCCACCACTGGGCAACCACGTAATGTGGGCTTGAACTGGCCATGTACCCCTTCAGCTCCGACACTACCCAGGATGTGAATAAAACATTCCAAATCACACAGATGTGTCATGTCTATGTTCACTCACTTGTACGAGAATGGATGAATGTAGGGACATTGATTGCACAAAAAAGGTACACCCTGGTAAATGTCATCAATGCGCATGTTTGACCCTGACCCACATGGACCTTTAGATGAATGTGAAGGTGTGAACTAGCTGTGGCCTCAGTGCGCATGAACAACAATCTTGCATCACCCTACCTAGCCCCACGTCTATGTATTAAATGGGGCTGTGTGTGTAAATGTCAGGATCGGTAGCCCGCCTGAAGTATTGTCCCCCATCGCATGTGGCTACAGAACATCTCTTCACATGACCTACTCACACACATCAGTGTGGACACAGTCTGTCATAATTGATCATATTGATCCACATGGCAAGAAGTCGGACACCATACTCACATTGCTGAAGACACGTAAGGGCACAGGTCTACCAGCAACTATCCCAAACACAATCTCTGGCTCACAGAGGTGGAGCTGCCAATGGGGATTCACCACCAATGTACATGCAGTAGTCTGCCCTCCCTATGTACGGACAATGCTCATTGAGGCACACAATTTGTCACACTAATCAACACTCATCACAGTTGTACACTGTTGCAGTGCGAAGACTTTACTAGCATGTGCGTGTCAGTACAGGCAAGTAATGGGCCACAACAGGCCGAAAAATGTTTAAGAGACTTACAGGCAGAATGGGAACGTGCCGAGGTGCAATAATTGGGGATGCAAAAATGAACACATATCCTTATGTTTGGCAACGGTCTCAGCCCACCTTGCCTTGCTGGTCGAGTCATGTGATGTGAGGCGTCTGCTCATAGCCCCGTGTCAGGGGACACGACTCACAGCCTATGGGATCTGCATGGAACTGTACCACCGGACTGTGCCGACTGTGTGCTATGCTGACAGTGAGCAGGTGACAGAAACCAACAAGGTCACATGTCGTGCTACATTGTCATGTGTGTAGTCTTCCTCCAGCAGTTTGTCAGCTTTAGGAAATTTGCCAAACGACGCTGTGCAGTTCCGCCCATGGGGCTGCATCACCCTGCACAGGTGTGTGACAACACGCGTAGGTGCACACACATGCATTCTGAGTCTGGGCGAATGCTGACATGTCCACTGTTGTTCAGGCTTATAGGACTATTCATCCACGATGCAACACGGTGTTGTGATCTGTGCTCTGAGTGTCAATCAGTTGTGGCTGCAGGAAGGTAGTTACTCGTCCATGAATGCGAACGCTGCTTCATGGGCAATCAGTTCCAGAAGTACGTCGTTCTCGAATTCAAGGAACACGCGGGAGAGCCAATCCATTAACTGGTCTGGACAGATGTGCTCCGACCACGTAGTTTCACTCTTCGGGTGTCCTTCCGCCTTGTGTATTGAGTCAAAGGAGCTTTCATGCATAATTATTGTCTGACTGATGTTTGCATTTCTGAAATGTGATGTGGCCTTTGTGCTGAAATCGTTGCCAGGCCTTTAGATTTAGGGTGCACCAATTGCGAAACACACGCAGCAGTTGCAATGTATGGCCCAAGGGCCCGATTGTCCTTGCGCTCCTTGTTCTGTCTCTCTCTGTCCATTAATGAGTGCCTGACACACCTTCTCATCTTGGCTGTTGCCTTGCAGACTGTCACTTACAGATTGTCCAGGGATGACCCGCCATGACTCTTCAAATAGTTGTTTGGAGAGAAATTTGATTGTGATATTTTGTTCGGACTTTCAATGGTGAATGATTCATTCTGCTTTTTCTGTACTCACATGACTGTTAGTTGTTGGAATTCTGCGGCATTGGGCAGATGATTTTGTTCATGATTTCATGCCGTTGATGTGCAGTCTCTTGGTACGGGGAGGTGGGGGGTGCACGGGGTGGGGCCCCGGGCGGGGGGGTCCGGGGATGGGTGGCGATGGGTGTTGTGGCCCTGTTGGGGCTCCGAGCTGCATGATCGTTGGCTCCATGGCATCTGTTGTTCTTCAGGTGTGGCTCTGGGCTGTGTTCCCTTGTCTGCTGCCGATTGTCGTCCGACTTTACACCAGGTCAGAGCAGGTGTTAATTTCCTGCTGCTAACGCGCCTTATCGCATGTTTTGTGTTCTTATCGCAGATATGGCTGGTCGTTGAGAATGTTGTGAAGTGCTGTTGTCGCTGCTTTTTGCTCAGGAACGCCTACTCTGCATCTCATTAGCGATAGTTGCCGGGGTCATCCGTGGCGATGTTTTTTGAGGATGCTATTACCGGAAAAATTGTGATATCGGGTGTTAGCACCAGCTTGTGAATGGGGCAATAAATTTATCGCGACTTTGGCTGCGCTAAAGTGCTGATAACTCGGTGATAGATCATTGAGAATATGCCCCCCTATTTTTACACTTTGTGGTGATATTGTTTGGTGATCTGCACACCCTTACTGTGAGTTTAAGTCTGTGTCTGGGTGATCTGCACACCCTTACTGTGAGCAACTTCCCATTGTGAATTGGTGGATCACACACCTTCAGACCATACTGTTACACAGTGTAGTGATATGTCATTGTGTCTTGCATATCTCTTCTCTTGTTGTATCCCACAATATTGTTGGTATGATTGGTGTGTATTACTTTCTCATATACCTTATACTGTGGCTACGCAATCCAATATAATCATGCCACAATTATTTTTACCACAACCTGGCACACCATCTGTTTCTTGGGAGGATTGGGTAGAGATGTTGTAGAATTACATTACAGCTCTTGATGGTCAAAATGTTTCTCCTTCTTGGAAAAAGGCTATGTTTTTATGCGCGCTAGGTAGTGAAGGGCAGCTCATTTTTAAGTACTTGCCAGTGGTTGTTGGGCCCAATCGTCAACCTATGGATAATGTTTATAAAGAAGCACTTAAGCATATGGAAAAAAGATTTGCAAAGAAGTTAAATTGGTGATAGCAAGATATACATTTTATACTCAATCCTTGGCTGAACACGAATCCATAGATGAATTTGTGGCAATGCTGAGAGAACTTTTGGTCAAGTGTTGCTTTGTCGCAATGACTGAGAAGCTAATCTGTGACAACTTATAGCTTAGTGTCTGGATAACAAAATTAAAGAAAGGTAATGGGCTGCAAAAGATCCATCTCATGAGGAGGCAGTGGACATTGTTAAAGTTAATGAAGAATCTCAAAAGTGTATGAAGGAATTAGGCAAAAGAGAGAAGACCAGTGGTGATTTTCCAGCATTGAGAGTGGTATGCATGAGGAAGAGGGTGAGGTTAGTGTTGTGTCAAAGAAAAGTGGACTCTAGCTACACCTTCAAGGAGCAAGGAGAAAGAATGTGTATGCTGTGGGAGTATGTATTATCTAGCTGACTCTAAGTGTTGTTTTGCGGATAATCAAGACTGTGTGAAATGTGGTCACAAGGTTCACTATAAGCAAATGTGCAGGAAGGGGAGTAATGTGAACAAAGATCTAGGGTTAACATCATCGAATGGGGAGTGGAACACATATGCAGAGATAGGATTCTGGTAATGAGAGAGACAACGAAAGGGGAGAATGGGACAAGGAGGATGAGGAGGCCCACGGCAACATCTGAAGTGTGTGGCCGTGGTGTTGAGCTCATGTTTGATTCAGGATCCGTGTACACTATAATTCCTGAAGTATTGTTTAAAAAACTTTGGAAAGATGTCTCACTGCAACCTAAAGATACCAACCCTGTGGGTTACCAGGGTGAATACATAGATATTTTGGGATACATGGTGGGGCCCAAATGGTATGGGACAAAGTGCGTTGAAGGAAAGGTATATGTTTCAAGTGATGGTCCCCCCCATACTGGGATGGATGCACCAATATGATCTCAATATCATTACCAACCCGAGGTCACCCAGTCAAGTCATGGTGGTGGAGGATGTTCAATTGAAGGATATTTTACATGATGCAAACAAAGATTATGCTGAAAGACAATGCCAATTCTATACAGCACACACTTAGGAGAGTGCCATTTTTGGTGAGAGATGGAGCAAAAGAACTACTAAGTGACACGTTAAAAGGATGGGTAATAGAACCGGTGGAGGCTTCACCTTGGATTTCTGCAATTGTTATCACTCAAAAAGCTGATGGCTGTCTGAGGGTTTGTGTTGATTTCGGATCCTCAATCAAGATATTGTTACTGAAACATTCCCTCTCCCTAATATTAATGAACTGTTATCTGTCAGAGGTGGTCAGTACTTCTCTAAACTAGATTTGTGAAGTGCTTATCATCAGCGCAGGCTGCATAAAGATTCTAAGGCATTGACTGTGTTTATTACTACAGAAGACACATTTAACCCCTTCAGTGCCACGCCCTTTCCCCGCCCTGTGCCGGGCGTTACATTAGCGGGCGGGGTTCATGACGAGATAGTCTCGTCATGGGCACAGCGCAACCGTGCTCCATGACGAGACCATCTCATCATGGGCACTGAAGCGGTTAATTCACTCACATGATGTTTGGCTTAGCATCGGCTATTTTAACAGATTATGGTAAGCATATTCTAAGGATATAGAAAATGTCGTCTTACTTTTAAGATGATATATTGACTGCTAGGGAAAACAGTGTAACAACACATTGCTATCCTGAGACAGGTGTTGAGAAGATTGGAAGAGTCTGTTATGACCATGAGCCGGATGAATGTATATTCACAAACAGAACAAACTGGGCACTTAGGCTACACGATATCTAGTGGTGGAAATAAGCCCAAGCATTGTCTGTTAGAACCCATAAGTTCTGCACCTTGTCCCAGTGAGGTACCATTTTCATCGGGAGACTTAGGGGAACACAGAATAGTAGAACAAGTATTATTACCAACTGTCTTTCTATGCATTTCTGTGTCTCAAATGCAAGACAGTGTGTAATAAAGAGGTCATTCTGAAAGATGCCCTCTAATTTGCTTGCTAGTATGGGTTTCCGCTAATTCAAAGATTCGCAAATAACCACTGCTTCAAACTCTATATCTTGTTCACATTTTGGAAATATATAGGTTTCCTTGATACCTATTTTTCACTCTTAATATTTTACAAAATAAATTGCTGTGTACCCGGTAAACAATGAAAAACCACTGCAAGGTGCAGCTCGGTAATTGGCTTTGTGTACCTCGGGTTCTCGGTGGACCTAAAAGCCCTATATATCTGCGCAACCAGAATGATCCAGCAGACGTAACTTCCATAGTTAGAAGAAGTTACAAGTAAAAATGTAGACACAATTGGCAGTTTTTTAAAACTCAATTTCAATATTTCTTAGTTCAACTGTTACTTTCTATAGGAAAACCTTGAAGGATCTACTCAAATGACCACTTGCTGAATTCAGAATTTTGTCTACTTTTCAGAAATGCATAGCTTCTTGGGGTTCACTATTGGTTTTACACCCATTTCTACCACTAACTGGAAGGAGGTTGAAAGCACATGAATTAGGTGAAATAGGCTATGTCCCAATAAAATGCCAAAACTGTGTAGAAAATGTTGGTTTTCTGACAAAAAGTCTGATTGTTCATGAAAGCTGGGAAGATGGTGATTATAGCACTGCAAACCCTTTGTTGATACCATTTGTAGTGAAGAAAATGGACGCTTTCTTCTGCAGCACTTTTTTCCCCCAAAAAACAAAATGTATTTGTATTTTGGTAAATTTCTCTGTCTCCTCCCTGGGTACCTTTAGAATCCTCAGGATGATGGAAAACAAGGGCATAGATTTGGCATAAGAGCGAACTACCTAAAATAGCCAAAAATACGCCTAGCATGCGAGGGGGGGACTAGCAGCGAAGGGGTTAAATAAGTATCTCATAAGTATCTCAAAGAGCTCTTCCTAAACGCATTCTGAAACTAAAATCTTCCAATCAATTTGCTGACTCGATAACTGCCAATTTAGCAAACAATATGGACTGCTGAAATTACTGATGATGTGCTGCAGTCTTTGGATATTGTTCATTCTTGCCTGTTGATAGTACTAGATATATTGGTAGTATTTGATATGGTTGACTATGACAATATTATCTGTGCTCTAAAAGATCACATGGATTTTGAAGACAGTGTGCTGGATTAGTTTAAATCCTATTTGACCAATCGCCCACAACAGATAAAAATAGGAAGTTCTCTCTCTTACTCGGATATGGCACCAGAAAAAGTCCCTCAAGGATATGTTCTAGCCTTTAGCCTCTATACCAACCATTAGGTGACATAATTAAAAAGTTTGCCATATAACATCATTAATACGTAAAATATTTCCAGTTCTACCTGAAGTTCACCTCTCCCTCGGACATGGCTAACTGGCTTTGTCGTTATATAATATTTAGTCATGGGTTACCGCTCACAACACCTAATACCAATTTTGTTTCTTCTTAAACTTTTACTTTTTCTGGAAGCTTTCTTACCAACACAAGATTTAAAAGAGGTAGTCTCCAGTCCTCTCCAGATTAGACTATGGTTATTGTATACTCTAGGGCATTACAAAAATTCACTTTTCTTCCATGAAAGGTATCCTCCACGCTTCTGCTAGATTCATCTCTGGGACTGATTCAACTGTATTACCCCAGTGTTCCTAAACTTGAGTTGGCATCTCAGACTGTCAAAAAACGTGTTTTCGGTTACACAAGTAACCATAAAAATGAATCAAAGACTGTGCGATGGGCTGTGGGGTGGGGGGTGTTATTTGTTTTGTTGTTTAATATAGCTGTATTTCATATGCACGTCTCTTCATTATTTTGGTATTATATGAGAAAACTGTCAAAGTCAAGATATTGTCTATTGATGCTTTGGAAGACTCTGGGATACAGAGCTCAGCTGTATGTGTCTTTGACCAATAAAATTTGTTATAAAAAAAAAATGCATTAAAAAAAGGGTGCTCGAGCAGTGCTTGGGCTTCCCACCTGCATGCTTAACCTTTATCATGCACCAGAAGATTCAGGGTTGGATATGTGGATGATAATATTAAAATAGCTCCCCTGGTCTTGTGTTTCTCAATCTGGGAGAAACCACATGCCTCACCTAATCGGGAGATCATCACTGATTGCCTCTCATGTAATAGAGGGCTGAGAATCTCATGGCTCAGATATATCAAGACAAAAAGGACGAACCTGGGGACGAACCTGGTGAGGCCAGCCCTCTTTTCTAATCCCACTGCCATGACAAAAACTGAACTGGTTTGGATGTAAAACATTTTTGAGGCATTGTCAAATGGAGGATGTTGAAACACCAAAAACCCCTGAAAGGGATTGATTATTCTGTCCTAGAAACTACACCAGCCATAGAGTCGTATCTAGTGGCTGCTTCTTACCTATGAAGTGATTTTGTGCAGTTTTTATGGATTTTATGTCTTGTTTTACATATATTTATGTGTCCATTGGGTCTTGTGAAACTTATCGCTACTTTTTATTTGCACTTTACTCATTATCATACCAGCTGCAATAAGTAAGGCTTTGATAAGGACTGGCCTTGCTTCAGCCTGATATGATGGTAGACTTCAAAGGTTTTTTATATTTGGTCTGTTATCGAGCCCATACTTTGTATTTTCTCTTGGTGTTTTTACTTGTTGTATTTATCATAATGGATTTTTATGTGTTAGCTTCTCACTGAAGGTAGATTTAATTTCAAGCTCCCATGCTTAATACTTAAACATCTACACCCTGATCACTATCATCATCTGGTGAAGAAACTTAAGCTCTCAAAAGGTTTGTGTCAACTTTGTAGGTCACTCTAGTGCCTGGGACTCCTATCTTCAACTAAACACACACTGTGAATCAATAATTCTGTAGATGCAATCCCAAAGTTTAGAACTCCATTGCTCTTCTATCCACATTAGTCCATCTTCCCTTGTCCTTCAAAAAGAGCAGACACAATTGCTTCTGAAACAATATTTTTCCAGCAGCCCTTAAACGCCAACGTCCTTTGTATAAGACGCTTGAAACTTTTAACTGCTACTTATTGACACTAATGTTTACACCGTACTGTAAAGTTTAACTTTGTTTTGGATTATGTTCTTTCAAGTATTTTTCTCAGGTACTTGTAGTTGGTCGCGTAATGTAAATAGATATATGTACAGGAACATGACTGTTCTTAATTCATATGCCAGTTCCTGTCACCTTTGATTCGCATTTTGTTGCTTATACCTCACGTTGTTTCTGTTATGGTCTTGTAACTTTTGCTTTTGTTCCTAGGCCTCATATAGATTGTCAATGGCAATGCTTCTGTGCATACTATACAGTGTACTATATAAATAGTGCTGACTAATAAGCAAATACATATGTATATATTGTTTTCTTTATTACAATATTGCGCTATGCTGGCAATGCACTTCCCCTTACTTGTTCAGCTGATTACCTTTGGACAACAAGGTAATACATCCAAATATTTATTGACTACTAATAATTAGTTGGCATGTGTTATTCCACCACTGTCTGTGGTGTGTGCGCATGTTTTTTAGTGAAATAAAATTCAGTAAATGACAAAAATATTACGTAATAGTATTTAATGAGCCATTTCACTTTATATATTCGCCATATTTCATATCACAGTATGTAGGGGTGTCTGTCTTGAATACAGGGGTTCTCCCGATTAATTTTCAGTGTCTTCTGTCCATTGTGTGCAAAGTCTTGCTTCCTCCTTATCTTTGAAAGGATTTGAAGGGGCTACATTAGTAATCATCCGAGAGAAAGGCCCCAGGTGTCTATACCGATAACACGGAGACCACGTCCAAGCCCTGCAACGAAAAGAATAAATGGTTAATACACATTTTTTTCTAAGGTTCAGTTGCAAAGGTATGAGCATCCCCCTTCCTAAGCAGACTTGAGTAGTGTACTATAGGGGGTAGGAGGGTTCAGTGGGCAGACAGTGTATTAGACAGCCTTCCACGTCAAGTAAAACAGCTCGCGATTGTAACGACTGACAGTCCAATACGTTCTGGGTGTCATGTTTTACAACATGCACAAAAATATGCATTGCATAATGGGAAAAATTAATAAAATTGGAAAGAATGTTCACGTCAATATATACTTCTGTGAACCATTTCACAGCTTGAGAACGGGAATGCATACTCTTCCTTACAAATATGTCAATATTGTGCTTTTATTCACAGAATTAACAACCTCTTTAACACTCTGATTAGTCTATCAAATTGCTGAAAGGAGTTCGCAGGGAGGGGGTATTATTAAAGCTGATTGTTTTCCGTTATCCTTCTTTTACATTAATTTATATAGCTTTCCATGAATTACCACGAGGATTGATTGCATCAAAAAATGTAGGCATATTGTTTCCTTTAGTGGACTGGATTGCCCCAACATGCCCCTGTTGAGGTGCTTCAGAACACCATCCACATAAACATGTGCATATGGCTTACAATTTGCTATGTGCATGGTTAGAGTTGATCGGTGGGTAGATCATCTAAAGTGGGAGGGTAGAGTTTCTTTACTGCACTTGCAGCAGTGACCTGGTCATCCCATGTTCCTTTTTATTATGGCTGGAGACTTTACTTTCAGAGAGGTCTCCCAGTCAACTTAGCACTGTTCAGGACCAAAAGCCATTCATCCGTTTGAGGGGAGGACTACCAGTAGTAGGTGGGCACGAGTAGTACTGAGCAGTCACAGCAGGAAATGGCTTTCCAGCATCAATAGTTGTTGATTCGCAGGGGAATGTTTAAGTTCCAAGATTCTTGCTTGCTGCCTCATGACTGGAGTCAGTAACTGGTCCACTCGCTAAATCGAGGTGATCCTTGTGTGGTCGAGAGGGAGACTAATAACAATAAGATCTGTATGTTGCACTCATCCTGGTGATGTAAAGCGGCTTCAAAACACTTTCTAGAGATAACCAAGGGCAAGAGGGGCAAAAAGAAAAGAAAAAGGTGATTGTTTATGTTATGCACCACGGAGTTCGGTTGGCCGGGGGGTTCACCGTTTTTAGTTACAGCTGCTCTAGGGAGTGGGGTTGTCTCACGTTCCCCGAGCTGTTAAGGGTGGGAGACAGGCACCCTGCAAGTTGGGGGAGGCGGGAGGTTCTTTTCATGCATGGAGGGGGGGTTGACGTTGGGGTGGGAGGGGGGCTCCGGGAAGGGTGTTCTTTTTATTCTGTATATGGTACATGTGCAATGTTGCTTTTGGTTGTGTCTCATGTAATAGGGTCCATTTGGTGGATCTCGCATCACTATTTCACCACTGCTCGCCACCCTCATGGCTGGTTTCAGCCCTTGTGCTCATGGGTTGCGATTTCCGCTCCAGGGTTTCCACCCTCTACATGGGAGTTAGCCCCCTGTATACGAAGGATTCATGCTCCCACTCATTACACTACTTCCTCCCCAAGGGGCCACAGCAGTCGCTTACTGGGTCCGTCACCAGGTCTTCGACACTACATTAACCTAATCCCACTACACTTATGGGGACTAACCTAGAACTAAAGACTCTAACGTGGAATGTTAACGGCTTGGGGGACAGGATTAAGCGGAGGGGGGTTCTCCAGTATATCAAACGTCAGGCACTGGACATAGTATTGTTTCAGGAGACACACCTGATTGGCAATTCATGCGGTGCACTGAATAGTTGGGGTGACCATATGGTCGGGCACTCAGGGTTCACCTCGGGCTCGAGAGGGGCAGGGGTGCTTCTCCATCGGGGATGTCCATTTATTGTGAGTGAGACTTGGGAGGATGCCCAGAGCAGATATTTGGCGCTCACTGGTACGTGTCTGTATATGCCCCACCAGGCCTTTAGCGGCTGACACTATGTGACATCGGGGCGCTGCTACATGAATTTCCAATAGGCATATTGGTGTTGGGTGGCAACTTTAATCTTGCAATGGATGGATCTCGGGATCGACTCCCTCCAAGAGGTGACCCCCAAGGGGGATCCCAATTGTCCGGATTTGCGTCAGCTCTGGGCCTTGTAGACGTATGGCGTTGGCTCAACCCATCCACCACACAATTTACTTATTAGTCAGTGGCCCATAATAGCCAGTCTCGCATCAACCATATATTCACGTTTGCTCAGGATGTCCAGTTTTTTGTAGCCTCCGAATGTTTGGCCCGTGGAATTTCGGATCACTCCCCGATTCTGACGACTCTGACCATGGGGCAACCTAAGAGTCGCTCCACCCTCACAATAAACCCATGGGCACATAAGGTGCCTCATATCAGGGAGACTCTACTTAAGGATACTGACCATGACTTCAACGAAAACGTGGGGTCGGTTTCGTCACCATCTGTGATCTGGGGGGCATATGGTGCTGTCATAAAGGGAAGGGCTCTATCACTCATGGTAGGGCACAAGAGGGAACTCGCCAAACGGGTAGTTGAACTAGAGGAGGATATCCTGGCAAGAGAAAAGGCCCTGGCCTTGAAGCCTGATGCAGAGGCTTGACATTCGCTCGACATAGTACAATTAGACTACCGCCAGCTTCTACATGAAGCTGCCACGGCCCGATATACGGCAATTCGACATAAAATATACGAACATGGCGAGCGTACGGGCAGGATGTTGGCCTGGTTGGAGAGGAAAGAACGAGTAACCAGGTGGATACATTCACTTCGAGGGGCAGACGGTGAACTTCTCACCGACCCCAGGACATCACTAACACATTTGCAGCATATTTCTCCTCAGTGTACACGCCCGCCGAGGACTCACAGTCCGCCATGGCTCCGGAACTTTTGTCGACCATCAAGGTAGCGTGTCTGTCTAAACATAACAGTAATTCTCTCGAGGGTGACGTCACGGTGATGAAAGTCCAGAAGTTCATTCAAGACTTGCGCTCAGGTAAAGCCATGGGACCTAATGGGCTCCCAGTCGAGCTTTTCAAATCAATGGCATTCAAGCTCTCCCCCACCTGGTGAGCATGTATATGGAGAACTTTGACACCGGAGTGTTGCCCCCTGAGGTCAGGATGGCATCCATAGTTGTAATACACAAACAAGGCAAACCTGCAACGGATTGTAAATCCTACCGTCCAATATCACTTCTCACAGTTGAGGCTAAAATTCTGGCTAAGGTATTGGCCAACAGGCTCCTCCCTTATCTGACTGGACTGGTACACCCTGACCAGTCTGTGTTCATGCCAGGCCGCAACACTGCCTTAAACCTATGCTGTTTGAATGGGGTTTTGGGACGAATTTACACAATAAAGGAAGAGGCTATTTTGCTGTCACTTGACGCAACAATGACTTTTGACACGATTGAATGGGAGTTCTTATTTGCGGTTTTGGCCCGGTTGGGCTTTGGCCCTAAATTCATCAAATGGGTTAGACTCCTTTACTCTCAACCGACCGCGCAGGTGGTGGTAAATAACCGTGTGTCAAAAGCGTTTCCGCTGCAACGGGGTACCAGGCAGGGATTCCCCCTGTCACCCCTCCTTTTCGCTCTGGTTCTTGAACCCTTGGCGGTTTGGATCAGGGGAGATCTGATGATAAGAGGGCTGAAATGGACTGATGATCATGAAGATCGTATATCCCGATACGCGGACGACATCCTCCTGTACTTAGCCTCACCCACGCGATCTCTCAACCAAGCCCTAAATATCTTCTGGGTATTTGGAGCGCATTCCGGAAACATGATCAATTGGTCCAAGTCGCAGCTGTACGTCCTCTGGGGTGACCCACCACGTATCCCAAGGGGCTAGGGCATACCAGTAGCTTCCCAGGGTTTTAGATACCTCGGCATCTTTATCACCCCAGACCCGGTCATGTTCCATGAATCTAACCTACTCCCTCCATTGACCCGCCTCCATTCTGACGTTAAGCACTGGCAGTCTCTTCCCCTTACTCTCTTGGGAGGGGCTGCCCTTTTTAAAATGCTGGCACTACCACGCTTTCTGTACGTGTTACAGAACTCCCCCAACACGATCCCCGCTGCCTACTTCACAGGGTTGGAGGCCACAGTACGAGAACTACTCTGGGAGGGACGTGCCCCGCGGATTGCCTTCAACAAGTTGACCATGGGCTGGTATGATCAACGAAAGCTTTATTCGGCTGCTATATAAAACAGTCATAAAAGCACAGAAATTAAAACACAGCATATTATTTACAGATAAAAAAGTACAGGTGATTTTACAATTAAAAAGAAGGGAAACTTAATACATACATTACTATTCCAGTAAAATACTTTTCCTTGTATAAAATGCAGCTTTTAAGAACTGAGCTACCCTCCATGCTATATGCTCATTCTCTAGTAATTGGAGTAAAAGCATTGCTTGGCCGCACTGCCTGAGCCCAAGTTTTCTTAAAAAAGGAATTATCCAAGCTTTCCTTTGCTCCTGATAAAATTTACAAAACAGGACTAGATGCATTGTAGATTGGGCAGAGATATTATCACAAGGGCAAAGTATTAAAGTACGAGACCAATCATTCATTTTCGGGAATGTCGTCAACCTGTGAATAATACCCAATCTTAACCTAGTAAGAAGGAATCTGTCAAAAGTTCCTGCCACAAAAGATAAGTACGGCTCCATCCCTATGGTAGTACGTAACGGTTGATGGTGTCTCACGGTTATTTTTACTACAGATTCTCCGTGCAATCTTTTGGCTTCTAGAAACTGGATGCCCTCTTTCTTTAATAACTTTCTTGGAATCTCCATTATCGAAGATGGAGTTAAAAAATATTCAGGGTGGCCCAATTCATTCATAAAGTCACATAGAAATTTGATCCAATGGATGGTAAGGGCCCCTTCTAGTCTTAAGGTATCTTTTAAAATCTCTCTGTTCAACTCTGTCTGATCCTTACACCAGACTCTATGCCACAGAAGAATAGGCTCTAGTTTTACCAAGTCTGCTATATGGTGGAGAGCTAACTCCTCGGGGCAAATAAAGGTGTATGTACTAGGGGGAGCAGAGAGAATGTACCTTGTGAACTCATTTTCGATTGTTTGTAGGGGATTAATATCCACAAAGCCCCACACCCCGGCTCCATAGGTTGCCATGGTAACACACTTTGCTTTATATATATGCAGCAATTATGTAACGTTTTAGCAAAGTTTGATAGTGCAGCAGTAGATCTAGCAAAGGCTGTTTTTTTCGCGGATATGGCAGGGGCCCAGGAATCATGGTGATTAAAAAGTACACCTAGGTAAGAATTTATTTTTGTGGATGCTAACTTTTTCCCGTCTATGAACATTTCACGGGTCTTCTGCTTCCCTTGCTTACACCTCATAACGTACATCTTGGTTATATTGGTTTCAAGACCAAGATCGCTCATAAATGTACTAAAAATATCCAGGGCTCTCTGGAGGCCGTTTTGAGTGCGGGCCATCAATACGGTATCATCCGCATAAAGAAGTGCGGGAATAAATTGGCCACCAGCTTGGGGAAAATCTTTGCCCAGGTATGACGGGGGCATCGCACTGCCTGATATTAAGCTATACTACCAAGCTTCTCAATTAATCGCCATCAATAAGTGGGCACATGGGGAGCATGATGGCCCAAACTTTCTCTTGGACCATTGGCTTTTGGGTAAAGGTGGTTATAACTGGGCCCTATACACAAACCCACGCACACGTCACCTCACTGGGCCCACAGCTCGCACAGTGGAGATCTGACATGGGGTCAACAAGAAATGGGGCTGGAATAACATGCTCACCAATACCACCCCACTCTGGGAGCCCGACATGTTGGGCCAACTTAGTCAATGCCCGGGATTTGACAAATGGAACATGATAGGGATCTCGTCGGTGGGCGACATGTGGGTGACAGGTAACCTGGCAACATTTGAAGACATGCAGGCCAAATACCACTTAGCTTGCACAGAGGCTTACAGATACTTACAGATCAGCCACACGATAGCCGCTGCCCTGCCTAAAGACAGCCCTTTGGCTGCATCCACCCCGCTGGAGGATAGACTGCTACTCGACCCAATGCCTTCAAAGGCCATATCCCTCACGTACAAGAAGCTTCTAAACAATCGGCCTGACCCTATGACCCGACTGCGCCAGCGCTGGGGGGCACCTGGGGGAGATTGATGATGAAGACTGGTGTGACGCCCTGGCGTCCCCTAGGGAGGAGGCCATTCCCCTGCGCCTACGATTGGTACAACTGAAAATCCTACATCGTGTTTATTTTGACTCACGTACACTGTTAAAAATGGGAAGACGACCAGACCCTCTGTGCCTCCGGCGTTGTAATCAGCCAGGCACCTTCTTCCACATATTGTGGGAATGCCCCAAAGTCCAAACATATTGGGGGAACATCACAAAGCAGATGGAGAGGGTATGTGGTAAATCTTTGAAGGCTACCCCCAGCTCTGCCTACTCAACATGTGGGATGCCACAGATCTTACACAAGCAGAACAGGCGTGGGCTTCAACTGGGTGGGCTCTCGGGAAATGCAATATTGCGCAGAGATGGGGAGCTGAGACGGTCTCATGCTGAAGGGATTGGGCGATAGACATGGATAGGGCAATGATTGCCGAAAAAGATGTTTTCAAACATAAAGGATGTCCCAAAAAGTGGGACCACAAGTGGGGGAGATGGAATAAATATAGGGGTGACATTTGTGTATCCCCTACCATTGAACTACAGTGGGACCGACGCCTCATGCTGGAGGTCTCAGGATTTAACGACACACTTCCGCCCTGATGCAAACGGCATACTGGCTCCATACTATGTTAACGAAAGGGTTGAGACGCCTATTTCGAAAGTTTGTGGGCCTGGGAGCGGATTGCTGCCTAACAGTCCTGTTATGCATAATTATGTGGGGTGGTGGGGTGGTGGATTATACCAAAATCGCATCATATAAGCTGTATTTGCTATGTTTTCACAGTGGACCCAGCTATCGATTTATCAAAGTACTGTACCATGTCTTTTCTTTTTTTTGCTCAATAAAAACTGTTTAATAAAAAAAAGAAAAGAAAAGCAAAAGCTTAGGTCATAGAGGTATGGGTGCAGCATTACAAGAAGGTCTCAAATAATTCAGAGTTTTTACTGCTCTTGGATGACATCTTGGCCAAACAATGTTTTTCAGAAATTACAGAAGGATGGGGCCTTTTTCCCTGCCTCTGGTTGTAGAACGTATTTATGTAGATCGCGTAACAAATGTTTTTGGCAACCACATCTCAACTGATTTAACCTAGAAAGTTCAAGTAGGCTAGCATTTGAGGCTTATGCAAGGATGGCCACCTTGCTCAGAGGCCAATCTGAAGTAAGCTTAGGAAAGGGCCCTGGTGTAGGTCATCAACAGGCTTTTCTCTGGGGTACTTGCCCTTGAATAATCAGTGCACTTGCATCCCTTTATTAGGACACTTCCTCAATTATAAATGCATCATCCTCCATCGATACTTCCCAGTCTCAGACTCCCTGATCAAGACGAGCATCATTGGGGATTCTCAAAGAGTGCTGCCCTCTACGTTCCAATCTACACTAAGGGCTATTTCATATCTCTCCGGCAATCAAAAGCACTCAAATGTTGACCTTTGCCGTCAAAGTTCGTTTTTCCTCGTCTGCATGAATTTTCTCCAACCATGATTATGCATGTTGCATTAGTGTGAAAAAAACGTTCCATCATCCAAAATGATTTTCAGTTTTGCTGGGAACAGATGCATATATTTTAATTTCCGATTATGAAGTCTTTTCTCCACAGCTTCAGCACTGTGCTTCCGCTTTTGTACCATCTTAGTGACATCAGGAAACAGCATTATGTAATTACAATACATGGGATTCTGCAATCCCTGTATAAAAACCCGTCTCTAATTTCTTGACAATAATGAGCGACTTGTGGAATGTGTAGTCACCAATTATGAAGAAATTACATCAGACCTCGAATGTAATAACTTATTACAGTTGAGTTCTGACATCACAGTGCCCGCTGTTAGAGCCAGCAGCCAATGAAAAAGGTAGGTCAGATCACTGCACATAATTACAGCAACTGTTTAAAGAACTAAAATGAACCATTACTTTTTTTTCTACTACTCTCTTTCTCTAGCTCTACAGTGACAAGCGCAAAGGAGATATTTATGGCAACATGTTTTTTTAATCTCTTATGTATTTATAGACAAGTTAGAATCTTTCTACATGTTTCTACACATTCCAAACTGTTGCACAATAAAAAAAAAAATACTTTTTAAAACGAATTTCTTTTTGCAACAAATATCTAACAGCTTTTTTGATGTCTTGTAATTTTGTACTAGAGATTGCATTTTTTTCTTCATATTTGCAAACAAGGTCTCTGTGTCATATAAAGGAGCTACACACTAAGGTTTTAAGTGGTTTGTGGGAAAGGCGATGGTGTAACCATGTACTATAAGGAATAAAGTGCCCCCTGCCATACATGATAAGGATATCGAGAGTCACCTCACAGTTCCATAACCTCATTAAGGACATCAGCCTTCAGCCTCGTTTCTCTATATGATCATGGAAATCCTCGGGCACCACCCTTATAATATACAACAGAGGGCACTTTAGCCCATATATTGTCAAATCAACCTGCCTTCTTCTCTTAGAGGCAGAGGAGACAGCTCCTCCCTTTCTGGAATCTTTTATATTTTACGTAGTAATCCCGCACACAACCAGGCTCCTCCGACACCGGATTTCTTCTTCCTTAGAGGGATTATTTTGAAGGTTTTGGGGTTGGTAAAATATGAATTTTATTACAGAACATCAGACGCACAAATAGAACACATCCGTAGCCCATCGCAGTGAACCACACCCCGTGGCAGTAGAAATGTACACGAAGCCCGAAACATATTTTTCTCCTTCCACGGAAATAGCAGTTTAAGATAAAGAAATAATAAGAAAATAAAAAAGAAAGTTCTCTGCTTGCCCTGCATTTAATGTAATCCTAAGAAGAACAACACAGATAAATAAATTAATACATTTATTTTACTGCTTCCCTTTATTTTTCATCTAGCCCTTCTAATGCATGTTTTTACCCATTTTAGATTTAGGTTCAACTAACTTGTTTCTACAAATAGAATTTATTCATGGGATTGTTATACTTTGCAAGTCATCCTTATAGAACTGTGAGCTAACATAGGTGCATATTTACAAGGAGGCGATAATTTTATCGCCTAATTAGCAAGGTCACGCTAACGCGTGAAACCTTGCTTTAGCGTGGGGATTCCTAACGCCCAGCTTTGCATCTCTATTGAGATGCAAAGTGGGCGTTCCTGACCTGACATGATAGGAGAAATGTTGCTTGTCGCTAAGCGACATTTCTCCTATCATCAAGCCCCACGTTATGAAGCACAGCGGCAGAAAAAGTAGCGATAACTCCTGTTATCGCTACTTTCCTTACGCCTGCTTCAGGACTGACTTAGCCATGATATCCTATGGAAGGTGGATATCATGGCTAAGTTTGTGAGTCCCTATGAACAAGCTAAAGTGAGATTATCGCTGGGCTCACGTTAGGCAGTTAGCGTGAGGATTTTTATCGCTTTTGAGATAAGCGTTGCTAATAGCACGCTATCTCAGCGATAAAAATCCACGCTAGCCGGCGATAATTATCCTAGCGCTAAGTGCGCTTAGCGATAATTATCGCCGGTTGTTGTTGATATACCCCATAGCTCTTCGAAGACACGTGTAAGAAATGAATCAACTACTTTCAAATTATAAAAAGTCTCAATGTTTTTACATGTGATATGTTGCACGAATTTCATGGTGGGTGTTTCAGCAGTTTGGCTCTCCATGTAACTCTTACAGCCTAATCTGATCCCAAGCTCATTTCTGGCTCAGTCCTCCTTGTGAATTTTGCCGAGTGCCCATCTCTAGAAAATGGTGGTCATTTCACCTGTTCATGAGGCAAACCGTGTGAGCACGCATGACTGTGCTAGCCTTAAAGGCAAGGCAACAGTTTCCGCAATGCAGGTACTCCTGTGTTTCTTAAACTAAAACGCATTTACTGCTAGAAGCGTAAACTTATGAAGACAAGACAATTAGGATTCCTACTGAAATATGCATAAACATGTCGAATTATTAGCATGGCACTTACCCATTTGCTTGCTTGGAGATCGTTGCTGATGCTGACGGGCGATTAGAATTTGTTGGTTCAGTGGCTAGCCAATGAACCTCACCAGCATATCCGGGAATGTTCGGCTTGCTGAAGAGAGGATGTGAAATGGGGGGGGGGGGGGGGGGGGGTAGAAAAATGTGAGATCAGTAAGAAGCCGAGAAGACAAAAAAAACCCACAAACCTGAAAACAGATTAAGTAGATTTATATAGAATCTATATGCAGAAACATTGGATATATTGCTGGACCTACTTTTAAGAAGTGTCATCTATGTAAAAGGCATGTGAACTAGCCAAACACTATAAAACTGGCAAAACTAGGTAAAATCACAAAAATAGTTAGAAAGCAGAAATTCCTAACTGGTACTCAGCTGCTTGATCCTAACGTCAGAAACCCCTTTTGGTTTTTGATTCTGGTTAAATGCAATGTAAGGAGTTTGATCACAATGCAACAGTTATGAAAATAAAGGACGTTACTCTTTAGTGACAAGCACATCAAAATAAAGTCCTTCTAATATTATATTTTGCTATTCCCAACTTTCCCTCCCTAAACAAGCCGATCTTTTTGAAATGTAACTGGCCGGAGAGTTTATAAAATCGGCGTTCAGTGTGGATTAGTTCAGCTGTTTACTTTTTTGGGTTGGAACAAGGTGTTTGTCGTTGCTTCTGATTTAAGTTTTTATTATGTGCAGTATCACACACAGTTTCACAATCAGTCATATAATAAAGTGTAAGGGCCTGAGTAACAAACTGCACTTTGGAGTAAGTTTTGTAGTACTGCAGTAGCAGTACAACACTTACTACAAAGTGCTGTTAACAAAGTACACTTTTGTAGTAACTTACACTTGATTAAATGAACTATTTTTCGTCATTCACAAACTGCACTTTTGTAGTAACTTAAGCTTATGTAGTATGTCCCTACCTCATTATTTTCAATGGGAGGGTGTTGAAGTAAGAGTGGTAGGCAATGTGTAGTGCTGGACTTACTGATAGTGATACACTGACATCAGCACAGGAACACTCCAACGGCAAGAGAATGAGACACTGATACTGGGGGGAAACAGCTTTTGCAGCGAGGTTTTTACCTCGCTGTGCCTTTACCATACATTTTTTACCACGCATATTTTTACCTAATGCATGCTTTCACAATGCATGCCTTTACCATGCATTTAAGGTAAGTTGTGGGGGTCTCTTCCCACAAATACATTGTTTTTATATATAAAACTATTGCGTGGTAATGGCAAGCGTTGTAAAAGCTTATTTGTGGTAAAAACATGCGTGGTAAAAAAATGCATGGTAAAGGCATACAATGGGGCTCATTTATGAGCCCCTGCGTCACTTTTGCGCCGCCGGTGCGTCACTTTTTGTGACGCACCAGTGGCATAAAACATGCGCCATGTTGCGCCACATTTACAAAGTGACGTATCTAGGTAGATGCGTCACTTTGTAAACCCCTGTGCCACATTATACCTGCGCCAGGTAAAATGTATGCAAGGGGGGCGTTTTGACGCAAGAAAGGGTCGTAGAAGTGACGCAGTGAAATCTACGAGATTCCACTGCGCCACTTTTAGTGTGCAAATGCGTCAATTTCTTGCGCCTGCCTCACAGCAGGCGTAAGACTGACGCAGGCCCTTTCACATGGGGCTTGCCCCATGTGAAAGGACACATTGCTGGAGTTGCGTCACTTTCGTGACACACTCCAGCGATGCGTCACTTTTGCGCCTACAGATACGTCAGAAATACTGACGTATCTGTGACTCCTTGCGACATGATGCGTCATTCTGTAAATATGATGCATCACTGGAGTCGCAGGGAGGGCGCAGTGAAAAGTGGCGCATCACTGTTTTCACGCAGTGATGCGTCACTTTTCATAAATGAGGCCCAATGTATTTACCTGCGATGTACCGTCTCGCAACCATACTGGGACAGAGAGTCACTGGGACTATAGTACTGGTCCTCAGACTAGAGGTCACTGATAATAGGGCCTGTATACTCGAAACCCTACATGGGTATAAGGACACATCAACACTATGGTGGAAGTCCTGGACACTGACAAGACAGACTCATGATTAAACACAGAAAGACTGATTGTAGGACTCAGACACTATGGAGTCAGTGGCCATGCTGCCTTGACACCAGCGGGGTCACTGCTGGCTTCGCTGGCATAAACATTAGACCTGGGAGCCTGTTTGCAACAGGGTCTTCAAATCAAAATGACAGCCAACCTCTTCTATTATTATGCCTCATGATACAATAACAGCAAATCTTTACACTCACTCATTTGCAGTAAGCAGTGGGATCTACAGATTCCACATTCATCACAGACATAGGAACAGAAACAGAGGGCTTGTGATCTGAATCCTTAAGAAACACAACTCTCTTGGAAAGAGAGATATCCTTAGCAGCAGGTGACACTCTACTGAGACCACACGTCTTTGAACATTGGAAAAAGGGAATAAAGATTCCAACTGATGCATGTTTATAAGGTTTGGGGCATCTAATGGTCAGAAGACAAAACAACGTCATACTCAGTAACATGAAGTACAGTTTTATCATATATGTTTTGCAAATACAAGTTGGTGGTATACTGTTTCCTGGGTCTTTGGAAGAGGTGTCAACACTGGTTTCCTATACAAGGGTTTGAAGCCTAATCCCCATGCATCTCAAAATTTCAGGATCCCTCTCCATCACATACTTTGCCCATTGCACCTTTGTTACTACCATGAGTGTTCTAGTTTGTATGAATATATACTTTTACAACGCGGATTTTACTCCGCAATACAATCACAATGCAGTTGTTACAATGACCGCGTTGTTACCACGCAATACCATTACTACGCAAGCCATTACATCAACTTGCAGTAGATGGCACCATAACATTAGAAATGTATAATTTACTATTCCAACTCCAGCCTACGTAACAGTAGGGAAGGTGTTGGAATTAAACTATACTATTCCTTATGTTAGAGCTCCATCTACTGCAAGTCGTAGTAATGTCACTGAGTGGTAACAATGCGGTCGTTGTAACGGCCGCGTTGTGATTTTTTGTGGAGTAAAATCCGCGATGTAAAGGTTTTTTCCCAGTTTGTATTCTTGTGTCAGGATTTAGGTAGCTTTTTCTATTTTTGCTATTTTTGAAAAAAATATCTGTAGTTTGTTTGCATTTTCCTCTTTTAGGAACCTCTTTGTTGCCTCTGTCGTCCCGTTAGTGCCTTGCTTGGTATCTCTTCACCCTCCTCTTAGTATATCTCTGGTAGACAATGGTGAGACCTCGACGGAAGGTTGCCCTTATTACAAGAAGAAGGAAAAGGATGTGTAAATTTCCATTAACACCAATTGAGGCAGAGCGAGCATCACTCTTTTTCCCGGGACCGCCATACGTGGGATGGTAATCCTGAGCAGAGAAAACACACAGCGGGCCCCACACAATGGAAGAAAGGTCCCAGCATGTCAAGACTCTTGTTACTTTGTTTTCTAGAAACCAACAACTACTGTTTTTCAAGTTTGTTTCTTGAAAGGGAAAAAAAAACATGCCAAGCAGATAAATCAAACATAGCACCTGCTTTGCAAAGGCCAGAGTGGCAGCTCTGCTGAAGGCACAGATATCCCCACCTACCTATCAGGCATCTCTAAATATGGCAGGCAGTTCTCTGCCAGGGTAGGAGAGGCGATGGCCATAGAGATAGTTCCGCTGACCTCATGGCCTGAGGGTTAGCTGGAAGTATAAATGAGGGCCTAAATGCAGTCCAAGATATGTCGGAAACCAAACTCTTGCTGCATTAAGCAAACAAGGGCAGTGATAAGCCCACTGGTATAGATTGAAAGATATGGGTAGTGGGAAAGGACCCTCACCACATACAACCTAAAACAAGGTGAAAAATATAGGACCAAATTGTGCATTTAAAACACACATTTTCTTATATCTTGCCTTAAAAACCAAACAGTTCAGATGAAGTTCTGGATGACAGTAATACATTTGCCACAGAATGCAGGAAATTGTATGCTGTAGCAGTAATTCATGAATGTCCCTATAAGGAAATTGTGTGCCCAACAGAAACACTGAAATAACTGCAGGGAAATAGTATAATATATAATAGACAGAACAATAAACACGATATAATGAGGATCCTGCAAAGTGGTGAAAGTGGACTTTTATATATAATGTTTTTGCATTAAATATACATTAACAAATAAGCATACAAATGGTATTAACTGTGTGTGCATTATTCACTTTTAGATTGACCATAGCTAATGTAGGCCTGTGTTTAAAATGCCTCCTGTAGTTTGCCATGTTGCTTTGTGACATGTGAACATTTTATTTCTATGCGAATCTGAAGTTCCAACTAACATATCTGATGTTCTTTTGACTTCTTTCCCATGAGAAATATTGCGTTTTCACAGTGATAATTATGGTACGTTATAGTTGGTAGCACACTTACTGAGACACCTGCCGAGTATAGGCTGGTCCATGTAGCTTGTTGTGTTACATATAATGCAAGTATGAACGACACTGAGAAAAGCAGTATTGTAGATGGTCATGAGAAGCTAATGAACACATAATGTATCACATCACTTTAACCTGATTGGATCATTTCAGGAGAACTGTGGGTAGGTGTAGCAAATGTTAGAATTGTGTGATGTAATCTAATGTGGAGCAGATTACAGTTTAGAAATAATTTGTTATTTCTTTCAATGCAGCTTAGTGCAGAGCAGTTTAGTGCAGAGCAGAGTAGGAGATATAAGGTACTCTCTTTATGGAAGAATTACATTTCTTTTACCCTTTCTTTGAAGAGACGCTATGTTACTTCGTGCTCTCACTTATATGACCATATTTAATATGAATCTTACACACACGAGCACGGTGGCAGGGTATATATTGCTGCACCAACTACCAGTGTTTGTCCAAGATGTAATCACAGCAGGTAATAGTGATTCATAGCACAGTTGTTAACAAGAATGCCCACCTCTCGAAACCAGCCACCAACTATGGTCTCAAATACAATCTATGAGCACAAAGAGTGAGAGAGGCATTATTATAATGACAGCACTCATAGGGTTTAATCCCCAAAACACAGAAAGAAGGTGATGACAGAAAAAATTGTTTTTTTCTCTAGAGGCTGTGGTGAATCCTTTTATTCATTAGTTTATACAAAACAGCCAGCGCGATTTACCCTTGCAGGCTTCTTCAGGGCTGCAAATAACATTAAAAACATAGTCACAAACCTTATATAAAAATATTTACACAAATATACACCAATCTGCATATTGACCACAATGATGTAAAAGACCATACTTTTGGTACGAATTTACAGCATATAAAGAACACATGATACAAAAGACAACATATATCTATTTAAAAAAACACGAATTGATCTCAAATCAAACATAAACCAAATAGAACATTTAAATGTACCTACATGAAACAGCACAAAAAACTAACACATTAAACATACACAAGGGATATTTTGGCCACTTCATGATCAAGAAATGGCAAGTAGGAAAACCCCAAAATGATACTGGCCCCTTATGTGAAAAAGAAGAGTAAAGGAGAAAGAAACAGAAAAAAAGGAGGACAAGACCAAATGGGAAAAAGAAAAACAAGAGACAGACTAGGTCAAAACTACGTATTTGAATAAAGAAAAGACAACTCGCAAATTCAATGACAAGCAACACTGATACCAAATTTTGTCGACAAATCCTCAATAAATGCAAAAGAAAACTCATAAAAAATAAGTGATACATCTAAAATACCACATCCAGGCTGGATGTCAAACAAACATTATTTTACCCACTGAGTATATTGTCCACAAAGCATAAAGATTCCACAGGGTATTAGCCCAGGTAAGTAGATGGTATCCTTAATGAATTCCTGATCACAGAATCTAGGAAAGAAAGGACACAAACCCGCTATGGTTTATGGAAAAGGTCAATGCAGAGGCACAGGACACCCTCCCAGACCTGTGTACATAAGTTGGTGTGTACTTTAAAACCTGACATGACAGGAGTTTCCTCGTTGGCTGCTTGACAGGTTAGTCTTTACCACGGGTGTGCTTGGGCTACATGTAATGTTTACTAGCTTAGCGTTTTACTAGCCAGATGGACTGCTAGAGCAGTTTGTTCAGCCTTCGTTAATGATTAACTTTAAATTCTACTCACTGTGTTGGTGTGCGTGCCTTATTAGCAAGTAAGGCCAGTTCGGATTGCTTTTAGCAATATAGACACTCTTGGGACATAGCGCTTTTTCTCATGCAGTTTCTCAGAGCTGAATTACTTACTTGTAACTCTGCTCATGTGTTTTATATTTAGGCCTGCGGCCTAGCACGACACAATATGCGCTCTGGTTCTCGACTGGAATTAGCGTGAACCGTGTACACATGGTTATCGACAACGTATTCCATGGATATTTCTGAGCATTCCCTTTCAGGTAGACCTTGTGTTTGGACATGTACTCTAATGTGTGTGCTTGGTGTGTGTTTTCCTCATCACCATATTTTATGAATGAGGGATGCATAATGATGGGGTATACAACTGACGAGTTAATGTGCCTGGATCATGGTTAAATCCAAGATAACCTTCCAATGTGGTATGGGTGCTTGTACTGCATGTTTCCATTGCTTTTCGTTCGCGCTTACACCATCTTCAGTACACGGGTCTGGGAGGGTGTCCTGTGCCTCTGCATTGACCTTTTGCATATACCATAGCGGGTTTGTGTTTTTTCTTTCCTAGATTCTGTGATCAGGAATTCATTAAGGATACCGACTTCTTACCTGGGCTAATACCCTGTGGAATCTTTATGCTTTGTGGACAGTATACTCAGTGGGTTAAATAATGTTTGTTTGGCATGCAGCCTGGATGTGGTATTTTAGATGTATCACTTATTTTTGATGAGTTTCCTTTTGCATTTATTAAGGATTTGTCGACAAAATTTGGTATCAGTGTCGCTTGTCATTGAATTTGCGAGTTGTCCTCTTTGATTCAAATACGTCGTTTTGACCTAGTCTGTCTCTTATTTTTCTTTTCCCTTTCGGTCTCGTCCTCCTTTTTTTCTGTTTCTTTCTCCTTTTTTTACTCTTCTTTTTCACATAAGGGGCCAGTATCATTTTAGTTTTTCCTACTTGCCATTTATTGATCATGAAGTGGCCAAAATATCCCTGTTGTATGTTTAATGTGTTAGTTGTTTGTACTGTTTCATTTAGGTATATTTAAATGTTCTATTTGCTTTTGTTTGATTTGAGACCAATTTGTGTTTTTTTAAATAGATATATGTTGTCTACTGTATCATGTGTTCTTTATAAATGTGTACTAAAAGTATGGTCTTTTACATCATTCTAAATAGTGGTCAAAATGCATATTGGTGTATATTGGTGTAAATAATTTTTAAATAAGGTTTGTGACTATGTTTGTATTGTTATTTGCAGCCCTGAAGAAGCCCGCAAGGGTGAAACACGTTGGCTGTTTTGTATAAACTAATGAATAAAAGGACTCACCGCAGCATCTAGAGAAAAAACACAATTATTTCTGTCATCACCTTCTTTCTGTGTTTTTGAGATTAAACCCTATGAGTGTTGTCATTACAATAATGCCTCTCTCACTCTTTGTGCTCATATTTGAAATGAACTTCATGTTAGTTGATGCATTTCTTTATTGATTATAGTTAGAAATGGAATTCCTGGTTGACTGAGGCATGCACCCAGACCAGGCAGGAACCACCATCTAGTCAGGATAGGCTAGATATACACTAAAAGATAACCTGTGCCCACCACCTAATAGCTTAGCACAGAGCAGTCAGGCTTATCTAAAGTGGGAGTACGTGATGTATTTGTGCATAACACACACACACAGCAACACAATGAATACATCCCAAAAGACTCCACACAGGTTTATAAAAACAGAGAATATTTATCTGAGTAAAGTAAGACTAAAACAACAAAACTCCAATAAGTAAAAGTCGAGATAAACATTTTCAAAGAATGAACCAAAGGTAGTGCTCAGAAGTCACTAGCAGTAAAAATGTTAATTGAGGTCACAAGGGACCGGTGCAAATCCAAATTTCAGGCCAACCTTGATGGAGGGCAGGCCGGCTAGAAGACTAATGCAGAGCCCGCTGAGAAAGTACTTTCGATGGAGCAAATTTTCGAGGATGAGGGCTTGATGTGTCGATCTTTTCACACAGTTGGGTTGCTACCTTGTAGTCGAGCTTCGCTGGAGTGAAGGCAATGTGTCATTGTTGAGCTGGGCAGAGCGTCATCATCGAGCCGTGCAGGCTGTGGCACCGCTGTCATCAGGAAGCAGCTACGTCAGCATCCAGGGGCGATTCAGCGTAATTTCTCACACAGTCGATGCATCAGTTTTTGGTGAAAGCAGCTACAGAACCCACTTCTGAGGCCCAGATCCTTGAGGGGCAACTCAGGCAAGGGTTTAACCCACAAAAGGCAGAGTCCAGCAGGACCAGAAGGATTGCATGAAGTCTTTTGTATCCATGACACTTCAGAAAATAGGAGGCATGCCAGCAAACCCTTTGAGATCATTTGGAGGGAAGACGGAGTTCTTCCAGCAGAGTCAGGCAGCAGCAGGTAGCAGGACAACAAGCAGAAAAGCAGTCCGACCAGAAAAGCAGTCCAGTTGAGTCCTTTAAGCAGCACAGCAGTCCTACTAACATAGCGTCAGTTCAAGATCCAGTGATTTCAGGGGATCAGAGACCCACTACTTTTACCAAAAGTGCCTTTGATGTATGTGGTGACTTTAAAGTATCTCTCTGAAGTGCACAAGCATCCCTTTCAACCTAATCCTGTCTGCTAGGCTGCCAGGCTAACCTTGGGGGATAAAGCAGTGCTTTGTGTGAGGGCAGGACACAGCCTCTACAGATGTAATTTTGAGCCAACTCTCCCCCTTCCTGCCCAGTAAGGCTATCAGAATGCAGATGAGTCCTCTGTCACACCCAGGCATTCCTGTGTAGCTGTCACCAAACCCAGACTTGTATTGAAGACAAACAGTCAGGCATGAAGAGCAGTAAATATAGAGAAATACCCACTTTACCCATAAGGAGGATTTATCATTACCATTCCAAACATATTAAAAATGAAAAGCTCCTCCTCTCTGATCAGGAGTTTCAGCTTAAAAGTATATTAAGGAATACCCAATGCTGGCCTATGAGAGACCTCACATTAGTTAAAAATAAAATAGTCTATTTGTCGCTACCAGGACTTGCAAAACATAAAGGTACATGTCCTACTTTTTACTGACACAGCACCCGGCCCTTAGGGATACTTAGGGCATACCTTAGGGGTGACTCATATGTTCTAAAAGGAGAGTTTAAGGCTAGACAAGTAGCTCTAAATGCCAAGTTGAAGTGGCAGTAAGGTGCACACACAGGCACAGCAGTGGCAGGCTTGAGACACGTTTGAAAAGCTACTTTTGTGGGTGGCACAAACAGTGCTGCAGCCCACTAGTAGAATTTGAGGTACATGCCCTGGGTATATGGTATACCACTCTACAAGGGGCTTACCAGTACAACAAAAATGCCAATCAGGTATACACCAATGTCATCATGTTTATGGAAGAACCGCATGAATTTTAGCACTGGTTAGCCATGATTACGTGCTCATAGACCTTTGGCCAACAAAATGAGCCAGCAAAATTGAGAGGTAAAAAGGCAAAAAGCTGGGGGAAAGACCACCCTAAGGATGACATGTCTAACAATTATGATAAATACTTACTTGATGACTTTGCCTTCTGTTATCCTTTAACCTTTAATAACCTTTATGGTTTGAAATTTAATTGTTCTCTATTTTACTTGTAGAGCCAAATGTGCTTCATATGTTTTGAATGTATTGATTTGTTGACCAGCCGGAGATCCTGGGCCTGGACTCGCAGGGGAGGCCTCCCCGGGCCCGCAGGACCCTGTCTCGAGCACCTTACTATGCGGCATACCTGAGCCTAGGATGGGGAGGGGGCCCTCAGGGGCGGTGGTCAGAGCTCCTGAATCCGCCCAAACCAGGAAAGACTCATCAGTCCCAACACAACCCCGTCTTGGCCCCTTGGCGGAGCGGCAGGTTGGAGGGACGGAGCTCAGGGACCCTGGGCCTGCTCAGTGCCTCCGGGCCTGAACACGCAAGGGAGACCTACCCGGGCCCCAAGGACCCCATCCCTGGAACATTGCCATGCAGAGGGCTGGAGGATGGAGCCCTGGACTGGTGGGGGTTGCTCAGGCCTGGCCCATCTGGTCAATGGCTGATAACTGCCAGGCTGCAAGGGGGTCCAGTGTACCCTGTCCCTAGTAATCCGGAAGAAGTCTACCACCCTTTCCGGTAATCCGTGCACACCAAGTGACAGAGGGAAACCAAGCCACCCACACGCCCGGCCTCCCTGGAGCCCTGGCTGGTCTTGCGGAACTAAACGAGTCATCATTAGGACTTCCAGGGCAGTCCGGGCATCTGGTAGTGGCATTGGAAAGCATTGTGTGCAACCAGATGGGCAAGAGGTTGGGCAAGACTAGGTGGCCAGGCCCGAAGGATAGCAATCTGCCTGCCCTGCACCTTAGCGAGAGGGCTATCACCTGCCCCTGGTGGACTCGGGGTCTCTGCGTCCTGGGGGCTCGGATTATTTAACCTGCCTAACCAATCTTGCAGCACTATTCATTCAGCACACCACAGCCAAAATATAAACTGTAATTCCCACACAACAAAAGTCAACTTCCACAGAAACTTACAAACCTAACATGCAATTGCAAATAAGGGTGCAGATTTACAATTTTTTCATGCAAATGAAGGCAGCAAGCAAAGTTGCTGTACTATGTTGTGTGAAAGGGAGACAGCAGAAATGTGCCATATCAACTAAGATGTGGTGTGTTTCTGCTGCCTCCTAGCACTGGTGCACTGTGTTTATTTTGCTCCATTGTGCATGGGTGTCTGCATTACAGGCAGGATTGTTTTGTGCAGGAAGGTACACCTTTCTGTACAAAATCAATCATAAATGGTGTTATCATTTATCTTCTTTATGCTGGGAAAGGCAGCACACAAGGAAAGAGGAAATAACAAGGAGAAATAAGACATTTCTCCTTGTTATGCCTCACTGGGGAAGGCATAGTATTCTGTTGCTTGCCCAGGTTTACAAGTCTGAGAATGTGAAAAAATTAATGGGTGGATACACTGGAACAGCCATACTCTACCTATGGAACGCCTTCTTAACACAAAGTAACGCAAAGCAGCACTGTGTGCTGCACATCACTACTATGGATTTTCCAAACCATGCAAAGTGACTTTGCATAGCTTAGTAAATAAGAAAAATGATTTTGCGTTGGGGCTGTGCCACAAAAGTGATGCAACTCGATGCAAAATCTTAGTAAATCTGCCCTAGTATGTCTATGGTCCATGTCACAATGCAAGAATTACCAAGCAAACTTTTCCCCAGTGTAATGAATCTTGCAGTTAATGGAAAACAAGGCACATTTCTTAACTGAATCACATAGAATAATCCCACTAATGAATTTAATGAATGTTATATTTAACATCTCTACCGGGCAAATGCCAAGCAGGCGATGTTTCAACTTCCCATGACTTCTTAACAAAGTATCCTCAAAAACAACACATTTGCATTTGAATCTCAAAAGTCAATGGAGATAGTTCCACTTCTCTTTCTAAATTAACCAAGAGCCTTGGGTAGTCTTTCTTCAATGTCTCCTGTCCCAATCAAACATCAGCTTACTACCCTCCTTCATGATATCAAAGTGTACATAGCAGGCACCTCCACTCCAACACCCAGGGCTGGAAACCAACATATTGCTGAGACTCTCTCACTAGCAAGATGCACTCCTATTTCCCCAAACACCACAAACACTTCTTCCAGTGCTGACTGACTCACACCAGAAAAGAAAGTCTCCATCTAAAAAGTTGAATGTATTACTGCCTGAAGCTCCATGGGTCAGTTCAGAGTTATGCTTCCTCTAAAGGAAATTTACTAGCTATTCCCCTTGTCTCAACATCACTGCCCCCATAGTGGTGTCCGTATAACACTGTTTACATAGCACTATCCTTAAGCTTAGAACTATTCACTGGGACACAACACCTCAGTTTACAGCTCAGCTCAGCTGGCTCCTTGTCTTTTCCGGACCTTGCCAACCCTCTTCGTCGGGCTCTTTCTCCTGGCAGCCTAAGCTGATAGCATTTGAGGGTGGCCCTAAACTAGTCCCCCATGGTCACAGGGCCATCTTTCATCTCACTACAGTCCTGCTCTTCTGCTAGAAATGGAACACGACTGCCACCAGAGTTTTGCTGTATTTTCACACAAGTCCTTAACAACACATTGACAAAATGTTGAAGCTTAAGGGCAGAGTCTTCATAAAAGACTATGGAGCAACTCAGGTAGAAGGTAAGATCTTTATTTCCTGTTATGCCCTTAGGTTACAGCAAAAGCAGGTAGATCCTGTCAGGACTCCATGCTTCCCCCAACTATTCCTCTCTCTTAGCACCAACTCCATATCAACATTCTATTACATCATTCACTCTCAACATTCCAGATATCAGCTAAGACATACAGGGAATGGGGACACAGAGGATACTAAACAAACTCTTTAGAAAATGCACCACAACCTTCAAAATCACCAGTCCAAATCATTCAGAAAGCCAATATTCTGAGATGCATAAGGTAATAAGGGATAGTTCTACGGGAGGCTCATATACCTCCCAACTACATTTAACTTATTAGTGGGATTTTTTATATCCCTGTTGGGGTGGAAAAGTCTCTAGCATTGAAACAGACATGCACCACTGTCCTGAGTGCCCCAGCTTCAACAATGTTTGGAACCCTGATGATGATGTTTGTTGTCATGGGTGAACACATATCATGCGCATAAACTATGACACAGGTCTATCTCACAGATTATATTCTTGTTGGACCGGGAAGGGTGCCCACAATGCTATCCTCAAAGTGGTGAAAGGGTACTTCTTTCGCCAGACGTAAAGTGGCATGAGAGTGGTGGTGGTAGATAAGGCTGGGTGATAAATTCCTCATTGCTGGCAGAGTTGGCGGAGTTTAGGCCACTCTGCATTGCGCATGTAACGCAGAGTTCCGGCCAAATTCCAACAGTTTTTTCTCACATGTGGTTTGCCAATGGTAAGTTGGTGAGTACGAGCAAGAATTAACATCCCCTAGCACGATTTTCAGGTGCTAGGAGGACACCCAGCAAGAGTTTCTCAACGTGGGCAATTGTGACCGCTCATAGTGAGAAAGCTGCCACTCAGGTAAAAAATCTACTTGAGCAGCAGCAAAGAAGCTGCACCCAATTGTGCACCATGTGCTGCAGTTCACAATGATTTTGCTGCGCAAAACAAAATCAGCACAATCAGCCCAACGCGTCCCTTTTGCCTGTTCGCGGAACTCTGCTGAATCTCACTGAGTTTTCATGTAACTCCACGGTGTTCCTGGGACTCAAACTCTGCGAGTTCCACCCACCCCAAGTGGTAGCATAGCATGATCAGTAGGAGTGAACAGGCCATTTCACCTATGTTCCTTGAGTAAGGCCTATAGGCTCACTCATGCAACGTTCCACTACTATGAGCTTAACTCACCCTTGGCTTCATAAAGTTAGTCTGTAGTGCTGTGAGGCACATGTTGTGGCATGCATGTGAGGTGTGTATACGTGTTATCTCACAATAAGGTCTCTATAGGAGAAATTATTACCATCCACGGTACCATTCCACTATATAGTACACACAAAAGGTAAGCAGATGGTGTCCTAACTAGAGTGTGAATATGAATGTGTGCAAACAGTACTAAAAAAGGGGGGTGGCATTTGCTTTTTAAAGACGAGAATCCTCACTCACCCTTTGGGTGACATGCTTCATCATTGGGTTCCCTCTTGCACACAGTGCCAGCAAGGTGCACAGTGTGGGCTACAACTCTCCCTCAGGAGAGGAGCATGAGGTGTTTTTCACTCCAATGTTTTATGTGATTGAGGGTCAGAGTGTAAAAATAATATCAAAAGTGAATTAAAACCATCTCATATGGGGAAAAAAGTTTTAATGGATATCCCCTATGGATAGAGTTAAAAGACAGAGTGAACGATAGGGTTAAGGATGTTCTCTATCTGACTAGGTCAACATGTTTCTGCCCAGATGACCAGAGGTTCGTGGCATTCTTCAGGACCAATGTCTTGTCACTCTGCTAACAATGTGATAAAAGAAAAACCATACTTATTACTATGGGTGTTCTCAGAACCAACTTCAGTCTGGTCTGTTTTCTGTAACACACAAAAACACATTACTATGTCACAAGTATATTCACAATCCATGCCCAGTGACAGGTAACCAAGTGGAGGTGAAAAACAGTGCCAAATACCGACACACATGAAAAACACACCGGTGAATTGATTAAATATCTCACCAGTATCAGACCAATTGTATGCTTCTACCTTTAACCGGTCCTCTATATATATGGGAACCTAAAGGCAACATCAAAATCATTTGAAAATCCATCATACACATCAACATGTCAATGGTCCTTAAAAACACATATCGATAGTGATCTCACTCCTGGTATGGTATGTATGTAACCGTTCTTCAACATAAAATGTTTATGTACTGTACTATTCATGAATCTCAGTGATTATATCACATGGAAAGCATTTTTGTATTCAAACTACTCTCATGTGGGAACGTAATTCTGTATGTCTCTAATCACTCTTATCAAAGAGAACAAGCAGAACAAGCCAGGTTGATTACCTAAAAATACTGCTTATTTAAAGATCATTCTGTTGGCATCACAAGTGTTCTCAACAAAGGCAGCGCATCACACACTATCTCTCCCTCACAAACGTCTGTGTTTACAATTATAAATCGAGATGAGATACTGAAAACCGCCATCTATATATCATGTTATGTATCCCACATTATACGGTAGATTGTCAATACCCTTATTACAGGCTGTGCCATGTTATCTACTTCAATGCGTGATGGGGTATAAACTTTCAATCTCCTCACGGCTAGTGAAAGTAATAGTCACAATCTTCAATAGCCCATGTCATAATCCTGGGAAAGAGAACATCTGCCAGGTCAATTTCCTTTCAAAAACTGCCCGTGTATAGCGGTCAGTCACACGCTACCCTTCTCCCCGTAACAACAAAGTCCGCATCAAAGGACGAAGCGTCTTTAATATGTAGCCCCTCTTACCGATTGTCCCGGCATACACTGCCTGTGTATAGAGGCCGAAGGGAGGCCACACAACTCTCAACTAAAATACTGTTGCCGCGTATCCGAACGCGACCAGGAAGTAGAAGCAACTACTTCCGGTTCAAGGAAACACGGCGAACAGGAATACCGGCATACTTCAAATTGGATGTTATAATTTACCAAATAGTCAAGCGCCTATATTAACAAATGGAATATGATGGCACCGATATTATATTTTGTGACCCACGCTATAAAATGGACATCGTAGACTATGGAATCCACTACCCCACGCAATGTGCACATGTGGGTAACCACTCCAGTGCATCCTGGGATTTGTAGTTAACTTATATCCCACGTATTGTCACAAACCCAATACTCTTCCAAAGCACAGGAGCAGAATGTCGCAAGTTCCCAATGCCTTCCTGCGATTCCTCAGCCACACGCTATCATAAACATGTAGGCTTGTGGAACCCCAGGGGGGGAAGGGGATGATTCTTCTTTCTGCTTCAGAGTTGCCTTCTTCTACCTTCTTCTGTTAACACGGTGATATGTTTTTACTGTAAGAAATAACATACGTTAACATTTCCTCAATACTTAGTATGCCTATATCTTATCCACTTCCTTGTGAACCTACCCCGTTTTAGGTGTGACCAACGCCTCTCTTTTGGGTTTTTTAGACTCAGTAGCTTCTATGTGCTGTAACTGAAAGTGAATTGTCTATTAGTATTTTCTCTACTTACTCCTAATTGTTTATTCGCACTTTCTTTTAGGGAACTCTCACCTATTCTGTCACGGCAAGAAGCGTAACTGGGTCCAGCCAGGTAAGTACTATTGAATTTGATGTATTCCTATGCCTTTATTACTTTCCTACTCTTACTGTTTTAAATGCTATAGCCATTAACCTTTCTCAACTGAATGTTTCTACTCTTGCAAAAAAGTAACTATAACGGGAGCTTGGAATATAGCGACTCCCCGTGTTTTAACCTAATGAATTTCCTTGACTGGCGTTGACTAAATTAGCGGAAAAGAAACAGCGCTAAAACTTCAAACTATTGGCCCGTGAACTCCCTCACAAGACTTGTGCTGACTCTGTAGTCAATTGGGAGAAGCGTTACTCCCTAGCGCATGCTCAAAATATTTCCACTTGTATGCGCATGACTTTTATGCGCATTAGTTCAAAAATTCTAGCGCATGCTCTAAACCCACATAACAACTGTAACTTCCTATATTTCAATGACGCAGAAATGCTGTACTCTAACGATGCGCGACAAAGTCTTCTCCCTGACTAA
This sequence comes from Triturus cristatus, assembly GCF_964204655.1. NCBI lineage: Eukaryota > Metazoa > Chordata > Amphibia > Caudata > Salamandridae > Triturus > Triturus cristatus. Next base: position 404,289,265 of record NC_140588.1, on the reverse strand, counting down.
CTTCGCGACGAATCTTCCTTGATGACCTTCCTCTCAGCAAACTCAGGTGAAGTGCGCAACGGAACGGGCGCTGCACCTGAATCTCGATTATTTTCCTGGAACACTAGAGCGCTAACCTGTGGACTCAGTGATAGACTCTTGGCGGCCATTATGTGGTTAACACTAGTCAAAGATGTGTTTTGCTCCTGATCTCCTTTACTTTTACTCTTAGAGTTTCGCGCCACTGTGCTAATCTTTAGTGTCTTTCTGTAAAGTGATCTGGCAGTCCTGACAGTACCCTCCCTCAAAGTACTTCCTCTCTGCTTGGGTTTGTTTGGAAACCTTCTATGAAACTCCCTGATCAGTCGTGGGGCATGAACTTCTGAAGACAATTGCCAAGACCTTTCTTCGGGCCCATAACCTTTCCAATCCAAAAAATAGTACAATGGCCTTCTCCGGATTCTTGAATCCAGAATCTGTTGTACCTCAAACTCTTCTCCTTTCTCTGTTTGGATTGGTTTTGGGGGCTTGCTGATTTGTAAATCTTTTGACACCTTCTTTAACAATGAAATATGAAAGACTGGATGCACTCATAACCCTTTAGGTAACCTCAACTGAAAATTTAAAGCACTTCTCAATTAGGTAGGTTCCTACAAATCGCGGCTGAAATTTCTTAACTCCTTTTAATCTAAGATTCTTTGTGTTCGACCAAACCTTATCTCCCACATGTAATTCTGGCTCTTTTCTTCGTTTCTTATCTGCGTAATGTTTGTAGCTTTCCTTAGTCTTATTTAAATTCTTTGTGGCTAAACTATGCACCCGTGTCATGTGTTTTACAAGATCAGTCACTGCTGGAACATCTACTTCCTGAAAACTTAGTGATTGATGGAGATGTCTACCGGTGTTTAGATTAAAAGGGGAAAAAACAGTGGAAACATTTGTCGCATTATTATGTGCAAACTCTGCTGCCCACAGGTAATCTGGCCAATCTCCCTCATGATCCAATAAACACATTCTAAGGTATTGCTCTAATTCTTGATTGGTTCGTTCAGTTTGACCATCGGTCTCGGGATGATAACTTGTCATGTATCTAGTCTCTATGTTTAATTTCTTCGTAAAGGCTCTCCAAAAATGGGACAAGAATTGAGTACCCCTATCTGATATGATAATTTTTGGAATTCCATGTGCTCGTACTATACTTTGACTAAAGGCACATGCCAATGTTTTTGCTGGGGCACCCCTTTTAAAGGTACAAAATGGGCCATTTTTGTAACGGCATCTACGCCTACCAAGATGGTATCATACCCTTGACTCGATGGTAAATCGACAATCAGATCTAACGTGACTGTATGCCATGGGTAGGGTGGGGTTGGTAAGGATTTCAGTAACCCTTAAGGAGCTTGCCACGCTGGTTTTCCTCTTGCGCAGATCTCGCATATGGCTACATATTGACGCACATCCTTGATCATGCCTGGCCACCAAAACCGTCGTCTAACCAATTCTTCAGTCTTAGTAATGCCTTTATGGCCTGCCAATATGCTATCATGACTTTCCTTTAAGGCCTTTCGTTGCATTTCTGACGTGGGCAAATCGAGAGCTCCATTGTGGTATGGCAACCCTCCCCTAATTTCTCGTCTCGAATCTTCTTTCACCCAATTCCTCATTTCTTCCAAAGTCTTGGATTCTTGTTTTCTTCCTTCCTGTGACTCTTGCAAATTCGCTCCGATCACTTTTTCAGCTGGTATGATCGTCTGACTCTCGACCTCCTCCATAATTCCGTCTGTACCTAATCGGGACAAGGCGTCTGCTTTACCATTCTGCGACCCAGGTCGATAAGTAATGACAAAATCATAGTCTGCGAAGTATAAAGACCAACGTAATTGCCCAGGCGTCAGTGTTCTGGCTGACTTCAAGAATTTTAAATTCCTATGATCAGTATAGACGGTGACTACATGTCTTGCACCTATCAAATAGTGTCTCCAGTCTTTAAATGCATCTTTGATGGCTAATAACTCCTTTTCAGTTATTGTATAGTTAGTCTCGGCCGCTGTCATCTTCCTAGAACGAAATGCCACTGGGTGCAATTGCCCTCTGGTCTTATGTCTTTGGGACAACACAACTCCCAATGCCAGATTTGAAGCGTCTGTTTCGACGAAGAAGGGTTCAGATGGATCTGGATGAAGTAATATTGGTGCTGTTGTGAAATCTTTTTTCAACTGAGTAAATGCCTCTTCAGCTTCCTTTGTCCACTCAAAACGAACACCTTTCTTCAGTAATTTAGTTAAAGGAATCAATTTCTTGGAGAAATTTTGGATGAATCTCCTATAGAAATTAGCGAATCCAATGAAGCTTTGAACTTCTTTCACAGATCGAGGTGATTCCCATTCCACCACTGCTTTCATTTTATTTTCATCCATGGTTATTCCATTGGGTGCGAGTACGAACCCCAAAAATTCCCCTGTAGTGACATTAAACGCACATTTCTCCAACTTAACAAACAAATAGTTTTCTCTCAATTTCTGCAAGACCTTCTTAACATGTTCCTCATGTTCTTTTACGGTGTTGGAATAAATTAAAATATCATCAATATATACTATTGCATTTCGATCAATCAACTCTTTCAACACATCATTAATAAAATGTTGAAAAGCAGCTGGGGCATTACATAAACCATATGGCATCACTTGATATTCAAAAAGCCCATGCTTGGTTCCAAAGGCAGTTTTCCATTCATCTCCTTCTCGAATTCGGACAAGATGATATGCCCCTCTCAAATCCAATTTCGTGTAGATCTTTTCTTCTTTCACCTGATCTAATAGCACAGATATTAAGGGCAAAGGATACCTATTCTTAATGGTTATTCGGTTGATTGCCCTATAATCTATGTAAGGTCTCAACTCTCCACTCTTTTTTGATATAAAAAAAAGTGGTGATGATACCGGGGATTGAGACAGTTTAATGAATCCATTTTTTAAATATTTTTGTAGATATTCCTTCAGATGTTCATCTTCTCTTTCAGTCAAGGCATATATTCGGCTGCATGGAAGATTGGATCCAGGTTCCAAGTCTATTTTACAATCATACTCCCTGTGAGGAGGAAACCGCTCAGCCTCTACGTCATTGAACAGATCTTGGAATTCTTTGTACTGTTCTGGGAGTTCAGTAGTATCTATGACACAAATCGTAGTCTCCTTCTGGCTTAAATGATATGCTGGCATGTCTACATGGCCCCTCTTACATTCTCTTCGACAATTCTCTTTACAATACTTTGAATCCAAAGTTATTGACCGAGCTGCCCAATCAATCGTAGGGTTATGTTCCGTAAGCCACGGTAATCCTAGTATCAATTGGAATTGCGGGGCATCTATGAACTTAAACTGCAACATTTGAAGGTGTCCATCGTCTGATTCCAATTCCACTGGTTCTGTGTGACTCACAATGGGTCCCGACGATAGATTGGTTCCATCTACCGCTCATACTGCTTCACTTTTTACTTTCTTGATTGCCCACAGACCAATCTTATTAGCAAACTTTAAATCGCAAAAGTTGCCCGTAGCTCCTGAATCAGTCATAACAGTTACCAATTTCAGTGTCTTCTCTCTGAACCGTAAGGTCATCATCAAAACCATATGTGGTGAAGCCGATTGCAAGGTATTAGCCAAGGTGTGAGTCTCTGGAACTGTCTTAGAGTCTGCAACCACCAGTCCAACTCCTTCTACTGGTGGTGCGAGGCGTTTTCCGACTAAGTTTGCTTGGGTTTCTTTGAACAGTTCCGCACAAAATGCCCACTGCCTCCACAATAGAGGCATTGCTTATTTAATCTTCGTTTCTCCTTTTCTTCCTTAGAGAGGGGCCCACGAATTGTTCCTATTTGCATTGGTTCTCCTCCACGAGTTGAATCTGTCTCTTTACTGCCTTCCGTCCTGGCTCGATCAAACCTGGGCACACTGGGACGATAATCTCTCTTCCGCTCACCTCTTCTTTCACTTTGACGAAAGTCAATTTCTAGAACTAAATCAAATAACACTGAGATCTCCGTGGGCCGATTGGGCCCTTGAGCCAGGGCATCTTTTAGTTCATCTTTTAAACCTCGATAGAACACTGCGGCCCGTTTACTCTCTGGCCATTCTGTCTCCACCACCAACTTATTAAATTGGGCCAAATAGGCAATTAAATCACGACTGCACTGTTTGATTTCCAATAATTAATTATCTGTTGCCTGTGAGACTCTCTGTCTGTCAAATATTCGAAGAAACTCTTTTTTGAATTCATCTAAATCATATAAAATTGGATCATTTCTGGTGACCAAGATGCAGCATCTCCACTTAAATAAGACAGAATAAATGCCACTCGAGATTGCGCATCAGGAAATACTGCCGGACGACACATAAAATGTGAAGTACATTGTGTCAGGAACACCTGAGCCTTCTGCGGGTCTCCACTGAAACGCTCAGGTGGTGCCAAAGGAATGACTGGAGAGAGGGAATGGATAACTTGTGTAGTAATTTTTGGTTGTGAAACTGATGCGTCATTAAGATTCCCTTCAGATGAGGCTGAATATTTAAAACTAGTGCTGGATACTAAATTACTCACTTTTAAAGTCAACTCTGTGGTTTCTTTTTTAAGTTCCCTATTCTCCTCTCTGATTGAAATTAATTTGCTTTGTATTCCTTCTAAGATTTCTCCTAGTTTCTTTAAATCCAAACCTTCCGCCATTCTGCTCAGGTGCTAATTAAACGTGGGCACTTCACTCTGTCACGAACACAATACTCTTCCAATGCACAGGAGCAGAATGTCGCAAGTTCCCAATGCCTTCCTGCAATTCCTCAGCCAAACGCTATCATAAACATGCAGGCTTGTGGAACCCCAGGGGGGAAAGGGGATGGGAGAGAGAAGAGACAGTCGCACCTCGTCTGATTCTTCTTTCTGCTTCAGACGTGCCTTCTTCTACCTTCTTCTGTTACCACAGGGATATGTTTTTACTGTAAGAAATAACATACGTTAACATTTCCTTAATACTTAGTATGTCTATATCTTATCCACTTCCTTGTAAACCTACCCCGTTTTAGGTGTGACCAATGCCTCTCTTCTTTTGGGCTTTTTAGACTCTGTAGCTTCTATGTGCTGTAACTGAAAGTGAATTGTCTATTAGTATTTTCTCCACTTACTCCTAATTGTTTATTTGCACTTTCTTTTAGGGGACTCTCACCTATTCTGTCACGGCAAGAAGCGTAACTGGGTCCAGCCAGGTAAGTACTATTGAATTCGATGTATTCCTATGCCTTTATTACTTTCCCACTCTTACTGTTTTAAATGCTGTAGCCATTAGCCTTTCTCAACTGTATGTTTCTACTCTTGCAAAAAAGTAACTATATCGGGAGCTTGGAATATAGCGACCCCCGTGTTTTAACCTAATGAATTCGTACGCGCTTTTCCTTGACTGGCGCTGACTAAATTAACAGAAAAGAAACAGTGCTAAATCTTCAAACTATTGGCCCGTGAACTCCCTCACAAGACTTGTGCTGACTCTGTAGTCAACTGGGAGTAGCGTTACTCCCTAGCGCATGCTCAAAATATTTCCACTTGTATGCGCATGACTTTTATGCACGTTAGTTCAAAAATTCTAGCGCATGCTCTAAACCCACATAACAACTCAGAACAATCTTACTGCAACTTCCTATATTTCAATGACGCAGAAATTCTGTACTCTAACGATGCGCGACAAAGTCTTCTCCCTGACTAACTTCGCGACGAATCTTCCTTGACGACCTTCCTCTCAGCGAACTCAGGTGAAGTGCGCAACGGAACGGGCGCTGCACCTGAATCTCGATTATTTTCCTGGAACACTAGAGCGCTAACCTGTGGACTCAGTGATAGACTCTTGGCGGCCATTTTGTGGTTAACTCTAGTCAAAGATGTGTTTTGCTCCTGATCTCCTTTACTTTTACTCTTAGAGTTTCGCGCCACTGTGCTAATCTTTAGTGTCTTTCTGTAAAGTGATCTGGCAGTCCTGACACGTATATAGAAAAACGTATATAAAAAAACACCAGGGAACTACAGTATAACTCCACACCTGCTTCTAAACTGATCTAGCGTACAGCCAGGGTTAAATCACATGCCACCAATTTAAATACTGTCAAAAATCACAACACAATAAGAAGGCACTATTAATGGGGGTATTAGTTATAAAATACTACATGCTATATCCTCATTCAGTCCTTTAAAGTGACTCTTCCAGCTGAACACCAATCTCTGTTCCCTTCGCAGAAGTACCCTTTCTAAGGGCCCCATGTTGGTATCATATTTCGGTTTGTCAATGACAACCCACACAAAGTCATCTTCTGTGTGGGCCATTTCCACAAAATGTCTTGTCATGCAGGTATTGTTTTTTTTGCACCGGAAAGCACTTTGATGCTCCACCATCCTTTGTTTAACCTTACGGTGGTCATCCCAACATATATTAGTAAAAACGGGCATGTAATCATATAAATAACACCACGTGTGTTACAATTCGTGTGTGAATTCAATACCCATGGCGTTACTAGACCCAAATCCAGTTGTTTCACAAGTTGAGTGAATGAACACTCAGAACATGATCCACAAGGAAAATATCCTGTCTCTGGCAACGATCCCCATAGTGTGGTTTGTCTTGTCTCTTGTTGTTTCACTTTTGGTCTCGTATGCACCAATAAATCTCGGAGATTGTTGCTTCGTTTTAGTGCAAATATTGGTCTTTCCAAGGACAATGTCCCTGTATTCAGAATATGCCATGATTTATTGACTGCCCTTTTCATCTTGTCTGTCAAATTGCTAAAGGTAGTCACGCACACCATCCTTTTAGTCTCAGGTTTCTCATATGACTCCAAGAGTGCCTCTCTATGGTTGTTACGGGCTCTTTTTCTGCGCCATACACCAATTTGGTCGGATAACTCCTTGCCAATAGCTCCTCACTTAAGGTCTTTGCATGTAACTTATATCTTGTGACTTCACTGCAATTTCTACGTAACCTCAGAAATTGTCCTATCGGAAGATTATTCAGTAAGGCATGTGGATGGAAACTGTGGTAGCTAAGTAATGAGTTCCTCGCCTTAGGCTTCTGATATAATTCAGTCTGAATCTTCCCATTCTTGGGGTACAGTCGTAAGTCTAGATATGATACTGTCTTATTACTGAATTCACCAGTAAACCTGAGATTAGAATCTTAGCAATTCAACCAATTGGAGAAACCATCTAGAAACACCTTCCCAGTTGACCAGGATATCGTCTATGTATCGTCTCCAAAGTTTAAGACGTTGTCCAAAGGGGTTTTCAGTAGCAAAAATTACCTTAGTTTCAAAACCATACATATACAAATTAGCCATACTAGGGGCATATGTACTGCCCATTGAAGTGCCAGTCGTTTGCCAGTATAGGTCTCCTTCATAACTGAAATAGTTATCTTTTAAGGCCATACTGGCATACTGCATGACAAAGGTGTTAGATGTCCGATCCTCGCGAGGATGACTCTCAAGTAGCTGTTCTATAATTTCAAGAGTGTCATCCTGCGTAATGTTTGTATATAAAGATTCAACGTCATATGTGACCATCATATTCACTCTAGGATCAAAGGGCACTGTATCAAGAAGAGAGAGTACATGCTTAGTATCCTGTAAGTATGACGGTATCTCCGCAACTATAGGTCGAAGGAAATGGTCCACAAACTTGGATAGTGGCTCTAAAACAGAACCAATACCTGATACTATAGGTCTACCAGGTGGTGGTCTTTGTTCTTTATGGCTTTTCGGAAGAATATAAAAGGCCGGTACTTTGGGATGTTTCTGAATCAAAAATCCTGCTTTGCCTCTAGTGATTCAATTTGACTCTCTTCCTTTTTCCACTAGAAATGTAATCTGTAGTTGTAACCTAGATGTGGGATCCTGTAGAATACGAGTGTAGAATTTAGGGTCATTCAATTGTCTAAGACATTCATTACGATAAACTGCAGTATCCATAATGACGGTTGCCCTGCCTTTATCTGCCGGTTTTATCGTAATATTTGTGTCATTGCTCAATTCTTCAATACATTTCCTTTGTACATTAGAGATGTTACAAAATGTTTTCTTAGGAAAGTCTGAACTAGATTCATCTTCTTTAAGTACTGCCTTTTCAAAAGTATTTATTTCTGAAGGTACTTGTTGTAAAGATGGAAGAAAAGTGGATTTATTCCTCAAACCAGTGTTAGGAACAACATTAGCATCATCTTTCTCCAAATTGGAGAAGAAAAAGTGTAGTCGTACTTTCCGAAAAAACTCAGCTAGCTCTTTGTGAATCATAAAATCATCACCTAATTTGGTGAGAACAAAACCAAGTCCTTTAGACAACACATTATGTTCTAAAGTGGTTAGAATTTTAGAGCTGAGATTACCAACTAAACAGTCTGGTCACTTGTGGATGCTGTCATGTTCCGAGTCACTCTCTGTTCTATTGATGGGTCCCAATTAACTTGTAGTTGCCTGCCTCTTGCACGGCCTCTGTTGTTGTCTCTTCTGCGTCCTCTTCTCCCCTCACTCACATAAAACATTGGAGTGAAAAACACCTCACGCTCCTTTCCTGAGGGAGAGTTGTAGCCCACACTGTGCACCTTGCGGGCACTGGGTGCAAGAGGGAACCCAATGAAGCATGTCACCCAGAGGGTGAGTGAGAGTTCTCATCTTTAAAAAGCAAATGTCCCCCCCCCCCCTTTTTTAGTTCTGTGTGCATATGTGTGCCTGTAAATGGTGCAATACATGGATGACTCTGGAATCCATTTTGGAAAACCCAGGGCTAACAGGAGGAGCATGTAGAGGTAGAAGAATTCTCCCAGACAGATTTCTGAATTGGTGTATTTCTGTGAGCTTAGTGGGATACACACACTGGAGGAAGAAGAACCAGGCTCTTCAATACAGTTCAAAGGGTGCTGCTGTATTCACGAACAGGCCACTTGAAAGGGGCCTGGCCACATCTCAGGTAGGAGATATGACTGATCAGAGAATCATAAAGGGCAGGGCTGGGGCCCTGGGGTAACCCGTTGATGCTTATTTCACTGCGGTTGACATCCAGTGTGAGCCTTACATCACTCCCATGGCCTGTGTTGTTGGGCTGTCAGATTTGGAGTTGTTCCTCTGTTATGGACTGTTTTATGGAGGAAGGGCAGTGCAGAGGAGTTGGCACTTTAAAAGGAAGTAGACCCTCAACACAGACTTCAAAGACTCAGACCATAAATCACATTAGGTGTCTAGAAATGGACTATAAGAGGAGGAGCTTGAAGACCCCAAAATTGTCAGCTCTCAAGCAGGCAGTCAGGCTGTGAGAGGAGGGGTAGCTTTGCAAGACATCTGACTGTGACAAGGATTGGGAGCCACGGTCTACCAGTCTGCGTGCTGGGTCAGAGGTCATCACCCAGGGAAATCCAAGAACACCTACCACTGAAGCTTGGAGCACCAGTATCTGCCTACTTGCCAAGACCAGTGTGCCCGGTGAGGAAGATAAGAGCATTTAGAAGGAGTGAGGTCCAGTGAGGGATTCTGGCAAGTGGATCCCTGTTGCAAGGTATGAGGAGATCGCTGTTGTACCGATTGGGTCGTTGCCTCTATGCAGGTTCAAGACAGCGACCCCAGCATCCGAAAGGGGGCCGCCAAGAAGTGAGTCATTATTGCACCGATCAAGACATAGCCTGTGTGCAAAGTGAAGTGCATTTCGGCCTGTGGTGGCCTTCGTCAAGGGAATATCTGTAAATAATATGAACATACGCGTGATCATGAACACTTACCGGCACCACTTTAAAATTTGCATGGCACAATGCAAATACCCAGCAACTAACATATTCTCATCTCAAGCCTGATTACTGAGCAGCGTATGTTCATATTATTTACAGATATTCCCTTGACGAAGGCCACCACAGGCCGAAATGCATGGGGACAATTGAAATGATTCAGCAACTTGCATGTTGGGAAATGTAGTTGTTTTCGACTATATAAGAGATATTGTGAAATCAACAAGAAAAGTTATGTTGTGAAACTAACAATATAGCAAATTGGAACAACATCTGGAGTATCATTTGATTATTTATATGCAACAATTCATTAACCTCTGCGGAGGAATTCACTAAACAGAGCCCTGGGGACATATCCCAAGTTTTTGGGAATGCAGTCTGTTTCTTTCATGATGTCACTCATGTTCGGAGAGTGACACCCAGACGGCACTGAATTAAAAAGTTCTTAAAAACTTAAACTTAGCATATCCTGGCTGTGCACCTATCACTATCATATATCTACTCTGGGCAATAGCTCACTTAATTTCCACAACGGTCCCCAGCGCCTTGAGACCCATAAGGGTGAGTAGTACGCACTTTACAAATACGGATTATTATTATAACACATTCTTAGAACTCATGAATAGATTTAGATTCTTGCAACTGGTCGACTCCTGTACCCTTAGAGCTGGCGACAAGCTGGATGGTATTTTTTGCTAATCATTTGGTTCTGGTGGTAGAAGATTGTTTTCCTTTGAGTTGAAAAGACCACCTTGCGGTGCCCTTTAAAATGCATAGGTAGAAGACCAAGGAGCCTAAACAGGGAAAAGCCTTCAGATATAAAAAGTGGAGTAAACTCTCCATTACTGACATGGAAGCAGCTCTTAGTATGACCCAGGTAGCAGGTTATAGCAGTCAGACACCAACAGAAGAGGACTTTAACAAATGGGTGAAGACAGACATCAACCAGGTGATCCCCATTAAAAACAAGACTAATACCGGATCAAAAGCCTTGGCTCCATGGTTCTCTGAGGAAGTCAAAGACCTTCAACGGCAATTTTGGAGGCAAGAATGGAGGTGGAGGATGCTACTTAATCCAGAAGAGAAAAACACACTTAAAGAAACGATCCAAAAGTATATAAATGGCATTAAAGTGGCAACGTCGGCATATTTCATTAAAAAAATAGGATCTGCAGCTAATATCCAAATTAACTTTTTAAGGTAGTAAAAGATCTTGCATCTCTGCCAGCTCAACAGGTGTTGCAGAACTCCCAAAGTTTTTGTAATAGCATTGCTACCTATTTCAGATTCTGAAGATCTGTTCTGAATGTAATAGTATAGAGGACAGGCAGGCTCCCATGAAAACAAAAATGCGACTCCTTTAATCAGACCCCTAATGATATTCTGTCCACGTTTTCCCCCATTTTCTCCCTGAAAATAAAAACTCTTCTTTTACACACATCTGGTTCTCCAGATGATACCTGTCCTTCCAGAGTGTTGAAACTTGTGTCAGACCTAATTGCAGCCTTTTTGGAGAAGGTTTATAAACATATTCTCGAGTCAGGAGTGTTCCCCCATGCTGGAAAGAGGCAATTGTTATCCTCCTTAAAAAGAAACCGAATGGGGATCCTGGAGACTTAAAAAACCTACTCCCAATTTCTCTCCTGCCTACTCTGGCAAAAATTCTTGAGAAGTGCATCAATCAAGAATTAGCTCAGTTCCTTGCTACTCAAGACCCATCTCTGACTGGGTTCCGGAGTGGCCACATCACTGAATCAGCACTGATCACTACGGCAGATTTTATTCGCTACCAGGTAGACCAGGAGGCATGGCTATCCTGGTTATGCTTAATCTGTCCACAGCCTTCAATATGGGATCACCATCCTGTTTGGTGCAAAGATTGCAGAAGGATGAGCTGAGGAACTCTGTGTTAGAGCAATTGGGATCCTTTCTGAAGAATAAAACCCAAACTGTCAGCTGCAGGGACGACAGGGCTAAACCCTTCCAGCTTCCTTGTGGAGTCCCGCAGGGGTCCTCCTTCAGTCCCACTTTGTTTAATCTTTATGTGGCTCCATTGGCAAAATTTGTAGGCTCCTGTGGGTTCTAGGTGTTGTACAGCTCATTGCCTCTATAGCTGACAACTTGGCAACAGTGGAGGACACGTTCAACTCCTGTATGACTGAAATTAGTAGCTGGATATAGGAAAACTGGCTAAAACTTAACATGAAGAATACTGAGATTGTGGTCTTTGGGGCAGATAACTCTGTGTGGTCTGAACTCTGGTGGCCTGAGACTTGTGGCCCTTTACCCACACCTGTGGCACAGCCAAACATCTTGGAGTGACCTTCAATAACACTCTTATCTTCGCCTCTCCGGTCAACAGGACCGTGAGCTCCTGCTTCTTCATTATTAAGATCCTGAAGATTTTTTCCTTCTTACCAGGGGAATTATGAGTTTCAGTGGCCATAGCCCTTATTAGAATCTCACCTTGACTGCTGTAACACCTTATATTTAAATACCAATCAATACTCTCTTAACAAACTTCAGATCGTCCAAAATGTGGCTGCACAGGTAATCCTGAATGTCCATAAACATCTTTCTGTTAGGGAGTTATTGCGGTCTCTTCACTGGTTACCCGTGACGAAGCGGGTGATCTTCAAAGCTCTCTGTATGGTCTACAAGGCTCTTCACCAGCATGGCACATGGTACCTGGTACCTGAGAACCACTTTCAACTGGTAACCTCCAAATAGACAGCCTAGATCGGCAGCACTGAGGAAGGTGATCATTCACAATTGTCAGAAAGCTAGATGGGGTGCCCACGGTTTTTGGTGGCAGCATCCAAGTTATGGAACACATTACCAATACACATTGCGAGTCTGAATTTTTACTCTGTGTTTCACAAGCATCTTAAAACCTAGCTATTTTCTCACCCTTATTGATGCTCTTGCTGTCTCACTGTGGTTGTTGTGTGACCGGTGCTAGCGCTTTGATGCCTTGCTGGCCTAATGCGCTCTATACATCCAAAATACAAATATAAAAAATCCAAGGAACCAATGTCAGTGGCGGCTCCTCGAGGGAGTACTGTGGGGCGGTGTGGCGGGTGGGGGAGGGGTAGGTTAGGGGGTAGTAAACTCTGGCATACGGCCGAACGGAGTTAAGCAAATAAATAAATAAAATGAATTACATTGCGCGCGCTGCATCGCCAGTTGGCGTTGCAGTGCACGCAATGTAATTTGTTTTATTTATTTATTTATTTACTTACCTACTTTCGGGCCGTATGCCGGAGTTTACTACCCCCCGCCAAACGCCCATCCCTCGAAGAGCCGCCACTGGGAACCATGGATAAAAATGGAACTGTAAGAGTGAGGTAAAATGGCAGGGAGAGACTGGTGGTGGATTAAAGCAGCATGAGGTGAAATCAAGACTTCACAGCCTTGGTATTCGCACCCCAAACTTACGCAGACAGCGGATTTCTGAGTTAAACATTGGGCCCCAGCACTTATTCGCTTCCAAATTAAGCAATGCGCAGCAGGCGCTCCCTACTGAAGAAGAACAGTCTAGTTTCCTATTTCTGTAAAAATGACAACTAGCAATTGGTATACATTAAAATGAATAGGTGCTTTACGACATTCATATTATATTGATAATAATTATAACTTACAGGGATGTTTTTGAATAAAGAGCCGGGGTCCGCATGATGGTGAAAGGAGAGAACTTTACGTTTGGATTGTCTATCTCGTCTCGATTCTCTGCGCCGATGCAACCACTGTTAAACACAACACAAACAAAAATCACAGGATGAACATTGACCCAAACTATGTCTCATTAGCATTCAGATGTGAATGGCCCTGTAATGTTCTGAGCACCACTGCAATAAACATTAAAGTGAAGACCCAAGTTATTGGAATTCATTTGGGAAATGACAGTAATGGTGATTGCTCGCTTCTACGATGCAGTCAAGATGTTGAGATGTTTACTCTTACTTGCTTTTGATATGATATGTCGAGTGTGCAAACAAGTCCTTAGGTTGAGTCTATGGTTTCTGTTTCAAAATGGTGTGGCCAGGGTCGGATGAGTGTTTGCTAGCGGCAGGTGGTCGGCATAATTCATCCCAGGGACACAGAGCATCAGAATAAATATGCCTGGGTTTCTCTCCGGAAATTGAATGCAGTTTCTGCCATTGTAAGAAAATAGTTGAATGTGAGGCGGTACTTGCATGTCATTGATCTAGGAATACACGCTTAAAATTTGAAGGTTGAATTGTCACATTTCTTTGACAACCTGCATGAAGCAGTCAGTGTCTGTGTAGAACTAAGTGCAGAGGGGATATGAGTCTAAATATAAATAGACCTCAAACCAATGACGTTGGAACGCTGTACTTCCTTTCGCGGAGTTGCTTAGTGTCAGAAGTGTCCTGAACATGTGCAACTCGTGAAAGTGGCATGTATTCTAAAATAGGCCTTCTGGCGCTGAACTATGGAGGGAGAGTATTTAAAATCGTGCAAACCAATACAAATGTCTATTTTGAGAACGAGTACATTTGGGAATCCAGAATGTCAAAAGATGTTAAATATGAAAATCAATTTGTGAGACCAATCAAATTTGCGAAACATTGGGAACTGACTTGTATGTGAATGTGATCCCAGGGAAGGAGCAAAATGTTGTTACTCAAGTGAAGTTATCCAGTTGCTGATCCCATTGCCCATGCTGTGTGCTGTAGTGGGCTCAAGGAAAATGTGAATGTCACACCAACAGACCAATGGAAAGAAAGCTGGCTGAAAGTACCTTTAATTAAGTATATTGTACATATATATATATTTTTTAAAGCAAAAGTTATTGGCTAACGCCAGACCTAAAACTGAAAGGAGCCTGGGGCCAAAGTGGAGGGGAAAGGTATACAGGATAAAAACAACACTCCAGATGCAAGTATAAGTGTTCTTTTTAGTTTAAAAAATCTAAACGAGAGGGGAATAAAAAGGTGGGCATAATGAGGGAGAGTAAGAGCCCCACCAACACAAGTAAAAAGAAAAAGAAGATTGGAGGGATAAGTATGCGGAATGGGAGGAGAGATAAAAAGGAAGATGGACAGTGACTACAGATGGGGGGAAAGCAAACTTCAGAAGATCGCCTTCAAAGTAAAGTAAAAAAGGCGATAAAGTGGGAAAAATGTTGAATGTTCTTTCGAGATAAAAGGCATTTACTATATTGAATTCTAAAATGTTACAATTGCCATTTATTTTCAAAATTTTGAGGAAACAATTCAGGTGAAAAGGTTTGGCCATCTTTGTTTTCAACAAATTTGTTTTTCTCGGTGATGACCTACAGCCATCCAACAGCACTAAAAGATACAGAATTACCCCCTTTTTTGAATCACGTTCAAAAGTCAGGTTGAGGAAACCAACCGGGGCATATTATCAAGGACGGCGTTAAAATTATCGCCGCTTTAGCGGCTGAAAACTGCCGCTAAAGTGGCGATAATGGGCTTGATAATATGCCCTGGAGAATTCCAATAGAAGCCCATGTTCACACCAGAACATGGACTTCTATTGTAATTCTCAGTTTTCTGCCGCTAAGGCGGCAATAATTTTTAACGCCGTTCTTGATAATATGCCCCCAAGTTCTTTTTAGTCACAAACTGTTACAGCTGCATTGAGAGAAGAAGATCCCTGTGCATCTTTATCAGGAACCTTACCTGACGAGCATCAACCAAACCTTTTAAATTGAAATCTTGACCAACTGAACCCATTGTTCCAGACAAAATAGGATGGTGGATTTCCTAACCTGAACTGAGTAAACATCCTCAATAAAAATGGTAAGTATGAATCCAGCCACATGAATTAGGTGCCCTACCATCAGATTGAAGTTTAAATATTGACATGCACTTACATCGACTCAACAGTGTTAGCTCTGAATATATCTTTATCTTTTAAGTTATTTTCACAGTTATTTAATTGTTGCCATGCAAACATATCATCAAGGTAAGTAGATGTGTAGTTAAAATTAGAACGGATAGTCTCAATTGTCAATGGGTAGACTGACAATATGTTTTTACTTGATTTATCTGCATGTCGATTTTCGTTACCTCGGTGATATACAACCCATGAATTACTAGTTCCATCACGTATTACATAATTTGGACAAAAAAAAAACTTGAGGGGATTGCAAATATTTGTAGGATTATACAAGATTTTCTGGTACTAATTTTCTTGAAAGCCCCTTCAGTGCTATAATGTTTAATTAGTATTACCCTGCACTGTTGAGCAGGAAATTTGATTTATGAACGCCCATCTTCTCATTGGCTCATGGCACATGGTTCCAGCCAGTGGCAGGCGGACCTGGATAATAAAATGCCTTTGTGGACAAGTTCTTCTGAACATCAGTGGAAGATGTAAAGCAGCAATTAAGAGACACGCTTGGAAAGGAGCGGGACTGTGTGCTTTTTGTTCAACTCATGTCTAGGACCAAGCACGGACGCCCTTTTGATGTGCCCTTTCTGACTGCTTGCAGGAAAAGAAGAAACGCTGAATAGGAAAACAAGCACAGGGCAAAAGATGGCTGACACAATAATAAAGATTTTGCCCTGGAGACATGAGGCTATAAAGCACAGATAGCCTCTCCCAAACTGAACACCTGCTTCACTGCAGGACTGAGAGTATGCTGGGATCAGGAGCTATTCTGGTCCAGTTCTGACTCACTACCCATGCTCCATGAACTTGTCCAGAACTTTGGCTCACCCTGATGCGGCTACACATACTCTGAGAAAGGCTGTTGGATACCAATTACTCTAATCCACACAATAATATCTAACTTGTTTTACAGTCAAGGTGTGCCTGATTTGCATGTAAATTAAAGTAGAATCCTAGATTGCATGATCAAACATTGGAAGTTGTTTTGCTTGGTCATCTACCTACTGAACATAACCCTGGGCGTAGTTCGCGAAGTAGCATTTCGCGAAGCTACGCAAAGTGCAGTTCGCACTACGCGAGCTACGCGTAGCACTTCGCGAACTGCGTAGTACCTTGTTCGCACTGTGTCAGATGTCGTTTTCAATGATTGCACAGTGCGGACAAGCAACCGGCACTGTGCAATCATTGAAAATGGCATCTTGCACAGTGCGAGCTGTAGTTTTCTGCTGCTCGAGTAGATTTTTACTCGAGCTGCAGCTTTCTCAACGCGAACTGGTAGTTTCTCATTGCGAGCGGTCGCGAGCATACGCGACCACTTGCAATGAGAAACCTGACCTCCTCGCGTTGGGAATCTCGCCGGGAGGTTTATTTTCCATGCTCGCGATCGCCAACTTGATGTTGCTGATCGCGAACAAGGAAAAAGTCTCGCTGGGATGTCATTTTGCTTGCTCGCGGTCGCCAACTTGACGTTGAGGACCGCGAGCAAGCAAAAAATGACCGCAGCACTACGCAACACTATGCTACGCGTGTTCGCACTGTGCTACGTGCAGTTCGCGTAGTGCGAAGTAGCGCGAACTTCGCAAACTACGCGAGCGTAGCATAGTGCTTTGCCCAGGCTTACTGAACATGTGAACCAACCTTACCTTTGAATTCCATTTTTTGCTAGTCACAAAGACAAACACTTAGGTGTTTCTGTTTGATAAAGGCTCTGCAACCCCAACATATAATTTTAAGAAAACATTAGGTCTTTTATCAACTTCTTCAATCTACTGATAAAGGGTTGATTAAATATTGTATGGTAACATCTGAGGTAACAGCTTTAAAGTCTGAAGTTTGTTGCTGATGTATTTGATAGCACATATCAACAATACAGAGGAGTAAGAAATCAGAGTTTTGAGTTGAGGTATCATTTTGTGAAGTATACTTACGTGTACAGTGGTATTTGATGAGCTCGAGGGCAAGGGCTTATGCTGTTGAAGAATTGAAAAAAAAAGAAACAGGGGATACTATATTAGCGTTTGGATAAAATCAACAACCCATATGTTACCACCTAAAATATGTCGGATTATACATTATTATGTTGTAGCACTGTAGCAAGACCTCATGTGCAGCAAGTTTACATGATCTGGCATAAATATTACACATTTGTAATAATTATAACTTTCAGAATTCCATGAGGGAGAAATTAAACCTGTTAAAGAAAACATTTGTAGGAAACCTTTTCTGTTCATACCAGATAAATGTATTTTCAAAATAAAAAATATCACACACAAAATATAGGCTTTCTCATTTCAATATTTTATTCTGGGCGAAAATGTGCTGTACTTTTAGAACTTGGGGGCATATTTACAAGCTTATTTTAGCCGCTTTAGCGGCCGATTTCGGCCGAAAAGCGGCGAAATAAACATCTCTCTATTTTCAAGGACACGCTAACGCGTGTTTCCTTGATGCATTAGCTGTTTCCCCTCCATTTTGCATGTCAGCGATTATTATCGCTAATAACATGCAAAATGGGCGTTCCTCACAATGTCTGCATGAATTAGGTGGCAGACAGACCTTCGCACTATTTACAATGCGGCCCCAGCGATGTAAAACACCGCGCTAACTGCGGTTATCGCATGTATTTTACGTCTGCTTTTTCTTTTACTTAGGTATGCTGATAATGGGAGGTGGATCGCCATGTTACGACCACACTCCCCTATCAGCAAGCATCTCCAATATTATCGCTGGATTTCCGGCGATGTTTCTGTTTCTCGCCGTCTATCGCTGGAATTACATCACCAGTTTGCAAAGCGTTGATAATACGCTGCTAACACAGTGATGTCATTCAGCGTTAGACGGCGAGAAACAGACTCGCGCTAAGTGAGCTTAGCGATGTTTACCGCTCTTCCTCGATGATATGCCCCTTGATTACTGAATTGCTGCAGGAAAACGACTGAAGGAGACTTCTTTAGAAACTCCAAATGAATACAAAACAGAAGCTAAATCGCTCCCATAATAAGGAACAGACAATGAAAAAGCAAACAGGTTTCACTATTCTATAAGGAAAATAAAGCGAATCTACAAAGAATTGAGGGGCATATCAGCAATGCGAGGCGAAAAGCGGCTATAATTTTATCACCTAATTAGCAATCTCACGCTAACACGTGAAAACTTGAGCTAGCGTAGGAATACCTAACGCCCAGCTTTGCATCTCTAATGAGACGAAAAGTGGGTGTTCCTGACCTGACATGACAGGAGAAATGCCGCTAAGCGACATTTCTCCTATCATCAAGCCCCACGCTATGAAGCATAGCGGCAAGAAAAGTAGCGATAACCCCTGTTATCGCTACTTTCCTAACGCCTGCTTCAGGACTGACTTAGCCATGATATCCGATGGAAGGTGGATATCATGGCTAAGTTTGTGAGTCCCTATCATCAAGCTAAAACCACATTGCGTGAGATTATCGCTGGGTTTCCAGCGATAATCTCACGTTAGGCAGTTAGCGTGAGGATTTTTATCGCTTTTGAGATAAGCGTTGCTAATAGCACGCTATCTCAGCTCTAAAAATCCACGCTAGCCGGCGATAATTATCCTAGCGCTAAGTGCGCTTAGCGATAATTATCGCCAGTTGTTGCTGATATGCCCCTTAAGGTTTCTCTGTGTAGTTGTGTGAATATGTGTGTAGGTGAAACTGATAATGAGTTAGCTGGATGAGTGAGTGTATGCTTGCAAGGACGAATGAGTAAGTAACCGAGATAATGAATAAGTATAGTGTGAGTGAATTCAAAATGGATGACTGGATGAATCCCTGAGTGCATTAATGGGTCAACCTCCAGGCGTAACATCTCAGTTTTAATTTCATTATAAAAACACTAAGAATTACTAATATATTAAAACAGCACTTGGCACCGTTGAGCTAAGAATCACCACAATACATGCAGAGCTGTTAAAAGCATGGCTGAGTAAGGATTACACCAATTATTCCAAAAGTGCCTACAAGATATTCAGAATACTGCTCCAATGCCAGTGGAAGTATTACGCAGGAGTGGACACTGCTTTGTGGAAATTGCACGTCTTATCCCAATAAGTCCTACCTTGCAAGTTCATATTTACACCATCACTCAGTAAAAAAATGCATTCAGATTTTCACCCCCATTCGTTAACTCAGCTGCATGTTTTGTCAAACTTGTTTTCACTGATTTTCAAGACATTAACTATCAAACATGGCAATACATTCAATCCTTGTCCTCGCATATAGCCGTTGGATATCTATTTCCTTGTACAGAGTTAGTCGGATAATCCAAGTGGTCTCCCCTTCACATGCATGTTCAGGTATGCACACAACACATTTTCAAACCACTCCCCTAAACTAAGTCCGCCCCTCCTTCCCTATCCCTCCCCTTTCCTTGAGTCAAAATCCGTGGGCGGAAGAAAAGGAAAGTGAAAGAGAAACTCAAAACTAGAATAGAAAAGAAAAGGAGAAAAAAACAACAACAAAAACTAATTAACTTGGCCTGACCAGGGACCTGGGTGGCGTGGAGGTGCGAACATAGCTCCGGAGTGGGCTCTAACAGGGATAGTGGCACTAATTAGAATAGGAAAAGATGTAGTGCTCTAACCCTCGAGCGGCAGGTGGTCAGCGGAAGTCCTCTAGATAGGTAGCTGATCAAGGGGCCCGGGCATATTCAAAGTTTTTAAATTCATCCCTATAGATGTCACTCATGTGCTCCATAATGAGTGCTTGCCATAAATGTGCCTGCCATTGTGTTATGGTCGGGGCTTCTTTCTTCTTCCAGGCAGTGGATATTGCCGTCTTGACCGCACCCAGACAGAGCCACATTATGGCTTGGTCAGCTGTCGTTTGGTATTTCAAGCATGAATCTCGGAGACCTTGGAGCGTAAAATCCGGGTGTCTGGGTTTGGGTACCCCAATATCTCTTTGATTTGGGCTAGGATTTTGGTCCAGAAGATGCAGATTGTCGGACAGTCCCACTATATGTGGCAAAAGTCTTCCAAAAGGCCACACCATCTCCAGCAGAGGTCCGATGTGTTAGGAAATATATTTTTTAATTGGGTAGGCTACAGGTACCAACCGTAGAGTATTTTGTAGTGGGCTTCACGTTGACCTAGAGAGTGATTGTGTCGCCTAATATCTTTCCATAAGGCCTTCCATCTTAAATCTGTAATGTCATGGCCTAGTGTGCATTCCCGGACTTCGAGGTGACGTGGGCGCCTGGAGGATAGTGTATGCAACAGAAGGGAATAAAGGAACAAGATGGCCCCTTTTACTGATCCTGTCCCCTTCATGTAGCAATCTAGTGTCGTAAGATCCCTTGTTGCCCCTTCTCTAATCTTGGTTTGCAGGACCCAGAGGCGCAATTGGAGGTAGTGGAAATATTCTGTGTTTGAAAGGTGAAGGTCCCTTTGGCAATGTTAAAAAGTTAATATGTCCCAATTATGGAAAATGTCAGCTAGGTTGAGTCATCCCCCCTCCTTCCATGCGTCAAAGGGCCCCGGTTGTAGTAGGAAAGCTGGGTTATGGTGTATGAGGGTGAACGGTGAGGGAAATGTTGTCCATTTAGTCTGTCTCAGTACGTCATCCCAGTTTTTGAGGGTCCTTTTAGTAAGGGTGCTTATGTAGGCATTAGCAGGTCGCTCCTATTTTGGCTTCCAGAGGACATCACAAATCACCCTTCCTGTGATTGCCCGGTCCATATGTAGCCAGTGTTTATCTGACTCACGTTGGGACCATTCTACTATAACTCTGAGTTTGCTGCTTTGTGGTAGAGTGTCAGGTCAGGCAGCGCCAGTCCCCATCAGACGGCTTCCGTAGGAGGTTGAAGGGGAGCCGTGGTCTTTTATTTTGCCAAATAATTTTCTTAACAAGTGTGTGGACTCCCTGTAGAAAATCTCTCTCTAGGTCGATTGGTAAACTCTGAAATAGGTGCAAGAATTTCAGGAGGACTATCATCCTAATGGCATGTATTCTACCAATCCAGGAGAGGTATAGCGGTGCCCAATGCTTAAAATCGGCTTGCAGCTGGCGTAAGAGCGGAGGGTAATTAGCTGCAAAGAGCCCTGAGATTTTCAGTGTTAATTTTATACCTAGGTATGTTAATTCTTTCTTGGCTCAGTGGAATGGGGTTGTAGCTACTAGGGCACCCATCTCTGCTTCCATTAACATCAGATTAAGGATGAAGGATTTGGGTAGGCTAATGTGGAGCCCTGACACCTCTCAGCTCCTTCTGAAGTTTTGTCAGAGATCGCTGTGGGTCGGACAGTGTCAGTAGGATATCATCAGTGAACAAAGAGATCTTATGGTCGTCTGTCCCGAAATCAATACCCCTGATCATCGGGTTTTCTCTAACTTTTGCGGCTAAGGGTTCAATGCTAAGAGCAAAGAGGAGTGGGGATAGTGGGCACCCCTGTCTCGTCCCTCTCCCCAGTAAAAAAGGATCCGAGCTTACCCCATTCAATAAAATTCTGGCTCTTGGGGCTGAAAAGTTAACCTTTATCAACCTCTGAAGGGCTTGAAAGAGGAAGGGCCAGTCCACCCGATCGAATGCCTTCTCGGCGTCTTAACCGAGAAGGACTGCGGGAATCTGCTTTTTTAGTAGTCTTTTGTTTTAAGTGTATTACTCTTCACACATTGTCGTGCATTTGTCTGTCCTTGATGAAGCCGGATTGGTCCAGGTGTACCAATACGGGCATCAGATTCTCTAAATGTGTGGCCAAAATTTTAGAGTATAGCTTGGCGTCTAGACTGAGAAGCGCTGTGGGGTGAGTAGTGCTGCATTGTTGTGGGTCTTTCCCTGTTTAGGGAATCAGTGTGTTAAGTGCTTCACGCAGAGTGTGTGTTACCTGCTGGGCACCCGCGATGTGGTTAAAAAGGGTGGTCAATTGAGGGATTAGTTCTGCTCTAAATGTTTTCTACAATTGTGTTGTCAGGCCGTCTGGGCTTGGGGACATGTGCAGCTTCACATACCTCCTCTTCTGTTATGGGTTCTCCCAGTTGCTTGTTCGGTGTTGAGGTGACCTGTGGTAGCTCCACAGCGCTAAGGTAATCTGCATGCGCCTGTAAATTGGGTTGGTTGGCTGTGTATAATGTGCTGTAGAAGTCCATAAATATTCAAGCTTTCCCTGAATCTTCCTGTGTCTGAGTTCCTGAGAGCTTCTGTATGTCTCCAATGTAGTCTTTCTCTCTTTTTAACTCGCAACTGTCGTGCTAAGTGCGTTCACACCTGGTTGCCCTGTGTGTATAACGTCTGCTTAAGGCATAGTAATGTCAGTTCTGCCCTACTAGAGTAAATCGCCTGTCGTTTCCCTTTCAGGGCTGTGACCTTTTTTTGAAGTGCTAGCGTGGGTTTGGCCTAATGGGTGTGTTCTAGTGTTTTCAGTTCCCATTCCAAACTCAGCCCCTCTGTGGCTCTCTGTTTGTTGAGGGCGGCCATCAGAGTCAGGCATTGACCCCTTACCACTGCTTTGAACGCATCCCAGTTAATCGCCAAGGACTTGTCTTGGGGATCATTTAGTTGCGCAGTCTTTTGTCACGGGCTAGAGCATTGGGAAAAAAACATCTCCTAAATTTAGGTGTGGAGCAATACCACTCCAAGGAGACTGATATCGGTGGGTGGCATCTCTAACGTACTCGTTTAAGGCTTGACTCTTGAAAATATAGTCCAGTCTAGAGTAGGTGCGGTGGATGTGGGAGAAGAATGTGTAATCTCTGTCCTCTGGTTGCACTTCCCTCCAGGTGTCTCTGAGACCCACTTCTTGGATAGCATGTTTCACATTTTTCAGGAAGCTCTCTGTGAGGGATCTATTTGGGTGTGTGCTGTCAGTCCCTGAGTGCCAGGTGAGGTTGAAATCCCCCTTCAAGATTATGTCTCCCACTGCAAATCCCCCCAATAGGGACAGGGTGTTTTTTATGAAAGCCAATGGTTAGTATTGGGCGCATATACTGACGCTATTATACATGTCTTCCCCTGAATACGGCCTTTCACTAGTATTGCCCTCCCGTCCTCGGATCTCTTGAGGTGGGTCTCTTGTAGTGCCACTATATTATAGTGTTGGTCTGTTAGGTACTTCCAGATCTTCTGCCACTGGGAGGGGGCATTCATATCTCTAACATTCCATGAGAGCATAGAGATCACCATAATGGTGGTGTGTACCTATTTGCTAGATCCTGTTCGCCCCTTTCATTCTGTTCGCCCCCCTCCCTTCCTTCTCCTGCCCCCCCCCATCCCTTCCAGGTTTCTCCAGTGATTATATCTCGTTTCTGTTCTCCCCGTGTCACCTCCATCGCCCAGGCCCCAGAAAAAAGAAGAGAAAATCAGACCATAACACAGTTAACATTGGGACAACATGTCCCCAGTTCAGTTCAACATCATGGTTTCGTCCTGTTGGAGTGTGATTAGCCTGGCACTGAGGTCGGCCTTCAGCGTTTCCAGGAACTTGGTCATGTCCGCCTTGAGATCCTCCCGTAGTTCCTGCTTGAATTCTCGCAGCGAGGCAAGCAGGTCCTCTTTGGATAGCACCATACCATGCTCCCCTCCTGTAGTTGGTTGTGTCTCTTTAGTGGCTGTGGGGGTGAAGTATGTGGAGACTCTGTTGCTCTGCTGTTATTTTGTGCGGCATAGAGAAGCTCTCTATCCTGCCTGCGTGAGTTTAACAGGGTTCTGGCCACACCGGGGGTTCATTGTCAGCAGGATCTGTGGCCTCCTTATTGTGCCATTGCCCCAGGCTGTTCAACCTTCTCTCGTGAGTATTGCGAGCAATCACCTTGGGTCTCTCTGAGTAGGCCTCGAGTTATCTCTTGAAGCTTATTCCTGGACGTCTCCCTGTCACTCAAGTTTTTCTGCCGTCTCTTCTCCCCTTGGTTCGTGAATTAGTCCCATTCCCGCGGCTCCCCGTTGTCCTGCACCTTCAACGCCTGTGCCATGCGGTCCGATTGCCCCCCCCCCCGTTGTTCAGCTCATTGTACAAATTTGCTGTCTTTCCCAGGAGGAGAGTGCTGACCGGGCTTTATGTCAGCCACTGAGGAGGTGCCCTACGTTTATTCCTGCATGCGTTGTGCTGCTTCGCAGTGCCTCCTTTTCTTTTTCATGATCACTAGCCTTCCCCCGCTGTTTGCTTGTCTCGAGCAGGTGCCATCTTAAAGTCAGGCAAAAGGCACGTGTTTGGCAGGCCATGTTAGGGTACCCTGCTGGTGTCCCCCGCTTTGTGCTGTCCTTCCTTGGTCTTTGGTGGTGTGGCGCTCCCCCTTGCACTGCTCAGAGGACCTTTGCTGCCCTCTCTGGTTCACTCCCCTAAATGCGCTCCTCTTTCCGCCGCA
The DNA here is from genome assembly GCF_964204655.1 of Triturus cristatus. Lineage (NCBI taxonomy): Eukaryota > Metazoa > Chordata > Amphibia > Caudata > Salamandridae > Triturus > Triturus cristatus. The sequence goes on along the minus strand of NC_140588.1, from coordinate 404,264,293 downwards.
CGTCACGCGCCCCGCGATCCCAACTCACTGGTACCATAGGATAGTTGCTCGGTGCTTCAGTGGTCTCCGGGGGAAGGGGGGAAGGGGGGAGTGATGCCAGCTTGATGTCGTTTGTGGCTCAGAGGGATCGTGGAGCTGCATTGGGTGGCTTCCTCCGATCTGGCCACAGGCTGTCTCCCAGGCTGGGCCTGCCCCTCACCAGCTCGCTCCTAATTGGCTGCCATCCGGGCGTGGTATTCCGCTCTCGGATGCCCCGACCGAGTCCTCACGGCTTGCAGGAGACACCCGGGTAAGGATCGCCGTCTTTGTTGGCAGGAGTGTCTCTTTATCTTCCGTTGTCAGACATTCGGCAGCGGAGCCGTCGTGAATCACGTCTACCCGGCCATCTTGGCTGGCCATGCCCAGCTGCATGTTTTGATTGGCTCCTGATGTGTGGGGCCATATTTTTCCTCAAACTGAGATAATAAAACATGCCACACTGCCCTTGCAGTATGATAACATGGTCACTGTTTGTGCTGTGAATGCCATGGAGTGCATGACACTGCATTGAGGCCTATGATACAGACCTTTGCTAGTGTGATCTGCTACATTTTACAGAACCTAATAAGCTATTTGTACTCAATTGTCACTTTATGAATTTTTAATGCTCACTGTTACCAGCTAGAGAAGCGTATTTTCCTTTTTATTTTTTTTATTTAACATTTCCAGATAATACAGATATATTAAACTTCAGTTATTATCATTTGAATATCTATTAGTGAGTACAGTACGGTAGTGTGATTCTAAAAAAGGTAAACGCTATTAATACATACTAAAGGGAGAGAGAGAGACAGAAAAAAAACCCAAAAAATAAAAATAAAAAAACAACCAATGCAATTCATTAGACAATTTATAAAAAAAGTCAAACTGTTCATTACATCTTACCCTTGTTATCACTATGTGCCGTCATGATCAACTTGATTCTAGACCATCCTTGCATCTCTACTCCATTCGGCCACATATGCCCAGACTTTCCTCCCCCGGATTCTAGCCTGTCTACCCCTACAGGCGTAGATAGCCCTCTCTTGATTGTAGATTCCCAGGAGCCTGGCTAACCACATATAAAACGTTGGTGGTACAGAATCTTTCCATCTTGCTGCCAGCAAGATCCTGTATACTGCTGACCCCAGGAACAGACTATATTCCTGTTCAGTACTGAGACCTAAGGTGCTATCGTATCCAAGGATCAGCAGGGTTGGGGACAGTTCTAATCTTCGGCCAAACACTTCCTCCCAGTACCTTTGCAACCCTGTTTTTAACAGATCTAGTTTATCACAATCATACAACATATGGATCAAAGTGGCAGGGCCGAGCTCACATCTGGGACACTTATCATCTATTCTCTTACCCCATAGATGTAATTTTGCTGTTGTAAAATAAAGATTAAAAATAGTTTTATAGAATTGGGCTTTAAGATTCGAAGACAGAAGTATTTTGGCCATTAGAGAAAGGCTCATATAGATATCTACATCGGCATTCCCCAGGTTTCTTGCCCAGTATGTCTCAGTTTTTTCCAGGTCGTCTGGGATCCTATCAAGAAGTAGGGTATAAATATTCCTGATTCGGCTAGACCTAGAGGATATAGTATCCACAATAGGTATTTTATCAAGCTTAATCTTAGGGTTAAAAAGGGAAAGGATGCTCCTAATCTGTATAAATTTAAAATATTGATTATCCGGTATACTAAAAACGCACTGCAACCTGAAAAATTGAAAATCTTGCTCTCCCCACATAAATCCGCTATTGTTCCCACCCTGTACCTTTCCCATTTCTTCCCTATAACATCATTGATCTGGGGTGGAAACAGCGACGAGCGCCAGAGGGGAGTATATCTAGTCACTTTTGGGACAGCGATGAATTTGGAGACTTGTTTCCAGACCTTCCATGCGCTATAAATCACTTTGGACCGTACCTTTTTATAATAGCTCGGTTCTAGCTGTCTAAGTAGCAACCCAGGAGCTTCCTTCCCTAAGGACAGTTCGTAAATAGTGGGTATTCTTTGGCCTTGGTCTATGACCATATCATTATCAAAGATAAACAGGGAGGCCATTTGTTGGAGAAGGGCCGCCCAGTAATAGAGGGTGATATTAGGGATTGCAAGGCCACCCCTATCTTGTGGTAAAGCAAGAAATGTAATCGCTCTTCTTACCTTCCCATATTGCCACATAAAGCTGGAAAAAATTGACTATAACGCACTCAGTGTCTTATCTTCTATGGCCAGCGGTATTGCACGGAACAAGTAAAGAATTTTTGGTAGCATGGTCATTTAAAAAAAAATTCCTCTCCCTATAATAGATAAATGCAGCCCGTTAACCCTTCTTAGATCGTTCCCTATAGTTTTAATCATAGGCTCAATGTTACAATTAACAATTTCATCAACCTTAGGACTTATACGAATTCCAAGATAAACCCCTGTATCTGCTTTCCTTGGATCGATAAAGTCTATATGATCCGTGCACAATATAATAGTTTTCCCTTTATTCAGAGCATATCCAGAAAGAAGCCCATAGCTCTCAGCAATTTTATTTATTTCAATAATTGCCTCAGCTGGGTTCGGAGTTAAAACTGCAACATCATCGGCATAAGCCAGGACTTTAGTCTCATAGTCGCCCGTGTTAATTGGCCTAATATTCTGATTCAAGAGAAGTTTTACCACTAAAGGATTAATATAGAGAGCGATTAAAATCGGGGAGCAGGGGCATCCTTGCCTGGTCCCTCTTGATATATTAATATTATTGGATTCCTTCCCCATGAGCTGCAATCTTGCCCTTGGTTGAGAATACATTGCCTTAATAGCTTTAATGAATTGCGGCCCAAAGCCATTAAGCTCTAATATACCCCATAAAAATTCCCAAGGCACTCTATCGAAAGCCTTCTCGGCATCGAGAAGGATCATAGACATCCGGCCGCCTGTCTCATTTATAGTGTCAAACAGAGAGATGACCCTACGGGTATGATCAGTTGTTCCTTTGCCCGGAATGAAACCATGCTGCCAAGGGCTGACCAGACGTTCTATGACCCTTCCCAGCCAAGTAGCTAGTATTTTAGAATATAGTTTACTATCTGAGTTGATCGGTGAGATCGGACAGGAATGAAGATGGATTCTCTACCGGCTTGCCTTTTTTGGGGAATATTACAATATCTGTCTCCTTCCAGGACTCAGGGGGGGGTTCCATTATACTGTACTCCCTTAAATAGGTCCAGAAGAAAGGGTGTTATAACAAAGCCTAAAATCTTGTAAACTTCAAGCAGTATTTTATCAGGTGCCATTTCTGACAGTGCTACATGAACTTCCTCTAGAGTAATTTCTGCTTCTAACTCGTCGCTTGATGCCTTATCCAGGCCCCCTTTAAATTCGATTTCTTCGAATAAGCCCACTAGGCCCTGGGCTACTTCCAATCAATCTTTATTAATGTCATCCTGATATAAGTTTTGATAATAATGTTTAAAACCTTTGACTATCTCTTCAGGGTCAGAATGCGCTTGTCCATCTATTTGTAAAAAAGATATTACGTTAAGGGATATCTTTTGCCTAGTATAAAGAGCCAGCCTCTTGCCTACTTGCTCCCCATTTTCATAGATACTGTTCCTATGGGATTGATATGCCTCTGCTGATCTCTGCTTCAGCCAACTGTTTAATTCTGTTTTTAGGGCAATTATCCGTTGTTGAATTTGGCTTCCCACCTGTCCCTGTGTTATAATTGTGGCATATTCTTCTTCAGCCAAAGCTAACTCCTGTGATAATTGTTGATTCCTGGTCTCCCGCTGCTTCTTAGTCCTGGCAACAAAGCTTATTGTTTCCCTTCTGAGACTAGCCTTAAAAGAATCCCAGACCACCCCCCTGCTGGCACTGTAACAGTTAATATCAAAATATTCCTGTGCCCAGGCTTTGATGAATTCGATATATTCATTGTTAACTAGTAATTTTCTGTCGAACGTCCACTTACTTCGTAGTCTCCTAAAGCTGGGTATATCTATTTCTAGGATCAAAGGGTTATGATCCGAGATTATTTTGGGTAGTTTCCTAATACCAGCTTGTTCTAATAGATCCCTCGTGCCGTAGAAGTAGTCAATCCTAACAAACTTTTGATGAGGACAGGAGAAATATGTATAACCAGGGTTAGTCGAGTTTTTAAAATTCCAAATATCAACCAGACCATGACTATTCTTGAGGGAATATACTGGCACATGCATCAATATTGGCTGTTGCGATTCCTTACTTGTGATTTTTAAGGAATCGCAATTAAGGAATCGCAAAAGCCTATGCATGTAGAAATCGCTTGAAAAATAGCGATTTCTAAACATTCCTTAATTGCGACTCACAAATTGCGAGTCGCAATTAAGGAATACCTCCTCATTCATTCCTATGGGCCAAGAGGCCCATAGGAATCAAAGGGAAGACATTCTCAATTTGCGATTCTCAATTAGAGAATCGCAAATTGAGAATGCAATTTCAAGGGTGCAAGGGTGTCAAGAGGACACCCCGTTGCACCCCTGAAATCGATCTGTGCACAAATGTTGCGCACACACATGTCCAAAGGACATGTGTGTGTGTAACGTACGACTTTGAAAAATGCACTTTAGTGCATTTTTCAAAGTTTCCGCTATTTACCATGTGGTATGATTCCACGGTAAATAGCAGGCCCAAATAGCGAAATCGCTATTTTTAAAGGCATCTTGCATCGCAGTTAAGGAATCGCAATTTGCGATTCCTTAAATGCAATCGCAATTTAAGAAATCACAAAAATTTGCGATTTCTTAAATTGTCAGTGGCAAGTTGTTACATGCATCGCAAAAGCTATTTTTGCGATCGCAAACGGCCGATTTTTGCGATTCGCTCCGTTTGCGATCGCAAAAAGCTTTGATGCCTGAGCCTGTTAGATCCCTATGTACTTTAGGTTTACGCCCAGAGTAACCCCTTTATCTCTGATTCTCATTTCCTACATCTAGCGAGATATTTAGATCACCACAAAAGATTAAGGGGTTTGGCCATGTAGCAAGTTCTGTTTCTAAGACTTCGAATATCTGAGGGTCATCTTGATTTGATCCGTAGACCAAACATATTATGACTCCTATTGCAAGCTCGACTATGACCCACCTTCCCAGGGCATCCGCTGCCTTTCGCTTAGCTAAACCTAAAGAAGCTTTGGCCAAAATGGCCACCCCATCGATATTAGAAGTATGTGTTGTGCAAGTCAAAATATTGTACCCTGCAACCCTCAGTAGTTCTCTTTTTCCCCCAAGGAATATGTGTCTCCTGTAGACAGACTACATCCGCGGAGTTTAGCCGCATGAGTTCTGCATATCTGAGCCTCTTTGCCCTGTCATTTAAACCAGCTGCGTTCCATGAGCATATGGTTATCTTCCCCATCTTGAGTTCAGTTTAATTTCAAGAGATGGCCACTTTAATCTTCTCTCAAGTTCTTGCTCATACAAATCAGACCTCCAATTCTGCCTTTCATTAACCTTTTGTTTTTAGCTGCTTCTTAGTTTCGATTTTATTTCTGGAAATGTTTTTTTTATCTTGCCTTTTACCCACCACCCAGCCCTCTCCCTCCCTTCTGTGCCCCCCCACCCGCCCAGCATCCCCACCTCCCCACTCAAGGCATTCAGACTCAATCTTGAGTCTGTTTGTGATGAGTGTGCTACACAGAGCGCGAGCCCTGATACTTAACCTTTCACAGATACTTAAACTTTTTTAATACATGCTGCTCCTAGAGCCCCGCTCTCCATAGGCATTATTTCATACCCATATTTTATGATTTAAGTTATCATTCTAATCCATACATGCCTTAAAAAAAAAAAAGGGCCCCCACATGAATCATAATACAATCACAATATCATCACTATTTCAGCATAGTTTCTTTTACTCCCTTAACCCCTAAGGATAAGGTCATCCTAGTGAGTGTTTCTGCCTTAAACATGATAGTCTGAGCCTAGCCAGAAAGCCCATCCAAATACTCCTTAGCCTTTATTTCCGATAAAAAGAATTTCGTTTGCCCCCCCAGATCACTTTGAGCCGAGCTGGATTGTTTAAGAAGGCTTGCGCTTTTTTATCTTGGAAAGGCTTGATAAGCTGACGCAGCCTCCACCGTCTTTCGACAGTGGAGTGGCAGAAGTCCGGGCGGACAAAGTAAGAGATCTCGTTCCTAGATCTTTTAGCTTCAGGCCGTGCTTTCTCGCAAACAGCTTGGCGCAGCAGAAAATTGCCAAAGTACACCAGGATGGCACGAGGGAATGCGCCTGCTCTTGCTGGTTGCTTCTGAACAAAAGGAACACGATGGGCACGTTGCACCTCTAGTGCCCAGTTCCAGTCTCTAAGTTCTGGCAAGGAGTCTCGCAGTAGGTCTACCATATATGATCGAGTGTCTGTCCCCTCTGCCCCTTCCGGAACCCCCAGGATCCGAAGATTATTCCTCCGCTGGCGGTTCTCAAACTCCTCCAGCTTCCACTTGACGTCCATCAGCTGTGTCTCGTGAGAGTCAACTAAGTTTTGATTTGAAACCAGGTCAGCTTCAGTGGAAACGACCCTTGACTCAAGGTCAGTCAACCGCTCCCTAAAAGCACTGCATGTCTTGGTTAGCTTTCGTACAACCCCCTGCATCTTACGCATAGCAACCTGAGCCTTGCGCCCTGTTGGCGTGTCTCCTCTCGATGTAGTGAGATAGCTTGAAAGATAGCTGCTATAGTTGGAGGTGTTGAAGGGGTTGGAGGGGTCGGCCCAGGCGGGTCAGGGTTGGGTTGATCATTAGACTCAGGCATAGGCACAGGCGTAGGGTTTGTAAGTAGATTTATGGGAGTATAATCCCAGGCTAAATCCTTCCCCCCCTGTTTCTTTTTCTTTTTCCTCGTAATAGTTTTTGATTTGGCCTCCTCTGGTGACTCCTGGTCACTATCGCTAATGTCAGTGGTATATGATGACACCTCTGACCACTCACCACCATCGGATAGTGAAAAGAAAAAGTCACTAGGTTCTTGTTCCTTGTCCAGATCATTTTGCCGGATATTACAGGGGTTAGAGATGATTTGCTGCTGCTGCTGGTTTGCATAATAATCGACTTGCCCCTTACTAATATTGTTTATATTAGGGGTGCATTGCGGATGGCTTGGAGTTGCAACGGCGGGGTTGATGACTGGATTTACACTGAGCCCTTGAGCAATTGTAATTGCAGTAGTAGTCTCCCCTACGCCCACCATATCCACAGAATCAACCTGGATATGGGGTCTGTCGGCTTTTAATAAAGCTGACTTGTTAAACTGAGCAGCAGCAGGCAAAGAGCCCTCTGACCCCCCAGCAACAGCAACAGTCTCAGCCCGATGTAAGGAGGAGCCCCCCCCTAACATACCTTCTATGTTGGCAGTGTGGGGGATATTTGTAAGACCTTCGTTCAGGCCCCCAGTCTCCATGTCGGGTTTCTCTGCCTCTCTCCATTCTGGTGACAGATCCTGCCCCACAGCAATGCGTACAGCACTCCCGATCGTCTCAGGGCAGAGCTTGTTCTGAAACCGCCCCTCGTGACCCAGAGCTGTTCTCCCCACTGTGGTTGAGCTGCTGAGAGGGCCGGCCGGTCGTCCCTTCTGAGTTGCCCCGCCTCTTCCTCTCCTCTCCAGTTCAGGATCGGCTCCAGCTCCATGTCGAGCACGCTTCGGTGTCTGCGCGGGCGTCCCGGCCGACATCTGAAGCGCCGCTGCACCCAAGGCCAACTCGCCTTGCTCCAGCACCGCCGACTCCTCTTGTAGTGCCTGCCTAGCTGTTCGACGCCGCCGCTGCTTTAGGACCCATCGCAGTAGATCTTGGAGGCTTGACCGCCGGGTCCCCAAGCCTCGCTATCCAGCACTCTCCTCCGCAGTGGACAGGACCGGTACCAGCAAGCACACGTCCAAGATGCCGCAGCACAACCAGTCCTATCGCGGTTCCCAGCACGTGGAGATAGCTCACGCCGGACTTAGAGGAGCCAGGTAAGTCTGTTTTATTAATTTCCAAAGTCATTCTGAGAGTATTGAGAACAGCATCATTCCTTTCGGGCTCGCTGCGCTCTGTGTGCACCTACGGTCTCAGACGACCGCCATCTTGCCTCTATACTCAGATGTCAGTCGAGAAGCATATTTTCCAATTCCTGCACCGCGTTACATTTCATGGAAGCTAAGGCGTTATCTGCATGCAAAATTTTCTTTTATTAGTTCCATCCCAGGAGAACCCAAAATGTACAAAAAAGTATAGCTTTAGTGTTTTCTAAAATTGAACAGAGGCATTGATTACTAGGTGATACAGCAAACACAGGGCTGACCATGATTTGTGAGCAACTCTCCTGTAAATTGAGACAGGATAAGGCAAATGGGCTGGTTGCTGTGGTAATGCTGAGAGAAGAGATTCTGATTTCACACCTAGTGCCATACAGTAAGGATGGTGCTTTAAGTGACTCATCAAAATATTCAATATAGTTCTGCAGATAACTATGCTGTATAACAGTTACATTTAATATAGGTAAGGAGGCAGCCTAATTGGTTGGGGATGTATGTGCAAATATGATTGAGGTATATCTAGCATTCACATTGTTTACCATTTTGTTTGCTGAGTTCATCTGGATTATTCCTATATATATGATTTGTGGAATAATAGCACATAAAAATATTAGTTTATAATAAAATGTGAATGTCTGTGTGTCCGCCAACATATAACTTATTAGGCGAGTGAGCAACAGTGCAAGTTTTCCTTTGCTCTGAAAAGGTCGCAGTTTCTTCTTGGGACTAATGAAATCTATTGGCTGTAACTGCAATAACTTTGGCATGGGATACCCTATAATTCAGCAATCATTAATGCATGTTTAATCAGCCCCATCAATCAGTAATCTGTAGTGCATTTTCAGAATTGCACCATCGCTCATTTGTCTTCATGGTATGTTCAAATTTAGAGTCACAAATTTGGAGTGTCAGGTCAAATTTGTACCAAATTCGGCCACATGGCCGCCTTTGCATTAATACTTTAGTGGACCCAAAGTAAGTGCTATTTTTTGTTTATTGCATAGAAAATAGCTTCACCATGACACGTTTTGACAGCTTTCTGCCTTGATCACATGACCATATATATATAAATGCCTGACATGTAAGGCCTGTAAAGTGGGAAGAAATTTGCAAACAATCAAAGATCCTAAAGGTCAAACTTTTGAAATTAAGGAAACCATTACTTGTGAATCCCAGTTTATTGTGTATCTAATTGAATGTTGCTGTGGAAAACGATATTTAGGATCAACTATATGTCCGCTGAAAAAACGTATATAGGAACACATTCGAGCAATTCAGAACAAAGATACCACCTATGCTATAGCCAAGCATATTCAGAACCACATTGGTAAGACCTGGCTAGACATCAAATACTCAGGTTTAGCCTTGATACCCGACCATGAGAGAGGAGGCAACAGAACTCAAAAACTGCGACGACTGGAATCCAAACTCATAATTCGGTTCAAAACTAAAAATCCGTTTGGCCTTAATGGAGATGAGGAGATGCATGTACATCTATAGAAACTTGTACATGCAAGTTCGATGATGAACTGAAATTCTAGGATTACTGTAATGCTATAAGTCAATCTGTCTCCTCTCCCATCATGTTCCTTGTTTCCTGACTTTTTCTTTCTCTTTTTTTTTTTTCTTTTTCTCTTTTTTTTCTTTTCCATTTTCTCTCTTCTTCCTTGAATGAGTAGATTTATATACTAAGTCATTGGTATAATAATCTCTGTTAAACAATTCATCTCTTAGGTGGTAAAATAATTTGGCACTCAGCCTATAATATCAACTTATGCATTATGCAATACTAATTAACACAAGCAGATGTTAGCATTAATGCCACACGCCGTAATTTAATGAATATTTATTCATGCTCATAATATTGGCCACTTAGGCCAAGCAATTCAAATGAATAATCATTATATTTACCCCTTTGAATGATATCATCTAACAGATAAAACGCTATTAATTGTTCTATATACTACATAGTCCACAATGCATAATTATCGGCTTACTTGGCACTTTGGTATAAAATGATGAAAGTAAAAAAGGACTTGTAACACTACCGTGACCAAGAGCTGTGTTCAGCTTGAAACGCGTAGGTGGAGAGAAATGTAGTCAATAAAATCAATTGACTAATCCGGAGCGAGTGCGGCGTTTCTTTTCAATTTGCAATTTGCTTAGAAAAACTCTATGGGGATAAGTCCTTTCCTCGTCGCCGGCACCAGCACAAGTCGTTCCCCTCAGAAGGACACTTTTATATATATATATATATATATATATATATATATATATATATATATATATATATATATATATATACACACACACACACACATTGATAAGACCAAAGGTTATAGGGACGTTATAATAAAGCTGAGATTTCATTCGTACAAAACCAGTGACATTCAGCGGTTTTATTTAGTGAGCTTATTACAACACGCGCCCCCACAATGCACTGCTTATGACCTCACATATCACATCACTTATGACATCATCGAGTGACTGTGAGTGTTTTTAAAACGCTTATGAGTGTTAAATATACATACAAGGGATATTGGTAAATCAGTGGGTGTATGAGTGCCTGTAAGGATGATTCAGTGGGTGTGTAACTGACTGTATAAGTGACCTATTATGTGTCTCAGTAAATGTATGGGCGAGTGGTTGGTTGTGTGAATGTCTGTATCAGTGTGTCAGTTGGTGTCTAAGTGGCTTTCTGGGTTTGAGAGTGGGTACAGGAGTGGCTGTATGGGTGTGATTGGTTGTTGAGTGTCTGTGTGGGTGTCTGAGTGTCTGTGTGGGTGGGTAAGGTGTTGTGTGACTGCCCATATGGATGAGTGAGTGGGTGTATGGATTAGTGAGTGCATGTGTGAGGGGCTGTATTGGTGACTGAGTATGTGTATGGCTGTGTCAGTAAGTGAGTGGATGCATCAGTGGTATGTTGGTGAGTAACTGCATATATGAATGCAGTATAGGTAAGTGTTGGGGTATATGAGTGACTGCATGAGTGAGTGGGTGGTTGTGAGAGTGAGCTTGTGTCAGTGACTGTATAGGTGAGTATGTGTTAGTAGCTCTATGAGTAAGTGAGTGGCTGTATGTGTAACTGTATGGGTGAGTAAGTGGCTGTGTAATTGACTCTATGGGTGAGTGAGTAGGTGTGTGAGTAGCTCTATGGGTGACTGACTGTGTGAGTGGCTGCATGAGTGTATGAGCGGATAAGTCAGTGGCTGGATTAGTGAGTGAGCAGGTGTATGAAAGGCTGTATGGGTGAGCGAGTGGATGTGTGTGTAGACCTATGACTCAGTGAATGGGTGTGTAAGTACTGGTATGGGTGTGTCAATGGGTTTGAGAATTGTAGTGTGGAAGTTGGAGTGGGTGTATGAAAGGTTATGTTAGGATTGAGTGGGGGGGGTCAGAGATTCTGTGGATGATGTCATCAGTGATGTAATTTGAGATGTCATCAGTGATGTCACTTGTAATATCATGAGTGATGTAATATGTAAGGTAATAAGCAGTGCATTGCGGGAGCGCAGTTATAGTTAGCTCATTAAGTATAATGGCTGAATTTCACCGTTTTCTACATGTGAAATCTGAGTGACTTTCTGAGGTTTTTTAAATGCAAATTCCTAACTATAAAGTCCTTCTAACCTTTCATTTTTCAGTGAATTTTTAAGGTTTTTTAAATGCTAATTCCTAACTGTAACATCCCTGTAATCTTCATATTTTTCAGTGAATTTCTATAGTTTTTTAAGTAGTAGGCGCGTTTGCAGAGTGGCGGGCAAAGGGGGCTAGGTCTCTGACCAGCTCTCAGGAATCCCATTGTGTAGGATGTTCAGATGGTATCAGGTAGGCTTCTTGGCCCTCCCAGGAGAAAAGTGGACGTCATGCCCCAACCAGTAGTGTGCCAAGAGACGCGTTTGCAGAGTGGTGGAGAAAGGGGGCGTTTCCACCAAGGAACTCCTGGCAATCCCGCTGTGTGGGACTCCACTTCAACAATCTTTTTGCACAATTATTAATCCTCCACGCTCAATGTAGGGGCATTTTAGGGCTCAATTCACAAAGATCTAGCTGTGATTTATTCTTTAGACATTCCTGGCTTATTCCTGAATTTCAGTGCATCTGGTGAGTTTCTGGCTTACGCCTCTAATTCACGAGTAAGCCAGGAGTGCTAGAAGTGTACGTCATTGCTACTGATGGCAAAGGTTTTGTTATTCAGACTCTCAGTTATTGCTGTGCTAGATAGTGTGAGTAAAGTGTTATTTGATTCACCAAGTGTGGTTGTAGTTTACGTGATTGATCACTGCAGAGGTCTTATAAGGTGATAGCTGAGCGTCATCAGCGAGATGATATTATATACAGCTTTAACTCCTACCCCTTGAGTGACTTGCATCTTGTGTGGCATTGATCAAAGGGGTAAGAATTATTGGAAGTTGTTTAGAAGACACAATGATCCAAGATCCTTGCACAACAAAAGGCATAATGGTTAAGTACTTGAAAGTTGTAGGGCTGCTTCACATTTCAACTTTCATATTGGAAGTAACAACTGTGATGTGCCCTTGATGCTGAAATATGAATCTACAATGAACAATTAGTGGATATTGTAATGAAACTAAAGCAATATACTAACATAAGAAACAAAACAGTAACAGTATAATTCTGTATTTTAAAAGCATCTGTGGACCCGTATCTTAGACACAGTCTACCACATGGATGTCCATTTGTCTGTGTCTCGTATGCTGAAGGGTCCCTCCATCATTAGTGCCCAGATCATTGTTTCCATTGCATAAGCAGCCTATAACACATGTTATCTGGAAAGTAGCTATGGTAGGGGTCACTTGTATTTCCATGATGCAATGAGATCAGATTAAATCCAGGTGTTATTGCAGTTGTCATGTTTGTCCTCCCAAATTAAGTATGTGTGTGTGAATAGGCCAAAAAACGCACAGGTAGTGGGCCTTCTATTCTCAGTGCAACTCTATTCTTTGAAATATTTTGATATTAGAGTTTTAAATACCATTAGCTTCTCTGTTTGATGGTAGAAAGGAACTCTTTCCAGTCACCAATTCCAAAGGTAAAACTGCAAAATACTCTGCATTCATGAAAATATAAAAGGAGGGCAAACCTGAAGCCTACTGTCAGTATTTATCTGTGTTCATGACATGAGCCATATCAGACAGCTAAAGCATAGCTGTGGTGGAAAAAAAGATAGTGGTTGGTTCCCCTATTAACAAGCAATGGCAAAGCCAATAGGTCTCAACTATGCTAGGTCTATTGGCTTCGTCACTGTTTTTTCAGCCATGTTGTACATCAGCATGGCTGTTGTGCAGCATGGCTGAAAGTAAAAGAAAAAAGCTGTATGCTGCTGAACAGAGTACCTAGTTCCTGGTCGCAACAGCGAGATGTGGGGTGCAGATGAGCGATGTGGCAATTTTCTTCACGCAGTGGCGGCAATGTGTCCGGTCAGTTAAGCTAAGCACCGGTTCCGAGTGTGGCAGTTCTGAAGGTTCGATGTGTCGATGTTCTCCACACAGTGGCGGTGGTGCGTTGGTTCAAAAGTGGCAATTCTGGATGCAATGAAGCTGTTCCGAGCGTGATTCACTGATTCTACTCCAGCAACAGAGTCGATGCACCAATTCTGCTACACGCAGACTAGAGATGTGTTGATTTCTCTGGGTCAAGGATCTGAGTCCACTTCCAGTGAACCATGTACAGGAGCAGGGGGAGAGACTTTGATACCCCTGAGTCTCAAGCAATGGGAGGCAAGCCAACAAGCCCTTGGATCACTTGGGTGAAAGGAAGAGTCCAGCTCTCCTCAGCAGGCTCAGAGGGCAGCAGGACAGTGCAAGAGAAAAGCAGGCCTTCTAGGTCAGCAGTCCAGCAGAGTGTCAGTCCTTGATGCAGCACAGTAGTTCTTCTGACAGGGTCCAGTTGCAGGTCTAGAAGTGTCCAATTTGTAGGGGTCAGAGCTCCAGTACTTATACTCAGTTGTGCCTTTGAAGTGTGGGGTGACTTCAAAGAAGGGTATTTGAAGTGCACAGAAGCCCTTCCTTCCCAGCCCTGGCTCCAGACTATCAGTAGGGAGTATTCAGTCCTTTATGTGGGGACAGGTCACTGACTATTCAAGTGTAAGTGTGAGCCCCTCCCCCCCTTCCTGCCCAGGAAGAGCTCTCAGAATGCAATGACTATTGAGACAAGCCTAAACTTCCTGTGTTTGTGGCTGTCTAGCAGAAATGCACAAAGTGCAGATGTCATCTACCCCAGATGTGTATTGGAGACAGGCTGCTGGCACACATAGCTGTAAGATAAGAGAAATGTGTAAAAGTGGCATTCCAAAAACAGTATTGTTAAATCCAAATGTACCAGTAAGGATGATTTATTATTATCATTCCAAATATATAAAGCATGACAGAGCTACTCCTTTCTGATCAGGAACTACAGCTTAAAAGTGTATTTGTCAGGTCGCATTGTCCCGCTGTACACTGACAGGCTGTAGCGGGAGTCAGAGAGAGAGTCACTCCTGTGTATCGGGAACTCCAATTACCGTCGTTCCTCACGCTCCTGACGTATCACGCAGTCTTGTACGTGTCATCAGGAAACCGGGATATAGCTGGAAGAAGTATCCACAGGACTGCCGATTATTTGTGTTTTCCTGCGACTTATGGATTTTCATACAGAGATCGAGGTCCGGTAAGGGTGCTTGTAGCACCAACATTTGCTTTTCCTCAAGTACCTTGTGATTTGCGGGGCTTTCGGATAACCACAGCTTTTTCCACCGTCGGCGAGTCTGGAGTTTGCAGTCTCATACGGAGGAGAAGCTTATTGGGATATATCTAGAGAAGCCTATGCTTACCCCTCCACCCACTCTCCCTGAAAAGAGTAAGGACGTGCTTACATTTCCTTGGTTGGCGAGTCCTTTCCTAGCAACTCATGCGGAGGAGATTTTCTTTGAACATTTAATTGAAGAGGAGGGAGTGAAGAAACTCCCATATTGTTCTTGTGTTTTTATTGGAGGGGTGCCCTTCAGGCTTTGAGATATTACAGCCTGATATATTCTAAGTACCCTGCTGCCTTAATCTTAGGGAGTGGAGAAACTCCCATTTTTGTTCACTGTTTAATTGTTGGAAGCCTGCACTTCAGGGCTTGGAACTTATACAGTGTGATACATTCCTAGTACTCAGCTGCCTTGATATTCCTGGAGTTACATCAAGAACAAAGATACTAAGCAGTGGCATTTTCTTTTGTGCTTTCTTCTGTTCTTTAACAGGGGGGGGGGGTCAGTAGTGGGTGATTGGAAGTCTGACGCTATGGTCCCCTTTGGTTCATTCCAGCCTGCTAATAAGGGTAGACGTGTTGGTCAAGGAGTTTCGTATTGTTACTGGCATTGAACAGGCTTTATCTATGGAAAGGGGTGTTCATTAAAACTTTCCATGTTGTTGTTTCCCCGTTACAGCATTCATGTTGGAATCCTGAATACACCCTCTCATCTCTCCTGTTATAGGGTTGATTATTTTCATTTACAGGTAGCTCATTATAGATCATACACACTTCTACATTTCACCTGCTGATTTTAATAAGTGGCTATTGTACGTAAAGGGTATCTTACTACTCTCTCTTATCATTTATAGATCTCCCTCCCTGCAGTCCCTAGCCTTTCCTTCCCCCACTTGACCATTCCAAGAGACTGTGTCATTATATAATCCAGACTTGGGGCTTTTGAGAGGTGGACTCCTCTGAGCATCGGCACGGCCCTGAGAATAAAACGACAATCGAGACAGTATTAAGGAATTCCCAATGTTAACCTACAAGAGGAGTAGGCCTCACAGAAGTGAAAATGAATTTAGGTATTTTTTACTACCAGGATATGCAAAACGTAAAAGCACCTGTCCTACCTTTTACTTAAACAGAAACCTAGCCCATGGGCTACCTAGGTTCTACCTTAGGAGTAACTTGTGTATAATAAATAAGCTTGGCAAAGGCTTTTTAAATGGCAACTCGAGATGACAGTAAACTGCACTCACAGGTCCTGCAGTGGCAGACCTGAGACAGGTTTCAAAAGCTACTTGTGTTGATGGCACTATCAGTGCTGCAGATCCACTAGTAGCATTTAATGTACAGGCCCTGGGTATATGAAATACCACTTTACAAGGGACTTATTAGGAAATTAAATATGCCAATTATGTATACACCAATGTTACTATGTTTAGGGGAGAAGCACACAGACCTTAGCACTGGCTAACAAAACGACTCAGAAAAAAGAGAAGGTAAGAGGGCAAAAATGTTTGGGGGAAGACCATCCTAAGGCTGACAGATCAAACAGTAACATGTCAAGAAAATGATAAAGGAAGAAGATATATTTCCTGGAGAACTGGTGTACATCATCTGAGCCAAGTCAGACACTTGAACCCTGATATAACTGGAGATCATTGCTGCTACAGTGTCCACTGAGAGAATAGTTGATCATCTCATGAAAAGAGGGCAGATATGAAGTTACAGATCCATGAGAAGGCCTCTGCCTTCATCCAAGTTAACACAGGTCAATTGGTTCAGGTTAGTGATATGACCTGAAACACGCTTATGTCAGGAGGAGGTAAATTAGTGATACATGTTGTTTGTACAGCCACATTGTATTGCTTTTGGGGGACCTGCTCGGAAAGAAAGAATAATTTATCTGTCTCAGAACTCTTGCTGGAATAAGTAAACTCTCAATTATCAGGTAAATGTTTTTAGAAATACATTTGTGCAAAGTTACATTAGTAAATATATAGTAAATACGTTCACAGACTGGCACTCCAGGCCAAATTGCTGGCCAAAGCATTACCATACATTAAATGGCTTCATGTTTTCAGTGATTACAAAGAACCAGATTAAAAAATCCAGGGGCCTCAAATACACAACCAGGTGCCTAAAATGGAACTTTGTACTGTGTCATGGTTAACAGCTTTGATTTGATCATGGTAAATGGGTGTGTTTATGCAGGGTGGGAATTTTGTGTGCTTTATGCTTCCCTTTGTGCTTGCTGGGTACCTTCTTTCGCTTCTAATTAATTGGGAGCTACTCATGATCCCTAGGAAGAGGCAATTGATTAAGCCGTCTTCTCTACTATTGGTTTCCCTTGTGGAACCTAAAAGGCTATACACAGGCTATATTTGTTTTGTCCTGATGAAGACCCTAGTTGATGTCTTTCATCTTGCACGATAATACAGGGGTCGAACCGTCAACGCTCGTTTAGAAGCGCTAGTCCACCTTGACCATTACAAATAATAAGGAATACAACCTTAAGTCATACTGAGACTAACATCATGTTTTCACGCTCTATTTATATGCAATTGTTTGTCATGTAAATAATCCATGTATCTATTGTATTATGTTGTGGTAACTGTACAATTCACTTCATTTTATATGCTTTGTTTTTGAATTGATATATGATGTCTTGCTTCAGAATAACATATGATTCTTTACCATATAAAGTTTAAATTTGATTCCAGCAATACGATTAATTTGTACATTTTTTCTTGAGTATGTGTTTAGACATCTTTTTTCAAACATTTAGTGTATAACACGGTATAAGGGGATATAAGATACATTTTTATAAAGTGTGTTGTGGCAGAACCACTGTTCGTTTAATGACATTGTCCCTGTCAGGTTCGTAAGGGGTTACGCGATCTGCCCTCCGTGCACGGAAACGCACGGGGGGCAAGAAAACGACATTTCCTGGCATGCCGCGCGGTTCACGTCACATGTGACGCGGACGTTGTAGACGGAAAGAATAAAGACGGCAGCCGCCTGAAGACGCTGCCGATTATTCTTCCGGTGTAGCGGTCTTCATACTCCTTTGGATGTTCCTGGGATCACCAAGGATTTAGGGTGTTCCTCAGGTCTTTGTCGTTCCTTCGTTCTGGATCAATGCGGTGACAAGCTCCCCGTGTTTTCCTCCGTGCCTTCCTCTGTTGGCTGAGACGCGCAGGACTTGCGGTCTCGAACAGGGGAACCTTAGTGAGCGCTCTCGCTCAGATCAGCCTCTCAACACCTACAGCAATAACTCGGCGGTGAGTACACCGCCCTCTTCGCCAGACTCCCCTGTTGGAGGAAACACATAGGTCTGTTGTTTCTTGCAGGGGAGTGTAGGTGCCTTTAATGGTGCTTGGGTTGCTTTTTCCCTTGTTGGAGAGACCACACAGCTTCCTCGGTCTCATGCAAGGGAAGAAAACGCACCCGCGAAACACTTCCGCTAGCACCTCACCAACGTGGAAGTAAGTGACGCCTTTGTACATATATAACCTGTGGTGCAGAACAACCCTTGATTTTGTTGTCGTTTGGTTATTCTTTCTTTAGCGTCCTTGAGAAGAGAGATCCGTCGGTAAGGGTTAACTTTGGCAAATCAGGAAAATAGACAGAGAACCTGGGTAGGTGCAGGGTTGGGCGCTTTATTTAAAGGTTCATAAGAATGCTACAAAGAAGGGAGGGGAAGCGGAACATGAAGCCATCCCTAAACATTGTATCCTCTATTGTTTTCTCATTTGCCTAGAAGGTGTTCTGAACTTGTCATCGCCCTCTGCTCTCTACTGACGCTACAAACCCCGTTATTCTTTATTTCAGGTAGGAAGTGTAATAGAGAAGAAATAGGCTGTATAGATAGGTTGTGGGGATGTACTGAGCTAGGAGGTCTGACGCTGTTTTCTTGTCTCCTTCGCAGGTCTCCCTCCCCGAAGTTCCTACCCTATCCTTCCCCCGCTCAAATACCTCAATAGTCTGTGTGAACATTGCTTGTCCAGACTTGGGGTAATTCAGAGGTGGGCCCCCTTTGAGCATCAGCACGACCCCGAGGAATCGGATGGAGGAGCACGACAGTCCCCAGGTTCTGCATGTTACTGGGTAACCCCATTGATTAATACTGGGTTCCTACAGGCAGCATTACCATTTTCACTCCTTCATTTTGTATCTGTAGCAGGAATTTTGAGGGAACTGAAATTCAGTACTCATCTGATTGGTCTTTAGAGCTTGCAATCTCTCCTCACTTTTCCTAGTTTACTTGTCTATTTAATGGTGACAAATTTGTCTCATGTTAGATTATCCATGATGAGGAGAATGACATGTTCCTTTGGAAAATAAGATTATGTATATTGTGTTTTATTCATAACGTGCACACATTCAAAGTATCATGGCTCAACAAGGCTGAAACTGGTCTGAGATTGCGTGTTTCCTTCTGGAGAGGACCTCACCTGAGAGGTCGGGGAAAACTATATCCTATAGACGGCAGGGTCGGTACAGATTTGCATTAGGCATGTAACTGCCTAGGGTGGCACAGTGGGCTAAAAACGATGGGTTAGAATGCTACCTAGAGAGATTGAGGGTGGTTTGGACTATTTGCCCGCATTTCTCCCATCAACTTTGGACTATTCGATTTCACATCCTAAATGAGCTAGGCTATTGCTAGATGTGGCTTCTTTGCCTGCTGTGCCATAGGTTCCATGCTATTACTCTGTGACGAGGCCTAGCAAAGCCATTGTTGTGCTGGGGTTGTTTGTTTTCCTTTCTGAAAGGGAGTCCTAGCTGGCAGTTTGGGATAGACAGTTCCCATGGAGAGCAGGGTCAGTACTGATTTGCATTAGGCTGGTCTCTGTCTAGAGTGAGATATAATGCTACCCAGAGTGATCACCGGTGGTTTGGCCTATTTGCAAACATTTCTCCATTTTCATTTTGTGTGTTTGAGTGTGAAGACATTATCAGGACAGCAAATACAGTGCTTTTCATTTTCCCGAGAAGGGTTCATAAAAGGATGCAGCAGATACTTTTCTCCGTGGAGAATGCATTAAGGCCAAAGGGACATATTTACTAGGACGGCGATAAATAAACGCAAAGCGCACTTAGCGCTTGTTTATTTATCGCCGTCTATCTCAGGAATTTATCACCCTGGTAACGCGTTATTAACAATGCTTTACTCCAGGGCGATAATATTCCAAGGAAATGGGCCAACATCGCTGGAAAACCAGCGATGTGTCACCCAAAACGGAGATAGCCTTGGTGATACGACCCTGTGGTCGTATCACCATAATCCACCTCCCATGTTAGCAATGGGTTCGTCAGGAATTTAACAGAAGTTAAATTCCTGCGTTAAGGCATAGTTAACGGGATTTAAGATATCGCTACCCCTCGTTGATGATATCACAAAGCTGGGATAGCGATATTTTCCCATGGTGTTTTGTCAGGCACGCCTCCTTTGCATCTCATTAGAGATGCAAAGTGAGGCGTGAACAAAACGGGAGCTGAAACAAGGAAACACGCGCTTATGTGTCCTTGCAAATAATGCAATAGAATTATCGCCGCTTTGCGGCCGAAAACGGCCGCAAAAGCGGCGATAATTATATCACCTGCCCTTGATGATATGCCCCCAAATTCCCCAAGTTCAGCTAATGCCATAAAAATGATGAAGAAAAATGGAAAATCTCTTATTAACTGCTTCCGTCTTGTTCCCAATCATGAAATCCAAAATAGGTTCCGCCTGCAGACAGAAAAACTATTTCGCTCTCTGTGAAATACAGCTGGCGAAATGTTTTTCTTCTAGTCGAAAGAGCAGCCCATGTAGCAAAGCTGTCTGTTTTACTATTTTAGGGAAAAGTACAGAAAAAGGCTTCTTCAAGGTGTAGGTATCAGCCCATTGCACTCCCTTTTTACTTTTGGCTAAACAGGGACTGTGTGGGTCATGGCTAAAAAAAAACTGAAGCTCTCTGACCGTTATGTAGGAACGAGCGCCATCACACATTCAATCATTTTTACGTTAATATTGTCATTGACTTTTTTAGATATTTGCAACCTGACACACAATAAAGTTGTAAATCTGTAATAAAGCCTCACACGGCTGCTAGTTCTCCGAAATTACGAACTTACTAGAAGTGTGCAAGAAATGTCCGATAGATTCAAGTTTCCAGGCATACACCTCGAATACCTTTATTAATGTATTTTCTTTGCAATACTAAAATATGCAAATGCATATTTCTCACTGAATAAAACACCTGTGCAACTACAGATGTACTTGCTAAGTTCATTCTAACAGAAGTAATTCTACTTTTTTCAAGGGGGTAGGGAGGGGAAGAAAATTGTTTGTGCATGACCACATATGTGTAGGCTTATGGGTGTGCACAAACCTCCACGTCATTCCCACCCTGAAGACCTCCTAAAGCAGAAGAGTTGTTTTACTTACAGGGAAATCTGAGTGAGTAAATTAATTTACGACTGAAAAGCCAATGATTCAGATTATAATAAATTGTTATTTGCGAGGGTAGAGTTAACTTACAAACAGAGGAGCCAATCCACAAACTGCACTTTATGGCATGTTTAGTTCTTATAAAATAGTACTAGTCATATACTATAAAATGCTATTCAGAAACCTATGTGCAAAGAACTACATATCCGCCTCCTTAATCATTAATATGAGGAGCGCTCTACCCTAGTTGTGGAGGTCTGCACACATGTATGTATACGTTTTAAAATTAAGTGTGGGAGGAACATGGGGGAGTGGCTAGAAAATAGGGAGGTGATCGGGAGTTAAGGAGGAGTTGTAAGCACGTTTTTAGGGAGAGATATGCAAATACAAACACCCACCCACAAAAGAGTCAGACCATTGCTATTCACAAACTGCACTTCTCAAGGTACTGTAGTCAAAAGGGACCCAAAACAGTTGTAAATGTACTCCAGCCCAGCCTTGGAGTAAGAGTAGCACCACACATGGCCTCTCATGCTTACTGCAATATACTCCCAGATAAAACACTGGAGGCAGGGTCCTAAAAGATCACCCCATAGAAAATAATGTTAAATAAAACAAATCTAATTTTAATTTACAGCTACACATATTTTCAATGTAACATTATTTCATTTAAAATTTAATAAACTAATCTTTTTTTAAAAAGTAAAAAATAGAAATTTTAATTAAAAATGTAATTAATTAAAATAAATTAAACAAATCGATTTTTAAAATGTTACTAATTAGCAATTAAATATTTTGGATTTTTGAAAATCATTTTAAATAATAATTCTAAACTAAATTAATATATTTTATTTATTTAATTATTTAAAACATTTAATTGAATAAGTAATTGTGCTGTAACATTATTTGTTTAAGTTCCAGGTGAATAATAAATATTTCAAATAATTTATATTTTTTATTTTACAATAACACATTTTTTATACTTGTTTTTAAAAGTATAACATTAAATTTCCCTATATTGTATCATGGGGAGATCTACTACTAGTAACTTTACACTCATAAATCCTGTTCTAGCATGCTCCACCGTCTGTTTTGAGGGTGGAAACATGTAAACCTGCACCTACTACTAACTTTACATTTGGATATGGAGAAAAGCAAATTTATGTTAAGTTAAAATTAGACACAGTAATAAGTTAACTCATGAGTAATTAAACACATGCACATTTACTTTGTGAACAGGGCCCAGAGTACGTTTTAAATGGGCCCTTGGTATTGTTGAACAAAAACAAAAAGGTCAATTGATTTCAAATTCTTTCGGAGTTATGGATTTTATAGAGGGAGGTGCCTGCCAGTGATCAATTGGAACATAGCTATAACAAAACTGACAGTGTTTTTTACTTAAATATCAAAAGAAACACATTACTTAATGTCCTCAAATATCATGATGTGAGGATCCACCTATTAACAGAAACTAAGTAAAGTGTCTTAAGAGTAATAAATGTCCTACAGTGATAGTGATTTCATTTCTTCCCTATGGTCCTCAGTCCAGTAATCACTTCATTACTCTGGGCTGCACAGATTTCAAAACAGCCACAGATAGGTCTCATTTATTTATTCGTATATAGCACAGCCTTCTTCTCCAGAAAGAAAGCTACCATGCAGGGCTGGACCTCTGATCGTTACTTAAATCCCAAATTTCTTGGTTTGATGTGGTGACTTAGCGATAATCCGTTCCAACAAATTAATATCATGTTGATCGTGTCTTGTGCCTAAAGGTGAACACAATGCAATTAAGATGCCCAGACTAGGGTATAATACAGTGATAAAATAACTTCTTGGCTCTCAAATCCTATTAGTGGAGATTAAAATAAGTGTATCACTAAAAGCAGCAGCAAGGCATTGTGAAGTTTATGGCCAGTTTGTTGCATGTGAACACACTATCTTTTGTTGACTTGTTAGGTTACTTTATTTTAGCCTGCATTTGCAGAGCACAACTTCTATAAATGCTTTGGTCTCTTGAGTCTGTACTCACTAGGGTATATCTGCAGCCTTTTGCATCATGGGTTTATTTCTGTCATTCACTAAGCTGTGGAGTTATAAGTGGTTATCCCCTTTCACGTGTGTAAATCTGTGGGAGGGCAGTGCTAGCTGCACGGACGTCAGCTCACTAAAATTACATAGGTAGCATGATTGACATCTCCTACTGGGTCTCCTTGATTGCATTGCTTGATTGACACCTTGTCCTATCTTTCACCCATCAACAGTCTCCAGTTATTATTTCTTTACTTATTTATCTACGTTTTTATTTATTTTAATTGAATCATAGCCTTTTCATCAAAGAGTTTTTAAAGACTTGTACAAGATGGCACAGTTACTAACCAAAAACTGAATATAAAAAAGAATACAAAAAATATATAACCTGAGTGAATGAAAAAATTAATAAAAAATAAAGAAGAGGTAGAGTTGTCAACAACACACAGAGATACAAATACAAGGCTCAACCTAACCCTTAAAATGAGATGGTGACGGAAACCAGAAGAGTAAAGATGACTGCTGGAACGAGGGGCCACATAGTAGAACGCCAATGGGCCAGAGTCCAGCAATTAGGTATTTGGAGAGCCAGTCTAGGCAGTCAATCAGTGGGGTTAGCAGATGGGAAAGGCTTCAGGTGATCACTGCCATGTAGGACAGGCAACCGGCATCATGCCCAGCAGTGATACTCAAGGCCCCACCCACAGTTGCTAAGGTGTCCTATGCTAGTTGGCCCTGTCACGAAAGGGCTGTGTGAAAGGGCAACCAATGGAAGCTACAAAAGTAACATGGCTTATAGGTTTCTCCAGGGTGCTTGGACCTGCTGATGCCTTTTCGACTCCAGAGACCAGTCGTAACACGAGAGGACCAGGGGTACCATAGGCAAAGTCATTGGAGCAACAGCAACCCAAATTGATGCCAATGGCAGACTGTAAGAAGGCAATAGTGAATAGAATATTTGTTGGGCTGATGAAAACGAGTTGAGCAAAGATAGGAAATGGAGATAGACACAAAAGAATATCTTATGTTAATTTGAGGGGTAATAAGGACAGCCCTCTGGAGTTACACACTGTTTTTGTTTTTTTTATAAAAAGCAGTTATAGAAAGTCTCTATTTGGCGACAGGATATTAAAATAATTGTTACTACCTGGTATTAAACATATAAGATAAGATACACATTTGTAACCAAAAAAGCTATTATAGAAAGAAATGCTACTTACAAAGTAACTGGTCTGATGGTTTTGAGAGGTCTTCTTGTTTGAAATCTGTCCCAAAGACCCCCTATTTCCTAAAGAAATGTAAACAGGTGAGATGGTAACGATAAAATAGATGTGCATTTATTTGCAATTCAGTCATGGAACTCATCAATAAAGAAAAATACCATTCAGCTGATCTCCCCTGCGCCATGCGCTGTATCTCTACTCAAACTGTAGCTGGGTATCTTCATCCCAAAGCACTTCATGAATAATGTTTGAATGGATCAGAATACAAAAGAGCACACACCAGCAACCACTGACAGCCAGCTTTATAGATAAGAGATTTTCCCACTTTGTGGAAAAGGGCAAAGACGAGGGCGAGTTGTTTCAGTGATATTTGTAGATCCCAAAAGAGAAGGAATTTATGTGTGGCCAGTACAATATGAACGTGCTATTGGATAGGCTGGTGTGCATGTACGTAATCAGTATGGCACAGGATTTATCAATGCACAATAATGTTTCCGAACTAAAATACAAATTAGGGGCCTAGGCTATGTTGACATAGCAAATTTGTGTTGCTCAAGTGAGTTCCTGCTCTTAATTTGATGACCATATACAGTTTCCAGCTTAGATACAGGGACCAGAACCTGTCCTGATTTCAGCCACATGCTTAAAAAAGGATATTGTTAAAACAAACTTATATACTCATTCATAACATGAAACAAGCATCATATTCCTCAAATTTTAAACAGATTCCTGTAAACTGTGCTATGCTATGTTGCATGTTTTTCTTAAGAAAGCAGGTGAAAAAGGCCCTAACATTATAACAGGGGAGAGATTATACGGTCTGATGCTTATTCCAATTCAATCACAAATCATAACAGTAAATTGAAAATACGCAGTGACAATTATTTTCACGTTCTTTGGAACTCATTTTGTTTGATAAAGAAAGATCTTGGGATCAAAATTCTGAAACGATGTACTGGGGCGTGCTCTAACGATTTATGGTGTATCCATAAATCAAATATGAAAGTAGGTCAAGGTCAAATCCCTGCTGACGAAGCCATCAGCAGATCCTAAAATCTTACTTAACTAAAGACCAATTTCTTTGCTTTCAGCCCAGGCCAAAATATTGGACAATGTAATAAATTCACAACCCATGAAATATCTTGATCGGTTTAGCCGTTCAATCAGGGTTTAGACTTTGGCATTCCATCAAGTCAGCCCTTCTCAAAGTTTCTGAATTCATGAACAAAATCTCTTGACACTGGTCAGAATTCCCTCCTGAAACTTTAAGATCTGTCAGTGGCATTCAATAAGGCGTCATACTTCACTACTACAGCACAATGCCCAAAATTGGACTCTTTGGCTGCACTGAGATAGTTTTAATCATTTCTTGCAGACAGGAAACTGAGTCATGTATGCTGATTTCAGGTAAGGGGCCAAATTCTTTAAACGTGCGGGTCCCTTAACAGCGGTTCACACATTAATAACTTCCAGGATTGACTAATGCAATAGTCTTTATCTCGGGTCAATAGACTGTAGGCTCTGCAAAATGCTGCGGCTAGACTTGTGCTCAAACTACCTCAAATAAATTCTGTATCGTACCGCCTGAGGGAACCTCACTGGCTTCCTTTGCAGAAACCATATCCTGTTTAAATCCTTGGCCACCATCTTTACAGCCTTTCAGAAAAATGTCACAAAGTCCTCTCTGACAGATTCACGCATTACTGCACCCAGAGGACTGTAAGATCCACTAACACTAAGCTTCTGTGTGTTCCTAAACTAGGTTGAGTACTAGAGTTAGGAGATCCTTTTCAGTTCAAGGAGCCAAAGCTTGGAACCAGCTCCCTATTTCCTTGAGACAGGAAGAAAATGAGTACACCTTCAGAAAGCTATTAAAGACCTGGTTGTTTTCCCTTCCGTAGGTTTCCTTCATCCTGCCTCTTTTTACCCAGCTTTCCTCTATATTTTATTCATTACTGGTACAGTGCTTGGTATCTCAGACTAGTACCACTATGGCTTTTTGGGGAAGCAGTTGCACTTAATAAGCTTTATTTCATTCATTTTCATCACAGGATACAAATTCTACTTCTGTGTCTTATGAGCCACTGCAGAGTGCTAAGTATTGTGCATTACATTTTAATGAGCTGATGTAGCTTTAAAAATACCTCCTGGCGTCCCTTGCCCACTTCTTCTTAGAATCTAAAAAACCTGAATAGAATATTTAACAAAAGAAGGCGGCATGGAACTCACCGGAGGACTCTGACCAGTATAAACGATTTACTTACTTGCCACATTTCCTTTTTGGAGCCATATTTCTCTACCATCTGACTATGCCATACAGGATCTGCTGCCGTCTCTATTGTTAAAGCAGGTGGTGTGATTTTTGGTGGCAGTTTATTGTCCCAAAAAACGTCTGCATATGCCCTAGGCAAAAGTAACAGACAGTTAATTTTGTTAGCTCAAAGCAGAAACCTACTTCAGAAGCTATGAGACTTTTCTTTCAAAGTATGGTTCAATGTTAATTCATTCAAAGTTCATCTTTTGAAACCAGACACCATCTTTAAAATCATGAAGCAAGTTTAAAGGGCCTGACATTTTTGTCACTGCAAATCTGAATACACAAATAACAAAAACAAATCCTGGAACACCAGCAGTCCTATGTAAACACTCCATAGTTGAGTAAACACCAATTACTTGAATTCCATAACTTACCACAACACTCTCATGAAAGCTTTTATACTCTGAAATGTAGGATTATGAAATTTGTGGGTCTGGGCCTAGCCCCAGTGTGCTATTCCCTTACCAGCTGGGGCAGTGAGGGTTGCACACTTTACAACTCAATTCAATTCAAAATAAGCTTAATTTGATTTAAACAGTTAAATCATAAAAGCACAATACATAAAAGTAAGCATCATATCTTATACGTCCATTAACATGCTAAATCTGAAGATACAATCATGCTGGATAAAAGTAAACATCATATATTAAAACTACATTGTTTTTCTGCTTCTGATCACGCCCTTCATGTATTTAGTTAGATGAATGATAAATACTTCATCTTTTCCGTCGTAAGGTATAACATTTACAGAAGAACAAGGTATGTATAGTGGACTGGGCAGATATGTCATCACATGGACAGGGGCATAAAAAACTAGACCAGTCATTCATATTTGGGAACAATATCAATCTATAAAAATTGCCTAAGCGAAAGCGAGTCAACAACATCCTGTCATAGCCTCCCTTTACGATTGTTAGATAGGGTTGCACCCCTGGCTCTATTAGTAGCAATTGGTTCTCTGTAACAGATGGTTTAATTATGTTAGTAGAGAATCTAATAGTCTCCAGGTGATCCATGCAAGCAATCTTTAGGGATTTCCTCGAGATTAAAGTAATGCTGGCCAGGTTGGAAAAGTATTATGGGCATCCCAGGTCGGCCGTAACGTTTTTGACGTATTTAAGCCATGGGATGCGAGACACCCGTTGCAACTTGACACAGTCATTTATCACATTGCAGTTAAAGATGGTGGTTGAGCCAAAACACTGTATTTTAATTAACTCTAATAAATACGGAAGTCCGAGTTCCGCGTGGCAAATATATGTTGCTGTACTATTGGGGACCGCTAATAAATATCTCAAGAAGACATTCTCGACTTAATGTAGAGATTTACATCAGCGAAACCCTCTTCCGGCTCAATACATGGCTGTTGAAACACATTTGGCTTTATAGATTTTCATCAATAATAGGTTGTTTATCCACTCTACAACTCAATTATCTTCATCACCCTAGTGATGGGGATCTGTGCTGAATAAAGACTCTTTCCTGAGATACTGAACTCACAAGTAAAGAAATCCATACCATGGCATGCTTGGTTCTGTTTTTAGTCCTAATGAATCTGCACCGAACTTTGTAACAGCAGTGAAACATGTGAACTATCATCACAAAGGGGCCGATTCACAGAACTAGTCTAAGACAAAATCCTAAACTAACTACTTTTGGTATTCACAGAAGGCACTTACGATTTTTGTTATTCACAGAATGCACTTATGACTCCTAACTTTACGTCCGCACTCGGGCCGGAATATCCGTACCCGGAGCATACTCTCCGGCTAGGGCCATACTCTCCGGCTGGGGCCGGATAAAGTGTAATCAATGGGACGGATAGCAATTTTTACAAAAAAGAAAATTAGGAATGAGCGATAAATAGTAGAGAAGGTCATGAAAAACTGTTTGGGCAGGGAAAAGGGTATGGCGAGACACATCATAACCCAGAAAAGTTTTCTCCTTTGCATCATGGTACATGCAGTGCACAATTTGAACTCCCCTCAGTGTTGACTGTGTAGTCAACACTGTTATGTTATTTATTTCTATTAAAAGTAATATTAATCCTTTACACTATTTAAAAACTTTCATTATGTTGCCGATGTCATCAGCCAGGTAGTCATCTTTTCACACAAACATAATCCATGCTGTCATCTAATTTCTGTAGCACAACTTTGGCATTAATAGGATAACGCAGACATTATCCTTGCAATTCTCATTTCACAGAGGCAAAACCCATGCACTCCTGCAATCACCGAGACACTACCCCTGCACTTATGCAACCCCAGTGCTCTACCCATGTACTCACGCAATCACTCAAGCACTACTGTTGAACTCATTCCTTCACCTCTAATACTACTTCTGCACTCATTCATTCAGTGATACACTACCCATGCACTCATCCAATGACCCAGGCATGTCTGTTACAGTCACCCTTTTACTCAGGCACTACCCATGTACTCATCTAAGCAACCAAACATTAGCCATGCACTAATAAAGTCACTCAGGGATTTCCTATGCACTCATCCAATCACTCAGACTGTACCTCTGCGCTTATGCAATCACACAGGTACTGCCCATGAACTTATGCAATCACTCAGGCATTATTTTTCCACTCAACCATTCACTGAGGCGCTAACCATGCACTCATTCAATGACCCATGCATTACCTTGCACCCATTCTTCCAGTCAGGCATTACCCTTACACTCATCCAATCACTGAGGTACTACCCATGCACTCATGGAATCAGACAGGCACTACTCTTGCACTCTAGCATTCACTTAGGCAGTACCAATGTACTCATCTATTCACTCAGGCACTAACTATGCACTCATCCAATGACTCAGGCATTACTCTTGCACTCACTGTTGCACTCATCAAATGACCCAAACATTACCCTTCCACCAAACCATCCACTCAGGCACTACTCATGCACACATCCATTCACTCAGGCAGTACCCATACACTCATGCTGTACAGTCAACACTGAGGGGAGCACAAATTGTGCACTGCATGTACCATGATGCAAAGGAGAAAACCTTTCCGGGTTATGATGTAGTGTGTGGCCATACCCTTTTCTCTGCCCAACCTGTTTTTCATGACCTCCTCTACCATTTATCACACATTCCTAATGTACATTTTCGTAAAAATTGCAATCCGGCCCATTGATTACACATTATCCGTGCATTCTGTGAATACCAAAAATCGTAAGTGCCTTCTGTGAATACCAAAAGTAGTAAGTTTAGGATTTTGTCTCAGATTAGTTCTGTGAATCGGCCCCAAAGTCTTTACATGTGTCATATATATTTTATTGGTGCTAGTATACTACAATTAGAGCAATTTTGTTGTGTATCACGAACCATACACATAGACTCACTTGTGACACCCATACATTTGTTAAAGAAAGTGTTGTAGCAGCGTCCCACAATTTATTATTAGCTAGGAATAAACATAGGGTTAGGCCTGGGCATAAAACTCCTCACTGCTCGCGGAGTCTGTGGAATTTGGCAAGCCCACAGTCCACAGAGAACGCGGTGTTACCGATTAACTCTGCACTTTGCAATGGAGCTCCGTTTTTTTCGTTGGCAAGCTCAAAATATCGTTTTGCGCGCGCGGAAGAGACTTGTCTGGACCTCGCGATCACCCATGAGATTTTCTAGCAGTTCGCGAGTGTCGCGAGATATGCTAGACACCCACAAGCTTCGGTGCGATTTTGCGGCCGCTAACATGGCTTTAAGCCGTGCCAGGGACTTCGCGCAACTTTTGGGGCATTCGCGAGTGAGTGCGATTGAGCGCGGCTGCAACCTGGGGAAGATTTTATCCTCGAGAAGAGCTAAATCTCCTCAGAAAGTCAATTTGGAGTTAAAAAAACGTCTCAAATTGACAGTTCGTGTTGGTTTGTTGTGCGAGGAGACTTTTAAAAAACTTTTCCAACAAGAAGGAAGTGCCCCAGAGTCTCCAACTTCCTCTTCCTGCCCAGCAGGCTCCTCCCAGTGCTTTGTCCATCTCCTGGCCACTTTTCATTTGGATTTGGAGCTGGAAGGATCACTCTCTGTGTCTGCTGCATATATTCTATTGGATTTCAGGACTTTGTATTTGGGATATCCCAAGTAAGTTAAACAAGCATTTGCAATGCAATAGGTCTCGCATTTGCGGGAGTATGAGCTATTGGTTTTGTAAAGTATATTGTTTTTTAGTTATTTTTTTTTTTGGAGTGGAGAGGATGTATGTTGGTTGGTGTGGAATTATGTAATTTGAATTGGAATTGTGAGTTGTGAAATTGTGTGGGGTGGAATTGTGTGGCGTGTAGTGTATTTGTGTCGTTGAATTATGTGGTATGGTGAATAGATGGGGTGAGAGTTGTATAAAATATAGGCCTGGGCTGTAAATTCCGTTCCGTTCGCGGAAATTGCGATAATTTGGCATTTTCACGTTCCGCGGAAAGCGCGAAAATGTCAAAATTTCCGCATTCCGCAGCTTAGCGATAATTTGTTTCTTGCTCGCGCTGTAAAATAATACATTCTCGCGTGTGCGCGATCGCCTTACCTGAATCCCCGCGTTCGCCGACAAGTTTTCCCGATCCGGTCGCGTTCTCCACGAGATGTTGGATTGTTGGTAGCCATTTGCGCTGTATCGCGACAGTTCGCGCCCGCAGTAAAGTCATGCGTCGCACGATCACGTCTTTCTTCTCGCGTTCATGCACCGCAAGACAAGTGAAAACAAGATGGCCGCGCCCGCGAGCAACCGCATGGGTAAGTTGGCAAGCCGCGACCACGCAGAAAATACCGCGAACGGGCGGGAAAAAACTTCCGCATCTTCGCGATATTTCTGCGTGTTTGCGGAGATTTGTAACATTTTCGCGATAATTTGCGAAAGTGAATTTCGCAAATTCCGCCCACCCCTAATAAAATAGAAAGTAAGATTGAGAGGAATAGGTAGTTTGTGTGTGAAGTGGTGAATGAAGTCTAGTTAGAGTTGTAGAAAGAGTGTGTGAGAAAGAGAATGGAGGGGAGAGAAGATAAAGAGGTTGCGTTTGTGTACGCACAAGACAGCGAAAGAAATGGAGGCGAGTGTGTGTTTGCAGATTGGATTTTTTGAAAAGTTATGGTAAATAAACTGTGCTGAAAGACCTGAAGTGAAACAATATGAGAAATGTTGGTTCAGTGTCTTCTTGTACAATGGCATTATGTGGATAGTAATTATGTGGTATTAAGTGTAGTGGACTTATGTGTAGTGGTGTTGTGCAGTGGCATGTATTGGATGGACGTATGTGGCGTGATGTTGAATTATATTGCATGATGTGGAATTTTGTGGTGTGAATTGGATGTATGTGGTGTGTGGTGGAATTATGTAATGGGGAGTGGAATTGTGTGCAGTGGAATAGAATTGTATGGAGTTGAATTGTGTTGCATGGACTTGAGTGGCACTGAGTGGAATTATGTTGAGTGGAATTATGTGGCATGGTTTGGAGTGTATTTATGTGGAGTATTGTTATGCGGCATGGAGTAGATTTATGTGAAGTGTGATAATGTTCTATTGAGTGGGGTGTAATTATGTTGTGTGGTATTGAATTTTGTGGCATTGAGTTGTGTGGTGTGGCACTGTGTGGCATGGTGTGGAATTATGTGGCCTGTAAATACGGGGCATGTTGTGGAGTTGAATTTTGTTGAGTATAATGATGTGTTTTGAAGGTAATTATGTAGATTGGAGTGTAATTATGTGTAGTGGAGTTATTTGGAGTTGAATTGTGTTGTGTGGAGTGTGATGCAATTATGTTGCATGGAGTGGTATTAAGTGAAGTGGAATTATGTGGCAGGTAGCAAAGTGGAAATTTGTGAAGTTGAATTTGTTGGGTTGTGATTATGTGGCATGTAGTGGAATGATGTGCAGTTGAATTGTGTGGTGTGGAATTATGAGGTGTTGAAATGTGTTGTGTAGTGGGATTATGCTGTGTGCATTTGTGTGGAATTGCATGGCACTTAATTGTGTGGCGCTGCAGGGAGAGAGTTCTGCAACTGAACCAAGCAGTAATAAGTCAAATTACAGGTACTGTTTCACAATAAACCATACAACACCATACAATACTTCATCACATCAAACCAGACTATGCAACACACCATGTCACACATTACAAAACCTCATCATATAACGCCACCCATACAACATACAATTCTACACCAGGCCATACTACAACATATATATATAATAATCTTTATTCGGTTTTTGACATTGTAAAACCATAAAAGATGTCATGACATACACATATTCATAGTAAAATTTGCTTAAAAATGTGATTAAATATACAGTTAAAAAACAAAAGTGTATGTAGTTTAGGTAATACGGAAATTAATTCGCTATATTACAGATTGTTTCTGTGCCTCATAATACACTTTAAGAAATTCAGTACATGATACACTGTCCATTCGGAGTCCAAAGTTTGAAGTGCCAGCATGGCTGGACGGCATTGTCTGTGGCCCCATTTTTTTAATAAAGGGATTAGCCAGATTTTTCGATGGGTATGGAAGAACTTACAAAACAATAATGTGTGCATAGTGGACTGTTGTGAACGATCATCACATGGGCACAGTTCCATCTGAGTTTTCCAGTTATTTTTTTCAGGAAATGACACTAGTCTGAAGAAGAGGTTCATTCTGAACCTTGTTAGGAGCATCTTTTCATAAGTGGTGATCTCCAGGGTCAAATAGGGCTGGATATACAGGGACTGCTGTGTCATAATTGCGTGGATGACCGATTTTTTCGCAATCAGTGATGCCAGTCTAAGGGATTCCAGGTGGCTCAAGGCAACTAGTTTCAATTCCTTTTTAGATATTTTCTTCAATTCATCTGGCGTGTGGTAGTATTTTTCTAGACCCAGATCGGAGAAAAAATGTCTTACGTAAGAGAGCCAAGATATTTTATGGGCGTAGTCCAGATCCATGGTGTCGCGTAGGATGGTTTTAGACAAGCTGTTTTTTTCTGATACCCATACTCGCCTCCAAAGCAGAAGAGGTTGAATTTTTATTAAGTCTTCAATATATGGGATTCCAAGTTCTATATGTGAGGCGTAGGTGGAAGTGCCTTTTGGGGTTGATAAAAGGAACCTCGTGAAGATGTTCTCCTCTTTTTGGATAGAGCCGGTAGGTGTGTGTCCCCAGATCCCTGCACCATATAATGCGATGGCTTGGCATTTCGCAGCATAAATCTGTAGCAGTTCTACTGGTGGTTTTTTCCCGAGTTTGTTGGAGAATTTCATCAATGCCATGATTGCTCGCTTGAAGAGATGTCTCCTAGCCTCGACTGCCGCTTTCCAGTTCAAGGCATCGTCGATCATAATGCCTAGGTAGGGATACTGTGGGGTCTTTTCGATTTTTTGTTCTTTCAGAAAAATGGACTTAGATGTTTTTTTTGATCCGCCAGCTACCATAACGTAAGTTTTTTTGATATTTATGTGAAGGTCCAGGGCGCCCATGAAGTCTGCGTATTTAGATAGAGATTTCTGCAGTTCAATGGGGGTGCGGGCTAAGATGACTGCATCGTCCGCATAGAGCAGAGCGGGGATCAAGCGACCTTTTACTCTTGGGAGGTCTCTCCCTCCTCTCAGCATAGTCTTTTCTAGGCCATTGGTGTACAAGGAGAAGAGGAAGGGGGCAAGGACGCAACCTTGCCTCACTCCCCGCTCTACCCTGAATGGTGATGTCAGTTCTCCTTTTGTCCCGTACCTCACTCTCGCCGTGGCTTCGCTGTATAGCTCCCTCAGAAAGTCCAAAAGAGGGGGATCTACCCCCATTTCACTCAGCAGTGACCAGAGCCTTGCATGCGAAACGCAGTCGAATGCGGAGGACAGATCTACATAAACCATATAAATGGAGCCAGGTTTTGCATGGGTATATTTTGATATTAACAAACTTAGATTTAGGGCCTGTTCGACAGTTCCGAAGCCCTCCCTGAACCCGAACTGTAAATCTGATAAGATGTTTTTGTCTTCTACCCATTGCTGTAGCTTTTCGAGGAGGACTCTGCCAACTAGTTGGCCCAGGGAGTCGAGGAGCGAAATTGGTCGATAACACTTTGGGTCTTGTCGGTCCCCCTTCTTGAAGATTGGGACCATGATTGAAGATGACCATGATTCTAACAACCCAAGTTTCATTGTTGCTAGGCAGACTCTGGTGAGTATTGGTACCCAGAGGTCTGGAAGATGTTTAAATAGGTCAACTGGGACCCCATCAGGACCTGGAGCTTTCCCACTCTTGCTTAGTGATAACGCCGTATCGAAATCCTGCAGCTCGACCTCCATTAAAATTGGGTAGGCTACTGGATTGATATTGAGATGATGTTCTTCACTCGTAGAAGTTAGTTTAAAAAATTTTGAAAAGTGATTCACCCACGAATCCTCATCGATGGCCACATCTATTTTTGGGCCAATGTGGTCCGTTAGCAGAGGGGATTTGACTATTTTCCAGAATGCCTGGCTGTTTTTCTGGCGTGCACTTTTGTGCAAGGCCTTCCACAAGGATTGTTTCAGTTCTTTTTTCCTTGTTTTTCTGGCGGTGTTATACTCCCGTCGAAGAGATTGGATATTTGTTTTGTCTCTGTTTGGATTTCCGAGAGCTTTTTTCAAATTTGTATGTGCCTTAGGGCAATCTTGGTTAAACCAACCTGTGGAATTTATATTGTTTTGTTTGGTTGTTTTAGTTAATAGTTTTCTGACTTGCTCTATGATTATCTTGTAATTTTCCACGATTTGATTCGTCTCTGCATGAGGGTCGAGACAAATCAAGATGTTATTATAGGTGGAATCTACTAGCTGTTTAGTGAGGATATTGGGGTCCAATTTTTCCCATTTTATGGTGTATCCGTTGTTTTTCCCCAATTCTATCCTGTTCTGTGCTAAGGTTTTTGCTATGGTTGCCATATGTGTTCTTGGGTGGTTTGTTTGGAAGTTTATTTTTAACGCAGAATGATTGCTCAAGTTGTTTTCCAGAATTTCGAAGTTGTTGATTTGGTCTTTAAGGCCTTCTGTAATTATTATGTAGTCAACAGTGGTCTTGTGGCCCCTTCCTCTGTAGGTGTATTCTAGTTTATTATTTGATTTTTGAATGGGGTTTACGATTTGCAGATCCAAATCGGCAAGTAATTTGTTCATGGCTGGGCCTACGCTAGAATGGGTAAAGTGGGCTAAAGAATTCTCATATTCGTCCACCATTCCACAGGTGTCATTATTGGGGCAGGGATGAAGGTTGAAATCTCCACCCCAAATTATGTTGGCGTTTTCAATTTTTTGCTTGGGGTGCCCGTGTTCGTTTATTTTTTCTTGTATTAGGGAAAGAACGTTCAGAAAATTATCATCCGCTAGATTATTGTAAATGTTAATTAATGTAACAAAGAGTTTTTTCCCTATTTTGAACGTGAGGATTTGGAAATTGGGCAGGAGGTCTACCTTAGTTGTCTTCATGTCAGAGATTGTATTTGCTAGGTAGATAGCCAGTCCCCCTTTAGGTCTACCTGATGTACTAGGGAGGGCAGGAGATGTAAATGTTCTATATCCCTCGAAGTGTAGGGGTGTCATTGACCAGGTTTCTTGAAGGCAGATGATTTGAGCCTCCTTCAAAAATTTGGCTGCAGAACCGTCCTCTATTTTGTTTCGAAGACCCGCCACATTCCAAAAGATCACGGGAAGATGTAAGGAAGTGTGGTCTAAAGCTGTGGTTTTTGTTTGTACAGCGGCTGGAAAGAGGATAGATGAGGCCAAACTTATCTGTGGGGGCTCCGGGGATTTAGTTATTAGTCAATCGACCATTTCCAGACCACTGAACCGATTCATAGTCGGTATGCCTGACCAATTTAGCCCTTTGGTGGTATCTCTGTGATTGACTCTATATGATTGGTAGGATGGTCTTTCCCATTGCTCCCAATTTCTAGGTCTATTTTGTGGACCCATAATCTGCCATGGGACTTCTCTTTGCTGGTAATTCTGATTTACTGGTCGCCAGGGGTTATAAGGGTCACTATGTCGTAGCGGTAGTTTTGAACCAACGACCTCTAACTCCCACGGCTGTGGGGTAGGATTCCGCCAAATGTTATCAGTATCGTATAAGGTGTTATTGTCACTGAATCTTTTTGGGTAAAAATATGACAGTGATCTTGTAGCGATCCCCCCTGTGGTGTTATTATGTTCCCAGGAGAAGATATACTCAGCTATAGTGGGGTCCTCAAAAGTTATTACGACACAATCTCCCCGAATAGTTTTTTCCCTATGGCCCACCCACGAGGTCCTACTGACTGATACTATTCTGGTTTTACAGGGTGGCGGAACCGGGCGATTTGTATTCAGCCAATACTGGACTTTGTTCTTCAGTGACCAGTTTGGTTCCGTCCCCTCAGCTGTAAGTTCCGGGACCCCCGTCAAGACTGCCACATATGGGCATGCCTCAGGTGGTAAGTTTAGGGGAGGTCTTTGCTCAGTGGTCCCTTTCAGGGGTCCTTTTGTTTTTGATGGATGCGTGTTTGTTGTAACTAGGTTTTTAAGGACAGATGTCCCAGTGATTGGGGTATTTACTAATGGTATAGGTTGGGGTTTAGGTTGTGGGGGAATAATCTGGGGCTTAGGAATTGGAATTGGATTTTGTGCAATAAGAGTGTTTGGTACTATCGGGGGTTTTGATGAGGATTGCTTTTTAGTGTGTGAAAGCGGTGAGGTTGTAAGTTGCTTAGGAGTAGGAAGAGTAGTCGTGGGGTTTGGGCCTAGTTTTGGAAGAGCTTGAGAGGATATAGATTTGATAGAGCCAGACATTTTTGTTAGTTGACTCTCGATGTTACTTAGTCTAATTTCTAGAGGGCGAATATAAGAATTTAGGAGGGAAGCTATTTCTTTAGTTAGTCTTGATAGTTCTCTATCTTTGCCTAGTTGTTGACGGCTTGGGGTATCTGGTGTAGAGATATCTTGGAGAGCATATGAAGGCTGATGTAGTTCTATCACGTTGTTATTTGGGGGGACAGAGTGATGGGGCACTACAAGTAAGTCTGTAACACCAACCAGAACTGTGTGCTCAGTTGATTTGGTATTTTCAGTTTGGTTTCGTTTTTTCCTAACATTCCTTTTCTTTATGGCCCCCTCCCGCCTCCCTCTCTTTTGCCTTACTTCTTCAGTGGTTGTATCGGAAAAAATGATTGGGGTTTTTTCTAGGTCGCTTTCTGTGGAGGTTACACTGAGTTGGGAGGCTGAGAGGTCTACGTTGTTTGGGAGGCTAGGTCTATTTACAGCCGTGTCCCTTTGAGGTGGCGGTGGCTGTATGACTGGAGATCTTGCGGTTGCTAATAGTCCCATTGAGGATCGGCGTGCTATTGCGAGTTCAGTTGAAACCCTCCCCTCGATTAGGCTTAGGCTTTGGTCAATGAAGGTGTTAGCTTTTGCGAGAAAGTCATCCATTGGGCCTAGCAATTTTTCGCCTATCCCATTTTTTTTGAGTTTTTTGTGCTTGCTAGATCTCGTATTCATTTTCCTAAGATTGATTCCAGGAACAATTTTGTATGGCGGCTGTTAGTTATTGGGACAGGTCGAAAGTAGTGATAGATACCTATGGTTAGATGTCCTTGGTGTAGGGCTTGGGAGGGTAGGCCGGACCGGACTCTCACGTTCTCGAACGGCCTCAAACGGCCCGCTCTTTGCCCGGTCTTCGCCCCGGGCTGCGACCCGCGCGCGTCCCGCGGTGCGCGGAGCGGTGAGCGCCTTTAAAGTGTGGTGGATTGTAGGGGCGTGGTTCTGTGAGGGGGCGCGGCTCTCGCGGGAAGAGGACCAGCTGGAGCTGTTGAATGCTGGTCCTCGCAGTCCCGGGGCCAGCGCCTCACCCTCCTCTAGCGCCACGCGATGCAATTCCAGCACGAGGTAGGTTTGTTGAGCTACTCCTGTAGCGTGGGGAAAGGATCAAGGCTCCCAAGACGGCGTAGGCAACACACACTGTTGCGAGTGGCACCCGCGAAGCGGGTGCCGCGAGTGGTTAGGGGACTTGGCTGTGGGCGTGGTGCTGTGAGGGGGCGCGGCTCTCGCGGGAAGAGGACCAGCTGGAGCTGTTGAATGCTGGTCCTCGCAGTCCCGGGGCCAGCGCCTCACCCTCCTCTAGCGCCACGCGATGCAATTCCAGCACGAGGTAGGTTTGTTGAGCTACTCCTGTAGCGTGGGGAAAGGATCAAGGCTCCCAAGACGGCGTAGGCAACACACACTGTTGCGAGTGGCACCCGCGAAGCGGGTGCCGCGAGTGGTTAGGGGACTTGGCTGTGGGCGTGGTGCTGTGAGGGGGCGCGGCTCTCGCGGGAAGAGGACCAGCTGGAGCTGTTGAATGCTGGTCCTCGCAGTCCCGGGGCCAGCGCCTCACCCTCCTCTAGCGCCACGCGATGCAATTCCAGCACGAGGTAGGTTTGTTGAGCTACTCCTGTAGCGTGGGGAAAGGATCAAGGCTCCCAAGACGGCGTAGGCAACACACACTGTTGCGAGTGGCACCCGCGAAGGGGGTGCCGCGAGTGGTTAGGGGACTTGGCTGTGGGCGTGGTGCTGTGAGGGGGCGCGGCTCTCGCGGGAAGAGGACCAGCTGGAGCTGTTGAATGCTGGTCCTCGCAGTCCCGGGGCCAGTGCCTCACCCTCCTCTAGCGCCACGCGATGCAATTCCAGCACGAGGTAGGTTTGTTGAGCTACTCCTGTAGCGTGGGGAAAGGATCAAGGCTCCCAAGACGGCGTAGGCAACACACACTGTTGCGAGTGGCACCCATACTACAACATCCAAAATTGCAAACTGTCTCTTTCTTACCACACTAGTCTCAGTACTGAATACCAGAACATACAGAATACTTCATGCAATAGATCATGTTACAGTATCTCATTTACCATTACATCATGTCATTGTACATTGCAACAAATAATCCATACAGCAACAGACCCCACCACAGCATATCATATTTACCCAGCAAACTTATACCTTAGACATGTAATACCAATAAATGCATAATTCATTTTTCAAAAGCACATAACATCGCAACACTTAACACTTAACATCACCTCTTTCATTACCAGAACATAAGACATCAAAGCATATAATATACACCACACAAAACCACACTCTCTCTCATCATAGAACGACATGTCACTATCCAAAATCACATCATCCTGAGTAATACAACACACCACATTGCACTATTCTACGGCATATACCACCTAATACCATACAACATAACACAATAACACACCATACAAAACTTCCTCAAATCACACGTCATCATACCAAACTCCACATCATACCATACTGCACCACATAACATTACACCACATCATGTAACACCAGATACTACAACAACAAAATGCACACCAATTCGTGTCACACAAAGCCAGAGCATATCATCTCAAAGAATCCAACATTCTAGCCATATCACACCATCTTACTAAAATCACAACATCCAGCAATACATTATATTATTTAGTGGCCCTTCAACCATAAAACAATATGTAACTTGACTGGCTTCTGATTCTCACCAAACCCTTCCCACTACACAAAGCTGTAAACAGATACCTGGAAGATGAGAGCAAGAAAAACAGAACTGATAACTTATGCAAGTTCGCAAATGGAAAGCGGAATTGTTATCCATTAGTAAATTAAATTCAGAGTATCACATGATAAACATTTTGTTTTCTTCTTGTGAACCCTCCAGAATTTATAAATCACGGTCAGTTTATTGCCCCCATGCTACAGAATCAGAGTGAATAAGAGTCTGTGTGGGAAAGGATGGAAG
Organism: Triturus cristatus; assembly: GCF_964204655.1. Taxonomy (NCBI): domain Eukaryota; kingdom Metazoa; phylum Chordata; class Amphibia; order Caudata; family Salamandridae; genus Triturus; species Triturus cristatus. The sequence continues at coordinate 404,223,722 of NC_140588.1, read as the reverse complement.
CATGCTTGGAACTCCATATTTCACCTACGTCTCTGTGGCTTCACAGAGTCAGTGCACAAATCCATGTTTTCTTCTTTACCTTGTACTTGTCGGCAATGGAAATAAATACATGGATTTGCCATATTGTTACTTTTTGTTAGTCTATTGAATGTCCGGGGTCCTGGAAACAGCAGCATGTCAGTAAGCTAGCTGCAGGGCAAATTTAAAGCGGCAGCACGCCGCATGTGACTGCATACTGTTGTAAATATCCACAGGGGGGAAAGGGTTCATGCACATGCCCAAGTAAACAGAGGTAGGCAACGGGTGGGATCTGCTCGTGGTGGTGGGAGGGAGAGAGGAGGGTCACAGTGCGAGGTCCTGGCATCGGCTCTCCGCCGTATACTAAGAAACCCACAGCTGCTTTTGTGTTAGGAGGGTGGGGGGGTTCCTAACACATGGAAGGAGGGAGCAAAAATAACAAAAACAAAGAAGCAGTGACGAAGGGAAAGATAAAGCGGGCATAATAAAAATGCAACAAATGCTGCCTAAACATGATGCAGCATCCGTGAAGCGGACGCTGTGCTAATACACAAGCTGAGGGAAATGAAAATAAAAAGAGTTTGTGGGAACAAACATATATTTTTAAAAACGGAATACCACATGACACAGGGGCAATCGCCTGGGAGGGTTCAAAGCGCCAAAAGGCGGGGCTAATTTTGCATATCCACCAAATAAAAGAAGGCATTTAAGATGGGCACTAACAACAGCCTATAGAAAAGATGGAAGGTCCTTCCACTACATATACCAGCTACACCATGCCTCGCAGAGCGGCGCATGCACACTGCGCTAGGCTTGACTTAAAAACTGTTGTATAATGGTGTTGCTTGTTTGATAGAGGGCATGCACCCGGATTTATTTGTATTTTTATTTGATTTTTTTAAATGTACTGTGGTGGGGGTAACCTTAAGTTTCAGTAGGGGCCTGGTTATGTTTTTTGCATGTAATTCTTCTTCTTTTGTAAAGGAAAAATGTTGCACAGTTTAGAATATTTTCTCCATGCTTTTTAATAAATTTGCTTTTGGATCTTGCCCTTTTTGTGGGGTTATCCCAAAACTTGTTGCCTTCCTCCTTTATTTTTTCTGACCTGTTTTTGTACGTTTTATGACTCTGGGCACTTTACCACTGCTGATCAGTGGTAAAGGGCATGTGCGCTCACCTGTAAACTTGGTAAGATAGGTCTACACCTATTTGGCATATTTAATTTACCCTTAAGTCCCTTGTACATTGGTATCCTATATACCCAGGGTCTGTATATTAAATGCTACAAGTGGGCCTATGCAAAAAGAACTATTGATGGACAGAATGCAGAACAATGTCATACATTCACCCCAGTGCAGAGATCTGGGCCTAAATCCGTCGTTTGTTTGCTCACCATGCCATTCCAGTTTGGACCCAGCCATATGCAAATTAGTCTTGACCCTGTGCCCAATGAGAACAGTCCAGCCCGAACTGCCAGGCCAGGTCCTCCCTGGACTGGAAACAAGCATCCTAGGACCGGTTTCGGAGTTTGACCCCTCTTCAGCCAGGATAGCTTGATTCCAGTGGCATGGAGAGCATGGGACTCACGTCTGAGCATACCCGTCCCACTCGGGGTGACAAATACAAGTGGGCCTATAGTATAGCTTGCGCCACCCACAGACGCAGCCTTTCAAACCTGTCTCAGGCCTCTGCCACTGCTGGGCCTTCATGTGCAGTTTACTGCCACAGTGACCTGGCATTTAAATTGCTTGCCAAATCTGAAACTCCCCTTCTGCTACATATAGGTCACACCTAAGGTAGGCCCTAGATAGCCCTATGGGCAGGGTGCTCTGTAGGTAAAGGGTAGGATATGTGCCTTTGTTGTGTGGTATGTCCTGATAGTGACAAACAGCCTATTTGGTTTCTAACTGCTGTGAGGCTGCTCCTCGCATTGGTTTGCATTGGGAATTCTCGGATATGTGTTTCAGTGGTAATTTCTAATCTGGAAGGAGTAGCGTGCCATGTTTGGTATGTTTGAAATAGTGGTGATACATCCTGCTTATTGGTGAAAGCTGATTTGTTATTACTATTGTAAAAATACGAATTTTAGAAGTGGGCATTTCTGTGTGCTTATTACTCTTTGTGCTTTGCAGCCTGACTCCAATCAATGTCTGGTTTAGACTAACAGGGGCCTGTTTTGTGCATTCACTCTAGACAGTCACAAAGAGAGCTGAAGTGTGCCCCTCATATCCTGTTGAGTCTTTGTGGGCTGGAGTGGTGGAAAGAGTTGTCACCTGCACCTGAATAGGGTTGTGCCTGCCTTTCAGAATGCTGTTTACGCCGGCCTGAAGTGCCCATCCCCATTCAATCCCATGCCCTGGCTCCAGACACACTACAGGGGGGCGTGTGTCTGGAGCCAGGGCACAGAATTGAATGGGGATGTTGTGCACTTCTAAAGTTTGTTTGAAGTTACCTCCAGAACTAAGACATTTTGGGGTATATTCTCAAGGAACTAACGCAGAGGCATCGGCACTTTAGCGCAGCCAAAGTCGCGATAAAATAACTGCCCCATTCACAAGCTGGTGCAAACATCCGATACCACCAGTTTCCTGGTGATAAAATCCTCAAAACACATCGCCACGGATGACCCCAGCAACTATCGCTAATGAGATGCAGAGTAGGCGTTCCCGAGCAAAAAGCTGCAACAACACCACTCTGCTACATTCACAATGACCAGCCTGATAAGAACACAAAACAGGCAATAAGGCGCGTTAGCAGCAGGAAACCAACACCTGCTCTCACCTGGTGCAAAGTCGGATGACAACCGGCAGCAGCCAAGGGAGCACAGCCCATAGCCAAACATGAAGAACAACAGATGCCCCCCAGCAACTGAACATGCAGCCCAGAGCACCAAGAGGGCAACAACACCCACCGCCACCCCTCCGGACCCCCCCCTTCCGACAAAGAGAATGCACATCAACTTCACGAAACCATGACCCAAACAAATCGCCTGAAGTCGCACAACCACAACACCTAACATACAGGTGTAGCCACAAAAATGGAAAACACACATCCACATCATATAACAAAAAAAAAACATTTATTACAGATGACACAAAAAAAAACAATCAAGAAGTGGCACGGCGGGTCTTCTCCGGGAATTCCGTAAGTCACAGCCTGCAGGACAGAAAGATAGATGTGACATGCGCCCATCAAAGGACAGAGAGGGAGAGCGACAGAGAGAGGGAGAGAGAGCGACAGAGAGAGAGAGAGAGAGAGAGAGAGAGAGGGAGAGAGAGGGAGAGAGAAAGAGAGAGGGAGAGAGAGAGAGCGGCAGGGAGAGAGAGGGAGAGAGAGGGAGAGAGAAAGAGAGAGGGAGAGAAAGCGGCAGAGAGAGAGAGAGAGAGAGGGGGAGATGGAGAGAGAAAGAGAGAGGGAGAGAGAAAGAGAGAGGGAGAGAGAGCGACAGAGAGAGAGAGAGAGAGGGAGAGAGGGAGAGAGAAGGAGAGAGGGAGAAAGAGGGAGCGAGCGAGGGAGAGTGCGGACACTGCAGACCCAGGCCCCACTGCTCACCTGCAGCCACCGGTGTGTCTCCAACCACGTGCCGGTACACACTGCAGTCCCCCAGGTCACTCATCTGAAACAGTTGCCAGAGACATGAATGGCAGAGTCCTTACAGTAGCACACGCCATCATCGCATGTCCGCCCCTGCGCACATAGGCTGCTGCACCCCAGCCCCTCCAGCCACCCAGCGGAGTCTGCCTGCCCCTGCATGACCAGGCCTCACTGCTCACCTTCCACCACAGGCGTGTCTCCAAGAGGGCCCACCATGTGCCAGGGGGAGCTCCATGTCCGGGGCCTGCGACCATGGCACCATCCACATCATGCAGTCACGCACCGCGGGCCACCAGGTCACACACTTGATTCTGAGTCTTGATTTCACAATGGCAGGGAACACATCAGTGCACATGGCATCATCGCAGGCTGCACACCCACTCAGCCTATTAGATGCCACTAACTCTGTGAACCGCGAGGCAATGCCACTTGGCGGGAGGCCTGCTCTGCCCACTGGGTTAGGCCTACACTGCGGTCCAGCAGGGCTCACACCAATGCCACCATTCCAGATGGCCCAGACGGCACATCATTGCAGGCTGCACACCTGCTCAGCACTGAAGGTACCCCTACCTCAGTGCACCGAAAGACACCATCCCGTGGTGGTGTGTCTGCCGCAGTGCATCTGGTGCCACCAAGTTTGTGCACCGCTAGCCATGGACCCTTTATGATTGACTTCCAAGGTGCGGACGCCATCATGTCACCACCGGCACTGGGCAATGTGACGTGGCAGGGACCTAGACCCTCATGCATAACAGATACCCACACGGAGACACCCATTTGGAGAGTGGAAATGGCATCCAGCACGTACGCCAGGCCCTTTTTATTGGCAGGGTCACATGTCCTGTGACGCCGGTGCCGGATGGGTGTGATGTGGGTGTGAACCAGTCGTGAGGGAGCGGCTGTGGCATGCAGACAACTAGACCTGTGAGAAGCAGATCCCTACAGGGATGACCCGGGACATGTAGCATTGTCGTCGCCCCCTGTGAGCATGAGCGGAGTGAGCTGGCCTGGAGTATGCCAGTTCAGCGTAAGGGTGTGAACAATGACCCCGGGGCTATGGGCGTGCTTCCGTTCTGGCCTGGACAATGGAGTAACAAATGCGTGTGTCCCCGTTCTAGTGTCGGCACCACCCGGCATGCAATCGGCAATGTGTCAGCCTGTGACCCAAGTCCCACACCATAAGCAACATGGACGTAATGTGAAATCATTGACCCGACATGCATCTATACCTCCACAATTGCAAGATCACAGACATGACACTACGTTGTGTAAATGAATGTTTAATGCACAATCAATGGAGTGTTGTAGCTAGAGCAGTGCAGGGCCATGCAAACTCCACCTTGCAGAGCTGGCCCGTGGAGGGCCAGCCAGAGTCCTTCAGGGAATGACATGTACATCAGTAGTGGAGGAGTCCAGTCCGCAGTCTGATATCTGTGTAATTGGTGACAAAACAGAATATGGCAGTCCACATTGAGGTCCAAGGTGAGTGTCACAGAGTGCATCGGGGACAGTGGAAGGGGATGATACTGAGGGCAGAACCAAGCAGGAACAGGCCATATGGCGGACATGAATGCTACCGCTTCCTTCTGACCACAGGGGCAGATTCATCCGCATCTTCGTCCTCAGCTGTTGCATGTGCCTCACATGTGGGTGGTGGTGTTCTGTCTCCAGCACTGTGTGGCAGTGACACCACAGGGGCCGGAGGTGGAATGTCTGCCGCACTGTGTGGCACTGACACATCAGGGGCCTGAGATGTGGATGGAGTGGTAGCAGCAGCATGCATCAACGCCAGGCCTTGTGGCAGCATTGCCATGAGGATGGTCTTTATGGCATTGAGGGGGCTAGCTAACGCTTGCTGGTGTGCAGCCGTGTCAGCCGTTGTTTCTGCACACTTACGCTCCCTGTCCTCCATGAGCCTCCGCATGAGTCCCAACTCCCAGGTGATCTCGCTGGAGCCACTATGACTCGCCAGTCGTTCTTGCCTCTGAGTCAGGACCCTGGCGATGTCAGCCATGGTTCATTGGAGAGCATGGAGCGGACTGTCGGTGTATGTTAGGGACTGTGAGTGGTCCCTGATGGGACTTAGACACCCACGTATGGCATCTAGTTTGACTGCCATGCGATCGAACCCCACCTGCACCTGTTCGGCCAGCTTCTCCTGGCACCCCAACACATGGAGTTAGAAGGCCATGTGTTTGTCGTGGAGGTCCTGGGAGGCTGCCTGGTGTGTGTACTGTGCAGGGGGTGGGTTCTCCTCATAGCAGCTGGGTTGCCCTGCTCCTGGAAGTGGGCTGCGGAGGCTCTCCACGAGCTGTTGGAGGGCATCGGAGTCGAAGGTCTGGTTGTCCTCTTCGTCATCAGAGAAGAGAGGTTGGAGTTGAATTTCCCTCCCTGCAATGTGAAGGGGAGATGCAGTTCAACATTGTGTTCACATGTATGTTGACGCATTGTACATGTTTACATGCAGACTGAATGACCGTGTACATTGTTACTGTTTGTGGGGAGCTGTCTATGTGATGTGGGACAGAGGACATTCCGACAACTGTACAGATGTGTGTTTGTACTTGTACAGTGTAAACTCACATTTCCCTGCGATACCATATGTGATTGGCCAGTTACTTCACACAAGCGGGACCAGTTGTGTCCCATGTTCTGTTGTGGATGTATTGCAGATTGTGCCACATCGTTGTCAATGTTGATGTGCTCTGCATGTGATGTGTGTGCCGCTTTTTGGGGGAGTCGCCCCTGAAGCTCTGATTTGGCTGCTCCTGATCCCTTACATAAGGTGTGCCTTTGACTTCTGTGCTTCTACAGTGCTGGGATGTTGCATTCTTCGGTGCATTGTTATCTTGGTGGGAGTTTGAGGTCTGGGGCATGGTTTGTCTGAAGATGTGCTATGCTTACTTGTGTGCCATTGTGCCCATCTGCCCCCTTCCCCCAGTCCCTGGTCGTTACTCACCCTGTTGCTGTTGTGTCCAGTCCTGTTGAGCAGTTTCCGTGCCCCCACCATCTCCCCACGGATGACTGTGGACACCATTTCCTCCATCTCATCCAGCTCCTCCGGTGGCGCTGGACTCCCACCTCCAGTCTGCATTGCTGCCTTCTGGTTGTTTGCGAGCTTCTGCTTGGTTTTGCGCTTGACATCATTCCAGCGCCTCTTGACCTCGTCCATTGTGCTCTTCAGCACTCTGACTGCATTCACCTTGTCCACGATGGTCTACCATATTCCATTTTTAGTTGCCAGTGACACAGAGGAGGTGACAAACAGTAGTTGACGGTGTTATATCACCTCCGTTTTCAGGATCCTGTTTTCCTGTGGACTGAACCTTTTCTTTCTACTCTTCTTCTCCTTGCCCTTCCCTGACCCCGAAGTCCAAGGCTGGTCCTCTGGGGTGCTTGTGGGGTTCTAGTTGTCCTTTGCACTTGCTCCGTCTAACTCCATTGTGCTTCGCTGTTATTTGGCTTTTGTATGTGTTTTCTTCACCTTTTGTAGTGCATTTTCCCGCATGTCGCGTGGGGATTGCAGGCCTGTGGCTGGTTTTCGCTGATTTTTGTATCGCGATTGACATCATCGCCGCTTTTTTCGCGTTGGTGTTTCGCATTTTTGCAGCTTCGTGTTGATACTAACATGTTGGTTTGATGGGTTGTCGTGGGACTATCGCATGGTGCCGCCGTGTTGTGAATACCACGTTAACACTGTGTTATTTTCACACGATAGACTGCGATGTGAAGAGTTGCATTAAGCTACTTTTGCGGTAGTTATCACACGTTCTTGAGAATATCTCCCTTTGAGTATAAGTACAGGGGCTCTGACCCCATGATTTAGGCACTGCTGGCTCTACAGACTACACCTGGTGAGAAGGAACTGTTATGCTGGCCAGGAAAACCGCCACTTAAACTTTGCTTTGTTGTGCAGACCTGATGGAAGGACTGACTCTTCTATACTGCAAGGAACCTGTGTGCTGGCCTCTTGCCTGCTTTCTGCCTGTGCTCCAAAGTGATCTCCCAGGGCTTGGTAGCCTGCCCTGTGTTACTTGAAAATACAGCACCTGGTGAGCACTACACTTTAGGGGCAGACCTACAGTGTGGTGAGCGCTTTCCCCCTACCCTTGGCTAGCACTGGTCAGGGCATGTGCTTAGTGATTTACTCCGTTGTTAGAAGCACGTGTTGAGTGCCTCTGAGTAACATATTAATGATGCCGGACAGTGGCTCTTTGGTCTTGGGTGATGCAGCAGTGGGGATGGTAGAACCGACAAGGGAGGCACCAGTCTGGCTGCCCGCATGACCAGGGAAGACACACTCGCCCCCTTCTTGAAGTAAGGAACCATGACACAGTCACTGCACTCCTTCCCGGGCTCCTGGGAGATAGGCACATTAACTTTGCTACCAGGAACGAGCCAGGCTCCCAAGGTTCGTTCACCAAGCCCGCCCCTAGGCCATCGTGTGAATAGGCATTTCCCCGATGGGCTGGACCTCCTGCGATCAGCCCGATCTCGGCAAGACCAACATCGGGAGCATTGTGTTAGCTCCGTCTGAAGGAGGAGTCGACATCCCTGAGTGAGCGCGCTCCGAAAGGACATGACACCCCCTTCACGACCCCATATGCGTGGGACCCAGTGAGGTCTCTCCGCTGCTAGTTGTAGTGTGCGGGTGCCCCCCTTTCCTGATAAAACAAGCCTGGGGGGACACCTGTCCCTTGATTCAGCAGTACAGGGCGGATCCTCGACAATGGCCCCAGTAAAATTGTGCTGCGAGCAAGTGCTTGAAATAACCGCATTTCCCAGATTAGGTGTGCCCAGGCTTTGGCGGCCTATGAGTTGGGCATAAACACGTCCCTGGGAACCAAGCCAGAGTATGGATGATAACTCTTCTATTCGAAGGGCAGGTGTTCCGGGTCCACGGTACCTCAGGGTTGCTGAGGGGCTTAGAGAAGTACCTTGTGATTTAGGCACCACTGCCGATTTGGGGGGTGTCATGTGGTTTGCTGCATTCCACGTTGAGAACCTGAACTTACTGCATAGTACTTAATAGGAGCTCAGGAGTGAAGTGCCCTATCGCCTGATGATGAGGTTGACGGTAGTAATATGTATATGGTGACATTCTCGTTTATGCCTTTCCTTCCTGGTCTGATGCATTTTGGGCCCTGAAGTAATAATGCCCTAATGTTGAGATGTATGTTGTTTTTCCTCACATTTCCAGGACTGGCATAGTATGCCCAGGAGCCATAATTTATGTATCATCTAATTGCTGAATTTTTCATTCCCTGATGTTATGATTTCTGTTGTTTTATACCTTGCAATGATAGGATGACGAGTATCATTTCAGGGCCAGCATAATATGCATAGTGATCATGTTGTTTGATGACGTGTGCAACATATAAGTATTTACTTTATTGCACTAACTGTGATGTTATGACAATTGCCTAGTTGGCAAAGTGACTTATGATTTATGTGATTGTGGTCTATGTGTTATATACAATACATGAGATATTTTTATATAATCCTGTGTGAAGTCTCTTTTGTGGTGAATTCATTGTGTCACTGGTGTGTGCATGTGTGTTGCGCAAACGCTTTACACATTGCCTCGGGGATAAGCCTGACTGCTCTGCCAAGCTACCAATGGGTTAAGCAGGGGTTATCTTGGGTGTGCAACTCCCTTACCCTGACTAGAGTGGTAGGTTCTGCCTGGCTTAGGTGCATACCCTAGCCAACCAGAAACTCAATTTCTAACATTTTCAATATTCATTTAATTCACTAATGGCCTAGTCTGCTAATGGGCCTTCCAGCCAGTGGGCCGAGTACTAGGCATGGGTGCATGGAACAACTGTTTTTGTGTCTGTTCAATTGAAACATCATTTAGGCCATGGATGGCATTGAATTAAAAAACAAAATGTTATTTTTTGTGTATTTCATATTTTGAGTAGCCCAGCCAGTGTGTTTTTTGCCATATGCTTACATGTGTTCTTTGCTTGTGGCCATGCCTCCTTGCTTGCTGTTTGACCATGTGGTTGGCGGCCATTTTGTGTGTTATGCTTGAGGCTTAGTAGCTCAATGCTCATACTACTGTACTGTATGAACAGTGTTTTATATTATTACATAATTTTTGGGTGTTTTTCATCTGCACCACTCCTTGCCTCCCAAATCTCAGTGGGTTTCAATTTCTATTCTCATGGTAGTAGTATTCCCTTTTCCCTGATGCATCAGCAAATGAATTATTTTTTTTGAATTTTGATTTTTTTCTGAACATTTTTAATTTAATTTGTATTTGTTTTATAATTTTTTGATAATTTATTCTGGTGAATTTTTGCATATTTTTTCAATGTTTTATTTTTTGGCACTTTTTTCAACTTTGTATTGTTTGAAAAATATTTTTACAATTTTTTTTTAACTTTTTTTATTTTATTTATTTTCTAATTTATTTTTTCCCATTTTCCTAACATCCGGCATCAGCCCCGTGCGGCACACAGCAGCACAACATCATTAATTTTCCAAGGACTATTCCATTGTCAGTTTTCTTTTGTCACCTGCACCTCCCTGAATGCCACATCCCAACTTGATGCACATAAAGCAAAAAGTTACATCTATGTGTTGTTGTTGCTCTTTCCTATCCTTCCTGACAGTACATGAAAGCTTATATTGGTGTGCTTTTCAGAAATGGATTCACTGTATTGTTAATTATGTATAACTTAAGTAACCACACTAAATGATACTACTAATTCAACTGCAAGAATGCCACATTTCACTGATGTTCTTCTTGCTTGTTTCCTTTTAGGTGCAAAAGACAAGAGACAACCACCCACAGTACTGCCACTCAGAAGGCCTGTGCACGACGTACCACATGATTACACTACACGAACATCTCTTCGGCATGTAAAGCTAACTGCAACTGCCAACTGACAGCTTCAAGATGGCCCCAAAAGAAGGTGCTGCCAAGAAAGTGGCGAGTGGGGAGGAGAACTAGAAGCTGATTTCCACTACTGATGTACCGACCAGGACATTTTTCGGCAAACATGTGCCTGCTGCACTGACCTCCAGGAAGCAAGCTAGGAGTATCACCCCTTCATCAGCAGACCCACCCCAACCAAGCCCCAAGTCCATGTCTGCCACAGAGGTAGCTAGTGACGCAGTGACGTTAAAATGGACTTATCTCTTTCGCAATGTAGTACCCAATCATTGCAAGGGGAAACTCGGATAAGTGGATAAAAACAGCCGCAGCCAGCAATAGTAGTTCCCTCCGAAGTAGGGGCAGTTCAGGAGATTGAGCTTCGTCTTGAGGAAGTAGAAGAAGCCACTCTGTAAGAAGATCCATTGCCTTCCAGATCTCCAGCAAAAAAAAGGAGGGGTACTCGACCATCTTCTTCTCCAAGCCCCCCTTCTGATGATCAAGATTCTACTTGGATGCCACCTCAGTCTGAGACACACCAGGAGAGAGACTAGAGAAAAGGAGGGTTCCTGAAAGCCTTATAGTTATGGATGAAGAAGAGGAGGTTGATGATGAGCCAGTCATCATGGATGTTAGCCCAGCCCCAGTGAAGACCGACGTTACTCCAGCTCAACCTTCTCTGAGGGATGTGGCAGAGATACCACCACCGCTAGCTGCCATATTTGCAAGGCCCCCGGCAGTGATCTACATCCACAACCACCTCAGTAGAAGGAGGCAAAAGTCAAAACACCCACCGACTGCCACTTCTTCCGTCATTGGCAGTGGCACCATTGTCAGAAAGTGCACCTCCACAGTTTGGGACTTCTTTATGGCTAGCGAGAAGGACCCTAATATTGCCATATGCTCTATTTGCATGGCAAGTGTTAGTTGGGGTAAGGTTGGCACAAACTATGGCACCGGAGGCCAAACAGCCCATGTGAGAAAACACCACACAATCCGCTGGGAGGAGCACCATAGCTAAAAAACTGTAAGTGGTGTTGGTGAAGGTGAAGAAAGCAGGAAATCTGAATCTGCTCCAATCCCGGTGGAAGGTGAAGAAGAGTGTGACATTTTCATTAAGCAAATCAGCCCTATCCCCAGCAGTGCAATAGTATCACCAGCATCAGCAAAACCACAATGACACCAGATTCAGGTCGAGACACCAAGGCACGAGCATACAGTAACTGCCCCACTAGGATGCACATTGAGCCTATCACCTTCTGCTCTGAGTCTCCATAAGAAGTCGCTTGCATCAGTGGCACCTGAAAAGAGAAAAATACAGGCTACTATTCCTGGCATGTTTAGGCAGGAGGGGCAGTACCAACACAACCACCAAAAAGCACGTTTGTACAACACAAAGCTGGCTAAAATGTTAGCGCTGAACCTCCTTCCTTTTCCTTTTGTGGAAGGAGTGCATTTTCTAGAATTTGTGGCGGCCATCTTCCCGAAATGGAAGGTTCCCAGCTGGACCTATTTTGTCAGAGTTGCTGTTCAAGCGCTACATCACAATGTGTTTGAATTGCTTGGACAAGCTTTGCAGCAGAGTGCTGTTCACACTATCCACCTGATGACAGACATGTGGACCCGTTTTCAAGCCACTGATTACATGTCCATCACTGCACACTGAATCTCTTTTGTGGTTAGAGAAATTATATCTGCAGGTGTTGACATTGTTGACATTTTTAATGGAGCTGGGAAGCATGCAGCAGTAGCCATGTTTGTCATGGAAAAATCTCACACAGCTGCAAACATCTTGGATGACTTTAACAACAAGGTCTTTGAATGGCTGTGACGAAGAGGGCTTAACCCCTTCGCTGCGGCGCGAATTCCGCCACAGCGCTGGGGGGGTTTGGGGGGGTTGACGGTGCCGCTGTGCTCATGACGGAACCACGCCGTCATGAGTCACGGGTGAGCTGTGCTCATGACGGCGTGGTTCCGTCATGACTCCACCCACTGCGCTAATCACCCGCACAGGCGGGGAATTAGCGCCGCGTGGGGGGAGCGGCCGCCAACAGCCGCAGCATGACGGAACCACTCCGTCATGAGCACAGCGCACCCGTGGCTCATGACGGAGTGGTTCCGTCATGAGCGGGGAACGGGTTAAAATTGGATTTGTTGCCATGGACAATGGCAGTAATATAGTTACGGCTATGCACATGGTGGCTATTTCAGTGTCCTTTGTTAATACAAGGGTGAAAAGAGACATTGTGCCATCTAAACATTACATGTGTGCCACAATTTTTGATCTGCAGTGCAAACATTTACTGCCCACTTTCATCCCTTTTTCAGCCGGAATGTTTCTAACTACAAGACGTGGATTGCTGAGCAAACCAGCGACCTAGAAAAAGAAAGACTGGGAATTAGAGGCCCACTCCTCTAGGGCACATGTTCTGCAGTGCAGCCTTCACCTTTAGGGCCTGAGGGCAGTGCTGTTGGCTCATAGCAGCCAAAACCAACAACAACAAGAACACCAGCAATACCAGGAACAGGAGCATCAGCCCCAAATTCTGCATTTGATTGGTTTCTAAAGGCAGGGCTTAAGGCCAGTGCAAAGGCAAAGGCAAAAGACATTGAGCAAGGTGGAACATCAATGACTATTAAGAGGATGGTCAAGGCCTATCTGGATGACCCAACAGAAGTCTACCTTGATCAAAACTCATTGGTGTATTGGTATGGGAAGAGGCGCAAATGGCCAGAGCTCAGCAGGCTGGCAATAAAGTATCTGGCTTGCCCGGTAGCCAGTGGCTCACTGAGCATGTGTTCAGTGAAGCTGGTGCAGCTGTCACAGTGAGAAGGACCAGTCTCTCGCCTCAATACGTGGAGAAATTAACGATGATCAAAATGAATCAGCACATTATACCACCAAATTACATCATCCCTGAAGTATGACAGGAGGAGGATGGGGATGATAGGTCAGACTCAGGTCATGGTAGTTGTGTGTTAGCTGACCAACTTGGGTGTTTAACTATAACTATTAAGCTTGATTGTGTTTATGATGATTTACAATGTTGGTAGCCTACCGACGGGTAATAATCTCTTTCCTGAAGGTGATTTTCATCTTCCACTTTGACACTTTGAGATTTGTTTGCTGGATCCACACCACTTTGTTTTCTGGTTCAAACTTCTCAAAGACCCAACCAGTCCTTTTAGCTCACAAACATAAATCTAGTCTACACAACAAAAGTCAGTGGACCTTGAACTGTACTCAGTACGGAGTTGAACATATTTGTTACTCAGAGTCTGAAGGATGATGGAAAAACTTCGACGTAACTACTCCAACAATTGCCAGAAGAAGGAAGTTATCAAATTTGCAGAAACCAACATGGTGATGACTCTAAGAGGCCTGCTCAACTCTGTGGACTGGTGAGAGGTGGATTGCTTTTACTTGATTTGGGAAATAAAATAATGTTGCTGAGTGTGTGTGCTGGCTGGCTCAAATTTGAAACTAGGTGTTGGTTGGATGAGGGGCCTGTCTATTGTTGTAGGTAACTAGAGACAGACATGTGGTGATCATCACATTATGAATGCGCTAGGCTACATATTATTTATGATGATGATCATAACAGTTGCGAGTTTGATCAGCCTGATACATGTGGCCACTTCTCTGTGATTGTACTTGGTTGTTGTAATTGCTCTCACCTAATTGATCGCATAGCAGTCATAAAGTGAATGGCTGCAAATAACTATTCTCTCTTGCTCTGCCTCTAGACTGAGTCTTCTTGGTGCACTCCTCTTGATGTTTACCATCTATTCTTCTCCTTGATTCTACAATATGATTTTTGTTTTACCACCCACAGGCTTTCTCTTCTCCTGAACAAAAGGCAAAAGCACCATAACACTCATACTTACCTTACCGGACCGCATCAGCCAGACACTCAAGGTTGACAGACAATCCAAGGAGAATGCAGCAGATGCACCTCCCGATTTGTTAACACAGTATCATTTTTCTTTTAGTGATTATTTTTTAGAACTGTGTATGTTGTTCACTTCACTCGTACATAATTTGTATTTACTATTTTTCAAACCTAAGTGACAGAACATATAGGTATTTAATAATATTATATAACCTGGGTCTCTCTGGGGCTGATGGACTGTTTGCATTGCATTTAAGTTAATTGTGCCTTAATCGTCATTCCTTTGATTCCTTTTCCTCCCACAACAGATTGATAATGGTTGGCTGCTCATTGCTCAGATGAATTTGTTGGGTGTTTGTCTTTGTTACACCTTTCTCCAAATCCTCTTTCTCATCCATTCATCAAACCACTAAACCTCTTCCTCCGGGCTGTGTGATTTACTGAGGTGTGACTTAACAATTTACGCTATTAATTGATCACACACGGGGTGGGCAGGATGTAGTGAAAGCAACACCAACTCAGTGCAGGATCTTCAATTCTAATTCTATTACCAACGCAATAGCCCACACTGGCACTTTTACCCAACCACGCATAAAAAGTGATCAATATTTTAGATATAAAAAAACATCATTTATCAGCATCATCATTTAGGCATTGTGTGTTGTGTTATGTAAATGCTTAATCATGTCCATTCCAGACTTTGAGTCCTTTTCAAAATTTGAATGTCACTTTTATTTTAATCGAAATACTAGCTCACCATTCCTCTGAATAATTTAGTATTGCTTGCTATATTTTCACTATCAGGTATTCTTTGCTGCATAGTCTGGTTTCAATTGCTTCTATAGCTATCATATAATAATATATAACCCACTAAATCAGTTTTTTTCCTTCAATTTAGTTGCCTGCGATGAATAATCCTTCCAGTTTAAACCCTACAGTTGCAGTTCACATAGGTGGTAGTGGGACCTCACTTCAGATTACTTCACTGTTATTAGTGCCCTAGCCTGCCACTACTACCACCACCAGGGCACCATGGAAAACCCTGCAGACATTGCCTCATCTATTCAGTAAGAAAATTAGTGTTGTTCTACTAAGTTGTAGGCACTATAGGCAAAGGCAACTCCCCCTTTAGTGGTCAATATAGTTGCAGACAGCAGTGACTAGGAGAGAAGTAGGACAAGGGTACTGCATAGCACATACCTAATTGTTGTTATACACTATCAGCAAATATTTACAACAAGTTGCGCTAAAAGGCAGCAGTGAAAAGCAAAACACCTCAAAAAAGATTTGAGGCATAAATAACGTAACATAAATATTTATTAGAACAAACAATAAAAACCCACCCCTTCTACCCGCACAACTGGCCCACCCCTCAAACCAGTCAAGTCAAGCTGCGTACAAGGTGTCCTCTCGCTCTTCTGCCAGTGCATTTTTTAAATACTTTTAAACTGTTGTGTATTTTAATGAAAAAACTTGATTAAGCTCACACTTACCGCTGCTGCGGTGCAGGTGTAATTTCGACCGCTAGTAGTGCTGATTGAGTGGAGGGAGGGCGGACGGCCGCTTCCTTCAGGCCTCCCAGTTACAGTTGTCATTTTGGGAGGTTAACGGTGCAGTTGTTGCTTGGCACCCCCTCCGCTGGAGATTTAAATGCACGATGGTGCTGACGAGCAGTTGAGTCAAGCTGCGTACGAGGTGTCCTCTCTCTCTTCTGCCAGCGCATTATTTTAAATACTTTTAAACTGTTTTGTATTTTAATGCAGACTGCTTTTTAACTTTTTAATTGTTAACTTTACTATCTCATACTGGTGTCAGTTTGGTGACTTGAGTTGTTTTGCAAACTTAATTAAGCTTGTACTTAGTGCTGCTGCGGTATGGGTGTAATTTCCCGGTCTGTTACCTCCCTGGTCCTCCATAGTGCTAGTCGTGCTGATTGAGAGGAGGGAGGGGGACGGCCGCTTCTTTCAGGCCTCCCAGATACAGTCACCATTTTCAGAGGATAACGGTGCAGTTGTTGCTTGGCAGTGCTTCCGCTGGAAATTTAAATGCACAATAGCACTGACGCACAGCGGATGCGAGCAGCAGGCACGCCAAAGGTAAGTCCATCAGCACCCATTCGCGCCTGTACCGGGACCAGGGCCCATTTACCTGGCCCCTGTGGATCAGGATGCCTACAGCAGACGAGATATTCTCGTGAAGCCTTGCTAAATCTTAGCTCGATTAACGATACCCTCGCCTGTCACCTGATCAGTGCCTTGGACCTGCTACAGTCAGTGTCCCGTCTGTAACAAAAACTTTAGTAGCAGGGAAATATCGAATGAGGGTATGACTGGCATGGCCCCCACCATTAATAATACCCGTGCGCTGAGGGCTTGACCTTGTGCTGTGTCCTAGTCAATTCAAGATCACTTGTTAAGCATCATTTTGAGCTTGCAGAACTGATTATTAATCAGTGCCTTGACTTGCTCTTTGTAACAGAAACTTGGGCAGATGAGGGTTCAGGCCCTGAATTTATTGTGGCTACTCCATCAGGATATAGGTTATTTCACCTCGACAGACCGGGCAGGAGGGGTGGAGGGCTTGCCATCTTACACGGGAACAGCTGAAAACTTCCTTCACTCAGTTAGTTTCGAACGCACAGAAGCGCTCATGTTCAACATCAAAGTATCTACTACTCAAACCTTTAAGGCCTGCTAGTATACCAGCCACCAGGGACGAACTAGCAATTTGCAGATGCAATCAGCTTAGTTTCGGAATCCTACTTACTAAAAAAGGACTTAATTGTTCTCGGAGATTTTAACTACCATCAGGAAAATAAATTTGACGCTGATACAGAACTCCTGACAGATACAATGTCAGGACTAGGCCTGGTCCAAATAGTAGAAGGGCCAACACATATTGCTGGCCACTTGGACGGAATATTTACTAATAATCCCAATGTCAGTTTTTCATGTACCCTACCACTTACCTGGAGAGATCATCTTGCTGTAGTATGGGATCTCAGATGCTCTGTCAACTGCCCCCCAGGACACCAAAACCCTACCTAAAATCTCGGGCCTGGAACAAAATCTAAGCCTCCAATCTTGACTCCTTACTGACTCACTCTCTTGACATTCAGGAAACTAGTGTAGATCAGATGGCAGAGGGCTATCACAAATGGCTTCTCTCAATCTTAAATGCGGTTGCTCCGGCAGATGTCACTGACTTGCTCAAAGCGATTAATCAAGAATGCCGGAGACAGGAACACAAATGGTGAGCCTATTACTGCAGTGAGGAGAGAGCGGAATATAAAACCTGTCTTAGTGGATACAAAGAATCTATCCTAAAATCTAAAACTGATTACTACACAGCACATATAAAATCAGCCACTAATACATCTAAATCCTTTTTTCAAGTAATAAAAAACTGACCGTCTCGAAAGTAGCCGATACAGCTACCACCAATGAGGCGTTTTGTAACTCATTAGCTAGGACTTTTCGGGTGAAAGTCCTTGAGATTTTTAATAATTTTAACTATAATGACACTTTGCTGTCTTCCACTCATTCAATGCACTAAGCCCATGAGCTTTGGACAATTTGCTGTGCCCTCTCCCGCACTGGTTGCTGCACTCATACCTTTGATTAAGTCAGGATCCCCTAACGATTCATGTCCTCCCACGGTGATCTACCTGATTCCTGAAGTTATATCTCGTCATCATTCAGCCATCATCTCCAGTATGTTTAAAACAGGCGCTTTTCCAACTGAAAACCCACTCGCGATCCCCTTGAACCTGCTAACTATCGCCCGATTGCTCAGCTTCCTTTTCAGGCTAAGTTAGTAGAAACAATTATGAACACCCAACTATCCTCCTATTTGGAGGTTAACCATCTTCAGGAAGACACGCAGTTCGGCTTTAGAGAAAATCATAGCACCGAATCTGCGGTGTTTACAGCTACGGAGGAAATTAGATCATCCTTGAATAAGGGATGATATGCAATACTGATTCTGCTCGATTTATCTGCAGCCTTCGATACAGTCAACCATGAGGTAGGCCTGGTTTGTAAATTCCACTCCGCTGACGGATTTTGCGGCATTTTGGCAATTCCACGTCCAGTGGAGAATGCAGAATTGCTGAAAATTCCACGATCCGCGGCAGTAGAGTAATTTTATCCTTGTTCGGGCTTTCACAATGCGTGTTTGCGCACACGGTAGCGACTTACCGGGATCCTTATCTGTTTTCGTGCGCCACGAGATTTCGGTAGCCGGCAGCGCGATCCCGTGAGACTGCGCGATCGCGAACACGTCATTCGGACGCGCCATCGGACATCCGCGGTCGCGAAGAGGAAACACGCATCGCGAGTGGACGGGACAAGTAAAACAAGATGGCCGCACCAATTGGCGACCACATGGGCAAGTTCACAAGATATATTTCCCACTGAGCACGCAAACAGCATCCCGAACAGGAAAAACGCACCGTGAACGGGCGGAACAAGCAATTCCGCATGCTCGCTGAATTCTGTATAGCTCGAGGAGATTTTTTACCATTTAGCGGAACTTTGCGTAACGCGACTACGCAAATTCCGCCCACCCCTACCATGAGGTACTTATTGACAGTTTGCAGAACTTGGGCTTTCATGATTCAGCATTGATGTTGATCAAATCTTACCTGTGAGGACATAATCAAGTGGTGTCAAATGTTTTTTTTAATTCAGAAACCTTCTGTTTGCCTTGGGGGGTACCTCAGGGATGTTTCCTTTCCCCAACCCTATTTAATCTTTATGTTACCCCACTGGCACCCTGATTAGATCTTTCGAGCTGTCCCTGGCATCATATGCCGACGATACTCAAATTATTGTATTAATGGCAAAGGACGAGAGTGAGGCCGGTGATATATTTAACAAATGTATGAGTTCAGTGAATAGTTGGATGGTCAGCAATTGTTTAAAGTTGAATTCCACGAAAACTGAGGTCATCCAATTTGGTATCAATCCCTGTATATGGTCCCCCTCACTGGTGGCCATCAGATTTAGGTCAGGCACCCACATCTACCTCCAAAGTTAAAAACTTGGGGTTTTTGCTTGATAAAAATTTGAATTTAAAAAAGCAAATTAATCTAACTACCTCCTCTTTCCACTGGCTCAGAATCATAAAAAAAAAATCGAAATTTCTGCCGGCTGACCTTTTGAAAACAGTAATTATAGCCTTAGTACTCTCTTGATTGGATTATTGCAACGGTCTCTACACCACCCTCTCCAAAGGCTTACTTGAAAAACTTCCGAACATCCATAATGCTGGTGCTAGGTTTTTACTCAAAATTCCCACATATCAATCGTCCAGGGCCGCTATCAGCAGCCGCGGCCCGTGGAGGGAGTTCCATGGGGCGGTAGGCGGGGCGGGGGAGGGGCAGGATGGGGGGTTCTAAAAACCGGAATATGGATAATTACAGGTAAGTAAACAATTAAATAAATAAAACGAATTTCGTAGCGCGCACTGCATCGCATTTTGCGATGCAGCGTGCGCTACGAAATTTGTTTTATTTATTTAATTGTTTACTTACCTGCAATTATCCATCTTCCGGTTTTTAAAACCCCCCACCCTGCCCCTCCCCCGCCCCGCCTTACCGCCCCACGGAACTCTCTCCACGGGCCGCGGCTGGCTATCAGACAACTGCACTGGCTTGATTGATTGATTGTTTGATCAGGGATTTATAATGCGCTACTTTGCCCGAAGGCGTCAAGGCGCAAATGATGGAGAACAATCAGCCAAATCTAGAGAAAAAGAACATTAGGGGTAGGCTTCAGAAAAAAGGAAGGTTTTGAGAGCTCGGCGAAACAGGGAAAGGGAATCCTGATTCCTGAGATCAGGGGGAAGCTCATTCCAGAGTCTAGGGGCAAGGGCAAAGAAGGCCCTGCCTCCCCACCTTGCTTTGGCAAAACGGGGGACCGTAAGCAACTTCATACTGGAGGATCGCAGGGCCCTACCTGGGGTGTAGTACGACACCAGAGACCTAATGCCCTCTGCCCCTGCGTCATGAAGAGCCCGATAGATGATAATCAGGGTTTTGAATTTTATCCTGGCATGAACCGGGAGCCAGTGAAGATATTTCCTAATGGCAGTTCCAGAGGAACGTCTAGGGGCGTTAACGACAAACCTTGCTGCCGCGTTCTGAACAACTTGCAGCCGATGAACCAGATTGTTGCACATCCCAAGATAGAGGGCATTACAATAGTCCAGGCGCGAGGAAAGAAGGGCAACCGAGACTTGTTTCCGAGCATCAGGGGAAAGGTAGTGGGTGAGCTTTCTCAACACCCTCAGCACCCCACAGCAGGTGGATACAGTCCTGTTCACTTGCTTGTCAAAGGCCAGTGAGGTATCAAATAGGACTCCCAAGTTACGGGCAACAGAAGAAGGTTGTGGGCAGACTCCCAGAGCCGATGGCCACCAGTCGGCTGACCAGACCTCGTTGTTTCCCCCAAAGACAAGAATTTCGGTCTTCTCCCCGTTCAACTTTAAGAAGTTTGATGTCATCCAACCTGCCACGGCCCCCATGCAGTTCCTAAAGTTGAGGGCCGTAGACCCGACAGATTGTGACAGGGAGACCATAATTTGGGTGTCGTCGGCATACGAAAGAACTTCCAATCCAAAAGATCTGACAAGCCTGGCAAGAGGGGCCACATAAACGTTGAAAAGAGTGGGGCTCAAGGAAGAGCCCTGAGGAACCCCACAATGCAAAGGCTTGGCAGTGGAGAGGAAGTCACCCAATTTTACCTTTTGCTCCCTATTATTGAGAAAGGAGGTGAGGAGACTGAGAGCCAGCCCCTCCACCCCCATCTCGCCAATTCGGGAAGCCAAGATGGTGGGAGACAGGGTGTCAAATGCGGCTGTAAGGTCGAGCAGGATCAGAAGCGTAGTCTGCCCCCTGTCGACCTTAGCATGGATGTTATTGACCACCACTGTGAGGGCTGACTCAGTGCTGTGTTCCTTTCTGAAACCATGCTGGGATGGATCAAGCAGGTAGGTTTTGTCAAGAAAGGAGCTGAGATGAAAATTCAGGTGAGCCTCCAACATCTTGGCGGGAGCAGGGAGGAGGGAGATGGGACGAAAGTTCTTTAAGGTCCCAGGGTCCAAAGTGGCCTTTTTTAGGAGGGGCTTCACAATAGCAGTTTTCCAGGAGGCTGGGAAAGTCCCACTGGAAATAGCCCTATTCATAACCACCAACATAGGGGGAATTAAGGTAGCCCTGCAGTTTTTTAAGATTTTGAGCGGACAGGGATCAAGAGGAGAGCCTGACCTAAGGGAGTCCAACAGTCTCTCGAGGTCAAAGGCCGTAAGAAGAGGAAAGCTAGGAAGAGTTTCAGTAGGGGGGGTCATATTCACCGGGTCAGAAGGATAAGGGTGAGTAAGGTTGTCCGCTTGGAGGGATGTGTAAATATTTAGTATTTTGGTATAGAAAAAAGAAGAAATCTGATCACAAAGAAATTGTGAGGGGACTATGGGGTCAGGGTGATGGATGAGGGATAAGGTATCCACAATTTTAAACAAATCACCAGAAGAGGTAAGGGAAGATGTAAGATTGGAAAAGTATGTTTGTTTTTCGGCCAGAACCGCCGCTTTGTAGTTCTTAAGGAGGGTTTTGTGCTTGGACCGGCCTTCAGCATCGGGCTGAGATCTCCAAAGCCTTTCTTGCCTCCTACATACCTGCCTCTGAGTTCTCAGGGAGTCAGAGTACCAAGGTGCTGAGGGACGTTTCCTGGCACTGTATACCGATTTAAGAGGGGCCAGGGTGTCCACTGCATTTGCGATGGTGCTCGCAAGCTCCCGTGCTGAGAGATCAATGTCCTGTGAGGGGGGGGGCTTGAATTTAGCGATAAAGGGGCCCAAAGATTGGTCAGTCAGGCCCCGGAAATTCCTCTTCTGCACCCAACAGTTTATATCTCCACTGGAAACTGAAGAGGCACAGGGAGTAAATTCCATGGAGACCGCATGGTGGTCAGACCAGGAGAGGGGAAAAAGTGGACCTAACTCTAACCTGGTATCATTCGTAAAGACTCCATCTAGCGTGTGACCGGCAGTATGGGTGGAGGATGAGACCTTTTGAAGTAGGTTGAAGGAGGCCAGTGACTCCACGAGGGATAGCGTATCGCTAGAATTGTTATTTTCCAGATGGAAATTAAAGTCCCCGAGGATAGTGAGGGAAGGCCTGTTTAGAAAGGGCTCTATGACATCCAAAAGGTCAGAGCCAAATGAAGATCTGGGGCCTGGGGGTCTATAAACAAGAACCCTGGAAAAGTTTTCTGAGGGAGAAGAGCTAAGAGAGAAAAACATGGCCTGAAAGGAGTTATTGGGAGAAGGAAGAGACTCCATACGGCAGGAAAAGGCGATCTTATGTATTATGCCAATTCCGCCCCCTTTATGGCCCTCTCTATCCTGTCTAACCATAGTATAGCCGTCAGGGAGAGCGTTAAGCAGGTCAGGGCCTGCTGAGTCAGAGCCCCACGTTTCTGTTACAAAAACCCAAGAGGGTTTCCTTTGGGACACAAAGTCCTTGAACGCCAAGTTATTTTTAACCACTGGCTTCCGGTAGACCACTGCATTTCCTTTAAAGCTCTTTGTCTAGCTATAAATCAATAAAGGGAAATGCACCTGCTTATTTGAGGGCAAATCTGATACAGTATACCCCCAGCAGAACTCTGCGGTCAAGCACAGCAAACCTGCTAATGGCTGCTCCCCACAGACGGGTCACCTGAGGAGGCCAAAGTTTCTTCAGAACCACAACCACAACTTTATTGTGGAATCGTCTACCTGCACCTACGCTTTTAGCGTTCAGGAAGAATCTTAAAACTTGGTTGTTTAACAAATGACCACCCCAGGACTTAACCCTTGCATGCTCTCTTCTGATTCATTCAGTGCTAAGATGCCTTCGGGTGTTTGTGTGCTTTATAAGAGTTTCATTCATTCATTCATTCATTCATTCATTCACATGCCTGTCCCAAGCATTGTCCAACCAAAATGTCCATCATTGTCCAAAAGAAACTAAAGTCTAAACTATAACTGTTCCGATTCGAACTCTCACATCCCCACCCTCTCCACCTAGGCCACAACAAGTCCCACAGCCACCAAAAGAAAAGTTAAAAAAGAGGTACAAGAGGGTACTACTAGGCATGGCAGGCCAGGCTCAGGAGCTCTGTTATGTGGCTCGCCATCTGTCTCTGCCGGGCTTCCATCCGCAAAAGCTTCAAAAGGAAGCAACATTGGAAATTGCGGTCTGAGGGGGGCAGCAGTAAAGAATTGGTGGTGGGTGGTAGACAGCAGACTGCGGCGCCGATGTTGAGAGGCTGGAGGAGCTGGTGCTGGAGCCTGGCTAAGGCCCTGGGCAGCCGCCTCCTCCTCGTGGGCCACCAACCGCTGGTACTCAATCTTCTCCACCTTCTGCTGTCACAGCCAGGCTGCTTCATCCTGGCGAGATGCATGATAATGACTAAGAGTAGCTAAGAGTATCTAGAAAGAATAAGACAAATTGTAAGCAATGCTCTGTGGTGCTCTTGTATAAAATTATGTAGAGCATGGCACAGAAGCAGTACATTAATGGTGTCCTAGAGTCATTCGATGTGATGTGATTAGAGTCTCAGACATTACCCCCTCCTGACTCTCATAAAACTAAAGGCAAATGGCAAATGCACTAACTGTCTGAAAGTAATTAAGGCAAAATAAACACAGCAGCACACCAGTTCAAAAAAACGTATCTTTTGTTTTTACTTTCAAAGGATTTCCTAGTAAAAACTAAGTAACTAAACAGACACTTTGTGAGGAAAAATAAAAATAAATTACTTCTCATTTATGAGGAAGGCATTATGCAGTATTAAGTACAAGTATACTCTCTCTTGTGATAAATTAATTAATGGAGGTATGTCCCAGCTTGCGTCCTAGTTGTAGTCATTAGTCATACTTTGCTATTCTCTGCTGTCTGCTGGTGGGACAGCTTTAATAAACAAATATCTTATTCCTATGGCCCTGCTCTTCACCAAAATTCCTTTCAATTTTACCCTGACAACAAGGCAGATGAACAATATGAATGATACACGTCACATGTAAAATAAATCAATCATGTGGACATCCTATCTGTCATAAGTAAACGGTGGGAAAAGCAATGTACTGCAGTACAGTGAAAGGATTAAGGAATGGGCTATAGCTTTGGCATGTACGTAACAGACTATCCCATCCACAAAAGTCAAGCAATTATCTATTCATCATTGCATTGTTTTTCTAGTATTCTTAATTTTCAACCTTGGCTTTGATAAACACCATTTAAGCTCTATATTCTCTCATCCAGTCTTTCACCATAGAAAACCATCCATCCATATACATCCAATCAATCCATCCATCCAAACATAGTT
This sequence comes from Triturus cristatus, assembly GCF_964204655.1. Taxonomy (NCBI): domain Eukaryota; kingdom Metazoa; phylum Chordata; class Amphibia; order Caudata; family Salamandridae; genus Triturus; species Triturus cristatus. The sequence goes on along the minus strand of NC_140588.1, from coordinate 404,198,961 downwards.
CCCAACGAACCTGGCTTTTTACCAACATTGATTTACCCACCAGTGCATCCTGTCACCCGTTCACCCATCTTGCATGCATTTAACCCACCCGAGCATTCCTGTCGGGTGGGTCCTAGGCAGACATCCTTTCACATACACACTTTCACCCACCCAGGCAGGCATCTTTTCACCCATATACCCATTCATCCATTCTTAACCCAGCCATGCAGATTCCTATCATCACCCACCTATATGCATCCTTTCACCCACGCATCCTTTCACTCATATTACATACATTTCACCCATCCTTTCTCCTTCAATTCTGTTTTCCTCTTCCCATCAATCCATAACTGTTAAAGTTCATTTATGAAACTTTATCTGCTGAGTTGCAGATAGAAAAGGCCATAACTGCTCAACTCCCACTGTATCTGCTAAAGTGGGTGTTCACAAGTCAATGGCAACACCCTTGCAGTGAGTATATTACTATATGTCAATAAGGAAGCAATGTGACTTACCACTGACTGCCCCTGCTGCCGCTGGGCTTCCCCCCTCATTAAATGCTGCCACATCCCCTCTGCTGGTGCACCCTCTGGCAGTCCTGGCACTGTCGGTCTGTGCGGCTGACAAAAACATTACACATTTTAGATGCCAGATAGTTACGCCTCCCCCTATTACTTTTTTACGCAACATACAACCATAAAACATCACTACAGTTTGGTTAGAGCATCTTCTATCAAAAATTCAAAATATCACGTTAGGCATTTTGTTGGTTGGCAATGTTTGAAAAGCTAGGTAGTCAAGCCAACCAAAAACATTTTGTAATGGAAGGCCAGAGCTATGATGAATATGAGTTATTGAAGTGCAATAAAGGGGCGCAATAACAATTAGTCATTGAAGGACATATGGTCTTGGCTGGCAAATGGAATGGGGCCATCCTCCTCATACTTCCAGCCATGCTGCACTGGCATCCACTAACTGCTGGTATACTATACTATACTATATGATATAATACATGCACAGCATTGGGGGGTCCACCATTACCATGGCTACTCTCTCGTTTTTACTGTTTAAGCAAGAAAAAGAAAGCCTTCTCAATAAATATAGGTAGAATATTTACTTTGAGGATGCAATCTTCATAGTAGTGTACCTGACCTAAAATGGGTTCTCTGAGTCATAGAGTGCCACCTGTCCACAAGCTATACAAGGAGAGAGAGAAAGCTTACTGAGTATACTGACAAAGCAGAAAAAAGGAAGCTACAAACAGACTAGTACATAGATTTGAAATCAAGTACAGAAACTTGAAATATCTAGAACTAGTAGATAGGATAATGCAGGGATAAGGAGAATTTAGGAAACATAACAAAAACTAGTTGAAAAAAATGAGGAGACAGGCACAGTAAAAAGGAAAAATATTTCTAAATATGGAGCAATAAAAGTTAGGGGAATGATAATAATATTAACAACTGCAGGACTTACTTGGGCCAGCAGAGCCAACTCCAGCGGCACTCGTGGAGGCACCTCCAGTCACCTTGGTGGTTTCCATTTTGCCTCTGGATGCAAATGTAAGAAATAAATAAAATTAAATAAAAAAAGATTAGTGGTACATTTTGGCAGGAGAGGCAAATGCAGTAACATTGAACTTTTCCAAATCAGATCTCCTCTCCTATTAGTATTGTAGACCTATTCTTAATTTCCTAACCCTATTCCAAATTTCCTAAACTACATTTTGGAACTACTAATAATACATTTCAATGAATAATCTCTGCTTCTCATCTCATTCTCTCAGTCTCAAATTTTTCAACCCCTTTTGACGGGCCAACTCAGTCTGTATTGGTTTCAATGAATAGATGCATGCATAATACTAAACATCACTGGGATCTTTATAGGGGTTAGGACTATATGAGCTGTAAAAAAGAAAGGCACAGAGAACGCGCTAACTCACTAATACTATAACCATTATCTTAGAGACAGGAAAGAGGAGTCTCTGCATGACTTCTTAAATAATCACCCCAAGCAAGTGTCAACAGGTAGGATTAGGTAGCGCCGAGCACCTGTCTTGATGATGAACAGTGATCACATAATATTATTTGTAACATAAACTTAACTTACCTGAGTGTGAGCAGCATGCTTGCTATTTGAGAAATAAATATTAGCTAGAACACAATAAATAAATAATTATTACTCACCGAGCCCTGCAACCTCCACGCCAAGCAGGTCGAGCAGGTTCTGATCTCTATCTAGGAGGTCGGCCCACCAGTGTCTCAACTATTGTTGGGTACGCCAGACCGCGGGGCTGCTGACGCTCTTGGAGGTGGTATCCACTTCTAGGCCTTCAGCCAGGGTGGAGGGGAAGTGGCACTGCACATAATAAACAAGCGCTGCCACCTCCACCTTCGAAAAAATGGCATGGGGTTGCACCCCTTTGGGACACGCCGACTGCAAGGTAGGCGGCTGGTGCTAGGGCCATGGGTGATTCGTGGGGCCTGGTGCTGCCGCTCCCCTGCTCTGCCATGGCGCTGGATGACAGAAAGAGAAGAAACAGGAAGGAAAAAGTACGAAGTAAGGAAAGAAAAAAATAAGGAAGTAAAGCAAAAAATAAAAAAGTACAAGTCACTCAAAACTATTTTCTTTAGAAAACACATAAAATAAAAATAACACAAAGGCACATGGTAAAGTAAGAAATAAAATGAGGGGTAGATGTTTCAGAGGGGTAGGAATAAATATAGTAAGATGGATTACAAAAGTAGGCCCCAGCACCCTAAAAAGAGCAAACAACAAGACAGCAACGCCCATGCGAACCTGCGTGGTGTCATTCGCAGCGATTTCCGGCACGAGAACGGAAAACATCATGCAAACGGGCCCAGCTAGCAACTCTGCCCGCTCGCGGAACTCCATGCAGCACTGCAGAGATTTTTTTGCACTTGGCAGAGTTCCGTGTAGCGCAGCTATGTGAACTCCGCCCAAGCCTCCATAGGGTAAAGATAACAACAGAAACCATACTCCACTCTTTGCCTCAGCCTAGGACACACTAATGATGAGAAGCCTAGGGGGTATTCTTAACTTGAGGTTGGACACCCTAGGTGTCCCTGTGTGGTGTGTCCGTTTGTTTTTCACACACCTTATTATGTGTGGCTGCTTTTTGCCAGCTATGGAATGCACAGCACTAGGAGTGGTACAATGGGATTGTTTCTGATGTACTACCTTCTCTCTATAGATAAGTGAACCCTTTCGCTAGTGAGGCTTTTCCCGCTCCAGTGCTGATCCTATTTTTGATATGTGGGGCACTTCTTGTTTCAGCTTTCAGAACTTTTATTTCACAAAAGAAACTCAGGCCAAATTTGCATCCTTTTTGCTCACATAATGAGAATTCTAAAGGTACCCAAGGTAGTGAACTCCTCTAAAGGACACCAAGGAAATAGCCACAATATAGCATAATTTGGTGATTTTGTGGGGAAAATGGCAATAAATGCTGTGCAAGAAAGCGTATGTCTTTATTTTCTAAAGTTGGCATCAGCAAAAGGTTTGCTGTGTTAAGATCACCACCTTCCCAGCATTCAGGGACAAGAGTTGAAAAAATCATGTTATGCCACAGTATTTTCATTTTTTGGTCAAGCCTAGCATTGCAGCGCATGCGCTGCACGCTTTGCATGGGATGCGGTATTCAGTATAGCGTGCAAGCTTCGTGTAAGCTCCGCCCACTCTCCGTCCATCTTTTTCTTTAGCTTCTATCTTAAATGCTGCCTTCTGATTCGTTTTAGGCTCGTTAGTCCCTCCTTGAGACGGTCATGTCATCATTTGTGTCCTTCCATGGCTACTGGCCCCTTTACTTTCAGCACTATTTTCTTACCATCCCCCCCCCCTCCCCTCCCGCAGTCTGTGACTTCTCGGCCCTTTGGCTTGGTGCACAGAGCTTGCCCCCGTCTGGGATCCTTAAATAGCAGCCCTCTGCCTCTCTTCCGGTTTCTGTCTTCTCAATATTCATGAGGCAGCGCGGCAACAGCAGGCCCGGTTTCCAAAGGAGACTATACTCCAAGGGAAGCCCCGGACCCTGCCTCCATTGTGCTGCCGCAGCCAGCTACAGGGAGTGGAAACAAACCTAAACATGAACTCATCACTGGCAGGCGACCTCTGCTCCCTCCTGGGAGGGCTCAGCAATGCCTGGCAGCTGGGGACGGCCGGAAGTGTGCGGTCAACAAGGAGTTACAAGGGTCCATTGGCAGCAAACATGGTTCCACGTTTAGACTAATAGAATTTGAGCAAAGTGTCATTTAAAAACCCTTTAGCTTAAACAAACAGACCCCGGAAATTTGTCGAGTCCGGGGAATGATTGAGAGTTGCAGGAGCCGGGGGAGTCTGCAGGGGGCATGCGAGCATGATGAGCAGATCGGAGGGCATGCGGAGGGCCAGACCTGGCTCTTAAGCACAAGCTGCACTCAGCCTCCTATGCTTCTTTCAGCTCGCTGACCTGAGGCCGAGAGGCAGCGCCCCAGATCCAGCAGAAAGGGCCCGGGCCCTGCTGCAGAAGGATGAGGCCGCGCGCCGGGTGGACCAGGTGCGGCAGGATCACACGTAGAAGGAGTTTGTGTAGGCCGAGAAAAGGGCCGGCTGGTGCAGGTGAGTACTGCTGCTGTCTTCTATGCACCTGTCCTGTGCGCTACTTTTATTATGTTAACAAATTCCTGCTCTGTGCGAAGTAACTGTGCACTTAAACTTGGGCATAAAGTGGCATTGCCTCATCTCTTCAATGACGCAAGCCACATAGGCATTGGAAGTATGAAAATCTCTCAGCTTGACATGTTACGTGCTCTATGCTGATTAGTGTCCCCACTGATTTCTTTAGGATTTCTGCCCCATAAGTCCTAAAGAAATCAGTAGGGACACTAATTAGCATAGAGCATCTCACGTAAAGTCATCAGAGGGAATTAATATTACACCCTATGTATGATAGCTCTCACGCAAAAAAGAACAGGCACATTTTATTATCAAAGCTGAGGTAAGTCTCTGCTACATATATTAAAATGTAAAAATATGGATACCTTGTGCATATTCACATCTAAACCAAACATATACGTACTTCACCGTGTCTGATGCCAAGCAGTGAATATTTCAGACAGTTAGTGAGTCAATATTTAAAGCATAAACCATGTATTTACACACACATAACTATTTGCAAAGTGTGAAATATTAACCAAATGTACAGACGTGATGTACAAATTCATATACGATTAATGATTTCAGACATTGATTAAGAGATTTATTGCTTCTAAACTATGGACTCGCACTCGCTGCTGACAAATGCAATGTTCAGGAGGTTGAATTAGAATCAGGACAAGGCAGATTTAGACTTACCCTTCCAAGATGGGTAGTTTGATTAACATAAAGTTGGTGATAGTAATATCTGTAATTTAGAGAACTTAGGAATGACCGAAGTGTGATATTAGCACTATACCAAAAACAAGAATCTGACTTCATTCACCATACCTTTGAAGACTCATGTATTTGCTTTGCATTCACAGCTCTTTTCCTCCTCATAAATACACCACTGTTTGGATGTACATTTGACATCTACTAGTTGTATACTTTAATTATTGATAAACTCCTGGTGGAAGCGCTTTATACGTTTAATAAATTTAATACATTATGAACAGCGATCCTCTAAATGTACCCTTTTCATGTAGCCCTTAATACCAGTACTTAGACATGGAGTTGCCCATGCAGTAAACCAACCAGGCCACATTTTTGCTACAGCCACAGTCGAGATAAAATATTTAATTTAAGTCAACTGTGTGTAAATTTACATCAAGCAGGCATCTTGAAAGTCAGTCATTGCTCAGACTCTTATGGACCCTAGTCACTTGCAGTAGTTTAGTCCATGTCATGTTTGGGATACATGAATGGAGATGTAGATAGGAATTCGTCCAGAGTCACACAATGGGGAAACCAGAACTGAAATGTAGGTCTCCTGACTGCACAGTCAACAGTTTGTTATGTTATATTGATTTGTATTGCACACTAATCACCCGAGAGGGTATCCATGCTCTTGGGCAGGTGTGTAGGTGTGAAGTTCCCAAGGTTCTTATACAAGAGCCAGGTCTTCAGCTTCTTGTGGAACTCAAGAAGTGAGGAGGAGGCTCTGATTTGTTGAGGGAGGTTGTTCCATGTCTTGGAGGCGATATAGTAGAATGAGAGACCTCCGGTTTTGCTCTTACGGGTCTGGTGCATTAGTGAAAGTGTATGCAGCTTGTCAGGTTCTGGTCCTGTGTTGTGTAGGGCTTTTTGTATGTGTGCATGAGAAGTCAGCCACCACCCATCACCATATCTGTAAGGGCGTTGTTACTCAGTGGGGTCATGATCATTTAGAAATAATCAAGCCGATATCGGGGATGACATATGAAGTTAATGTAAATGATTTGTGAGACATTTAAAATGTGACATGGAGCATGAGGTTTATATTCTGATTGTTTTATTTTAAGATGACTAGGTTGTAAATCAATTGCAATATGTTCATTTTAGATTGTTGTACAGGATGATGGATTTTATTGGCTTGCTTAGTTTAAGTTAAGTGAAATCTTAATCAAGATGCCTATCTCGCCCTGTCGGGCAGTGATAACTGTTTACATCCTTTTATGTAAGATTTTAATTAATCAAACTTAATAAATTATTACTACTATTGTGCAGTGGACCCCTGATTGCATGTGCACTTTACAAAAACGACAAATTCATGTAGTCGTACAAAATTGTGAAAATAACCTTTTTTTTAAATGTTACTTTTTGTAAGTGGCATGCATGATTTCCACCTATCAATATTAATTACCTTACAAATGGCTGAAAATGACAACAATGTGGAACGTGGGAATTACGTTTTTAGACTAGTTGTCAGAGTAAATAAAATGTGTTTAGTGTCCTCCCTTATTAATTTACTTATTTATGTATTTATTTTTGAGTTAACCGCCTGCTTTTAATTCTGCATTCTCACCTTAATACGCCTTGATGGTTAACTGCACAGTTAGGAGATCTAAAAATAACATCCTTCTGGACCATTCCTTCAGACAAAGGACACTGCCATGCAGGATGTAGCGTTGAAAACACACTGTGATGACGCTTCAAGTGTATGGGATACTATACACTGTTTAAAAAGTGAGCTGATGTGGTGGCGGGCCAAAAGGGGACTCCACAATTATCTCTGGACCTGCCTTGACATCGGGCTGAGTGGGACGGAGTTCCCATTTTAAAAACAGAGGATGGACTGTTATCGCTAAATTATTAGGTCGAGCCTAGACAGCGCTTGCGCTGTCTGAAAGATCTGTTGTATATACTTTGTGGGCTCTGGAGATCAGCCCCAGGACTATTCTGCTTCCGCTTTTCTTAGGGACTTTGTTTTTCAGTTCAAATGCCTCTATTCAACTGTCTTGATAGAAAACGACCAGTAGAGGTCACTAAAATACCAGAATTGCTTTCTCCTTGATCAACTGCCTCTATTTAACTGTCTTGATAGAAAACGACCAGTAGAGGTCAGTAAAATACCAGAGATGCTTTCTGCTTAGGGGCTTTCTTTTTTAATGTTTCGGGCAACTGCCTCTATTTAACTTTCTTGATAGAAAACGACCAGCAGAGGTCAGTAAAATACCAGAATCACTTAAGCATTCCCTAGATCCCAGGCCATAGAAACTTGTCTTCCACGAGCACCCGTAGACAATAATATTTTTTTCAAATCTTGTATTTTCAGTGATATGACCGCCAAAGGCTCTGGGCCCGATTCACAAAACTAACTTAAGACAAAATCCTAAACTTACTACCATTTTGGTATTCACAGAAGGCACTTACTCATTTCGGTATTCACAGAAGTTAGGAGTCCTAACTTTAGGACTCCTCAATGCCTTCGTGAATACCGAAAGTCTTAAAATTAGGATTTTTCTCAGTATAGGAGTAGAAAAGTTAGGACTCCAAACTTTAGGACTCCTAAATGCCTTCTGTGAATACTGAAAGTATTAAAATAAGGATTTTTCTCAGTTTAGTAGTAGTAAAGTTAGGACTCCTGACTTTAGGACTCCTAAATGCATTCTGTGAATACCTAAAGTCGTAAAGTTAGGATTTTTCTCAGTTTAGGAGTAGAAAAGTTAGGAATCCTAACTTTACTACTCCTAAACTGAGAAAAATCCTAATTTTAAGACTTTCGGTATTCACAGAAGGCATTTAGGAGTCCTAAATTTAGGACTCCTAACTTCTGTGAATACCGAAATGAGTAAGTGCCTTCTGTGAATACCAAGATGAGTAAGTGACTTCGGTGAATACCAAACTGGTAGTAAGTTTACGATTTTGTCTTAAGTTAGTTCTGTGAATTGGGCCCTCTGATTTTATATTAAAAACACAGCTTTGCACTATACCATTTCCCGCTGAAAGGCAAGCTTTCTCTCCATGTGTTCCCATACCTGGCTTGTTCCGCAGTTTGGTGCTTACTTTCCCTCCATGTTAAAGAACAGTAGATGATTCAGCACCCAGGCTAATGTGCTGCATAGCTAAATACATATAAGGTCCCAAAGGCGAGACCGATTGCATTGCAAATGCTTGTAGTAAGTGGTAGTATATTTTGTCCTATTTTTGCAGTTTCAATCTATTCGCAGTTTGTGTTGGAAATTGGTATGAAACCCATGGATGAAACAGGAAAACTATAAGTTACTGAAAAGTAAACAAAATTCTGAATTCAGCAACAGATCATTTGTGTAGACTACTTGTGGTTTACCCAAAGAAAAAAATTAAATAAATCCAAAATAGTTTTAAAAAATTGGAAAAAATAGAAATAGCTGTCAAGGTTTCTGTCTGTAATATTTGGTACTGATGGCCAATTTACAAAAGCTATATGCTTTTACGCCCATCAGATTTTTCTGGTTGCAGGAATATATAGTGCCTGTTGGTGATCCTTAAACATGAGATACCCAAAGCCAACCACCAAGCTCCAACTTTCCTTCATTTCATATGGTAACATCCACTAATTGAAGTGCCTATAGAATCTAAATTTCATTGAAGACACAAATGCTAGTATTTTGGATAAATCTTTTTAATGCCACTCCTGTAGCACTTTAAAGAACACATTACATCATAAAACCACTATCAGTCTAGAATCTTCTGCACATAATTTGTCCTTTATTGGAAGGAACTTCCTCTTTTAATGCAACATCTTGTATACAAATTAATTTTTCTTTCTTCTCTTCCAAACCACCAACTCCTCACCCTCCAGCTTTTTAAATATCTTTGATTATTCTCTGAAACGACAAAAATAATTAAATGTTGTTTCCAAACTAAACGATTAACAAAATAAACTTAAAATAACTCTATAGAGCTTCCAAATCTTTCAATTCAACCTATACACAAATACATAATTTCCCCGGTTTTTTTTTCCCCAAAAGGGAGCGCAGAGTGGGATAATGCTAGCCTTCATATTTTTTATGGAATTCAGATTCTCTAGGCACTTCATTTTGAGAATCGCTATTTCATTACAAGACAAGGGGCTATCATGATGCATGTTGTTAGCCCTCTAACACCACATTTGCTATACGTTCAATCAGTTTACAGTAATGTTTTACTAAAACACTAGCATTCAACCAATCAGCTGCCTTCATAATATCCTCCAATCTTACTCCCTTCCAAAATGCCTTGATAGCCATTGCTCCTCTCATAGAATTCTCCTTAAACGTATGCTTGTAGACGATGAGGTACATATGCACCAGTGTTTTTACTATATAATAAGGGTGGGCGTAGTTCGCGAAGTAGCACTTCGCGAAGCTACGCAAAGTGAAGTTCGCACTACGCGAGCTACGCGTAGCACTTCGCGAACTGCGAAGTAACATGTTCGCACTGTGCAAGATGTTGTTTTCAATGATTGCACAGTGCGGACAAGCAACCGGCACTGTGCAATCATTGAAAATGGCATCTTGCACAGTGCGAGCTGTAGTTTTCTGCTGCTCGAGTAGATTTTTCCTCGAGCTGCAGCTTTCTCAACGCGAACTGGTAGTTTCTCATCGCGAGCGGTCGCGAGCATACGCGACCCCTCGCAATGAGAAACCTGACCTTCTTGCGTTGTGAATCTCGCCCGGAGGTTTATTTTCCATGCTCGCGATCGCGAACAAGGAAAAAGTCTCGCCAGGATGTCATTTTGCTTGCTCGCGGTCGCCAACTTGACGTTGAGGACCGCGAGCAAGCAAAAAATGACCGCAGCACTACGCAACACTACGCTACGCGTGTTCGCACTGTGCTACGTGCAGTTCGCGTAGTGCGAAGTAGCGCGAACTTCGCAAACTACGCGAGCGTAGCGTAGTGCTTCGCCCAGGCCTACTATATAAGTGCTTGGGACGAACCCAAAGCAAAATGGCCCCCAGAACTTGCGAGAGTACGTCAGAACAGAAGCAACTTGATTTCTCTGACGGCACTCAGCTAGAGCTCACCGAGCCCAAAACCTGACCGTGCTCAGGGGGAGACACACGCCGGCTCAAGGCACATGGTAGACTCAGACATGCTCGCACTCACCGTTCTTAGAGGGAGGCATGTGCTATCTCAAGGCATATGTGGCATATTCAGAAAATGCTGCAGAGCCTGATAACAGACATGCCGGCACCATAGCTCTGAAGCGGGGCAATTAAATTTAACAAATTGAGCTAACAGAGCATACTACGATAAATCTTTTTAAAAAATGTTAAACTGCTAAAACAAGTACAAATAAATCTTGCACTAGTTTGACATACAATTATATACATAAACTATAATTACCATAGAAATGCTAAACATCCACACAAGCTTATGTTGTCGTTCCCATAAATTGGATACCTCTAACACATGACATAATCTTTAATTACACCAAATAAGTCTCAAATATAGAGAGATAAAAAGTGCTACTTATCTGTCTCAGAAGCAGCATTTAAAAGAGGAATATCATTCCAGAAAGGGCCTACTTATGTGTTCTTTAAAGTGCTGCAGGAGTGGCATTAAACAGATTTATGCATAATGATAGCCTCCGGTTTTGTAATGAAATCTATGCATTTTGTAAATGTGCCTCACATACTGAGTTTAGGAATAGTGGTAATTTGTACAATTTTGAATTTGGGGTTGCCCATACTATTATGTGCTTCAGAAGGCATGTTCCAAAATATGCACATTGGCTAAAGTTTGGAGAGAAATGAATTTCATAATAATTGATAATATTTCACTACTCTGTGTTCCCACACTTCTCACACTGCCCTACTTTAATTAGTGTCATCTGATAAATGGCATAGTTGGCTAGAGTCTTTATAAGTTTCTGCAGATTGAGTTGGGCATCAAGTGTAGTATTTTTGCACTAACTGTACTTGCCTGGTACAATTGAGAATGGCAGTGGAATCAAGCCATTTTTTAGAGGAGTGGAACTGAGTTGATATGAGACCAGTAAGAATTCAGGGTTTGAGGGGTTCAATTTCAGCTGGTGGATGTTGATTCATGATTGAATGCTGGCAAGTGTTGAGTTTGCTAGGGAGATAGCAGAAGGAGAAGAAATCGTAGGGTAAAGCTCTTTCTGATAATGTAACCCAGAGGTTGGAGAGTGCAGGAGCCAAGACAAAGCCTGGAGGAACTCCATGCTGGCGGGAGGAAGGGGTAAAAAATGAGTGCTTGATCCAGTGTCTTTGTAAATGGTCAATAAAAAGAGATGTGATAGTTATAGTCTCAGCCAATGTGCTTGTGTTTATCTCTACCTGAAATGGGTGTTGAGTTACTATTACAAATTTGTGTTGCATTTTCGGGAAACACAGAAGGTATGGCACATCATTTGTTTTATGCCCTTTGCTCTATCTGATGCCATGTAATATGTGAAGTCAGATGTGACGTAATTTGGCAGGTAGGGAGCAGTTATTGTTTTCAAATATTTAATTATGTAATTTGTTCAATGCTCATGATACACACAGGCAAACACTAACCAGACCTCAGTAGCTTTTCCAGCAATGCCAAGAGGGCATAGTCTGGAGGAATAACCTGCAGGCACTTTAGCTATGCTCCCCTGTACGTATGTGCTTAGTACCAAAACCATATAGACAGTGACCAGGCCCTAAGGGCACTAGCTACAGGGTCCAGTAGAATGCTTGAAGTGGCCACAAGCCATGCCCTGCTTGTACTGGGTACAGGGTGTAGCATGCAACCATGTCCTGTGCTCAGTATGTATACCCACAGTATTCATAGGGCTCTGCATATTGTAGAGTTTGACCCTCTCAGGGTAGCGAAGCAGAGCAGTCCAAAGCCTGAAGACGGCTGAAATGCCAGAAACCGGTCCTAGGAAGCTTGTTTCCGGTCCAGGGAAGGCATGGCTTGGCAGTTCGGGCTGGACTGTTCCCATGAGGCACAGGGTCAGACTGATTTGCATATGGCCATGTCTGAACTGGGATGGCAGAGTGGGCTAAAGAACGGTGATGGATCAAACCCAGATCTGTTGACTGGGTGTGAGTGTTTGATTGGTTCTGATGCTCCGTCCATCACCACCCCCTTTTGTACCGCTTCAGTCCAAAGCCTACTCAGGGGAAGCAGTGTGGGCTAGTAATCACCGTTTTCAGGCACGCATTAATAACACTCAATAAATGATTGTCCAGTCAGTGCCTGTTCTTTAAGAAAAGTACATTCATTACACACACACTATTAAATAGTATGCAATAATTTAGAAATATGTATAGAGGCAGCTGGAAAATAGCGTCAATGACATTACATAATCACCTTTGTACCCCTAAAGGGGTCATGCAAACATTTAAGGTAAGTCTAATGGGTTGGTCAAAGGTTCAAAAGCAGCAAACCACAATGTAAAGACATTATTATGTAGATAAATGCAATCATCAATTATAATAATCAGGTGTAAATGCACTTATTAATGTTAATAAAACGTATACACTTAGATCAGTATTCCCTGTCAACATTATTATATCAATAAAGCATTTAAAATTAGCAAAACATGTGTCTGTGTACATTTTACAAACCTTCCCACCATGAAAACACAATCATAAAAACAGCCCCTAGAAGGAATCACATTACATGCAACCACAGACTTAGGGCTAGATGTACGGCGCCCAAAATAGCGCCTCGCAAATTACGATTCTTTTGCGAGGCGCTATTTTGGATGTACAACGGGGTGTAACACACTGTTGGCGATTCCCAATGGGGTCACATCATTTGTACAGATATCTTTTTAAACTTGCAGATTTGATTTTCTTGAATAGGGCACACCCCATTTCGATACGTCACTGTTCTTTGTAGGTCAAAGGAAAGCAAAACTACACTCTAAGGCTGTTCTATGCCTTTGTGTATAATAAAGTGTCACTACAGACAAAACAGTAAATCACACTGACTTTCCCTTTTAGTGTACACTAACATTATGAGGCCTACCCCAGGTTAATATCTGTGTCAGGCTACCTGTGTGCAGTTACCGGACTGCACACAACAGTAGTCTCACATGCACAGTCCATACAATTGTGCACACATGTACAAATGTGTTCACAAGAATGCATTTCGGGCTAAAACAAAATAGTGCAAAAAATACAAAGGCCACAAACAGCAGCTGCCTTCATTCTGGTTGTTTACGATGTACCTGGGCACTCCTGCTAAATTTTGCCGTTAACAGCACATAACTACGTGGCCTGTAGTAATAGAATAATTTCTGGAATTTTTTTTAACAGGCATAATGCGGAATTACTAAAATTACACAAGATATTGCCGGCCTACTTATAACTATTTAAAGTGTGCTATACGAATGTGAAGACCAGATTCAGAGAATGTATGTCTAAAGATAGAAGTGGAAAGTGTTTGCATCCCAAAGTGAAATCATACACTATTATTAAAGATAAAAGAAGGGTACTAAGAGCAACAAAGCCTTCAGAAATTAATAAAACATTAAAAACTACAACATTTAGCATTTTTTAAACCTGCATCGGAAAATGTAATTCTAGGTATCTACTGAGCCAGCAAATTAGTTTATTTGTGGAAATTTAGCACAAGGGCTTCCACTGTATGGAGCAACAGGAGGCCTTGGAATGGCCTAATGTTTGTTCAATAGTCACTGAAAGAGCAGTGGAAAAAACACAAAGGGCCTCATTATGATGGCAGTGGGACCAATACCGACACCCCATCAGTGGTAGTCCCACCACCATCGGTGACCGCGTTCCCGACCGCCTCATCGTGATGGAGGGTGGTTCTTTGGTGGTCGGAGAGACTGACTGACACAGATCCGACGGGCTCAAAGAGCCCATCGAATAGTTGGAGGTGCTGTAATACCTACAATTGTGGCGGTGCCTGCCCGCACCACTGTAGGTATTACAATATTCCTTTCCGCCGGCCCATTCATGGCGGTGAATCCGCTATGGAAAGGCTGGCGGAAAGGGACATTGGAGGCCCGTAGCGGGCCCCCTTAACTCCTGGGCCTCAGCTTTGGTGTTTGGGGGCACCTATGGTGCCCTCCTACATATCCCTGCACCATGTGGCAGGCACATAGTGCAGGGATATGCCTGATGTATATTATTTGTACTGCGGCTTGTGCTGCAGCCCGCAGCCGCCGCCGCAATCCAAATTATACACATTGCGACTGCCTTCAAGGCCAGTCGCATTGTAACTCCTATGGTGGGACCGCCGACAGCAAGTCGGGCGATCTCATCCCCGATATGGTGGAAGTCAGACTAAAGTCTGACCGCCATCATAATGAGGCGCATAGTTCTAACTTTCATCTTTCCTAGCCCTGCAAATGAAAGAAAATATTACAGACCAAGGATAACATGTTTTGAAAGTTAGTACATTTTATAGGACTATTATGGCATAAAAGACAATTCAAATGGCTGCAGTAACCTAATTCAAAATACAAAATGTTTTCCCACCTGTGAGTCGTCGATGTATACAAATATTTTCTGGCTAACTCATTCTTCGACTTTTCTGCTGCAGCCTTAGGTGAACACTTTATAATGAAACAAGAGCAAAATTAGGAAAGCACACTGCCCAAAACTTTATTATTTACAGCAACATAATTTCGAAATCCTCTACTATAAAAAACATAAACATCTCTCGTTCTCTCAATTAGAAATATAACCATAAATGTCATCTTACCAGTGCTGTGGGTTTGAAAGGGAATACTTTTGAGTAGCTTAAATAGTTCACCCTAGCACCAAAATGTCAAGGAATGAGCATAAACTCAATCTGCAATTTAATCACAGTAACTCCTTTCTATATTGAAGGCATGTCTGCCTAATGCCCTAACAGGGGTTACAAAGGGAGGTGGGCAGAAACCTCACACTTGGTACCTGGGAGGTACTCTCCCCTGCCACTGGGATGCTGCTCACATCATGACAGTGCTCACATTGTGAATATGCCCAGTAACTCTTCTCCATTATCTCTAGGCCGGCTGCTGTTGTTCTGCCCTCCAGCTGCTTCGTCTGAACAGAAACATTGACAGAAATAATGGGTGTGGCTTGTACTGACAACACATATCAACCCGATTGACTTTTTCAAATCTTGTTTTGTTGGTATTAGTTTATTTAGTTCTTCCAAAGTGAAGACAAATAGGAGTGTCACAGTGCTTATCATAATGTTTTTGGAAGAACGAATGCATCAAAGAAATATAATCAAAGGAAAGCTGTAACTTCATAAAAAAAAGGTGCAATTTAGAGTAGGCATAACTATTCATGTTAACTACATGGAAAAACCTGACTGAAGCAGTTGTTTCACTGCATGTGAATGTACACTGGGAATTTTTCCATAGTGGTGCAGGTTAAACAATTTACAATGACGCAACAGAGGTGGAGAACGTTTTTAATTCTACGTGAAGAATAACAGTGTCAAATAGCAGTAACAAAGACTATGGGGCTGATTAGGATGGCCGGCGGACTAGCGTAGGCCCGCCACCCTATCGGAAACAGGACTGCCTGACAAGCTGTCGGTGGGTCCAATATGGGCATTATGATGCGACCGCAACCACGGCGGTTGCAATGCCTATATTTTGCATTGCTACTGGTGCTGCGGGCTGCAGCACAAGCGCAGTTCAAAATAGGGACACCTGACATACCCCTGCACTACATAACAGGCACCATGGGGTGCCTGCCACATGGTGCACACTTCCCATATCGGAGGCTCAGGGTGGAAGGGGGTCCTGCTACGGGCCCCCAAAGTCCCTTTCTGCCTGCCTTTTCATGGCGGGTTAACCTCAATTGAAAGTCAAACAGAAAGGGACATTGTAATGCCTATGGTGGTGCCTGGCAGGCACTGCCACCATGGTAGGGAGTACAAGTCCCCCCGCCGCAAGGAGACCTTCGGATACATGTTGGTCGGTCTAGCCTACTGCCAACCATCCGCCCGCCATTAAAATATGGCGGGCAGATAAGATGGTTCCGATAGCGGTGGGACTGCCACCGACTGGCTAGCTGTCATTTGCAATGAGAAAGATTTGAGATCAGTGCCACTGCTGAAAATGAGAGTTAAAAAGCATGATGGTTTATTAAAGGGCCCATCCGGAGAAAGATGCCCCAATATATTTCAAAACTAAACATCATGAAAGGAAAATTCTGCAATGCCTGTTGTTGTTGGTGACTGTTTGCCATGAAGAGCTAAGCGAGGAGGACTGTTTCTTCTGCAGAGTGGCACAGTTAAGTGCAAGCGTATGTATACATAGATCTGCTATAGAACATCGTGTTGATGGTACTTTTCTCAGCATGGGAGCATGGGGGAGAGAACTCATTAACAATGTCAATCAATTCAGTAGCTGTTCTTCTAGGCCCATAACGATCACAGACTACAAAATAAGTTTAGTTAATGTATTACTGTCACGGGGCCAGGGTTCTGAGGGAGGGACTGGAATCGACAAGGGACTGGTGGGAGGTACAAGATGTCAATGCGCCTCTTCTTTCCCCACGACAGGAGGACTGGTCATATCCCTCCCAAGTTACCTGTGGGGTGACAGCAGAAATGAGACATGGCCCCTTTAATTGGAACACTGTTGTCGAGGACTACGCCTCCAGAGATGACGTCACGGTCAACGGACCAACAAGAGAGGACGAGATCCGGAAGAGGGTGTGTCCCGACACCGGAGGACGGGAGGAGCGAGAGGCTGTAAACGTGGAGAGGGAAGGAGAATGGAAGCTGACGAGAAGGACGCCGGGCAGAGGGGCGACCGTGGAATGTGTGAAGACTTCGGGAGAGCCAGGAGGCTATCAGGAACACAGGTATGAGAGCGGTTCGCAAGCTGGGTAGGGAGGCGGGAGAGACCTGACGATTAAAATTGCCAGCTCTCTACCGGTCCTTGTGTTGGTGAATTCCTCACCACTGCACTTACACTACTCAGTCTAGAAGTGCGTCACTTACTTGGGGTTGTTCCTTCACTCCCCTTCCCTGCCGCACAAGCATTCACAAGCACTCACCCATACTTTCTTTGTTTTTTTGGGCTCCCGAGAAACACCTATACGCCAGTCCTAATCTGCGGTCCTGGAACACCGGAGGGAGGACACCCAGAGGTCACCAAGGGAAGAGCCAGAAGACCAGGAACCAAGAAAGAGACTTTGCTGTCGTATTATTTCCATTCTATATTGGCTTCACTGAGGAGACGGGTGCTCCATAAAATAAAGCCCTTAATAAGTCTCTCTGTTGTCCTGCCCATTCGTTTGGACCCGCTAACAATTACAAAGCCAAAAACAACTGGACATTCCGACACCTAAAGATGAGGGTGTAAAAATACATTAGGACCAATACAAAACCAAATCTACAAATAAGGTTAAGGCAGTGCAACATGCACAAGACATCTAACTTCGAACAAGAGTCGAAGTTCCCCTATATCGCAGGATGATGAAAATAAATCATTAATCTGTCCCTACACTAACACTAACGTGACATCGCTAATTAAGCATACGGCGGAGCAGGATCGGTTAAGGTGTTAGCGTATGGAGTCTTCCTCAGAAGTCTCTCCACTTCAGTTGGGTCAAGTAGCATGAAGCTACTGAGATAGAGCTTGTTCTAAGATTCTCTCTCTCTAAAGGCAGAGAAGAAGTGGGGCTCTTTCCTTACTTACAATACTTCAGATATCTCAGGTGTCTTCC
Source organism: Triturus cristatus (assembly GCF_964204655.1). Classification (NCBI taxonomy): domain Eukaryota; kingdom Metazoa; phylum Chordata; class Amphibia; order Caudata; family Salamandridae; genus Triturus; species Triturus cristatus. The sequence continues at coordinate 404,180,917 of NC_140588.1, read as the reverse complement.
CATGATTCATTTCAGGTCACGTCATCCCATCAGGCCACATTCTGATAAGTAGTTTTCCATGGGACGACAGATCATTCCCAAACTGTAGCATAAGTTCCTTGACTCCCAGGCCCTCTCTGGTGAGAAAGTACAATAGTTCTCCTTATCAGTATTAGCTCCCAAAGTATCCTTTTCTATCCTTGCCTAACTCCTAAAACAAAGACATTATTCTAACTAACAGAGGGCGCTTCTTCAACCTGCAAAATAAACATGAGAAAGAATATGCACATGGAATTTGACTACTAATTCAAATGCCAGAGCTTCCAGGGAAAATGCTTTTCAGTCCTACAAATTCAGCTAACATTAGAGAAAAGAACATGAACTTTACAAAATTATAAAGAAATTAAGACATATACAGTTAATATTTTCATCTACATGTAAAACGACACAATTAATAAGCACATTCAATAATAAAATGATTGTCAGTTGCACACCAGTGCTTTCCTGTTAGTGTTTTCTGCTGGTTACATTTGATTTTCAACAGAATTCTTCACATAATCAACATTTTGGCCTACACACATCACATTCATGTTATTACATTACAAGATCCTAACACTTAGATTAACACGACAAAAGATTATATGCGGATGCGATCTACGTGTGTGATTATAATGCACCCCTGCAAAAAAAATTGATTTTGCACTACATCACATACATTGTCAAATCAAGAATGCAAAAATGAATCAATAACAAAAGTTGCTCACTAGCGTTACCATCATATTAAGAGTGACCTTGAAGAATAAAAAAACACAGACGTACTCCAATCAATCCTAATTATTAAAATGTTATGGCAATATAAAACTTGCTTTTGGCAAAATTAGGATATAGTTTAGACATTTCTTTTAGTGATCCAACACTGCCACCATGTGGAAAACATTTAAGTGTGCATTTTTTCTACACAGCCATTACAGGATATCGTCAAACCTCTCTTTCCTGATCTAATGTTAGTTTAGATCTGTGATAGGCTAATGACTGGAAAGAACCAAGCAGCAGAGAAATGGTCAGAAAGCATACCTATAGAACCCATTACTAAAACTCCTCACCGACAAACATGGCTCTTTGTTAGAAGCTTCGGCGGTCTGCTCTTCTACGGGACTCCAGTCTGCAAAGTTACTTGTATGTATATTCCTGTTATATGAGACTCAAATGGTACATAGAATGCGTGGTTGTGTGTATTAGGGATAGAAGAACTGGGACTTAGTATATATCGTTTTATTAAAGCTTCCACTTTGAAAGGAATATTTGGCTATCAATTTTGCCACTATCGACCGCTTTACACTTTAATAAACAGGCACAGGCAAAGCCTTACAAGTATAGTCTTTTTGACAAACTGGTGCGAAAGTTGGTTCCTTAACATCTTACATTTAAAAAGTAACCATTGCTTATAATTTTAATACAAAAAAAAATGTGCTTCTAAGCAGGCACATTTACTTAGAACATGTATGGAAATCATTTTTAGTTTTAATGCATATCACAGGTGCAAACAAAAGTTTCTATTGTTTATGAATTACCTAAAATAAAAACAGAGATTAAACACAATTGCTTGGTTAAAAATGAAAAAGGTAAATAATGGAACAGAAAAAAACACTGAAAAGGTAGTTTTTTAAGTCAACTGGGTTCATTCAGACAGAGATCGACGTAGAGGAATCACGACTCTGAAGGCAAATGCGCGACTCTACACAATCGCATGCATTATCCCCTATTCGCCAGGAAACGTGTCTCGCATCCTCGCGTTGCCTAGTGTCCAATTTATTTGCAAACACAGCCCTGTGACTTGTTCTTCACACTCTCAGTAAGAGCAAAAAAATGTCTGGATTGCCTATGATTCTTAGGCACTGGTAATTACTCTGCGTCGCATTTAAGTTCAGAGGGGGATATTCCAAAGGAAGTGGCGGAGAGAGGCGTTAGCGCTGCGTCTAACAACATAGCGCCAACGCAGGCACCCTTGCACCAGAGTGCAAGGGTGTCTGTGTGCAGGGGAGGGTTGTTTATGTGTAGGAAGGTGTCCCTTCCTGCACATAAACAATCCTAAATGCAATTCTCTCACTTTCATGTGTGCTGCTTTATACACTTTGCTTTTACCATGTGTGCTGCACAAGACAGCACATGGAAAAAGTAAAAAAGAGGAGAAATAAAGCATTTCAGCTCGTTTCACCTGTTTACGACCAGGATTTTCCTGGTCTTAATTTTGGTGCTGCCTCCTATTTACGCTGCACTTGTAAATAGGGGGCAGCGTCAAAATCAATGGATGTTGCGGTGGAACGCCCACCGCAACACCCATTACCCTCCCCTTTCACACTAAATACAGCGTGAAAGGGTGCCTTATTCACAAGGCAGCGTTAAGCCACGTTAAGTGGCTTAACACTGCCTTGTGAATAAGGCGAGGCCCGTATCGCCATCACAATGTCACTGAAAGTTGCGTTGTGGTGGTGATAGGGGTTTGTGAATATACCCCAGAGTTTTTCATTTTTTTTGGCAACCGTGCCATCTCAGACAGAGACCATCCATATGCAAATCAGCCTTGGTCCTGCTCTAACAAGTACAGTCAGCTCAAACCTGTAGACTTGTCCCCTCTGAAGAGGAACCTCAGACCAGTTTTTGCCTATTTGAGCATCCTCAGAATCGTGCAGCTTGACCCGAGGCACAGTGAGCAGGGACCCAGGTCTGAGCATACCCATCATACTTGGTGCGTTCCACTGTGGAAAACAAGAACGTCATCGGTAGGTTCCTGGCCATCCTGCCATTAACTCATTTTCCAAGTTACTATCAGCTGGCAGAGCAGAAAGAGCTGCAAGGACCCAACCATGCCCCATAGCTGCATTCTAGTTGTGGCCTCCTGCAGAGTGGGGCTGGTTTGAATAGTTTTACCTTGGCTGATACTGCTTTTCAGTTTAGCCCTGCGTATGCCGGTATTACTGTCACTATGTCCTTAGCACTGTTCATTTCGGCAATCCCCCCGCCACATTATTCCTTCTTTATTGCCCCTTGCCATGTCCTCCACGAGACACGCACACGGCCCACAGTTTTCTGCTTCTGTCATCTTCATGCCCGAGGCAATGCCTCTCTCTATCTAATTGGCAGTAGTGGCTAGCATGCATTTAGAAAGGTGGGTGGGTGGTTCGAAAATACAAAAATAGCACTTACCTTCAAGATTTGCTGCACAACGTCCTCCTCTCCTTGAAGCTCCATCCCAGGAAACTGCACTACCCAATCCTGGCGCTGCTCTCACAGCATGAGACAAGCATCAGGATTGGTTCTATCAGCGCTCACAAGAGCACTGGAGTCCAGTGCTTTCTCTAACCCAGCTGAGTTAGTGAAGTTTAAAACGTGCATGTCTGGATGTCTTGCATTTTTTAAGCAAGCTCGCTGCTGCCACTCAGCTGCAATTGCCCCGCCCCGTCCTGGCACTTGGTTCAGGACAGGTTGGTGAAAAATAAAATGGTAATAAATAAACTTTATCACCATTTTATTTTTCAACTCTGGGGCTTTTCGGGGCATTTTTTTAGCAGGTGATGCTCCTCCGCAGTCATGGAGGAGCCGCCCCTGTTAACTGTTAAATGCCAAACGCAGTCACATACTCACAGACTATGCACACTCTCTCAGTATCCTAACAGATACATGCTAACTAATTGACTCACACTCTCGCACACTCACATACTGTTAGATTTTGGGGTCTCTAGTTGGCAGAGGTAGGTAGCTTTGACCAAATAGGGGCCCTTGCGTCTAGTCATGGTAAGGGGGTACACTTCTAAAATAACCCCTGCTCACCCCCTTGGTAGCTTGGCACAAGCAGACAGGCTTATTTCAGAGGCAGTGTGTAAAGCATTTGTGAACACATACAGTAATACAGTGACAACACTACAGATGGACACCACACAGGTAGTATTATAAAAAAATAAGTATCTTTATATAGACTTAACACAAGACCACAAACGACATAAATCCACAATACTGTACTTTAAACATGGTACAAATAGCTTAGTTCTCTTTAGATGGTAAATGCGACACGTTCAATGTGCCTTTGGATGCGTAACGCGATACAAACAAAAGAGTTGCAGGGAAGGTGATGCGTCGGTTCCTTACACGCAAGAACGGTGATGTGTCGGTTCCTTGCTTCGGGGAAGGTGATGCGTCGGTTCCCTACTGCTGCTTAGGGGGCGGTGATGGGTCGGTTTCTTACTGCGCTTCTGTGGCGATGCGACTAGCAACGCCGCGATGCGATGACGACCCGGTGCAATAAACAAAAATGGCGTCTTTTTGATGTTGCGTCAAAGAAGGGGTGATGTGTGCACGCCCGACGGCCGTGCGGCGACTCGGTGAATCTTCTTGAGCCGCAACTGGCCCTGCGACACGTTTCTCTGGTGATGCGACGGCATCTGCTGCGACGGCGACACTCTTCTCCACTGATGCGGGGTGCTTCGGCAGTGCGATGGCGACAGCGGCAGCACGCTTCCTCAGCGATGCAACGGCAGCTGCTGTGGCAGTGCCACGCTTCTCCGGTGATGCAACGGCGTCTGCTGCGATGACGACACTCTTCTCCGGTGATGCGAGGCGCTTCCGCGATGCGATGGTGACAACACGCTTCCTCAGCGATGCGATGACAACTGCTGCAGCGGCGACACACTTCTTCGTCTTGAGATGCGCTTCCAGCTCCCAGCGACACGCAGTCTCTCAGAAGGCCCAGCTCAACAGCAGGCATTTCAGATTTCCAGCAAGTGAACTCAGGGGAGCTGGTTGGTGAAGTCTTGTATCCCTGAGACTTCAAGCTCTAATTCAAGCCCTTGGAGATCTTCATACACGTTGATGAAAGTAGCACAAAGTCCTTTCTCCTTTCTTTGGCAATCAGGTAGCCACTGCAGGCCAATCCTCAAACAGCACACATCATAGGGATAGTCTCCTCCTGCAGTCTCTCTCTCTGGTTCCTCTCCTCAACAAAGGTTCTTCTTGTTTCCCAGAAGTGATCTAAAGTCTTGGGGTCTGGGCCCCAGTATTTATACCCATATTCTTTTTGTTCTCTGAAGGCAGAGAGGCCTTTGCCGAGTCCAAACCAGTTCTGGTCAGTCTTGGAGCACTTTGTTTACAGGACTCTTTCTTTCCTTTGACAGTGTGGGCCATGGACATCAGACGCACCACAGGAGGTGGAGCCAGCATTGTGGAAGGTAGGCACAGCCCTATTCAGATCCCAGGTGCAACTCCTCCCACCACTCTACATGCAGATCTCTCTATTCAGCCTTGTGCTGACTCACCCTGTCTCCTGGAATCCCCCAGCCCCTGTCACTCAAACTCCAGACAAGGAATACACAACCTAGCAGAGGCAGGCTTGGATAGTTAAGCAAGAAAATACCTACTTTCTAAAAGTGGTATTTTCAAACACAGAATGTTAAAACCAACTTTACTAAAATATGTTTTTTATCATTCTGAGTTCAGGCATATCAAACTCGAATTTTCACCATGTTCACTGGGTCAGTTAGGATTATAAGGTGTTATAATCAAACTGCCCATTCTGGCCTATGGGGAATAGGTAGCCTTGCAATAGTGAAAAACGAAAATGGCTGTAATTCACTATTAGGACATGCCACACACATCAGGTCATGTCCTACCTTTTACTTACAATGCACCCTGGCCTTGGTCCTACCTTAGGGGTGTCTGATATGAAGAGAAGGGAAGGTTTAGGGACTGGCAAGTGGGTGCACTTGGCCAGTCAACATGGCAGTACCAGACTGCACATAGGCTCTGCAATGGCAGGCCTGAGACACACTTTACAGGCTGCTTTGGTGGGTGGTACAACCAGTACTGCAAGCCCACCAGCAGCATTTGATTTACAAGCCCTGGGCACACGCAGTGCACTGTACTATGGTCTGACAAGTAAACCAAATAAGACAATCATGGAGTCCCTAATCCATACATCAATTTACTATAGGGAGCACTTGCACTGTGGCACTGATTAGCAGTGGCACAGTGCCCAAAGCATCTAAAACCAGCAAAAACATATGAGGCAACAGCAAAAAATGGAAGGGAGACCCACGCCAATGGTGCCAGGTCTAACACATACATACACAATTTCACACCACATAGTGTGTGTGAGCAAGTTGAGTAAGAGGGGTGCAAAATATGAGGGGAAGATACAAAACACACTCCTATTCATACATTTTAATTTATTCTAACATGCTAAGTAACTTACATACTCAGTGAGTGAGCTCAAAAACTCCTGCATTCACTTAGTGAAGTGAGTGAATTAAGTGAATGAGTAAGAAATGTTAGTCAAGGATGTGAGCCACAGGAGGTGAGACACAAGAGACCCTTGACCTTCCCTGGTAGGTCGCTCCCCCCCCCCCGCTGCAGCTCGGCCTGCACCCCCGCTGTCTCTACTGCCACCGCTGCAGTCAAGGCCCTCCACCACCCGCAGGCTTCCACCTGCGCCTCATCCCTGGTGGCCAGTAGTGGCCTTAGGTTTGTATCCGCTTGTTGTGTGTGCCTGTAACTGTCTGCCCGCTCCTCTTCTATGCCCCCCTGACCCCCGCTCGCCGCTTTGCTTCTGTGCCCCCTTTTATTCTGTACCCCTCGCCAACTTCTGTGCCTCTGTTTATTTTGTACCCCTGTTCTGACCTCTGTGCCTTCTGTGACTTCTGTGCCCCCGTTTATTTTGTACCCCTTGTGCTGACTTCTGTGGCTCCTTCTTGAGTCCGTGCCCCATGCCTGTCTCCTTTCCCCCGTCCCCGCTGCTGCTTCCCCTGCGGCCCGCCCCCTCCGCGCCCATTCGCTCCACCCGACACTCGCCTCCCGCCTCCCATCTGCTTCTCCCTCCCCACCTCCCCATATATGGCAGCCGCTGCACGGTGAGGAGAGCGACCCTTGACCTTCCCTGGTAGGTCGCTCCCCCCGCTGCAGCTCCGCCTGCACCCCCGCTGTCTCTACTGCTGCCGCTGTAGTCGAGGCCCTCCACCACCCGCAGGCTTCCACCTGCGCCTCATCCCTGGTAGCCAGTGGTGGCCTTAGGTTTGTATCCGCTTGTTGTGTGTGCCTGTAACTGTCTGCCCGCTCCTCCTCTGTTCCCCCCTACCCCCCGCTCGCTGCTTTGCTTCTGTGCCCCCTTTTATTCTGTACCCCTCGCCAACTTCTGTGTGTCCGTTTATTTTGTACCCCTGTGCTGACCTCTGTGCCTTCTGTGACATATGTGCCCCCATTTATTTTGTACCCCTGTGCTGACCTCTGTACCTTCTGTGACTTCTGTGCCCCCGTTTATTTTGTACCCCTTGTGCTGACTTCTGTGTCCCCTTCTTGAGTCCGTGCCCCATGCCTGTCTCCTTCCCCGCCGCTGCTTCACCTGCGGCTTGCCCCCTCCGTGCCCATTCGCTCCACCCGACACTCGCCTCCCAGCTGCTCCTCCCTCCCCACCTCCCCATATATGGTGGCCACTGTGCGGCCGCACCGCTGCCGCGCCGAAGACACGCCTAAGGCAAGCCCGTCTGCGCCCGTCTGCGCCTGGACTGCGCCCAGTGCCAGAACCCCTGGCCGCCGCACCAGCCACGAAGACCACCTCCGCTACGGCACCAACACCCTCGTCGCTCTCAACCCAGGAAGGACCCACACCTGTTGCAGGGCCGCCCCGAAGGACACCCACGGTCCCTTCACCTGCCGGAACTGCAGCTTCTCCTGCCTCGAAAGCGCTGAGACGCCTGCCACGACGGAACCCAACCAGCTTAGATGCATCCTGATCAACACCCGTTCCGCATTCAAACACGCCGTTGAACTCTGGGACCTACTCGACACCGCATCACCGGACGTCGCCTTCCTGACCGAGACCTGGATGAACGAAGCTTCCTCGCCAGACATCGCCATAGCCATCCCAGACGGGTACAAGATAACCCGCAGAGACCGCACCAACAGGGCCGGAGGAGGAATCGTCATCGTCCACAAAAACACCATCAGGGTCTCAACAAACACCAACAACACCCTCAGCACCGCCGAACACATGCACTTCCAGATCCACACGGACCCCAAAACCACCCTAAGAGGCACCCTCGTCTACAGACCGCCAGGACCCAGGCCTCAATTCTGCGACTCCATCGCCGACCTCATCAGCACGCACGCACTGACCTCCACCGACCACATCCTCCTCGGAGACCTGAACTATCACCTGGAGAACAACCACGACAACAACTCCTCCACCCTGATCGACAACCTCGCCAACCTCGGACTGAAACAGCTCGTCAAGACGCCGACCAATATCGCCGGCCACACACTAGATGCCATCTTCTCCTCAAGCCCCCGTGTTACCTTCAGCCACGCCTCCGAACTCACCTGGACAGACCACCACTGCATCCACTTCTCCTTCTGAAAACCCCTCACACACCACCGCACCCTACAGACCCCCCCCGCCGCTGCTGGGGCAAAGTCACTGAAGAACAACTACAGACAAGCCTCGCACTCAACCCTCCAACTAACCCCACCAATCCCGATGAGGGTGCACTCACCCTCGAACACTGGATGAATGACTGCGCCAACACCGTAGCCCCACTGAAACAACACACCAACAGAGACACCAGCAAAAGAGTCAGCTGGCTCACCCCAGAACTCCTTGCCTCAAAACGCACCTGCCAGAAATTGGAGAACATATGGCACAGCGACAAAGAGGCAAGACAGCCGCGCTGCCCACAAATACGCCATCCGTAACCACCACCACCTCATCAGGACCGCCAAAAGGACCTCCTTCACAGACCGCCTTGACAACAACGCACACAACAGCAAGGAGCTCTTTACCATCGTTAAGGAACTCTCCAACCCCAGCTCCAGTGCCAACGACATCCCGCCATCGCAAGCCCTGTGCGACTCCCTCACCACCTTCTTTCACCGGAAAATCACCGACATCCATGACAGTTTCAAACCTCGGACAACCCCTGCAGACCTCGCCGCACCGGAACCACCGCACCTCACCGCCCACGACACCCTGACAACCTGGTCCAACGTGAGCATCGATGACACAATCAAGACCATGGGCACAATCCACTCCGGATCCCCGTCCGACCCTCTCCCGCACCACATCTTCAACAAAGCCAGCAACTCCATCGCACCGCACCTGCACAAAATCATCAACCTCTCCTTCGAGACCGCCACCTTCCCTGAGAACTGGAAGCACGCGGAGATCAACGCCCTAATGAAGAAACCCAAGGCGGATCCGAGCGACCTCAAGAACTTCCGACCCATCTTCCTGCTTCCGTTCCCAGCAAAGGTCATTGAGAAGATAGTTAACACCCAGCTCACCCGTAACCTTGAAGACAACAACACCCTGGACCCGTCCCAATCAGGATTCCGCAGCAACCACAGCACCGAGACTGCCCTAATCGCCGCCACAGACGACATCAGGATCCTTCTTGACAACGGCGAGACGGCGGCCCTCATCCTCCTGGATCTCTCCGCCGCCTTCAACACCGTCTGCCACCGCACACTACGCACGCGACTCCAAGACTCAGGGATCGGGAGAAGGCCTTGGACTGGACCACCTCCTTCCTCTCCGGCAGAACTCAGAGAGTCCGCCTCCCCCCGTTCCGGTCCGAAGCCTCCGAGATCATCTGCGGCGTCCCCCAAGGATCTTCCCTCAGCCCGACGCTGTTCAACGTCTACATGGCACTACTAGCACGCATCGCCCAACAGCACGACCTCAACATCATCTCCTACGCTGACGACACGCAGCTGATCCTCTCCCACACCAAGGACCCTCTCACCGCCAAATCCAACCTCCACCAGGGAATGAAGGTAATCGCCGACTGGATGAAGGAAAGCTGACTTAAGCTGAACTCAGACAAGATGGAGATCCTCATCCTCGGGTCCAACCCCTCAGCATGGAGCGACTCATGGTGGCCCGCAGCACTGGGGACCCCCCCAACCCCCACCGACCATGCACGCAACCTGGGAATCATCCTCGACTCAAAACTCACCATGACCAAACAAGTCAATGCAGTCTCCTCCTCCTGCTTCAACACCCTCCGCATGATCTACAGATGGATCCCAACAAACACGAGGAAAACAGTCACCCAGGCCCTAGTCAGCAGCAGACTCGACTACGGAAACGCCCTCTACGCCGGAGCCTCATCCAAGCTCATCAACAGACTGCAGAGAATCCAGAACGCCTCTGCACGTCTGATCCTCGACGTCCTGCGCCGCGACCACATCACCCCCCACCTGAGGAACATGCACTGGCTCCCCGTCGACAGGAGGATCTCCTTCAAACTCCTGACCCATGCACACAAGGCACTCCACAAGACCGGACCAGCCTAGCTCAACAATCGACTCTCCTTCTACGTACCCAACAGGAAACTCCTCTCTGCTGACCACACCATGGCCACGGTCCCACGCATTCGTAGAACAACTTCCGGAGGCAGGTCCTTCTCCCACCGCGCCGCCAGGACCTGGAACACCCTCCCCCTCTACCTACGATAAACCGAAGACCTGCTGACCTTCAGGAGACAACTCAAGACCTGGCTCTTTGACCAGCAGCCCCCCCCCTCCTCCCCAGCGCCTTGAAACCCTTACGGGTATGTAGTGCGCTTTACAAATTACTTGATTGATTGATTGATTTTTACTTTTTCATCCTCCCAACCACCTGAGAAAGTGGATGGCTAAGGAATAAACAACAATGAATGAATCAATCTGTGTTTGTTAAGCGCAACTACTCACCCATAAGGGTCTCAAGGCGCTGGAGCCGAGTGGGTGCAGGTTCCAGTCCATCAAGGAGAGGGTCTGTCAAAGAGCCAGGTTTTGAGGTTTCTCGCAAAGATGGGGAGCGATATTGTCTGTCTGAGGTGGAGCGGAGGGGCGTTCCAGGCTCTGGCCGCGAGGAAGAAGAAGGAGCGGCCTCCGGATCTGGTCTTTCTGGTGCGGGGGACCATGGTGTAGGAGAGCTGGGCTGATCGTAGTGTCCTTTGGAGTGCGTGGAATTTGAGACGACTGTTCAGGTATGCTGATCCAGTGTCGTGGAGGGCCTTGTGTGCGTGGGTGAGAATCTTGAAGGTGATTCTAGCCTCAATGGGAAGCCAGTGGAGTATGCGCAGGTGCTGGGAGATGTGGCAGTGTCTTGGCAGGTTGAGGACTAGCCTTGCGGCGGCGTTTTGGATGTTTTGTAGCTTGCGGGTGAGGTTTTTGTTTATTCTGGCGTAAAGTGCGTTGCCGTAGTCGAGTCTGCTGGTGACGAGGGCGTGAGTGACGGTCTTTCTATGCTCAAGGGGGATCCATTTGAAGGTCTTACGTAGGAGGTGGAGGGTGTGGAAGCAGGAGGATGCGACGGAGGTGATCTGGCGGTCCATTTTGAGCTCGGAGTCCAGGATGATTCCAAGGTTGTGTGCGTGGTCCATGGGGGTGGGTGAGTTTCCGAGGGCGGGGGGCCACCAGGTGTCGTTCCAGGTGTCGGGGTTTGGGCCCATGATGAGTACTTCTGTTTTGTCTGTGTTGAGTTGTAGGCAGCTGCTTTTCATCCATTTGGTGACAGCTCCCATGCCTTCTTGAAAGTTGAGTCTGGCGGTGTTGGGTTCGTTGGATAAGGAGAGGATGAGTTGGGTGTCGCCTGCGTATGACACAATGTTGAGTCCGTAGGTCCTGACGATGGGGGTGAGCGGAGCCATGTAGACGTTGAAGAGCGTGGGGCTGAGGGAGGACCCTGGGGGACTCTGCAGGTGGTTGGTGTAGGGTCTGAGAGGAAAGGGGGGAATATGACCGGCTGCGTTCTGCCGGAGAGAAAGGAGTGGATCCAGTCGAGGGCCTTCTCCCGGATTCCTGCATTGTGGAGTCTGCGTATTAGGGTGCAGTGAGAGACTGTGTTGAATGCCGCTGAGAGGTCGAGGAGAATGAGGGCTACTGTTTCTCCTCTGTCCAGTAGGGAGCGGATGTCATATGTTGCGGCAAGGAGGGCGGTTTCTGTGCAGTGTTTTTTTCTGAAGCCAGATTGGGAGGAGTTGAGGGTGTTGTGCTCTTCGATGAAGTTGGCGAGTTGGCTGTTGATGGCTTTCTCAATGACTTTCGCTGGGAACGGGAGCCGGGAGATGGGTCTGTAGTTCTCGAAGTCGGTGGGGTCTGCCGAGGGCTTCTTCAGGAGGGGTTTGATCTTGGCGTGTTTCCAGTCGTTGGGGAACGAGGCGTTCATCAGGGAGCAGTTGATGGTGTGGTGGAGCATGGGTGCGATGGTGTCAGCGGCTCTGTTCAAGATGTGGTGGGGGTAGGGGTCCATGGGGGCCCTGGAGTGGATTGACTTCAGTGTGCCTTCGGTGGTGAGGGCTTTCCAGTTGTCAATCGTTGGCTTCAGGGTTTCAGGGTGGTTGGTGAGGGTTCAGTGTGTTGGTTGTCTTTGTTGAAGTTGTCGTAGATGTTCTTGATTTTGTGGTAGAAGAAGGTGCTGAGTTTGTTGCAGAGGGAGGGATGTCAGTATACTCGCTGGTGGGTTGGGCGAACTCCTTGATGATGCTGAAGAGTTCTTTGCTGTTGTGCGCGTGTGTAGAGATTCTGTCTTCAATCGCTTTTTTTCTCGTTTTTCTGATGAGTTGGTGGTGGACGTTGGTGACGGCTCTGAAGTCGTTGTGGGCCTCTGTGGATTTGGAGTTCCTCCAGGCCTTTTCGAGGCACTGGCACGTGCGTCTGGACTTTCGAAGTTCTGTGATAACCCATCTGGCTTTCTTGGCATGAGTGTTGTTGTTTTTTTTGAGGGGGGCTATGGTGTTGGCGCTGTCAGAGATCCAACTGTGCAGGGTTCGGGCAGCAGTGTTGGGGTCGTCGTCTCTCACGATGGTTGGGGTGGAGCTGCTGAGTGAGGAGGTGAGCTGGTTGTCTATAATTTTGGTCCAGTTTCTTCGTGGGAGCAGGTGCTGGTGCCTGTAGATGGTGGGTGTTCTGAAGGTAAAGTGGACACATCGGTGGTCTGTCCATGGGAGTTCGGTGATGTGGCTGAAAGTGATGGAGTTTCCTGTTGTGAAGAGGGGGTCGAGGGTGTGTCCTGCTGAGTGCGTGGGTTCAGTCACGAGCTGGCGAAGTCCAATGTTGTGGAGGTTGTCCAAAAGGGATGTGGTGTTGGGGTCCAGTTGGTTGTCGAGGTGGAAGTTGAGGTTTCCCAGCAGGGTGTAGTTGGTGGATGCGATGGCATGCGGGGAGAAGATGTCCGTGATGGAGTTGGCGAATGGTCCGCGAGGTCCAGGGGGTTGGTAGATGAGGTTTCCCCGGAGGGTGGTGGTAGGGCTGGCCAGTATCTTGAAGTGAAGATGTTCCATCAGGTCTGTGGGCTCGTCGGGGAGCGTGCTCAGGCAGGGGGAGGATTTGTGGACGATGACATTTCCCCCTACCGGCCGGTCCTTTCTGGAGATCTTGTATCCTTGGGGAATGGCGATGTCTGGTCCCGAGATGGTGTTGGTCAGCGCCTTGAGACCCTCACGGGTTCCCTGATTGATTGATTGATTGATTGATTGATTGATTGATTGATTGATTGATTGATTGATTGATTGATTGATTGATTGATTGATTGATTGATTGGTCCAGGTTTCGGTGAAGAATGCTACATCGGAAGTGGTGCTGTCGAGGAGGTCCCAGATTTTGGTGGCGTGTTTGTGGAGTGATCGGACTTTGAGGTGGATGCATTGCAGGGTCTTCCGTTGAGGTGTGTTCTTGCGGGCAGGTTGTGCTGGCTCAGTTTTCCTGGCGGTGCTGTAAGTATGCTGGCAGTGGTGACAGCTGAAGAGTCCGTGGGTGTCGGCTGGTGATGCTAGCTTGGAGTTGTTGTTGCGGCCTGGGTTGAGGCCCTGGAGTGCCACTGGGTCATAGCGTTGGAGGTGCGGAGATCCAGGGTTCCTGGCGCTGGTCGCGGTCAGGTCACGGAGAGGCACAGGCGGGCTTGCCTTTGGCGCACCAGCAGCACGCAAGAGGCGCATTAAGTAGGGGTAGGGGAGGGTTGGACAGCTGGGAGGCGGGAAGGGGAACTGGAACGGGCTGGTCGCGCTGGGGGGGAGGGGCCGCGGGGCAGGAGCGGCAGCAGCGGCAGGAAAAACAGGGGAAAGGAGGCCAAAAGAGCGAGGAAAAGTGAAATAAAGAGAAAAAGTGCAAAAAGAATAAAGGGTGAAATGGAGCAGAAAGCAGAGAAAAAGTGATGAAAAGACTGAAGGGTGAAGAAGCTAGAGGGTGACACGGAGAAGAAGGAGAGGATGAAGGGGGCAGAAAGCAGAATGCGGAGCAAGAGAAGGAGTCAGCGGCCACTGGACCACCAGGGATGAGGCGCAGGTATAACTTGCGGGTGGAAGAGGCCCTTGAACACCAGCACTACGGGAGGCCAGGGGCTCACAGAGGGCCTCACTTAATGGTGGAGCTGCATGGGTGGGAGAGCAGTTTCACTGACAGTGAGTCAGTGGTCTTGCAAGTGATGTCTGCCAATAACAATAACACAGCAAAGTCGATAATTTGCAAATATTATGACTATAAGGCAGGTGGTGGATTGAGAGAAGAGATAAATTAGAAAGGGTGACTACTACACTGAACAGTCAAAGACTTGGAGATCTTCAGTGAACCAACTATAAAAAAAACAAATGAGTAGAAGGGAGCTGTTCTATTGTGATATTCTTTGCTTAAGCTACTGGCTGCCCGACTTATGATGGTTGAAAGAAGGCTAGAAAACTAGGCCACCACTCACATCGAAAAAGGTCCTGTAGTGTACACTGAATACAGAAGACCTGAAGAGACACACTTTGCAAAAGTTGACTTTACAAATGTCTGCTTATTTCTACTATCTGTCATCTTCAGTGGGTAAGTTTGCACATTCAGGGTGACACACTAGTGTTCTAGGAGGGTGACTCAATAGTGTTCTATCTGTCTGCCTGACAATGAGTATTGAAAGCAAGCCAGTGCACAATCATGCCTAACTGTCAAATCCTCTGTTTTAAACTTATTTCCTGTTGCTTAAAATTGTGCGTCATTTTGGGGCATTGTGACGTATTGGATTTAGGTATCACCAATGTGATAATTTGCAATGTTACACCACTGTGATGGTGTTTTAATCTTCAAAAGCTTAAACTTTTTCTATAAGAGTGACACACTTTACAAAAGTCCTTCTGTTATTTCTACTATTATCCATCTTGGGCAGGGGTGTTTGCACATGCTGGGCGACAAACTAGTGTGATATGTGTCGCCCTGACAAGTAGTACTCAAAATGAAGAGGTCCTAGCCTGTACCCTGCCCGCTGCACATCATGCTGCTCTACAATTTCCAGACAATATTAAGCAAGCAAAAGGTTTATATGTTGCACCAGTTTATAACTTAGTTCTGTTTAGCACAAAAACATTTGTGTTGCTTTGAAACAACTGTAACTCTTCTCCGAGAAATCTAAATCATTAACCCATCTTTTCCCGCTTGCACCCACACCAAACAATGAAAGACTTTACATAACATGCATGTCTAATACTTATTCTTTAAATATGATTAGGCTGTGGGGTTTTAGGTTTAAACCTACAATAACTGATAAAACCCCACTGAAAGAGAAAAATTCCTCACCAGTGAAAACATATAAACACTGAAAAAACACCTGCACAACCACAAACTAAATGCCATTCAAAGAAAGGAAAAAGAGAGTGAAAGAGTCATTTTTTTGTCTTCCTGAATGGGCCAGTACAATGTAACTTCGTTATACAAGCTAGCAGTAAGAAGACTGGGCTAACATTATTCTGCTTGAGTTTTGTTGTTTAGGGATGCCACTAAAATATTGTTTTTTCTTTTTGCTTTTTTCAGTTTTGTGGTCTTTGGTCTAAAAGTGCTGGGCCCGATTCACAGAACAAACTTAAGACTAAACCCTAAACTTAGTACCATTCTGGTATTCACAGAATGCACCTAGTACTTCTGGTATTCACAGAGTGAACCTACTACTTTTGCTATTCACAGAATGAACTTAGGACTTTTGCTATTCACAGAATCCATTTACGACCACTAAACTTACGTCCGCACTCGGGCTGGAATTTCCGGCTCCGGAGCGGAATTTCCGGGTCCGGAACGGTAAGTCCGCTCGCGGGCCGGATAGTTCGCCTCCGGGCCGGAAAGTCCGCATACGGGCCGAAAATTCCGGCCTCGGGCCAGAAATTCCGCTCTCGGGCCGGAAAATCAGAATTGGGAGCAGACTACATTAACTGTGGCCATTGATCATTTGAGCCAAGGGTAAACACCTGTCCAAGTCCCTGCCATCCCCCACCATGCATCAGCTGACGCACTCCAGCCAATCCCAGCCAATAGCTCCAGTTAGCCATCATGTTGCTAGTGCCTACCATCCCCCACCATGATCCAGCTGAAGCCAATTAACACTCATTGACCAGCAGCAAAAAACATTTAAAAGCAGCACACAGTGAAGGAACAGGTTTGGCCACACAGAGTTTGTATTTGCATGCTGACACCGGCTAAGAAAAATGGACCTCCTGAAGAGAAAGAGGAACTACACAGCAGAGGAGACCACCATGCTTCTGGAGTTCATTGTCAGGCACCACAAACGCCTCTATGGACTCCCACCCTACTGCACCAGTGGGACACAGAAGGCAGCCCTGTGGCAGCAATTATCCACTGCTGTCACAGCATTGGGGGAGGAGAGGCGCACTGTCCAGGACCTAAAAAAAAATGGCAGGATGAGCGGCTGAGGGTAAAGGAGAAATACTCCCGGATTGAATTACAACGGATCCTCCCAGCCGCATACTCTGGACCACGCATCCGCCTCACCCCACTGGAGGAGGATATCCTGACAACCATACACCCCCACTTGGTCCATGGGCTGCCTGTCAGTGACGTCCGCTACGTAGTACCAGGTAAGTGGGATGAAAAGATAAAGTGCATGAATAGAATGTCTGTGTTGCACTGTCAGTGTGAATAAGGAAGTAGTCCAAAGTGTATAAATAAATCCATCAGTCAGAGACTCCTGTGTCACCCTCTGTATGTAGCACTACAAGTCCCACAATCCTTAGCGATGGAAATGGCAAATCCCTCCCCCACTTCAGAAAACATGGGCACTGTCCAGTTGCAGTAATACACCAGCCCGCTAAGTAGCAATTGACAAATATCAGCAGAGATGCGCCAGTAACAATGCCACACGCAATCCAACTCATGTGCAACCGCGGATGCGTCACATTGACAATGCGGTGCACTGTGGCGCTGGGATAGACAGATGGGTGTCGCAACTGATGGCATTAGGGGGGTGCTCTGCTGGAGTAGTGTCGCAAGTGTGACGCAACTCCAACAATGTCCATGGACCGCCTACACCTAACGTTCAGGGCCACTCATTACATGTGCCTCAAGCTGGTTTAAGTTTGCATGGCACCACCCTATGAAAAGTGACTACGTGAAATGCCGTCGATTACAATGCATCACTTGTACGAGGCATAACCAAATAAACACACACCCTGCCTACATCACAGCTGATGCATGTTTAATGTTGCGCAGGACCGCACACCGTGAGGCATCCCCATAGATGCATAACATTGTGAATAAGTCTACATGTGTCACCTGTATTACCCCACCGAAGTGACGCAACTGCGGTGTAAATGTATTACAAGGGGCGTGGAAACATGCCACTAAATATCAAAGAAGTTAATCACCCTGTGCCAGCTTAAAGCACAAAGCAGAAGGTGAGAGAATCATCAGATCCAAAAGTCAGACACCTATTCTGTTGTACATTTCCCACCCTGCCACGCCATTACGTCCCCAATGCACCACTGCTCCTACCTGCCCAGTCAGCGGCAGTACTGCATAACACTGTTAGCATGTAGAAGAAATGGGGAAATCACAGAAATGTTCCACAAGCACATATTCCAGATGTTTAGTTTTCTATCTTCTCACCCATTGACACATTCAGCCAGAGCACAGACAACTGCCGCAGCAGAGGTCCCTGCATTGACTGGGAGGAATCGCCACCGTACAGTGATAGGCATACCACCCTCACCGACTGGTAAGTCAAAGTGGCCAGGAGATGGTCAAAATGCATACATTGTCAGGAGTGACCGAGGGACATATAGTGCCCACATATGAAACTCAACCAGAGATGAACAAATAGCTGCATTACAATTGGAGTTGTCAATGGACATCCACCTTTAGCTAATTGTAATTGTGAACAGCTGAAGACAATATATTACATGTCTTGGCTCATCAAATCTTCGTAATTGCGGAACATGACATGTTTTTCTGCAACAGCCCCAGACCTGGCAATCCAATCCTGTTATCGAGTGCCACAACTACTCAAAAGGGTGTCCCCACTATGTTGTAATGGTGTCTGTAGACGTAATCAATCAAACTAATTGACTGAAATATGGCAATGATGAACAAGTGAGATCCCAGGGTCATTAGTATTGACAATGCATACACTGTCCAACTTTGAATGTTTCCAATATAGATCAAATTCCCAGTCCACACAGCTGGTCATGTACCACTTACATTGTCTGGCTTTTGTGTTGCCCATCAACAAAACACGATAGTGGACCTCACATCAGGATCCGTAGACATGTCATTGTGATATTGGTTGCATCCAGGTAGTGGGCCCATTCGAAGTCATGTGGGAGCAATCATGAATTTACGTATAACACACTTCAGCGACGCTGGTGCCCACAACTGCTTGTGCTCATCCTTTGTGCCAGAAATCTAGTGCATCGCATGTGGCTGCATGAATGCAAAGTAGCAAAACACACTTATCATCGTAGGTACAACGAGGTCCTCCCAGAATCAAAGACACACACTGACTTCTGCTACAAGGTTGGCTGTGACATCTGTTCAGGGCCCACACACTGTTCCGGTGCTGGGCCAAGGGAGGGGAACCCAAGAATATATCAGGCTGACTGCTCATGAAATGTGCCTTTCACGTCCGCCGTATGTTGTATGTGTATTACAACACTGTTGTCCTGCATCACAATATGCTCACATATGGCATTTGAACCCATGCAAGATCAGACCCTGGTGGCTAATGTAAGGATGACACAAAATGTATGCCAAGTGAGTGCAGAATGGACATTCAATAGTACCATGAGTCTTATGAAATGACCAAAACACAACCCGCTTGCAATTCAATGATAGGAAACACCATGAGGAAAATAGCATGGCTGAGGCCAACACTGATGCCAGTAGTGTACCTTTGAGATGAATCTAGGGCCTGCTAAGGTGAATCTTCATGCAGTTACACCTGCTAAATGACTAGGCTGAAGAGCAACACGCTAATCCAGTGCAGGCAGAAGGCATCAAAGCCTCTCAGCCTATCCGCAATGTGTGAGTATAAACCAAATGTTACATTCTGCTTGCCTCCTCTCCTACTGTATTCACATGTATAGGTGAGTGTTTGACATATGAGGTTTGGATGTCTGCTGTACAAGACACCAATCGTCGTCAGCTAAGTAGTACCATGATCTGGGAAATAGAGTACGCAAAGAGAGGACACTCAAAGGATGGATATAAGACATCTGTGTTCTCTCATACAAATATGTGTGACTTCATGCGTGGGGAAGCACAAATGAGCAACATCATGGCCCTGACTATTGCTAATCTCACACATGAAACCCTTTCTGACTTGATAACAAACAACATGAGACTCTGGAAATATGTAAGTCTGAATGGCTAAGGTGAAAGCAGTCTAATGGGGAGGAATCCGGGTCATTTATCCCTTCCTATCAGTAATCTTCTCATACATGTGTGTCTGTTGATGTGTCATCTTAGTGATGTCACTGCTGTGTGAAGGAAACGGCTGGCAACTGCTGCATGTGAGCAGGTGCCCAAATGTAAAGTTCAGGAGCTAAACATGCGGCACATTGTTCTGGATTACCCACAAATGGTCATTGAGAATGACATGTTGGCTCAGAGCTACCATCTGTGGTTGCAAAATAGAGACCTGTATGTCTTATCACAGCTGCTGACCGGATTACACCACAGCAGCATGCACCATCCCGGGGACTGAATGACATCCTGGCTGCAGCAGTTCAACCCTCGCGCACCCGTCCTTCAGGTAATTCTAGCATGAGGTGTGTCTGTTGATGTGTCATCTTATTGATGTCACTGCTGTGTGGAGGAAACGGCTGGCAACTGCTGCATGTGAGCAGGTGCCCAAATGTAAAGTTCAGGAGCTAAACATGCTGCACATTGTTCTGGATTACCCACAAATGGACATTGAGAATGACATGTTGACTCAGAGCTACCATCTGTGGTTGAAAATTTTAGACCTGTATGTCTCATCACAGCTGCTGACAGGATGAGACCACAGCAGCGGACACCGTCCCGGGGACTGAATTGAGGAAATATGAATTTTATGATCAGTTATGTCCCCTATCTTAGACCCCAACGGCTCCATGTACATGCTAGAAGTACATGTATGTTCCCTCCAGTTCCAGCTATGAAGACGCAAATACATGTGCGTCCAACGTCAACATGTCCTCTTTCAGATCCGCCATGAATGGGTCGAATATTCCATTCCTAAGTATGATTGGCCACCGACTTTATATGGTTCACTTTTCTAGTTTTAACAGTTCAGGCGAGTAGGCCCTGAATTCTGCCATCAAGCCTTTTTTCTGCTTCTGCCTCTGAAATGCTCCAGCCTGGACCTGCATCCGTGTCCATGAACTTTGTCTTACTCCCTGCGCGGCTAACGGTGCCTGACGCGGCCTGTTGCCTGCCAAAAAACTGTATTCAGCCTTCAAGTTATCTGCTCCGCTCCTCATCCAATGCATTCCTGTCTAGTAGTTTAGGTAAACATCCTTCCAGCTACCGAGCAAAGGGCCCGGCCTCGCTGTCTTTATGCAAGTAATTCATAGCCCCTGTTACCATGGAAGATTCCTGCCCCCTCGCATCTCATGTAGACACATAGACGCTTGTACATGCACTAACAGTCAGTATAGAATAGATTCCGTCCGAGAGACCTTTCCTTTTGGATAACACAGTTCCTTAAACAAAGAATATTAGATACAATTTGGGATTAGGTTGACCTGACCCCCCAGACTTCTGTCTCCACATATAGAGCTAAATGTCAATTCCCCTTCACCCTCTAGTTGCACGTCAATCACACGTCATGCGGCTGCGCGCGCATCTCTGCCAAATATTTCTGCTGACACTGCAGGATTCTCTTATGGATCCACCCACTTGTGACATCATTTTAAATGACGTTTCTAGTATACGCCTGTATTTACGCCTATTTTCATTACGTATGTGTATTCTTATCTGTATTATCAGCTGTTACGCCTCCTGCATCTGTCTTAATGCAATGCTTTTCATATATATATTGTTACTTGTCAATAATGTATTGCCTATCCCTTCCTGAACCTTCGTGGTGATGGAATAAGATTGCCTGGTTCGAACTATAATTCCTTTGTAAGGAATAAAGCCCTTTTCAGAACCTCTAATACCACGGATTCTGCCTCTTATTTTGACTGAGTTATTCTTACTAGACTTTACCGCATAAAAAAATAGTACAGGTAATTTAAATATTTACCACATAAATTGGCGCCCGAACAGGGACACTTTCTCATCTCACGCGCCGGAGGTGCGTTGCAGGCCCGGTCTCCTGCCACAGCTGGACGGACAAAAACGCGTACCCGCAGGATTTCCTGTATCTCCCTCCGGCCAAGCGGGGGTGACTGAGGCTGCGATCAACACCCAGACGAGGCGGTGAGAAGTGCGAAGTATCCCGACCAGAGCCTAGCTGAGAGAGCAAGATCCGAGGTATACAGAGGCCCACCAGGTTCCGAATTTCCGAGTCCAGTCGAGTCGAGTCCAGTCCGGTCCAGTTCAGTTCAGTTCCGAGGCCTTCCGTTCCGTGCTACCCGGTGAGTACCGTTGCTGGGGAGGCAGTTAGACGTGCACATTAATTTGTGCCGGTCCTGACGGGTTTGGGTACACAGATCCGGTCTGCACTGTTTTAGCAGTGTATCTGTACTGTTTAGCAGTATATCCAGTATGTTCATGTATATAATTCAGTATTATCTAGTATCAGTATTATGTCAGTAACTAGTTTTCTTCTAATTATCATTGTTCGTTAAATGTTAAATGTTAAATGTTAAATGTTTTACTGTGTTCAAAAATTGTGGTATGAATGAGTGTTCATGATTGTGTTTATTGTATTAATTTTGTTCAAGTCCAGTTCAAGTAAGAATCAAGTAGCAAGGTTTAAAAGATGCCGTTCTTTTCAAAATTAAGACAGATCAAAACTAGAAAAGGAGTACTCGAAGAAGCTGTTCCCATCCCACCTAGGGACACTCCAGGGTACTTTATGTATCATAAGCATGGCCTAGATGCCGTACTATATCTTGATTTATGGGTGGACTACACCAAGGATCTAGCAGAAAGTCAGAGGTGGCCCGCAGCTGGGACATGGGATGCAGATTGCATCATGAGAGTAGAAGAAGAATTATGGAAAAAGAAAGCCAGACAGTCACAGAAAGATGCTATTGAGTTATGGCGTAAAGAATCGCATAGGCGCACAGAGAAAGCGCTCAGACTGGAAGAGAAAAGTAGGGAGAACTCAAATAAAGCCCGAGAAAATGTATTAGTTGAGGAAGGTATCCGAGTAAAAACAGAACAAGTAGACAGACAACGAAACACTCTTATGAATGGTATGTATCCTCTTTTGGCCGAAGGTTTACCTAAGGCCACCCCGGAAATACCGAAAGATTTGCCACCCCCATTACTCCCGATTAAAGCACATCCCAAGACCGCAAAAGATATTTTCCTTTCCTCCTATTTAGACGATGTAGCTCCGGAATATGTTAATGTTCCACCACACACGCCACCTGTCGATGGTGCTCAACACCGAGATCAACCACAAACTCCTCCGCATATTCCAATAGGTCCATCTGTTTCCACCGCTTTTCCTGCATCCACAGTTTCTACCTTACATCCCACAAATCCTTTTGTGCCTAGCACCTCAGAAGGTGCGACAGGAGGTGCGGCGGCAATTTTTGCCACGCCACCATCACGAAGCAAATCGTCTCTTAGAGATTTAGCAAACCAACGTACACCCCAAATAGCAACGTCCGACATGTTTAAGGAACATCTTGTAGATTGTAGATATGATCCAGTGCCCGGTAAAAATGACAGAATGCTGCTATCATCACTACGTATACGACAAGCTTCAATATATTTAACGACGCTACCAGGAATGATTAAACATTTAGACAATATATATCGCTTTGTCCAAACAGGGCAAGGCCCTGAAAGTATTGACGAAGCCATGGAATACCAGAAAGCGGATATACAGAGACAACTGTTACGTTTCTTCATAAACTGCTTGATCAGAGACAGAGATAGGTCCGAGGTAGACCAGGATGAAATGCAAGTACTTACCCGATGGGGTCAGAATATATCAGAGGGAAAACATGATAAACAGACATGTATAGTAGCTATATGCCGAAAGATCCGCAAAGAAGTAGAACGAATACATAAAGCCAGATTGGAGGCAGACAAAACTGAATCAGAGGGAGAGGAGGAGGAAGAATCAGAAATGCCCACAGGACAATTAGAAACGATAGCCTATGTAGGTAGGGGAAGACCTTGTAACAATACCAGATACTTTAATGACCCGATACGTCCGATACGTCCAGAATATAACAGACATTTTCAAGCCCCTATGCTAAATACGAAGTCCCCTGAACACTTATTCCAGGCTGCTGATAAATTACTCCGAGACCGAAGGGGGTACCATATGCTCGATTCTATGGATGAACAAGAATTAGCCAGGTCAGCAGTACAATGGGCTGACAGTCCTGAAAAATACAGTGATGATGCGCTAGCACACACGTTTTTGAATCTTACCCCAGACGAACAGCGTTTAGCTGGTATATACATGATACAACACCTCGTTATATTATATAGAAGCCAACACTCCGATCCTGGTCCCCTACCTGATATACTGATAGAATTACTCATGAATAAATGGAGAGGTTCAGGTACTGATTTAATTAAAGAAATTCTAGAATATTGACACCAGTACATTGTCTTCGTATGCCCAGAACATGTTTCAGTTCCCCCCAAGTTGGAAAGAAAAACGTATCACATAGACAGACAGAATCCCTTACGCGAAGTACACCCAATCAGAGGTGAAGACAATACTTTTAAACGCGTGTTTGTGTACACGCCCATAACTAAAATTGAATTATTAGAAATGAAGAAAGTAGTACCTAGCCATGACAAAGACCCAGCAGGTTTCCACCGTGAGATAAAAGACATGTTACTCATGGGAGAGTATACTTATCCTGACATCATGAAAATATTGAAAGTTTTATTGCCTGCCGGTATTTACGAGAAACTCAAAGAAAAGGAATGGGAGGTGGGAGACCAAAAGATAGATTGGACAACATTAGAAAACGAAGAAAAAGCACGAGCTGCAGGCTCAGGGCTTGGGGAAAGGACTACAGCATTACCAGGATTATTAGTGCAGGTACTACCACGTTTATTAACTACGAAAAAGGAAGACTGGGGTGCAATTTCAGCCTGTAAACAAAAACAAGATGAAGACACTAGTGATTTCTATTCCCGATTTGAAAAATGTTTTGGTATTAATAGTGGTATAAAAGCAAGTAGTGAGTCGTATCCACATCTGTTTGTGACAAAATTAGTTGAAAATTCCCTGCCCCAAGTTAAGAGTAGAGTATTAAAATTCGAGAGTACTTGGCAAGGTAACACACCGTCACAGATGTTACAAATGTTACAATATCATCACAATAGAATTAGAGAAGAACAAGAACATGAACAAAGACGTATGAAAGACACGAAAATGAAAATGCTTGTTGCTCAGTCAGTTCCAGCTGACGGTCATAAAAAGGGTACGACACAGTCCAATGATTCCGTAGGTCCTGTTAGAGGGACATGCAACTATTGTAAACAGCCAGGTCATTATATACACGATTGCGCAGTTCTGAAACATAATATCTCTACGGGTATAACGAAAGAGAGACCACGTCCGCCTAGACAGGATCAGATCCAACAACAAGTACCTCAGAATATACAACGTATGCCAGTTCCACAACAGACCGCACCACAACCACAACAACAACCACAACAACAGCCACAGCCTATTGCTGCAATACAAAACACGACACAACAAATGTACCAGTATGCACAAAATGACTATCCAGAGTATCAGCGCTACACATGAAATAGCCTAGAGAGGGAAGTTGGCCTACCCCTTATTGAGGTTCCCGTAGATCAAGAAGGTCCTTACGTACAGAGTCACGTATTAGGGAAAGACAGAAAGTTTCTACTCGATACAGGGGCAAGCAGAACCACTATCAGTCACAGCGAAGTCCCAGGGGCACCCCTCTCAGGCTCACAAAATATTTCCCTTGGTTTCTCAGGAAAGCCCACTATTAATGAAGTATCGCAACCACTTGCATTCACAGTCGGTCCATTAACACGGACTACAGATCTATTGCTTACTAAATCATGTCCAGAAAACTTGTTAGGTATAAAAACATTGAAGGCTCTAGGAGCTGTAATATGTTGTTCTCCGGAAGGAGTACGACTGTTTTTGCGTGACTTTAAAGGTCACTACGTGTCTAGAGACATGGATCACCGGTTACAGAATCTACCTGCACATTTATGGGCACAAGGCCCCACTGATGTAGGTTGTATGCATATTACACCATATCGAGTCACACTCAAAACAGGAGTGCTACTACCACGAATACGACAATACAAGTTACCCCCAGATGCTGTTGTGGCTTTACTGCAAATCATTGACGAGCTCATTGCACAAGGAGTGGTTGTAGAAACGGACTCCAATATGTGTAATTCCCCGATAATTCCGATTCTTAAACGAACTGATCCAAAAGCACCACCGGTATATCGATTAGTTATTGATCTGCGAGAATTAAATAAATGCATTTTACCACAATACCCCGTGGTCCCAGATATCTCTTCATTGCTAACAGCCATAGATTCAGAAGCAACGTTCTTTACTGTAATTGATCTCAAGAACGCTTTCTTTAGCGTCCCAATCGATCCGGAAAGCCAATATTTGTTCGGATTCAGTTTAAATGGACGAAGTTTTAAATTCGCACGCGCACCTCAAGGATTCACAGAAAGCCCCAGCATCTATAGCCAAGCACTGAAAAGAGAACTTGACAGTATCCACATGCCAGCTAACACTGCCCTGCTTCAATACGTCGATGATCTGCTGATCACCGCCCGAAGCGAACCTGAATGTGAAAAAGCATCACTGACGGTTCTACATTTCTTAGCCGACAAGGGGCACAAAGTGTCCCCTTCGAAGCTGCAATTCTGTGTCCAGCAAGTTGTGTACCTTGGGCACTTGCTGTCCAAGGGGGGAAGACAGCTTACACCCGACCGCATCCAGTTAATTGTTAACATGCCGCCACCCAAGACACAAAAGGAGGTACGGGCATTCATAGGCCTCACTTCGTACTGTAGGCAGTGGATCCCTCAATATGCATTTCTAGCGAAACCACTCATTCAGTTGACAACACAGGAGGCAGCGACATCGACTGTCCTCCCTTGGACTCAGGAACATACGCAAGCTTTTGAAAGCTTAAAGAAAGCTTTATGTCAAGCACCTGTTTTAGCAACACCATGTTACAGTAAACGTTTTACACTTTTCGTTACAGAACGTGAAGGTACTGCTTTGTCAGTACTCACGCAGGAACAAGCAGGATCACACAAGCCATGTGCTTATTTTTCTAGTACATTAGATCCCGTAGCTCAGGCTCTTCCTGCGTGCCTGAAATCAGTCGCAGCAACAGCTTTAGCAATCAGACAAAGCGATGCCATAGTGTTAGGACATCAATTGACAGTACAAGTACCACACGCAGTAGAGGTTCTCTTGAACCGGACCCAAACACAACACTTGACTATAGCAAGACTGACGGGTTATGAATTGACATTGTTCCAGCCACACATAGAAATCAGACGTTGTAGTACATTAAATCCTGCCACACTTTTGCCATTAAGTGGAACAGACCCATTGGCACATGATTGTATTGAAGTTATTACTATTACGACGAAACCCAGACAAGACTTGACAGATATTCCATTATCAGATCCAGACCTGACATTGTATGTAGATGGTTCATGCATGAGAACAAATACAGGAGAGTTAGTGGCCGCTTATGCAGTCACAACAGATACTGAAATTATTGAAACCAATTGTATCGATACCTTGTCAGCTCAAGCAGCAGAGCTCATCGCTCTGACACAAGCCTGTATTCAAGCCAAAAATAAGAAAGTCAACATATACACAGATTCACGTTATGCATTCGGAGTCGTCCATGACTTCGGCGTACTTTGGCGAGAGAGAGGTTATTTAACTTCTCACGGTGCCCACATCCAGCACGGTCCCCTTATTCAAGCTCTGTTAGATGCAATACATCTGCCGACTACAATATCGATTATGAAGTGTAAAGCCCATACAAAAGTGACTGACATTATTTCTCAGGGTAACGACCTTGCTGACAGAACAGCTAAACAGACTGCTCAGAATCAGACTCGTCCAACTGACACGACAAAGACAATAGTTCCGACACCAACACACTGCATGACAGTTAAGGATCCCGCCCTTGATGTAATTGACATACAGACACATGCTACACCAGAAGAAATAAAGAGATGGACTGAATTAGGAGGGATCCAAACAGATCAAGGATGGATGACGAAGGGAAAATCTATATGGTTTCTCCCCGACTCAATGGTTCAGGTCATCATTAACACAATACATAGTCCAGCGCACCTAGGAGAGAAAGCTATGCTAGACAGTATTCAACACATTTGGTTCAATAAACACTTGCGAGCAGCAGCTAAACAGAAAGTACGTACCTGCATGATTTGTTGTCAGTTCAATCCAGGAAAAGGCGTACCTGTAGAACAGGTTGGATTTCAACCCCCCGATCACCCTTTTGAAGTCCTCCAGATGGATTATATCCAGATGGAACGATGTCGAGGATTCAAATATGTCCTCGTAGTTGTATGCGCTCTTTCCCGGTGGACAGAGGCGTATCCCGTCTCAGATTACACTGCCCCGACTACTGCCAAACAGTTAGTTCGAGAATTCTTCCCACGGTATGGTTTGCCCCGTGTCGTGTACTCAGATAATGGCCAGCCATTCTCATCCGAGCTAATGAAACATGTTTCACTTCTGTTAGGCTACCAATGGAAATTCCACTGTGTCCGACATCCCGAGGCAGCAGGTCTCGTGGAGCGACATAATCAAACTCTGAAAATTAGACTGTCCAAAGTATGTAGAGAAAAAGGTGTCGACTGGATAGTAGCTTTACCGGTTGCGCTCTTTTACATGAGAATGGTAGCACACTCTCGAACAGGGCTATCCCCGTATGAGGTGATCTTCGGTAGACCACCAAATATGTGGGGGACGCCTATACCTCGTAAAATAACTGATGTTGATTGTAATATGCTGACAGATTACCTGGCTTCCTTGATGTCTGCACTACAATCTTGTCGTTCACAGGTAGCTGCAGCTTTTCCCGATAACACTGAGGTGAAGCCCCATGACGTGGTTCCGGGAGATATTGTACTTGTAAGGAACTTCGACAGAAGGAACCCGCTGGAGCCTCGCTGGCAGTCGCCTAAACTCGTCTTATTGACCACAAGGACAGCTGTGAAGATTGAGGGACGTAAAGGGTGGTTGCACTCGAGCCATATCAAAATATTTCATGGACTATCATCCGACTTGAATTATCAGCCCTGCATTCCCTCACAGACTGACTCAAAACTCCCCCTGGTTGACAAGACAGAAAAGGAAAACTATAAACTGAAACTAAGGTCTAGCAAGTCAGACAATTTGATTGTTTAAGTCCTCTCCAAGGTGAATCGGTTGAATTTGTCTCTGACATGTATCCTCTAGACCGAAATAGAGAGAGAAATAGACAGAAACAGCTCAAGAAACATGCGTACTGTAAATCACTTCGTAGTCACTGCATAGTGACATTGTTAATTATGTTTTTTCTAAGTCTTCTGATTATCATTGCCAGTATATTATTACACATGTATTACCCTATTTCCAAGCGCGCTTTCAATGCTACTGCCGAACATTCTTTTAGCGAATTACCCCCGCATGAGTTGTCCTATAGATTTGCGCTGCGCAACAACACATTCATTAGTATGTTACATCATTCTCATCAAACCAGCAATGCTACAAATTGTTGGATATGTGGCCGACTCCCTCCCTATCAGAAATACAAGGGAGTTCTGCCTCTCTTTCCGTATCCATTCACACACAATGGCTCCTGTGGAGCATGGTTTAGTTTGATTAATTCCCTAGATTCAAATTCAGTAGTTTATCAAGACAACTGGGTTTGGGGAAACCTGAACCTAGTTTTACTTAAAGTCTGCTACCCTAACAAGGAGGGACTTCCCAAAAGAACAGGAACTGATCTAGAAAATGAAGTATATGGATTAGGTAACTTTACACTTAATCTCATGATCCTGAATGTTGAATCCGAAGCTACACCAATCTTGCCTGCTATGTCAGTATTTCCAGTTAGAGGTGAATTATGTGTAAGAAAGAATGGTTCAATACACATGGGCCATAGTAAATGTACCACTGTAATAGAATTCAGTGATAAAGGCAAGTCTACATTTAGAGCTTCTCGTCACTCCTACTTCATCTGTGGTCACTACGCATACATACGCCTACCCCTAGATTGGGATGGTACCTGTTACATTGCATTCCTTCTGCCACCTGTTTTCCTAGCCCCGCCTGATTACCATAGGAATACCCATTTAGTACACAATAGACAGCAGAGAGATCTCCCGATTGTCGACTACACCGAAACTGCATGGGAGCAATACACAGATTTCAATAAAGGTGTTTTTCCCTACATAGGTACAGTCACTAATAGTAAGTTGATACGTAGATTAACTAGAACCCTTGAAGCAGTAGTGAATGAAACTACTTCCGCCTTAGGCAACTTAACAGAGGAGCAGTCTGCGATGCGGATTGTTGTTCTTCAAAATCGTCTTGTCCTTGACGTCATCCTGGCCGATAGGGGCGGAGCTTGTAGGGTCATCGGATCAAGTTGCTGTGTTTTCATACCAGAAAACGCGCCGTCAGTATATAAAGCCATAACTCGACTTCATAAGATCGTAAGCCAGATACACCAGAATCCAGGCACCTGGACTTGGTCCGGTTGGTTCTGGAGCGTGTTGTCATCCTGGGGATGGAGGATCCTCTCCTTCCTAGGTATTGGCTTTCTCATTCTATTCAGTTGCTGCTTGTGTCTACAATGTGGGCCAGCGATTTGTGGTCTGTGTGCCACATCGTGTATCCCGCCTTCGAATTTTCATTCAAGATCTCGGAAGAAGAAAGAAGAACAAATGATGCTATATGAACAGATTGATGGATTGATGAAAATGGATATTTCATAAGGGTCCGTAGGGGACAAGGAGGGAATGAGGAAATATGAATTTTATGATCAGTTATGTCCCCTATCTTAGACCCCAACGGCTCCATGTACATGCTAGAAGTACATGTATGTTCCCTCCAGTTCCAGCTATGAAAACGCAAATACATGTGCGTCCAACGTCAACATGTCCTCTTTCAGATCCGCCATGAATGGGTCGAATATTCCATTCCTAAGTATGATTGGCCACCGACTTTATATGGTTCACATTTCTAGTTTTAACAGTTCAGGCGAGTAGGCCCTGAATTCTGCCATCAAGCCTTTTTTCTGCTTCTGCCTCTGAAATGCTCCAGCCTGGACCTGCATCCGTGTCCATGAACTTTGTCTTACTCCCTGCGCGGCTAACGGTGCCTGACGCGGCCTGTTGCCTGCCAAAAAACTGTATTCAGCCTTCAAGTTATCTGCTCCGCTCCTCATCCAATGCATTCCTGTCTAGTAGTTTAGGTAAACATCCTTCCAGCTACCGAGCAAAGGGCCCGGCCTCGCTGTCCTCATGCAAGTAATTCATAGCCCCTGTTACCATGGAAGATTCCTGCCCCCTCGCATCTCATGTAGACACATAGACGCTTGTACATGCACTAACAGTCAGTATAGAATAGATTCCGTCCGAGAGACCTTTCCTTTTGGATAACACAGTTCCTTAAACAAAGAATATTAGATACAATTTGGGATTAGGTTGACCTGACCCCCCAGACTTCTGTCTCCACATATAGAGCTAAATGTCAATTCCCCTTCACCCTCTAGTTGCACGTCAATCACACGTCATGCGGCTGCGCGCGCATCTCTGCCAAATATTTCTGCTGACACTGCAGGATTCTCTTATGGATCCACCCACTTGTGACATCATTTTAAATGACGTTTCTAGTATACGCCTGTATTTACGCCTATTTTCATTACGTATGTGTATTCTTATCTGTATTATCAGCTGTTACGCCTCCTGCATCTGTCTTAATGCAATGCTTTTCATATATATATTGTTACTTGTCAATAATGTATTGCCTATCCCTTCCTGAACCTTCGTGGTGATGGAATAAGATTGCCTGGTTCGAACTATAATTCCTTTGTAAGGAATAAAGCCCTTTTCAGAACCTCTAATACCACGGATTCTGCCTCTTATTTTGACTGAGTTATTCTTACTAGACTTTACCGCATAAAAAAATAGTACAGGTAATTTAAATATTTACCACAGAATGACAGCCTGGCTGCAGCAGTTCAGCCCTCGCGCACCCGTCCTTCAGGTTATTCTAGCATGAGGTGTGTCTGTTGATGTGCCATCTTATTGATGTCACTGCTGTGTGGAGGAAACGGCTGGCAACTGCTGCATGTGAGCAGGTGCCCAAATGTAAAGTTCAGGAGCTAAACATGATGCACATTGTTCTGGATTACCCACAAATGGACATTGAGAATGACATGTTGGTTCAGAGCTACCATCTGTGGTTGAAAAATATAGACCTGTATGTCTCATCACAGCTGCTGACAGGATGAGACCACAGCAGCGTGCACCATCCCGGGGACTGCATGATAGCCTGGCTGCAGCGTTGAAACCATCGCGCACCTGTCCTTCAGGTAATTCTGGCATGAGGTGTGTCACTGGCTTCGACTCCAAAGCCATGACAGAGATCCTGATTCCCCTCTGCATGTAATCAGCAGTTGTTGTGTACAAAGTGAAATACAAATCAGGAGTGTCATGTGCCTGTCTGACAATTGGTGATGCAGATAATTGAGAATGTTGTCACTTCCCTCTACAGCTGCTGGTTCAGGGACCGCTAGGCCTACAAAAGCCGTGGGGAGACAGGTCCAGCAGGTGACACTAGGGGGGAACACCAAGGGACAGAGAGTTGTGGCTGGAGCTGGTGAGTTTGCCTGTATCTGTGTAACACCTCAGTGCTATGGTGTGAGCTGTCATTTGTGGTGGTACCCTACACAGGTCACATGATCCTCATCTGTTGATGCAAAGTACAGTTAATACAAACCCTTGTGTTGCACCACATGTCATACCAGGTAAATCCCGAATACGGTTGCAACCTCTGTTCCAGGGGATGCTGAGGACGAGGATGACAGGCCTATGACCAGTGCGGGCCGACGTGGAATCAGAGGGGAGAATCCTCTGATCCTCCAAGCTGTGATGTCGGCTGCAAGCACTGCTCAGGAGGAGGAGGATGAATTTCCTGAGGACGTCTACTTGGTGGATGATGAGGACTACATGTCTGATGACGATGAAGATGCCAATGCGCGCTATCGTGCCAGATTGGCTAAATCGGTCAGGGCATCAACTCCTCTGCCAAGCAACGTCCATCAGCCTCCTCCCAAGCAAACCATGGCCTGTCCCCAGACTCGAGCAAACCAGCCACAGCACCCACACATCACAACACAGGCATCACTCCCTCACAGTCCTCACGTCCAGGACCAACATGGTGGTTCCCCTACCCACTCTTCCCTAGACAGTGTATCCCTGCCATCCTCTCCACCATCTGGGGGTAGTACCAGCCCTGTTGTGCTGCCGGAATCCCCTGGGCACCATTCACCTGCCCACAGGCTCCCACCTGCCACCCCCCCTGCTGTAGGACCTGCTAGTCCCATCCATGGCAGACAGCTGCAGAGAGGGCCTGCACCTGGCTGTGATGACCAGTGGGAGCAGGACTTCTTCCAACAGCAGGGCGATGTGAGGCAGGACATTAGTGCCATAGGGGCTACCCTGTCCGACATGTCGGACTCCCTGCAGGACATGGTCCACTTCCCTCAGGCGGTGGAGAGGCTGAGCCAAGTGTTGGATAGGATGGATAGGACTTGGCAGGACATGTCCAGAAATATGCGAGACATGCTATCCATCCAAAGGGAAGAGAGTGCAAGACACCATGCCTTGGCCATGAAGATGATGGAGGACATATTGAGAGTGAGCCAACCTTTCCCTTCCCGGTCAACGCAGGGAGGGGAGCCATCATATCTGCCCACAGAACAGCACATCCCCACACCTGTACCAACTGCACACCAACACAGCAAAGGGAGACATCCACACCAGCGGCCTGAACTGGCACTCCCAACACCAACCCCTGTTCAGGCACTCCCGCCACCTGCACAACCACCACCAACCCCTGTACAGGCACTCCCGCCACCTGCACAACCACCATCAACACCTGTACAGGCACTGCCCCCACCTGCACAACCACCAACAACCCCTGTACAGGCACTCCCACCACCTGCACAACCAAAACCACCCCCTGTACAGGCACTCCCACCACCTGCACAACCACCAACAACCCCTGTACAGGCACTCCCGCCACATGCACAACCACCACCACCTGTACAGTCACTCCCGCCACCTGCCCAACCACCACCACCTGTACAGTCACTCCCGCCACCTGCACAACCACCACCACCACCTGTACAGGCACTCCCACCACATGCACAACCACCAGCAACCCCTGTACAGGCACTCCCACCACGTGCACAACCTGCCCTTGTCCAGGCACAACCATCAAGTGTGTATACACCATCTGCCCCAGCACATGTGGATGACCCTGGACAGTCCCTTGGACAGTACCCACCTCCACGTAGGCGGCGAGCCAGACCTGAGCACTCCGAGCGGTCATCCCCCCCCAAATTGCGGCGTCGCACTCACCAGTGACAGGAACCCAGCACAATGTAACCACGTGATTGTGTGTGCACCAAATAAACACCTACCAAAAATAAAATTCTGTTGTGTATCATGTCCTGTGTAATGATGTAGGTGGCCTCGAGATGTGAGAAGGTATGTGTGTGTGTAACACAGTTACAAGTGTAACCCATCATTGCAACCAGCCATTATGTGCATAGCAGATGACTCACCAAATATGTGTCCATATTCAGAACCAGACATTCAGAATGAAGTCAAACAAGTGGAAGTTATTAGTATTCCTAATTGTATTTTAAGAAGATACAAAAGAACAACCGTCCGTTTGGAAGGGAGAAAGGAAAACAAATGATGATCTTAATGCAGAGGGAGATGGGAACCTGGATTGGGGTGGGGCAACAAAAATATAACACGTCAGGGAGCGTCAGGGAAAACAGTCTATTTACAAGGGGAAAATGAAATAATTGTTCACGTCAAAAGTCAAGTGTCCTTCTGGTCATCCTCTAGGACCACAATGTCCAGATCCTCAGAGTCCGATGCAGGCACACGTCTGGCGGGTGCAGGAACAGGCACCACTTGGGTTCGTGCCACACGAGGAGTACGGGGGGAAACAGTGTGGGCCAACGGACAGGGGGAGACATTGACGGTGGTATGGGAAGGGATTGGGGAGACAACAGACGACATGGCTGCGGTCAGTGAATTGATGCTGGTGGTGAGGGTGGCCATTGTTCGGAGCATGTCCTCTCGCATCATGCGTACCTCAATACACACTTGTAGCATGATGCTAGCGGACATGTCTGGCTGACCCTCACACATCCACATCAAGTCCACTGGCACAGCCACAGGAGGAACAACACCGGGAGGGGCCTGGGCGGGACAGGAGGGATGTGGTGCCTGAGGTCCGGAGCCAATGATGGTGAGGAGCTGGCGGCTACGATGAGGGGGACTGGTTGCAGGGGATGCAGCTGGGTCCCCCGATGGAATGGGGAACTCTAGAGGTAGGGAGGGGCTGATGGCAGGCCCAGATTGTTTGTTGGCCTGCCCCGAGGACACCTCTTCAGGGACCACAGGTGAAGAGCCCTGAGGAGAGTAGCTCTCCAACACCTCATGGTCCGAGGTGTCGTGTTCACCCCCCCCCGATTCAATGTCTGCAGCCTCCACCCGGGATGTGGCACCAGCATCAGGGTGTCCCTTGTCAGTCCGGGTGGGCGCAATCCCCTTGCCTCGTGATGTTGAGGGTCCCTCCTCATCCTTCTCTTCCTCGCTGGTGGAAAGAGGGTGTAGCCGCCGCACTGGTGGCCTCGCGCTCCAGACCTGGTCCTGCTGCCCTTCTGTTTCGCCAGCTGTGCCTGCTGAAATGTAAGCAAAATCCGAATGTTATGTTTGTGTCATGCAGGACGAGACACATTCATAGAGGGGCCAAGGTCAGACTTATTTTCCTCTGATCACACTCAATAGTTGTCAGTGTCTATGAGCTGACATTACGTGTATGTTCACCGTCATTTACTGGATTGAGTCTGACATGGCTATCTCACGTGGATGTGTGTGGCTTACACAACTGTATTGGCCAACCCTCAACCTGGCATTCTGGTGATCTGTGTGTCCTGCCACAGCTACATGTGCAGGTTCCAAAAGCAGTCCACCAATGGAGAACATGAAGTCCAGAATCTCAGATTATGGCCATTCATAGGGAGTCACAGCTATTTAAGGTCTGGACAAGTGTCATCTGCTTTGTAGCATTGTATGGGACTCGACAAGTGGCGAATGTGGGTCACACATGCACTGAGGTTCTGGCCTATTTCTGTAGCTAAATTGTGAGTCTAGCCTTTGGCTGTCCCCACACATGTTCTGACAATCCAGTGGCACATATTGGCTTTGGTGACTGATATGGTAATGCAGTACACCGCTGAACACTGGGGGAATTTAGTGACAGCTACCTGTACATGTGAAATGTGAAACAGGCCACTGAGGCTGAGACATCTGTCAGTGGACACCCCTTGCAAATTTAGAAGCGCTTAAGAGTGATGCAAGGATGTCAAAGTCTGTCTTGACTCCATGGCACATGATGTTTTGTCACAATTGGAACCCAAACTCTAAAAATGCAATGCAAGTCATAGCATCCAATACCCTTTGGCCTGCCATGCGCACACTGGACAGTGTCTGTACCATTGCTCATCCAATGCACACATGATTTCCTAGTGCCAATTGTAGTGGTGCGGGAAGAGCAGATTTCAGTACAAATGCACAATTATGGCTCATTTAGCCAGTTGTCATGACGAAACTCCAACTCCCAAAATGCACTCTGCCCTGTACAGTCCATATGCTACAGTGTGCCTTTTTAAGCTTGGTGACTGCTGCATGGACATGGAATCTGTGAATGGAGGCATCGGACACACAATGGTACAGCACTGTTTCACTCACATCATACTCCCAGACACATTTAGCATATGATGCACCTACCATGTCCCTGCTGCTCATGCTCCTCCAGCTGAGCATGGAGGGTCGGCCAAGCTGATCGCAGGGCCCTCCTGTACAGTGGGGATGGGCGAGGACGATGCACATGGTGCTGGGAAGACTGGCCCACCAGCTCCTCAGCCTTGTGCCGGGGACACCGTTTTAGGTCCTCCCAGCGCTTGCGGCATGCCCTCGCACTCCTGGTGTGGACTCCCACGGCACTGCAGCGCTCGGCGATGTTGGCCCACAGCCTGGCCCGGGCTGCATTGCTCAGCTGGTGTTCAGGGTCCCCATATAGCTGAGGAAATTTGGCCAGCACCCCCTCAGCCAAGATGTTCAACTCACTTTCAGTGAAAGGGGGTGCCTTCTCTTCGTAACCCTCAGCCATTATGGGGATAATAAGAAGGATGAGAGCAGCAGGATGTCAGAGGATCTGTCTGTGATAGAGGATGACTCAGAATGAACACAAAATGGCTACCAACTATTTCCTGTGATGTATTTCCTGCCTCCCACTTCCTGTAAAACATTTCCTGAATGAAATTATGTGTTCCGGGTCATTTTCGGAGTTTACGGCCCGTAAGCGCAGTTTCCGGTTCCGGAGCGGGGGGTCCGCACACGGGCCGTATGCTCCGTAATCGGAGCGTCTGCACACGGGCCGTACGCTCCGTAATCGGAGCTTCCGATTTTTGGCCGTAAACTCCGAAAATGACCCGGAACATGTAATTCCATACAGGAAATGTTTGACAGGGAGTGGGAGGCAGGAAATACATCACAGGAAATAGTTGGCAGACATTTTGTATTCATCCAGATCCATCCACAATCAGGAATCAAATCTACTGCCATCCTGCTGTTCTGTTGTGGATAAAAAAGAAAAGACAGTGCATGTGAGAATTATTAAAATGTGACAAGAGGGTGAAGAGACCATTTCAAGACATTTCTGCAGTTTCAGTTTCAGTTTCTCATGCTTTGCATTATGGTACATGTAGTCCATATTAGGTGCTCATTTGCAGAGTTGTGTGATGTGTTACGGAACATTGTGTTGGAGAAGTGTGGATATATCACAGACACATGGGGGCAGATTTACGGCTTCTGGCGCATCTCTGCTAATCAGCAGAGATGCGTCAGAAGAGTTGCGATGCATCTGCCCACCCGTGTGCCAACACAGATGCGCCGCATTGACAATGCGGTGCACCGTGGTGCTCGGATGTGCAGATGCGTGACGCATCCCCCATTGGAAAGGCGGCGCATTGCTGAAGTGCGTCGCAAGCGTAACGCAGCTCCAGCAAGGCTCGGGGTGCCCTATCCCTATGATGCTGCGTCAATCCTTACACCTGCTTCAAGCAGGCGCAGGGTTTTGACGCAGCATGGCCTTAAAAGTGACTGAGTGAAATATTGTAGATTTCACCCAGCCACTTTTATGAGGCGTTCCTGCGCCGGAAGCCCCCCCCCTGCGCCAGAATGCCTACATATGGTGCAGGCCTTTACAACGTGACGCATCTCCCAGATGCGTCATATAGTACATACCCCGCAGCATGGCGCTGGCTTTGCACCGCCGCTGCGTCACAAAAGTGACGCAACGGCGGCGTGAAAGGGGCGCAAGTCCCACATTAATCTGCCCCATGGTGTCTGATTGACCCATTGCATCACTCACGTCGTGGGCGCATCATTTGTGGGGGAGTCACATCTGTTGATGGCACAGGGCCGACAATGCTATGGTTATGGCCTTTTCTGATTAAGTGACCCGTCCTCATGAGGTCCGGCAAGGTCTCTCAGTACATGTATCATCTTCCATCTGCGGCTATAGATTCTTTAGGGACATCCACTACACTGATCGCTGACATGGGCACATGTGCTGAAGCAGGCTCAACCTTTTGACTGCTGTCAAGAGCTGTGATTAACATGCAGTTAGTGTGGCTTGCAAAGTTGCCTCAGGAAGGAATTTATTGACACAGTCGTGTATATCCAAGTTTCATCATTGGCAACAGACAGCAATCCACATTTAGTCCATTCCACTACAGGTTGCTCATGTGAAAAACGTGGCAACGAGCTGCTCACGGACTTGCATGCCCTGACCTCGGTTATGTGCCATGGCCCGGTTTCCCAGATTCATAGGTAGCCGAGGTTCCAGCGGTATCTGTAAGCCATGCGTTAAGGCAATGTTGTGCAAGACACAACAGGCTAAAATGATCTTGCACACTACTTCTGGGGAGTACTGCAGCACCCCCCCTGTACGGTTGAGACATCTGAATCGCGACTTCAACAGACCAAAAGTGCGCTCTATGATGGCTCGAGTCCGTATGTGTGCCCTATTGTACCTACGCTGTGGTACAGTGTCTGCACGCCTGTAAGGGGTGAGGAGATGTGGGGTGAGTGCATACCCAGCGTCACCTGAGTAGAGGGGAAAGGGCAGTTGGTTACATTTCCCTCTTTGAATTGCACAGGACATGAGCTATACTGTATTACATGCATTGTCAGGTGGGCCCTGTATCTAGCTTTATGATTCTTATAGTACAATGGTTAATGTTGGGGGGCATTCAGACATTTCAAAAACACATATTCCTCCTTTCTAACGCTTGGTACTTACCCAGTAGCCACATGTTGCCAAATTCTCCCGCAGCCATCCGCCGGGCAAGAGGTGACATGCGGAATATGAAGCTGTCATGGGTACTGCCGGGGAACACCGCATGCACATCAATGAACCTCCCTCTGGCATCACAGACAGTTTGTACGTTGATGGAATGCCATCGGTGTCTGTTGCAGAAGATGTGTGCAATGTGGTGGGGTGGCTGAAGGGCCACATGGGTACAATCAATTGCACCCAGCACACGTGGAAATTGTGCAATGAGAAAGAAATCTGGTGCTGCCCTTTGTCTCAGGGCCAGTGTCGGTGGCATATGTATGTGGTGGTGGGATCTTGCAGTGATGCATCGCAGTACCTGATGCAGGCACCGCGACTGGCTCGCCTGGAATATGCCCACATGGTCACTGGAGAGCCTTTGGAATGAGCCAGTGGCAAAGAAATGGAGCGCAGATAGGATCTTTAGGTATGCTGGTATTGCATGTGAGCAGCAGGTCACGGAGTCAAGTTCCTGCTCCCACTCACATACCATATCCAAGATGATTTCTGGAGGGAAACGGTACCTGGCCCTTACATCTTGACTGGACATTCCAAATAAGTTGATCCTCTGTCTGAAGATCCTCTCTGCTCTGGCTCTCCTCCTCCTCCTCCTCAAGTCGTTTTGCCGCATGGCAAGGGGCAGTGCAACAAACACATTCAGTGACATGTTGAAAGGGTTTGTGTGTGTCTGCTCTGCAGTTATACATGCTGCCGAGCTAGGATTGGCTGGAGTGTGTCAGCTGATGCATGGTGGGGGATGGTAGGGACTTGGACAGGTGTTCACCCTTGGCTCACATGATCAATGGCCACCAAATCGGAAATTCCGGCCCGCAATCGGAACTTCCGGCCCGTAGCCGGACTTTCCGGCCGTAGGCGGAACTTCCGGCCCGTAAGCAGACTTTCCGCCCCATAAGCAGACTTTCCGCTCCGGGTGCGGAAATTCCGGCCCGGGTGCGGACGTAAGTTTAGTAGTCGTAAATCCATTCTGTGAATAGCAAAAGTCCTAACTTCATTCTGTGAATAGCAAAAGTTGTAAGTTCATTCTGTGAATACCAGAATGGTACTAAGTTTAGGATTTAGGGCCATATGTAGGTGGCCTAACATTTACCACTTCATAAATACCGAATTTTACCGATTCGGTATTTATGAAGTGGTAAATGCTATGTAGGTAATCCATCGGTAATATTTACCGATTCGGAATGGGTCGGTATTTTAGAATCGGTATTTACCGATTCGGTAATGGTAACTGGCTTCCCATTGATTCCTATGGGCCAGGAGGCCCATAGGAATCAATGGGAAGCCAGTTACCATTACCGAATCGGTAAATACCGATTCGGTAATGGGGGGAGCACAATCAAGGGTGGCAGGGTGTCACAGTGACACCCTGTTGCACCCCTGATTCCTGCATGTGTGCACATGTGGCCCACATACATGCCCTAAGGGCATGTATGTCTGCCACATTGCACACTTCTAAGTGCAATAAAATGCTT
This sequence comes from Triturus cristatus, assembly GCF_964204655.1. NCBI lineage: Eukaryota > Metazoa > Chordata > Amphibia > Caudata > Salamandridae > Triturus > Triturus cristatus. The sequence continues at coordinate 404,140,327 of NC_140588.1, read as the reverse complement.
TTTCAAAGCCATTCGTCATTTACCACCAACTTTTAGTTGGTGGTAAATAACGAATCCACACAACACCCACACACTCCCCCTACATCTCATTTCAGGATTCGGTATTTACCGAATCGGTAAAATTACCGATTCTGTAATTTTACCGATTCGGTAAATTACCGAATCCTGAAATGTGCCCCCTACATACCAAAAGCCTGAATACCGGTCGGTAACGGGATTTTTACCGAAAATCGGCCGTTACCGACCGGTATTGGGCTTCCTACATATGGCCCTTAGTCTTAAGTTTGTACTGTGAATCGGGCCCGTTGGGTTTAGAAGCTTGTTTTAGGTCTTGTTTAATTATTTTATAAACTTAGAGAATCAGGAAATATCAAAATCATATTTGATATTTTGGCTGCGTTTGATTCTTTTACTGATAGGTAAAATAGCTGGTTTCATAAGAATCTTACTAAGATGTGTCATCACATTTACCCACAGGGAATGGGTGAAAACCCTTAATAAATCAGCCCCCAGTTTCTAGTGGGTAAGTATTGATAGTAGGTGAATTGCCAACGCCTCAGGCTTTAAACATTCAATGCAAGGTATTGTGACAAGTATATGTAAAAAGAGCGCTATCACAAAGCATCTGGGATAGTGGTGAAAACATGACACCAGACTTTTAGAAAACATGGGACGCAGAGTCACTTGGAATGCTCTGCAAATAAGGTTCTTTCCAAGTTCAAAAAAGATTGGAGTGATATTGTTTGTATTTACAGTGATTCAGCTCTGCATATGAAAAAGTTGTGTGATGACCTGTCAAAATTGATACCTGAGCTGAAGTTATTCCCTGTAAGAGATCTTTGCCACTTGTTAGATGGTATTCTGAAAGCATCTTTAGAATCTTCTTGGTAATGAGGGATGCTATTGACTTTTTAGTCCATTCTGGGGCACTGTTTTCTTACGCACTGGAACTAAAACGCAAACTTTTTATCATTTCGTGCTTTGTGTGACATCAAAGAAAGAGTCATCCCAACTGTGTCGCTTAGCTGATGCTACTCAGTCCAATGGGCTATGAATGCTATATTATCCATGCGGCAACCAATTACAGAATTTTTTCTGAGTGATGATGCCAAAGGCAAAAAATGTGAGGATCGTGGGTCGCATATTGATAGTGATTTGAAAAAAGTATACTCTACTGCATTATTAGATTTTTAATTTAAAAAAACAGAGTCTGCAAAAAAACCTTGGCTGCCAAGTGTTCAGCATAATTGGTGTAGATGTGAAACATCTCCTTGAGTGTAGGCTAGGCTACACCTTTAGTGACTTTGGCACTGCACCATGTTCCATGTTAGAGTGCTTGCCACTTGGTAAGCAAAGCAATAATAAAAGCAAAACATTTCATAAACACCAGATAAACACTTTTTACGTTCTTTTTAGTGACAGGAAAATGTGTAACCACTGATAACAACTGTTTTTTTAAGGTATTGAAATCATTTGAAAAACTGAAAAAACCCCACCAGAATTTACCGAAAAAAGAAACTGAAAACAGGAAAGCCTAAATATGATGCTTTGAAACGCTTACTTTGCTATGCCCCATTGAACAGAGAGTTACATATTTTAGAGCAATCTACTCCCCATCTTTTAAATTTAACTAAACATGGCCATCCTCCTCCCCCAGTAGCCCCATCATAGATAAACGGGTATCACAAGGCTTTGAGAAAATTCTCTGAGCACTCAAAAAATTGTTCAGGTGTTGAATTCGTGGTATCAACTGTTTATTATTGGACTCCAAGGACAAAACACTCTACGGGACCATAGCTCCCAAAGATTACAATCTGCGTCACTGCTTGAACCCAGTCTCCACACAAGATTACTGGGGGTATCAAGAATTTATCACACACATTTTAAGACTACTCTGATCATACCTATGGTATACCTCTCTATTTAGGGACAAGCACATAAGCTGAAAGTATACAATAGATGCCCTGATGAAGACTGCTGTCATAATTAAAGCAAAGACGAAACACATGTTGGTAATTGGGCAGTCGTAGCATAAGGGCACAAATTTGGATAGTCCAATAAAGAACAGTTGATACCACGACCTCAACACCTGGACAATTTTTGGAGTGCTCGGCGAATTTTTTCAAATCCAATTTGGAAAAGCTTCTTCCCAATAAATGAAGATCAGGTGGCTCTTCCTCCTCCAGAGCACCAAACAACACATGGACATCTACATAACGGACTAATATGTATATCTACTGTTTGTACTGTTATAGCTGTGGGAGTCTACTTCCTCTGCTACCATCTTCGTTTTTGGATTTCACAACGCTTTCAAATTGTTCAGGATGGCCAAGATAATAAACGTGAGGATGGAGTAGCTATAGATTATAAAGTTACTATTACCTTAACTAAGAAGTGTCCACAAATAACAAATCTGATTTCCATGCACGATTCTTTAGACATGCCGCTTTTCTCCTAATAGTCTTCCACAAAATCTGCTCTCTATACTTGATTCCATTTTTAAAGAACTAAGATCACTCTCTATACAGAAACAATTGAGGGTATTAGTAGACTTCAATAATGCGATGAGACTCCTATAAACCCTGCTATAAAAATAAAAAATGTTCTACAAACCTTTGGCCTGCAATTTATGTCAACATCAGTTACCCATAAAACAGATCTCCAATTAGATAATATTCTTTCATACTGGGAAACACTTGAAGTCAAAGAACAATAACATAACATATAAAGAGACAGTTTTTGACCAAACAATTACAAATTATAACGAGTCTGTCCTTATATAATTTTCCAATAACCTTTTTCCTTTGTTTTTCACTTTTGTTATACACAAGCATTTACAATAGGTTATGGTTTTTCACTTGGGGTCACTGTAAATATGAATTGTATATATCTGTAATTCGCATAAATGTATATTTGATGAAAAGTCTATGATATTAATGAACTTTAGAATAAAACAATACCTACCTCGGCTGAGGTTAGGTTGAATAAAAAGGAAATAGGCTTTTTTGTGTGGGCTTATTATGAAGATTGATTTACAATTGATTTGATATGGTTTTTGTAAAGAAAAGTCATATGAGGTTGTGATTAATTCAGAGTGACATAATTTAGTCACATATTGTTAATTATCGTTCACAAATGAGTTCCTTGTGAATTTTGTCTTGTACTTAGTACCTACCCGGTTCACAAGGACATAAGGGTTGCTCTTGTTATTTTGAATACATCCACACAGGTGGCTGAGTTAACTGCCCTTACCAGAGCATGTTGCATTTCCAACAGTTTGAGTATTACCATTTCTACTGACAGTCAATAAAGTTTTGGCTTGGTCCATGATTGCGAACAACTGTGTTCAGAGAAGGGTTTCCTAATTTCCTCTGGTTCCGTTTAAAAAACTGGAAATATGTCATGGATTTACTCAAAGCCGGGCAATTGCCTGGAAAAATATCTGTTATAAAATGTGCAGCACACAGGAGCTGGTGGAATTTAGTGCCTGCCCGAAACCGCTATGTGGACTAAAAGGTAAGATACTGCTCTCTTGAGTCCTTGACATTGACTCAAGAAGAAAGATGACAATCTGAAAATGACTCTGATCCAAATATTTTGTTGAGCATAATAAACTCTTGAAACTCTTGAGGAATTGAAAGACTTATAGGATGAACCCCCAGAAACTGAGAAATGTAAGTTGGTGAGGTCTAGATATGTAAACAATCAGGACGAGGTTTGGGTTTCGACATATGGGAGAACTGTTTTACCAGATGCTACGCTTTTACTTATGGACAGGCATTTCCATGGTTCTGTTCCTACAGGGAGGGAGGCTATGATCCATCTCTGGTATAATCTCCATTTTCGAGTCATTGCTGGGAGTTTGTGTCACAGGTGCATTACTTGCCAGCAGTTATTACAAGTGGGCAGGAGGACAGTCATAACCATGAGCCACATAGGGAGATCAGGGGGCCCCTTTAACCATACACATTTGGAAGTTGTACCGATGCCCATCTGTAATGGACTGCGCTATATCCTGGTGGTAGTCTGTTTGTTCTGCCGCTGGGTTGGAGCTTACCAAATCAGAAGATGTGATAGCCTAGGTTTGGTCTACTGGTTTCTCTAGAGTCAGATCACAAGATTCACTTTAAAAACAAGATAATGAAGTTATTGTGTGTAGAACTAGAAATAGAGCACCAATTTCACTGTTGCTACAGGGCAGAAGCTTCTGGTGTCTTGGAGCAGATAAAGGGCACTCTTAATCGCAATTGGCCAAGGTGTGCACCTCTACTTACCTGAAATGGCCAGATACTTTTCCCTGGTCTTGATAAGCCTCCAAAGCAATCCAGATCAAAGGACTGGACTCTCTCTTCATGAAGTCCTGATGAGGAGAGCTATGAGTATTCCTCAGTGTCTGCAGCTGTGCTTGCGAATATAAGGGATGATATGATTTCTGACTACTGTGTGTCTTTTGCTTGCTCGCCCTAAGTGCGCCAGGTATGCTCAGACGTGAGTCCTGGGCTCACTGTGCCACTGGAATCAAGCTATCCTGGCTGAAGAGGGGTGAAACCCCGAATCCTGTCCTAGGATGCTTGTTTCTGGTCCAGGGAGGACCTGGCTTGGCAGTTCAGGCTGGACTGTTCCCATGAGGCACAGGGTCAAGACTGATTTGCAAATGGCCAGGTCTAAACTGGGGTGGAATGGTGAGCAAAAGAATGATGGATTTAACCCAGATCTCTTGACTGGGGGTGAATGTTTTGATTTGTTCTGCATTCCATCCATCAATTGTGTGTCTTTTGCTTGCTCGCCCTAAGTGCGCCAGGTATGCTCAGACGTGAGTCCTGGGCTCACTGTGCCACTGGAATCAAGCTATCCTGGCTGAAGAGGGGTGAAACCCCGAAACCGGTCCTAGGATGCTTGTTTCCGGTCCAGGGAGGACCTGGCTTGGCAGTTCGGGCTGGACTGTTCCCATGAGGCACAGGGTCAAGACTGATTTGCATGTGGCCAGGTCTAAACTGGGGTGGCATGGGGAGCAAAAGAATGATGAATTTAACCCAGATCTCTTGACTGGGGGTGAATGTTTTGATTTGTTCTGCATTCCATCCATCAATTGTGTGTCTTTTGCTTGCTCGTCCTAAGTGCGCCAGGTATGCTCAGACGTGAGACCTGGGCTCACTGTGCCACTGGAATCAAGCTATCCTGGCTGAAGAGGGGTGAAACCCCGAAACCAGTCCTAGGATGCTTGTTTCCGGTCCAGGGAGGACCTGGCTTGGCAGTTCGGGCTGGACTGTTCCCATGAGCCACAGGGTCAAGACTGATTTGCATATGGCCAGGTCTAAACTGGGTTGGCATGGTGAGCAAAAGAATGATGGATTTAACCCACATCTCTGGACTGGGGTGAATGTTTTGATTTGTTCTGCATTCCATCCATCAATTGTATGTCTTTTGCTTGCTCGCCCTAAGTGCGCCAGGTATGCTCAGACGTGAGTCCTGGGCTCACTGTGCCACTGGAATCAAGCTATCCTGGCTGAAGAGGGGTGAAACCCCGAAACCGGTCCTAGGATGCTTGTTTCCGGTCCAGGGAGGAGCTGGCTTGGCAGTTCGGGCTGGACTGTTCCCATGAGGCACAGGGTCAAGACTGATTTGCATATGGCCAGGTCTAAACTGGGGTGGCATGGTTAGCAAAAGAATGATGGATTTAACCCAGATCTCTTGACTGGGGGTGAATGTTTTGATTTGTTCGGCATTCCATCCATCAATTGTGTGTCTTTTGCTTGCTCGCCCTAAGTGCGCCAGGTATGCTCAGAGGTGAGTCCTGGGCTCACTGTGCCACTGGAATCAAGCTATCCTGGCTGAAGAGGGGTGATACCCCGAAACCGGTGCTAGGATGCTTGTTTCCGGTCCAGGGAGGACCTGGCTTGGCAGTTCGGGCTGGACTGTTCCCATGAGGCACAGGGTCAAGACTGATTTGCATATGGCCAGGTCTAAACTGGGGTGGCATGGTGAGCACAAGAATGATGGATTTAACCCAGATCTCTTGACTGGGGGTGAATGTTTTGATGTGTTCTGCATTCCATCCATCAATTGTGTGTCTTTTGCTTACTGTAAAAAACTGGCTGATATGGTGCATTCTGTCTATCATCAGCTTGACATGGTGACTCCACTTCCAAGCCAAGAATAATGTAATGTTTTAAGTCCAGTAAACTGGCCCCTGGTGAGGAAACATTTCAGGAAGTGAGTGAGACAAGCTGGTGAAGAAGTGGTGACAACAACCACTGATTCTCAGCAGAGTCAAACTCGAGCACAGAATACATTTTTGGAGGAAAGCTAAAATGACACACAAGGGTCGCAAAGTCAAGTCATAGCAAGTGCACAGCCTGTGGTGAATAAGCTAACATAACTACAGAACACTGAGTAGGTGAAAACAAGAGTTTCCACTGTGAACTGAAATAAAGTGCAAGAATTTTGATTGGTAGGTCACAGAGCAAAGAAAAATGGTCAAAAAGTAGTGAAAGACTGAGAGCTATTATGTCAGAAGAACATATCTCAGAAACAATCATAGAAGAAATAGAGACAAAGTGCTAGTAACAGTGAACAGCCAGTAGTCAGAAGATCAAAGCAACAAAGAGTGCCAAATCAACGGTCTTACTTTGCATAAAGCAATCCTTATTTGAGAGCTCATGAAAGTGAGTATCATCAAGGTGCTTTGAAAACCCCCCATGACTAGTGCTACTATAATTAAATACTGATTGATATTTTTGATGACTGTATTCTAGCGACATACGTCCAAATGTCAAAGTTTCATGTTTTGTATCCTGAGTATCCATTGAAGATATTACGTTCACAGGTTCCAGTAGAAGAGTAGAACTTTTGTCCTTTAGTGTATCCAGATGAAGATTGTAGGTTTCTAATCTTGGAGTCAACTAAACGAACAGTTTTACATTAGTAATAAACTGAAAGTTTTGCTGATTTGCTCAGTAGACACAACAGGTAGTTTTCTGATTTCCCTGTTCTTTCTATCTGATTTGAGAGATACCATGGCGTTCTAATAGAAGTAGTAGTATTTGCTACAGTCATACTGATGATTGGCTTACTCTTCTGCCAAGCATGCATTAACCGAAACTAAACCTGAGATGGATCAGTTAGAAAAGCAGCATATACTTAACATGAAGATGTTATAAAAAGATGGTTCACAGGGAAACTTTTCAGAAAATGTATTCTTTAGACAGCTACATAGGTACTCCAAAGTTATGAGTGCGAAAAGTTGCTACGTGTGTACATACTTGCCAGCATTAACCGCAGCTGGTGTGACCGTTAATTACCTTTTATGTATTCATTGTCCTGTAGTATAATTATAAGTCTGTTTTACCAACAAGGTTTCTATTAACATTATTTTTCAAATTTTAACATGCTTTTAGATCATGTGCCTACGTTTAAACCTTTGATTACTATTGCTGGAGCCAAGTCCATGGAGAAGATGAAAGATTATTTAAGGCTTATCACAACAATGTATGTAACTTACCTGCCTAAGTGAGAAGGACTTTATAGAGGAATTGGTTGAAAAAAAGTTGGAAACTGAGAAGAGGTTAAAGAAACGATTAAAGGTAGGTTGGGAAAAAGAAGAAGCAATGAGGAAAGAGTCAGAAATACATCTGAAACTTGGTCTAGAAGTGCATAAGGGAACATTGTGTTTTGTGAGACAGAAAGAGCAGGTGCAAAGACCACAGATGGTGGGTTGAAGTTATTGTGTAGGTTTCCAATGTACGGGAAATCATATTCTTTTAGGGAGAGAATCTGTTACTACAGGAGTTTAATATGTGTGTGAGTAAAATGCATACATCCAGCTTGCAACAAACTGAATAGGTAGTTGCTATCTAGATTTAGTGTTTCCTACAGTGTGTAATGTTGATTACATAGATGGTAAGTGTTAGACTTAGCATCTTTGGTGTGGTTTCCCCTGCCTTTTTGCCTTTACCCCCTGTATTTTTGATGCTGCGCTAGATTTTGTTTTTGCTGGCTTAGATGCTTTGGGCACTTTCCCACTGCTGATCAGTGTCAAAGTGCAAGTGCTCCCTGTGTAAATTGTCCTTACAATTGGTTCTCCCTGATTGGCATATTTGATTTACTGGTAAGTCCCTATTAAAGTGCATTGAGTGTGCCAAAGCCTGTAAATCAAATGCCACTAGTGGGCATGCAGCACTGATTGCGCCACGCACATGAGTAGCCCTGAAATGGTATCTCAGACTTGCCACTACAGTGTCTGTACGCAGTTTTAAACTGCCATATCGAACTGGCAAATGCACCCATTTGCCAGGCCCTAACCTTCACTTTTCTTACTTGGAAGACACCCCTCAGGTAGGCCCAAGGTACCCCCATGGGCAAGGTGCAGTGTATGTGAAAGGTAGGACATATACTGATGTGTGTGACATGTCCTGACAGAGAAATCCTGCAAATTTTATTTTTCACTATTGAAAGGCTATCCATCGCTTGGGATGGCATGGAAGATACTTTCTTACTTCCCATTGGGACAAGATAGAAGCATAACGTTTAGGGTCTCTGAACTCAGAATTTGATAACACATCTTTTAGTAAAGATGGTTTTAAATTGTATGTTTGAAAATGCCACTTTTAGAAAGCAGGCATTTTCTTGTCTAACCAATCTGTGTGCTTGTTTGTGGCTTGACCGTCTTGTTTTCAAGTGACAGAGGGTGGGGATGTGCATTCACTGTAGACAGCCACTAGGAGGGTTGAGATGTGCCTGGTCCTTCTTGGATGACCCAGAGCTGAGCCGAATAGACCGCGGCTGCATTTAGAGTAGTGGGAGGAGTTTTCCTTGAACCTGAATAGGTCCTGTCTCCCTTCCACAATGCTGTCTTCACACCCTGTGGTCATACTGCACCAGTGAGGACAGAACTGGTTTGGACTGGGCTTAGAGAGCCTTGCATAATAAAGAACAAAGACAAAATGGGTTATAAGTAGTAAACCTTAAACCCCAGAACTTTAATTCACGTCTGGACCCAAGAACCTTTGTCAAGGAGAAGAGCTGGAGAGCTGTGAGGAAGAGTACTGCCGCTTTGCTGTGTGCTGTGTGGGGTTGGCCTGCCAAGGAAAGGACAAAGACTGGACTTTGCTAAGAACCTTCTTGAGGAAGAATCACCAAGGGCTTGTGTGTGCTGGCCTCCTGTTCTGAAGTCTCAGGGACACAAAGACTTCACCCCAGTCCTTCTAAACTCTATTGCTGAGAGTTCTGACCGTCCAGGAGCTGGCCATTCCAGTGTTGGGCTTGTGGAGGGCGTTCCTTGTGTTGGGAGCTGAAAGCAACTTGAAAGAAGCAAGACATTTTTTCTCTGATGCCGTCAGTGACGCCGCTGCGATGCTGCGACCTGCACCGAGGCCAGGTGTACCGCTTGTGAAGTGCACGATGCACCACCCAGCTTGCACCGCAGCTCCAATGCCGTTTAATGTCCACGACGCCTGCAGTTATCAGCATTCCCAACACCAGCGCTTGCACCAACTCTGTCACTGCCAGCGCCAGCATCCTGTTATCTCGGCACTGACAACTGCGTAGGGTGACTCCATGAACTTGCCGACTTCGCATCCCTTCACTGGAACCAATGCCTCACCGCCAATGAAACCGACTTTCCCTGGCCTGAATTTGACAAATCACCTCCTTGTGGACACAATGCCTAGCCAAGGATCTGGCCTCAACCTTGGCACTGACACCAGACCCCCACAACGCCGTACATCGTCATAGACTTCATTATCCAAAAGTACTGTTCGTTTGGGGGTCTGTGTGACTCTGTGCCCGACGCCGCTCAACTCGCGGTCAACACCGTACTTTGGATTTATTGCTCTCCTGACATCGTAATAGCCCCAGGTGGAGCTATTTGTTATATTTTGAAAATAACATTTTATAAGTGCTATTTTACTACATGTATGTTTGATTTTTTGGTTGTTTTGGTCTTGTTGAGTTTAGATACAATACTTTATTTTTCTAAACTGGTGTGGTTTCAATTTGTGGCGTTATCACTGTATTACTGTGTGTTTTGAGTACAAATACTTTACACATTGCCTTTGAGATAAGCCTGTCTGCTCGTGCCAAGCTACCGAGAGGGTGAGCAGGGGTTATCTAAAGTGTGTATCTCCCTCATCCTGGCTAGAAGCAAGAGTCCCTACTTGGACGAAGGTACATACCTCTGCCAATTGGAGACCCCCAGTTCTGACAATAAGGAAATAGTGACTCATGAAAGAGCACAGTGCAGTGCTTCACAAACTAGTAGTTAATATATTTGGTTCTATGACACCTTCTGTAGGTATAGTTTTAAATTATGTGAAGATCAGAAAACTGTCTACCCTGCTAGATCATCTGGCTACTAACATGGCTGGTGCTTTATCTGCAATAAATACTGAGCTTATGACTTCTTCTGAAATGGGTTTTCAGAACAGGCTAGCTTTAGCTATCTTACTCGTTAGAGAGGAGTCTGCAGCATGCTATGTGTCCAGCCGTGTTGCCGTTATATACCGGATACATGGAACAAAATTAATGGATTTTTTTACTCATGAGATGAAGGAGTTGGAGAAGACAGGGGCCTTGGAAGCAATAGGGAAAGGATTTTCAAAGATCGGTGAGTGGATTAGTGGAATTGGTGAGAGGATATTAAAGAAGATGCTAATTTCAAAACGGTTTGTGTGTTGTGCCTATTTCTTTTTTTAAGAAGGAAAACATTGATTTCTACTGATTTCTACAAGGGATAGGTCAAGGAGCACAAAGAGAAGCAGCTGCCTGAATCGAGAGGGAGAAAAAGGACATATGAGGAGCTTGAACTTGAAGACCTACAAAGTAAAATTTACTGTGATTTAAAGAAACTAGAGGAATCTAGACACATGCTGTGTAAGTCAACATCAATGGTGTAAGGGGAAATTTCAGTCAATGAAGGGGACATTTCTGGTGACCTCCAAGTCCCCATAGGGAGGGTCCAAAGGTTTGTTTTCATATATTTAATGTTTATACATAATATTGATTTTAACGTGTGAACCTGCAAATGCTATTAACTGTGTCTTTTTCAGGTTTAGATTGGCCATTGCTAGTGTAGGCCTCTGTTTAAAATGGCTAACATTGGTTGCCATCTTGCTTATGACACGTGTTTCAATTCTGACTTACTTTTGCATACGAAGAAGTTTTTTCTTTTTGTTGTAATCACTGCGGAATGTTCTAATTGGTATTGAATCCCTGAAGGTACCTTAAGAGTACAGGCTGGTCCAATGTATCTCATTTTGTTGCAAATAAATGTAAATTTGTGGGATGCTAAAATAAACTGGGTTGTGGAGGATCCTGAGAAATTATTGAGCTTAAGATTGGGTCTTTCTACTCTAACCTCCTTAGATTGTTTCATGGGAATTACGTGTAGATGTAGAGAATGTTAGAATTATGTGATTTTATCTATTGCAGACTAGGTTACAGTTCAGAAAGCTTACAAAATGCCTAATGAGCAGAAACTTTTACAAAATGCTTAATGGGCAGAACCTTTTCCAGACTTTGAATAGAACAGAACAAAATAGGAGATGAGGGTGCTGTTTTTATGTAAGATCTGCTTTTACTTAACCTTTCTTTTCAGGCGACTTTATGATAGTGCGTCCTCTTAACTATACTACTTTGAGTGAATTGAACTTCATATTAACTGATGCATTCATATATTGTTTATTTATTGACACAAACTTGGTTATTTTGACTTCTGTAAACTTTTAACATTTAATAAACTTTTTATGGTATGAAACCTTAACCCATCTGTCTTCCTTGTGGGTCCTAATGTGCTTAATGTTATTTAAATGTATTACTTTTTTGACCAGACTCAGTTGTGAACTTCGATTCATCAGGTAGCACTTTATGGTGCCCAAATTTGCAGAATGTAAAGAATTAACACTGTTGAATCTGCTAGCTCATCAAAAAACCTATATCTTCACTGCAGGTATTGTACACTATTTAAGGAGAGACTAAATGGATGCACCTGCAAATAAAAGATAGACCACTAACTAGTGTTCTAGGTATCTTTTGAACTAACATTGAGCTCATCGATACCTCACAAGTGAAGTAGTAGAAACAGAGTGACAGACTTTCTTGACTGCAGAGCTTTCCCCACTCAGATGTAGGTGTTTATGTCTTTCCTGGAAGTCTAACCAGTTCGAGATCAACTTTCTGAAAATGTGTCAGACATGCCCCAATAAGAAACAAACTCTGGATCTTGCAGTACCCCAAAAATGCTACTTCCCAATATCCAAAATCTCAAGGCCAGCAAAGATGGACACTAGTTACTAAGGGCCATATGTATCATTCCAAATTGCGATAAAACGCCGAAATTCTGAGAATTTCGGTGTTTGCGATCGCAATTGGGCTTGGTGGTATGTATTCATGGAAAACTACCTCACAAAATAAGGAATCGCAAAATTTGCGATTCCCTATTTTGCGCTTGCATTTAAGGTATCGCAAATTGCGTTTCCTTAATGCAATGTAAGAAGCACAGAAAAAGTGCAATTTGGCCTTAAGGAATCGCAAATTACCACCAACTTCAAGTTGGTGGTAATTTGCAATTTCTTTGAAAAAGGCATTTTTCAAAGTGCCATGTGGTGAATATACATGCACTTATGCATGTATGTGTGCCACATGTGCACACAAGCACATTTCAGGGGTGCAACAGGGTGTCCTTTTGGCACCCTTGAAATTGCATTCTCAATTTGCGATTCTGTAATTGAGAATGTCTTCCCATTCTTTCCTATGGGCCTCTAGGCCCATAGGAATGAATGGGGAGGTATCCCTTAATTGTGAATTGCAATTTGCGGTTCGCAATTAAGGAATATGTAGGATGCGCAAAATTATTGCAAATCCTACATACATAGCGTTTTGCGATTCTCAAATAGAGATTTGCAAAAAATCGCTATTTGAGAATCGCAAAAGAACATTTTGATACATATAGGCCTATGTCACATGGAGTGCCAGATATAGGTAATAAGGTTACTAGGCAACGGTAGACAGTATAAGTGTCTTTGTGCTTACATGTACCTCAGAATCTGCCCCTTTACGACCAGAATTTTAGCATTTGGGATACATCATCCCAAATGCAAAAATTGCAAATTGCGATTGCATTTAAGGAATCGCAAATTGTGATGCCTTGAATGTAATGCAATATGCCATTATGCCATTTAAAATAGCGATTTCGCCATTAGGGTTCTAATTACCTGATGGTAATTAGTGGACACTTTGAAAAATGCACTAAAGTGCATTTTTCAAAGTCACATGTTACACACACACATGCCCTTGGGGCATGTGTGTGCGCAACATTGGTTCGCATTTCAATTTCAGGGCTGCAACAGGGTGTCCTTTTGGCACCCTTGATATTGCATGCTCAATTTGCGAGTACCTATTAGGTACTCACAAATTGCCCATGCAATTCCCATTCATCCCTTTAGGCCCATAAGAATGAATGGAAAGCCATTCCTTAATTGCAACTTAATTAAGGAATTTGTAGGAATTGCTATTTTTTTTGCGAGTCCTACATGCATTGGCTTTTGCAATTCCTTATTAGCGAATCCTTATTTTTCGCTAATAAAGAATCGCAAATGGCATTTTTGGTGAATGTGCCAGTAAATCATGCTGCAACCTTTTCTATCCAACCAGAAACAAAAACATGTTTTAAATCTTCTTTTGTCCAACTCTGTTAGGTGACCTGAGGTGTGCCTAACACGCTTAACATGTAGCTTTGCAAACTGACGGCACTATAACGCTTGAACAGTGCCATTTGTGAACTACCAGATGTTTTCACCCACCAATATCAATCTATTTGCAGAGTGTCTGCACGCCATCGAGAAGGGAGTATACTACAATTAATTTAAGTAAATTCTACGTCAGAACTGTTGGAGATTTCTTCTTTTTCCTTTAATTTTCTTAGCAGCCATAAACCAACATATATGAAAAGGGCAAACTATACTTCCCAGCATCCTTGAAATTAGTTCAGAATCATAGGAACAATCAACTATCATATTCTAATAAACATAACACAAAGATAAGCTTTAGGGATTCCATCCACTTTGTTTTTCTTCTTGGTGGCCTTTCTCTTCTCTGCCTGCTCCTACCTTGATGGAATTCTTCCTTCAGGAAAGCTACTGGGTATTGGGCTGAGAGGAAGAGCATTTAACAAAATAATTTTCACTGGACTGTAAAGATTAGGTGGGCTCAGCTCTTGGTCAAACTTTGAGAAGCTGCACAGCCCCACTTATGAGATCCTGCCGAACTGCAAATGCGCTTTGGTACACCTGGGAGATGGGGAAGGTGGGAGATATGCCACCAACCTAGAGCTTGTTCTCAGCTTGCTTTTACAAGCAGTGACCCCATGCCACAGGCAAGAGGCTCTGTATGCAGTGCAGCAGGACCAATAATCTTTCTTCTATGTCTGTACTACACAGGCTTGACTTGTTCCATCAGCAGACTTCAAACATCAGCCAGCACAAAGGTTTTAGAGCTGTTACAGTTTCAATGAAATCTAGATTACACTCAGTTTCCTTTTTACTTCACACTAGTACCAAACAGGCCTAACTACTGCTGCCCATATTTATGCCCTTTAGTCCCACTCTGTATATTAAGACCCCTTAAAAGTCATAATTAGCAGCATTGTGGACGGAGACTCTGCAGCTCAAAGAATATGTGAATGCCACATTATTGTATTTGTGTCCCTAGAGGATCAGAATGAGGAGGTGGAGTAGTAGGAGGACCTTCTTCGTTATGGGGATATGACTAGCAGAGGCCACTGACTCCTCCATACTGAAGGCAGTAAATGAGGCCCTCAAACCACATGAGCAGACAACTCTTGCTACTAGAGGCTCACAAGAATGAACTTCTACCTTCTAAGGAAGAAGAACCTCAAGGCCCTGAGACCTTAGATGTTCAGTGCCACCATCAGCGAACAGGCTTGCAAAGGTTGAGGAATTCCTGCGGGTACCTGGATGCCTTTGTTAGCTTAAGAGAGATGTTTCTCAGTTGGACTGCATACTATCCAACTGGGAGATTCTTGCAACTCGGTTGTGTATAAAGCTGATCTTGCCATGGGAGAGCCCCCTTCTCAAGGATGTAAGGACAGAAGAAGTAGATTCTGTGAACAGGTCTAACGAAGATGCAGGCTTTACTAAGCCATGGCAACCAGTGCTGAGCATGAAGCAGAGCCGTGTAAAGAACCTTAATCGAGATAAAGGTGAGGGTTCTGACTTGTTTGAAGCAGATAACATTTACTACCTACCCTAAGTCCTGGGACTAGACACCAACAACAAGGTTTTCCCCTTAAATGAACAAAAAGCTGTGCAAGCCATGAGACAATGAGGTGTGGGCCATTTTAAGGAGGACTTCCATTCCCCATCCTTGGAAAGCAATATGTACCTTCTCTAGAAATTGATATAAATATGGCCACATTTTCCCTAAATTTGCAAAAACGACACAGAGAAGGATATAGACCAATCATGTAAAATATGCCAGAACTAACTCCTGAATAGTGTGTGTGGCAGAACAGGCCAAGAATTCTGACAATCTTTACCTTCCCAGATATACGATCATGTTGGGTGCAACATGCAATCTGATTTTTAGGAAACACCAAATGTGTGTTATCGACAGAAATATCCCACTCGTTGCTGATCAAAGCAAATCTTAAGTTAGGGGATTTAGCCCCCACAGAGTTAAGTCTGGTGGCCCATGGTTGCTTGTTCAGTGAACACTCCAAACAGTCAGGCAAAGGTTGCCTCCACTTTTACTTCTTTAGAAAAAATAAAGGAATCATTCGAAATGCTTTTTATCGTGCTCGATCAATGGAAGGACCCCCTCAACTGGCTGAGTATCTGCCCAAGTGTCCCAGAAAGTTCACACTATAAAAGAGCTAACCTGTGGTGGGGCAAAAAGCACTTTGGGGGAGTGATTCTTCCCTTTGAGTGGTTCAGGACGAAGATGCTGCATTCAAGGGGGATTGTGAAGTGCTCATAATTCCCCAAGACTAAATGTATGTAAACATTATCCATTTTTCACAACTAAGAACATGGGGAAGTTTGGCGTCATTTGCCCAAATCTGGCTCAGGTTTGATATGTGTGCTTAGATACTGCAAAATGAGGCCAGGATTCAGATAGACTTTTATTGTTCACCAACGCATGTTTAGAGACCTCAACCTCTGTTCTTCTTGGAAGAAGTGGGAGCTCTCATATACTGAAAAGTTGCAGACGTGTCAGCAAAAGGAGCTAGTCTCATAATGTTCTTCATCCAGAGGGATTCTTGAGCAATATCTTGTTAATAAAGAAAAAGAACAAATTACATCACTAGGTTATCAACCTTTGCAAATTCAGCAAGTAGTTGATTTACTGTAATTTAAAAATGAAGGGGACTCATCTCCTCAGTGATATCCTTCTGACAGGTTACGGGATGCATATTTGAGGGATCCCATCTGTAGTCCAAATCACCGATTCCTCCAGTTCATCTGGAAGTGCTAGGAGTTTAGTTTGCAGTTCTTCTGTTTGGCCTAGTTATCTTTGGCGCTGTCCCAATCTTAATAATAGTGTTGAACATTATCCACTGAGGCTGTATTTATGTCCCTATAAGATGTCTGGACAACATTTTGGGTGTACACCATGTCAAGCGCTTGGGAGGCACATATTCTAGAATGTTGGTGCTCTTCCGCTAGGAAAGATGGATCTCACTGATGGCACAGTATCTTTTGGGAAGTAAATCCAGGGAGAACTGAAATTACAAACACCTCCAAGATTTCAGTGATTGGAGAATGGATCATTAGGTGTTCCAAGAACTGACACCAGATGTGTCACATGGAAAAATGATCCTTTACCCTCACCTCAGACTTTGGCTCCTAAGGTACTGCATCTAGCAGCCCTTACAGGAGCCTGGATGCCTTCCTACAAGATGGTGGAAAAGGGATTTATTTTGCTTTTCCACTATTCATGATGAACGCATGGGTTACGGCCCTAGATGAAAAGACAATTGGCCAATCCCATATTAGTAACACCAATTTGGAGATCTCAAGAATGACTTCCCATTTATCTGGAACTTTGCCAGGAATTTCTCAATTCCTCTACCCCCATTGTCCAATGATTTGGCCAAACTCTGAGAGGAGATCGCACCAACTTGTGCTGGGTGTATCATTGTACCTGATGTCATGGAGGGTTATAGGAGGCATTGGGTGAACTTAAGACTGTTGAGCCAAGCTGGCTCCTTTATCCAACAAGAATGGACAAAGGATTTGGTCAAGATAGACTGAAGACAGGTATACAGATGAAGGCCCATTTGTGTGTGACATAGGACGGGCCTATGGGGGGAAGAGACGTCAGAGGATGCACATTTCTTACATGTTCTCTGAGAACTAGATGAGGTGCCACAGAAAGTTATCACCTTTTGGTCAACAATCTCAGTGAGTCATTTGCCAATGACCAGTGTCCCAGTCAAGAAGCAGTACTGTTAGAAAAACACTCCCACACTGGAAGGGTGGTGGTGTTCTCCCAGACATACACAGTGGTAGCTTGGCTCGAGTGGTCAGGAATCAGGCACCGTGCTAAGCATACGACATACCCATACAATAACCATGCGTGCATCCGTTCCAAAAACGACTCTACACCGTAAAAATTATGAAAATATCTTTCTTTATCTTCTTTTTCTCTTAGTTGCTGATTAGATAAATAAATAACAATCACAATATACAACTTTTTAAATAGTGCAGGTCAAATAAATACTGGCTTAATGATTCAATAAATAGGGGTGATCATAAATAATGAAGGCATAAATATAAGTGCAATACATACAGGCAATTAAATATTCTGAGGCAATAAATACTGTAAACCAATGAATATTGTGCATCAATAAATACTGTGGACCAATAAATACAGTGAAACAATAAATAGGTTAACTACAATAAATACAGTGCCCCTAATAAATAATTAAAAGCTGACAGTGACACTCATAGAATCAGATCACATTTGAATTCCTAAGGGCTGATTTGGCCCAGGCACAGCTTGTGGGGATGTGGAAGGCTTGAGGGTGTCTACTCCCTGGCTTGGACAAGGCTGAGGCCTAAACTGAGGTAGATCAAGGGGGGAATACCAGAGACCTGGCTCTCTCACTCCACACAACCCCTCTAGATTAGTCCCAGCTCACCCCTGGCACAGTCCAGCTGGTTCCAGCACCTCTCTAACCCCTAGAGTAGTCTCTTAGGATTCCACAGGGCCTTTGGCGCCCTCTATTCCACTTACTGCCCTTTTTCTGATGTTCCGACGCCGCTGGAGTCGTGTCGACGCCGTGAGGCGGATCCGGTTCGACGTCGGCGGCCTCGGCACAATGTCAGTTCCTGACGACGCCGGTAGGCGGCTCCGGTTCGATGTCGGCGGCCTCGGCTCGATCTCGACCTCCGATTCGATGGCGTCGGGCAGTCTTTACTCGATGTCGACCTCGGGCGGCTCCGGTCCGATGGCGACCTCAGCTTCGATGACGTCGGCCGGCCTTGGCTCGATGTCGACTTCCGGCGACTCCGGAGTGCGATCCTCACTCCCGACCTCTGGTGCTCCTTTCCTCAGGTTTCCGGCGACTCCGGAGTGCGACCTCCACTCCCGACCTCCGGCACGATTCTCTCAGGTTCCGGCGACTCCGGAGTGCGATCCTCACTCCCGACCTCCGGTACACTTCACCTCGGTCTCCGGCGACTCCGGAGGGCGGGCTTCACTCCCCCGTCGACACCGCTCACTCGACCTTGGTTAACTTCCTCCTCGACCTCTGGTACACCTCACGTCCTCCGTCGGCGCCCTCTCACGATCTCTGGCGGCTCTGGGCACGACGTCTGCTTCTCCAGTCAGCGCCGCTTCTCCACCTCAGGCTCCAGGTCTCCAGGCTACTCGACGACCGGCTCCAGGGAAACCAGTATCCAGGTCAGGATCTTACTTTCTTGACTTCTAAGGCCTGTTCCTGCTGTCCAGGTCCTCAAGATGGTTTTTTCTTACTTCTTCCCACACAGGGCTCCAGGCTGGGCTCAGTCAGTAGGGACTAGTATCAAGGGTGGGTTTATGGACCCCACTCCAGGCACAAGTTTCCACCCCTGCTGCCTCACTCCTTCCTCCTTCAGGTTTCTGCTGCTCACTCTTCACCAGTCAGGTGCCAACTGCCAGCTCCAACTGCCAACTCTCTGTCTTAGCTTCCCAACATTCTAAACCGCCTCCAACTGTCACAGGGTTCTGGAATGTTCTGGAAGGTGCTAGTAGGTTCCAGTGGGTGCTGGTGATGTCACAGGTGGCCACCATTTTGTGCTCCAGGCCCTCAGACAGAAGTTTCAGGGGTAGATAAAATGGCTCCCTGAATCTGCAGCAACACTAAAAACGAAAACAACTGAGGGAAAAAGGGCCAAGTCCTACATAACCCCCCTCCAGCCAAAAGCCATGGTAGACCGATCAATGCCTTGATGGTCTTCCCTGCTTGGGGCGAGAAAAGGTGGACGCAGGCCCGCAACGGCAGGAGCACCCGCAAGTTCTCCTCCGCTCTGGAACCCAATGGTTCCCTAACGAACCTCCCTGGACCAACAAAACCACCCCACTGGGGCTCCCTAGCTAGTTGTGGCCAGGACCGGCCCCTGGGTCGTCCAGATGTCTCTGGCCCGGGTGATCTCGCGGAGTGGGGGGCAGTAGCCCCAGGCCTGTAGTGCCCGTTGACCACTCCGGTCCTCCTCCTTGCAGTCCTAAACTGCCTCTGGTCCTTCCTCCTGGGGTTCACACCCTTAGGCTGACCAGCCTTCAGGGGCGAGGCTCTCCTCCCCCTAACTCTCCTTCTGGGGTTCCTCACCCTACCCTGCGAGGCACCCTCAGACCAACACTTCCTCCTCAGTCTAGGGCCTTGACCCCTCAACTGATCCTTCAACCTAGGGTCTAAACCCTTAGGCTGAGTCGGTGCCCGAGGCGAGACCTTCCTCCCTCTGCACCCCCTTCCAGATTTCAGCACCCTCCTAACGGGAAAAGCACCCCTGGAAGTCAATTTCGGGGGGACCCGGTTAACAGAGGCCCCACCCGCCAGGTCAGGCAACCCCTGAGCCTGGCATCCCAGCCCAGGACCTAAACCCTGAAACTGGGCCAACCCCAGAACCTCAGGCGCGCTGATTACAGTCGCCCTGGGTCCTCCTGACACTAGGGGCTCCCCTGCACTGGAGGGCACATCGGGACAGCCTAGGCTCCCAACCTGGGGCTCCCTTGCGGAACTCTCCAGGCCCTGAGACTTCGGTTGGGGCACCTCAGGACACCTCCCCGTCTCACGCCTTCCTACAGATAGGTCGTGAGGCCCTACAACCCTCTCTCCCTGGGACCTAGCTGGGCTATCTGCCACTTCTCTCACCTCGCTGGGTTGGGAGATCCCTGCACTACCCCCTTCAGGTTCCCACCCCAATGCCTCCTCAGACACCCTGGTGATGTCATCCTGGGGTAAATAAACTTCTAGCTCCTGTGGAGCTTCCGGTATGCTGCCACCAGTGTCCTCGCTGGACACACTCATTTGGAGGGCACGCAGCTCCAAATCCTTCATCCGAAGCTCGTGCGCCATCCTTCTCTCCTCCTTCTCTTTCTCCAGCCTTGCTAAGTCCCATGTGAGCTGTCTTTTCTCCCTCCGGTCTGTTAACTCCACTTCAGACAAGCCACCGCTAGAGGCCCTGCTGCCCTTCCTGGAAAGTGTCCTGGGCCCCGCTGACAGGTTCCCCACCTCAGGTTGGTACAAACCAGCTCCCTCACTGTCGGGCTCTCTATCCCTGTCCTCCTCCTCAGCCTTGCTTTCTCGGCGTGCCTCCCCCCAAGCCCTTAAGCTGGTTTGGAGTGCACCCTTCTTTGCTCCTGGGGGACAATACACCCCCTCCCGCTGGCAAAACTCCCTGAGTTGGGCCACAGTGTACGTTTCTAAATTCTCCAGTACAAACTCCATCTTGCCCACTCAGGTCAGAGGACAGTTATTTGCAGTAACAATGCAGGGGGGTACCTTTAATAATACCTCCTCCCACCACCAGAGTAAATTTGGAAAAAACAAAAACCCACAATTAGGAAGGCCGCTTTGAGAAAACTCCCGGTGTAGGCCTATGGACTACCCACAGTTATTGTTGAGTATACGTAGGCACAGCTCTATCCCACCACTGAACACCAATTATGTTAGAAAAACACTCCCACACTGGAAGGGTGGTGGTGTTCTCCCAGACATACACAGTGGTAGCTTGGCTCGAGTGGTCAGGAATCAGGCACCGTGCTAAGCATACGACATACCCATACAATAACCATGCGTGCATCCGTTCCAAAAACGACTCTACACCGTAAAAATTATGAAAATATCTTTCTTTATCTTCTTTTTCTCTTAGTTGCTGATTAGATAAATAAATAACAATCACAATATACAACTTTTTAAATAGTGCAGGTCAAATAAATACTGGCTTAATGATTCAATAAATAGGGGTGATCATAAATAATGAAGGCATAAATATAAGTGCAATACATACAGGCAATTAAATATTCTGAGGCAATAAATACTGTAAACCAATGAATATTGTGCATCAATAAATACTGTGGACCAATAAATACAGTGAAACAATAAATAGGTTAACTACAATAAATACAGTGCCCCTAATAAATAATTAAAAGCTGACAGTGACACTCATAGAATCAGATCACATTTGAATTCCTAAGGGCTGATTTGGCCCAGGCACAGCTTGTGGGGATGTGGAAGGCTTGAGGGTGTCTACTCCCTGGCTTGGACAAGGCTGAGGCCTAAACTGAGGTAGATCAAGGGGGGAATACCAGAGACCTGGCTCTCTCACTCCACACAACCCCTCTAGATTAGTCCCAGCTCACCCCTGGCACAGTCCAGCTGGTTCCAGCACCTCTCTAACCCCTAGAGTAGTCTCTTAGGATTCCACAAGGCCTTTGGCGCCCTCTATTCCACTTACTGCCCTTTTTCTGATGTTCCGACGCCGCTGGAGTCGTGTCGACGCCGTGAGGCGGATCCGGTTCGACGTCGGCGGCCTCGGCACAATGTCAGTTCCTGACGACGCCGGTAGGCGGCCTCGGCTCGATCTCGACCTCCGATTCGATGGCGTCGGGCAGTCTTTACTCGATGTCGACCTCGGGCGGCTCCGGTCCGATGGCGACCTCAGCTTCGATGACGTCGGCCGGCCTTGGCTCGATGTCGACTTCCGGCGACTCCGGAGTGCGATCCTCACTCCCGACCTCCGGTGCTCCTTTCCTCAGGTTTCCGGCGACTCCGGAGTGCGACCTCCACTCCCGACCTCCGGCACGATTCTCTCAGGTTCCGGCGACTCCGGAGTGCGATCCTCACTCCCGACCTCCGGTACACTTCACCTCGGTCTCCGGCGACTCCGGAGGGCGGGCTTCACTCCCCCGTCGACACCGCTCACTCGACCTTGGTTAACTTCCTCCTCGACCTCTGGTACACCTCACGTCCTCCGTCGGCGCCCTCTCACGATCTCTGGCGGCTCTGGGCACGACGTCTGCTTCTCCAGTCAGCGCCGCTTCTCCACCTCAGGCTCCAGGTCTCCAGGCTACTCGACGACCGGCTCCAGGGAAACCAGTATCCAGGTCAGGATCTTACTTTCTTGACTTCTAAGGCCTGTTCCTGCTGTCCAGGTCCTCAAGATGTTTTTTTCTTACTTCTTCCCACACAGGGCTCCAGGCTGGGCTCAGTCAGTAGGGACTAGTATCAAGGGTGGGTTTATGGACCCTACTCCAGGCACAAGTTTCCACCCCTGCTGCCTCACTCCTTCCTCCTTCAGGTTTCTGCTGCTCACTCTTCACCAGTCAGGTGCCAACTGCCAGCTCCAACTGCCAACTCTCTGTCTTAGCTTCCCAACATTCTAAACCGCCTCCAACTGTCACAGGGTTCTGGAATGTTCTGGAAGGTGCTAGTAGGTTCCAGTGGGTGCTGGTGATGTCACAGGTGGCCACCATTTTGTGCTCCAGGCCCTCAGACAGAAGTTTCAGGGGTAGATAAAATGGCTCCCTGAATCTGCAGCAACACTAAAAACGAAAACAACTGAGGGAAAAAGGGCCAAGTCCTACAAGTACGATTGTTGAAACATCTAGAGCCAAGGTATTCAGAACTTGGGATGATAACACATCATTGAATCTGTGTGATGATCTCAGAATCAGTTTCTCTTACAAAAATAAATCTTGGGGATGTTGGCTATCTTTTTTTGCACAGTTTTATGTAAAAGGGTTTCAACTGTACAAGAACAGATATCTAAGGCAGGAAGTTTACTCCAGATGTCATAATCTTTACTTTTGCCAGGAGAATAAAGTGCAATACTTGTTCTGTCTCGTACCCTGCTTTTCAGGGACCCCAAAAGTGTGTGTCATCAGATGCATCAAAGCATATGAAAACATGATGAGTGAGTTCAACTTTCAATCAGGAAGCCTTCGTGGCAATTTCATACCCTACCATTGCTAGATGGGTCTATTCGTTCATGCAGGAGGTCAGAATTGTCATTCCCATTTCTGGGGCTCACTCAATAAGGAGTGTCAAGGCCTTTGTAAAGAGGGTTGAGGAGCTAATGAAAGACATCATGCATGTGCCAGACTGTTCAGCCAATTCCACATTTAAGAAGTTCAATTTCAGGCCAGGTATGGGAGTAACTACTAAGCCTGAGCGGAGATCAGAGAGTTTCACTCTGTGGAATTCCGCAGAGTAGCTAAAAAACTCTGCGAGGGTCTGTGGAGCTCCACAGACGCAGTGAGTGAATGGGGTGGGGTTGTAACAGGACGGCTTGTTACTGTTAACCGATAGGAGATGTGACATGCAGTAAACAAAATGAAAACCCCAGTGACTCACCTGTGTCCACACCTCATGTCCTCAATCTAGTAAATATGCAGCTGCATGGGGATGTTAAAACTGGGCACAATGTTGCCCCTGAAGACTAAGGATTTAGTCTGGGTGTACACAGCATGGTCGATGGTACAGAAAACAGCACACGTTGCTAGCCGGCTCATTGCAGCAAGTGTCAGAGGGGATGGGGAGGGTTTTACATGCCCTTTGGACACTCCAGTGGCTCTCCATGCCATGCCCGGGCCCCTGACATCAGCGCGGCAGCACTCCCCGAAGGACAGCAGCCTTCACGCGAACTGCATAGTTGGCTGTCAGAGCCCAGCCAGCCATTTCCAAGCACTGCAGCATTAGCCTCGGAAGCCTGTCCACTGCTTGAATCATAGTGCCAAGCATTGCAGTTGCAGGCAGGATGTCTGCCTTAACCTAAGAAGCAGTGAACTAGGCTCTCAGGCCAGCATGCTGTGGTGGCATGGCTGCTGCTAGAGCAGTGTTCCCACTCCAGAGCATAAAGCAAACACTCCTTTCCTCCGAAAACAAAGCCAAACCCAGAGAAAGAAATGAGATGGCAATACAATTGATTTGATTGGGCAAAAAGTATTTAAGGTGGTGCCGGTAAACTCCGCCACATGGCGGATTGCGAAGTGTTTGCCGAACTCCATGCTCCAAGCAGAGCGTGAAATGGCAAAACTTTGCGAACTCTGCCCGCAGAGAGAAGTTTACCACCCACCCCTAGTTGCTACTTTGATGATGAGCAAGCTTTGAACATGTGTAATCCTTCCCACTGGTCCAGACGAGGAATGCACATGTCCTGGCTAACAAGAAGGAAACTTACAACTCTATTAAGGACATGGAGGTGAGTATTATCCCCACCAGCATTAAGTATGCTTCTGTCCAATGGAATGCAGAATAAACTGGGAGAGAGCAGTATTTTGTCCTAAACAAACTTTTATAGGAATAAATTGTGTACTTTAATGAGTTATCTTTACTGATTTACTTGTGATGGGAGTCAATTTGACTGTTTTTGATACCTGAAAATGTACAATGATGCAAGGGAGAGACATGTGTTTGATTAAGCCTTAATAGGCATAAGTCTTGGTTGATATATATTGGGTTTCTAGGTTCAGAGCAAAAGCAGCACTAAATCTTGTGGGAATATGCCATTGCATGAAGAAAGAGGAAGTGGAAAGCCTCTTTAAATATACTGTTAATGGGACAATGGTCACTCAATTCCTATTTTTCTTAATATGTTCAACTAATTTCTGTGATTCTGGGAAATGTAGTTTGCCAATGTTTTTCTCAACGCATCTTGGTCTATGGCTGCTGAGAAAAAAAGATACATAATGATTGCCCATCTACTTAACAGAATTAATTCAAAATGTTATTTCTCATTAGCCAGGAAATGTATATATTCTTTCAAAAACGGTAAGAGCGAGGGGCATAGCTTAGCTGAGGAGCGAGATGGCCGCAAGTTAGAGGCGCTCCGGCACCTGTGAATCCCTTCCGATAATCCGACTTACTGACCCGGCTCCCGAGGAGCGGGATGACTGTGGGGACGCTTGCTGACACTATTGAGCTGTTGGCTGGCTGCCCGAACCTGGCATCAGCCGAGCTGGGACCGCCTAAAACTGCTGCTCCCTGAACTGGAGGCTTTGGTGCTGAGCATAAGGCATCGCAACGTACAGTATTGAGTCTGCGGCTGAGGCCTGATACCCAATTAGGGTGAAGCGAAGTTCTGAGAAGATCCCATACACCGAGGGACCCAGCTGCCAAACCTGAAGAGACAGAAAAGTGTTGGGACTAAACCGACAACGTACGAAATGGTAAAGGTAAGAGCACATGACAGCGTTGCCACCGGGGACCCCGGTTGGTCAGGCCCCCAGTGAGTCATTAATATCTGCTCTGAAGACTGGCTCAATCGGAGCAGGCCCCAACCCCTCCGAGTCTTGGGGGGAGCTGATCGCCGGATCTCCTCCCGTGTGCCCACTCACCAGCTGACGGTGCAGCTGTGTAGGCCTTTACCCCTAAAAGACTTGGCCCCATCCCGAACCGGGTGTGGCCATACAAAGCAACTCGCAGTTATCCGCGAGTGAGGTGAGCAAACAACCAACAGCGCATATTCCTGCGGGGCTGGAACTGTAAACAGACCGCAGACCGGGCCTCATAGAAGGATTGTCCCCCGCTTCATCAGGAATAACGGAGGGGCGCCACCTGAAACTCGCTGGTTTGATAGACGGGAACTCACCGGCTGATACACACAACGCTTATTCGGGAGTACACTGTGCGCTTCATCTACCATCCACCTGAGCCACCTTAGTGCCCTACAGTCTAACCCATCAACGTCAGGGCTCTCGCCCGCTGAGAGGCTGCCAGACTGTCTTGCCACCTGTGGCCCCTGACTCCTCATCAGTGGAGCTACAGTGTTTGAGTCCATAGAATAACGGAGCCTATAGCGTCCTCAGAGACTCTGAAGGCTGGTGTATTACTGTGAGAATGTCGGGGACCAGAGGCCATAAAACAGTGCAACAAAACAAACTGGACAGATACGCACTCCCGAAATCAGCACTGCCAGACCCCCAGCATGTGGTTAACACCAAGACAGGCATAGAAGGAGGCACCACAGAACTGATGCTCCAAGATGTCATGGATGCTCTGTCTCTTGAACAGAGGATGGATGCAATCACGACAGAAGTAACGCTCATCAGGGCAGATATACCGAAAATTGGGGAGAAAGTGAAATAAATGGAAATCACTACCTCCAGCCTGGTAGATGACACATCCCAACTACAGCGTGACATTAGGGACCTACAGACCTTCCGGAAATTTGCAGAGGATAAGCTGGATGACAACGAAGGACGCACCTGCCGCAACAACGTGCGCATTATTGGTCCCGGAAAAAGCGGAAGGGCAGGCAACAGACCTCTTTGTTGAAGATCTCGTACTCACCCACCTCCAGCCCAAGGGATTGTCCAAATTCTTTGTGATTAAAAGGGCGCACGGAGTCCCTGGCGGAAAACCAAAGCCTGGAGCACCATCCCAGCCGATCTTGGCTAGAATATTGAACTTTCGCGACCGAGATGTCATCCTCCAAAATGCCTGGGCTGCCCCACCTCTTCGATATGAGAACTCGGAAATCTTTCTTTCCGGACTTCACCCTCGCCGTGAAGAAGCAGAGACGATACTTTCTCACGGTAAAGACGAAACTGCGAGAAAAGAGTGTTAAATATACAATGATGTTCCCAGCCCGTCTCCGGATGGAGGCGGATGGTAGAGCCTGTTTCTTTGACCATCCCAAGGAGGCCGCTGACTGGCTCGAGGGATGGAGAAGCGTGGATGAACATAACGCTCGCAGATGACTGACCTTATCCAGGCCCAGGACTATACCTACTACTAAACTGTAAGATGTGTTAAAGCGTGTTTTATGATCCAGTATTTGAGCCTCTGATAGAAGGCGTTGGGCTCATGGGGGCCAGCTGGGGGCATGCAGTCTGTCCACAGAGCTATATATTGATGTTTAACCTAATTGCTGCCCAAAGACCCGACGCCTTGATAATTTCCCACACTAGGGAGGGTTCACAAGGGTAAAGCCCCTTGGCCCCCAATTTAAACTACGGTTAGTTACCAGTTCGGGCGCCAGGCACTCTGCATAGATTGCAGGGGAGCAGGGGGGGGGGGGGGGGTTGTTCGGTGGGAACAGAGAAATTATTGTTATTTCTTGTTACATCAACTGAGCTCTATTTTGAACAGGTGAAAAGATACACAACCATTATTTGTCATGCTGGGTGCACACCGAGTAGGACACTTTAGGATACTAAGTTGGAATGTTAATGGTCTTGGGGACAAACTGAAGCGCTGCATAGTCTTACAACACATTAAACATCACTCCCCGGAGGTGGAGCTTCTACAGGATTCCCATCTTGTGGGCAACTCTTGCAAAGCACTATATAGATGGGGCTATAGACTTGTGGCCCATTCTGGCTTTATCACTGGATCTAGAAGTGCGGGCATTATGATTAAAAATTCCTTCCCGCTCTCTATACACCATACGTGGGTTGATGACATGGGCAGATACGCAGCGATCTCGGGGCAACCCTCAACCTGCTGACAGTTGATGTCCCATCTGGACTCCAGAGCCTCACGTTTAAAGACTTTGGTCCCTAAATACTTTCGCTCCCGGGGGGCCAACTTGTGGTAGGGGGAGGCTTCAATTCAGTGGTGTCGGGGCTCCTTGACCGCCACCTCCACGGGATGTTGGAACCCCCATGGGGTGGCTCCCGGACTTCCTAGATGCAGTAGGCCTAGTTGACACGTGGCGAACGTTCCACCAAGACATCATCCAACACACCTTCTATTCTGTTGCCCATAATAGCCTCTCCCGTATCGACTACCTACTAGTCCCAGCAACCCAAATCACTGAGATTCAGGAAACTAGGCACATGGCAAGGGGCATATTGGACCATTCTCCGATCTGGGCTCAATTGGTCCTAGATGAAAAACAAGTTGGGAGAGTCGCGCCTATCAACCCCTGCTACCTCCGAAACCCTGTGGTCAAGAAATGACTCCTTCGGTCTATTGACAACTATTTCCTTGAGAATGTGGGTTCGGTCCACTCCCCACAAACTATCTGGGAAGCATTCAAGAAAGTGTTCAGAGGGCAGGCACTCTCCTCGATTGCCGCGACGCGGAAAGAAAAACTGAAAGATCTGATACAGGTGGAGAATGAGATTCTTCGCCTCGAGGAGACCGATAGAGAAGAGATCACACAAGAGGCCCTTCATACCCTGAGACTCAAACGAGAAGAATACAGAAACATTGCCACTGACATGGCCAAAACAATGGGGAGGGACAAAACTGGTAGATATAAGACCTAGGTGATAAAGCCGGGAAACTGCTCGCCTGGCTGGACAAGAAGGACATGGTGACCTGGCTGGTCCCGGAACTAGTGGTCGATGGGGGGCAAAGTGTGACTGACCGGCAAGCTATCGCCAGTGAAGTTGCTGGCTACAATAGCTCGGTGTACCGATTGTATTCCACCTTCTCCGTGGAGGATTCCACGGAGCTTCTCAGAGACATCCAGATGCCAACTCTGTCCGCAGAAGAAAGGGACATGCTAGATAGCGCCCTCACCAATGATGAACTGGCATAGGCGATCAGAAGCCTTGGCTCCAGCAAGGCCATGGGCCCCAATGGCCTACCGATTGAATTATACAAACTGAAACCTGACGTTATTGTCCCGCACTTACGGGCCATGTTCGATGAAAGTCAGAAAAATGGGCTGCTACCACAAGACCAACGAGTAGCCACACTGGTGGCTATACACAAGGAGGGTAAACCAAAGGATAAATCCTCCTCATATAGACCTATCTCCCTGCTTAATTCAGAACCCAAAATCTTAGCTAAAGTTTTGGCAAATCACCTCATCCAAGTAATCTGTAAATTAATACACCCTGCTCAATCCGACTTCATGCCTCATGGCAATACGACGTTGAATCTACGCCGCCTCCACGGGGTGCTGGGTAGGCTAGACAACAATCCAGGAAGCAGCAGTAGTGGTCTCACTAGATGCCACAAAGGCAGATGACACGATAGAGTGGTCCTACCTCTTCGCTGTTTTAACCAAACTGGGGTTCCGGCCTGGCTTCATTGGATGGGTCAAACTCCTTTACACGGAGCCCCTGGCACAAGTTGTGGTTAATAACAAGAAATCTGAGGTCTTTGGGTTGGGTTGGGTCGTGAGATCTGACAGGGCTGTCCGTTGTCACCCCTCCTTTTCGCTCTCTCCATAGAACCCTTAGCGGCGTGGCTCCGTTGACACCCCTCCATCAGGGGACTCAAGTGGGCGGCGGTTTGGGAGGACCACATTTCCCTGTATACAGATGATATCCTCCTATATCTGGCCTCCCCAAAACCTTCCCTCCACACTGTCCTCAACATCTTTACGACTTTTGGGAGGTACTCGGTCTATAGGAATAATTGGAGCAAGTCCTTGATGGATGTTCTCAGAGGTGATCCTCCCCCCCTGCCCCGTGGCTGCCCTATACAGACTGTGAGAGAGGGTTTCCCCTATCTAAGTATCTTTATTACGGCTGACCCCAAACTCAGATACGAGCATAACCGACTCCCCCTTTGCAGAGGCTTTAACGAGACTTCGCTACCTGGAAGACGCTCCCACTCTCGCTACTAGGGAGGGCAGCATTATTCAAAATGATGTCATTGCCGCGCTTCCTTTACGCATTGCAAAATACCCCGGATTTAGTCCCAGCGAGATACTTTGGCGAGGTAGAGAGCCTGCAGCGAGACCTACTATGGGATGGAAGACCACGTATCGCCCTGCAGAAACTAGTCCTAAGTTAGTATGATGGGTTATGGCATTGCCTGTCATCAAAAGATACTATTGGGCTGTGCATCTGGCAGTGATTAACCACTGCACCTACCGCCACGACGATGACCCTGCATATAGACTAGACAAATGGCTGCTACAGGGAGGTGCCTACCACAGGGCTCTCTATTCTAAGCCCCGGAGGTT
Organism: Triturus cristatus; assembly: GCF_964204655.1. Classification (NCBI taxonomy): domain Eukaryota; kingdom Metazoa; phylum Chordata; class Amphibia; order Caudata; family Salamandridae; genus Triturus; species Triturus cristatus. The sequence continues at coordinate 404,109,959 of NC_140588.1, read as the reverse complement.
TCCCTTGACAGGCCCAACCAAACATTCAGTGCTAATCTGGCACACAACCAACAAAAGCCTGGGGTGGGACAAGAAGCTCACACTGGCCACCCCTCTGTGGGTGGCGGAACAGCTGGGCTCATTAGGCACCACAAAGGGATTCGACAAGTGGGACCTTATTGGGATTTCGAGAATCGGGGATCTATGGGATTGGGGAGAGGTGCTCACATTTTCCGCTCTATGACACAGTCACGAGCTCGCGAACCCTGAGTATTTTTGATATTAACAAATCAGACACGCACTCTTGTCAAACATACCTCCCTACCAGACTTCACCACTAGAGGACAGGTTACTAGATGGCTACTTGCCAGACAAAGCAATATCCTTGACCTATAAAAAGCTGATCAATAATACTCCGGATCCTCTGATACTTTTAAGACAGCGCTGGGAGGGAGATAGGCAAGAACTAGATGACGAAGAGTGGCAGGAGGCAATCTCGTCCCCAAAAGAGGTAGCAACCTCATCTAGACTGCGTCTGGTTCAGTTGATGATCCTCCATAGAATATACGTTTCTGGACCGACTCTAGTCAAAATGGGGAAAACAGATGAGGGCAATTGCAGGCAGACGAATGGGCTGCTGGGCTCCTTTATACACATAATATGGGAATGTGTGCTTATACAGTCCTACTGGTCGAAGATAAATGATAGCATGAGCACTGTGCTGGGGGCTGTCCTGTGGCCAGAAGCTAAGAGATGCCTTTTGAATGTATGGGAACCCAACGATCTCAACAGTAAGACAAAATCTGGGTTACACTGGGTCAGACGGTGGCCAAGCGAAATATCGCACAACTGTGGGGAGCGGGAGAGCCGCCTAGGGTGTAGTCTTGGAAGGTGGACATGGATTGGTGCATGTTCAGGGAAAAGACCGTCTATGTCTCACGTGGATGCCCCAGAAAGTGGTCCTCCATATGGAATAAATGGAATGCCTATAGAGGCAATATCTGTGTTCCCTCCACTGTTCCCATACCAGATGACCCAATTACACCACAGCCATTGTGACCTACTATGAAATACCTATATAACTTGTACTCATGACAGCACTTGACTCAAAGAATCTGCTCTCTTTCTTGTAACCTGTTATGTCGACTTGTGTTTGTTCAATAAAAAGAATTATTTAAAAAAACGTTAAAAAAAAAATGGTAAAAGCAATCATCTGCGAATGACCCCTAAGGGTATGGGCTCAAGCTTTTGTGAAAAGTTTAGACCCTGTCAAATTTGAAAAGCACATCTATTCCTAGTATCCTCTATATCACAAGTGGTCCATAGTTAAAGCAAGTTATTTCAACTGAATTCGCTAAAAAACATTAGATTTACTTGGACTACCCACACTGAATCTAGGCTGTGGCAAAAACACTAAGCCACAGAAAGTAGCCTGAGTTTTCTGTTGAGTATACCTTATTGAGAAGACAATCAATATTGGACATGGACTGACAGTAAAGAAAAGAGTGGAATATAAATTCAATTCCTTGGCTCATAATTCTCACAAAAAGAAAGCCAATCCTCTCATCACCAAAGCCTGGCCTTCCATGAACTATTAGGGGAACTGCACGCACTACAGCTGCTAATTTCCTAATAAGCAGTGCTTGCAGGTGGGGCCCACCTGCGCTCATTTTTGGGGACCAGCGCTTATTTCCCCCCCATAAGACTTTGACCCAGAGCAAGACAGAGAAAAACACTAACAGGGGAGAGGAGAGAGGGGAAGAAGGAGGAAGAGAAAGACAGAAAAAAAGTAAAACTGAAAGAAAGCAGGGCTAAAAAAAAGGGACCTGAAAGAGTCAAATGAAAGGGTAGGAGGTGTCTGTTGATGGATGAAACAAACAAGACTGCACAGTCTTGGATCCTGATTACGATCTGGGTGGACAGGGTTACTCCATTACAAACATGATGGATATACCGTTTGCGGTATTACGATTCCATTATATCCTATGGAACTTGCAATACTGTGGACGGGATATCTGTCATGTTTGTGACGGAGTATCCCATCCACCAAGATTGTAATCAGGCAGTTGGTATTCTGCACCCCCGACATTTGATAGTGCCGGCTGAACACTATTTCATTCATTTTATTAATTTTGACCTTAAGCACTGCCAATAAGTAAAACAATTTTTTTTAAGTATTTCACAATTACAGCCCTTTCAGGCTTAGAATGAGCCCTGTTTTTGTATTTTATATTTAAATCAAGGTGTCTTCTGTTAAGTCCTAGTAACCCGCTACGTGCATACAAAAACAGTATAAAGTTTGAACTACTGCTTTTAAACTAATATATCAAGCAGGAGGCATCTGAAAGAGAATGAAAGATGTGCAGACTGCGAGACAGGTCTTAAGCACCACTGATATAACATAACTACTCCGAGCTGATGCAGTAAAATTGGAAAAAGGAAAAAGCAAACACTTCCTTTTAAATATGCCACTTTCACTTAGTTTCTTTCAACAGGTGCAGTAGCTCAAGACTTTGTAGTTGTTGAACTAAAATATATTACCTTTAATGCAGGGTCAATATCAAATGAAATTTTTTGAATTAACGTATTCATAGGACCATGAGGTCTATGGGGAATCACTTTCTCTTTGCTGGTCCAACCTGTAAATTGGCAAAAACATTTGATCAGTTTGGGTCCATTTATAATAAACAAATTCCATTTAAAGCTTGACACAATAATGTGCCTTGTTCATTATTATGTTCTGGGTTAGCTTTTTGTGTTGAGAGTTGTGCACTCTCTTTCACCAAAGCAATAATGCCAAGACTATCACAATGGAAATCAATTAAGACAAAACTAGCAAACAAATCTATACAGAAAATTAGTACTACACATTTTAGGGATAAACAAGACTGGAGACCACATATGAAACATCTTACACTTCAGTTGCAGGAGTCAACTGCTTTGTCTCATAGAGTCCTGGTGTCCCTATTGGTGTTAATGTTCACCTTGCTTAGGTAAAGAAGGCTAAGTTGGTTCAGCTTTTGGCCACTGCTCACACACTGCCATATCTGATGGACCATATGTAAACATTGCCTTGAACATAATTTGTGAATCGCTGGTACCTGGGTATCGACTGAATTAAATGTTGTTGTTTAATTGGTTTAAATAACCCATCATCAGATACAACAATTACTTACAATAAAATGCAATTTGAAATCCTTAAGTACAACTAATATATGTACAAGTGTAACTTGATTTCCAGAAATCATTCACTGGTACAAATATATAACAACTTACAGACAAGTTAATACATACGAGATATTAACCTGTATTTTACACTTAAATACCAGATGAGCAAAGACCACTTGAGTACTAGTATAAGTCTTGCATAGCTTTAGAAGTAATCAATAATACTTACATTTAATTGTTAAAAAATTATCATTTAGTCCCCTCCTCAGTACATGAGATAGCCATTTGCTGGCATATGGCGAATGCAATAAGGTTGTAAATTATGGGGATAATTCCTCTCTTAATGTAATCCAAAGTGGAAACTGCACACCAAGTACATCCCTATAACGCAAGATGCAGTATTTGCTCAGTAAACAGCACCACACCATTGTGTTCAATGCACCTCAGAATGGAGGATAACATGGTAATACTGTGTGTTTTGAGGCTTCAAAGATGCACAACATCGCAATGTGGAATGCATGCTACACGATTTGTGCCAATTTTCACATGCGGGCAAACTCCCATGTGTGTGCAATTAGCACCGGAGATATAAGTTTGGATCTGTGTCACGAGGTGCCCAACGGAGACCCACCTGAGGAGCATGATGTCGAGCTGTTATTCCCCCTACATCTCTCCTCAACTCTGTTTTCAGTCCCCTCCGGTGTCTTTTACAAAAAGTCTACACGGCTCCTTTAAGGATCTGACTCTTCAGGACTCTACCCATGTGAGCGGGTCACATGCTCCAATGGATGCCGGTCTTAGAACGGGAAGGCATTTGAAATGGGACTGCCCCCGCGGACAGGACACCGAGACACCAACCGGAGGAACAACAGAGACTCTGGACCTGAGGGAGAGAAGAAAACAATGCGGTATTGAGGGCAGAATCCTGAAGCCCGGGGGAGACGAGAGCAGAGCCTCCTGCATCCGAAGAAAAGAGGGAGTCGGACCCCATCCGGTGCAGCGAATTGGCCAACCACGTTCCTGGAGGAGCGTGGCTTTCGGAGGTACGTACGCGCCTCAGAGGTTTCCTGGGGAAAGGAACCAGGGCCGCTAGCTTGCTTCTGGAGATGACGGGAGGGGGGTTGCCCAAGTCAAAGTGATTCCTAGCTAATGCTGCGTGTCAGGAACACTCCAGTCTTACAGGGCAACGCATGCCGGCATACTCACTGGTGACGGAAAACGAGTGATGTTTCTCCCCACTCCTTATCCCTTACATTAGTAGTCCAACCGGATCATGCTCTTACAGAGCTTTTCTGTTCTTTGCTTTTTCTTTCCGAGGAATGCCTAGCATCCACAGATCCATGAAGTGCTCATCCTAAAGGATACAGCGTGCGACGATAAAGACCATTGGACTAAAAACCATAGTCCATCTGTCTTTCCATGCAATAAACCACCTAAACCCACCTCTGCTCTCAGTATTGCTTTTGTCCAGGCCCACACATGGTGGAGAATGCGGGAATAGCTCCATATCCTTCCAATATGGAGAACCTCATACAGCAGCTGATCCGCGGGCAGGAGAAGCTCGAATGAGCCCTGGAAAAGCCAATGATGTCAGCCCAGGTGGACAGAGATTTGTTCAAAGATACCATGAATCATCAGGTGGAATGCATCCATAAGGTGGCAGTGGACCAACTACAGCTGACCTCACAGATACAGACACGACCGGGTACTCAGGCTGGGAACCCCAATATAGTGTTGCAGAAGTATATCCCCGGGGAATACCCTGACGCTTTCTTGCTAAACTTTGAGAGAGTGGCCCGAGCATGTGGCTGGCCGGAACCCAAATGGACCTTCTTCTTGGCTCCCTTACTGACAGGAGAAGCCCAGGCTGCGTACCAGGTGGCCAACTTGTCAGGGAATGCACCCTATGTTGAGATAAAGGTTATCATATTAGACCACTTGGGTATGGACCCGGAAGCATATAGGGTACATTTCAGGAAGGAAAGGGGTACGCCGGGAGACAACCCAAAAACTCTGTTCTTTAAACTTAAGGCAGCCACTGATAAATGGCTGAAACCCCAAGAACATACAAAGGAGATCATGTTTCTGATCTATTTGGAATAGTACTTGGAGGCTCTACCATTCTCCACACAGAAGTTATTGAGACATGAAAGACCACACCCATTTTACTGTGGAAAACGTGGTTGAAATGGCCACCACATTTTCAAGAGCCCAACCACGCTCCTTTTCCTGGGAGACAGAGAAATCACGTTGTTTTTCTACTCCTCCTGTCAAAACGGAGAAGAAATATTGAAAACCCTCCCGGAGCTTTCCAGACCGCGTGGATACAGGCCTGAGCCCAGTCCATCAAGGGGACCTCAGTGCTTTGACTGCGGCGAATGGGGTCATATCGCAAAATTCTGCCCACCCAAGAGTGTACCTAGAACAGTCCTGTACACCGAGGTTCCTGTTTCTATGTGAGCCTACAAGTGAACGGGGGTTCAGTCCGGGCTTTGTTAGACTCAGGCTGCTGTCAATCAGTCATCCTCGAATCCCTAGTCAACCAGTCCCACATCCTAAAGGGGGAACAAATACCCATAAGGTGTGTTCATGGCGATGTGCGTATCTACCCGATTGCCCCAATACCCATTTCCCTTCCGGGTGGGGAGACTTTACAGGCCAGACTGGGGGTGTTACCCAATCATCCAGAACAGCTGATACTGGGGCTACACCACCCTATGTTCCTAACTCTTCTCAGGGATAACGTCCACCCTGCTTCTACACCACCAGCCGCCCAACCTACCTTTATAGGCGCCATGGTTTTGAGATAAAAGCTTTAAATACAGTCAGATATATGACCCCACCATGCAAGCAGCAAGGGTCCAAGCCCAGAAACCTCCCCTACCCAACCCTGTCTTTCCTCTCTTCCATGTTATGACCGAACTCCTGTATAGAACAGGAAAACCCGGGGACACCCCTCAGTTGTTGGTACCACAGTGCTTTCAAGAACAGGTTCTGTTTTTTTGCACACTCCCACTTGCTTGCTGGACACAGGGGGACTCAAAATACCACTCAAACCATCCTGCAACACTTTTAATGGCCAGGCATATTCGCCCATGTTACCAAGTATTGACAGGAGTGTGAGGTCTGCCAAAAAAGAACCCCAATCACCCACCTCTGGTTCCCTTATAGCCCTTATCGATTATCGGTAAGCCCTTCAAAAGGGTAGGGATGGACCTCATTGGCCTATTACCTTGTTCCAAGAAGGGAAACCAGTATGCGTTGGTGGTTGTGGACTACTCCACTCGTTACCCAGAGGCACTCCCGCTGAGGGCCCCCACTACCACCAACATCAGCGATAAGCTCCTCGAACTGTTTTCGAGGGAGGGTGTTCCGAGAGAAATACTCACCGACCAAGGGACCCCCTTCGACTCCAAGTTGATGTCCCAGATATGCAAGGCTCTTAGTATTTCTCACATAAAGACCTTAGTGTACCATCCCCAAACTGAAGGACTATGTGAACGCTACAACGCCACCCTAAATCTGACCCTGAAAAAGATGCTAGCGGTAGAGGGACGTGACTGAGACATCCTTCTTCCCCTAGCGCTCTTTGTAATAAGGAGCCAAATACAGAGCAGTCTAGGCTTCTCTCCCTTTGAACTCCTTTATGGGAGACAGTTCCGCACCCTCTTAGAAATAACTAAAGAGGCCTGGGAACAATAGAAACAGGATAAAACCAGGTCATTCCTAGACTACACCCAGGCCTTTCACGCTTTCATAAACTAAGGGATTTTGAAGATGCCAATTTAGAAAGAGCTCAGATTAGACAGCAGACCTTCTACGACAGGGGGAAGAAATGGCATCACCTGAAGGTGCATGATTGGGTGCTGGTGCTCCTTCCGTCTTCCCTTCCCAAGGTCGGTTTGTGGAAGGGGCCTTACAAAATCATTAAAAAGATAGGTCTAACCACTTACGAGGTACAAATGACACCCTGAAAAACCCAAACCTACCACATCAACCTGTTAAAAAAAATGGTTAGGCCCCCTTCCCAGCAACACACACGTTGCTGTTCCTGATCCCCAAAAGGAGAATACCACTCTGAGACACTTAGTGGTTAACGAGAACCTCTCGAGAGCACAAAAGACAGCCTTACAGGCTATGTTATGTCCCTTCTCTTCCTTGCTTTCTGACCTCCCTGGAAGAACCACCCTGGTTGAACATTCCATCTCCACAGAGCCAAGGAAAACCATAAAACAAAGGCTTTATCAGATACCCGCAGCCTGAAGAAAGGCGATCAATAATGAGGTCGAGAATATGCTTGCTATGAGAGTCATCAAACCCTCCCAGAGCAACTGGTCCTCGCCGATTGTCCTCGGGTCAAAACCGGTCCGAACCGTTCAGTTTTGCATCAATTTCTGGGCAGTCAACGCAATCTCGAAGTTCGACTCCTATCCACTACCTCGTGTAGACGAACTCATCCAGAAGCTGGGTGAGGCACAATATAACACAATTCTTGACCTCACAAAGGATATTGGCAGGTCCCCCTCTGACCCCAAGACCTGGAGAAGACTGCCTTTTCCACCCCAACATGCCTTTATGAATTCACTGTATTGCCCTTTGGTTTACACAGAGCTCCGGGTACTTTCCAGAGGCTCATGAATAGGGTACTCCACGGTCACCAATCCTATTCATCAGCCTACTTGGACAACATTGTCATTTATAGCCCCACCTGGGAACAACATTTATCCCACTGTAGCCTGGTATTGAAGGCCCTTCAAACTGGTGGTCTTCATGTGAACGCAAAAAAGTCCCGGGTGGGTTTCCACAAAGGCAGCTACCTCAGCTATCTTCTCAGAAACGGGGTCATTGAGCCACAGCTTGAAAAAGTGAGGGCAATTGTTGACACTCACTTTCCCTCCACAAAAAGAGAAGTCGGGGCTTTCTTACGGTTACTCGGATACTACCGAAGATTCATCCTCAATTATTTTGAGTTAGCAACACCCTTACCAGACCTCCTGAAAAAGCATGTGAGACCTGGAGACCTCCTACGCCCCCCTCCCAGTCGCACTGCGTAAATGGATACTAGATCCTCTTTATGCTTCCACGTAAAAACCATCCTTTTAGTCCAAGAAAATGAATCCACAATGTTTGTCAGAATTTCTTCTTTACATTTTTTTCATTTTTGTCCTGGTCCACATACATGGCCTGATGCATTTTAAAATGCTTCCCATATTCCCGTATGCCCATCCAGGCCTCTTTGAAAATATGATTCAAAATGCAGATAATGGTTCTGAGCAGATTTTCTTTATTAGAAACCCAATGCATTTCGGGCTAATTTCCAGCCCTTCGTCAGGGGTAACTGTAAATCAACAAATCCAAAGACTACATAATTATTAAGTTGTCTTCTAGGTTACATTATCTACAATTGTCACATAAATCAGTAATTTGTGTTTACAATTATATCATTTTGGGTTCAGACCATCAATAAAAAAGTAACTAAGGAAACCAAAACTGTGCTCCCTATAATCCACGAACATTATCCTCCCACCCATCAACAGTACAAAAACAACCATCTGTTAAGAAACCTACGTTTCCTCGAGTGTCAAATTTGTGCATCACTCCCGCTAGCGCCCTCTTGCGCACATCTGTTAGATCGCCTTCTTTAGTACTCTCTCTCTTAGACCATTCGTACTCAACTCTCATCTCATGAAAATTCTACCATTCTCTACACTCCCTTCATTCACGTAATCACCGCATTCATTTCACTCTCCCGATCTCAAACGTCCTCAACCCACACTCTGAATGCCTCCAAACCTACTTATCTGCAGGCGCCCCGTGAACTCACAAAACCCGACCTCACACATACCTGCTCACTGCATACCTTCTCTATCCGCACTGCGTGTGCCTACACCAGCGTTGTATCTCACGTGTAACCCACTCACCATTTAACCAGCTTTCAAAACGTGCGTACTCCGCCCCCTACGTGCAAACTTGTTAATCACCTGACTCCCTGTGTAACCCTCAAGAACATCAACACCCAGAATACACTTTGTCCTGCCTGAAATGATCAACACCAAAGTAACGTTGTACGTTAGTCAAAGCTTCTTATATGTACATGAGATTTCCGAATACTATATGTGATAAATAATAATCAAAAAGTCTGTTTTCACATTGTGACCATTGTCGAAATGGTCACTAATGTTACCAAGAGGCCTGGATGGGCATACGGGAATATGAGAAGCATTTTAAAATGCATCAGGCCATGTATGTGGACCAGGAAAAAATGGAAAAAATGTAAAGAAGAAATTCTGACAAACATAGTGGATTCATTTTCTTGGACTAAAAGGAAGGTTTTTAAGTGGAATCATAAAGAGGATCTAGTATCCATTTACTCAGTGCGACTGGGAGTGGAACAACGATAACGCACTCGCCACAACATTGTATTATGGAAGGTGCTGCTAGGGCAAGGCACAGCCCTGTTTTGCACGCAACAGTTAAAGGTTGAATAAACTGATTACATTGTGAGTAACATGGTGTGCATACTGTTGGACCTAGAGACCTACGGTAGCTTGGCTCAGGTGGAAAGGCCTCATTCCAGAGTAACATGTCGTGCTTGCGTCACACTCACCTCAGCACTCCAGCGTACCATCACTAAAAACGACGCTACACCAAGAAATTAGAAAAGTTAGAAAAGCTTTATCTTTCCTTTTATCACGTTTTTCTTCTTTTTCAAATGAAACCAATCAGTTTTATCTAAATCACATTAAGATCAACAGCACTTCATTGTGACTTGATTGGCAGTACATAAATACCATAAACCTGGCATGGAATCAAGCGCGCCACCTGGTGATCCTGGGGAGCGTCAAACACAGCACAGCAAATTCAATAGCGCTGGTGGTGGTACCGCTAACACAATGCACACAACCCTATGCCCTCGAATTCCCGCTTACATGGGCTACGGACCCTGTGAAATATGTGGGGGTGTGGGTTCACCGCAACCCTGAAGTAGTCATTCGCAAAAACTACGGTGTTGCCTATGCGACTCTGGAACAACAGGTCGATAGATGGGTGAAAATCCCACTATCACTAGCCGATTGCATAGCCCTTATAAAGATGATTATACTACCTACATTTTTATACCTATTTCGCAACATACCGATCGCGCTCACCCAACACTACTTTAAGTCCTTACGGTCCTTGCTTCTCCGGCTGATTTGGGGGGGCAAACAAACCCGGGTCAATTGGGAGACACTTACTCTAGGATATAAAGAGGGCGGCTTTAACGTACCCGATCTCTATTTATATTATTTAAGTGCGCACGCCCAATATGCGCTTTACTTGTTTGGCACTTACGACTTCACACCACACCTTGCAGTCGAAAACGGCAATGTGCACCCCATACCCCAGAGTTCCATTCTAACTCACAACCACATACACCCCGTACTGAAATCTACACTATCGACAGCACTGTGGCAGCCTGGCAGAATTGAGGTCGCTTAGCTGGGAAGCGCCCACTATATTCCCCTCTACTGCCACTTGCCTGCCACTCGGCCCTGTCAGTCACGCATGACAAGGGAGCTTTAAACATTTTGAAACTGGCTGGGATCACTCACATGCGGGATTTATATGTGGCTGGTACTTTTGTGTCGGATGACGACATCAGTTATACACAGAACAGCCCCACACGTCATAAGCTTATCACCAAGATATATCAAGCAGCCCGGGCTGAAAAACTCACATTCCCCAGCAGGAGTTTGGAGAGATGGAATACACATCTAACCCCACAGATCACGCAACTGGATTGGGAGTACTGCTGTCAGTAGACAGGCGACCTGACCTCAAACGGGAACCTTCGAATAATTCATTTCAAATATATCTATCAGGCTTACCAAACTCCGCAGAAACTATTTCATTATGGGTTACAAGACACTGATGCATGTAAACGTTGTGGAGCTCCAGAAGCCGATTTCTGGCATTTAGCCTGGACATGTCGAGGGGTTGCCACATTTTGGACAGATGTAATCGGTAAACTAACTAGTATGATTAATGTTACTATACAATGCACTCCGCATATATGTTTGCTGGGCTTGGTGCCGTTTTTAGGTCTCGCCTGACCCAGCGCATGCGCTGGTCTGGCGAGACTTTTTGAGAGGGCTCCAAAAAGTGCTACCAGGCCAGCCTAGAGCTACAGTGCATGTGCGCGCGCGCCGCGCTTTACCGCGATTACTTTCACTTTCGCGGCCGCTTTGATGTTTGATCGCGATCACTCTTGCGGCCACTTGTTTATACATGCGCCTGATTTCTATTACTATTTGTTCAAGCCAGGTTCCACTCTACCTTCTTCATGGCTCAGCGCGCTCTGTGCTTTTTTAAAATGTATTTTTTTATGCGTGCGCCTGATTTTTATTGCTATTTGTTCAAGATCAGCGCTGCGCACACCTACGTGCTGCTGCGATAATCTTAAATAATGGCAGCTGCTTTCGGAGGCCGCAGGACTTTGTTTTGTTCTGCCGAGTTCCACACTACTTTCTTCCCGGTTTACTGTGCGACTACATAGCGTGAACAGCGCCTGGCCTCGTGCAAGGTGTGAATTTCAGTCTGCTGTCTAGGCTATGTTAATTTTTAGCCATTTCAGAAAGTCCTGTCCATTGGCGTGGCACATAAATACTTCTTTCAAACTAAGGTGCACCAGTAACCAGCGTTTTATTTACAGGACTCAAACATTGGTAAATTCAACCAAATTGCTGAATATTGAACAAATTGCCATCAACAAACTCGTATCCTTTGCTTTACCATCATAAGTGTGGGCTGTCTGCTCTGGGACGAGTTAGATATAAATAAATAGAGCGCGTTCAGCTATCTCCCCAATAGCATTTTGGAAATCAAAAACACATTCAGCGCATTTAGTTGTGTTACAAATAAGATTGCACCGGCATATTACGGACCCACAGAGCTTGCCCCCTGCCTTTTGTTTGTTGCTGCACACTACCGCCAAAGCATATTGTCTTCTGTGTTTTTAATTTTGTGTATTTTATCGGAGAGGACGGTATTTTATCAAAAAACATGTTTAGCATGTTCTGGTAAGAGCAAGTTGGTTTACAAATAAAGATTAATATTGGTTTTTATCAGTATGTTTTTACCAGTGCATATAGGTGTTTTCAGAAATGCAATCATGTTTGTACTGCCTTGCATACCACATTTGATGCACACATGGCTTTCCTTCTCTTCCACGTCTGCATTTTCTAAATAAAACGTGCCATCATATTACAAGTAGTGACTGCAAGGCGTGAGCACACTAAGTAAATCTCCCTAAACAATATATATAATTTGACTCTTCAAAGTGGTGATTTTACATGCAGCAATAGAAGTGCAGGTAACTGCAGCGCTTTAGTTGCGCACAAATTAGACACATTACGGGAATACAAAACAATGTATGTGAACACCAAGGCAAACTTCCTTCTTCTCGTTTACACACCAGTCATGTCGGATTTGGGAACAAGTAATAAAAAATGTGCAGCTGCACACCATCAATAGCGCCCTCTGCTAATCTGGACACTTGCATGCTTTCATTTTTGTTTGGTTTCCTTATTAACTACTGTGTAAGCTTTTTAGTGACTTTCCTTTGCTTTACAGTAAGTGTGGCACAAATACTTACTACCTCATAATTAAGCCTTACTCGTCTGGGCCAAGTTATAATTAAATAAATAAAACACGCTCAACTATCTCCCCAATAACATTATAAAAAAATTATTCTGGTGTTTTAAATAAGATTGCACCGGCACATTGTGGACCCACCGATCTTGCCTTTCCCTTTGCTGGGCTTCCCTAGTAGTAACTTTCAGCTACATGCTGCATTCTTTGGACCCTTCACCTTTCAATATATACCATATTACTGTAGTGCAGGCATTCGGCGTTTAGTATCAAGCGAAGATCGGTCTGTGGGCACAGGGGCTTGGATTCCACACTGTCCTCTCCTTAATTATGAATACTTTTTCTGGCCAGCCACATTCTCAACTAAGTGTGTTTAAAATCTAACTGGCTCCCCAGTACTTGTACTAATGAGGTGAAAACTTTGCATGTGGCACTTTATGCTGCATAATTTGCATTTATTTCCAAACTTTTGCCAAACATGCCACCAAATTAAGGCTTCCCTTGTTGCATAATTCCAGGGGCTGTGCTCATAGCTGCCCTTGTGATAAGGGGATGCATACCTGAGCAGCCTCTAGGAATTGCAAATGATTTAGCCATGGTACCTTCACCGTTTCCGCACATTTCCCAAAGTTATTTGAGTAAGTGCATATTTTGAATAATAGCAATTATGCTTATACCATTCATTCTTAATATGGCCCATTCAAAGATTTATCATTGGCTTTCCAACATTGTAGTATCTTTATTTCGCATCCCTTTTAAAACGGTGACATTCTAGGTAAACCATATAATCTGGTTTAGTGTTTTTATATATCACTGAGTCTACCAAATGGTTCATCTCGCCTTAACATATTCTCTGTGCATGACCCAATTTTTAATTTGGCTTCTATTCTGTCTTCATTTGTTGTGTGTCAGAACCAGGAGCAGGGTAAAGTAGTGTCTGTCTTGAAAGAGAACATTATATTATTTTTGGGCCTTACAGAATTCCTGGGAGTATATCTTGTGTGTTGAAATAATCTGGCACTGTGATATTTTTAGGTTTCAGGCAAGCATGTATTCCTGAATCACACTGCATGACCCAGTGTGTAGTAATTGTATAGGACAGCAATCCCTGGTGGGACAGCACGCAAGATAATGCGCTGCATGGCTAATCACTTGCAAGGTCCCAAAGGCGAGACCTATTGGCTATGCCAATGCTTGTTAAAAGGTGCGGTGGGTAAATTTTAGGCCTGGGCGGCAAATTCCGTTCCGCTCGCGGAATTTGCGTAATTTCGCGTTCCGCGGAGAACGCGAAATTGCTCGAAAGTCTGCTTTCCGCGATTTCGCAAAATTTTTGCTTGTTCGCGTTCTCAAAATGCGTGTTCGCGAGATATTTCTCCCCGAGCACGCAAACAGCAATTGTGAACAGGAAAAAAGCATCGCGAACAAGCAATTCCGCGTGTTCGCGGAATTTCTGCGTGTTCGCGGAGATTTTTTACCGTTTCGCGGAGATTTGCGTAACGCAATTGCGCAAATTCCGCCCACCTCTAGTAAATTTGCGAAAGTAGCTTTACATCTTGCAAAACGTCGAGTGGCAATGTCATGGGAAAGCGCTGCAAAACCTCAGAGATCCCTTTGGCTTAGAGATCTAGTTTACTGTCGTGATAATTTAGTGCTATATGCAGAGGACCTGCTTCCCTCCTCTAGACCACGTGACATATGGGAACCTCTATTACAGTACTTGAGAACTGTGCAACAAAGTGTGTCCCCCGGAATAGCGGAAAAGTGAACATGTTTTTCTCTCTGTATCTGATATGTGATGCCTGTCCATACTGTATTATTTACATAGTCACTACTGACATAATGTGTGACTCATTTTGATGTTTTGCTCAACTAAAATGTATGCTACTGTATCTGTACATTATATACGGTTTTAATAAAACTTAATAAAAAAATAAAAAGAAAGTCCTAAAACATTAAGTAATACATCAGAAAGAATTGTAAAGCTCCCACATAACAAATGTAATCAATTACTAGAAGTTTTTTTAATTTTCGAACCGGTATAATGTATTTTATAAATGTGAATTTAAAAGTCAATGATCTGATGCCTTAGATGAAGGCCATTGAATAGAGTATCTGAAACTAATATCAAGAAGAAATATATAATGAGTATCTCGAGTTCTCTTAAAACCTGCAGTGGTATGGCTAACCACAACTAGGATGGGAGGGTCTAACATTTTCTTGGAAGAAGTAATACATTACATATAAATGACTCACAGTGTCAATTATTACTGAGAGAAAGAATTGTAAAAATCTGTTCTGACCCCTCTATACTACACTGCTACTGCCTCTCCATTGTCTGCTGTCCTTAGCACTATGCCTTTAATATCTTCAAGTGATTTTAAAGCTAGTTTCTGATTCTTACTTATTTTTTTTTTTTTTTAAACAGATTTTATTGTCAAATTGCACATATGTTGCAGGGCTCTGCACCCCAGAGACAGCTGCAGAATCGAACCTTATAGTATCAAGACAGCAATCGACTTTTTGAATTACAACAAAAATACATGGCTAAAGGATACAAAGGACTCTAAACCCCCCCCAACACCCCTCCTCCCTCGCCCCCCCCGAAGTCGCACAGCGTCCACAGAATCCAGTCCACGATTGTTATATAGAACAAAAGAATCTTAGTAGTATTACACACCCCCCAGACCCTCCCCCACCCTGCACCAGCACATGCCCACATGTCCCAGCAATTACCCCAATGAATGATCTTCCACCACATTAGGAGGCTCCAACCACAGACCCCGGTAGTCCGCCCATCGTTTCCATATTTTGTAATGCTTACGTGGGCAACCCCTGGCTACAAAGATTGGCTGTTCTAGCCCCATACAAAAATCCAGGCCATTTTTCCATGCTGTCACCGAGGGGGCCCGCAGAGCCTTCCACGCCTTGGCTATATCTCGTTTTGCCAACGTGAGGCCCAATTGCATGAGATGTCGTTTATAAACATTACCCCCTATTCCCTCCATGATGTGGAGGAGCAGGGCTAACCGTGGCGTACGCGGGAGTTCCCACCCCAAGACCTCTGACAGGCAGGAGAACACCCCCCTCCAAAATCGGTCCAGGGATAGACACTGCCGGACAGTATGCATAAACGTGCCCTTCTCCCGGCCACACCGAATACACTCCGGGGATGCAATCAATCCCGCCCGCCACAGTCGAACCCGGGTAAAGTAGGTCCTGTGTAGGTATTTAAATTGTATGAGGCGAAGATGCATCGCTATGGCTGTCCCCCGCGGGGCAGCCAAGGCCTCCCTCCAATCCTCCTCCTCCAGCGTGGCCACATCCTCCTCCCAAACCCTCCAAAGCCTCTGAAGTGTGGGGGAGCAATGAGTAACCAGGGATTGGTAAATCCGGGAGATCTTCTTCGTCTCCAGATCCCCCATGAAGACCTTCGCCTCCAACGGGCTGAATTCAGGGAGAGATTCCAGGCCATCTAGACTAGGGGACAAAGCATGGCGGAATTGAAGGTACAGATAAAACTGGGACCAGGGCATACAGAATTCCTTCTGCAAGTCTTGAAAGGATTTGAGTGTAGTGTCCCTCATAACATCACCCAGGGATGAAATACCTATATCATCCCAGCCCGGAAGCCTTGTAGGGCCGCCAGGTCGGGCAGGCGCCCATTATACCGGAGGTGAGTTTCTCGAGTCAAGGTATTCCACCATCCCATGCACTGCAACGCCTGCCTCCAAATTTGGAACACAACCCGTGTGGCTGGTGGCAACGAGCCCCGCAACGGCGCCGAGTAAAGAATCGTATGTAACGTGTGGGGCCCCATGAGTCGACGTTCCAACGCATATGCTGGGTCTCCCTTGTCGCCATACCACCACTCATTAAGGACCAATAAATGCCAGGCCTGATAATACGAGAGAATGTCTGAGGTCGCGAGTCCTCCACAGTAGGTGGATAGAAAGCATGTGCGCAGTGCTACTGCCCAATTCTTAATTTTAATGGTTCATTGTTGATTTTAATACAATCTATATCGAACAATACACATTTCTCAAAAATATCAATTTTGTCTGCACTGGGCAATCTGGGAATCATATGCACAATGCCGGTTGAGATAAACAGGCTCAATATTGCTGAGAATGGTAAATGGAAGTGGTTTTAATTATTTACTTTTGTTCCAAAAATATTACGTCTGTATAATTTGGAATTTAACATTCTCTACTCAACAATAAACTTGTTGAACTTTAGCTTAATACTGTGTAGCATAGAGGGGAATAAGAGAAAATATTTATGATTCTTTCTCTCAGCAATAATTGAATCAGTCACCACAAACTGGAGTCCACCCCAAATCAAGGGACATTACCAGCCGCGGTCCGTGGAGGGCGTTCCGTGGGGCGGAAAGGTGGGGCGGGGGAGGGGCAGGGTGGGGGGTACTAAACACCGGAATATGGATAATATGCTATCGGCTACTGACCCGGGGAGGAGAAACACAGGAAGACGGCAAGATATTCACGAACGCCGCACCACGAGTAGACACCACCTATCACAAAGGTGCACATTTGGAATAAAAATCCCCAACCAGGAACTAATGTTGGACAGTGGCAACCGTGCAATATCGATGCAGTATCTTGATGCACGAATGTAACGGATTCTATTGGGCTGAGTCCCCCATTTCCCGCAGTATCCTATAATTATTGAGATCCTAAGTCTGAATAAATTGGGACTCTTTGAGGACTACATCAAGAATTTTCTTGCAACAGATAACTTTTATATATCTGTTCTGGAATGGACTGCACCCGTAATAGGGGTTTTTAAATTGTTCTAAAATATTGGAGAGCTTTTATCTTTGTCCTGAAGAAGGTGGATTTTAATTAGAACTTACCACCGAAACGCGTCGACGCCTGTATTACCCAGAATTGGTGTAAAATCCAGAAATTGTCTCACATTTGGATCTACTACATCAGAAATAGACCTGTGATACATATATATATATATGATGAATGTATTGATTTCACATTGTATCTTTGCTCTCTAACTTTTATGTTTTTTAGACATTGTTTATGTTTTCCTCTTTTCTGACCGTTTATATGAATTTGAGTGCACAATCACTAAGATGTGGACAAATTGTTATTAATAAATCTCAATATAAATGTAAAAAAAATTTTTTGGTTCTTTGTCTTTGAGATATATGCGGCTATTGTTGTGGGTACTTTATACCCGTAGTAGAGTTGGTTTGCATGATCGGAGTGAACTTGATATGGTTGTGGCTTAGGTGGTCTTATAGAATTACACACCCAAGAGAATCTCTCTTTTTTATATAATTGAATCAGTCACCACAAACTGGAGTCCACCCCAAATCAAGGGACATTACCAGCCGCGGTCCGTGGAGGGCGTTCCGTGGGGCGGAAAGGCGGGAGCGGGGGAGGGGCAGGGTGGGGGGTACTAAACACCGGAATATGGATAATTGGAGGTAAGTAAACAATTAAATAGATAAAACGAATTTCGTAGCACGCGCTGCATCGCATTTTGTGGAACTCCCTCCACGGACCGCGGCTGGACATTACCCATAAGGTAACTGCAACTTCTGCCACCTTCCGGCACCAACCAAAGAGATCGACTTAGCTCTACCAAGAAAATGGATGTACAAAATAATACAAACTGTAATTCCAAATACTGTGTATACCTTATCTAGTGCCCATGTGACTTAAAATGCGTAGACATGACCACAAACCCCGTCAGAACTAGGATCAAGAGAGCGCAGGAGCGCCATCTGATGCAGACACAAGCAACTAAACTGACCAATCACTTCATTGAAACAAATCACACACCCAATGATATGAAGTGGTTAATTCTAGAGAAACTACAAGATGGGGCTACCATACAGAAGAAATGTTGACAAGAGAATAGCAATGGGTGTTTAAACTAAAAGCAGACATGGAAGGTCTGAATGACAACATACACTGGACACTACTTTCCAGATAGTGACTTCCAAACAAGATCGACACCCATGGATCATCTGTCCACCATCAGTTAGATGACAAACACTGTATAAATAATTACCACCATAACAACTATTTGATGGGTATAACATTTCCACCTTGAACGGCCATGACAAATCCACATTCGCCAGTCTCCCTAACAAGGTAAATTTGCAACAATTACCATTGAAACCATCCATTAAAATCACCAGGGATGACTAATCTCCTGAGTAACTAAAGCAACACGGAGCTTCCTAGTTACCTATAAAATGATAAAAACGAATCCCTGTACTATTCTCCTGTAATCAGTGGGCTACCACTTCATTGATGGGCTTCAATGACCTCAGCAGATAGGCACGCCTAGCAAGGCTGACGGGATGCTTTAAAATTGCTCCAGTTCCACAGACTCTCCATCTGTGGAGCCCATGGAAGCAGGTAGGCTTATTACAGTGCTTCTCTTAAACACAAGTAGGTGCAATGGGCTTGAAGAGCAATAGCATTAATTAGACCATTTCCTTATCATTTTATTTTAAGAAATGAAAGCTTACATTAAGCAATATGTCTTAAGCTGATGTATTTAGGGACGCTGTTCCATGGTACTCAAGAGGGGCTCGACCAGCTGGGGAAATAGGGAAGATAGAAACTAATATCTCACACACTGTGACCTCAATATATGGGATGTGTGCAGTGACAATATGTGCTTCATGCTGCTGGTTTTGGAGTATTTACAGGTGGGGTCATAAAGAAAGGCAACCACTATATTGTTTTTTATTGTTGATACTCACATAATGTATGTCAATTGCAACTATGCAGGTGGCTAATGCAAACAGAGCGGTAGCACTCCAGTGTGAGGGGTTATAATATACACAACTAGATGTGCATTTTTTAAAAGGGTAACATCAAATGTCTCATCCCAACAGTAGATTAGGGCACACACTTGGTCCTGAAGACTTGAAGATGACTGTCTTGGGCGAGATAGTCAAGAAATATGTTGACTGCTTTGAACAACCCATGGATCATCAACCCCCAGGGGTTCACACAATATTTTTTTATATTATCATGAGCAACCATTGGTAATAAATACAAGATTCGGAAACCCACAGCTAATTATTCCCATGTCATCTCCCCAATCTACTGCTCTCCCTCCTGATTAGGCCTGGGCGAAAATTTCGTTCCGTTCGCGGAAATTGCGATAATTTGACATTTTCGCGTTCCGCGGAGAGCGCGAAAATGTCAAAAATTCCGGTTTCCGCAGCTTGGCGATAATTTGTTGCTTGCTCGCGCTGTAAAATAATACATTCTCGCGCGCGCGCAATCGCCTTACCTGAATCCCTGCGTTCGCCGACAAGTTTTCTTGATCCGGTCGCGTTCTCCATGAGATGTTGTATTGTTTTTAGCCATTTGCGCTATCTCGCGACAGTTCGCGCCCGCAGTGACGTCATGCGTCGCGCGATCACGTCTTTCTTCTCGCGATCATGCACCGCGAGACAACTCAAAACAAGATGGCCGCGCCCGCAAGCAACCACATGGGTAAGTTGGCGACCCGCAACCATGCAGAAAATCTCGCGAACATGCCGGAAAAAAACTTCCGCATCTTCGCGATATTTCCGCTTGTTTGCGATAATTTTAAACATTTTCGCGATAATTTGCGAAAGTTAATTTCGCAAATTCCGCCCACCCCTACTCCTGATAAACACCAGTGAAGGGCTCATATCCTCATATCTGGTGAACATTAGTTATAGAGATTAAAAGATCTATGGGGGAAAAACCCAAGAGGGGCTCATTGGGTATTGCAGAGCCTACTCGACGAGGAGAACGACTCAATGATGAAGCATGCCACTTCGGTGGGTGAGGGTGTGTGCATCCTAAGGAATTCCCCATGTGACTTGCATTGTCCTTTCACTATAATATAGTGAAGCAGGACTAGTGGAACAGCACACATTCCTGTATTTAGTATTTCTATCCAGAGGTACAGCAGAATGCTGATAACACTCAGGTGCAGAGGCTTCAAACTTTTGTATCAATAAGTTTTGGGTGTTTTAGATTGGAGAGTGCATCATCACTACCCACTGTGAGAGCTATCACCTTCAACAAAGACTGTGTTTTCTCTGCAGAAGAAGCATATGTAAAAGGTATGTGATTAAAAAAAAACAACAGTGGGATCCCCTGTGTAGAAAATGATTATAAGCGCGGGACCCAAACTTGGCCACTGGGTTCCAGTTCCAGTTTTTACATGAGCACAGGAGGCAGTACTCTGTCAAAACCTCTGCATTCCTCAACTGAATCTAAGAAAAGGAGGGAGGCTGCCCACTCACACTATTCTTTGAACAGCAAGCAGGATCACTTGTGTTACTTTTGTCTGTAGGACGCATGGCCAAAACTCCCAAGCTCCTAATACTTCAATTAAACTAACCCAAGTGAACTCACTGACCATGTCTCTATCATTAAAGTAAATGGGTATTTTTCTTCTTTATACATTGAAGTCCTAAGAGAATTTTTTAGCAGTGGGATATGATTAAACTGGCCTATAGGTCACAGAATCAGCAGGGCTGCTCGCACATGCCATAATTGTGCCTAGTCATATAATTTTTGACTGATTATAATCCTGTAGAACCTATATTAGAATCCTGTACCTCAGTAACCTTATTTTGTGTAATATGTTTTGGAGTATAATACATTTAATTCTCCTTTTAGATGAAGAGATCTTTGGGCTGGCAAGCATTTATTGTCTCTGTTGTATACTTGTTTGAGTTCTGTGTCTCTACCCCCTACCCTTGTCCTTGAGAAGCTTTTGACAGCTCACTCTTGCTACTCCAAGATTCATGTGTGGAAAGGGTATACTTGGAGCACAGTACTAAAATAGATTAGGCCCTTTGACATCTGTTGTAAAAGATTCCAACTCCCAAGATTGAGGCCCAGTCACCCCTGATTGCATATTGACCCCGGGCAAAGTTCTGACATTCGCTTTATGGTCGCACATCATCTGGCATTTATACCATAAAGAATATTGGTCTTAAATGAAAACTGTATTTCTTGGTGTGTCATTAAACCCCAAGTCCAATCAATGAAAGCTTGCTAGTGTATAATGAACATAAGAAAATGATGCTGATGTGATGTCTTGGAGCTTTAAGTATTTCAGACAGGGCTGCTTTATCGGATCCCTGTGCAAGAGAACTCCAAGTCAATGACTTAATGTCCTAAAACTAATTTCAATCAAAATAAAATCATGAAATAGAGGCATATAATTTGGTATAAGTGCACATTTTGGTAGCAGGAGAAGCAGTTTCAGAAAAGAATCCTAAATAATGGTCACTTTTGCACAATTTACTTGTCCCCCAGAGTTCAGCTCCACAGGCAGCCATGGTGATGGCTTTAGCACTGAACACTAGCAAGGTTGGCATTATTGCTCTCCTTTCAAACCTTGTGGAAAACCTTTTAAAAGCACCACCTGTTTGGGACTATTGGAGTAGTCTAAAAATGACTCCATCCAGAGAGATGTGCTAGGAGAGCATTATAATCATCTGTAGTCCTCGCTCACATATATTCCATGTGATTAATGTTAAAATGATAGTGGGGGTTTAGTATATTTAAATATCATCGCAAACTAATCAAATATATGTATGTTTAGAGATGTAACCGACAGAATTGTTATGTTTACGTGCTAATGTGCTCATGGATAATTGGAACAATGAGATGTTTACTAAAGAATCATCATGTTACTGCTGTATTAATTACTAAACTATATGTTGAAAAGTTCTATGTTTTTTTGTCTAGGGAAGTGAACATAATGTAACCCGTGCACATGTTAACTTAACCTAACTTGTAGGCCTGAGTTGTATTTGGATTCAAGCTCACTTTCCAGTTTAATATTTTAATCCGTATTACATTCTTGAAGTAAAATTGTTGCAAATATTTTGTATTCCCACTGCAGGTGGACAAGACATTGGTGGTGAGAGAAAAAGGTGTTTGTTTTAGTAGATAGTGAGGTATGTGAAGAGGCAACTGGTATCAGGAATGTGATACAAGATGGGAGGGGAGTTCTCATTGGAGAAGTAAATAATGATTTATGAGAATAGAAAGGAGGTGAAAAGAAGCCTATGTGTGCTGGTAGAATGGAAATTTACAATTTGTGGGACGTCCTTTGGATGTAACTGATGTCATGATGAAACATAGTAAGGGATGATTGGCATTCTGACTTAGGACGCCTTGAGGTACAGACCTCTTCTTTGATTAGTGTGCCTTTACACTACTTGACCCATGTTGGAGCTTCTTTTACAGAGAACTCTGATGGCTGATGCCTTTCTATTTGTTCCTTACTTTAATTTTGCTTAGGTTAGTGTTGCCACTTTAGAGTAAAGTAGGGACAGATAGGAGATTGATGCCAATTTTCAATAACAAATTGATGCCATCTAATGCTAAGTTATGTTTCCTCATTAATTACATAGCTATAATCTAATTTGTTGTCTTCTGTTTGTTATATAGGGTAAATCACTTCCGAAGATTTGGCTTTGTACTATATACATTGTATTTCTATACGATAATGCTTGGACTAGTTTATATTACTGTTTCTGAGCCTGAATTGGGAATAAACTCACCAACTTGCGACTTGGTATCGAACTAAGTTATTGTGCAAATAAATTGGCTACACTGTATTTGGAGATTTAAAAAAAGGGTTCCCCCTTACCTCTCACGTTGCACAAAAAGATTGTTGACTAAGTGTTGCTGTGAAAGTGGGACCAGGCTCGATTAGTTGGTAGTTATAGAAGTTGGTTGTGCACTTGAAGTGGGGGGAAATTTAGAATAAAATCTAGATTAGCCTATACCCCAACCCCAGTGTCCCTAGTCTAGAACTTAAGATCGAGGATTGGAGAACAAACGGAGTTCCAGCGGTATACGGCAAAAACAGTGGCAAAGGAGTGAGTATCAATAGGGTTGTGTGCATGAAGACTATGTTTGGATTGCAGTGAAAACTTGGTTGTGTAATGTCTGGCGGATATGTTGTTAGAGTGATGTGAATGTGATGATGATTTATTGAAAGAGGGGTGGAAAAAGGAGGAAGGGGAGAAGGGCATGAAAATATTGATAGTGATACTAGTGATAGTTTGTTGTAAGAAATGTTGGCAGAACGTCTACCTCCATACAGCCAGTCATACTCTGTAAGTGGGGGAAGTCCAGACACCACTGGAAATATTAGAAACATTTCGGCACCAATGGCTTCAGACCCTGGTATCGTGGGGGTTATATCAACAGAGAATGTCCAAAGTAGGGTGATGGAGGATTTGAGAACGTGTGCCCCCAAAGCCTAAAGACATTGCAATCCTAGTTCTGTCTCAAAGATTCCGGATTCTCTTACGGTACCGGTGCCTATTGGTCCCATTGTCCCCATCTATGATACAAACTCAGATGGGAATGAGGCTCAGAGAACAACCAGAGTTATAGAAAGGGGAACACCACAGGAAAGAACAGAGTTCTCAGGCGAGATTTGTTCCATTAACGCCAATGAATGTGAGTACCTGTTGCGCAGCGATTGAAGATCCATCTGTAGTCCTCATAAGGTCCTTTCCTGGATGGCAGGTATGGATTCGCCTGTATGAGAGGCACTCCTGAGAGCGCGTAACAATATGCCTCGAGAAATTGCTACCACACAGAAGACATCTGAGTCTCACCATATAATTGATCACTTGGATCTAGAGACGTGGTTGAAAGAATGTAGTAATACTAATGAGAGTCAGGGCACTGAAACAAGTCAGGGAACTATAAAGTCAGCTGTATAGGTAGATTCAATTGACGTGGTAAAATTGAAAATGGAATTGGATGAAATGATAGATGGAAGTTAGTATTTAAATCAAAGTGACACCCATTAATCAAGAGAGCTGGTGTTTGTGGCCAAAGCTGTTACCAGGAGAGCGAGACAAGCTCTTGAGAAATTATACGAATTAGCTAAAAAATATGATGTTGATCTTGGACGAACAACGTTTTTGTCGAAGAGCCATAGGCTCACTTTCAGTGTTCGGGATATTGAAGATTTGAGAACACCTGGACTGAAAACTCAAATTAGAGAATTAATTGCAGGCATTCGAGTTTTGAAATACATTAGATAAGTGGTCTAGAATGAAGGGTTCTAATATAGCAGCAGGAGAACCACCTCCTTTAGGAGTTACAGGAGTTGGAGCTTATCAACTACGAGAAGTGCCTAGTGGGGGTTACGCATGTACCTTGGACTAGAGGTGATCTTGTTGCTTTAACAAATGACTTCCCGAGGCTGAGAGAGAAAACTGCAGAATGGTACAAACAGATGGATCGCTTGGTGAACATTTCGAATGTGTTGTGGGTTGACTTAAACACATTATTTGAAATTGTGGTTCCTAGTAATTTGTGGTCTGCATGCAAAATATCCACAGAAAGGCCTGAGGGTTTACCATAAAGAGACCCAATGATGCATGGTCCGTCACCAATAGTAATGAAGAAAGGTGGCCCAGAAGGTTTTCGATTGGGCTAAGATTGATAGAAAGACTCAAGAACCTAAACAGACAATTCATATGTTTTATGAAAGGTTGCTGCAGGCTTTCAAATAGTACAGTGGAATGGATACGCTGGAACACCAGGATATGGGACAGGTTGTGTCTAGATTTGTAACTGGTTTGCGATCTGAAATTAGCATGATGATTCAGCAGCACCTGATTATTTAGCAGAATAAGTCTGTCAATGAAATTCTGCCTTAAGCGAAGAATTGCAGGGACGAGATTAAGATGAGACATAAAAGGATGAAGGAAAAGTTGATTTTAGTGCAGATGAAGGCTGCTCAGAGAGGGGGACAGGTTCAGCACTATGTAGAAAATGCCGCCCCAATGTCATGGACATATCAAATAGGAGTTCAGGTGAAAAAAAGTGGAGGAACACAGGGACGATGAAGAGGCGTGTTCTGATAGACCCAAAGACTTGATTTGACATTGCTACTTTGAAAAAGACCAGCCCATGCCACTACTGTAATAGGGTGGGGCATTGGAAACGTGAATGTCACTAAAATCCTGCAAATCAAGATCAAAATGGGGGATTTAATCAGGCACAGGGTAATGTAGTGCAAATGCAAAGTGCATCTAGGCCAAGATCTCAGAATATGGCAGGGTCTCAAGGTCCTGTGATGCAGAAGTCATAGCCTCTTATGCACAGCAGGTTGTGCAGAATGTACCCCCCAATATCGCTCTGTTCCAACAATTTCCTATGTTTGAGGCTTTCAACGACTATGGCACAGACATGTCCTTATGATGGTGCCCCAAGGGGAGGAAGACTGTACACTTGGCGTGGTCTTAGAGGTGGACCAGAGTGGACCATACATTGACACTGATGTAAATGGCCACAATGTCACCTTCTTGATCAACACTGGTGCTACCCGCTCTACTGCGTGAACAGCAGAGGTTCCAAACCTACCCCTCTCTGGAAAAACAATCCAAGTTGTAGGAGTTGCAAATAAGAGGATGTCAAATCCCCTGTCAAACAAAGTGACTGTGAAAATAGGTACATTTGCGCATAATCATCTGTTTGTAGTGTGGGATTTAAGTCCTATATGTCTCTTGGGACGTAACTTAATGTGCAAGTTAAATTGCACCATATATTGTACGCTAAAGGGCATTGAGTTCCTGACAAACGATGAAAGATATTGCATTCAAATTGGCTAACCATAATTTGCGTATTTCATTATTTACTTTGCTTGCGGTAGAAGATTTACCATTGGGTCTCAAAGACACAGTGGCAGATGTGGTCTGGGATTTTCCGGGAATGGACACTGGACTCATTAAAGGAGTTCAGTCAGTCAGTATACAAATTAAGCCCAATGCTGAATACCCAAGAGCACCACAATATAACCTGGCGTCTGAGACAGTTGCTGGAATAACACCTGTTATTGAGTCCATGATTGAGCAGGGGATTTTGAAAAAGAACATTGAGAGTCCATGTAACTCTCCCATTATGGGTAAATACTGCATTGTGCAGGAGCTTTGCAAAATCAATAGAGTAGTGGATCCTTGTTGTCCTGTGGTACCGTATCCATCTGTGATATTGTTTGAGGTTCCATGTGAGGCTGAATGGTTCACTGTCATCGATCTTTGCCAGGCGTTTTTTTCGATCCCCTTGCACGAAGATAGTCAATTTTGTATTTGCGTTTTGGCTGGGAGATTGTATTTTAACGTGGTGTTGTGTACCTCAAGGGTACATGAAGAGTCCGTCCATCTTTAACCAGATTCTGAAGAATCTCGAGTCTCTGGTTATGCCCTACAATTTGGTCCTGGTGCAGTATATCAATGCCCTTCTGCTTTCATCACATACTCGGGATTGCCTGTAAAACTGATACCATTGCCCTGTTGACCCATTTGGCTGAGAATGGACATAAAGTGTCCCTGAGCAAGTTTCAGGAATATATGAAAGAGGTCTATATTTGGGACATCACATTGAGAATGGTGCAAGAAACGTGTTAGAAGAAAGAATCTCAGTGATCATGCAAATGAATCCACCTTGCACGCAGGAGGAAGTCAGAATTTTTCTGGCTATGGCGGGCTACTGTCGCCAGTGGATAAGCAGTTGTTTGCCTAGTGGCCAAACCTCTGCAGAGGTTGACAAACTAGGATGTGTCTGATAGGGTGCCCTGGGACAATGATTGTTTTACTGCATTACTGGAAATGAGAGGAAGTCTCATTGTCCCCCTGTGCTAGAAATGCTGAATTACAACAAAGCGGGTTCGCTCTTTTACCATGAAAAAGAGAGCTGGGCTCTTTCAGTAATAACTTAGAAACATGGAAATGCCCACAAACCAGTCGCTTATTTCTCAACTACTTTAGATCCAGTAGCATCTGCGTTGCCCGGATGTCTCAAATTCGTTGCTGCAACATGTGTCAGCATAGGATGAGAACACATTGTGATGGGTCACCCTTTAACAATTTATGTTCCGCATTCTGTGGAATTGCTGTTAACTAGGACACATACCCAACATTTGACTAACAGCAGGCTTACCCGGTATGAGCAAGTGATTTTGACTGCTGAGAACATTGCCTTGAAATGATGTTCTGTACTTAATCCTGCCAACCTGCCTGATAGTGAGGGGGATGGAAATGAAGGAGAACATGACTGTCTTGATGTACCTGAACTATGCACAAACCCCTGTCCTGACATTGCTAACAAGCCATTACCTGAGTCTGACCAAGTCATGTTTGTGGACAGCTCATGTATAGGGGATCATGAGGGAAACTTGAGGGCTGCCTATGCTGTACTGTTTCGGGAGTGGTGGAAGCTGCTTGGCTCCAAGGCGTATTCTCCACACAAGTGGATGAATTGGCTGCCTTAACGCGTGCATGCTGTGTTTCAGACCAGCTGAGAGTGACCATCTTCACCGATTGCCAGTATGGGTTTGGTGTGATGCAAGACTTTGGACAATTATGGTCTCAGAGGGGTTTTGTGACCTCATTGGGGTAACCAACAATGGAGAAGCTGTAAGAAAACTATTCAAAGCTTTACTGATGCCTCAAGAAATTGCCGTAGTAAAGTGTCCTGCCGACTACAAAGGAAATTATTTTGACACGGTTGGGAACAGGTACTCTGATGAAGTTGCACGTTATTGTGCACTGAATGTTTGCACTTTCAAAGGGGAATAGATAAACAAAAGGACAGATGAGAGCAATTTCAACCTTTTTATAGTCGTTACTGATACTTGGGATGAGGTAAAGAGACTGCAAGAGGAGGCATCTGAGGAAGGGCAATTGGGTTGGAACAGAGCAGGATGTGTAAAAAGAGATTTGTGTTTCAGGCAATGAGAGAGCAGTGCTACTAAACAGTCTGTTATATCAGATGACGAGACATATTCATGGGCCGTCACATGTAGGAAGGGATGCAACGGTGAGGTTGTTTAGACAGAGAGGGTTTGATCCAAAATTCCAAGTAATGGCTGAGGAATTGTGTCATAGGTGTGTGACGTGTCAGCAAATAAATGTGGGAAAGAGAACTGCTGTTTCCTTGAGCTATTTTGGGAGGTCACGAGGACCATTTAACAGGATGCAGTTGGACTTTGTCGAGATGCCTGTGTGGAATGGATTAAGATACATTTTGGTGGTGGTGTGCATAGTTTTTGTTGAGTGGAGGCTTATCCTACTAGAAGATGTGACAGTCTTATTGTAGCTAAGTTACACTGAAGGAACTCATTCCAAGATTCTGATTTCTTACTACTTTGGAGTCAGACCGAGGGTCTCGTTTTAATAATGAGTTCATGAGGTTTTTATGTGAAGCATTACAGGTAAAGCAGAGGTTGCGTTGCAGATATCGGTTAGAGGCTTCAGGTATCGTGGAACAGATAAATGGCACTTTGACACGGATCTGCATATGGAGGATAGGGGGGATTCTCCGGATTGTGGTTCCTCCCTGAAAATGTCAGATGAAGAAGGCCTGCCAAATTCAATTGCCCCTTATTGCTATCTGCGCCCATCCTTACCACCACTGTACTTCAGTTCTTCTCCTTTGGAGGATTCACTTTCTGAACTAGATCATCATGTCTTCCTCCTGAGTACACAATTGAACACTGATAATGTAGGGGAGGGCGCTCCATCCTATATTTTATTTTGTATTGAAAAGATCATATTTTCTACCTTGTCTTTATTGGAAAATATTGTACTACATTTCGGAAAAGTATTTGAAATGCTGTCCGCAATTTAGTTTGAAGTGTAGAATGTAAAAAAGTTTGGCCCTTCCAAATCAAAGTCAGAAGTAAATTCTTTTAAGGATAATATTGTGAAACAGAGTCTAAAATGGTTGAGGACTTGGAAGGGTTAAAAGATGTGTTTGGCTGGTGTGCCATTGTGTTATATGTTGTCCCCTTAAAAAGATGAGAATCCTGAAAATGAAGAGCTATGCTTAACTATGTTATTTTGGGACTCGGATCAGTGCTCCTCCTTGGGTAAAGTTGAGATTGAGCTCTTCCCGATGTTTAAAAAGGGGTTGAAAAAAGGCACTAAAAAAGCGGGGAAAGTAAATGAATCAGCAATGCAGTTAGGTGTGGAGCCGGAAGGGAGGTCAGGAAATACCAGTACATCAACCACATTGTATCATACTGTGCACAAGTCAAATGGTACGCTAAGCAGGGCTCTGATGGAGGGTAAGGAAGAGTCATCAGTAAGGAGTCAGAAGGGTATGATTAAGAAAAGGAAAAATAAAAAAATATGAAGATTTCCTAAACGGAAAACAAACAAAAAACGGTATTTCCCTAAGGTTATCGATACAAAGAGATCGAGGGTGGGGGGCTTGAGGAAATTCCCTCTTGAAGGCAATGCCTCTACTGCATCCACTATGCAGAATTTCCTGTATGATGATGCTGCTGGGATAGAAGTGAGAATAGGAGCAGCATCAGATATTTCCACTCTGCCCTCTCTCATCCTTCAGGGGGCCTTGCTTTCCATATCCAACATTCCGCGTGTGCGTCCGTGTGGGAGAATGGAAAGTGGGGCTCCTCCTCACTTGCTGGTGTTAGGTTCTACTAATGTTAGTAATCTGGTTGGGTGGTCTCAAGGGGGAAGTCCCCACTGAAGAGGGACAAATAAAGGGTTTCAGATGTCTGTTCCATTGAATACGACAAATGTAGATTATAGCACCAGAATAGCGTCTGTCTCGCAACCTCGTCTCATGCTTAACTATAGGGCAAAATCCTTTTGTCAGGGGGTTGAAGAATCTCATTGGATTCCTCCGACAGGTCCTCCACAAAGGGCCTGTGAGGAGCAGAGCTTCTGTCATCTGTTTTGGATTTTATTCTGTTATTTGACAACGAGTCTCCCCCGGTAAATAGAAGTTCTATCCTAAATTCCTGCATGGAGATTGATGCCCTAAAGTTGGTGAAAAGTGATGATATTACAAATGTGACTATTCATTAGTTTCATCCCCCCTTTATTCCAGAGTCACCTTTGACAACCTGGTTCTCACAAATGTGGTTGTGGGATTGATGTTGTCCCTATTGCGGAGTATTGGAAACCCCCGTCCAACAATCGAAGGTCTAAAAGTATGTAACTCATTGGTGATTGTTGCAGAGAGGCCTGATTCTGATCCAATACACTGGAATCCCAAAGATATAGATATTTCACTAAGGCAAGGAAGTTGAGAAATTATTGTGGTGGAGGGTCCTGTAATCCATCCCCACGCTACTGATTTGAAGGATGATCTTTTCCAGTGGAGCTTAGTGGCGGGTGCTTTGAATAACGCTCACCCTAGGTGGGCTATATTTGTCATTGAAAATGCCTGGGTTGGAACAAGATGACGAAAATCTTTTAAGCCCCTAATCAAGTGCCTACAAGAAACTTGGTCATGTACGGAGTTTGATTGCAGCGTTTATTTGTATTCTTTTGTAAAGCAAGGTGTTCTTAAAGGGGTCATGCTAGTGGGAGGAAATCTTGTCCAAGAACACAGTTAACTGGAATAATGTAGTGTATATATACCCCTTGAATTTGTGTTTATTGTTGAAGTTGGTGTTGCTGGGTGACAATAGTCGTCCATCTTCCTTTTTATTAGTGAACATATATATTCCACCTGGAAAACAATTCGCTTTCCCGATGAGCTCACTCTTTTCTTTTGGTCACAATATTTGTATCATGGAAGATTGTCCCTGGGTTATAATCATGGGAGACTTAAATGCCAAGGTGTCTAATTCCGCATCTGCAATCTTTGCCAAGGTTGACAAAGACGATGCATGTTCCATTACGGAGATTCTGTTCCCAGATAAAATTAGAACAGATAAGTGTGGGTTTCTTCGACTTGAGACTCTTGGAAAATATTACCTGATTATATTAAATGGTAGATGTTAGACTTGACATCTTTTGGCGTGTTTCCCTTGTCTTTTTGCTTTCTGATCTCCCGGTTTTTACTCTGTTTTTGCTGGTTTATTGTCTCTGCGCACTTTCTCACTGCTGTTTAGTGTTAAAGTGTAAGTGCTCCTGGTTTAAATTAAGTTATGGTTTGGTGTTTCCATGATTGGCATATTTGATTTACTGGTGACGCCCTAGTAAAGTGCACTGAGAGTACCAGGGATGGTAAATCAAATGCTACTTGTAGGCTTGCAGCACTGGTTGTGCCACTCACAGAAGTAGTCCTGAAAAGGTAACTCAGACCTGCCATCGTAGAGTCTGTGTGCAGTTTGTAACTGCCATGTCGACCAGGCAAATGCACCCACTTGCCAGGCCCCAGCCTTCCCCTTTTCTACATGTCAGTCACCCCTAAGGTAGGCCCAAGGTACCCCTGTGGGTTGGGTGCTGTGTATGTTGAAGGTAGGACATGTACTGATGTGTGTGACATGTCCTGGTGGAGAATTACAGTGTATTTTATTTTTCACCATTGCAAGGCTGCCTGTTCCATAGGACAGAATGGGGAGTTTGTTTATACCATCCCATAAACATAGCTACTCCTGGGAACAAGGTAGAAAAATAAAGTTTAGTATGTCTGGTCTTTGAATGTTAAAATGATTCTTTTAGGGAAGATGATTTTTACATTTTTTGTTTGAAAATACCACTTTTAGAAAGTAGGTCTTTTTTTGCTTAGCCATCCTGTGTGCCAATGCTGGGGTTAAGGTTTGACTGTCTGGCTTTGGGATGACAGGGTCCAGAGAGGGGAAGTGGCTCCAGAGAGCCTGATGGGTCAGGGCTGGGCTGAATAGACCTGGGCTGCATTTAGAGTAGTGGGAGGAGATGTTCCTGCACCTGAATGGGCCTGGTCTGCCTTGCACAATGCCGTCTACACCCCCTGCCAGGAAGCTGCCTTCAGAGAACACAGGATTTGGTGGTATAAATATTGGGGCCCAGACCTCTTTTGGAACCAAGAAGACTGCCAAGAAGAAGAGCTGGAGAAGCTGTGAGGAGAGACTAGCACTTTGCTGTGTGCTTTGCTGTATTGGCCTGCAGTAGCTGCTTCTGTCTTGGGCAGTGAAAGGACTGGACTGAACTCTCTGCATCTTCCTTTTTGTGAGTTTCTCCAAGGGCTTGAGGTAGAGCTTGCCCCCTGTTAAAGAAGTCTCAGGAACAGCTGTACTTTGCACCGTAGCACTCGACGCCTGCCAACGCCAGCGCTCCTGACTTCAACCGGGAGGAGTTCAAACTGCAATGCGTGTGACTTCAAGGGCCTGACGACTCCTGCACAGAACTCTGGAACCGACCCCTGCGGACGCCGTGCTTTTGGAGCTCAACGAGAGGTCACGGACGCCCTGCATTTCTAAAGGTACTGTTTTGCGGGTCTTCCCTACACTGTAGCTGGCCCGCGATGCCGCGGTCAGCCAGAACTGTTTTGAATTTGTTGTTCATGACAACGTGATAGACCCAGAAGGAGCTATCAACTTCAAGCAACTTTATTTCAAGTTTATTTTGATAACTGAAGATTTTCAAGTACTGTATTGTGGATTTTTATTGTTTTTGGTCTTATCTTAAGTATATAAAAATATTGGATTTTTTTCTATACTGGTGTGGTGTCATTTGTTAGTGCTTACACTGTGCTACTCTTGGTTATGTGCAAATGCTTTACACAATGCCTCTAAGATGAGCCTGACTGCTCGTGCCAAGCTACCAAGGGTGTGAGCAGGGGTTATTTTAGGAGTGTAACTCCCTTATTCTGACCAGAAGGAAAGGTCCCTACTTGGACAAGGTGCAAACCATTGCGGACTAGAGACCCCCATTTCTAACAGGAGATCTCCTGTGGGTGAAGCTGCTTCATATACCTTTCATGCTTCCTCCACTCAGAGTCTACTTCATTATGTGGTAGTCTCCTTTCAAATATTTGGGGTTTGTGAGAAACTCGCTGTTTTTTCAACTGATATGAGTGATCACAGTTTAGTTGGTACATCTGTGGCCTTAAGTCTACATGAGTTAGATTCTGGAAACCCTCGATTGGGTACTATTGGTTTTAGTAAGTCGAATGGTCTTTTCATTTGGACAACTAAGAATACAGTAGCCATAAGTGTTAAGATCAAGGACGTTTGTGACAATCAGGTGGGGCTAGTTTGTGGTGATCTGCTTCTTTTTTTTTAGTTCTATATGGAAGAGCTCCGTAAATTAAGCTCTAGACCAGATGGTCCACGGTTGCTGAAAATGTGCAAATCCCCATTTATGGTAATAAATTAGGAAATAAATGAATTAATAAGAAAACAGTATTTGCTTTAGGTCGATAGCATGAAACTGACCATTTTAAAAAGGTGAAGAACCCGACGCAAACTCCATGAAAGTAGAAGGTAATGTGATTCAAAATGGGTCAACCTAAGAGAGGCATCAAGTGCTAGAGAACTACTGGCATTTGATCACCGAATACTGTGACTCTAGGGTGAAATGGTAGGAAATTCCTATTCCCCAAAGTACTTGGGTAGACTATATCCTTCAGTTGTATGAGAGTAATACCAAGTTGGATATCCCTGTGATTCTCTGTGTGGATGAGGTATCGTACTCGGTATATGGTACCCCTCTGTGGATGTCACAGTAGGGTTTATAAAGAATACCAGAACATCCGACACTTTGGGACCCAATGAGGTTCCCATTGCGGTTATTCAAAAGGAGGCTGTAGCTTGGAGATCTTTTCTTACCCCGTTATTTATTTATTGCTACCATTCTGGGGAAATCCCCCAATCATGGAAGGGCAGTGTTATTGTACTGTTGTACAAGAAGGGTCCTGAATCCACTACAGCAATTGTAAAGACAGATAGCATTAATTGATGACTCTGGCTAATTATTTTGCATGACTGTCATTTACAGCAGTGGGCTCAAGATAATAATTTTATTCTCCCCGAACAAACCAGCTTTAGGAGGAATCACAGTACACTGGATAATATTGCGGTTCTTCAAATTTTAGTGGAAAAATCTGCCTTCTCTTGAGGCATGCCAATATATACAGTATTCATTGATTTCGCCACATCGTTTAATAGAGTTGATGAAGGAAGCTTCTTCTTTTAGGTGTTCCACAGCACCTCTTGGGTTTTATTATGAAGTTACATTCGGATACCTGGTGCCAAATTTTGATGGGAGGGACGCAGTGTTTATCATATAAGTTTAAAACACATAATGGTCTTTAGTAGGACTGCTTGTTGGCTCCCCTTTTGTTTTCTTTATATATTTTTGATCTTCCAGGCACCTTAAATCAAATGAGGGGTGATTATCCAAGATTGGTGCAATGCCCATTGGCTCCCTACTATTTACCAATGATGAAGCCATTATGGACCTAAGTCCTATTGGCTTGAAGCACCGTCTTTTAGCATTGTCAAAATATGCAGAAGTCCACTTTCTGAAGATTAATATTTCCAAAAGCAAAGTCCTGATCTTTCGCAAGAATGAGTCAAGACTAAGAGGAATTTTAACTGGTATTTGGGTACTGGCAAACTTGAAATAGTGGACACATATCTTTATCTCTGGAAGGCCTTCTCCAAGATTGGGCGGGACATTGATCACATGAAGCTGTGTGCGAGCAGGGCCCTCGTTCCGGCAAATGCCTTACACAGATTTTGGTAAATTTGTGGGAGATGTTATTTTGGGCATGTATTGTCAATTTATAGGGCCAAAATACCCCCCCCCCTTCCAGTATTAAGCTTGTGAAGTGTTAGATATGAGTTTACTGGCACTCTTTCGAGGGGGTTGAAGGTCAAATTTTTAGAAAGATGTGCAATCTGAATACACTTGCAGCCCCACATG
Source organism: Triturus cristatus (assembly GCF_964204655.1). Lineage (NCBI taxonomy): Eukaryota > Metazoa > Chordata > Amphibia > Caudata > Salamandridae > Triturus > Triturus cristatus. Next base: position 404,074,543 of record NC_140588.1, on the reverse strand, counting down.
CTTTGTGTATGGAGTTAGGCTTAGTATCCTTTTTTCCTTTTCTCTGGCTGCTGTTTTGAGGTGGGGAAACTCACTCCTATGTGGAGAGTAGGGAACATTATGGGCAGCCTTGAAGGTTAAACTTTTCTCCCTGCTGAAAGAACGGAGTGCATTGTTTAGGTCTTTTGAGTGGGCTATTGAAAGTTTTGGATTGAATTGAACATTGATTCTTTAATGCCCAAGTCGGCTCTGAAGAGCCTAATAAAGGGCTTGCTGTCCAAAATAAGTGTGGCCACAGATATTGTCCTAGGCCAGTTAAAACTGTTCAATCAGGTGGTGTAGGAGAGCATGCAGAGACCAGCAAAAGCCAACATACCCCGTAAACAAGCTGGCTGGTACACCACAGAGCTCAGAACTACTAATCTCAACTGTTACCGAATCGAGAAGTGATGGCTCATCACTAAGTACACTTCCGACAGTGCCGCACACAAAGCAGCCCTCAGAAACTATCACCAGCACATCAAGGAAGCCAAGAAAGTAGCCATTACTGCCTGCATCGATACCGCGCCCAACAACATGAAGGAACTCTTCAAAATACTCAAGGAATTCTCCAACCCGACAGCCACAGAGAAACACCATTCACCCCTCCCAGGAATTCCGTGACACTCTCTCAGACTACTTCCGCAGCAAGATTGCCACCATATACGACAAGTGTGACCCCCAGTTCACCACTCTAGGCCCTCAACAACCGCAACCAATTAACAAACACTTTTCATTAAAAGCCGTCCCCAACAGTTGCATGCAAAGACTGAACACTTACTGTTGCGTCTAACACCTTCAAATATCTAGGCAAACAAATTTACAGGACGGCCCATGACCTACTAGAAGGAAACCTTCAGAAAACGATTGCCTCAATGCACTCACAGGTCTCTTTGTGGACAACACTCCCCTTCTCGATCGCAGGGCGCCTCGCGATCTCTAAAATGGTGATGCGCCTGCATCAAACACATTCATTGACAGAACTGGTCTGGAGTGCTGGTAGGAGATGGATGGGACTACCTAAATTGCCGCTACCGTCTGGAGAGGGTATATGGGAGCACCGGATTTTAAATCATATTGCATGGTTGCCCAATTACAATGGCTGGCGTATTGGTTAGCAGGCCACAACCTGCATGAAACAGTCTTCATGACTTAGATGCTCGCTCAGGGTGCTCTACACAAGTTGCTGTGCCCAAGGCACGGGCCCCCACCACGGCGCCCCTACTATTGAAAATTGCCATTGAGTACTGGAAACGGGCTCTGAAAGTTACAGAACAGATGGTTCCTTATGCTCCTAGCATACCCCTACTGGGACTCCCTACTCCAACAAGCACGCTGCCTATGCACAGCAGACTACATACTTGTGAACAGGTAGGAGTAACAACAGTCAGGGTGCTGTTTGAGGATGGCATGCTGTTGAATCATGCCAACTTTATACACGAACAGGGCCTGCCGGACTCACTGTTCCTTATCCATGCCAATATTTCACACTACATTAAATAACACTGGGCCCTGGACGGCACTGAACCCACCTCGCACAAATTTGGCCACTCAGTATATTTAATGGGCAATAGCAGACACCGCGGCCAACGAACACACGTGGCAGTACCACTGACACAATTGTGGGAGCGGTGGGAAAACGATCTGGGAAAAGAGTGGAAGGCCATACTTGAGTTTCCAAAGAAAGTCTCCCGTAACTCCAGGTTCAAATTCATACAGTTTATGATACCGCACAGGGCCTACTTTACACCGCACCGATTGCATTCCATGTTCCCGACAGTGCCTGCAACATGTCCCAGATGCAAGGAACAAGATACGGACCTAATACACATGTTATGGGCTTGCCTAACACTCACTTTTTACTGGTGACAAGTAAGCTCGGAGCTCCATGAAACGGTTGGGGGGAACAGCTGGAAACTGGCAGAGGGATGCCTGTTAGGACAGCACTTCCGACCAGAAAATGATAGGACGTAGGCGGAATTTGCAGCTTTAGCACTTCTAGCGAAGCACCTGATAACTTAACAATGGAAATCTGCAGCACTCCCGAATATAGCAGCATGGAAGGAAGATGTATTATAGTGGGGGGGGTGAGGCACACTTCACAGAGAAGAACATAGAGGCTTAAGGAAAATACTGATTGCAACAGAGTGGGATACCCTCCTAGAGACCTTTAGAATGCTGGACGCCCCAGACACATCTACACCAATCGCATGAATACCGGTGTGGGAATGTTTTGTGTGCTCGACAGAGCGATCGCTGTAAACACTCTACTGTCCGCATAGAATGGGCCTAACACATCAGGGAATACCCAATGCAAACCAATGAAAGGGCAGCCGCACAGCAGTGAGAAACCAAATAGGCTGTTGCCACTACCAGGACATGTCACACAGTTAAGGCACATTTCCTACCTTTTACCTGCACAGCACCCTGCCCATAGGGCAAGCTAGGGCCTACCTTAGGGGTGACTTATAAGTAGTAAAAGGTGAGTTGCAGACCTGGCAACCACTTTACATGCCATGTCTGTGCAGGAGTAAACTGAGCGTGCATGCCCTGCAGCAGCAGAGACCTGAGACGGGTTTGAAAGGCTACTTCAGTGGGTAGCACAAGCAGCGCTGCAAGCCTACTAGTAGCATTTAATTTAAAGGCCCTAGGTATATGGGATACCACTGTACAAGGGACTTATAGATAAATTAAATATTCCAAACAGGTGTAGACCAATCTTACCAAGTTTACAAGAGAGAGCACATGCACTTTAGTACTGCTCAGCAGTGGTAAAGTGCCCAGAGTCATAAAACCAACAACAACAGGTCAGAAGAAAATACAGGGGGAAGGCAAAAAGTTCTGGGATGACCCTGCAAAAAGGGCCAAGTCCAACAGGATCTGAACCACGTATTACTTGCATGTCCTGTGTTTAAGGCCTCTGTTTATTAAATATGATATACATTCCACGTTGGAGGCTCATATATTTGTGTTGTTTCCCATGAATGAAATGATATGTAACAAGATTTACCAAGTTTTTTAGATCCTTTTTTGTAGTGTACCACTCATGTTGTGTCGGAATTCCTGTGCATGCAGTGGTGCACACACTACATATAATTCTATGTTATTGTTTAAACACTGCCTGTGCATGGAGCGTGCAATGGCTTAGGGTTCGAACGACATCTTCAGTTGTAATTTGAAAGCTGAGCCTGGAGGTCACTCCATGCCGTGGGTGGACATTGATAAATAAACTGGTTCAACTTACCTGACCCGTATGATCCTTTTTACATCGTAATATTTGGTGACGAGTCGGAGTGTCCACCCACCGACTGACAAAACCTACGCGGCAAATTTGATAATAGCAGGCTGACCCGGACGGAGTGCTAAAGGCGCGTGTGTCCTGGTGGAGGTCGGCCAAGCTGTTTTGAACAACTCTCTGTGGTGCAGGGAGGTGCCAAACAACTCTTGTGGTGTTGGGAGATGCCGGGCGGGTGTCTCCCGTACACCACAAGGATTAGGAGCAGGAGCGGGACAGTTTGTGGTTCGAGGAGATCCGTAACGAACAACCCTCTGCAGTGTTGGAGGCACTGGCGGGCGCCTGTACACCACAGGGATAAGAATCAGGAGCGGAGCAGTTCGTGGCTGCACGTTCGAGGGGAACCATCGCACAGGAGGAAATTTTGAGGAGCATCACACAGTGACATGACGTGTGGAGTTGGCGTGACAGCCATGTTGAGATTGGCCAATACAGTCAGCTGATGGGAGGTGAAGTACCTTGAGGAGAATCATTGCGCAGGAGAGAATTTTGAGGAGCGTCATGCAGTCACGTGAGGTGTGACGCCCATGGTGAGATTAGGCATTACAGTCAGCTGATGGGTGTAGGAGAGTAGGATCTGCTTCACATGTTTACCCCCACTTTTTGCTGATGTTTCACTATTTTTCGACTTTAGTCTGGCTGGGACCCTGCTTTTCAGGGCCCCAGCCTAGCTGCTTCCTCTCTAAATTGATTGCATGTACTTTAGGCACAGTTCAGATTGGATCTTAGGTGCCCTTATAAGTCCCCAGTATATGGTATCCTATGTACCCAGGGCATAGGTGCCCCAGAGGCCTACCAGGGGCTGAAGCATGTATTATGCCACCCCTGGAAGGCCACCCAAAATGACACCACAGGTCTGCTACTGCAGCCTGGATAAGGTGGTGCATGCACCCCTTACTGAGATATAGGTTCACTATATCTCACCATATTGTAATGTACTTAATGGGTGTTTACATGTGTAACGAGCTCGTGTTACCTGTAGAGCTCGTGGTTTATACTCGAATGCGCGTGATGAGTTTACACGCGCACGCATGCTATTTGATGTTATTTAAATAGGCATCTCTCGAAGATGCATCCCCGTGCGTCCAACCTCCTTTCTGAAGTATGAACGGTGTCAGTGGACAGTTGCCGTTCGTACTTCAGATGGGGAGGACGCACTCCAGTGATGTGTTGGTGTTAACTTGAATAAAGCTTCAAGATCTTCTTTCTTCGATCTCCATTGGATTTATTTAAATACTTTAATGCCTGAATACCTGCTTTACATTTGGCGACGAGTTATTTCAACATAAATACCAACATCACAACGATTTGTGCTTCTTACCAGCTGTGTGATCTTTACGCTTATCCTCTCGCAAAGGAAACCTTCGTGCAACTTCAGGCTAATAACAGAGGAGTTTCCGGATTAGCGAGAGAACAGCCAATCAAAGGACGCCTCTCGTTTTCACTCAAGTACAAATCCCCTAACACGGAAGAGGTCCGTTTTCATTGGCTAAAGAGGCAAAAGAGAAATTTATCATAGCCGCACTCTCATTGGTTGGAAGAGTGTAGAGTTATATTCTCAGTTTTCAAACGTGCAGCGCTATTGGTTACACGTGTGGGTTGTATTTCACACTCTGAAAAGGAGAAAATTAAGGACACCTCAGCAGGAACTCGCAATTAAACTTAAGTAAGTCGAATTTGATGTGTTCAACATGCCTACAACCTTGGTTTTACTAAAAAAAAAAATAGAAAATTAACAATTGATGCTTTGTTACATCGTTTTACAGAACTACCTTGCTAAAAGTTAAATTAAAATCAGTTGTAATGTCCTCTCAGCAAATATGTCAGCTAGAGCAGTTTCTTCCAAGACCAGGAAAGCCGAAGGAGCCCTGGAAATTATGGTTTAAATCCTTTGAGAATTACCTGGTGGCAATAGATGCAGAGGAGTATTCACCCAAACGCAGACTCGCAATTCTTTACAGTTTTTTGGGCAGTGCAGGGCGAGAAACTTTTGACAACTTACCTGTCACCATTCCACCACCAGATGAAGGAGATGGATGGAACGTTTACACTGATGCCGTTAACAGGTTAAATAAAAAGTTTTTAGAGCAGCCAAGCGTTTTGCTTGAAAGATTTAACTTTATGAAGAGGAAACAAGGTTCTGATGAATCCATTGAAGACTATATTTCAGTTTTAAGGAACCTGGCGGTGAATTGTAACTTTGGAGCTTACCTTGACTCGTACATAAGGGATCAGTTCGTGTACAGCTGTTTTCACAAAAAAATTCAAGAACGTCTTCTCAGCTGCAGAGATCCTTCCCTCGCTGAGGTTATAGATATCGCAAAAGGGATTGAGAGATCTATTATAACATCAAAATGTTTAACTGAGGTCAACCCTTCACCTGTGAACATGATTCAAAATGATCCTCACATTAACCATGTTTCTTTCAGGCCAAAATTTGTAAAACCTTTCTTTCAAAAACAGGCAAAAACTAACTCTTTTTGTTTTAGGTGTGGTTCAAAATCACATTTAGGTGATAGCCCTATCTGTATGGCACTAGGTAAGAAATGTACAAAATGTGGGAAAATGGGTCATTTTTATACTGTGTGCAGAAGCAAGAAAATGGTCAGAGTTAGCAATTTAGACACTGATAATGCTCATGGAAATACTAATGTTGAAGTTGTTCAGTCACTTGATGATAGCCTTGAAAGACTCATGCTTTCTATTGACTCTTTAGATATGTCCTCGGTCGTTCAGAAATTTAAGGAACCATTATGTGTTGTTATTGTTGGGAATGTTAAGGTGGACATGATGGCTGACTCTGGAGCACCAGTTACTATTGTGTCAGACACATTATTTGAAGAGTGTTGGTCTTTTAAGAAGCCCTTACTACCCTTGGATATCATTCCAAAAGCATATGGTGGTCACATAATTGATATGCATGGTTATTTCATGGAGTCTATTACTTGTTTAAATCGTAAAATTTTAACAAAGATTTATGTAGCTCTTAAAGGAAAGAACATTATTGGATGGCAGGATTTAGCCAGAATGGGGTTGAAACTGGTTCCTGGTTCTGAAAATCCTATTCAAATTAATGAGGAGTATACAATCACTTCCATCAATGATGACAGTCATAATAATTCCTATGATTGTACAGATATTGGTCATACCATGTTTACAGAATATCCTGAAGTTTTTACAACAAACATTGGTAATGTAAAAAAAGTAGAACATGTCATCAAACTAAAAGAAAATGCTATCCCAGTTTCTCATAAAGCGAGACCAGTTCCGTTGAGCGTCAGAAATGACCTTAAAATTCTGCTTGATAAGTTGGTCAAAGAGGGTATTATTCAGTCCACAGAGTCTTCAGAATGGGTTAGTCCCATTGTAATAGTAAGAAAAAAGGACAATTCTATTCGTTTGTGTGCTGACTTACGCACACTTAACAAAAGTATTATAGTGGATTGTCACCCCCTACCAAAAATTCAAGATTTGTTATGTAACATTGCAGGTGCGACATGTTTCACCATGTTGGACCTAAGGTCCGCGTATCATCAGATACCATTATCCAAATCTTCCACTGACCTAACTACGTTTGTAACACCTTTTGGTGCATATAAATATTTAAGACTTCCGTTTGGTCTAGCATCTGCGGCAAGCGTATTTCAAAGGTTTATGGATCACATGTTAAAAGGCATTAATTCTGTTCAAGCTTATCAGGATGATGTCTTAATATTTTCAAAAAACAAAATTGAGCACTTGTCTACTCTCAGGAGGGTACTGGACAAATTTAAAGAATTTGGGGTAACCTTGGGTACAGAAAAATGTACATTTATGGCGGATTCCATTGACTACCTAGGGCACACCATCTCTGCCTCAGGAATCAGGCCTAAGTTTTCACTCACAAGAGCGATTGATGAAGTCAGTATGCCCAAAAATAAAGATCTGTTAAGATCATTTTTGGGGATGACAGAATATTACTCAAAGTTTATATCCAATTATGCTCAAGTGGTTCAACCTCTACGTGTTTTATTAAAGAAAAATGCATGCTTCACATGGGGAATTGAAGCACAACAAGCTTTTGACTTAATAAAAAAACTCATCATTCAAGCCCCCGCTCTTTCTCCATTTTCACCTGGTGAAAAGTGCATTTTGTCGGTTGATGCAAGTCAAAATGGATTAGGGGCCGTCCTCTGCCAATGGGTCAATGGAAAGGAAAATACAATACCTTTTTCCTCAAGATCTCTCTCTAATGCAGAGTCAAATTACAGTACCATTGAGAGGGAAGCTCTTGCTTGTACATGGGCTGTGGAAAAATTTAAGACTTTCATTTGGGGTACTCAATTTGAAATCTTTTCTGATCATAAGCCATTAATACATTTGTTAAATGGGAATGGTACAGGAAAAGCTTCCTCCAGGCTGGTTCGTTTATTGTCACGATTACATGAATACAATTTTGTTATAAAACACATACCTGGGGGCCGAAATTCAAGAGCAGATTGCCTCTCTAGGTTATCATTAAAAGATAACTCCTCATGTTCAAGATTTGATGACGTGGAATGTGTGGTGGCGTCTATTGATGATCTTGTCAATGACTTGCCTCATGTCACACAGGATGATTGGGTGAGAGCGTCTGAAGAAGATTCCACTCTTGTTGCAGTAAAAAACATGATTGTTTCGGGATGGCCCAAAGAACGCTCACTTCCCTCTCCCTTAAAATCATTTGCACAAATCAATCAGGAACTTACCCTAGTTGAAGGTTTGATCTTGCGCGGTGATCTTGCAGTTCCCCCAACTTCACTGCGTAAGAAAATTTTTGATATAGCGCATGAAGGGCATCTGGGCATAGGTGCAACCTCAAGGAGGTTGAAAGAAAATTTTTGGTGGCCTGGTTTAGATGCAGATGTTGCCAAGTGGGTAAATTCATGTGCAACTTGTCTAGTATCCGACAAGCATTGGAAAACGGTAAAGACACCTTTGCATAATGTTCCAGTTCCGGAAGAAGCATGGTCCAAATTAGCATTGGATTTTGCAGGCCCATTTGATTTGCTTTCTCATGAAAAAAGATACATCTTAGTATTAATAGATTACTATTCAAAATGGGTGGAGTTTGAATTTTGTTCTGTACCTTCCACATTGTCTGTGATTAACTTCCTTTCTAGAATTTTTCTTTCTGAAGGATATCCGAGAGAGTTAGTTACAGACAATGGTTCTCACTTTACCTCAAATGTGATGGAAAATTATTTGAAATCTCATGCTATTAAACATTTAAAGGTGGCATTGTATTCCCCGTCAGCTAATGGTTTAGTTGAAAGAATGAATAGATTTATAAAGGAGGGAATACAGTCAGCTTTATCCACTAGTGTACCTGTGGATATGTTCTTAAAAAAAAAGATTTGGTCATATCTTACAACTCCTCATTCGTCAACTGGGGTCTCACCATTTAGATTACTCAAGAAAAGAGATCCTAATGGTACCCTTTGTCCATCATGGATTAGAACATTGTTGAAGAATGAGGATTCATGCTTGGCTTGCAAAGACAAGAAGGACATGATTAAGAAAGTTGCAGTTCAACAAGCTATACAAAAGAAAAACTTTGATAGTAGGAGTTGCAATTATGCAAATGAGTTTACAATTGGAGACTGGGTGATGATCAAGTCTCCCAAGAAAGTTAAGAAGGGTCTTTCGAAACTGTCTCTTCCTGTACAAGTGTTAAAAGTATCTAAAGGTTCTGTTTTTCTTGGCCAGAAAGGTTGGTGGAGTAAGAGAATGTTAATTAAATTGACCTCACATCAAGCAAATGAAATTGTAAAAAAAAAAAATGTTTTTAATGATGATTTACATTTTTCATACTTTGGCTCTACTTCACCAGACTCTTCAAGGTCAATTAACAATGGTGATGCAGGAGATTACTCTCCGAGATCATCATTGTCTGCTGTAGCTCAAGTTGTTGGTAATAATAATTCTCCTGTAATTGGTTCATCAAGACCTGTTCGCAATTGTACGTTTTCTTCAAGATACAAAGATTTTTATTTTCATTAAATTCAATTTTGTTTTATTTGTGAAAGGAGAAGGGTGATGTAATGTACTTAATGGGTGTTTACATGTGTAACGAGCTCGTGTTACCTGTAGAGCTCGTGGTTTATACTCGAATGCGCGTGATGAGTTTACACGCGCACGCATGCTATTTGATGTTATTTAAATAGGCATCTCTCGAAGATGCATCCCCGTGCGTCCAACCTCCTTTCTGAAGTATGAACGGTGTCAGTGGACAGTTGCCGTTCGTACTTCAGATGGGGAGGACGCACTCCAGTGATGTGTTGGTGTTAACTTGAATAAAGCTTCAAGATCTTCTTTCTTCGATCTCCATTGGATTTATTTAAATACTTTAATGCCTGAATACCTGCTTTACACATATACTGCACATACAAATCTAACAGTCACCCCTATGGCAGGCCTTATCAATCCTGAAGGCAGGGTGCTTGGTTATATGTGAGAGGGTGCCCAGGTATGAACTGAGCCCCTCTGCAGCCTTCAGAATCTCTTCTCTGGGGTTGTCAGTAGTGCAGCCTGACCATATACTTTTAAGTGCATTATAACCCAACGGTAAATGCTAACTTTGGACTGGCTGCACGGAAACATGCCGTGTTTGATGTCAAACACCTTGGAATCATACCCTCACACCAGTAACTGGTGTGGGAGTATGATCCCACCCTTCTAGAGGGAGATACATGGCAGCACTGGTATACCCGGTAGAAACTTAATAGAGCCCTGACATCACAAAATGGATGCTGCAGCCACAGACACAAGCCAAGTGGTGAGTCCCTCAGACCTTGCTGGTCTGCACCGAAGCATCTTTCTTGTTTCTGCGTGGGTTGCTGTTGCCAAAGCTTGTTGTGTCCAATCCAGGCACTGACGCTGCAGCACTCGACATCCTTCGTGGGACAGCACGGATCCAACTCCTGGTTGTCCTCGACGCCTCCTGGTCCTCGTGGCTGAAGAGTCAAGCTTCACCTCTTTCACCTGAAATCACCCGACATCGGTGGGCATCTGTCCATCGCCTTCCTGGTCACTGGCTAGTGACCCAGACTCTGTCCCCTCTGCTTTCAGGTTCTTCTCACCTTCGATCCAGGCGTGGATCTCTTTGAACACTTCGCATCTTCACGGCAGCAGCACTTCTTCTCCAGCTCCCATTGAAATCGACGACGCGACCCGACACCAAAAGACACCTATGCACCTGGCTTCCCTGGGTAAGGTAACACGAGTACTCCGGTGCTCCCGTGGGTGTTATCCCTAGAACTTCCTAAGTCCAAAAGGATTTGGTCCTGACTCAATTCTAAGTGTCCCTAATCTTTAAAAATCTAACCGCGACTTTCCCCATAGAAGCTAACGGGAGCTCGCGGCTGTGTTCACACACTGCACACGGCCCCCGTGGGTCCCCTGTCACTACCTTGGGTGGTTCCATGGGGTCCCAGCGATTCTACAGGCTCTAGGCCTTGTGTCTAGTTAAGTCGTGGTTCTTATACCACTATTTTAGTATATGGTTTGGCTCGCCCCTAGGGCCTGACGTGTATTTGTGATATTTTACTGTGATTATTGAAGTGTAACTTATGTGTTTTGACCTCTAGTCTCATACAGAGACTAGGAGGGTGTGTTTAGTAATAAATACATATATTTTATATATATACCTGGTGTGGATATCTTTCATTTAGTAACTCAAGAGATTATAGACTGGTAAAACATCCTGCTTTACATTCCTTCAAGACTTAGCCTGAAGGCTGCTCTCCATAGCTACCACTAGGATAGCTTTCAATAAAGGTTGTTGTTAGACCTGACATCCTTGGCGTGGGTTTTTCCCCTATCGTTTGCCTCTGCTACATGGATTTTTGATGCTGTGCTGGATTTCGTTTTGCTGGTTTAGATGCTTTGGACACTCTGCCACTGCTAATCAGTGCCAGAGTGTAAGTGCTCCCTGTGTAGAATATCGTATCGATTGGATATACATGATTGGCATATCTGTATCACCATGAAGTCCCTAGTAAAGTGCACTGTGTGTGCCAGGGCTGGTGATGACGGATGCTACTAGTGGGTCTGCAGCGCTGATTGCGCCACCCACCTGTGTAGCCCTAAAACAGTGTCTCAGGCCTGCCGCCGCAGGCCTGCCTGCAGTCCCCGGACTGCCATGTCCCCCTGGCCAGTGTCCACACTGGCCGGGCCTAACCCTTCCCTTTTCATACACGTCAGTCATCCCTATGGAAGGCCCAAGGTACCCCCCTGGGCAGGGTGCAGTGTATGTAGAAGGTAGAGCATGTACTAGTGCAGGTAACATGTTCTGGTGGTGAACACCGGCCATTTTGTGTGTTCACTACTGCAAGGCTATCTTGTTCCATAGGCTAACATGAGGGAGGCGGGTGCCAATGGCTATCCGCCTATCTTCTCATACGAACAAGATAAAACATGAGTGTTTGATATCCCTGAGCTCAGCATTTAATAACACATCTTTTAGGAGAGATTGTTTTTAAATCCTGAGTTGGAGAACAGTACTTTTTAGAGAGTAGCTGTTCTCTTGTCTGACCCTTCTGTGTGCCTGGGCGCGCTTGTGGATTGACTGTCTGGTTTGAGAGTGACAGGGGCTGGGGATCCCCCGGGAGGTTGGCTGAGTCAGCCCTCTGCTGAATGGCGGCAATCGCAAGGAGAGTGGAGGGAGGAGATAGCACCTGGGATTGAATAGGGCTGTGCCTGCCTGCCACTCTGCTGGCTCCACCTCCTGCTGGGCGGCTGACGACCTTGCCCCTCGCTCTGAAAAGAATGTAGGAGCCAGGAAAACAAAGTGCTCCAGCAACACCCAGAACTGGATCAGACCGGGCTCAGGACCCACTTGCACAAAGACTTCAAAGACTTCTAGGGGTATAAGTACAAGACCCCTGACAACAGATTCTTAGATTCGACCATCGAGAGGAACCTCTGCTGAAAGACGGACCGCTGAAGAACTAAAGGAAGATTGCCGTGCTGTGTGCTCTAAAGGCTGACCTGTTCTGGCGTACAACTGAAGCTAAGGAGAAGAAGGGGTCCTGCTGTGTGCTGACCCTATCCACTTGACCAAACAAGACTTTGCTGTGTGCTGTGTCTTCAACTGAATCTCCAAGGGCCTGAGAAGAGCTGGCCTCCTGTTTCGCAACCCAGGGATAGAAAGGTTGCCAAGAACTCAAGACTCTGCTGTGTCCCACCTGCGCTGCTGTGTGCCGCAGGGACCGTGGACTGTTCTACCAAGCTTCTCAACATCTGCCTGTGAGGTGGGCTGGCTGCTCTCTGTCTTGCTAGAGAGTGCCACACCGAGCCGGGCCCGACACCGGTTACCGCATCAAGAAGATCGACGTGCTCGTCGGCACGTGCCTTGCCGCGACCCGGAGGCCTGAGGCAGATCGAGAGTCGTATTTCCCTGCTCTACGAAGCCGCGCTGTGAGTGGCTGACTCCGGTGACGTCGACATCGTCACTGGGGGCTCGTCGAGGGAGTTGTGGAATCCTTGCACCGAACAGCCCGAGGAGCGCTTGTATAGCGAGCGCAGTGACACCGCCGGAGCAACGTAGCTGCCTAAAACATCGAGAGCCTACAAACTGATTCATTCTCAGTGAGTATCGAATCACTCAAGAGGCTAGAGACTATCGTCTGACGGTCCCGACCAACTAAGAAAGCGACTATTGTGTAAACCTGTGATGCTTGATTTCAACTGCGGAAACTAGATAAAGATATATTATTTTTGATATAACTCACCTGTGTGGTCTAAGTTTGTGGTGTGCGGAGGAGGGGTCATTGTGGTGTCTACGTGCAAATACCTTACACATTGCCTTGGGGATAAGCCTGTCTGCTCGAGCCAAGCTACCTAGAGGGTGAGCAGGGGTTATCTACCGTGTGTGTCCCTGTACCCTGACTAGAAGCAAGGGTCCCTATTTGGTCTAAGGTGAATACCTCTGCCAACTAGAGACCCCCAGATCTAACATTTGTCTTTAACCTATAACCAATAAGCGGTTGTTTGGACTGATACAGTGTGCCCGCTATAACTAGTGGACAGCATATATCAGGCCAACTTCCCACAATGGGAGGTGAAGTACCGAGGTCCAGAAGAAGCCTGGTTACCAGTGCTAAACCTTCGGATCTAAAGGTGAGGAGTATCGGTCTGAGGAACTGCTTGAGAGAGAGCTGCTGGGTGTACACATACTGTTCGTTTACACTACAGTGTATTGAACAATTGGTATGGTTAAAAACAACCTGACCTTACCACCTATTTTTGGACAGTGTGGGAGGTTTGGGTGTAGGATTTATTTAATGTCATTTTTTTGTTTTTTATCCTATTTAAACATGACTAATCCTCACCTGATGACACTGCCGTCACTGTTTCTTAGTAAACTGGGCCAACCACCAGTTATTTGCCCTGAGTGGTTTAGATTATTTGAAAACCAAGTAGTGGCTATAGATGCTATAGGGTACAGCTCTGCATGCAAGTTTGCAATGCTACTTGGATGCTTGGGGAAAGTGCCGCAAATAATTTTTGACAGCCTTATAGCGATTCCACGCCTAGTGGTCAATCAGGGGATAGACAATGGAACGTGTATTTGGAAGCAATAGAAAGACTGAAGAAACAGTTCGCAGATGAAACTAATATTATACTTGAGAGGAATCATTTCTACAAAAGAAAGCAAATGGAAGACAAAAAGGTGGAGGAGTATATTTTGGCATTAAGGGTGCTTGCTACTACGTGCAAATTTTGGCTCCCGTTTCGGATGATTACATAAGAGACCAGTTTGCTTTTAACTGCGCGTCCAGAAAAATCAAAGAAAGACTACTGAGCTGCAAAAACCCATCTCTAACGGAAGTGATTGATTTGGCTCTGCGATTTCTACTAAAGCCATGCATGGAGATTCTGACACCAGTGTTAGCATGGTGGCTGCATCGGTCCAGAACCAGGAAGATTATTTGTGCGCTGTTAACTTGAAAGGACAGGAAAAAACACAAAGTTCACACAGAAAAAGTCAACAAATGTTTGTTTCAGATGCGGCTCAAAGAACCATTTTAGCAATTTTGCAGGATGTTCAGCCATTAACTGCTTGTCCTCTAAGAAAATGGGGCATTTTCAGAGTGTCTGCAGGAGTTATAAGAAACCTGTGAACGTGGTAAGTGTGGAAACAGAAATTGAGACATGTTCACTGAGTAATGTTGTGTTAACACTCGACTGCGTGGAGAACTCCAAAGTGGTGAAGGGACCTTTGTGCACTGCGGTTATTAAAAACGTTACTTTGCATGTCATGGCGGACTCAGGAACTCCCATAACCATCCTGAGGGACACAACATTTTATGAATTCTGGGGAAAGAATGTTCTAAATCAGATGTAAACCCAAAGGCTTTTGGGGGAAAAGATATAAATATGATTGGGTATTTTGTTCCAAAAATACAATGTTTGGAGAGAGAGACTGAAACAAGGGTGTACGTTGGAGTCAAAGGAAAGAATATTATTGGATGGAGAGATTTGGCGCGCATTGGACTGTACTTGGTTCCAGGTGACGAGAATCCAGTCAGCATGGGGGAGTTACCAGTTTTCCAAGTGGAATGTGCGGAAGAGGCAGTCAAGAAGATTTTATCAGAGTTTCAATCAGTGTTCAGTGAGGTGGGGTTAGTAAAAGGCATAAAACACCATATAAAGTTGGTGTCGGGGGCTCAACCAGTAACCCATAAAGTGTGCCCGTGCCTCTGAGTGTCAGGGGAGAGTTGAGGAACACCCTGCAAGATTTGTGCTTTCAGGGCCTTATATCACCTACTGATTCCTCACAATGGGTGGCACTCAAAGTCGTTGCCCGGAAAAAGTCTGGTGAGATTAGACTTTGCGCGGACTTACGGGTGCTCAACAAGAATATCATCATTGACTGCCACCCACTACCCAGGATTCATGAGTTACTTGCAAAACTGGAGGGAGCCAGGTGGTTTTCTTCGATCGACCTGAGGTCAGCATACCACGAGGTGGCATTATCAACAGAATCTCAGGCTCTTAAGATGTTTGTTACCCCTTTTGGCGCCTATAAGTTTCTACGGCTGCCCTTCGGACTAGCGTAGGCGAGTTGCGTGTTTCAGAAACTTATGGACACAATGTTTCACGGTACAAAGTGGGTAGAAGCTTATCTGGATGACATCCTGAGATATGCAAAGACTTTGGAGAAGCACAATACAATTTTAAAGGATGTCCTGTCTATATTAAAATCTAGAGACATGACAGTCGGAGCAGACAAATGCAAATTTGGGGTGCAGGAGTTAGAATATCTAGGGCACACTGTGTCTTGCAATGGTATACACCCCAAGTATTCAGTTGTGAGGGCTTTAAAAGATGCCAAGGCTCCTGCTGATAAGGATACTTTACGTTTTTTTCTTGAGCTAGTGGAGTACTATGCCAGGTTAATGCCGAACTATGAACAGATAGTGGAACCTTTACATACTCTTCTCAACAAGGGTCAAGCTTTCAAATGGTCAAATGAGTTGGAGGAAGTGTTTGTGAAAGTGAAGGAATTGATTATATCTGCACAGTCCTTACATGCGTTTTGAGAAGATTGTGCTTCACTTATAATGGTGGATGATAGCATCCATGGTCTTGTAGCAGTACCTAGTCGGAGAGTGAACTGTTGTGAGCAGACAGTGGCCTTTGCGTCAAGATACCTTAAGCAATTCGAACGACAGTATAGTACCATAGAACGAGAGGCTGTGGCATGTGTGTGGGCTGTACAGAAGTTCAGGATGTATATCTGGGGTCGCAGGTTTGAACTTGTCACGGACCACAAACCATTGGTCTATATATTTAGTAAAGTCAATAACAACAGTATGTCAACCAGACTAACGAATTTGGTATCTAAGTTGCAAGAGTATAACTTTACAGTTAAACACATTTTGGGGGGAAAGAATTTTAGAGTTGACTGTCTATCGAGAATGCTTATGGAAGTGGACGATGAGGATGATTCACAGGTGAATGACATTGAGTGTGTAGCGGCAGTGAACGCCGTGGCAGAGTACGAATCAGTCAAATCTAAGGAGATGTGGATGGAGTCTTGCAAGTGTGACGAAACTTTGGCCAAGGTAATTGAGTATATTACACTTAGTTGGCCAGACCCAAGATGCTTGAAGGGATACTTGAAGATTTTTGCACAGATAGCGGATGATCTGTCTGTTGAAAATGATATTGTACGGCGAGGGGACAGGTTTGTGCCACCTGCTGGGCATAATCATAGACAAAGCAAACGACGGGCACCTTGGTTCCACAAAAACGGAATTATAGTAAAACACCATTATTGGTGGCCAGCAATGGATGGTCAGGTTAAGTTGTTAGTGGACAGGTACCTGGATTGTCTCCTGTCAGACAAACATTGGAGGACAGTACAAACCCCAATACACAAACACAATTCCCAGAAGCAGCATGGGAAAATGTGGGACTGGATTTTTCTGGTCCATATTTTGTACTGAGTTCAGACATGAAGTATTTAATTTTAGCAATTAATTACTTTTTTAAGTGGATGTACTATAGTTTAATGGAGGCATCTGACAGTGGCGCGACTATGGCGTTCTTAAGTAGAATATTTTTATTAGAAGGAGCACCCAAAGTCATAGTCACAGACAATGGCACCCATTTTGTGTCAGTGAAGATGTGCAATTTTTAAGTTCAAGGGAAAAAAAACCACTTGAAGGTCGCTTTATATTCGCCAAGTTCGAATCACCTGGTAGAGAGAGGAAACAAAGTTATGAAAAAGGGGATTCAAACTGAAATGGCTGCTGGGTTGAACGTTAAGTAGTTAATTGAGCGTAAAGTGTGGAGCTATAATACCTCACCACATTGCACCACAGGGTAACCCCATTTGCCATGCTGAGAGGCAGGGAGGTACACACTGCTTTGTTGCCATCATGGTTGGGCGACATGTCAAGATGGGATAAACCTGGGGTTGAAGAAGTAGCTGCAAGGGTGGTAGAGAATCAGGCTGCCATGAAAGACAGATTCAACATGAAGTGTCACCCAGGCAAAGAAAATGTAGCAGCTGGTGACTGGGTTTTGAATAAGAAACCTCTGAGAGTGAGGAAAGGGGAGTCTAAATTCTCTATGCCGGAACAGGTGCACAAAGTGAGTAAAGGGGCAGCGTTTATGGTCGGTAAAGGTTGGTGGAACAAGAGGCAACTAGTAAAAGTGACACCTGAACAAGCAATGATCACGCATCAGAGAAGAATGCGTGTGGAGGATCAGGATTGGGCACATTGGTTGCAGCTGGGGACCGAAAGAGTATCTGTGACTAGTGGCTGGGAAGGGAGCTCAGCATGAGAACTTGCGGCATAGCAGGCTGAAGGAGATCCCACCACTAGTAGTGTGGGGAACTCGAGGTGTGGCCGCATAAGGAGGGCACCAAAAAGGTTTGAGGATTTCATTAGATATTAAGTGGGAATAATTTTTGGGGAATGTTGATTAATTGATTTCTAATTACTTGTGTTTCTATTTCTAAAATGTTTTTGTTTGTTTTTCTGTTTTGTTGCTGTTTTAGGGAGGAAGGTGTTGTAGTGTGCCACTCATGTTGTGTTGGTATTCCTGTGCTCGCAGTGGTGCGCACATTACATATAAATCTATGTTAATGTTGAAACACGCCCCATGCATGGAGCGGGCACTGACTTAGGGTTCAAACGACATCTTCAGTTGTTGTTTGAACGCTGAGCCTGGAGGTCGCTCCATGTTGTAGGTGGACATCGATAAATAAACTGGTACAGCTTACCTGACCCGTGTGATCCTTTCACTTCGTAATATTTTTGAATATCTATTAGGGTCCTAGGGTAGGATTGGTGGGCTCTTTTTTTTTAAATCCAGATTCTCTTAGAATATCTATTAAGGCCCTGGTTTATTATCGGTGGGTGTTTATAATTAATGCAATGTTTCCCCATATTGATTTAACTAGTATCAAGATCCATTAAACATTTTAGACCTTTAGTGTACCTTGCTTAGGGCCGCGGCTCCTCATAAGTGGGTGTTTATAATTAATTTCAATATTCATCTGGAATGCTCCTGATGGAATATGCTGGAAGGTGCAATTTTTGGTTATGTTTGTTAGACATGCAATACCGTATATTCTAATTTTATATATGTTCGCCGCTATTCTTCAAGGTTGTACTCATAAGAATGTATTATGCATTTCTTTACAGAACATTCAATTTTTCAAGGTTCTATTTACATTATTTGCACTTCGCATATTGCACTACGCATGTTGCACTTTATAGAGGCCTGAAAATGAAGATATTGAACAAGATCTTTATATATTATATTCACTTTCCATATTTTCCTTGGTGTTCATTACCTCCTTGGTGAGGCTGGAAATAAGTGAGTCGCTTATGAGAGCCTGGAATATAAAGTGCTTTAGGGTTTTGTAAATTGTTGTGTTAGGTCTATACATTTTTTATTGCGCTGCACATGATATTTTCTAAGAGCTTGCACCCATTGAATTGCAGTCATATGATATGCTTTTGTAGTGTGTTCTTATTGTTTATCCGGAGGAGAAACACACTTCCATGATGTCCACACGTAAGCAATAAAGCCTACTCAAGAACTAGAAACTCGTCTGGTGCCATTCTTGGTTAACATGAGGAGATGATGGACGGAGCGCTGAAACTTTTCAGACACTCACCCCCAGTCACAGATCTGGGTTGACTCCGTCATCGTTCTTTAGCTCACTTCGCCACTCCAATTTCAGACACAGCTGTATGCAAATCAGTCTTGACCCTGTGCCTCATGGAAACAGTCCAGCCCGAACTGCCGACCTGGCCCGGAAACAAGCATCCCAGGTCCGGTTTCGGGCTAACAGCCCTCATCAGCCAGGCTAGCTTGAAACCAGGGGCAAAGTGAGCAAGGGACCTACGTCTGGGCATACACTGCCAATTTAGGGCAAACAAAGCATATATACACCTGGACTCACCCTGTGCTGCCTGAAAGAAGAGAAAGATACATTACGTAACTTATTTTCGACTTTACAGGAGCAAAGCACACCTTTCAATTCTTCTTTGCAGGATGATTAGATAGATAGATAGATAAGATTAGATTAGATTAGATTAGATTAGATTAGATTAGATTAGATTAGGATAGATAGATAGATAGATAGATAGATAGATAGATAGATAGATAGATAGATAGATAGATAGATAGATAGATAGATAGATAGATAGATAGATAGGTAGGTAGGTAGGTAGGTAGGTAGGTAGGTAGGTAGGTAGGTAGGTAGGTAGGTAGGACAGGCCAGATTTATACCTTGATCATTGTCAGCCTTTAGTTCCACTTCTATGTCTCCGTTCTTGCTTCTCCAAATCTGGTCACTCTAAAACAGGTGCCCTAAATATTGAGTACCTGCACTTATATATTTCCATTTAAAACACTGGTCTGAAGTGAGGGACTTTTCCATGCAAATTGTGTTTTTGCTACGATGCTTGCTTACCTCCCAGCCTGGCTCTGAGCATTGCATCAGACACGGAGGTGGAGGTCCAACGTTTGCCTCCCTGATGCGAAAGCATCTCCCGTTCCTCTTCTATCGACGACTGGGCTCTGCAGTGCGGAGGCGCGGTCTTCACTCTCATTCTTAAGCCGTCTTCTGCACTGGGAACAGCAGTGCTCTGGCTAGACCCAACTTCCACTTCCCCACCCGGGGCCAGCCCACCGGAGACAGGGTCCAGCAGGGCTGCATCGTCCCGCAAGGGCGCCAGGCTGTAGTGCCCACGCCCTGCATCTGGCGTTGCATTGAGGTTAAACCTGACGAATTTGGTCTTGTCTGGTCCAACTTGGAAGCTGGGGTAGTCGTGGCGGTCCTCGGGACCTCGCTCGGTGGGTAAGCCGGTCTGCCGCAGAAAGCTCCCCCTATCCAGGGCCTGGGTGGAGTGGGGATCCACTGCAGGGGGCAAACTCATTCTCCACTCAGGCACCGGTGGGCCAGGCGCCAACACCATGACAGAGGGACTGCCAGTGTCTACTGGCCACTCTTAGGGGTTCCGTTAAACAGTCAGAAGAGTGCACGCCCGAAGAACAGAGCACAGTTAATACCCCGGCAGCTAAGAGAAAGGGTAACTTAAAAAATAATAATAATCCTGTAGCACCGTGAGGTCCAATTAATCGAGAGAGGCAGGTTTCAGAAAAGCGTGGAGATTATTCAAATGACAAACTTCCCTCTGGTGAAGGAGGAATTTACCACAAAGCACCTGTGCAGTACGAAAAAATAACGAAAGACAACGAGTCCTTGCATGAAGACGAGGGCGACTTTAAGCCAAGTTATCCCCTAAATGAGAGAGACGGAGGTAAATTGCGGCAAATATACAACGATATGAAGCGATCTCCGTCTGCTGCTGGCAAGGAGGCAGGAAGTGCCAGAGACGAAGGAAATTCTACAAAGCGTCCTTGTCGCCAGGCAACCGAGGAATAGAACACGGAGATTGGATAATGAGACCACGTGTTCTTAGAAAGACACGGCAGAACACAATGCGTAGGCACGGGAAGAGAGAATGCAAGGATAGTTTGTGGTGACACACAGTCTTCGGGTACAATGCGGGGTAGTGGGCTTTTGATTAACGAACAGAAAATTAAATAATTTCCCACCATATACCACCAATACCCGATCGTACTTCTTCCGTTTCTTACTCCTGTAAGCAGCGAGTATTTGCTCAATAACGCTGAGTTGGCCCTTGACAGGAATCAGATTGCGACTTGTTGATCGTTCCTTGCGCTTGTTAGGAGTGAGAGGTTAATTCACTGAGCTCTATGGTTAAATTGCAAAAGAAGTTCTTGGGTACAGAACAACATCACATGCAAATACGATTATTCACCTGTGCAAATAAACAATGGATAAAAACAATACAACTACAAATACAATGCAACTCTTGGGATTCCTTTGTAAAGAATGCACCAAGAACCACCAACATAGATCAGTGAGTTGATGGCTCTTAACCTGCAGGTCATCCTCTTCAGTGTGATGGCGGAACCGCCCTTGTAATGAACCACCAGAGCTATAGGTAGAGTTGTATGTTAGATAAAATGATCCACAAGGAAGTTGTAATCCAAAGGTTTATTAGAATAAAGGCACCGACAGAGCACACCTCCTTCAGTCCTTCTCCCTGGCCAACCGTAGATCAGAATCCCGGTTACCAGGATGAACGACTGAAAAATGGAATATTACATTTAAAGATCAACCTGGTAAACATTCCTCGCGCAATAGCACGAGGTACAGAAATTACATCAAAAATTAACCTTAAAGAAACACAACACATCTTCCCCCTTAACAATAACAAATAAAAGGATAAGTTACAATGCGAGTAATGAAAAATAAAATATTACAAAAAAAAAACATTAGATAAAATGCTCAACATCAATTAGATTGATCATCACATATAAAATCATCTAACCATTTTGGTTTATTGTGTGTGCGAGTAGAACGTTCACCAACATCATCAGTACAATTTTCAGTGGTGATTGTAGCTGCACTGTTACCCTCACCAGCAATTATAGTTAAGTCATCCATGACTGCTGTTGGCTTGTTATTATTATCATATACATTGATAGTGTCTGCAGAAACACCATCATTGATTATTGAGCCAGGAGATTCAGGAAGTATCGTGCCAGAAGCTTCAGGACCAACACTAGTGTCTGCTGAAACACCACCATCGAGTATCGTACCAGGGGCTTCTGGACTAACACTAGTATCAACCATGCTGCCCTCCACAAAGGAAGAATTAACAGCCGGGAAGACACCAGCGCCAGCAACAGGAGACTCTTCAACAACACGACAATCAACACCGGTATCCTCCAGAACACTTGAACAAGAAGTATTTGTACCGCTAGATCCCTTGCAAATAAGGTCATCGTCAAATAAAAAAATACTGAGGTGCCTTTCTTGACAAGGCAGGATCCTCCGTACTTTTGTATAAATGAATTTCACTTTTAAGAACTGCAATACGTTTCAAATTCCATACTTTCCCATCATGCAATTGCACAGCATTGCAAAAGATTTTTGTGACTTTCATAGGTTCAGAATATTGACTCTCTCCTTTCTTTACTTTCCAAGGTTTCTTGACTTTAACCCAGGTACCTACACTAATGTCACAAGTTTTTACATTATGTTTGAGGCCATAAACTTCTTTGCTTTTTAAATGCTTATTCTCAATTCTAGACCTTAGAACATCCATGGATACACAAGGTTTGTCAGCATCAAACATCCATTCTGGATTACATTTGGTTCGAACAGTTCTTCCTCTCATGACCTCAAAAGGTGATACCCCTAAAACATCGTGAGGAGAAGTCCGATACATCCAAATGGTCTTGAATAATTGCAATTCCCAATCATTATTGTTGCTAATTGCGGATTGTATGTCATTTTTTAACACTCTATTGAAACGTTCAATCATTCCGTTTCCACTTGGGTTGTACAAAGATGTAGTGCAATGTCTTATTCCTACTTTGTCAAAGTAGCTTTTGGCTATTTTTGAAGTAAATTGGACGCCATTGTCACTAACAAGTAGTGCAGGAAGTCCTTCACCCACAAAACACAGTCCAGAAATTTGATAACTTCCTCAGAGTTAACCTTATCAACATTTTTTAAAACTGGCCATCTTGAAAAAAGATCAATTACAGCCAACACATATTTGTTTTGAGAACTAATAGGTCCCATTACATCCACCGCGACTGTATGCCATGGTGCTTTAGGAATTATGGGATCGGCCATAGGCGGTCTAAGAGTGACGAGTGTTTTATCAGAATTGGCACACCATACACAATTTTTGATGACTCTCTCAATAGCCAAATCTATGCCTGGCCACCAATACCACTGCTTAATTCTCTGTTTGGTTTTAACTATACCGCCATGTCCTTCATGACACATTTTAATAATGTCATCTCTGATTTGTGAAGGAGGAATAACTCTGTCTCCTCTCCTAATGTTCTCATGTGATATCAAAAGTTCATCACAAACCTCCCAAAACTGTTTAAACTCATCTGAAAATCTATTCTTGGATGGCCATCCATTAGTAATAAACTCAAATAATCATTGCAATACACTGTCCTTCCCATAAAGCCTTTTCCATTCACACTTGTCAATATTAGGTAAACCTTGATCATGGACTAATGCAACTTGAATATTTTCCAATTCATGATCAGAACTGTCCAACATGTTTGTGGGCATTCGTGATAAAAAATCTGCCACTACATTCTCCTTACCAGGAACATAAACGATTTTGTAAATGTAATCTTGCAATCTTAATTACATC
Source organism: Triturus cristatus (assembly GCF_964204655.1). Classification (NCBI taxonomy): domain Eukaryota; kingdom Metazoa; phylum Chordata; class Amphibia; order Caudata; family Salamandridae; genus Triturus; species Triturus cristatus. The sequence goes on along the minus strand of NC_140588.1, from coordinate 404,050,957 downwards.
CTAGCAATCCTAGGAGAAGCATTGAATAATACTTCAGTGGTCAAATGTTTTACCAAGGGTTTATGGTCTGTGCGAAGAATGCATGGTCTACCCCACACAAATGCTCTAAAATGTTCAAGAGACCAGATGCAAGCTAAAGTCTCTTTTTCTATTACTGAGAACTTTTCCTCAGTTGGTGAGAGAGCACGGGAAGCATAAGCAATAATGAATTCCTTTCCTTCTGAATTAACTTGGGAAAGAACACCCCCTAAACCTTTATTGGTTGCGTCTACAGTAATAAACTTTTTTATTTCTGGATCAAAAGCACTTAAGGCTGGTGCATCAGAAATTGATCTTTTGATTCCTTCAAATTCTTTATCACAATCAATAGACCAATTAAACTTGTTCTTGTTTTTGAGTAATTGGCGTATGTACTCGAAAAATTGTGAACAAATTTGGAGTAAAACTCCACTAATCCAATAAATGAACGTACTTCATCTTTGTTCTTAGGGTGAGGGTCGTTCATTATAGAATCCACCAAGGAAGGTTTTGTGGATACTCCCTCACCACTAATTACATGTCCTAGGAAAGTAATAAACTTTACAGCGAATTTACACTTAGTATGTTCAACAGTTAAGCCCTTTGGTTCCAGCGTATTTAACACCTCCTTGAGCATAGAATCATGTTTCTGTCTGTCTTTTCCAAAAACTAGAATATCATCTTGAAAACACCGTACCTTGCTAAATTTACGAAAAAGTTGGTGCATCAATCTTTGGAAAATTGCCGCAGCTGAGGCAAGCCCAAAAGGTAAACGTTTGTATTGGAAACACCCTGAAGGGGTAATGAAAGCAGTTAATGGTTTACTATCATTAGTGAGTGGAATCTGATGATATGCAGCAGATAAATTTATGGTGGAAAACCAGTTTGCATCCTTAATTAAAGTAAGCATCTCAGAAATTTTAGGCAGGGGAAACTTGTCTACCACAATATTATTGTTCAGGTGTCTCAAATCAATACAAAGTCTCAACTTTCCATTACTGCGTCGTGCAACAACAATTGGAGAAATCCATTGCGAGGATTCAATAGGTTCTATTATGTCTGCTTTAACAAGTTTCTCAAGTTCCAAATCCACCTCTTTTCTTAATAAAATGGGTATGTTCCTAACTTTATGAATTTTTGGACAAGCATCAGGTTTTAAAATTATCTTGTGCTCAAAATCACTAATTTTACCAATTTCTTTGCTGAACACTTTCGGAAATGAATTCAAAATGTCTTTACACAAATCTGTATTGTCATCTAACAACATGACAGGATCATCGCAATTAGGGTTGAGTATAATGGCTAAACTTCCTTGATCTTTCCAGCCAAGTACTGAAGGACACTTTCTTGAAACATATAGCTTGCCAAATGCTTCTCTTCCTTTGAATCTAAACAGAAGGGAACGATAACCAACCATATAAATCTTTTCTCCAGAGAAACCTTCAGGCTGGATATCAGGTGGAAGTAGTTCCTTCCCCAATTTGTCTACAAATTTGCTTACCCAGACTTCCTCATTCACAATAGTGTATGGCGATCCCGAATCAGCATATACTTGCACATTCACACCACCAAACGAAATTAAGCACAACGGTTTCTTTTTGATGTCCAATTTCTTATCAATAATATTTAGTAAAAATAACTCTCTGCCCTCATAATCACCATTGCCAGAATTCTCAGTGCTTGTGATTATATGGGAAAAGAGCCTTTTGACCAACTGTTCATCATCATCAGAACTAGTTTCATTTACATCAACACATTTCACTTTTAGAAAAAATTTTCTGTGGCAAACATTGGCAAAATGTCCCACAATATTACAATTAGAGCATCTTTGTTTCAATGCGGGACAAAATTAGCTTGAAGCCAAATGTGAACTACTATCACAGCGATAACATTTAAAATTTTCATTCTTATTGGAGGATTCATATTTTAACGATTTAGAATAAAATGTTCTATTTTTATCAGATGAATTCTCTCTAATTTTGCTGACACTAACTTCAGTTTTTTCGTCCACTTTAGATTCTTTTTGTAGGGCTTTCGCACTCCGACTAGATAACTCTGCCTTTCTTACAAGGGCTAAATGTCCTTTAATTCTGCATCACCATTAACCCATAAACGCTCTTGAATTTTAGAGTCCCTGGTGTGCATGACCACTTGGTCTCTTATGAATTGATCCTGTAGGTGATCAAATTTGCAGTCATCTGCAATGATTCTAAGGGCAGATACATAGTCATCGATAGACTCATAAGGTTCCTGTTTTCTATGAAATAATTTGTATCTAGTAATGCCAATACAGACCTTGGGAGCAAAATAATTGTCAAAATCTTTAAGAATGGTTAAAAATTCATTAGTGTCACCACTTACTACTCCCTTCTGCATGCGGTCATATGCTTTAATTCCACCAGGACCAACAGAATGTAAGAAAATAGATTTTTTTCTGTCAGCTGACATCTTGTTGTCTTCATCAATAGTTTTGATGAAATTCAAAAAATATGCCTTCCAATCTAACCATTTGATACAAGGTTCGATTTCTGCAGGCCAGAAAGGTTGAGGAGGCTGAATAGTATAAGTTTGTGAAGCCATGCTGATTTACTATGTTGATGTGAAACCAAATTAATAAATAATAATAAAAGCAAGAAAGAAAAGAAATGATTACCACACAAAACCCTCAATTATGAATAAGATACACAGTACCAGTAACGTTGTAGTAAATTACTGTGTCAAATTCACTCTGTAGCGTGTGGAAAAAGACATTTCCATTTCCTGTTAAAGCCTTCGAGTAAACTCAAAATGGTGTCACGTTTCCCTGCGTGACCTTAATGACGAGGGAACGTTGAAACGTGTTGCCGATTTTTTTTAACATCAAAGGTAAACTGATGAATTAGGCAATCGCTAAGCGCTCGCACAGCCACAACGTGCAAGAGGATTGCCGTGAGGAAAATTCGCCTCACCAACTTTCCCTAGATGCGTCTTCAACCAGCAGCAACCTACGTAATACTCCAGGACCCTCGACAAAATGCGAGTCAGCACTTTGAACAACAACGGGACTCCGCCCACTCAGCGCGCCGTGTGTGCCAGGAACGACAAAGCCGAGAAGGACTGCACTGCGCTGTACTGAAGCAGGAAGTGAAGACCCGTAAGATACAGTTCCAGACACAGTTCCAGATGAAAGCAGGTCCGTAAATGAACTTTGAACTGATGTTTTGCGAAAGATAAAATAATGTAGAAATTGTGGGTTCTGAACGTCGATGTCTTTGAAGATCGTCACCAAATTTGTTGGATAAAATGATCCACAAGGAAGTTGGAATCCAAAGGTTTATTAGAATAAAGGCACCGACAGAGCACACCACCTTCAGTCCTTCTCCCTGGCCAACCGTAGATCAGAATCCCAGTTACCAGGATGAACGACTGAAGAATGGAATATTACATTTAAAGATAAACCTGGTAAACATTCCTCGCGCAATAGCACGAGGTACAGAAATGAAATCAACAATTAACCTTAAAGAAACACAACATTATACACTCCTTTATTTAGAGAGGGAGAGCAGGTGTTATATCGATATCTGAACCCCATCTGGTTGTGTACCCCCTACGGGTTTCACACGCTTTGCGCATGCGTATTTAGGTGGAAAAGTGCGTCCATCATGCTGACATCAAGCAGTACCAATCACAGCTCTGAAAACCACTGACATCACACTCAACCAATGAGAGTTCTCCAAAGCTATGCTACCCTCCCAACCTTATAGAACTTCTCCTAATCAGCAGTCACACCCCTGCGGATAGTGTTATTATCTGTAGCATGTATTGCTCGCTGCGCGTTGCTTACTGAGTGCACCACTTGTTTTTCCTGGTCTTTCAAGGTGAGATTTCTGTTGTTCATGTATTTTCACGGTGATATTGTTTTGTATTGTTGGTGTAATTGACTGTACTGTACTATCAATGTTAAGTGCTGCGCCACGTGGCCGTCCCATGCGCAGGCCTCGCTGCTAAAAAGGCCTGTTTTCACCAACTTACCACTTGGCCTCTTCAGCAACGCGGCCTGCACATGGCGCTGCCTCGTGGCCACAGTGAAATTGCGAGAACACTCACAATTAGGATTCCATTTCAAGAGGCCAACTGGTGCCTCTGTAATACTTATCATACCAGCCTTTTTAGCATTTTAATCTTTTCTTCGAACCTCGGAGTCGACTCCCCACCCTCTGATTCAGGGCAAATCACTTAATCTCCCCGTGCCTGAATGTGAGGTGACATTGTACTCTATGGTTGGTGTAATTGACAGCATACGGATTTTAAAATGAAGATGAGATATCCTTCAATCACTCCATATCTCAACCTTTGTTCTATAATGCAAATTTAATTTTATTTGTCATTGTTGTGTGGTTAAATAAGACAGGCATTAAAGTACGATTTTACATTTATCCCACCCTCTGTTTCTGGGCAAATCACTTAATCTCTCCATGGCTGAATGATAACTGCTGTGCCACGTGGCCGCCATGCGCAGGCCTCGCTGCTGAAGAGGCCTGTTTTTACCAACTTACCACCTGGCCTCTTCAGCAATGCGGCCTATATCTGTAGCAGGTATTGCTCGTTGCGCGTTGTTTACCGAGTGCACCACTTGTTTTTCCTGTTCTTTCAAGGTGAGATTCCTGTTTTTCATGTATTTTCATGGTGATATTGTTTTGTATTGTTGGTGTAATTGACTGTACAATCAATACAGTACTGTACCCCTCCCTGTGGATGAATGTTAAGTGCTGCGCCACGTGGCCGTCCCATGCGCAGGCCTCGCTGCTGAAGAGGCCTGTTTTCACCAACTTACCACTTGACCTCTTCAGCAACGCGGCATGCGCATGGCGCTGCCTCGTGGCCACAGTGAAATTGCGAGAACACTCATAATTAGGATTCCATTTCAAGAGGTCAACTGGTGCCTCTTTAATACTTAGCATACCAGCCATTTTAGCATTTTAATCTTTTCTTCGAATCTCAGGGTCGACTCCCCACCCTCTGATTCAGGGCAAATCACTTAATCTACCCGTGCCTCAATGTGAGCTTGTGTTTTAACTGGTGTGCCACGTGGCCGTGCCATGCGCAGGCCTCGCTGCTGAAGAGGCCTGTTTTCACCACCTTACCACTTGATTGTACTGTATTGTTGCTGAAAGGTTAATTGGAAGAAACCTACTTCTAACTAGTCCTGCCTCCAATGTGTACTTTCACTAGCCAACTTCTATATGTTTTGTTGAATGTAAGTGGGGACAGCGTGGAACCTGCCACGAGGTGGTCCGTCTCTCAACGCCCCTCGTGAGGCCTCTTCAGCAGTGCTGTCTGCTGTGCCCTCCAGGCTCCCAGCACCCCCATACACTGGCCACAAGGCATGTAAAGTCTGCACTTCTGATCTGCTTTTGGCAGCTGCCTCTCCCGTCACTCTTTCATCCTTCTATTCCCTCTCATACTGTCTTTTTACTCCTCATTTACTGAAAGCCGTGACTCGTAGAAACGGTTCTGACCGTCTTTCCTCCTCTCATTTGTTTGTTCCCCTTTGAAATGGTTCTAAAAATTGAAAACCTCTCTTTTTATTACACTGTGGTCAAGTGGCTGCACCATGCGCAGGCCGCGCTGCTGAAGAGGCCTGTTTTCACCACCTTACCAGTTGGCCTCTTTAGCAGTGCAGCCTGTGCTTGGTGCGCCCTCGTGGCTTCCAAATGCCCAGTGGTTGTGCATGTTCGGTAGTGCACTCCTTGCCAACTCAAGGCAAGGACAGTCTTTAGTGTGACTTTGTGAATGTATTTTAATGTTACTAACTCACATAGTATTTTGTTATTGGACACTAATATGTTTTAGGTTTTCAGCATGTCACTGAGCATTTACCATAATTGTAACTTCGGGATGCCAGTGCTTTAGAGATTAATCCAATGTTTAAGACTCTCATCTTGAGGTGTGTTTATGTTCAGTTATTTATGGCTTTGTAATAAATTGTGTCGTTTGTTGAACTGATTATGAAATAATGGTGAACTTTCTCGGCTTTATGCTTTTCACCTGCTAAAAAGAACCATTGGATAGTGCGTGTGCATGCACCCCATTCTAACACAGTATGACTTAACAGTCCCTGACGTGCAGGAACCTGCTGTAGTGGTCCTGTTGCCTTGCAGTTAAAGACTCACATATGAGCCTTTACACTGCCACTCAGCAAGACTGATACACAGCCCACCAGGCCTTAAAAGTATTCTTAATCTGTCCTGTGGGTGGCATGGCAGTTTAGTGGTCCTGGGCCAGTTGCATGGCTTTCAGTTTGTAACCGGCAAACTTGAAATCAGGCTCCCAATCTTTTTCAGTCTTTCAAAGGACATGGTTGGAACTGAAATCAAGAAAGGTATGTCTACTTAAGACCAATGTGAGCACGGAAACTTGTGTACTTGCATCTATGATGATATTCTCTTAACTTTTTTTTAAAACTGTTTTTCATTATTTTAAATAGAAATGGATGCCACTAAGTACCAATAGCTTCTGGATTATGTAAGCCATAATGTGTATCCTTAAGGTTTCAGTAAAGTCCAGAAGCATGGATTACATAGACTGTCTAAAACATTTACCATTGACGGTACTATAATTTTATAACTTGTTTTTTCATTACAATGTAATTCTAGAAATTTTAAGTGGAATTGCGGTACTTGCTTGAAATCATTATTAATCATGTAGCTGATATAAAAATTCCAACTTTAGTGCTAACAAGTATTGCATAGTACATTCCGTTTAATTATGTAAACATTATGGGCCTCATTTAGATGTAGGCGGTGTGTAGGGACTCCCTATCCTAAAATGCTGGCCGTATGGATTATCATGTTCCCTCCCCTCCAGCCTTTCCATGGCTGTCCACCCTCCATGAAAAGGGTGGCAGGGATGGACATTGGGGTCTCTTAGTGGCCCCCCTCATCAGTGGTCCTTTTCTTTTGGTGATGGGTGGGGCACCTATGGTGCCCACCAACCTATACATGTACCCCAACATATCCCTGTACCAAGTGACAGTCACCACATGGTGCCTTTCACGTAGTACATGGATATGTTTCACATCCCTGTTTTCCATTGCGGTGGGTGCTCAATGGTAGTTTGTGTTACGGCCGGTTGAGAAAAGGGATGTTCAGTTCATACTTGCATCCTCAAGGTACCTGCCAAGGGGTGAAGGGATCAACAGGGGGGCACCAAAGGTGCTGCCTCGGTCTCCAACCCCTAGTGGTCTGCCCCAGGGGGCACTGTTGGTGTCCGCCTCAGTCGAATTTCAACAGCCTTTTTGTTTTTTAAAAAGCTTGCCCATAAAGTCAACCAAAGTCCGACATTGCAATCTCAAGGCTGCAAATGCCGGATTCTGACTGTCTGATGGACTGCTTGAGTATGTCGGAATACAGCCAAAATAACAGGCAGGTTTTTGTTACGTCTCCATCCTAACAAGATTGTCATAAAGTAAACATGCTGACCCATTATGATGTGAGTGTAAAATCTCCGACCAACGGTGGTAGCCTTTTACGGTCGCTTCCTCATTTGCCCCTATATCTCTTTATTTAAAATCCTTTCAAGGATATTTTTTGGAGACAGATATATTGCATAAATTGATTTTATTAAATTGCATAACAACTGAATGCCGCTTATATAGTCAGGATTCTGTTTATTCTCATTTTTTGTAGACATATATATTTTAGTGATATTTATTTGTGTTTATTTAGAGATACATAGTATAAATGTGAATGTTTTTCTTTTTGACATGCATAGTTATTGAAACACTTTTTTGCTTTCTTCTTTTGGTTTTGTCAATAGAAAGGAGCTTGTTCTACACTGGTAAAGAAAAGAACACAAAAGTTGTCATTGGTGCTGAAGCTGCCCAAAAAGTTTTGGGTGAATTTCATTTGTCTCTTATTAGTGGCCATTCCGGAATTAACAAAACAAAAAAAAGTATTACCTCCCGATTTTATTGGCCAAATATGACAATTGATATTGAACGATGGGTTTGTTAGAAATTTTCTTGGTTTTCAAAATAATTTGTTGTAAAATAAAAATCTCCATTGTAATTGTGTCCTATGAGCCATTTTTCTTAACCCATATATTTATCTTTTAAATATCCCACATTTTAAATCTCTCATTATTCCTTTGCTCATGGGTCTGTTGTCCCATCCATTGGTCTTAAAAATGTTGAATAATTCAAATGTTTATTAAATTCCGAGTGCCTCAGGCACTAGTGTTTTGAAGGGTATGCTATTTCCATGTACACCGTCTGCACTAGAGATACGAAGTTAAAATGTTGTTATGAATTTATTATTTTTGTGACACCTTTTGAAATTTTCTTTGAGAGATCTGTAGTTCTTCATTTTTAGATCAGAGTGTGATATTTGCCAAAAGGAACAACCAGCACTCCAGATTTGCTCTGAATTAAAACCTATCAAAGTATGTTCTATATTTGTTACGTTTTGCTTTATGAACTTACAGCTCATTAGATATGATTGTAAATATTTTATAAAACATGTATGACACTTGCATAAAATGCTACATTGTTATAGCCGAATTAAATTTTGAATTTTTTTTTTTTTACATTTATTTTTATTGTGAATATTAACAGGTGAAAGAAGTTTAGGAACTTGTAGGAGTGGATTTGATGGGACCTTTACCTACCACTCCTAAAGGATACAAATATATTCTGACTGCAACAGACTATTTTTCAAAATGGGTTGAGGCATTTCCTCTAAAATCAAAGACTGCAGCCATGGTTGCTTCCAGACTGTTGCAAATGTACTTACGACATGGAAGTCTACAAAGGGTTCTATCAGATCAAGGCCGGGAGTTTGTGAATGAAGTGAGTGAGCAATCTAGGCCTAACATTTTGATAATGCAATTATGATAAATACTATGTTGCTTGTTAAATATATATACATATATATAGTATATTTTTTTAATCATTCACCATTGAAAGGTATATTTACATTCTTTAGATATGGATTAAAAAAAAATATATATTCTTTTGTATGGTTTAAGAATGCCAAAAAAGCACAGTAAACGTAAAACTCAGTTCTGGAAATAGTTATAGATATTTATATAAATATATAATGATTAATAAATATACAAGACCAATTAACCATCTGTCATATTTAATGACAGTGCTAATTGTTAAATTGCTCGGCACCCTTTCATTCAGTGGATGTTTGCACCATTGGGGTTACAATCCTTTGTTACTCAGTTTGAGAGCAGGTCCACATTAATTGGTACCCAATTATTAGTGTTCTGTAAAATTCTTCCCATGTGATGCAAGTCACGTTCCATTTTTATAACCCATTGTTTGATAACGTTTATAATTGACACCAAATTTGGTCACTTTTTATTTTTACATGTATTTTAGACTGTAGGTGTCTGTTTGCTTTTTGTCTGGCCCTGTTAGGCGGATTGTGCTTTTTAAGGTGGTGTTACACATCTATGTACTAAATAATTACATTTCACTTAAATTTCAGAATGTAAAATATAGATTTTTTTTCAGTTTAATTCAGAGTTATCAAAGCTCTTAAAAATAGAACGTTCTGTAAGTGCAGCATATCATCCACAGACAAATGGTTTAGATGAGCGTACTAATGCTAGCATTAAAAGGTAAAGCTAATTCTGAATCTGTTTTGTATACTCATGTTGATCGATAATCTATTAATAAAATATTTTCTCTTTAATATTTTTAAGTTTCTAAGTACTTGAGGGGTTGCTCTCATGGTGGTCTGATCGCATCTGACGGCTTGTCAGATGCGGTCCGACGGTCATCTGTTGCTGCAGTCCAACTGACGCATTACAATGCGTGTAGTTGGAGGCAGCTGGAAGAGGGACAGTTCCAGACCCAGTTGGACTATTGCAGGTTCCATAATCCCTACAATAGGGGCAGAGCCAGCTCAGGCAGCTCTGCAGGGATTTCAATAGTTAATTCGAATGAGGGCAGTGGGACCGCCGAATCCTTGCTGGGCGGTCACACTTACGCTATGTGGCCGGTCAAATGACAGTGTGACCGGCATCGTAATCATGTCTTTGCTGTTCAATAATATATTAATTGCAGCTTGAAACATTCATGTTTAAATTAAACAAATGTAATGTAAAATATTTGAATTCTAAGGGAAAGAAACTTGATTAATATACTGCCAGTAACAATCATGCCACATGCTAATCTTTTATTTTACAGCGCGTTGTCTAAATACGTGAATGAGCATCAGAACGACTGGGATTTATTTTTGGATCATGCGTTATTTGCTTTACGATCGAAGCCACATACCACAACAAAAGTTTCCCCTTTCCAACTTATGTACGGCCAAGAAGCAAGATTTCCTAGTGAGGTTGCCGATGATCTAGTATGAAATTGTGATTGTGTTTCGAGTTTAAAGAATTGTTAAAATGTTGATTTTTGTTTTCACAGTCATTACTCCAATTTAGGTTTTAATATGCATATTTCTGTTATGTAATTATACATACATTTACTTGCTATATACTTTTTAACTTTTTACAATATTAAATCTATTTTCGCTGTGTTCATTTTCTTTTCTTTTGCATAACATTTATTTACAAAAATGATATTTATTTTAATTTTTATTGAATATCTAATTTTATATAATGAAAGTTAGTGCTTGAGTTTTATGTTTCCTTTAATAGCTTGAGTTTATACTACCAACTGAAAGTGAATATGCAGGCAAAAGAAAATTAAAAAAGCAGAGTTGCAGAAGCAGAGAAAACAGAATATTGAGGTTGCCCAGGAATAGCAAAAAGAAAAATTTAAAAAGAGAGTTTCAAAGAAAAGTAAGTCGTGCACCTTCAAAGAAAGACAGTTAGTGCTTCTGAAAAATTGCAGGCGAACTTCGAGAAAAGGAGGCATTTTGGAACATAATTTTAATGGACCGTACACTATTGCTGAAATGTACGGAAAGCGTGTTAAATTACTCAATGCTAGCAACCTCCCTTTACGTAGAACACACAATCTCGACATGTTGAGGCCTTATAAGTCGAGCGTCAAAGGTAAACTATCGAAGGGTATGTTTTTTTTTTTTGTATGCAATGAGAATTGGATGTGTATTGGAATAATATACCATCAGTCTCTGTAAATGTCTCCTTAATAGGTGAAAAGGTACTATGTTGAGAAAGAAAATGTGACATTGAGTTTCTCCAAAAGATATGTTTTGGAAAGTACAGTATTTAAATAAAGGAATTTTTGAATACCTATTTTTGTTTGTGTAGGGTTTGTGGTTGGTTGGTTGAGTAGTCAGTTTTTTTCCAAATGATTTTTTTGTAAACCTTCAAAAATTATTTTGCAGGACCAATCATGAATCTCCAGTATCTCTTCCACTTGAAACACTTTCAGAGGAGAATAATGATTGTGCAGAAAAGCAAGCTTGTGTGCTGTTGGGAGGTGAGGTTGCTACTTATTTTATTAATATTTTTTCAAATTGTTTAACAAATATTGACAATGAAGATGTAAGGGTTTTCTCACAAGCAGCTTGGTTTTAGTAGCTCTATTTTTGTAATTATATATCTTAGTAGTTTGTGAGCGGCTGGCTTACTATATGGTGGGCACTTCTATAAGTGTATTACCTTCCACTAATCCAGACAACCCTTATGGTGATTTCATTGGTTTTAGACAACATTAGAAAGCTCTCTAAGTGGTAGCTGTGGAGAGCAGCCTTCAGGCTTAAGGCCCGATGACGATGACCTTGGAAATGGCTCTGAGCGAAGATCGGACAGGAAGGAATCCGACCTGTATTTTGGAAAAGGGCCTGTGATTCCAAGTCCGTTTATATCCCCCTGAACGATTATGATGGCAGATTCACACAGCCTTTCTGTGCCGGTCTTTCCGACACAGAAAGTGTGTGGGAATCTGCTTTTTGGGGCCCCCAGCAGGGCCCATATGGGTGCAAGGCCTCCGCTTGATCCTCGCACCCTGTGAAAATAACTTGTTTGGGGTGACTGTCAGTTTTGAAGAGTATGGAGGTGTCTTTCTAACTTGTTTTAAATTATGTCTTTCACTTATGTATCTACAGACTTGAACGATTATGCATCTAACACCATGAACACTTTTGGCTGTATGGAAGAAACCAGTTAAAGGACGCTTGAAAGCAATAGTGTCGAGCATAACATTGTATGATTCTTCTTTTTGTTCACTCAAAACGCACCAATGGATAGTTGATGAGGTTGGTTTCCATAACATCTTTACTCAGTATAGTATGGCTAATGGCGTAGGATGTACATGGTGGTTCCTCTTCTAAAGGTCACGGTGCTTTCCAAAAAGGCACCTAATTGGGAAATGCCTCACAATGTTCTTGCATGGCATGAACTGTAAAGTTGATGCCGTTCAAGGACTACTGTATAATTGCGAAACAAATTTAGGAACAATGTTCAAAACACGGAGACCTACAAAGTGGACAAAATAATTAGATAAGTACTAGTAAATACAAAGTAACAGGGTATACTTTATTTATATTTCTTTATATGGTGATTACAAAGAAGATTACATATCATGTTCGTATATTTTTGGGAATCAAGGGAGACAAAAATTATAAATAAAACATGTGTCTCATACACTGTTGTATACAATTCATTTATGTCCAGAAAATATATTCGAAATCAGACATGATAAATGAGCTCAGATATGTATCTGTAATAAATTGATACAAAATCACAGGTTTCAATTGTAAATAGTTATGGCTTGGTCGGTGTTAGATCCTACGCGCGTTTCGGCTAGAAGCCTTCATCAGGATGCCATGTAACTGTGGTTTCGTAATCCTAAACAAAATATATACAAATCACAATAAATAATAATGTCCATAAGTAGGTACTGTTTGTGCTAGCAGATGTCTAACCTAAAACAATTCAGGTTATATGTCATGTGCTAGTGATGTCTGTCAATTTATCTAGTTAAAAAGTACTTCTAGTCCATCTAATATATACAATTCTAAAAACCACACGAAAGAGAAGAGATATGTAACAATGATACCTTATAGCCCAAAATCTTAGAGAGGTTTCTGAACCTGTGAAACATGGAGGGAAACAGAAATGTGATGGGTTGGTACAGGAGTAGTTATGTGCGCAATTGCACTATTACTAGAGGTAATTTTCAGTGGGTCAATGCGGAAGAGAGGACCACATCAAACCTGGAGGGTGGAACTATAGCTTAAAGAGGAGAAAATGCACTACAGACATGCGACTGAGGGAACATCGTGAGTGCTGTCTGTTACCTCGATGAGATCGCGTTGTCCCCAAAGAAGAGGGGTGTGTGGATGCATTCTAATCAGTCTGGAAGTGTAGATCCAAAATGGGTTAAGGTGGAAATCTAAACAAATAGAACACGGAAATAAGTAAAAAAGGGGGGGGGGGGTTTCCTCCTTAGTGAGCAAAGTTTGCCAGGTAGCGTTCAGGGACACCAAATAGATGTACCTTAATAAAGAGGCTTGATAGTACATATGACCACGAATTGGTATAATTGGAGACTTCTTGGAACGACCAGAAAGCAAGTAATGCAAACTAAAACAGAATATGTTAGCTTGCTTGTGTCACAGATTCAGAAGGAATTAATACATGAATCTGAAAACGGCATAATATTACCTCAGAGGGGATCTGATAAAGCTGCAAAATTCGGCTCGGCTCACTGCAAGGTTACTACTGTATTTGAGAGAAGGATATTGTATGAGACTGCGTGTTCTCACTGTATTGAAAGAAATTAAGATTCTTAAGAAATGCAGTGCTCACCTATATCTGCCGGCGTACTTCAAAAATAAGTGGATCCTCCTGATGTGTATGGAATCCCTTAAAATAATAAAAGAAAAAATGAATATGGGATTCTTCAGTCATATGGTCATGAGAAAAAACGCTAACTAGGGGGACGAGCCATTGACGGAGATGCTCATGTGCCGATGTGCCGGTATCGTTACTTACTTTATCAGGATCCGCTGGGTTCCGTAACGAACTGGACGACCCAGTGCTGGGGGCCCGCAGAAAGGATAAGGTGAGATGGCCACAATGTAGCCGGGTAATGTGGCTTTATTTATATGGCAATGGGGAAGTAGTGTGAATCAATTAAGAACAAACCGGAAATGAATGGGGTTCCGGGTTAAACGCAAGATCCGGTAGGAGGTAGTATCGGCAAGTGCCAACCTCGCGGCCATTTTATAGTGGTGGATTTGTGAGTTGGTAGTTAGATCCGTACGGTTGTCGATTGGACATAAAAGAGACAGGGATTATGACATGTAGCAGTGATTGAAGGTAAATGATTATCTCTTTGAATAATGGGTAATTGCCCTGTAATTCGAATATGGATAGGTTTCCAAGTGGTGAAACCGCCGCCATCTTGGAATGGGCAATGCATGTATGTCCAAATGCGCCAATAATCTGAGTTGGTAGTTAGATCCGTACGGTTGTCAATTGGACATAAAAGAGACAAGGATTATGACATGTAGCAGTGATTAAAGGTAAATGATTAGCTCTTTGAATAATGGGTAATTGCCCTGTAATTCGAATATGGATAGGTGTCCAAGTGGTGAAACCGCCGCCATCTTGGAATGGGCAATGCATGTATATCAAAATGCGCCAATAATCTGAGGGGAAGCCCATAATGATGTAATGATCGCGGTCTAACTCAAGGTGAGCGTCCCTAATGAAATGGGATGATCTTAAACAGGTAATGACAAAAGAGTTAAAGATTAAACTACTAGAGGTGAGGGATGCTACTAGGTCCAAATGGGAGTACTGTGTAAGTGACTAAATATAGTGCGAAAACTTATGTAAGCTTGTGGTACAGAAAATTAAATGCCTAAGGAACGTTCCTGGAAATTAGCTCAAGGAGATTCAGGAGTCAAGAGGGCTCAAAAGATTGATCGAATAGTTATTCACAGTTATATCTTAGTACCTGGTCCCATGGAATTTCATTATTCATTCCATTCTGGTATGTGTTGAGAGAGAAGATCCAAAAAACCTCTCTACATTTGCGTATGTTTGTGCTGGCGCTGCCTGTGTTGATGTTGATTTTCTCTAGAATGAGCCACCTTATTTGGTTCTCACTGTGTTTTTGTTCCATATAGTGTCGCACAAAGGGCGCTTGAATTTTTTGAGTGCGAATGGCCGACCTGTGTTCTGTAAGTCGTGTGGCCATAGAACGTGCTGTCTCACCCATGTATCCTTTTTCACATGGGCACAAGAGTAGATAGATGGTATTGGTCGTTTTGCAATTGGTTAAAGTTTTCAATTGTAGATGGATTTTGTTGAATGTGAATTTGGATGTCTCTAGTGCAAATTTACAGGCTGTGCACGATAGGCATTTGTAGTTGCCTATGGGTCTGGTCTGACCTGAGAGGGATGTCTGAATTTGTGGCTTGGTGGTATTCGTCATACGGGAACGGACTATAAGGTCTTTCAGATTCTTGTTTTTTCTATATGCGAATAGGGGTTTAGGAATTACATCCTCTCTGGATTTGGTAGCATTGAGAATGTGCCAATTGCTGTTAATGATGTGGCGGATCTTTTCATTCATGGTCGAGTGTCTTGTAACAAAGACCACCCTGGAATTTGACAGTTTGGGCTGTGGGGTAAGCAAATGTTGCCTGTCAAAGAATCTGGCTCTTTTGTATGAATCCCGCACTAAACGTTTGGGGTAGCCTCGAGCTATGAACTTTGTTTTCATGAGTTCTGCTTGGATATCAAAGTCTCGGAGACTGGTACAGTTTCTACGGAGACGTAGAAATTGACCAAATGGGATACTCGTCTTTTGTGTATGGGGGTTGTAACTGTCAAAATGCAGAAGAGTATTGCGTGCTGTGGGTTTGATGTGTAGATCTACTTCAAGATGGTCATCTCTGTTTTGGATCAAAATATCAAGGAAGTCTACTTGGCAATTGCTGGTGTTAGCTGTGAAATTGATGTTTTCGTCGCACAAATTAAGCCAGGATATGAAATCAGTGACGTTAGTGGTATCATCTCGCCAGATGAAAAAAACATCATCTATGTATCTTGACCATAGAAATATGGATTCACTATATGGAGCAATTTCATTATGGATGTAGCATTTCTCATATAAGGCCATGTAGATATTCACCACTGTGGGGGCACAAGACGCCCCCATGCTGACGCCTTTAGTTTGTTTGTAGAGTGTGCCATTGAACTCAAAGGTGTTTTCGGTGAGTACAATGTTGAGACACTCCAAGTCGAAAGTTCTGGGACAATCTATGTCATAGATGTTCATGAACCAACTAACCGCCTCCATTGCCCCTTTCTGTGGGATGTTTGAGTAAAGGGCTTCTATGTCCATGGTAACCATGGTGTGTCTGTTGGTATTGAACGGACTACTGTGCATGCATATAGCAGCCTGTGACAGGGGTGGTTGTACAGCTGGTGTGGCAGTGGCTGTCCCACCACCGGTGCGCTCACGCCAGTCTGATTCTTGCTCCAGTATATTCGTAAATGGGCAGTACTTAAATAAGTGTATTCTTTTTTTTTAATAGGTAATCAATGCGTACCTTAGAAAAATATGTATGTCAAGACCCAATGTACGTATATTTTCATCAATAACACAGACAGACCTAGCCAAAAATAATAATCCCTTAACAATGTGTTTAATGAAATCCTTTTATTTTAACCTTACAAGGGTGGTTCAAAACTGTGTCCACTGAGAATTCCTCCTCCTCTTACAGGGGCAACAACCAATCCCGCTCATCCACAGGTTATTCTACCATGGTAGGGGAAGAGGTAGAGGTAATTCCACATGCACTAAAGTGGACCTCAGACAGCTGAATCTATACATACAGTTGGACCACTTTCACACGGTCACACTCCAACAAGGCGACTTTCTGTCCACTGTAGACTTACAGGACACCTATGTAGGAGAGTAGGATCTGCTTACTATGGTTACCCCCACTTTTTGCTAGTGTTTCACTGTTTCTCGACTTTAGTCTGGCTGGGGGCCTGCTATTCAGGACCCCAGCCTAGCTGCTTCCTCTCTAAATTGATTGTATGTACATTAGGTACAATCCAGATTGGTTACTGGGTTACCCTTGTGAGTCCCTAGTACATGGTACCTTAGGTACTAAGGGCATAGGGACCCCAGAGGCCTACCAGGGGCTGCAGCAAGTATTATGCCACCCCTGGGAAGCCTTCCAAAATGGCACCACAGGTCTGCTACTGCAGCCTGGGTAAGTTGGTGCATGCACCCCTTACTAAGATATAGGTTACCTATATCTACCTTTAATCACTGACACACATAAACCTATCAGTCACTCCTATGGCAGGCCTTATCAATCCTGAATGCAGAGTACTTGGTTTTGTGTGAGAGGGTGCCCATGCATGAGCAGAACCCCTCTGCAGCTTTCGGAATCTATTCTCTGAGGCTGTTCTGTGATGCAGCCAGACCATAAGTGCATTATAACCTCGTGGTTAATGCTAACTTTGGAATGACTGCATGGAAACATGTCGTGTTTGGTGTCAAACACTTTGGAATCCTCCCCCCCTCCCCCCGCCAGTCCTGGCGGCGGGGGTAGAATTCCACCCTTCTAGAGGGAGAGATATGTACATACTGACCTAACCGGTAATAGTTTAAAAGAGCCCTAGCATCACAAAATGGATGCTGCAGCCATAGACACGGGTCTGACCTCCTGCTGCTGGACGAAATTCCGGCAGGGGAGGCCTGGACAATAGGTTTCTATAGTAGGGTATCTCTGTGTATAGTCATAATCATGTGAATAGTCCCGCCCATGTGCTCAGACCCCGGAGCACTACAATAGATATAGTCTTTTAAGTCGTCTTCTTCTGCAGTCCTGCATAGACACTTAAGAGATAATAAAAGACAATAATGCAGCCTGAAAACACTAGGCTACTCTGGCCATTACTTCATCCTGAAGTGAAAAGGATAGCCAGGTAACAGTTAAATTTAACTATTTTACTAACTTTCACACATAGAAAAGCTCCCCTTCACAAAAATCCCTTTTTTCACGCTAGAGATGAAGGGTTGGACAGACAAGCCCCATAGGCTGCCATTATGTGTCTGTAAATGGGTACCGTGCCTTTAAGAATCCTTCCAGAGACCCTCGGTATCTCATGATACACAGCCAAAGGCCAAATACTTTCAGTTCTTTTTACCGGCTCCTGCTAGCAGGACCCTAGAGCATTGAGCTCTACCTTTAGTGGTATAGCTTGAATTTATTAAGCTTTAAAGTTAGTTTGAGTGTTTCACTTGACGACTTTGGCCTTTCCCTTCCTTTTGCTGCCTTTTTTGGGCAGTTAGCCCACATTTTTCTTGTCAAAATGCCACCCTTATTTGACAAGGGCCCTGAATGTGGCAGGAAGAAGGCCAAGTCGGACTCTCACAGAGTTTGTATTCTCTTCACGTTCCTGAATCCTGCCCCATCTGCAAATCCTTCTGCAAGAGGACCCTGCGTGACAGAGAGAAGATGTGTCTTCAAGGCCTGGAACAGAGAAGACAACAGGCTGCAGGTGGGACTTCTGGGCAAGCAGAGAGCCTTTCCTCCTCCAAGACCCATGCGTCGGCCTCTGAGGGGCGCCTCAGTTGAAAAAAGGCTAAAAAACGACGCCTGTCCCGGTCGACGTCGAAGGCGACAACCTTGACGTCTAGACCAGGTATGACGACGATATGCTCCCCATCGACTCGGACGAGGTCGACGTCAAGGACATCCAAGTCAACGTCAACACATCATCGCCGTCGATCTGGGTCTTGGAGACATCGGCGCTCGCCGTCGAGGCGACACCGCCGCTCACCGTCGACGTGAAGGTCGGCGTCGATGAGAAGAAGGTCGACATCGAGGAGAAGATCGACGTCAGGGCGAAGGAGCTCGACGTCGAGAAGTGGATGTTTGACGTCGAGGAGGTATTGTAGCTCGACATCAAGAGACCAGTCTTCCTCTGTGGTCAGCATCTCAACGTCTGCGAGTTCAATATCACGACAACGTCGGCGTTCGCCATCGAGGGGTACTACATCCAGGGCTCCCTCTTCAAGGACAGCCCGCAAACGGGGAAGGGAAGTAGCTACCTCAGACTCTGAGTATTTCAGGACCTTTTCTTCAACTAGGACACTGGAACCTGCTCAGCCTCCACGTCCATCGCCTATGCGGCCCAGGACTCCTACTCCTCCGCCTCCACATAAAACACCTCCGCCGCCTCCACCTCCTGCAGCTCCACTTGCTCCTGTGATCCCTGCAGAACCGAGGAGGCCAAGATCACGGTCCCGGCCACGAGATCGCTCTTGCAGCAGGCACCGTTCCTCCACGAGGTCTCGCCAGCACCGTCGCCATGAGAGATCACGTTCTCGATATACTAGGGACACGTCGTCCTTTAGTGGGAGAAGATGTGTCTTCAAGGCCTGGAACAGAGAAGACAACAGGCTGCAGGTGGGACTTCTGGGCAAGCAGAGAGCCTTTCCTCCTCCAAGACCCATGCGTCGGCCTCTGAGGGGCGCCTCAGTTGAAAAAAGGCTAAAAAACGACGCCTGTCCCGGTCGACGTCGAAGGCGACAACCTTGACGTCTAGACCAGGTATGACGACGATATGCTCCCCATCGACTCGGACGAGGTCGACGTCAAGGACATCCAAGTCAACGTCAACACATCATCGCCGTCGATCTGGGTCTTGGAGACATCGGCGCTCGCCGTCGAGGCGACACCGCCGCTCACCGTCGACGTGAAGGTCGGCGTCGATGAGAAGAAGGTCGACATCGAGGAGAAGATCGACGTCAGGGCGAAGGAGCTCGACGTCGAGAAGTGGATGTTTGACGTCGAGGAGGTATTGTAGCTCGACATCAAGAGACCAGTCTTCCTCTGTGGTCAGCATCTCAACGTCTGCGAGTTCAAGATCACGACAACGTCGGCGTTCGCCATCGAGGGGTACTACATCCAGGGCTCCCTCTTCAAGGACAGCCCGCAAACGGGGAAGGGAAGTAGCTACCTCAGACTCTGAGTATTTCAGGACCTTTTCTTCAACTAGGACACTGGAACCTGCTCAGCCTCCACGTCCATCGCCTATGCGGCCCAGGACTCCTACTCCTCCGCCTCCACATAAAACACCTCCGCCGCCTCCACCTCCTGCAGCTCCACTTGCTCCTGTGATCCCTGCAGAACCGAGGAGGCCAAGATCACGGTCCCGGCCACGAGATCGCTCTTGCAGCAGGCACCGTTCCTCCACGAGGTCTCGCCAGCACCGTCGCCATGAGAGATCACGTTCTCGATATACTAGGGACACGTCGTCCTTTAGTGGGAGAAGATATTCGCCAACATTGTCGGACTCTCCCCCTCCGAGAGTTTCACCTATCTGGTAGAGACAATTCTAGCCGAAGATTCCTTCACGCAGAATTATCCCCAGGCGTGAGACTGGATCCGGAAACTTTTTGCCACAGCATCCCTGCGCGCCAGGGGGCGGGGCAACACCACGCAACTCTGCCTAGGTGTCGCACGTGACATCAGCGAGGTCACATAAACCCCACCCCGGCGCGCCTACGTCAGTTTTCTTCTGAGAACTTTTCCGCGCCGCAAGGCGTAGTCACCAGGCAAACTGTGGGAGCAGGGGAACAGTGTGCGAAAGAGTAGAAACAAAGAATGGAGACAAGCAACACCATAAGGAGCGGTGCAACACTGCAGCCTCCAAAGGCAGGGGCGGAATAAAGAACAGAGCAAAGCCCGAGCAGCCACCTTGCCCGCATGTAAACCACCTTCCCCACCCCTCCCCCGGAGATAGGGAACATATGTAAAGGCAGGACACCTGTAGCAGGCCTACAACCCCCACCCGGAAATAGGGAAGGGGAGCCAGCTCCAGAACAGACAGGACAACAACAACAACCCTCCAAGCCACCCCGGCACAGAGGGCACCCATCCTCCAAGGAACAAGGGCAGGGCATGGCCAGGTGACCCCCAGACAGATGACGGCAGAGAGGCAGGGACCCCCAGCAGCAAGAGGGAGGGAGGGCAGAGATTGATGGTAAAACCCCCCCAAACCTGGAGCAGCCCGAGTAGCGGGGCACAGGAGCACCATAACCCCATCCTCCAGAGAACCAAGGGGAGGAAGGAACAGCAACAAGACGAAGCAACCCGGCAAGAGCAAAACAATGCACTCACAAGAGACACAGCCCCCCACCAGGAGGCAAGTGCCGAGACCAACCCACGGGTCCTCGCAGAACGGGGAGGAAGGGCGGGCCGTGAAGGAATCTGCGGCTAGAATCGTCTCTACCAGATACATTGTTACCAAAGGTAAGTATCTCGTACATCTGGTAGAGACTACTAGCCGCAGATTCCTTCATGTAGAATAGATACCCTAGCAATACCCACGAGGAAGGAGGGTCTGCGAAAGGACCCCCAGCCATAACAGGACAGAGGGTCACACAGGGGACCAGACCTGCAGACCAAGCAATAACCCGGCCCCTCCCAGGCAAGAGGAGCTCCCCATAAGCAGAACACCACTGACCCCAGAGGGATGGGGGAAGAAGAAAAAGGGGGGGCCTGCACACTCACGATAGAGGAACCAAGGGCCAGGCCAGAGAGGCCGAACTATCCCACACCCCTTCAAGGTAATAAGCTTCCCCCTAAAGCCAGGGGAAGAGCCCAGAGGACCCAAGGAAGCGAGGGAAAAGAAGGCTAAGCCACACCAGATGGAAGGCAACAGGCCAACCAGAGCGGCGCTAACAGACAAGCCGCCAGAACAGAAAAAACAGCCCAGGGCCCCAGGAAGACCGAGTGGGCAACACCTGACAAGAGAGGGCACAGAATTATCCCAAGCAGGAAGAAGAGGAAAGGGCCGGACACACCCCCACGAGGGGCCGCTCACACGTCCTCAAGAAGCAAAGCAACATACAGAAATGCCACGGAGAACAGGCACCAAAGGGCCACCAGAACTCTCCAGCAGAGTGCAAGCTGTATAACAGCTACCACTACCCCACATAGGGTACGTTAAGTCCCAAGACATGGGAACCCTCTTTGGAAGATCTTCCGCAACAGAGGAAAAACAAGAGCCACATGGAAAACAGCCAGCGAACTGCTTGACAATCAGCCCAAAGAAAAACAGAAGGCCTAATCTCTGAGCCAAGTCTGCGTAACAGTTCTAGCAAAAAACACACACACAGCGAACAAGGGCCGTCCAGCAGCCAACATAGCCAAAGTCCCCACAAGGAGGACTCAATGGCCAGAAAACACTCCACCGCAAGAGCGACCGTCCCAAGAAGGACCAGAACCAGCTCAACTCCTTAATCACTGAGGAGGAGAAGGAGGAGGAGGAGGAGGAGGAGTATAAGGGGGAGGAGGACAGAGCCCAGCCAGGAACCGTTGGATGGTGGAGTCAGCTGGGGCATGGAACAACAGGCTACTATCAAACAGAAGATTAATGAGCCACTCCCGAATATTTTTGGGGAAGACGCCGTCCCGAAGCCAAGCATGGCCTGGCCCAGCACCTCTGAGATGTCCAGAGCGGAGTGAAGGATAAACGCCGCTAGCTCCCGGCCATCCAACGTATGACACCGTAAGTCCACCTGAACAGTCTCCTGAGAAGCTACGGACCCCAAAGACTCAACCGAGTCCCACAGACAAGAGAAGGCCCTAGCCAGGACACACAAGGTGTTTGGGGCCCGCAGGGCCACACTGGTTGAGGCAAACTTTGCGCCCCCAAGAGTCCAGCCAGCGGGCCTCCCGGGAGGGCGGAGTTAACAGTGGCGGCAGGGAGGGAAAGGCAGTCTGCAAAAGAGGCTGGCGGCAGAGGGGTGGAGCTGCTGGTGTAGAAGGTGCTCCTCCGTGGGTGACGGCTGCAGACTAAGGCGGCCGTCCCCTAAGCCAAGCTGAACGGGCAGGGGCCAGACCTGGAAGGTAGGAGGAGCCGAGGAATGGGGGACCTGCTGCTCCTCCGGCAAACACCGCGGCCTCAGAAACGTCAGGGAGCCACCCTTCGACAATGCCGGTGAAAAAGACACCACTTGGCGGCCAGTCTCCGGGGAGGACGACACCAATATGCAGGCAGCCTTCGGAGAAGAGGGAGCGTCCGAAGACAAATCCGCAACTCGACGCCTGTCAGGAGCCATAGAGTCTGCCGCCTGAGGCAGAGCGGTAACGCCAGCCTGCTCCAAAGGAGACGCTGGATAGGGCTGCTCGAAGTCACACTGCGCCGGGGACCGGAGCGGGGCCGGAGTCTCAGTGGACGAGAGGCAGCGTCAGAATGGCACTGACTTGACCTCCGCCGAGGCAGCCGCCTGCGTGGAAGAATGAGAAGGATCAGGGGAGTGACACGAAGCCTCTGCCAGCCTTGGCCCAGTATACGACAGAGGTGGTACGGCGAACCACATGGCGCCACCAGGGCCGACCCGACCTCCGACTCGCCCTCCGACGAGGCAGCTGCCTGCGTGGAGGGACGAGAAAGTTCTGGAGGAGGGCAAGGGGTTTGCGCCCTGCCTCGACCCGGAGCGGGACGAGGAGAGTCCACCGACCCCTGTGGTGTTGCCTGGTCCAGCAGCTGCCGGCGCTGTAGCGGCGTCACCTCGGCCTTAGACACCTTGTCAAGGGACCGAGAGGGGCTCGGGGATGCTACCCGAGCCCCGGCGACCTCACGCGACACCACAGGGACTCCCGCGGGAGTTTGCAGTGAGACAGAGACGCCGTGGTGTGAAGGAGGGACTCCAGAGGAGCCGCACCCCAATAGCACCACATCCTCCAAGCCTGGATCCAACCCAATCGGCGCCGGGGCTGGAGCCACTGGCGGTGCCGCGGAAGGCCCCGCGCAAGGCAAGGGAACCGCTGATACCCCAGGAGGGGAAGGAGGAGTAGGAGATGCCAGCGAGGCCTGCAAAGCCGCCGCGTATGTCTCAATCTGGACTCTTGACGCTCCATCACCGGGAAACGGTGGGTAGGAGGACACGCGGGGCCGCATCACCTGCAGAGAGTCCACGCCACCGCAGGCCGAAACCCGGCCCCCGGGGACAAACTGCAACACTTACCCACCAGTGAGCGACGCTCTCACGACATCAGGAAAGCGCGATGATGACAACCACAGTCATATTTGAAGCCGTCTGCCGAGGCTGATCGAGGGGAGGAAGTTGACCTGGAGAGATGTGCTGAGACAAGTTTTATTCGGCGCTCCCACCGCGACTTCGGCTTGAACTATTGGCACGCCTCACAATCTGTGGTGCCGTGATCCTCCCCCAAATACCACATACAAATGCGATGAGGGTCCATCGCCGACATAAGACGCCCACACGACATACAAGCTTTGAAGCCCGAAGGCATTTGCACACTGTTCCACCAAGAGAAGGACAATAATGAAAAAAAAGGGGGCCCGTAGCAAGACCGGATCTGCGTTGCACGCGGAAAAGGAAAAAACTGACGTAGGCGCGCCGGGGTGGGGCTTATGTTACCTCGCTGACATCACGTACGCGGACGACATCTAGGCTGAGTCGCGTGGTGTCGCCCCGCCCCCTGGCGCGCAGGTAAGTAACTCGTACATTGATGACATTGCCACATTTCAGGATGATGTGGTGCGGGGAGCGGCAAAACTGGGCATTGCACTGTCTGTGCCTACTCCTACTACATCAGTGATTTTTGAAACGCTACAAACCTCGCTTCCTCTGCTTCCCTTGGTGCCCGGGTTGGGGAAACCGGCAAAGGAATTGTTCCTTACGCCTGCCTCGGTGAAATCGGCGCCTTCTAGGCTTCGACTACAGTCCCTCTGGACAAGGCAAGCCGCAAGCTGGACTCTGCGGGGAGGAAAGTCTGCAACACTGCAGCCACATCGATGAAGGCGACCAGTTCTACTGCCCTGCTGGACCGTTACGACCGTTCTTTGTGGGATGAGGATTTCCAGGAGATAATCAACAAGAGACTGATGGTTTCTAACCAGATTATCAGTGCGGCAGCAGACATCTCTCTCCTGGCAGCCCATGGGTATTGCCATGGTGTGACTCTCCGACGGCACTCCTGGTTGCGTCTCACCTCCTTAAAACCGGAGGCTCAGCAGCGCATTGCAAACCTCCCGTTTTCAGGTACCACCCTCTTTGGTTCCCATGCGGACGAGGAAATGGCCCGCATGAAGGCTGAGGTTGAGACTCTCAAAGCCGTTGGCTTGGAAAAGCCTAAGGAGCAGCGTAGGAATTTCTGCCCTTTCCAACAGCGTTATTCCTCTCAACAATTCCAGCGCGGGCAGGGCTGTCAACAACAACAACAGTTTCAACGGTCGTTTCAGCCGTTTCAGAGATGCCAGTAGAGAGGAAGAACTAACTAGCAGTCGATGCCAGGGAATAAGGCCCCAGCAGGTTCCAAGCCCTGAAAGGTTACTTCCCCCTCTTCCGTTGCCCAATCCGGTGGGGGAAAGCATTCAAAATTATCTGGCAGAGCGGAAAAAGATAACTCAGGAGAATTGGGTGCTGAATATTGTTAGCAATGGATACTGTCTACGTTTCACCAGCCCTCCTCCCTCCATACCACCAGTTCGCTCACAGTACCGGTTGCGAGAACTTCAGGTGGAGGCCGATAGAGCTGGTTCCTCCTGCCCAGAGGGACAAGGTCTATATTCCAGGTTATTTCTCGTACGCAAGAAGGATAAGAACGAATTCAGACCCATTCTCGATTTGCAACAAGCGAACAAATGGATCTGCAGAGAAAAGTTCTGCATGTTATCCCTGCACCAAATCTACCCTCAGCTGCATCAGGGAGAGTGTCTATGCTCAATAGATCTGCAAGACGCATATTTTCATGTGCCCAGAGCAAGGAACCATCGCAAGTTCCTACAGTTTCTGGTCGGCACCAATCACTATCAATATGCAGTGCTTCCCTTCGGCCTGAAGTCAGCGCCCAGGACATTTTCAAAATGCATGGCGGTAGTCACAGCACACCTCCAGAAGAACAAGGTGTTCGTCTATCCATACCTGGACGACTGGCTGATCAAGGCGGCCATGTTTCAGGTGGCACAACTGCATTTCAACAGGTCATCGCTTGGGTCTACACATCAATCTTTCAAAGTCTGTCCAGACTCCTGCACAGTGTCTGCAGTATCTGGGAGCCTCCATCGATACACTCAAGGCAAGTGTGTGTCCTTCAGAGGAGAGCCGCTTATCAATCCTTCGGCAGGCTCAGGCTCTCATGACCATTCCCTCGCTGATGGTGAGGACGGTATCCTCTCTCCTGGGTTCCATGGCATCTTGCATCTTCCTCACTCCACATGCACGCCTCCACATGCGGCCTCTGCAGGAATATCTGGAGGATCAGTGGGACTAGAGACGGGGGAATTGGGAGGACAGGATTTAGCTGTCGCAGCAAGCCCTCCAGTCCATCAAGTGGTGGTGCTCGCCTCACAATCTCCTCCGAGGGATTCCGTTCCCCAAGGAGATACCAGCTCAGACCATTGTGACAGATGCATCTCTCCACGGCTGGGGAGTGCATTCAGACCACCTTCAGATACAGGGCACGTGGTCCCAGAAGGGAACTCCGAGTGGTTCACCTGGCACTGAAAGCCTTCCAGCTGTCCTTTCGAACCCATTCGCTGCTTGTCCAGATGGACAACACAACAACGATGTACTATCTCGACAAGCAGGGGGGTTCAAGATCGCGCACATTGTCTCAGGAAGCGCAGACGATCTGGAACTGGCTGCTGGCCAGGGACCTGACTATAACGGCGACTCATCTGCCAGGTGTGCAAAATGCTCAGGCGGACACTCTCAGCAGACTCGTTCAAGAAAATCACAAATGGGTCTTAAACGACGAAGTGGTAAGAGAAATCTTCGAAAGATGGGGCACTCCAGAGATCGATCTGTTTGCCACCGCAGAAAACAGCAAATGCCGAGACTTCGCCTCCAGGTTCTACCAACCAGGGACGCTGGGGAATGTACTGTGGATCAAACTGGTCGAACAGCTTTCTCTACGCTTTTCCACTCATTCCCCTGATCCCGACAGTGTTGATCAAACTTTCCCAATCACGGGCCAAGATGATCCTCATTGCTCCGGAGGGGCCTCGTCAGTGGTGGTTCACCGATCTATTACACCGGTCTCTCCTGCTGCACCTTCGACTTTCGCATCGGCCGGAAGTTCGGAGGGCAGATGGTGCATCTCAACCTCTCATCGTTGAATTTGGCAGCATGGCTCCTGAACTAGTGCAGTATGAACATTTAAATCTCCCTCAGAACTGCATGGAGATACTGAAAGAAGCGAAAAGACCATCTACACGGACTTCCTACGCATATAAATGGAAGAGATTTTGCTTCTGGTGTGCCTCTAAAGATGCAGATCCTACATCCTGCAAGGAGGATGTCATTCTCCCTTACTTGCTCCATTTAGCGCAATCTGGCCTTAATTTTCATTCCATTAAAGTTCACCTAGCAGCTTTAACTGCGTATAGGAAATGCCCTTCAAAAACTTCCTTTTTCCCAATCTCAGTCATCAAAGATTTACTGGAAGGTTTGAAGAAGGTGTTTCCTCCCATTAGGCGTCCTTCATCCCCATGGGAGCTTAATGTGGTGCTTTCTAGCATGATGATGGAGCCTTTTGAGCCCATTCATAAGGCTTCTCTTCAGCATCTGTCCTGGAAGGCAGCTTTCCTTGTAGCCATAACATCGGCTCGCAGGGTGAGTGAAATCCAGGCTCTCTGTTATCAAGAGCCTTACACTGTGTTTCACTCTTCTAAGGTAGTCATGAGAACTCACCCTAAATTCCTTCCTAAAGTGGTGGATGTTTTTTCAGCATCCTTCCTCTCCTGCTGAGAAGTCCCTTCATTCTCTTGATGTTAGAAGGGTGTTGAAATTCTACTTAGACAAGACTAAGGAGATTCGTAGATCGGATCAGTTGTTTGTTAACTATGGCTCTGTCAGGACTGGTCTTGCTACCTCTAAGCAATCCATCTCTAGGTGGATTGTGTCCTGTATTCAGTTGTGTTATCAGAAAGCCAACAAGACTCTAGGTAGTAGACCTAAGGCTCACTCTACAGAGATAAAGCTGCTACAGCGGCTTTACTACGTAACGTCCCTATTGCAGAAATCTGTATGGCTGCCACTTGGAAGTCAGTCCATACCTTTGTTACACACTACTGCCTGGACTCTGATGCCAGGGCATATGCTCAGGTTGGGCACTCTTCGCTGAGGAATCTATAAGGCACAATAGTGGGCGCGTTTGTTTCATACACCCCTGGGGTTGTTTTTTGGGGATGGGCTTGCCATTCTATTCACATGATTATGACTGTACACAGAGATTCCCTACTACAGAAGGAGTAGTTTCTTACCTGTAACTCCAGTTCTGTAGTAGGGGTATCTCTGTGATAGTCATAAGCAACCCGCCCTCCTCCCCGGTGGATGAAACAGTGATACCTGATGCACCAGGCCTTTCTTTATACACCTTCAAAAAGAACTGAAAGTAACTGGCCTTTGGCTGTGCATCATGGGATACCGAGGGTCTCTGGAAGGATTCTTAAAGGCACGGTACCCATTTACAGGCATATAATCGCACCCTATGGGGCATGTCTGTCCAACCCTTCATCTCTATCATGAAAAAGGGATTTTTGTGAAGGGGAGCTTTTCTATGTGTGAAAGTTAGTAAAATAGTTACATTTAACTGTTACCTGGCTATCCTTTTCACTTCAGGATGAAGTAATGGCCAGAGTAGCCTAGGGTTTTCAGGTTGCATGTGCTCCAGGGTCCACGCACATGGGCGGGACTATTCACATGATTATGACTATCACAGAGATACCCCTACTATAGCCTGTAACTGGAGTTACAGGTAAGAAACTACTCCTTCCTGTCAGGGAGGTGAAAGCACCCCCCAGACAGGCTTTAGTGTATTGGGGCTGGGTGGGTGCATTCAGAGAATGCTTTTCAGACAGTGCCGGGGCACACTTGGTGTCCCTGTGCATACCCCAGTTCAAATCGGTTGCAGTGGCACTCAGCCCCTGATCTGACGCGAAACTGGACAAAGGGAAAGGGAACCACCCCCCTCCCTAGATCCTCCAATAGGTGGGTCCCCAGAGTATGTCCAACCCCCTAACTTGTTATAAGTATGGGACACCAGTCCTTAGGACTTCAGATTACACCTGGACGAAACTCTGCGACATATATCCAGGAACTTCGACATTCAATTTCGACTAGAAGACGGAAGAATCTCCCTTTGGGTCAAGGAGTGACTCCCCTGTTCAAACAGGCACCAAGAAGCATCTTGCCAGTCTGCATTTCCAAAGCTCCCGCCGGATGCCGAAGTATTTGCGACTCAGGACACGGACTTCTCAGAGGCCGACACGACATCCCAGCAAAGCTGAGACCCGCAGCCCTCTCGAGTGATGTGGAACCAGAACTCCTGGACACGTGCACATTTGCTAGTGCATCGACTTCCCAAGCTTTCCCGAAGTTGTGCATTGGGCTACTTGTAGTCCAAGCCCTGAGCACCATCTGCACCGAAGATTGTGGGCCTCACCAGCCAGGTCGCCTCATGCTACGCTTCCACCGGTGGTCCCACCAGGAATACCACTGCTACCACCGAGTCCTCCTCCTCCAGCTACTGCTCTGCCTCCTCAGCTTCCGCCAGCGATTCCTCTACCGCCTCCTCCACCTCAGCCTGGGCCCATGCCTCCTCAGCCCACGCGCCCTGTGGAATCTCGACACCAAGAACGAGGTCTCGGTCGAGACATCGGTCACATAGACGTCACCAGACATTTGAATCTCCCTCAGGACTGTATGGAGATATTGAAAGAAGCCAAGAGACCATCTATACGCACGTCCTATGCCTATAAATGGTAGAGATTTTGCATCTGTTGTGCCTCTAAGGACTTTGATCCTATCTCGTGTAAGGAAGATGTCATCCTTCCTTCCTTGTTACACTTGGCGCAATATGGCCTTCAGTTCCATCCGATCAAAGTTCATCTGTCATCTTTGACTGCTGATAGGAAATGTCCTTCACAAACTTCCTTTTTTTAAATCCCAGTCATCATAGATTTTCTTGAAGGATTGAAGAAAGTGTCTCCTCCCATCAGGCATCCTTCGCCTCCCTGAGAGTCGAATGTAGTCCTTTCACGACTAATGATGGAACAGTTTAAACCCATTCATAAGGCTTCTCTTCAGCATCTGTCTTAGAAGACGGCTTTCCTTATAGCCATTACGTCTGCCCGCAGGGTTAGCGAACTTCAGGCTTTATGTTGTAAAGAACCTTATACAGTCTTTCGTTCCTCTAAGGTAGTTTTGAGGATGCAACCCAAGTTCCTTCATAAAGTCGTGTCGGAGTTTCATGTAAACCAGACTATGACATTGCCTATATTTTTTCAAAGTCCAACCTCTCCTACGGAGAGGTCACTGCCTTCTCTTAACGTTAGAAGAGTCTTGAAATTCCTACTTAGACAAGACTAAGGATATCCGTAGAATGGACCAGCTATTTGTAAACTAGGGCTCAGATCGAACTGATCTAGCTACCTCTAAACAATCCATTTCTAGGTGGATTATTTCATGTATTCAGCTGTGTTATCAAAAAACAAACAAACGTTTGATTGGTGAGCCTAGGGCGCACTCTACTAGAGGTAAAGCAGCTGCTGTGGCTTTACTTCACAATGTCCCTATTTCAGAAATCTGTAATGCTGCTACTTGGAAGTCAGACCACACATTTACTAAGCCCTACTGCCTTGATACTGATGCTAGGGCAGATGCTCAGGTTGGACAGGCTTCACTTCGAAATCTATTTTTACGAACACTGTTTTAAACCAATGCAACAGCTATAGGTTAGCCACCACTTCAGAAATTACTGCTCTACAGGCTGTGCTAAAGCATATGATCTACAGGTCCTATGCCTCGAATAGAAAATGCTACTTACCAAATATGCATCTGTTTTAGGCATATAGAGCTGTAGAGTCCTATGCACCCACCAACCTGCCCGGGTACCTGTACCTGTACCTGCTGCAGTTACATATATATATATATATATATATATATATATATATATATATATATATATATAGAGAGAGATAGATATACACACACACACACATATGGACAACTCTATTATACTCTTACTAACTCCATTCTCACCATCTGCGTCCAAAAAAACTAACAATTGAGTCGATTCACTTACGCACTATCACCGAAAGGGGGAGTCACCTTACCACGTGACTAGAAAGACTTCTTCAAAGAAAAACATTTTGCAAACATCCAGACCCAACACTAGATGGCAGGAGTATGCAAAGCATGTGAATCTACAGCTCTACATGCCAAGAACAAATGCTTACTCTGTAAGTAACATTTTCCATCTGTAAGAGACATATGTTGGTTATAGATTCCATACCTTAGAATTACCCGCAGGGGTCAGACTGGAGCCTGAAAGTTTTCATTAGCAGTACCCCTGCTTGTTGGTAGGTGGCTATCGACTACACGCACGTCGTTGGCGTCACAATCACTGGAGTGACGTTGCAGTGCCTATTTAGACGCAGTTCTTTCTTTTTTCCATGCCAGCCATGCACAGATCTGGAGAGAGCTACCCCCTTAATCATTTTTTGACTAACCTCTTTTCGACTTTTGTTGATTTTTTTTTTTAGTCTATGAATCCTGGTGTACGAAGGATGTCCCATTGTCGGTCCGGGTTCAAGCCGTGCCGGCCTGTAATCGACTGATGTAGGTGACAGGCCCCCTTCTCGTTTGCCTCTGTTGTATGGAGCACGACCCAAAGTCGTGCTCTGACTGCTGAGCCATGAATCTTAAGTCTTTGCAATAGTGGTCCCGAAAGCTGTTGGGGGCCCAGTAATCGGCTCCGCGTTGCTCAAAGTCCCGGTTGAGAGAAAGGACTCGAACCCGCTGCCTGAGGCACCACACCTTGCTCAAGTCTTAAAGAAATTCGGGCTAGTCAAAGCACAAAAAGACAGTTAAGAAGCATTGTGGCTCTTCATCTTTTCCCTGTCTGTCGGCCGACCAGGGACCCGGAGCACCATCAGTCAAGAGCTTCATCTTCAGAGCCTGCTTCAGGACCGACTCAGCGCCTCCCTCATTTCTGGGAACAAACAGCGTCCCGTGCCCAGCTTTGTGCTTTATACAAAACGAGTCATGGAATCTTTGAGCAGCCCGGCTACGCCGGTGCGCCTTCTGGCCCTGTGGAGTCGGTCAGGGGCCCTAGGACTTCGATGCTGGCAGCTCCAGCATGGGCACCAGAGGTCATCCGAGGATCCAGATCAAAGATAGTTGACCTCATAGTACGTGAATACCACGTGACTCTTGGTCTGATATACCCATACCATCTGGGATAAGGTTGCAAAGGTGCAGCCTCAGTGCCTGGAGGAGGCCCGGGCCGTTCACTCCCGCGCAGAGCGCTTTCAGGATTCTAAAGTAACTGACAGATCCTTGTGCCTCGCTGCGAGCTCATGTCTCAGACAATCTACTTATCATCCCGTTCGAGGCTACGGAAGGGGCACTCCACCACTTTCGGCCCAGTCTAGCCACCAGTCCACGCAAGCTGCTCCGCCTGTGCGTGTCCGCCGACGTGGGACCCAGCGACCTCGTGGGTCTAGGCGCCAGCGGGCAGGCCAGTCCACCCATAACCCGCCTGCAGCAGCATCCATACCTTCCTAGTTTGACCTTTCAGGGCCACCAGTGGGTGGCAGTCCTCCTCACCACCCTTTGGTTGCCCTCTGGGTGAAAAAGAACACCATTGATAAACGGGGAAACAAAGGTGTGCTCCGGTTCCAACATCATTATTATTAATAATTAGCATTTGTTAAGCGCATGGCTACCCTGGGGGGGCACCCAGGCAGGAAGGACAGCACAGTGTGGGAACTAACTTGGAAATATTGCCCAAGTACATGATTTCTGTTTTTTTCTCCCTTCAGTTTGAGACAAGAATGTTGCATCCAGGTGGCGACTTTTCCCAAACAGAGCTCCAGGTCTGCAGGGTCAGTCCGCAGATGGTTTAGAGATATCACCAGCTGAGTGTCATCCGCGTAGGTGACCACTTTGATCCCGAACGGCTGGAGGACCTCGGCCAGTGGCCTCATATACACGTTCAATAACGTGAGACTTAGAGAGGATCTCTGTGGCACTCTGTAGTTCAGAGGAAGAGGCCTGGTGGTGGATTCCCCCGCTAAGACATGAAAAGTCCTGCCATTTAGGAAAGATTGAATCCAGGAAATGGCTCCTCCTGCTACCCCGGCTCTTCTTAGCCGTTCAATGAGGCGGAATCTAGAGGAGAACCTGATTTTATTTTAGCAAAAATCTCAGATAGAGTCTCCATATCTAAGAGAGGAAATTGCTCCAGGGTGGGAGTGGCTCCTTCCTTAACGCTCCTAGGTTTAGACCCATGATGCCCAGCTGCTTCAATCAAAGTGGCATCTAGGTCACTAGGTAGTGGGGAGACAGGGAGAGTCCTATAAATAGCTTGTATTTTTCCCTGAAAGTAACTCACTAGTTCATTACACGGTGCATTGGACGTATTTATGGAAGTGTTGGAGTTGGCCCTTCTGGCAGGTTCACCCCTAAACTTTTTGCATTTATCCTACCCTTTTTCCCTATGTAGTGTTAGTGGTTTTAGGCCTCTAGGCACTTTAGCACTGTGTCCCAGTGTAAAGTGTGTGCGCTCTGTGTTTCCTTTCGCGAGACTAGCCTGCCCTCCCATAGGAATGCATGGGGGATATGTGTGTCCATGGTAATTCCTGGTGTGAGAGGAGTGCAGGGTCAAGTTTAGTATGTGCGAACTCGTAAGAATAAATGCTGCTCAATGATGTGCACGGATTTATTATAACTATAGGAGAAGTGCCCCTTCTAGAAGTTGGCACTTCTGTGTTCTGTTTGTCTGCCTGCCTGATGTGGAGTGCATGTCTGGCTTGTGATTGACAGCTGCTGGATGGTGTGGGGAATTCCAGGAGCCAGGATGGGTCTGCCCGGTGGTGAATGGGGAGATCTGCATGTCGATGGGAGGGAGGAGTTGCACCTGAGACCTGAATAGGGCTGTGCCTTCCCTACACAATGCTGGCTCCACCTCCTGTGGTGCGTCTGATGTCCCTAGCCTGTCCTGTGAATAGGGAGAGGGGCTGAGCAAAACAAAGTGCTCCAGAACCAGTTGCAACTGGTTCTCCCCTTGCCCTACAGTTTGTAACAAAGGAAATGTGGGTATAAGAAGGGGCTGTGACCCCAGGTATGTTGTTCTCTGTGTGCTTGTCCTGACGCTGGGGGCTGCTGCTGCTGGGCTCCAGGAGGAACCGCCACAAGGGACTGCCTCCCTGCTGGAGGGCCCTGCTTGCCTAAGCCCAGCCTTGTGCCCCCCTGAACCTTGCCCTGGACACCCAGGACCTAGCGCCTGGAAGGGCGTTCTACTTTGCCTACTTGGAAGAGCGCTCCATCTTTGACCCTGGACTGTGATTCTAGCCCCGTGGGAGTGCTTTATTTTTAATTTAGGAGGAGCACTCTGTTACCCTGAGGAGCGCGGGGGTTTTTCAGCTCGGAGTTGCTTGTTGCGGGCAGGGGATCCCGAGCGTAGGGATTCCCCCGCATTTGCCAGTTCTTGAAAGCGGGTGCCCACCCCGCATGGTTGTGCCGATCTACGTTAACTGGTGGGTGCCCACCCCGCAATCATCGTTGTTTGAAAAGCGGGAGCCCACCCCGCGTTATGGCCGCCGTGGTAACTCAGTTCTACAAGCGGGTGCCCACCCCGCATGGTTGCAGCCTCTAGTGCCTTTATTGATAGCGGGTGCCCACCCCGCGTTTTCGTCACTGAACGGGAGCCTACCCCGTATTGCCTGCAAAGAGGAATCACCGCCGCGACCCGGGTGTGCAGCGCGAGACAGGAAGTCAGGCAACCCTCGACGAGACGGGGGCGGGGCCTGACCAGGAAGAAGCCGAAGGGAGCTCACCCCGTGCCCCGGTAGCCAGAGGAGAAGCCGGAAGCTGACGGGAGCTCACCCCGCGCTCCGGTACACAAAGAAGAAGAAACCAGAAGAAGAGTCCAGGCAGGAGCCCACCCCACGCTGGACGGTGCCCGAAGGAGCGGAGGAGTGCAGCAGTGGCTGGCGGGGCTCCCGTGCCATGAGAGAGAGCCCCGCGCCCACACCGGAGGAGGCGTCCCCCGCACTGAGGAGCGTCCCCAGACAGCCGGTGAGTGGGACTCGTTGGCAACAGGGTTGGGGGGGGGTGTTGGGGCACATTGCCGGTGCCTGCCCCCCTCCTGCCAAGAGTTACTTCTTTGGGGGCACAGCTGCTGAGCGGAATCGCAGGAGGGTGAGCCACTCCACCGTGGGGCGCGAGTCTTGTTCAAGGACCCCCAGAGGGGGGGCCCACTTACCTGTGCCCATTCTTTCTGTTCTTGGGGGCATATTTGTTTAAGAGCCTGTGTGCTCCAACGTAAGGGCATCGAGGTGCCCAGGCCCCATTCCTCCGAGCTGCCCCGCTCGCAGAGGGCAGCTGCACCAAGAGGGCAAAGGGTATTGTTCAGGAGCCCCAGAGCAGGGCTCAGGCCATCTTCCTCGCTGCCCCACCTGATAGAGGGCAGCGGCCACGGTTGGCGCAGGTTGATTTAGGAGTCCCTGAGAGGGACAGAGTTGACACAGGGATTGTCAGTGCCCACATTTTTGCCTTCACAGCTGACCAGCAATTAGTGGGCAGCTGCCACGTTTAGGCCTAAACTCGTGTGCACTCTTCTTTTGCTGCATGCACAGCGCCCTGACTGTTGGACATAGGGCATTTGAGCCCCATGGAAGGCCAGTTGGCCTGGGGCTAGTACCTAATGTGATTCTTGCGCAAAGGGATTGCATCCTTTTTTTTATGTCTAATATGTTTTATGGCTAATGTGTTTGTGATTGCATAGTGTGCTCCTAACCTTTACCAGTAGTTACTGGTTGTGCGCTACAGTTACTATTTGTTCTACATTTACAATTGGTGATTTGTGATGGTTGTGACAGTGGCCCCATTGGCCCTGTCGTGTGTAAATAGTCCCATGTAGATACTGTCCAGTGCCAGTTGGCACAGTGTAAATTGTGTGATTATTATCTAATGTGTTTATTATAATACAAAGGCTATTTTTATATATAACCTTGTGTGGAGTTTCTTTTGTGGTGTACCTAGGGTGTTGTTGCTGTGTGCGTGCGCAAACGCTTTACACATTGCCTCCGGGATAAGCCTGACTGCTCATGCCAAGCTACCAAGGGGGTGAGCAGGGGTTATCTTTGACGTGTAACTTCCTTGCCCTGACTAGAGTGGTGGTTTCTGCCTGGCTTTGGCGCACGCCTTAGCCAGCCAGAAATTCCATTTCTAACAGGAAGTATCTTGGAGAATAGGCTCCAAGAGAGATTTGGTAATCCGAAAGATTTCTTTGGGTGCGTTTGATGCTGCGGGGCCGGAAGGCATGCTAGCAGAGCTAGGCTGCCCAAAGATGCCGTGAATCACTTCGTACAAAGAAGGAATTTGGCCAGGGACCTTCTGGCTTCATCCCTGAAGGAGGCTACAGAGACTGAGCTCTGGAGAGACAACGCTCTGGGTCCCGCGTCTCGTCAACCGACAGGGTGAAGGCGAAGAGCGACGATGCTTCTTAGCCTTTCTTATCTGATAGAGGCTACTACCCGCAGATTCCTTAACGTAGAATTATCCCCAGGCGTGAGACTGAATCCGGAAAACTTTTTTGCCACAGCATCCCTGTGTACCGGGGGGACGGCATCACGTGACTCAGGCAGCGGTGTCAAGACCTTCCTCTCAACTGGGACTTTGAGCAATGTGGAGCCGGTTACTGTGCCCCCAACAGCTTTCGAGACCACTACCGCAAAGACTTAAGATTCATGGCCCGGCAGTCAGAGCACGACTTTGGGTTGTGCAACAAACACCAGAGGCAAACAAGAAGGGGGCCTGTAACCTACATCAGGCGATTACAGGCCGGCCCGGCTTGAACCCGGATCGACAATGGGACATCCCTCGTACACCAGGATTCATAGACTCAAAAAAAAAAATTCAACAAAAGTCGAAAAGAGGTTACTCAAAAAGTGACTAAAGGGGTAACTCTCTCCGGATCTGTGC
Organism: Triturus cristatus; assembly: GCF_964204655.1. Lineage (NCBI taxonomy): Eukaryota > Metazoa > Chordata > Amphibia > Caudata > Salamandridae > Triturus > Triturus cristatus. The sequence goes on along the minus strand of NC_140588.1, from coordinate 404,014,008 downwards.
ATGGCTGGCATGGAAAAAAGAAAGAACTTACCTCCGCGCAAAGGGACGGCATCTAAATAGGCACCACCATGTCATTCCAATGATCATAACGCCAACGACGGGTGCGGAGTCGACCGTCACATACTGACGAACACAGGTACTACTTATGATAAATCTCCGGATCCAGTCTGATTCCTGTGGTTAATTCTAAGGTATGAAATCTATAACTAATAGTCTCATTGAGATAGTATTTATTTAAGCAGTACTGTCAGAGAAGTAAATAAAATATGTTCTCAGTGAAGTGTAACGAGTTATTCTGATACACTGAAACTATTTTCACAACTTGCTGACTGTTATATCAGTGTTTGTGGTCCTCACGTTTAATATTTTGTGATACATTGAAACTATTTTTACAACTTCTTTACTGTAATATCGTCGTTTATGGTGCTCACTTAAAATATTTTGTGATACATTGAAACTTTTTAAAAAACTTCTTTACTGTAATATCGTTTTTGTGGTGCTCACATAAAATATTTTGTGATATATTGAAACTATTTTTACAACTTCTTTACTGTAATATCGGCGTTTGTGGTGCTTATTCTAAAATATATTTAATATTTATTTTTGATATGCAGAACCAAAGTTTGTACTTGAGTGAAAATTAATTTGAAAACATTCGAAAAATAAATTAATACGGTGTCACTATGTATTTTTTTAAGTGCTTTATTAAAAATATGTAGGAACATGGTCCCTTTCATTGTCATGACGCACACAGCCAGTCAAGAATGGACAGTGCACATCAAGCGCTTTACAGAGCGGCAGCGAGCATGTAATTTTCTGCTTGGGTGTTACGATGGCATACAGAGCTCACCTAGAAAGTGGTTTCTCAGCCTTCTTACCTTTTCTCTTGAAGGGTTGGTAGGGTCTTTCGAACAGGATTTGGATATTTGAAAAGGGAAAGTTGGTGGTGAAGAGCAGTGGTTGGAGGTTACATCTGAGGATGTAAGAATGGCTGGAAAGGGTGGTGCAAGGTCTGCATGTACAATGGCCAGTGGAGGTGACTTGTGTGCGGGTAGACCCAAGGTGGTGTATAATGTGCAATATCTGGTGGCGGTACCACCACGCGCTGAGTGGGCAAGGGCAGATAAAATGATGGGTTGTATGGCCTTTGACTATGAGGACGATAGCCTTGAGGAGGACCAGGTTTTGTGCAGTGATTTGATAGATAAGGCATAGCAGAGACGGTGGCAGCAAGGGGCAGAAAGGTCCATGGGTTGTGGAGGCTGGGTTTGTTAATCAGTGTCCACCTACTGTGTTGCAGGCTTAAGACACAGTACCAACCAGATCCCCTTACTTTGTCTCCCCCCGTTATGTTGTCAATTGGGATGGAGGCTGAGAATGGAAAGGAGTAAACTACATGTCTACAGATCTACTGGTATGTATAAGCTCCCATCTGACATAGGGGGTACTCAAACCAACGGGGGAGCAGAAATACTATCTGCTCCTCATCACAGCCAGCCAAACGCTTGTCCACACACACGGCCAGCCAAGAATCGGCCTGTATAAGCTCCCGTCTGACATAGGGGGTACACAAACCAACGGGGGAGCAGAAATCCTATCTGTACACCATCACCGCCAGCCAAACGCTAGTCCAAGCACACCGCCAGCCAAGAATCGGCCTGTATAAGCTCCCGTCTGACATAGGGAGTACACAAACCAACGGAGGAGCAGAAATACTATCAGTTCCCCATCACCGCCAGCCAAACGCTAGTCCACGCACACCGCCAGCAAAGAATCGGCCTGTATAAGCTCCCGTCTGACATAGGGGGGTACACAAACCAACGGAGGAGCAGAAATAGTATCTGCTCCTCATCACCGCCAGCCAAACGCTAGTCCACGCACACCGCCAGCCAAGAATCGGCCTGTATAAGCTCCTGTCTGACATAGGTGGCACACAAGCCAACAGGGGAGCAGAAATACTATCTGTGGAGCAGAAATACTATCTGTTCCCCATCCCCGCCAGCCAAACACTAGTCCACGCACACCGCCAGCCAAGAATCGGCCTGTATAAGCCCCCGTCTGACATGGGGGTACACAAACCAACGGGGGAGCAGAAATACTATCTGTTCCCCATCACCGCCAGCCAAACACTATTCCACGCACACCGCCAGCCAAGAATCGGCCTGTATAAGCTCCCGTCTGACATAGGGGGTACACAAACCAATGGAGGAGCAGAAATAGTATCTGCTCCTCATCACAGCCAGCCAAACGCTAGTCCACACACACCGCCAGCCAAGAATCAGCCTGTATAAGCTCCCGTCTGATATAGGGGGTACACAAACCAACGGGGGAGCAGAAATACTATCTGTACCCCATCACCACCAGCCAAACGCTAGTCCACGCACACCGCCAGCCAAGAATCGGCCTGTATAAGCTTCCTTCTGACATGGAGGTACACAAACCAACTGGGGAGCAGGAATACTATCTGTTCCCCATCACCACCAGCCAAAGCTAGTCCACGCACACTGCCAGGCAAGAATCGGCATGTGTAAGCTCCCGTCTAACATGGGGGTACACAAACCAACGGGGGAGCAGAAATACTATCTGTTCCCCATCACCGCCAGCCAAACGCCAGTCCACGCACACTGCCAGCCGAGAATCGGCCTGTATAAGCTCCCGTCTGACATAGGGGGTAACACAAACCAACGGGGGAGCAGAAATACTATCTGTATGTACCCCATCACCACCAGCCAAACGCTAGTCCACACACACAGCCAGCCAAGAATCTGCCTGTATAAAGTCCTCTGACGTAGGGGGTACACAGACCAACGTGGGACGGGAAAAAGCTAGAACACCTGTATTTTAATATCATTTTGTATCATATAACATATATATATGCATATAAATGTATTTATTTACATGTATATATGTGTATATTTATAAAAAATTATATTTTATAAATGAAAAACAAAAAAGCTTGTTTTGACGAAATGTAAATACTTTAAACACAAGGATTATATGAATATGTGAAAACAAATATTTTTCATGCATATGTCATGTTACCTAAACAAATTCAATATATTGAAAAATAATGCTTAAAATAATATTTGTGACTTCACGCATGCCAGAACAATTGTCAGTGACGTTCAGTCAGAAACCGCTGAGGTGCTTAAGGGGAGCACAGACAGATAGGGGAGCACCAACGGACAGACAGATCCTGTATGTATCAGCTCCCCTCTGACGTAGGGGGTACACAGATCGACAGGGGCCACATATAGATAGAACATCGGCACATACTTCATAACAGCCTGCCTTGCAAACACATCCCCCGCCTATCCTCTAAGGCCACACAGGATATGACGTGGTGCTAGAACCACTAGAGTGCGACACCACACATCACCCCCCTTAACAACAATACAAAAGATAACTGAACAATACATCGGCATGCTGCATGATTATACACGCTGGATCAGCGAGGGAACAACAATGTGACTTGTTTTTTCCAAAAGGCTGGAAGCTGGGCGGAGGAGATGGGATGCGGGAGGGGGAAAATGGAGAGGATTACATATCATGCTCGCTGTATTTCCTGGGTAACACCACTGTCCTGCCAGTGCGGGTATGTGTGAGAGGGACCTTTGGTACGTGTGTTTCCCCTGAGCGTGAATTGCTTTCCTTTGTGCTCCCCTCCGGACCTATGTCATGTGAGGAGTAAGCCCCTTGCGTGATGTCTGGATTGCATGTGTCATTGGTTACCTGCGGTGGAGTGTGCTGTGTGGAATCAGTTGTTCCTTTCTGCCATGGTACTTGCATCACCCCCTGTCCCCCTCATCGTGCTGTTCCACTGTGTACCTGAGGTGACGCCTCCTTCCTCATAGTCCGATTCCCCTCCACTATATCCAGTGCTAGTGGTAGCGTTATCCTTGTTCCACCCGATGACTTTGTTGCATTTGGCCATTCTGCTTTGCGACCACCCCTTGCCATCGCTCAGCAAGGCGGAGCGTGAGAAAAGTTCTCTGATTTGTAGAGGCTTGCTGACCTTGCTGTTGCCTTTCTTACACATGTTGCCCAGTTTTACCCAGACCTAATCTCCTGTTGCTAAGGAGACCTCTTGTACTCCAAGCCTCCTATCATAGTTGGCTTTGTAAGTTTTCTGTGCTTTCTCTAAGTTGCTTCTGACTACCGCCGGTGACCATTTGCTTTGTATTTGTAGGTTCATCCAAACGTGGTTGTCTCTTGTGAAAGGTTCCCTTCCTCTGAGGATTTTTAACGGGCTGTATCCTGTTAGGGTGGGTGTTATTCGATATGCCCACACTGTGTTCTTGATTTCGATTCCCAGTTCTTGCCTGCGCTAATGGCTGCTTGAACGGAACCCATAATCACTCCATTGAATCGTTCCGCTAGCCCATTACCTGCGGGATGATACACTGGCTTGTGTTTTGCCATGACTCCATTCCTCCTGAGGAAAGCCATCCACTTGTCCGAAGTGAACTGGGGACCATTATCACATGTAATCACTTTTGGAATGCCCTCCCTTAAGAACGCGTTGGTGAGCAAAGATCTGACCGCATCTGTGTCCACCTACTTGCAAACTTCAACCTCTGGCCACTTGGAGTATCTGTCAACCAGGACGATCACATATTTGGGTATCCCCCAAGAATCCAGTACAGGGCCCAAAATGTCGACTGCCAATTCCTCCCAGGGGTTGTTGGGCATGAGGAATTCACCCATAGGGGGTCGTAGCATGGTCAGGGATTTGTCTACGTTGGCGTAATGCTCACAGGCTCAGATAATCCGCCACCTTGTTCTTATTTCCTGGCAGGAGTCTGAGTGTCATCTTTGCGATGCGTGGAGTAACCGTGGTGTTGCCACTTGACATGAGAACCTTTATCAACGGTTTATGGTCCGTCCTGAGTGTTTACCAGGAATCCCAGAGGTATTGACGAAATTTTTCCATGGCCCAAACGGACGCCAACATTTCTTTTTCGATGACGCTGAATTTCTCCTCATTTGGGGCAAGGGAACATGAGGCAAACCCTATGGTGGTTTCCGTGCCATCCTTGGAACGTTGGGACAGGACAACCCCTAAACCCTTTTCACTGGCATGGGTTGTCAATATATTGAAAGCTGAGTTATCAAAACTGTGTAGGGGAATGGCATGGCAAATGTCTTTCTTGATGCTCTCAAATTCCTTATCAGACTCCGACGTCCAGCAGAAACAGTTTTTGGCCTTCAATATTTGGCACATGCTGTGTGTTTTCATGGCGAAGTTTCTGACAAACGCTGTAAAATTCAGCTAACCCCAGAAAGTTGCTGACCTCATCCTTGTTACGGGCGTGGGTGCAGACATGATGGCTTCAATGTTCGCCTTCTTGGGAGAAATCCCTTTGTCGCTGATCTCGTGCCCTTAATATGTGACGGTGTGTAGGCCGAATCTGCACTTCTCCAGTTCCGCCGTGGGACCTTTCGCTGCCAATTTCCGTAGCACTGTTCTCAGTTTGTCGTTGTGCTCTGCTTTGTTCTTCCCCATGATGAGTTTGTCGTCCTGGAAATATAAGACGCCGCTGAGATCCTTGAATAACCTGTGCATACATTTTTGAAATACGGCAGCAGCAGACGCCAGGCCGAATGGCATCCGCCGAAATATGTAGCAGCCTAATGGGGTGATGAAGGCGGTCAACTTCCTGCATGAATGGTGATAAAATATTTGATGATACGCCGCTGTGAGGTCTATCGCAGAAAACAATTTGACTCCCTTGGTCTGGGCCAACAGTTCGTTAATACTTAGACAGAACCCGCTTTCTGGAATTTTCAAAAGTGCACACGGGCGCGATTGGCATGTAGTGGGTGAATCAAAATTACTTCAATTGTGGTTTTCTTCCGAGAGGAGTGGATTTTTCAAATGCTAAAGGCGTTGTTGGGCATGAGTCCTGACAACGGAAAGCGGGTTCAGTCTAAGTTATCCCTCCCGCTTCCACGTTGACAGTATGACCTGAATTGACACTCTGGGGCCATGACTACACAGACTTGACCTCATCTTACCATTGTTGATTAGCTAACCAGGATTCACTCTGGTTACCTGTAGGCTGTCATCCCTCTTCCCCACCATTGTCCTGATGAAGCCAATAGTGCATATACTGGGTTGAAACGTTGACGATACCTCTTGGTCCAGTTCAAGGCTTTGCTTGCAAAAGACTAATTTGGATAAAGCAGCAGATTCATTGTTTTCTTCGCTTCATTTTGGCCCACCTTTCCCTTGTACATATTTTAATCACCCTGTACCTAATACCCACCTAACTTTATCACTGAGCACAAATATGTCGCTTGATCACGTAGCACCTTAAACTTCATCCTGTGTTGACAGCTTTTTTCTAATGTGTGGGTATATATAAATAATGGAATTTATATAAAATAACATAATACCCATAAATCTGTGTTCCTTTTGTGTTCATTGGGTGTTCCTCATGTCTAAAATTGCTCAGACTTATGCATTTGAGAATTGTAGAAAATAACTTAGAAAAGTGAATTACTTGTAAAAGAAATAGTTGTTCACACCCGACAGAACCATTGCTTTTGTTTATAGACTTGAACCATGATGCAGGCCTCATGCAAATTGAGGCACAAATGCATGCACTGAGGTGATGTGTGGTCTGTGGAATACATGGGAGTTCAATGGATACTGATTTACAAGATGGTTTGAGTAAGCTAAATTCGGAGTACTTTTTTTTCAGTATTAAATTTATGTGCAGCAAAAGCATCGAGATCTACCTTACTGTTGGTGGTTAAACTTCCATGCAAAAACATATGAAGGTGTACTAATGGAACAAATTATGTTGCCTAGCGATGTGTAAGAGGCCTTAAATTGTGAAATGCAGCATGGCAGGTGGCTTTCTAAGTAAAGGGTGGGGTAAGAAATTACAATCAACAAACATCTAATTTGTCATTGGATTCTCGGTGTACCGTTTGACAGCACATTAGACCTTACATATCAAAGCTGTTTTCAAACTATTTGTGATGGGTAAAGCTTTAATTATATTTAGTTTTAAATGTTGTCAATGCAGTTTTTTCTATGAAATTAGTCGCATGATATTCCTCTATCTGGTATTGTTCTGGCCCACGTTTTCTAAATCTCTTTATTGAACATCAAGATTTTTCTTGGAGACCAGGCTAAGGCCAGCAGAGCTGTGCTCCACACAAGGTTTCCCCAGACTGTGCTCCTGGGGGTCATAGTATGCACTTAATAGCACATTTGCTGGGTTTTGGTTAAACTTCAGAAGGTGCCCTTATGCTTTAAGATTCCATTGGAAATGTCCCTAATAACCTTCATTGCCCTGTTCTCTCTCACCCTGTTTATCTGTTGGAGCAGATAAAGGTCGTAGTTGGTAACGGGGCTACAAGAAGCCAGGCTCTCCTTTTGTATTCAACAATTTAAAATGGCTAGCGGCTGGCAGTATAGTGCGACTGTTTTGCGACTGCATTCCAGTTGCAAAACATTCATTCCTACCAATGCGAATCGGTATTTGGAAGGTACGCCCTGAACACGCCTCTTATAAATATCAATTTGCACACCCAAATTGCGATTCGGTAAAAGGTTACCCAATTGCAATTTGGGGTTAGTACATCTCAATGTTCTATTGCGGTCTCAATTGTCCGATGCGGCAGATCGGGCGGTTTGCGACCAGAAAAAAGTTTTGTTCATCTGACCCCTATGCGCACCAGCTACTACTCCCTGACACTAACTTCATTGTGACAGCAACTACTCATCTAAGTATGGGTAGTCCCTAGCTCTGCAAAGGAGCCAGTACTGGAGCAACAGCCTTAGTGCTGTCTTGAGCCCAAAGGGCATGGTGCATGTATGCGGTGTTTGTATTGGCTGGCCTCAGGCAGTCGCACTGGCCGAGATGCAATCAGAGTGGATCTAGGTCTTGAAAGGCGGCTGGGTCGGCGGAGCGCCAGCTGTTTCTGTCTCCACTTTCCTCAGACTGGGAGTGGACTTGTCTGTCTTCCCTAAGTCTCACACGTTTTAATCGCATTGCCAATTTAAATACGTAATTACTGTACAACATCTAGATTCAGAAGTTTTGCTGTCCACGCTTGAATAGTTAATTCAGTCCAGGGATTTTATTTGCATTTTGGGACGTGTCCTGATTTTCTAACAGGATAAGCAAGGCTACAGGTCTCAGCGTGCAAAGTAAAAACCGGGACTGGACAAGTGGGGCTCGTGCACTTACCTTTGAAACGTAAGAGCTCTGCCCCCGCTCCCTCCACCTTCTTTCGAGGAGTGAAGTGCACACTACTACACCACTAAAGCGCTCGAACTTCTTATGTGGGTCACTGACCGCTATAAATGAATGCAACTTACAAGACAAGCACAGTACATGTACACCCAGGAACAGACACGCCCGGTGACACACCCTGCTGAGGAGGGTGTAGGAGAGTAGGGTCTGCTTTCTATGTTCACCCCCACTTTTTGCTTTTGCTTTACTGGTTTTCGACTTAGATGTGGCTGTGGGCCTGCCAATCAGACCCACAGCCCTGCTGTTCTCTCTCTAAATTAATACTATGTACTTTAGGTGCATAACCCATTTGGATAGGATCACCTTATTGGCCCCTGTACAGTGTACCCTAGGTACCCAGGGCATAGGTGTACCCTAGGCCTACCAGGGGCTGCAGCATGTATTATGCCACCCCTGGCCTGGCCTTCCATTTTGACACAACTGGCTGATCACTCAGCTGGGGCAAGGTCGTGTAATCACCCCTTGCTTAGGTGTAGTATTCCTATACCTAACTTACATATAGACACATGTGTACCTATCAGTCACTCCTATGGCAGGCCTTAACAATCCTGGAGGCAGAGTGCTTGGTAACATGTGAGATGGTGCTCTAGCATGAGCTGAGCCTGTCTGCAGCTTTCGGAACCAAGTCCTTATAGCTGTTCTATGATATAGCCTACCATATACTCTTAAAGTGCCTTATAATCTTAGACGGTTATGGCAACTATGGTTTGGCTTTATCGAAACATGTCGTGTAAGGTGTCTAACACTGTGGAATAATACCCCCATGCCATTTCTGGACATGAGGATATTATTCCCCCCTTCTAGAGGGAAAGACATGTTAAAATCATACTTCACTGTTAGCCTCTGACCCAAGCCTCAGCATCACAAAATGGATGCTGCTGCCACGACACAAGTCTGACCTCCTGCAGCTGGGAGTGATCCCAGCCAGGGAGGCCTGGACAATAGGTTTCCTGCTTGGGGAGGTGCTAGCACCTCCCCAGACAGCCTTTAGTGTATTGGGGCAGGGTGGGCTGAAAGGAATGAGACATGCCTGGGGCACACAAGGTGTTCCTTGCATAGTCCAGTTCAAACCGGCGCTGGGGCACTCCAGCCCCAGCTCTGGCGCGAAACTGGACAAAGGGAAGTGGGTGTAACCACCCCCTCCCAGGTCCCACCCATAAGTCGTGACCTAGCAGGTATCCCAGCCCCCCAGATTAGTATAAGAGTGGGAGTTGGGCCTCAAGACTTTAGATTATCCTGAACCTGCAAACTTGAACAGAAACTCTGGACCTTCGACATTCGACGAAAGAAGAAGACTGAAGAATCTCCCTTGTGGCCAAGGAGTGGCTACCCTGTGCAAACAGGCACCATCAAGAGACTACCCTTTGCTTTGCCCACGTTCTACGAGGAACCGACTGCAGAGCCCGACCAGAGCCTTGACTTCCAGACTTCTCCGACCCTGATCCACATCCACAGCAGAGCTGAGATCCGTGGAGGCGACGAGCGACGTGGGACCGGCTACCTGGGAAAAGTGGCTAGTAACTTCAAGCGCAGCTTCTGAGGCACCCTCGAAGTTGTGCACCGGGGATTGAGAAGCCCCAACCCCAAGCATCATCTGCACCGAAGATCAGCCCCCCACACTCCACGAGTCCTGCGTGGGGCCCTTCTGCATTTTCCTACTTGCCGCGTCTGTCCGGTTGCTTGCCCGCTGGCTAGTGGCCTTTGTGACGACGCACCCTGAAATCTTCTGCGCTGGTTTGGCTCCTCCAGACTGGCACCCGCTTCTCTGCAAAGAAGAAGCACCCCAGACCTTCGTGGTCTGCACCAGAAGCAAGTCCTCCGTTCTTCGTGGGTTCCGCTTGCCAAGGCTTGGTGAGTCCTAGTCCAACTTCGACGCCGCCGACAGCAAGAGCCTTCGTGGGACAGCTCGCCTCCTGGTCCTGGTTGTCCTCGACGCTTCCTGGTCCTCCTGGCTGCAGCGACAAGCTTCACCTTCACCTGCAATCTTCACGACATCGCCTGGTTCCTTCCTGGTTCCACGTGGTCACTGGCTAGTGACCTTGACTCTGTCCCTTCTGCTTGCAGGTCTCCTCTCTTCTTGATCCCAGCCTTGGGATCCACCGGACACTCTTCACTGACTGCCTGTCAGCATCTTTCTTCAGGCATCCATAGGAGTCGACAACGAAAACCGATTCAACTTCACCCCTATGCACCCGCAGCCTGTGGGCTAGGTAACTTGGGTACTCCGGTGCTCATCAGGATAGTGACTATCCTAGTGTCTAGTTTTCCAGTCTCGACTTCCTAGCTACTCCGGAAGTGTCCTAAATCTATCGTTTTCTAAACTGTACTATTGCTAGTGACTTTTACGCATTACGCGTGAGTGTTTCCACTCTGCACACGAATCCCGTGGGCCTCCCACTTCCTAACTAACGCTAGTGTAGTGTAGCCCCAGCGATTCCCTAGGCCTAGGCCTATTCTATTTCCGTGACAGTGGTCCTTATACCACTTACTTAGTATATGGTTTGCGTGGCCCCTAGGGCCTAACTGTATTACTTACCTGTGTGACTTAATGTATGCTTAAATAAGACTGTGTTGTACTTACCTCTAATCTCATAAAGAGTGCTGGGGGTTTGACTAGAATAAATACACTTTATTTTATATATATATCTGTTGTGGTGTCCTTTCATTTGGTATTCAAGGGATTATATATGGTATCACAGCTGGCTTCACATGCCATTCAGAGTTTAGCCTAAGACTGCTCTTGTCCATGCTACCACTAGGATAGCTGGTCTATAAGGTTGACTTTACAACCAATCACCATAAGGGTATTTGGACTGATATAAGGTGTACACTAGAACTAGTGACATCATACATCAGGCCAACTTCTCACAGAGGGGGGCCCTCACTTTCCTATTGAGGAGACAAATGGTGGATTAGGTAGCACATTCCGCTTACTTGTAGCCTGTCCGACAGGGGGTTCTCTGGATAATACCCCGCCTCACTCGGGACAGTAGAGTTCCAGTTTTTGGCTCTCATGTGATCACCTAATGCCTCGCAGCACCTGTGAACATGTTTTGCTCCCATCAAGCTGGCACACCTAATAACAACTATTTGCAAAAGAAAAGCTTGGAAGCGGGTGGCAACCACTGACTAAACCCCCACTCCGGTCCCGAATCTACTTCCTCAACCACCCCTTCTAGGGAGAATTCATAGCCTAATTTAAGCTCAACAGGCGAACAGTCAAAGCTTTTAGATCCCTGGCTGGGAGATGTGATGAACTTTACGATTCCCTTACGGTACAGCGGATTGTACACAGGCTGGGGGTGGGCGGGGCAGATGCACTGGAAGCTGGGCCACGTCCCATCATTAAGGAGCAGGTGGGGACTGGAGCATGGAAGTAATGTCATTCTACACACACTGCTTGTTCTGCCTGATTCCATTAGTGTTTCACACTCGCTCATCAGCATGCGTTAAAAGTATGCTTGGCAAGCAAACAGTGCTAGCCTTCATCTTGTTTTAATTTCAAAGCAGTCCACCACTGCTTCCCCTCCTCCCCATAAATCCCCTCAGTGTCTGATGGGCTGGGGTCTGCCACTCACCCCCCCGGAGGAGCAACTTGTAACGTCTGGCCCAGGAGGGATGGAGAGATGGGCGATCGTGCCACACATCTGCCCAGCTCAGCCTGTTTCATTTAGTGACGCACAAATTCTCTAGGTTCAACAGTGCACTCAATAGGGCCATTCTGTCCTGCATAAGGGTTTCTATAATTGGTGACTTCTGTAGTAGGGATCTCTGTGTATAGTCATAATCTGTGAATAGTCCCGCCCATGTGCGTGGACCCCGGAGCACTCGAAAATAGTCTCTTAAATTGTCCTCTTCTGCAGTCCTGCATAGACACTTAAGAGAAAATCAAAGACAAATATTGCAGCCTGACATTAACAAGGCTACACTGACCAGCACTTCATCCTGAAGTGACAAAAAGGATAGCCAAATAATATTTTAAATTTACACATTTAGCTAAGTTTCCCACCAAGAGAAACTGCCCTTCACAAAACTCCTTTGTCATGATAGAGAGGAAGGGTTGGACAGACAAGCCCCATAGGCTGCCATTATGTGTCTGGAAAAAGGGACCCTGTAGAGACCCTCGGTATCCCATGATGCACAGCCAAAGGCAAGTTACTTTCAGTTCTTTTTTCCGGCTCCTGCTAGCAGGGCCCTGGAGCATTTAGCTCTACCTTTATTGGTATTTCTTCAATTTTTGGAGCTTTTTTGATAGTTTTAGTGTTTCATTCGACGTCTGGGGCCTTTATTTTCCATTTCCTGTCCTTTTTGTCCAGTTAAGCCACTTCCTTTTTGTCAAAATGCCAGCTCTATTTGACAAATGCCCGGAGTGTGGCAGCAAAAAGGCCAAGTCAGACTCTCACTGGGTTTGCATACTCTGTCTTCCATCTTCTCATGTTCCTGACTCCTGTGTCATCTGCAAGTCATTCTCCAGGAGGACCCTGCATGACGGGGAGAAGATTCGTCTTCAAGGCCTGGAGCAGAGAAGACATCAGGATGCAGGTGGGACCTCGGGGCATGGAGGGAACCTTTCATCTTCCACTGCCTGTGCTTCGGCCTCTGGGGGGCTCCCCAGTCACAAGAAAGCCCAGAAAAGACACCGGTCCCGGTCGACGTCAATAGCTACGACGTCAGCGTCGAAAGGTATGACGACGATATGCTCCCCGTCGAGCCAGGGCTCTGGTTCTAAATGGCATCGACGTTCGGCGTCGAGGGGAAGGACGTCGAGACCTCGGACGAGGTCAACGTCTAGGACATCACAGACGACGTCGACACATGGTCGTCGATCTGAGTCCTGAAGGCATCGGCGCTCACAGGGTTTGCATACTCTGTCTTCCATCTTCTCATGTTCCTGACTCCTGTGTCATCTGCAAGTCATTCTCCAGGAGGACCCTGCATGACGGGGAGAAGATTCATCTTCAAGGCCTGGAGCAGAGAAGATATCAGGATGCAGGTGGGACCTCGGTGCATTGAGGGAACCTTTCATCTTCCACTTCCTGTGCTTCGGCCTCTGGGGGGGCTCCCCAGACACAAGAAAGCCCAGAAAAGGCACCGGTCAAGGTCGACGTCGATGGCTACGACGTCAACGCCGAAAGGTATGACGACGATATGCTCCCAGTCGACCCAGGGCTCTGGGTCTAAACAGCGTCGACGCTCGGCGTCGAGGGGAAGGACGTCGAGACCCCGGACGAGGTTGACGTCTAGGACATCACAGACGACGTTGACACATCGTCGTCGATCTGAGTCCGAAGGCATCAGCGCTTGCCGTCGAGGCGACATCGGCGTCAACGTCGACGCGCAGGTTGCCGTCGAGAAGAAGATCTTCACCGTCGAGGAGCAAGTCATCGTTGAGGGAAAAGTCGACGTCACAAAGAAAGTCGACGTCTAGAGGAAAGTCGATGTCGAGAAGGAAGTTGTCTTCGAGGAGCCTGTCACACTCTGTGGTTAGCATCTCCACATCTGACAGTCCTAGGTCAAGGTGGCACCAGGTTCTCCATCAGGGGATACTGCCTCCAGAGCACCCTCTTCAAGGCCTGCCCATAAGACGAGGAGAGTAATTCGTACCTCGGACTCTGAATACTCCCGGACCTATTCACCATCTAGGTCTCCGGAAACAGCCCAGCCTGTAGTCCCTCATCTGTCGCCTCCACGACCTCGGACGGCGACTCCTCCTCCTCCGCCACCTCCTCCTCCGTTGCTGGCTCCGCCTCCACCACCGCCTCAGCCTCAGCAGCCTGTGCCGGTGATTCCGGCTGTGCCCAGACGGCCAAGATATCGCTCCTGGTCGGGACATCGCTCTTGTAGCCGGCACAGATCTTCTACCAGGTCTCGACATTGTCACCGCCGTGAGAGGTCACGTTCTGGGTACACTAGGGACACTGATTCCTCTAGTGGTGGAAGATACTCGCCGACCTTGTCAGACTCTTCTCCTACGAGGGTTTCACCGGTCGATGACATTGACACGTTTCAAGACGTTCTGTTGAGAGGAGCGGCTAAACTGGGACCGCGCTGGCTGTGCCTGCCCCGTCCACCTCTGTCATCTTCGAGACGCTGCAACGGAAGCAACTCTCTCATCCTCTGCTTCCTCTACTGCCCGGTTTGGAGAAACCGGCTATGGAGCTATTCCTGACGCCTGCCTCTGTGAAGTTGGCTCCATCACGGCTTCAAAAGAAGTACAGGCCCCCGGGCTCTGATCCCACATTCCTGCGAACGGATCCTCCGCCGGATTCGGTTATAGTGGTGGCGGCTAGGAAACTGCATTCTACGGCTCCATCATCCACTGTACCACTGGACAAAGAAAGCCGCAGACTGGATTCGGTTGGGAGGAAGTTCTTCAGTACAGCAGCCACTTCCATGAAATCAGCAAGCTCGACTGCACTCTTGGGCCACTATAACCGCTCTTTATGGGAGTCTCTCCAGCAATTTCTTAAACTCCTCCCTAGGGACAAGCGTGAGGACTTTCAAGAGATTCTTAATGAAGGCATGATGGTGTCAAACCAAATCATCAGTGCGGCTGCAGACACCTCTCTCCTGGCAGCCCATGAATACTGTCATGGTGTGACTTTGAGGCGGCACGCCTGGCTGCGGCTTACCTCCCTGAAACCGGAGGCACAGCAGCGAATTGCTAATCAACCCATTTCGGGTTCCACGCTCTTTGGTGCCCATGCAGACGAGGAAATGGCTCACATGAAGGCAGAAGTTGAGACACTTAAGGCTGTTGGCTTGGAGAAGCCCAAAGAACAGCGAAAAACTTTCTGTCCCTACCAACGACGCTATTCTTCCCAGCGCCAACGCGGGCAGGGTTGTCAGGCTGGACAGCGGCAACAACAGCAGCAGTTTCAGCGGCAGCCTTTTCAGAGACGTCAAAGCGGCAGAGGCAACCAACAGTCCACATCAGGGAACAAGGGCCCGGCTGGGTCTAAGCCCTGAGGGATTACTTCCCCCTCTTCTGTTACCCAATCCGGTGGGGGGAAGCATTCAGAACTACATGGCAGAGTGGAGAAAAATTACTCAGGACAAGTGGGTGCTGAATATTGTTTGCAATGGATACAGTCTACGCTTTATCAGCCCTCCTCCAGCTATTCCACCAGTTCGCTCACAATACCTGCTACGCGAACTCTAAGCGGAGGCCGATACCCTGTTTAGAAAAAGGGCGATAGAGCCTGTTCCTCCATCTCTAAGAGGAAAGGGTCTATACTCAAGGTTCTTTCTTGTGCGGAAAAAGGACAAGAACGAGTTCAGGCCCATTCTGGATTTGTGGCAAGCAAACAAATGGATTTGCAGAGAAAAGTTCCGTATGCTGTCCCAGCACCATATTTATCCTCAGCTGCAGCGAGGAGACTGGCTCTGCGCCATAGATCTGCAGGACGCGTACTTCCATGTCCCCATTGCCCAGAAGCATCGGAAGTTCCTGCGTTTCCTGGTCGGCACCAACCACTATCAGTATACAGTACTTCCGTTCGGCCTGAAGTCTGCTCCCAGGACTTTTTCAAAGTGCATGGCGGTGGTGGCAGCGCACCTAAGGAAGAACAAAGTGTTTGTTTACCCGTACCTGGACGACTGGCTGATCAATGCATCCACGTTCCAGGAGGCCCAGCTATATTTCAACAGGACGGCTGCTGTGTTGAACCAATTGGGTCTGCACATCAACATATCCAAATCTGTCCGACTCTTGTTCAGTGTCTGCAGTACTTGGGAGCCTCCATCGATACTCAAAAGGCAAGCGTGTGTCCTTTGGAGGAGTGACGCTTATCGATCCTTCGGAAAGCTCAGACTCTCATGTCCATTCCATCACCAATGGTGAGGATGGTGTCCTCTGTCCTGGGGCCGATGGCCTCTTGTATCTTTCTCACTCCACATTCACGCCTCCACATGAGGCCGTTGCAGGAATGTCTGGAGGATCGATGGGACCAGAGACGAGGGAGCTGGGAGGACAGGATCCAACTGTCTCAACACGCTCTACAATCCCTGAAGTGGTGGTGTTCACCGGAGAATCTCCTCAAAGGGATTCCATTCCACAAGGAGATACCGACTCAGACCATTGTAACAGATGCATCTCTCCAGGGCTGGGGAGCGCATTCGGACCACCTTCAGATCCAAGGCACGTGGTCTCAGACAGAATCCATGTATCACATCAGTTTTCTGGAACTCAGAGCTGTTCATCTGGCGCTGAAAGCCTTCCACCGTCTTTTCGGACCAATTCCCTGCTTGTATAGATGGACAACACAACAACGATGTATTACCTCAACAAGCAGGGAGGCTCAAAATCGCGCACACTGTCTCTGGAAGCGCAAGCGATCTAGAAATGGCTGTTGACCAGGGGACTGACGATAACGGCGGCCCATCTGCCAGGTGTGCAGAATGCTCAGGCAGACGCTCTCAGCAGGCGCGTTCAAGAAAACCACAAGTGGGTCTTAAACGACGAGGTGTTAAGAGACATCTTCGCAAGGTGGAGCACTTCAGACATCAATCTGTTCGCCACCGCAGAAAACAGCAAATGCCGAGACTTTGCCTCCAGGTTTTACCAACCGGGGACGCTGGAGAATGCACTGTGGATCAACTGGTCGAACAGCTTTCTTTATGCTTTCCCACCCATTCCCCTGATCCCGACAGTGTTGATCAAACTGTCCCAGTCATGGGCCAAGATGATCCTCATTGCTCCGGAATGGCCTCAGCAGTGGTGGTTCACCGACCTACTACACCGGTCTCTCCTGCCGCATCTTTTGCTTCCGTGTCGGCCGGACCTTCTCAGGGAGTTCGGAAGGCAGATGGTGCATCCCAACCTTTCGTCATTGAGTTTGGCAGCATGGCTCCTGAACTAGTGCAGTATGGACATTTAAATCTTCCAGAGAGCTGCATGGAGATGCTGAAAGAGGCAAAGAGACCGTCTATGAGGACTTCCTACGCATACAAATGGAAGAGATTCTGCATTTGGTGCGCCTCTAAAGATGCTGATCCTACATCCGCAAAGGAGGATGTTATTCTTCCGTACTTGGTGCATTTGGCTCAATCTGACCTTAATTTTCATTCTATTAAGGTTCACCTCGCAGCTTTAACTGCGTATAGGAAATGCCCTTCACAAACTTCCTTTTTCCAAATCCCTGTCATCAAAGATTTTCTGGAGGGTTTGAGGAAGGTGTTTCCTCTCATTAGGCGTCCTTCGCCTCCCTGGGAGCTTAATGTGGTGCTGTCTAGATTGATGAAGGAGCCTTTTGAGCCTATTCATAAGGCTTCTTTACAGCATTTATCCTGGAAGGCAGCTTTCCTTGTAGCTATAACATCGGCTCGCAGGGTGAGTGAGATCCAGGCCCTGTGTTGCCAAGAGCCCTATACTGTATTTCATGCATCTAAGGTTGTCATGAGGACTCACCCGAAGTTTCTCCCTAAGGTGATATCTGATTTCCATGTCAATAAAACGATCACCTTACCAACATTTTTTCCACATCCTACCTCTCCGGCAGAGAAATCCCTTCATTCACTTGATGTGAGATGGGTATTAAAATTCTACTTAGATAAGACCAAGGAGATTCGTAGATCGGATCAGTTATTTGTTACTTATGGATCGGTCAGGACTGGTCTTGCCAACTCTAAACAGTCCATTTCAAGGTGGATTGTGTCCTGTATCCAGTTGTGTTACCAGAAAGCTAACAAGACTCTAGGGGGTAAGCCTAAGGCTCACTCTACCAGGGGCAAAGCGGCTACGACAGCTTTGCTGCGTAATGTTCCCATTGCAGACATCTGTAGGGCTGCCACTTGGAAGTCCGTCCATAGCTTTGCTAAGCATTACTGCTTGGACTCTGATGCCAGGGCAGATGCACAGGTTGGGCATGCTTCACTGAGGAATTCATTTGCACAGTAGTGATTCTTTACGTTTTCTTCCACCACTGGGTTTGGATTGTTTGGAACGGGCTTGCCATTCTATTCACAGATTATGACTATACACAGAGATCCCCTACTACAGAAGGAGTAGATTCTTACCTGTAAGTCCAGTTCTGTAGTAGGGGTATCTCTGTTATAGTCATAAGCGACCCGCCCTCCTCCCCGGTGGATGAAACGTCGACATCATCAATGCTACAGGTCTGGCTTTATACACCTTTAAAAAGAACTGAAAGTAACTTGCCTTTGGCTGTGCAACATGGGATACCGAGGGTCTCTAGAGGGTTCCTTAAAGGCACGGGATCTCTATTTCCAGACACAGAATGGCAGCCTATGGGGCTTGTCTGTCCAACCCTTCCTCTCTATCATGACAAAGGAGTTTTGTGAAGGGTAGTTACTCTTGGTGTGAAACTTAGCTAGATGTGTAAATTTAAAATATTATTTGGCTATCCTTTTAGTCACTTCAGGATGAAGTGGTGGCCAGTGTAGCCTTGTTAATGTCAGGCTGCATTATTTGTCTTTGATTTTCTCTTAAGTGTCTATGCAGGACTGCAGAAGAGGACAACTTAAGAGACTATTTTCGATTGCTCCGGGGTCCACGCACATGGGCGGGACTGTTCACAGATTATGACTATAACAGAGATACCCCTACTACAGAACTGGAGTTACAGGTAAGAAACTACTCCTTCCCTTTTGTCTCCATAGCTTTGTGTGTGTGTTTTTTTGTGCATTTACTTTCTTCCGGACAGGATGTGGTGTTACAGCCAGAGGCGCCGACTCTACAACAAGCATTTGCAATGCAATAGGACTCGAATTTACGCGAGACCTATTGCATTGGAAATGGGAGTGCGGGCGGGCGAGAAGCCACAAATAACGGGAGTGGGGGGGGAGGCCGAGAAGGCAGGGACTGCTGGAGTGGGAGGCACAGGAATAAAATAGTGCTCACAGTATAAATAAAACATACTGTGCAACACTCAAAGTAAAGGGGCCAGTAACCATGGAAGGCTACAAATGACGACATGCTTGTCATAAGGAGGGTCTAACAAGCCTAAAAACCAATTGGAAGGCAGCATTTAGGAACTAAGCCTATGAAAAAGATGGGTGGAGAGTGGGCAGAGGTTCCACTCCATACTGAATACTGCATGCCTCGTAAAGCGAGCAGCGCATGCGCACTGCCGCTATAGGTTCGACCTAAAAACACATGCTGGTGTGTCCATTTTGGAATGATAAGAAATAGTACGAAGCTCATACTCACCTAACATGAGGTCAACAGAGTTAGAGGTTACCATTATGTAGAAGGACAAACAATAAATGTCCCAATTTATGAGAGGGTTGGGTGAGTGGGCACATTATCAATGTGTTACAGGCTCACGTTTTCTCCGACCCTCGCTTAACACAGGAATATGAGCTGATCTGCTAAAAAGCCACCTGTTGTGTAGCCTCGCCTCTCTCAGGCAGCCCTAGCAGGATTTAATGAGGGACGAGTCAGTGTCCCATCACCCCAAACAAGACAAGGGAAAGGATGTGGCGTGAGGATCAGAGCTGCCGACTTTGGAGCCGGAGTAACCAGATTCGAACCTAGGCATTGGCTCAACATCCTGTGATTCTGGGCAAATAACGTAATCTCCCTGCTTTCCAAAAATGTATTGTGTAACGTAACAGGTGTGGTAGTAGAATGTTTCTATCTTATTGTATTTTATTATCTGAAAGAGAAACGTTAGTGACAGATTCCTTACCTTAGAATATTCCCCAGGTGTCAGTCTGGATCCGGAAAGTTTTCTGCTTAGCAGTACCCCTGCGCGCCAGTAGGTGGCGCCGTGCGGCTCCGCGCCCGTCACTGGCGTTTTGCGCGCCAGGACGACGTCACGGAGGCTACTTAGGCGCCACCCATGTGCGCTGACGTCAGTTCTTTCTTTTTCCGTGCCGCAAGCGCAGATCCAGATTGAGCACGTACCTCGGTCATTTTTTGACCACTTTCTTGAGACTCTTAGTCTCCTTCTCTAGTCTCCTGGTGCACGTAGGGATGCCCGGCTTTAAGTCTTGCGGGTCGTGCCACCGTAATATGTCGGTGGCGGATCCCCATGATGTCTGCCTCTACTGTCTGGAGACCGACCACGACTCCCGGGATTGTCAGGACTGCCGTGCCATGGCCCCGAAGGCATTACGGGAGCGGCCCTGGAAGTTGCTGGAGGTCCGGCACTCCTCTCACCGCCGCTCCGGGTCTAGGGGCCATTCACGGGACCACAGCCGTCGTTCCTCGGACTCTAAGTCTTCTCCTTCAGATTCCGGTAAGCGACACCATAAGAAGAAGTCGAAGAAGCATGTTTGCTCTCCGACGTCCCCCCGTCGCTCCCCGGAGGCGGACGTGGGGGCAGGGGCTCCGCCCCTGCGGCTACTCTGGAGCCTGGGAGTCCCGCGGCCTTTCCGCTAAACCCGGGTCCGTCGGTGACTCCCAAACAGCGGCAAGAGTTTCTTGCTGCCTTGGACTGCCTGTATAGGCGGGCCCTGTGTCCAGATCCTGTTGACCCGATGGCACTGCCTCCGGCGCCAGCCCCGGAGCCACTGGATCCAGCACCTGTGGCTCCGGCCCCAGCACCAGAAGGTGCAACGCCGCTGTATCCGGCGCTGCCCTTGGCTCCGGCCCCAGCACCACCCCAGGCTCCGCCACAGGTGCTGCACTGGGTGCCGTTTATCCCGCCCCTGCCTCGGTTCTCGGACCATTTAGTTCCGACCTGGGATCCTCATTGGAATGGGGCTCCGGTTCGGCCCCGGCCGGCACTGCTCCCAGCGCCGCTGGCCCCCTCTCCGGCCCAGCCGCCGCGACCGGCTCCTTCTACCCCGGAGCTGGATGAGGACTGGGACGGCTCCGAGGACCCCCTTACGCGGCAGTGTGACTCCGAGCAGGATTGGGTGGATGACCTTCAAGATGCGGGTGAACTTGATGTGTCGTCTGACCCGAGGTTTGCCTTGCCTCCGCCTACTACGGAGGAGGGCGCTTCCTACACTATGGTGCTGCGTCGAGCAGCGGAGGCTCTCCACCTCGACCTCCCTACAGTGGCCCTTAAGACCAACCTCCTTACGGAGGTGCTCCAGACGGCGTCTACGTCGTCAGAGCCGCTGCTCCCTTTCAATGAGACCCCTACCAAAGTCCTCTTGGGTACTTGGTTGCAGCCTGCCTCGGGGACGCTGGTGGATAAGAACATTGCTAGGCGTCATCGCCCGGCGTCTGGTGATCCCACTTTCTTGACCACTCACCCCATGCCTGAGAGCCTGGTCATTCAGGCCTCGACATCGCAGAGTGCCTTTCTCTCGGCTCTGCCAGACAAGGACTCTAAGCGGCTGGACCAATATGGCAGGAGGTTGTTCTCCTTAGCCAGGGTTTAGATCAGCTAATACCGCCTGCTTATTGGGCCATTACTCCCATGCAGTGTGGGATTTGGTGGCGGAGGTTCTGCCTCAGTGCTCTGAGGAGGTCCAGGCTGTCCTTTCCCAAGCTATTGCGTAGGACAAGGATGCGGCGAAGTTTGCCATCAGGTGTGGTTTGGACACCGCTGATTCGTTGGGCAGGGCGATTTCCACGACGGTGGTGTTGCGGCGCAACACCTGGTTACGTTCCACAGGCTTCTCACCCGATGTCCAGAGCTCGCTCATGGACATGCCCTTTGATGGCTCCCGCCTCTTTGGTGATAAGGCTGACAATGCCCTGTAGCGCTTTAAAGACTCTTGTGACACGGCCAAGTCTTTGGGTCTTCCCTCAAAAACCCCTGCCTCGACGGGGTTCCGTTCCTTTCGTGGCCACGGCAGGGGTGCCCAGGAGCGCTCTTTCAGCAAGCCTGTGCAAAGCCAGCCTCAGCGAGGCCGCAGACATGGGTTCCGCAGGGGTGGGTCTGGTAACCAGCATGCGGGGCAGTCCACTTCCACCCCCGCTGCTTCCGCCTCAAAACCTTCCTAATCCGAGCTTCAGGAAGCACCCCACGCCAGTAGGTGGCAGGATTCACCTCCACCTCCACCACTGGCGCGGGATTACGTCAGACAAGTGGGTGCTGTAGATAATCTGCCAAGGTTACTCGCTCCCCTTTCTGTCCTCCCCTCCAGCCATGCCACCTCGGTACCACCACATGTCAGGGGATCATTTGGTTCTTCTCCGTCAGGAAGTCATGGCCCTCCTGGCCAAGAGGGCCATCGAGTACGTTCCCGATCAAGAAGTAGGGAGTGGTTGCTATTCTCACTACTTTCTGGTCCCCAAAAAGGACAAGGGGGGCCTGCGCCCCATCTTGGACCTCCGGGACGTCAAAAAGTTCAAGATGCTGACTCTGGCTCAGGTCCTGTCTGCCCTGGACCCTGGAGACTGGATGGTAGCGTTGGACTTGCAGGACGCTTATTTTCACATTCTCGTCCTGCCGGCCCACCGGCGTTACCTGCGGTTCACAGTAGGCCAGGAGCATTTTCAGTTTGCCGTGCTCCCCTTCGGCCTTACCAGCAGCCCTCGGGTGTTCACGAAAGTGATGGCGGTGGTCGCAGCTCACCTGCGCGGGTCAGGGGTGTCAGCCTTCCCCTACCTCGATGACTGGCTGTTGAAGGCAGGTTCGCCCCAGGCAGTTGTCGCCGACCTCCTGCATCTGCTGGGGTTCTCCATCAATGTGCCGAAGTCACACCTGAGTCCTTCTCAGAAGCTTCCTTTCAGCGGAGCGGTTCTGGATTCGACGCTGTTTCGGGTTTATCCTCCGGGATATTCAGGCTATGGTTCCGCTCTTTCAGCCTCTATCCCGGGTTTCAGTCAGGATGACCCTCCGGCTTCTGGGCCTGATGACCTCCTGCATCTTGCTGGTACCGCATGCCAGATGGCATATGCGGGCTCTGCAGTGGGACCTGAAGTTCCAGTGGGCGCAGCATCAGGGCAACATGTCCGATCATGTCCAGATCTCGGAGGGCACTGCACGGCAATTGCTTTGGTGGCTCACGAATCGCGATTGGGTCAATGGCAGATCCCTCTCCCTTCCCCAACCGGAGCACATGGTAGTGAGGAATGCGTCCCTCCTGGGTTGGGGAGGCCACATGGGAGAGGCAGAGATCAGAGGCCTCTGGTCTCCTGCGGAGTCCCGGCTCCATATCAACTTTCTGGAGCTGCGGGCGATCTGGCTTGCACTGAAGGCATTCCTTCCCTCTGTCTGGGGAAGTGTTGTGCAGGTGTTCACGTACAACACCACCGCTATGTGGTATTGCAACAAACAGGGCGGGGTGGGGTCGTGGACCCTATGTCAGGAGGCTCTGCGCCTCTGGCCGTGGCTGGGACATCAAGGCATTACCTTGGTGGTTTAACACCTGGCAAGTTCTCTGAACGCCAGGGGGGACGAACTCAGCCGCCGGTGCATGGTGGATCACGAGTGGCATCTGAACTTGGACATGGCGCAAGGTCTCTTTCTGCGATGGGGAGAGCCTTGGTTAGATCTATTCGCCACCAAAGAGAACGTGCAATGTCATCAGTTCTGTGCGTTGGAATTTCCAAGGCGGTGCTCGCTCGGAGACGCTTTTCGTCTTGAGTGGAGCTGCGGTCTGTTGTACGCCTTTCTGCCTATACCACTTCTGCTCAGAGTGCTGAAGAAAATCACGCGCGACCAGGCCCAAGTTATTCTTGTGACTCCGGCCTGGGCTTGAAGAGTATGGTATCCCGAGCTACTCAGTATGAGCATCGATCCCTCGATCCGTCTGCCTCTTCGGGAGGATCTTCTGTCGCAGCAGCAGGGGACGGTCCTCCACCCGAATCTGTCCAGCCTCCTCTTCCATACTTGGAGATTGAGCGGCGACAGTTGACACCTTTCGATCCTCCTTCCGAAGTCTGTGATGTCATCTTGGCAGCCAGGCATCCCTCCACTAAAACGATGTACGCCTGTCGGTGGAACAGATTTGTGGCATGGTGCACAGCTAAGACTGTGGATCCCCTTTCTGCCCCTCTTTCTGAGGTTCTTCTGTTCCTTCTCTTTTTGGCTCAGCAGGGCTCTGCTCTGGGCACTCCTAAAGGTTATCTTTCGGCCATCTCTGCCTTTCTACTGCTTCCTGATCAGCCTTCTCTTTTTAAGTCCCTGGTTGTTAATCGTTTTCTTAAGGGCATTACGCATACGTTCCCACCTGTGCCCTTCATAATGCCTCAGTGGGACTTGAATCTTGTCTTGACTTTTCTGATGTGCGCTCCCTTTGAGCCCCTTCATAACTGTCCCTTACGTCTTCTTGCTCTCAAGACGGCTTTCCTGGTAGCTATCACCTCTGCCAGGAGAGTGAGTGAGCTCCAGGCTCTTTCTTCTAAACCTCCTTCCCTTTCTGTTCATCCGGAGAAGGTGGTTCTGCGGACACATCCTTCTTTCTTGCCAAAGGTTGTCACGCCCTTACACATCGGGCAGACCATCACTTTGGCCACTTTTTTTTCTGCCTCCGCATCCTTCACGGGAAGAGGAGCGGCTCCACCGTCTGGACCCAAAACGTGCGCCCGCATTCTATCTGCAGCGTACACAGCAGTTCCCGGTGGATGATCAGCTCTTTGTTGGCTACTTGGGCGCCAAAAGAGGTTGGGCGGTGCACAAACAGACCATCTCCCGGTGGGTCATTCTGTGCATCAAAGCATGTTACTCCTTAGCCAACATGGAGCCTCCTGTGGGGCTGCGTGCCCATTCGACCAGGGCAACTGCAGCCACTACTGCCTTGGGACGCGGTGTCCCCTTGCAGGATATTTGTCAGGCAGCTATGTGGGCCTCGCTGCAAATGTTTACCAAGCACTACTGCCTTGACAGTCCGGTCCAGAGAGACGGCTTCTTTGGCCATTCTGTGCTCCGTGACTTTCTGGTGTAATCTTGTTCGCAGACCCACCACCGGGGTTGGTATTGCTGGGGTATCTATTCTAAGGTAAGGAATCTATCACTAACGTGTCTCTTTCAGATGCACAAGTTACTACTTGTGTAACAATATATCTGTAAGAGACTTTAGTTAGTGATAGATTCCTTACCGTCCCACCCATCCTCCCCGTTCTGCAAACTGATTACTAGGGTTAAGGTCATCCCCTTTTAGGGCCCTAGTTTTATGAACCAAAGGTCAGTTTCTCGCATGAATCTGCTTTTCGGCGTGGAAAGTTGTGTACAGAACTGAAGTCAGCGCGCATGGGTGACGCTTAAGTAGCTTCCATGACGTCGTCCTGGCGCGCACTACGCCAGTGACGGGCGCGGAGCCACACGGCGCCACCTACTGGCGCGCAGGGGTACTGCTAAGCAGAAAACTTTCCGAATCCAGACTGATGCCTGGGGAATATTCTAAGGTAAGGAATCTATCACTAACTAATGTCTCTTACAGATATATCGTTACACAAGTAGCAACTTGTGCACCATGACTACATGCTCACTGTTTCTGTAATGCATTGTTTGTATCCTTTTGAATATGTTATCGTTCCACATTCTAAGAGCAGTTTCTATTCAGTTACCCTGCTGCTCTTCAGAAGGTGGATGCTACATTAAACTACTCTTCAACTTTATCTTCTATGTGGATTTTCTACTATTACTTATTGGCGACGATTACTGGGATTTTTGTTTAAAGAGCCCGGAGCATCCACACACGCAAATTTCACCTTTAATTTTGTTTTCCTGCTGTCTGCCTCCCGTGATATTTCACTTCTCTGGATTATATGGCTGCCTCTGGTTCGTTGCACCAGCATCAAAGAATCATCTTCGGAGAGGAATTTCAGGAATTCAACTTGCTCCGCTACTTTTACATGTGAGCTGCATTTTTGGTTGTGAGCGTGCGCTGTGGTAACCTGGTTAACTTGATTAACGCATTTTTAAAATGAGCAATGTCTTTGGAAACCCTCCACCTCCCTTTTGTTCTGGTCCCAACCATCCTAGCAAGAAATGGGAAAAATGTTTCCGGCACTTTAATAATTATTTATTGGCCATAAATGGGGATGGTTTTAATGATAAGAGAAAGTAAGTGTTATTAAATAATATGATGGGAACTCATGCTGAAGATGTGTTTGAACATCTACCTCCATCTCCAACTCCAGTGGGAATGGATAGTGGTGATTATGATTGCTTCACAGAAGCAGTAGATAGACTTAAAAAAAGATTCACAGGACAACCTCACATTGTCATCGAAAGGTATAATTTTTACACTTGACACCAATTGGTAAATGAAACTGTTTATGCTTATATTTCTTGTTTAAGAGTGTTAGCTGCAGAATGTAACTTTGGGGCTCAAGAAGACAAGTATATTCGAGATCAATTAATCATTCATTGCTCCAACAAGAAATTTCAAGAGCAACTTTTGAGACAATGTAATCCCTCCTTACAAGAGGCCATTGAAATTGCCAAAAGTGTTGAACGCTCTAATACCTCATTCAATACTATTCATCTAGATAGCTTATCTACAGGTGCAGCGGCCCTTTGTGTGAAAGACTCCAATGTTAAAACTGGCAATTACAAAGGGAAACCTAATAAACCTGATGCACCGTAAACCCCAGTTAATAAACAATTCTCTCATAATTCAAGTAAAGTCTTCTGCACTCGTTGTGGATCCAGTTCACATTTGTTCCAGTTCAAACATTGTCCTGCTAGAAGTGAAGAGTGCTATAAATGCAAAAAAGTAGGCCATTTTGGGGCCTTATGTCAAACCAATAGGAGAGTTGCCAGTCTTGCTGATGAGGAGGTTTTAGATTAGATGAACAATGAACCTACTTTTGATAATACCATTGTTTGTATAACAGAAGGTGATGCTTATTGTCACAAGTTAGGTCAAGTTACTTGCAATATTAATATGACATTGATTCTGAACTATGTGTCCCTCCTATGTGCACCATTAATGTTGATGGTGAGAATGCTGAAGTTATGGCAGACTCTAGCTCCCCCTACACTATTATTCCTGATTCTTTGTTCAATAAGTCTTGGAAGGACAAAACATTAGAACCCAATGATATTCGGATATTCGTATGTATGGTTTTGGAGGTAAAGAAATTAAAATGTTGGGGTATTTTGTTTCCGACATTTCTTTTAAACAAAAAACCATAGCGGGAAAAGTTTATGTTGCCGTTGATGGATTACATGTCCTTGGCTGGAAACACCAAGGAAAATGTAATATTACCTTGTTTCCCAATACCAAGGTACAGGTGTGTATAGTAGAAGAGTTACAAGTAGCTTATAATGGGCAACAAGATAATAATAAAGCAGTACACGAGATACTAAAGAAACATAACACTGTGTTTAAAAAGGAGTTAGGAAAGGTTAAAGGTTTTTCTCATAAAATAGTGTTAAAGAAAAATGCTATTCCCTCTAAACACAAGTTGAGGAATGTACCCTTGTCTGTGAGAAATGAGTTGGCAGACATGATCAAAAAATTGTGTGCTGATGGTGTGATAGAACCTGTTAATGCTTCTCAATGGGTTTCTCCGATTGTTTTAGTTAATAAACAGAATGGAGAACTTAGAATGTGCATTGATTTGAGGTCAGTAAACAAACACATTGTTATGGAATGTCACCTTTTACCAAAGGTACAAGACTCATTAGCTAAATTAGATGGTACTAAATATTTTACCACCATCGATCTTAAATCAGCGTACTATCAAATAGAGTTAACAGAGGATTCAAGGGACATCACCTGCAGCGTCTGTTGATGATATGGTTCTCTCGATGTCTCAGGTTATAGCCAAAGAGGAACGGTCAAAATCCATGTCTGAGGACAAAGATTTAGAAATCTTACAAAAATATATATTTGAAGGTTGGCCACTAGAAAGAAAGCTACCTAAAGATCTTGCTGTGTTTTAGAAGGTTAGAGAAGAGCTGTCAATCAATGAATGACTTATTCTAAAAGGTGACTATTTTGTACCTCCAATAGCCATAGGGAAGAAACTTATGTCTATTGCTCATTTGGGTCATTTAGGTCAATCTAGTACTATTAAAAAAGTTAGGGACTTATTTTGGTGGCCTTATATGGACAGCTGTATTGCTGACTTTGTTAAAAAGTGTCCCCTGTGTGCTGATTCTGATAAAGTTTTAAAGTTGCAACACTCAGATTTTGTGCAAGTTCTGCTTCCAGACAATCTATGGGAAAAAATTGTAATTGTGTCTTAGGTCCTTACGAAGGAATTTCAACGGAAAAAGTGTATATACAAGTTGCCATTGATTATTTGTCAAAGTGGGTTGAAATCAAATGGGTTACCCAAACTGATTCTTTGTCTATTATTACATTTCTTCAGGAAATTTAAAAAAAGGTTTACCATCAACTATTGTATCTGATAATGGACCTCAATTCACCTCACATGTGTTTAGTTCTTTTGTCAATAATGCCAATAGTTTCCACATTAGAACTGCTATAATTCTCCAAATATGAATGGCGTTGTAGAAAGGTTTAACAAAACTTTAGTGGAGAGTATTCAATTAGCCCTTATAGCTCATAATAATGTTAAAACACATGTAGCAGAATTGGTTTGGTCCTATCTCTGCACTACACACTATACCACAAAGTTTTCACCTTTTGTTTTATTAAAAAGTAGGAAACCCAGACAAAAATTATCGCTTTGATGGACAAGATCTTCTGAAACTAGTTTGGATATGGGTAAAAACATAAGTTAGCCAAACAGAATTGTAACTAGGCCTGGGCTAAATTTCCGTTCCGCTCGCGGAAATTGCGATAATTTGACATTTTCGCGTTCCGCGGAGAGCGCGAAAATGTCAAAATTTCCGCATTCCGCAGCTTAGCGATAATTTGTTTCTTGCTCGCGCTGTAAAATAATACATTTTCGCGCGCGCGCGATCGCCTTACCTGAATCCCCGCGTTCGCCAACAAGTTTTCCCGATCCGGTCGCGTTCTCCACGAGATGTTGGATTGTTGGTAGCCATTTGCACTGTCTCGCGACAGTTCGCGCCAGCAATAATGTCATTGGTCGCGTGATCACGTCTTTCTTCTCGCGATCATGCACCGCGAGAAGAGTGAAAACAAGATGGCCGCGCCCGCGAGCAACCGCATGGGTAAGTTGGCGAGCCGCGACCACGCTGAAAATAAAGCGAACGTGCGGGAAAAAAACTTCTGCATCTTCGCGATATTTCCGAGTGTTTGCGGAGGTTTTTAACATTTTCGCGATAATTTGCGAAAGTCACTTTCGCAAATTCCGCCCGCCCCTAATTGTAACAACTCCAAAAACACTGTTTCTCCTAAACAACCTGTATCGCAAGTAGGTGACAAGGTCAAAATCAGATTACCAGTACATGTAAAAAAAGGACAATCAACATTTTCTGATTCTTTTATTATTCAGAAGGTTGGTAAGATATCTGTTCTTTTAAGCAATGGGTCTTGGTGGAGTATTTCTAAAATTGCCAAAGTTAATGTATCCAATGTTAAAACATCTTTGTGTTCTTCCAATCCAGATTTCTTCAGTGATTTGGTGATTTTGGAAAAGGAATAGAGTCAGAAGGTTCACATTCTTTCTTAAATGTTGATGATGTTATCTCCTATTCCAGTTAATCTTTTTCCAGGTCGACTGGTACAAAGAGACAGAAATTGTTACCTAAAAGATTTAAAGATTTTGCATTATATTAAATGTATCATAGTATTTTGTCACTTTTGTTGTTTTTTTTTCTTTTGTAAGGAACGAAGATATGTGGTAGTATAATGTTTCTACATTATTGTATTCTATTGCCATGAGTGCATGCTCACTGTTTCTGTAATGCCTTGTCTGTATCCTTTAGAATATGTTGTTATCATTCCACTTTCTAAGAGCAGTTTCTATTCAGTTACCCCGTGGCTCTTCAGAAGGTGGATGCTCCATTAAACTACTCTTCAACTTTATCTTCCATGTGTATTTATTACTACTACAACAGGTGCTCATGTAAAGGCTCCAATACATTCAGGATCAAGTTTGCTCTATATAAAACTGCAACAACAACAAAATAGGCTGCTCCTCATCACACATGGGGGGAATGACTGTGTATTTATATAAGTATGTTCAACACCTTACACATTTTTAGTGTAGTCCTTTTGTGTTCGTGATCCAGGCCCGACCAAAATATAGTCTAAACATAGTCAAAGTCAAAACATCCTATGTCAATGACCGTCCTGATTTTCTATTCTGAAAATCTGGTTACCCTATACTAGTAAGGCAAGTAAATTTTTTGATGGCTTTTATGATAACCATGCTAGGGGTCCCCAAACCAGTGCTGCTTCTGCAAACCATGATCTGACTGGCGTGGTTTGTCGGAGTCAGGTTTGCACACGACTCATAAGAAATGTGTATGTGGTTGTTCTTGTTTTTTCTGTTTTCAGGGTGTGTTACTTGCCAGGGAAGGAAGCACTCATATTCTAGGTTAACCAATGGTCCAAAAACTGTGTTTGGGGCATCAAAGTTGTGGAGTAATCATGAGGAAAATCAGTTAGGTACGACCATAAATTCTTTTTAGGATTCAACGCCTACCAAGTGCAGCAATAAAGATTTTCTTGCCAACACGTTTCTTTACATTGATAAAAAGTAGATTTGCAACCTTGCATCCCTTAGTTTCGAACAGTATTTGACCTTTACTACTCAGTCAATACTTCGTATTACCATTACTACGCATATTTTAGGTTAGGCTGGGGTATTTTTGGGGTTCAGGGTGCATTTAGGTTTTGGTGTGCTGGGGTAATTTTAGGGGTTGGGTTGGTTAGGGTTTTGAGGTGGGGTAATTTTAGGGGTCAGGGTGTGTTTAGGTTTTGGGGTACTGGGGTATTTTTAGGGGTCAGGGTTGGTTAGGGTTTTGGGGGTACATAGGGTATTTTGCAGGTTCAGGGTGCGTTTAAGGTTTTGGGGTGCTGGGGTAATTTTGGGGTTCAAGGTGCGTTTAGGTGTTGGGGTACAGAGGTATTTTTAGGGGTCAGGGTGGGTTAGGGTTTTGCGGGTGTAGGGGGTATTTTTGGGGTTCAGGGTGCATTTAGGTTTTGGGGTAACTTTAGGGGTCAGGGTTGGTTAGGGTTTTGGGGTGTAGGGAGTATTTTAGGGTTCAGGGTGCATTTAAGGTTTTGGGGTGCTGGGGATTTTTGGGGTTCAGGGTGCATTTAAGGTTTTGGAGTGCTGGGGTATTCTTGGGATTCAGGGTGCGTTTAGGTGTTGGGGTACTGGGGTATTTATAGGGGTCAGGGTGAGATAGGGTTTTGGGGTGTAGGGGGTATTTTTATGGTTCAGGGTGCTTGCCAGGGGATAGGTTACTATTACAATTAATTTTTTGTTTTAAAGTACCAATAACGCGTTGTAACGGTATGCGTAATAATTAACTGCGAAGTAAAAGCATCTTTAATGTATTTGTATATATTTGAGAATAAAAGCATGCACACTAAAATCATGCGTAGTAAAGGTATTTGCAAAGTAAAAACTTTCAAGTAAATACCTGCGGAGTAACGGTATGCTAAGTAACATCATATATTTGTTTCGAACAGGAGGTAAATAGTGGGGATGAGGCACCTCTCTTGTTGAGCATTTTATGTGAGTCAATGCCTACCATGGTGACACTGTCAGATGTAAGCACCTGGATGAATGATGCAGAATGCTATGTTTAGGCTTTCCACGTACCAGCTGAAACCGATAATCCTCGAGAAAACCTTACTGACTCTCTATACAGCTGTTTCCATTTTAACTGAGATTCACAGTTTTTTAAAAAGCCTGGTTGTAGCCAGTTGTTGTATTGCACTTATTGTATGGCACTTATTTCTTTCCATATTGTAGTGTATTGCCTTGCTTCCGTTGTTTTGGAATGTTACAGGTCATGCTGTCATTGATGACACTGGGAGTTCCAACTGTCATCAATGACCAGTTGAAGAGCTGCTGCCTGCCCGGCGGACACGCTGACCTCTGTTAGAAAGAAACTTATTAAAGAGTACGTTTACACTTCGAGACACCTCCTGGATTTTACTCAACAATTTTGGCGACGACCTTCCGTGTGCAAGCACCTTAATACCCCAGCTCGCCTGGAACTTCTTCATCTGGCTTTTTTTTAAGGGGCAACCGTGTGCTTTTAGAACTGTAAGTACTGTCTCATAAGTACTGTCTCTTTTCGAAAGTCAGCCCCCCCAGCGCACCTTCTAATGGGTAAAACCTAAATTGATGTCCTCTTGTCAACCTAAGTAACACCCCGATTTACCTGCGCAACGGCTCTTCTTGGAACGCGCCACTGCCGTTGGCCACTACTCGAGCCTGCTCATGCGCGCCACAGGCAAGTTCCTTCTTGCGCTGCTCCTCTCTACATACACACAAACTCACCACTGACGTCATCCTACAACGTGCAAGATGCCAATTTGGATGGGCCATTCTTGCAGCAGGAGCACACATCACGTTACATAAGGAAGTCATCTTGGATCGGCTAATTAGGCTCCCAATTCCGATCTTTGTCGCCTACGCTTCCTCTGCATTGTGCCTTTTGTTGCCTTCCCGTCACGAGTTTCGGTGACAGGCACACCCTCTGCTTACTCGCCTGTGCTACTTACTGCATCAATTTTCTTCGGTGACAGGCACACCTTCATTGTTTCAAGCCTGTTATTTGCGGTGACAGACACACCTTTTGCTAACAGAGGTTGCCGCATGGTTCTACTTTGCTGGCAAGCACACCACCAGCCTGTTATTCTACGGTGACAGGCACACCATTTGACAAGGTATCAGCAAGTTCTTATCTTACGTTTGTGAAGGTTGTTGTTTTTCCTCTATTTTTATAATGTGTGCGTCGCAAACATATTCCTTAACACCTCCACAATCCTTTCTTGCTACTACCAGAGATCCTCCCAATAAATGTCTAGAATGGAGGGAGTATTTCCTAAACTATCTAGATATACGCTGGAAGATGGAGAGGAGGAGCTATCCTAAGTCAGAAAGAAATATATCTTGTTGCATTCTCTTGGCCCCCAAGGTTTGAGGGTGTTCACTACAATAGAAAAAAAGGTTTGCTCTTCTGAAGACTGATATATTTCTTCATGCGTTAGAGGATTTAAATGCCTATTATTCCACT
Source organism: Triturus cristatus (assembly GCF_964204655.1). Lineage (NCBI taxonomy): Eukaryota > Metazoa > Chordata > Amphibia > Caudata > Salamandridae > Triturus > Triturus cristatus. The sequence continues at coordinate 403,980,833 of NC_140588.1, read as the reverse complement.
TCAGTATGCATTGCTATTGACCGCCACAAGTTCTTTGGTAGGAAACAAGGGAAACAAGAGACGATCGAAGAATGTGTTTCTGACTTAATGAAACTCACCATAAATTGCAGATTTAGGTCCTTACACAACAAATATATTTGTGACCAGATCATTAGGTATGTAAACAATGAGCATGTTCAAGAACGCTGTGGGTACATGGGGAAGCTCCGTTAGCAGACGTTGTTGCATTAGTTAAGAAAGCAGAGATCACTAATAAGTGTGCTAAGGCAGCCTCTGGGGCACCTAAAGATGAGAAGAAGGTTACTGTGAGTAAAGTAGGTGGTACGGCCAAGAGTAAATCCGTTAATCGAAAAATAAGTGTGGGTAAGGAGTACTACAACAAAGACTTGAAATGCTACAGGTGTGGGAGTAAGAACCACCTTGCTTACAGTAAGAAGTGTCCAGCAAAGAATCAAAAGTGTGCTGAATGTGGGTTAATTGGCCATCATGCTAAAGTTTGGAGGCGCAGCAAAGGAGGTAAGAAGAAGTTAACGTTGGTTACTGAGAATGATAATGATTCGGGTTTGGACTCATCCCACGGGGATGATCCGTCCAAGCGGGTTGACTGTGTTCTGGGGGTTACAGACAATGTCCGTCTTTTGAATCTACAGTATAAGTCTAAATCTGTTTGTTTCATACATCTTGGGGGGGTTGAGATGTTCATCGTAGCTGATTCAGGGTCTCCTTATATCATAAAGACCAACGGGAAGATAATTTTGTGGAGGTTCTTGGTCTGTCTTTATCACCTCCAGATGTGGCCCCAGAGAGTTTTACGGGGAGTAAATATCATTGTTGAGGTACAGGGAACTTAAGTTTGAGTTCAAGGGGAGATCATCCATAGGAAAGTTGTATGTCGCTCTTGAAGGACCTTCAGTATTGGGGTGGATAGATCAAAGGAATCTGAGCATTATCTTGAACCACAACAGCCCCGAACAAGTAATGGTGCTAGATCATAGTGAACCTTATCATCTGAAATTTGAGGAGAAATTTCCTGAGGTATTCTCTTGCAAGATTGGTAGACTGAAAGGGTATGTTCACAAAATTGTTCTTAAAAAAATGCTAAACCTATGGTCCACCAATCTAGGGACATACCATGGCTTCTTAGGGAGGCGGTTAGCAAGGAACTAAAGCGTCTACTGGAGAGTGGCATCATTGAGAAGGTTGAAGCTTCAGAGTGAGTCACACCTTTAGTCGTGGCACGCAAGGCCAACGGAAAAATCAGTTTATGTGTTGAGCTCAGGACCCTCAATGAGAAAATTGTTGTTGAGAATTTTCCCCTTGCCAAAAATCAATGGGGCCGATTCACAGAACTAATCTGAGTCAAAATCCTAAACTTACTACTTTTGGTATTCACAGAAGGCATTTAGTAGTAGTAAAGTTAGGATTTTGTCTTAAGTTTGACTTAAGACAGACTTAAAACAAACCTAGGACAGACTTAAGACAGACTTAAGACAAAATCCTAACTTTACTACTACTAAGTGTCTTCTGTGAATACCAAAAGTAGTAAGTTTAGGATTTTGTCTCAGATTACTTCTGTGATTCGGGCCCATTAAGTTGATGTCACTCACTAAGAATATGAAGTGGTTCTCGGTGATAGACCTGATGTTGGCGTACCATCAGGTGGTGTTACATGATGATAGCAAAAGCGTAACCACTTTTATGTCGGCTCAGGGTTGTTATCGTTATTTTACGAATGCCCTCTAGGCAGGCATTGGCTGCAGCTGTTTTTCAAAAACTGATGTTTAAGCTGTTTGTGGGTGTGCCTGGGGTAGTCTTTTTCCAAAAATATCCTTATCATGGATGAAACAAAAAATGTTCATGAAGGGAGAGTACGCACTGTCTTTGAGAAGTTAGAGGACAATGGGTTGACAGCTGAATTATCTAAATGTAAGTTTGGTGTTCAATTGTTAGACTACCTAGGTCATGAAATCTCAGCTGAGGGGATAAAACCTTGAGTGAATTTGTTGAGTGCCAGAAGGGATGCTCCCTTGCCCCTGAACAAGGATGAGCCAAGGCCCTTTCTAGGTCTTACTGAGTCTTATAGCAAATCTATCCGAATTTCTCGAAGACAACGTATAATTTACAAAATGCTCATTTGTATGGTCTGAATGTCTTAAAAACGATTTAAAAAAGATCTGTGTAATGCATAAAGTCTGGTGGGGTTTGATTCCGCTCTACCTTGTATCATCACCACAGACGCAAGCAACAAGGGGTTAGGTTCTGTATTGTCACAAAGGGAGGTTAATGGCAAAGAAGGGACTGTGGCTTATGCTTCCAGGGCGCTCTCCCCAGCTGAAGAGTGATATTCAGTCATAGAGAGGGAAACTTTAGCAGTTGTGTGGGGATTTGAACACTTCAGAAGTTTCATCTGGGGTTTTCATGCAGAGATAAGGTGTGATCATAAGCCATTGGTCAAGGTTCTATCCTCTGAGGGGTTACTTAGAGCTACTCCGAGGACGGCGAGGATGTTTGTGTGTCTATTTGATTACAGATACTCCGTGTATTATATACCGGGGGTGAAGAATTAAGTGGCGGATTGCTTGAGTAGACTACCGTCACCTTTGGAAGTTACTCCAGAATCTTGGGATGATTTACACGTTGCCTGGACGGATATGATGGATAGAGGTGCTGCCTTGGATCTTATGGAATGGAATGAGATGGTGACTAAGGATGAGGTGTTGTCTCAGGTCAAGACATTTGTGACATTTGTGATGAAAAAATCGTTATGTAAGGATCTAAGACATTTTTGGGAGGTCTGTGAGGAATTATCTCTGGTGGGAAATAATATCTTACGTGGTGAAAGGATTGTTTCCCCAAGGATATGAGAGTTAAATGAATTAATTTATGTCACGAGGGACATCTCAGAGGTTAGTTGGTCCACCCCTGTCACTTGTTCCCTGTTCTGAGATGGCATTGAAAAACTTAGGTTTGGACATTACTGGTCCCATTATTGAGGGACAGCGTAGTTGGTTTATTCTGGTCGCTGTGGATTACTTTTCCAAGTGGCCGGAAGTCAAGTTGGTGGAACTTGCAGACTCCCGCAAAGTGCTTGAGTTTATGGATGATATATTCCAAAGGGAAGGCCTGCCCAAACTAGTCATCACTGACAAAGGGGTCCAATTCAAGTAACCCTTTGTTGGAAAGAACATATTTCACAGATACCTAAATCAGGATCGGAGGGTATTACGTTTTGGAATCCTAAGGGTCCTGATGAATGCCGGACTGACCCGACACTGTGGGCATGATTAAAGCAGCAGCAACATGTCAACACCTTTGCAGTAAGGAGGGGTGAAGGAATGCTAATCTTCTTCTATCACCACCATCCTTCACATTTTTCAACCTAGCCGGATGGCCCAGGAATAAGATTTTGGGTGGGGACACATCCAAGCTGGTTTAAACCTTCACTGGCTGCACTTTTCTTTGGTGATCCCAAAATCTTATTGTTTGTATTGTTTCCCCTTCCCTTTTGCTCCACCCCAGGCGGTGGTCTGCACAGGGGTGTCAGTCAGCGAGACCAATGATGAAGCATGTCCCAATTTTGTGAGTGAGGGCAGTTTTTTTCTCACTGAGCATGTGCCACCTTCAATATATACTCTCCTACTCCTTTCTGTGTGTTTTAGTTATTGACTGGGGAGGTTGGAGTAGGGATGTTACCTCTCCCCCATTCTTGTTGTGTGAATTTCAGTTAGAGCGGGTGAGGAGCCACAGGGGTGTTGTGTGCCATTGGGCACTCTCCATCACAGGGTACGGTTTCCACCCTTTTTCAATCACTGGAGCGCAGTTCTACTAGTTACTCCTCCAATGAGAATCATGGCAGAGGACCAGGGCCTATCATTTGGAGAGGAGGCGCTGGCAGAAATGCTAGCAGGTCCATTACTGCTGGGAGATGCCACCATCAATCAAGTCCTCACTCAGGGTGAGGGATGGGATATATTATTAGAATTGAAGAAGACACATGTAAAAACCATCTTACATGGTGCCATTCTCACTGAATACCTAAGGGGTAACGCTGCACCACAAGGACTCTTGCTTACGAATGAACCTCTTATCTTCCTGGAAGACGCAGCTTTTAGAAAAGACTGGGTTGTCATAGCCTGGAAATGTACCAGAGACTGGTTGATCGTCATTATTAACACAGCCACGAGGTTAGCAGACACACTGGTTATTCAGATACAGACAAGCAAACAGGGTCTGAAAATGAGTGTAGTCATAGGCACATATAAACGCAAACTAGAGGAAGTCAATAATGAACTGGGGGAATACAAGGAATATCTAATGCAGTCAAAGATCTACAAACTACAAAAAGATATAATACGTTTCTCTAAAGAGAAGGTGTTCCCCATCACAAATGATGAGTGCATACAACAAAAACAGGCAGACATGAGGAGGAGCCCCCAGACAGGGAGAAGAGACTTGGACACCCAGAGTAGCAGCAGTGATTATAAGTCCTACCCAGGGAGGAGTGGGAGACAACGAGCATCCCAGCGTGGGGCGCATCCCTTTTACCCTGCCCCCTTTCAAAGTTACATGAACCAAGGCTATGGATGTCCAGGAATGATATACCCACAGCAACAGGGCTTCCATAACCCCCAATTCCCACAGCCACAACCACCTTTTTTAGGCAGAAGAAAGGCCAGAGGGAGACAGAAAGGACAACAGAGATTCACGTGGGAGGATCTGTACCAATGGGTCACCAGGAGTATGGCAAAGAACCTAGTACCGGGCACAAGCAGGTAGGTTCATTAGTGGCTGACCTGACAGATACACCACTGACCCCACCACCAGACTCTTAAACAAGGGGTTAGGTTTTGTCCCAACCAACATGCTAAATCATTTTCAAACACAGCAGGAATTGGCAGCGTTTTTCAGGAACATCAGACTTAGAGTTTTTTGAAGGGAAGGAGGAGAGGGAGTCACAGACTGGTGACACACCATTACCCCCTAGATCCAGTTTTACTCCCCCTATTGCATAGTTACCTCTTGAAGTGGCTACTTTTGAGCAGGCAGTGATCCATGATTTTGAGGAACTGAGTAAATCATATGGCCGGTCCTTTAGGAACTTGAGCAACAATGAGAAGGAAGCTTTGCAATAACTTAAAGAAAACCCCATGCTACTGATAAAACCAGCAGACAAAGGAGGTGCCATTGTCATCCTGGATAAAAAGACATACACAGATGAGTGTTTACATCTACTATCCGATCAGAGAAATTACAACATCCTGTTAAGGGGGTCACTCTACAGATCTCATGAAAGAGATATGCTCCGTAGTGGAAGAGGGCCTAGCTAATGACTGGATTCTCAACAGGTATCTACCTTAACAAGGACCAACCATTCACTCCTTACTTTTACATACTCCCTAAGATACACAAGACCATCCCCAGGGAGACCGATTGTATCTGGGATTGGGGCCATTTTGGAACCCTTATCACAATTTTGTAATTTCTATTTCAAACCCCTGGTGCAGAAGGTGGAAGCTTACTTGCAGGACTCACTGGATAAATTGAATCTGATAAGGAGATAGAGTTTGACCCCCAAACCGAATACCTGCTGGGCCTTGACATCAAGGCACTCTATACGAACATCCCTCAGAGAGAAACATTGAAGGTGCTGGAGGACCTATTATAAGCAGAGGAATGGTTATTTAAAACTCCACAGGCATTCATCTTGAACTTGGCGGAAATTTCTCTCACTAAGAATTTCTTTGCATTTGAGGGTACCATATATCTACAGACCCATGATACTTCCATGGGTAGTACCTTCACCCCTAGTCTGGCAAGCTAGTACGTTGGAGCGTTTGAAAAGGAACACATTTACAACGAGGTAAACCTGTGGTTCCAAAATATAAGACTATGATTTTTTGATTACTTCCTAATGATATGGAGGGGTGATGAGTAACTGTGCGGGAATTTCTGGAGTATTTGAATGGCTGCAATCCATTACAGCAATGCACATCTACCATCACCAAAACAGAGTTGCCGTTTCTGGTCTTGGTCATGGAACCAAAAGGAAGTTGACTTTCCACACGTGTCTACCATAAACCTACAGACAAAAACTCCCTGCTCTCTTTTGAGAGCTTCTATCCTAAATCTCTAAGAGAGAATTTACTGGTGGGACAATTTTTTCACGTCCGCTGTAATTGCACAGACAGGATGGCTTTTGATGATGAAGCAGGGCTTTTAACCAAGAAACTCCACAATAGAGGATATCCGGAGAGGGTGGTAAAACGAGCTAGAAAGAGAGCCATGAATGCCAACAGAGAGAACTTGTTGGAGAAGGTGGAAAAAAACAACGGTTTCCAATACAGTCTGTGTTACTACCTTCAAAACAGCTTCACACCACATTAAACGCCTAATACAAAAAAATTGGCGAATATTGAACTCCAATGGCCTCGATTCGGAAAAACCTTTGTTCTCCTTTAAGAAAAATTTACAGGTTCATACGTGACACCGCATTACTAAATGCGGGGTCAATTGGATTTTTCTCCAGTTACAGGACACACAAGATGTGGTTCATGTGATGTCTGCAATCTGACGAAGGACTCTAAGAGTGTTGATATTGGCCTCCCCCACCCATGGGAGCAGAAGTTCCACACAAATTGCAACTCTGAAAATGTAATCTATCTAATCGTATGCCTCTGCAAGAAACAATATATAGGCATGACGACAAGGAAGGTTAAAGTACACAGATGCCAGAAATCTAACACAAAGTTTACTACACACTATCTAGAGGAACGCCACACAGTAAATGATCTATCCTGGACGGTGCTGGATAAACTCAGAAGCTATTATTCTACAGGACATACAAATGGGTTACTCCTGCTGAGGGAACAGAAGTGGGTGTACAGATTACAAAGCCATGTGGTGGGACTTAATAATGACATCCTCTGAAATTCCCTGACTAGATGACCTGGTTGATTAAGGAATTGTTTCTACTGAGTAGAAGGTGGATCATCATGCCGATTTCTCAATTATGCACTGATTACAGGCCGCTTAGCCCCATGAGTTTCTACCTCTGTGTGAGCTAAATGAAATAATAGATGTATAAATAGCTAACCATGGTTTTTGGCTGACGCCAGATACATTTCTGGTGGATGTAGGAGATACATAAATAGATGCAAGCCTTGAGTATTAGAGGGATCCTAATACATCACTTGAATTTTTTATATGTTTAATGAATGGGATTTGCATGCTGAAACATGGAAGCCAGCATCTATATGCTCAGAGCCAATACAGTTTATGGCTTCTATTTATGCTCTCTTCTGACATGCTGGGCGTAAACCTCCCCCCTCCCACCTTTTTAATACATATTTGTCTCCAGCAGGGAGCTGTACTCATACAGACTCAACCTATGTTACTGAAGAAATGGTAACCGTTTTGGAAGTGCATCTCACGCCCCATGTCCTTTCGATTAAAAGACATGATCCTAATTCAGTTATTTTACTTGGATTTGTAATAAAACCACAACGACCGGTGGTCTCCAGCCAAAAATAATATGTTTTCCCACAGGGTATTGTTTTCATTCACGCTCGACCAGTTTGTCGAAAAAAACTCGTGACCACCTAGGGAGCGTATTTCAAATGCCACGTCATCATGATGAAAATACATGTTTTTAAACAAAGTTATTTTAATTTTGTCATTGATTTGAAAATAATCACGGCGACCAATGGAAATTAACCGAAAGTTTTACAAAACCAGGCATAGTGATGTGAGGACATCGAGGTCACGAGGGTTCAGGTCCCCCCAAAAGGCCCAAGGCTAATCCTGTTACAGTGGATGAGGACAACAGTAGCTTTCCACCTTCACAGCCAGAGTTGGAGATTTTCCAGGCTGCGTACCTACCTTGACAGTAAGTAAGGAGTCTGGGGTGGGGTTCCGCGGGACGTAACACCGATACGAGGATTACCTAGATAATTGTACTGGGGTTGTAGGAACACCCATACAAATCATTTACATGATACCTTACTAGATTTGACTCGGTGTAGTGGTAGGCCCATGCATACAAGGATACACGAGTGGATTCATTTATAATCCAAGCATTAATTCTCAGTGGACACTACACTAGTGACACTATCAATTACTACTGGATGTATTTGACGCATTGATAGATCTCTAGTGATCATGCTCATTTAGAACATCAACATGTACACATTTTGTCTCCTTGTATAGTTTGACTACAGCGGTCTCTCCCAATACATTGCTAATTCTAGTGATTCACTCAGTAATACTTGGTGAGTGAGATTTTATGCACTGCATGAGTGGACGAGTATTGTTGATACGGATTTTGGCTATGGACACTGTTCCACAATGAATGTATGGTCCCATTTGGACTAGGTGCTTACAATTTAAACCAACGGGATACTGTAAGCAACATGGTAGGGTTTGGATGCTGAGTGATGAGAGAATGTGCACCTGGGGAAATGGACTTTCTTCTCCCTGACATCTTTGAAGGATAAGAAAGCAACCTAGTGACAATACTCCCCCCTTAAGTGTTTTTTCCACAGATTATGAAGAGGGTGTTAAGTAGGTAAACCCTGTGTTGGAAAGAACATATTCCACAGATACCTAAATCAGGATCGGAGGGTATTACGTTTTGGTATCCTAATGGTCCTTATGAATGCCGGACTGACCCGACACTGTGCACACGATTAAGGCAGCAGAAACATGTCGACACCTTTGCAGTAAGGAGGGGTGAAGGAATCCTAATCTTTTCCTATCACCACCATCCTTCACGTTTTTAAAACCTAGCCGGATGGCCCAGGAATAACATTTTGAGTCGGGGACACATCCGAGCTAGTTTTAACCTTTACTGGCTGCACTTTTCTTTGGTGATCCCAAAATCGTATCGTTTGTATTGTTTCCCCTTCCCTTTTGCTCCACCCAAGGCGTAGGTCTGCTCAGGGTTGTCAGTAAGCAAGCCCAATGAGGAAGCATGTCACAATTTTGTGAGAGAGGGCAGTTTGTTCTCACTGAGCACGTGCCACCTTCAATATGTACTTTTCTACTCCTTTCTGTGTTCAATAGCCAATTAAAAAGCGCCAGTGTGGAACAATTTTTCAAACGCAGTGGGGTTGAACATAAATTCACTTCAATCTATCATGCCAGTGGAAATGGTGCAGTTGAGCGCTTCAACTGAGTTATTAAGGACTCTATTCAGTTAGCCATACTCAGGAATCAGGACTGGACTGTGAGTTAAAAAGATGTTGTGGATGTATTGCATAACCCCCACTGTTACTGGGTACAGCCCTTTTACCATCATGAGAGGTAGAGTGCCATTTACCAAGGATAATCAATGTTGGTTAAAACATTCCAAGTTGTCTAAATGGTCTCCTGTTGAGGTGAAAAAATAACATCTTGTTGCACCAAGAGAATTATAAGCAGTATTCTGATTTGAAGTGCAAAGCCAAAGAGTTTTCCCTTAAGAAAGGGGACTTGGTGCGAGTGAAATTACATTTTGAAGTAAAGAATGGTGAGTGAAAATTCTCCAAGCCGTTTGAGGTGGTGAAAGTCTTTACCAATTCAGCCAAGTTGTGTGACAGTAGAGTGTGGCATGTGAGTAGACAGGTGAAGTACAATAAGGGGCTGAAGCATTGTCATTGGCTGAATTCTTGTCAGGACAAGTGCCGCGTTTCTGCTGGAGGAGAACCTTACCAGTGGGGTTGGAGAATGCTGCTGAATCTCTTTATTCTGGGGAGTCTTCTCGGTCTGTTGGTGATTCTCCTCCTTTTGAGGATGCAACTCAAGAGGGTGTTACACCTTCTGTACCTGTCTGTGAGAGACAATCTCTTAACAAGTTTGGGAGGGCGCTCAAACCTCCTGGATATCTCAAAGATTATGTCACCGATTGTTAGTTTTTAATGTTTTGTTTTTACACATACTTTGTCTTCCCTTGCAGTTCTTTTTACTTCTTTTATTCATTGCTTCACATTGTAGCGCATTATGTTATTTCTTTGTTTTATTATTGTAAGGAGGGAGGTGTGTTGTATTGCACTTATTGTATGGCACTTATTTCTTTCCATATTGTAGTGGATTGCCTTGCTTCCTTTGCTTTGGAAAGTTACAGGTCATGCTGTCATTGATGACACTGGGAATTCCAAGTATCATCAATGACCAGTTGAAGAGCTGCTGCCTGCCGGGCGGACGCGCTGACCTCGATTAGAAGGAAACCTAATAAAGAGTACATTTACATGTGAGACGCCTCCTGGATTTTACTTAACACCAGTCTATAGTTTTGCAGGGTTCTGTTGCTACCTTCCTAAAATATCCCTGAAGGGCACACACAACAATAAGAAAGGCTACTGAGCGTAGTTATGGCCTTCTCAATTGGCAAGGCCCTCCATGGCCAAGAGAATTTACCTTGACCTGGACCCTTCCTCACCATAGTTAACTTGCACATGTCCATCACATGCACGACCCAAAATGATATGTTTTCTACTTTCTCAAAGTGCCTTTCCTGGTCCCAGTTTGTGTCCCCTATTTTGGGTGGTATTTGCCTTAGAGTGAAGTGTGGTAAGGGTGGGAAGAAGCACTTTGGAGCCCAACAATATGCCTCACCAACTATCTTTCATTGAAGTACTCCATAGGATTACTTTACTGAAGGAAAAGAACTGCCCTATTTCAAAAGAGACCCCTATAGATACTCTGACCAAGTCTGCTCTTTGCCAGGCAGGATATTGCTGGAATTGTCCTTTTGTGGGAGGAGCAGACAAGATAATCCCAGATTACCCCAGGGTTTATCCCACTTGAGCTAGCAGTGTCCCCAGCAGGTCCCATCACCTGCAAGCAGCAATATATTGCCTTGATCATATGGTGGGACGGGCTTTCTCTATGAGTCCCTTGGCCTCTTGTGCCAGAGACTACACAATATTCCTAAGGGATATTGACAATGTTCCCAGAAGGCAGAACAGCTCTCGCTACCAGCAGGAATAATCTAACAGCCATATGGTGGGCCTGCAATTATGCGGAGCAGGCAGGAGTGCTTTGTGCTCCAGCAGTGACTGAATTTTACAAAACAGAGTGGTACCGGTTAAAAGCAGAAACAATGGTAGTAGCTGGAGACAAAGGAATATATAATTTGCCCTGGATTGGTTTTAATATTGGTGTAACAACAGGGCGCTTTAGTATGGCAGAGGCACCCTCTTTAGAAATGTTTGGTCAAATGCCATGCATTTTGACACCCTGTATTTTGCCCATCTAGAACCTTCAAGCATACAAATATTCCTTTTAAAATTAAAAGGAACCATTACCAATATGTGATGTCCTAGAAAACACATTTAAGCTTTGCAGGTTTTTAGTACTATCACTAGATTGTTGTACTTTTATATGGAAAATTAGATGTCATAGGATTTCTGCACAGCTCCAAAATTGGACAACGGACTAATAAAATGGCTCTTGTGCAACCTTAATTTAATCAATTGTAGGAAAGTGGAGTATTATGTAGTAAGGCTGGTTAGGCTTCACTGTGTAATACTCTCACAATGTCCCAATGATGGTCCTTGGATTCACAATAATAAATCCTTAGCTCAGTCCTGGTAGTGTGGACAAGAGCAGTCATGCTTTACTAGAGGAGCATGTGCTAAGCATTTCAGAGTAAACAACATGGGCGATAAGTAATTGGCACAGCTCAAAAGAAATCCAAAACCAATTTTTTTTTAAATGTGCAGATTTTTATATAAATTTAGACACCAAACAAAGTCAATCGGATAAGTATAATTGCTTCTTATGGATTTTAGAAGCAAAAATAGATAAGTGCAAATCAATACTACAAATCTTTAGCACTGCAGTCAATGGTAAAAAGTAGGGGTGGTTGGTAAACTTCACTCCTCCGGTGGAGTTTTGCCAACTCCACTTTATGAAAAACTCTGCTAACCACCACGTGGTGGAGTTTTTTCTCGCACGCAGCTCGCCAACAGTAAGTTGGCAGCGCAAGTGAGAAAATCGAGTCCCAGACTGCCTCCTGGCAAGATTTCTCAACGCCGGCATTCCACTCACTTTGAGAAAGCTGCCTCTCAGGTAGAAAATCTACTCAAGCGACAGAAAGAGGCTGCGCCCTCTGGGGAAGTGATTGGTGTAATTATTTTACAGCACGGGACAAGCTCTTAGCGATAAAAATCAACATGGGCAGAGCGACATACTGAAATTCCACAGCTCATAGAACTCATCAGAATCTCGTGGAGTTTTAAGGTACCTTCACGGAACTCCCAAGTGCCACCCACCTCTAAAATGCTCTAGTGACAATAGGTCAAGTTGCGTTGAACCTACTGGGGCTTAAAGCGATGCAGGTCCCAGGTCCAAACCACAACAGTGAGTTCAATTTTACCTGGCTCGAGAGGCCCAGGCACAGAGTAGACCTGGCTGTACTTGGTACTGACACCGGGGCCGCGGGGGAGCTAGTTATACCGCTTAGACGGTGCTGGTAGGGAAACAGATGCAAATGTTTGACAACGGGGCTACTGCTGTGGTCGGTTGAAGGTGCTGTGGAGTTCCCCCATGTTGCATCGTGGAGTACATGGGGTGGTTGCCAGACTGGCCACCAACAAGCTTTGGGAGAATAAGGTCAGCAAGATGTTATTTTGACTTTTGGCTGTCTGGTGGAAAATGGTACTCGCCTGAAACTTGCTGGAGGTCAGGACTATATTTACCACAATGACTGGACCATCTACTTTTGGGCTATCTCTCGGAGGGCCCAATGGCCAGCAATTGTTTTGTTCCTGTACATTGTTTTTACCTGCACAACTGCAGGGGACTAGTGCCACTAGTCCAAGGGAGTCTGGAGTTAGCTTTGGCTCTCAGAGGGGTCCCTCTGTCTGGGAGAACCCGTCTTTGGTCTAGGAGGAGTTGCAGTTGTGCAGTATCAGGATGGTTCACACATGTGCAGAATATCACACTTTTGTTCTGTGCGGGTCCTGTTGTCACAGACCCAGTACTCTTCTGTGTCTGCTGTTGCAATTCGAATTAGAACTGACGTTCTGGTGCTAGGGTTGCCCCTTAAATCCTAGCTTTAGGGGTGTTAGGGGTGTGGGTGCAAGTGGCCAATGGGCTTCTAGCCCCAGCGGCTAATCCGCCCCAAAGGTGACCACACCTGGGGGTGTGTGTCACCATTTCAACCCAGAGCCTTCTATGCTGCCACTTTTTAAATGGCAGAAACCTTCTGTATCCGTACAGACCAGGTAGCCCACCTTAGGGTTGTGGCTAGCCTTCTGAGGGTGTACACCTCCTGACTACATATTTTCCCTCCCTGCCCGGGTGCAAATTCACCTGGATGCAAGAAGATGGCTGTTTCCTCCTTTGAGAGGCAGCCTTGCAGGGGCAGCTCCTCCGCAATGGCGGAGGATCGTCGCCCCACTGGCTCAAAGCCAGCAGGGGAAAAATAAATTGATTTCTATCATTGTTTTATTTTTCACCTGGCGTCTGAGCCAGTGTGCGTAGGGAGGGGTGAGGAGGACTGGTTTGTACACTTCTAAGTGTGCATGTGTGTTTGGCCAGTCGTCTTAGGCCAGACACACATGTGCATTAGATTTCTCCAACAAGGCTGTATTGAAAGAGTTGGGTTGGATAAACAGCACAGTCTGCCTGTCCTGAGCGGTGTGTCAAACCAGCCCGCTCAGACCAATCCCCACGCTGCTCTCATAGCATGAAAGCAGCACAGGGATTGCGCAGTGAGTCTTTGCTGCTGTCTCAGGGCCCGATTCACAGAACTAACTTAAGATAAGATCCTAAACTTACTACCATTTTCGTATTCACAGAAGGCACTTACTCATTTTGGTATTCACAGAAGATACTTACTCACTTCGGTATTCACAGAAGTTAGGAGTCCTAACTTTAGTACTCCTAAATGCCTTCTGTAAATACCGAAAGTCTTAAAATTAGGATTTTTCTCAGTTTAGGAGTCCTAAAGTTAGGACTCCTAACTTTACTACTACTAAACTGAGAAAAATCCTAATTTTAAGGCTTTCGGTATTCACAGAAGGCATTTAGGAGTCCTAAAGTTAGGAGTCCTAACTTCTGTGAATACCGAAATGAGTAAGTGCCTTCTGTGAACACCAAAATGAGTAAGTGCCTTCTGTGAATACCAAAATGGTAGTAAGTTTAGGATTCTGTCTTAAGTTAGTTCTGTGAATCGGGCCCTCAGTGTCTGTTGGAACCAGGAAGCAGTAGAACATATTGGCAAGAGGAGCGATGCGGACGTCAGCTTCAGGTAAGTGGATTAAAAATATTAACCCCCCCGTTCCACCTCCCGTGCTCTCCCGCGCACCCTCCATTAGCCCTACCACCTCTTCATTGTGTCAGCCACTGCTGCAGCCTGGATGTATATCAGACACAGTGTAAGCTTTGAAGCGCACCGCCTTGATGTGCCACTTCAGTAACCATCATGTCAGGGAGGGAGATCTCACCTCCTTCCTGTCCAGGCCATTGTTTCTGAATCCTGGGAGAGTTCACACTTCCTTGTAAGGGTTCAGAATCCTGTCTTGGCAGCAACAATTCCGGGTTGCCAACAAGTGTACAGTAAAAGCTGGGGCAACTCTGACATGGGAATCGTATTAGGGGTGAGGAGGTAAGTTGTTTGATACCAAACATGACATATATCGGCGGTACCATAACAGAGCTGTCAGCCTCGAGGTTGCCCGGGTACCAGCTCATGTTATCCTATGGACCACGTATCACTTATAGTAGCTCTTAATGGAAAAGGATACTATAGGGACATATAAGCTTGCTATTATATGTCATCACCTTTAATATAATATACTCTGCTTCCTGGGATCAGAAAGCCTTCCTTAGGGGTGACTGGCATATATTAAAAATAGTGCTTTGACCTTGCCACACATGGTGAGGACAAAGTCAAGTTTGAGCAGTTTGCACTGCTTCTGCAGTTTGCAAAGGCAGGACAGAAGTCATCTATTTACTTGGGTCACTTAGAGTGACACAAACAAGCCCTGGTGACTCCTCTAACTCCCATGCCCTGGGTACCACTAATACCATTTACTAGGGACTTATAAGGGGGTTAAAGCCCTTGCCAATTGGGGTTGCCAATTCACATGCATCAGTTGTAGGGAGTGAGCACTGGTAATAAGGTCTGGTTAGCAGGACCCCTGCAGTTTCAAAATCATAACTATCAGCATTGGAGCAGAAAGTGTGTTTGGGGGGTTTGAACATACAAAAAGGGGGACTTCCTACATGACTACACACCCAGACAAAAGGTGATGAGCAAATTATCTTTCCCCTGGTAGTCCTTATCATCTAAGTGGAAAAACCTGGAAAGGCCATCTGCAGTGGCATGATCAGTCCCTAGTCTGTGTTCCACTGAAATGTCCATACCCTGTAGGGAAATGGACCACCTCAACAATTTGAAGTTCTCTCCTCTTATCTGCATCAGAAATCTGAAAGGCCTGCGGTCAGTTTGAACGTTGATGTGAGTCCCAAACAGGTATGGCCTCAGCTTCTTCAAGGACCAAACCACAACAACAGATTCCCTCTCAATGACACTCCAACGCTGCTTTCTAGGTAGGAGTCGCTTGCTGATATAGGCAACTTGTTAATGCTGGCTCTCATCATTTGTTTGTGGCAACACTGCCCCAGTCCCATGTTCAGAAGCATCTGTTTGGCTAATTAGCCCTTTTCCATTGTCTGGTGCCTTCCGGACAGGTGCTAAGCATATAGCCTCTTTCAGGGTGTCATAGACCTTTTGCCATCCCGTGGTCCAGATGACTTTCTTAGGCTGCTTTTTGAGAGTAATCTCAATGAGTGGAACAACAATTGTGCCATTATGCAATACCGCATCACAAACCTCCTGTAATACTCAGTTAATCCAAGGAATGCCCAGAACTTGGGCCTGGGTCTTGAGAGCCTACCACTCCAGAATGGTCTGGATTTTGGGTTGGAGAGGTTGTACTTGGCATCCACCTACAAGGTGGCCTAGGTAACAACTGAACTCAGCCCTATCTGGCACTTACTGGCCTTGACAGTTAAGCCTACTGGTTGCAGGGCCAGTAGTACTTCCCTTATGCGGACCAAGTGATCCTTCCAGGTGGAAATAAATACAGCTATATCATCCAGATATGCTGCACAAAAGTTGTCCAGACCTGAGAGAACTCGATTCACCAACTTTTGGAAAGTGGTAAGTGCATTTTTCAGTCAAAAAGGCATCACCTTAAAATGAAAGTGGCCTTCATGGGTTGAAAATGCTGATCTCTCCTATGATCCCTGGGTAAGCCCAATCTGCCAGTACCCTAATGTTAAATCAAAGGTACTTTTGGCTGCATCCGTCTTAACAACAAGCTCATCTGTTCTTGGTATGGGGTGTTCATAGGTTTAGTGTCTGCATTTAAATCTCTGTAATCTGCACAGACCTTCATTTTTGTTTTTCCACCCTTTGAGTGAGGTTTGGGGACCAGTACCACTGGGCTAGCCCAGGGACTGTCAGCGGGTTCAATCACCACTAGCTCTAGCATCTTGCTTACTTCAGGATTGATGCAGACTTTGCCCTGATCAGAAAGTCAGTCAATCTTGTTTTTGACAGGGAGGATGTCACCAGTATTCACATCATGAACACATGTAGGACACAGGTAGGTTGCTCCACCCTGCTGCAGCTCCACCTGCGTTCCTGCTGTCACCGCCGAAGTCGAGGCCCTCTTCCACCCGCAGGCTACCACCTGTGCCTCATCCCTGGTGGCCAGTGGTGGCCTTAGGTTTGTATGTTTCTCTGAGTGCCCTTATTGCTCCATTGCTGTTTTCTTCTGCTCTGTGTGCCCTTTTGTTCTTTCTGTGCCCCGCCGCCCATTTTTGCCTTCTGTTCCCCGTGCTCTTGTGTGCCCTTTTGTTCCTTCTGTGCCCCCCTGCCCATTTTTGCCTTCTGTTCCCCGTGCTCTTGTGTGCCCTTTTGCTCCTTCTGTGCCCGCTGCCAGTTTTTGCCTTCTGTACCCCGTGCCCCCTGTTGTGCCTGCTCACCCCCCTCACCGCTCCTGTTCCCGCCTCTGCATCCCCTGCGGCCCTGCCCCCCTCCATGCCCATTCGCTGCCTCCTGCTACCTGCCTCCCGCCTCCCAGCTGCTCCTCCCTCCCACCTCCCCTTAAATGGCGGCCGCTGCACGGTGAGGAGAGCGCACCTTGACCTTGCCAGGTAGGTCGCTCCCCCCCGCTGCAGCTCCAACTGTGTTCCTGTTGTCACTGTCGAAGTCGAGGCCCTCCTCCACCCGCAGGCTACCACCTGCGCCTCATCCCTGGTGGCCAGTGGTGGCCTTAGGTTTGTCTGTTTCTCTGAGTGCCCTTGTTGCCCCATTGCCGTTCTGTTCTGCTCTGTGTGCCCTTTTGTTCCTTCTGTGCCCCACCACCCATTTTTGCCCCCTGTTCCCCGTGCTCTTGTGTGCCCTTTTGTTCCTTCTGTGCCCGCGGCCCATTTTTGCCTTCTGTTTCTTGTGTGCCCTTTTGCTCCTTCTGTGCCCCGCTGCCCGTTTTTGCCTTCTGTACCCTGTGCCACCTGTTGTGCCTGCTCACCCCCCTCGCCGCTCCCGTTCCCGCCGCCGCATCCCCTGCGGCCCGCCCCCCTCCGTGCCCATTCACTGCCCCATGCCACCCGCCTCCCGCCTCCCAGCTGCTCCTCCCTCCCACCTCCCCTTAAATGGCTGCCACTACGCGGTGCGGAGAGTGACCCTTGACCTTGCCAGGTAGGTCGCCCCCCTCTGCAGCTCCACCTGCGTTGTTGCTGTCACCGCCGAAGTCGAGGCCCTCCTCCACCCGCAGGCTACCACCTGCGCCTCATCCCTGGCGGCCAGTGGTGGCCTTAGGTTTGTATGTTTCTCTGAGTGCCCTTGTTGCCCCATTGCTGTTTTCTTCGGCTCTGTGTGCCCTTTTGTTCTTTCTGTGTCCCGCCGCCCATTTTTGCATTCTGTTCCCCGTGCTCTTGCGTGCCCTTTTGTTCCTTCTGTACCCCGCTGCCCATTTTTGCCTTCTGTTCCCCGTTCTCTTGTGTGCCCTTTTGCTCCTTCTGTGCCCCGCTGCCCGTTTTTGCCTTCTGTACCCCGTGCCCCCTGTTGTGCCTGCTCACCCCCCTCACCGCTCCTGTTCCCGCCGCTGCATCCCCTGCGGCCCCGCCCCCCTCCGTGCCCATTCGTTGCCTCCTGCTACCTGCCTACCGCCTCCCAGCTGCCCCTCCCTCCCACCTCCCCTTAAATGGCGGCCGCTGCGCGGTGAGGAGAGCGAACCTTGACCTTGCCAGGTAGGTCGCTCCTCCCGGCTGCAGCTCCAACTGCGTTCCTGTTGACACTGCCGAAGTCGAGGCCCTCCTCCACCCGCAGGCTACCACCTGCGCTTCATCCCTGGTGGTCAGTGGTGGCCTTAGGTTTGTATGTTTCTCTGAGTGTCCTTGTTGCCCCATTGCCGTTTTCTTCTGCTCTGTGTGCCCTATTGTTCCTTCTGTACCCCACCGCCCATTTTTGCCTTCTGTTCCCCGTGCTCGTGTGTGCCCTTTTGTTCCTTCTGTGCCCCGCTGCCCATTTTTGCCTTCTGTTCCCCGTGCTCTTGTGTGCCCTTTTGCTCCTTCTGTGCCCCGCTGCCCGTTTTTGCCTTCTGTACCCCGTGCCCCCTATTGTGCCTGCTTGCACCCCTCACCACTTCCGTTCCCGCCGCTGCATCCCCTGTGGCCCCGCCCCCCCTCCGTGCCCATCCGCTGCCCCCTGCCACCCGCCTCCCGCCCCCCAGCTGCTCCTCCCTCCCACCTCCCCTTAAATGACGGCAAGCCCATCTGCGCCCATCCACGCCTGGACCGTGCCCAGCGCCAGAACCACTGGCCCCCGCACCAGCCTTGAAGACCGCCTCCGATACGACGCCAGCACCCTCAATGCTCTCAACTCAGGACGGACCCTTACCTGCTGCAGGGCCGCCCCGAAGCGCACGCACGGTCCGTTCGCCTGACGGAACTGCAGCTTCTCCTGCATCGAAGACGCCGAGACACCCGCCACAACAGAACACAACCAGCTCTGATGCATCCTGATCAACTCCCATTCCGCACGCAAACACGCCGTCGAGCTCTGGGACCTACTCAACACCGCATCACCAGACAACACCTTCCTGACCGAGACCTGGATGAACGAAGCCTCCTCTCCAGGCATCGCCATAGCCATCCCCGACAGATCCAAGATTGCCCGCAGAGACCGCACCAACGGAGTCGGAGGAGAAATCGCCATCATCCACAAGAAGACCATCACGGTCTCAACAAACACCGACGGCACTCTCAGCACCGCTGAACACATGCACTTCCAGATCCACACAGACCCCAAGACCACCCTAAGAGGCACCCTCGTCTACAGACCACCCGCACCCGATCATAATTCTGCGATGCCATCGCCGACTTCATCAGCACGCACGCACTGACCTCCACCGACTACATCCTCCTCGGAGACCTGAACTTCCATCTGGAGAAAAACAACGACAGCAACTCCTCCACCCTGATAGACAACCTCGCCAACCTCGGACTGGAACAGCTTGTCACGACGCCGACCCACATCTTCGGATACACGCTCGACGCCATCTTCTCCTCAAGCCCCAACGTCTCCTTCAGCCACGTCTCCAAACCCACCTGGACCGACCACCACTGCATCCACTTCACCTTCCGGAAACCCGTCGCACATCACCACACCCTACAGATCCCCCGTCGCTGCGGGGGCAAAATCACCGAAGTACAACTACAGACAAACCTCGCACTCAACCCACCGACCAACCCCTCCAACCCCGACGATGGTGCGTGCATCCTCAGACGATGGATGGATGACTGCGCCAACACCTTAGCCACGCTGAAAAAACAAACCCTCAAAGACACCAGCAAGAGAGCCAACTGGTTCACCCTGGAACTCCTAGTGTCAAAGCGCACCTGCGGGAAGTTGGAAAACATATGGCACAGCGAGAAGGCGCCAGGCAGCCGTGCAGCCCACAAAGACGCCATCCGCAACCACCACCACCTCATCAGGACCACCAAGATTACCTCCTTCAAAGACCGCCTTGACAACAACACACACAACAGCAAGGAGCTCTTCAATGTCGTGAAGGAACTCTCCAACCCCAGCTCCAACGCCAACGACATCCCGCCGTCGCAAGCCCTGTGCGACTCCCTTGCCACCTTCTTCCACCACAAGATCGTCGACATCCACGACAGCTTCAACCCCCGGACAACTCTAACAGGCCCCAACACACCGGACCCACCACACCCCACCGACCACGACCCCCTGACAACCTGGGTCAACGTGAGCATCGAAGACACAATCAAGACCATGGGCACAATCCACCCCGGCTCGCCGTCTGACCCTTTTCCACACCACATCTTCAACTAAGCCGGCAGCTCCATTGCACCCCACCTGCACAACATCATCAACCTCTCCTTCGAGACCGCGACCTTCCCTGAGAGCTGGAAACACGCCGAGATCAACGCCCTACTGAAGAAACCCAAGGCAGACCCGAGCGAACTCAAAAACCTCCGGCCCATCTCCCTGCTTCCGTTCCCAGCTAAGGTCATCGAGAAGATAGTCAACATCCAGCTCACCCGCTACCTCGAAGACAACAGCATCCTGGACCCTTCCCAGTCAGGATTCCGCAGCAACCACAGCACCGAGACCGCCCTCATCGCCGCCACAGATGACATCTGGATCCTACTGGACAACGGCGAGACAGCAGCCCTCATCCTTTTGGACCTCTCCGCCACCTTCGACACCGTCTGCCACCGCACACTATGCACACGATTCCAAGACACAGGGATCCAAGACAAGGCCCTGGACTGGACCTCCTCCTTCCTCTCCGGCAGACCCCAGAGAGTCCGCCTCCCCCCGTTCCGATCCGAAGCCTCCGAGATCATCTGCAGCGTCCCGCAGGGATCCTCCCTCAGCCTGATGCTGTTCAACGTCTACATGGCGCCTCTCGCACGCATCGCTCGACATCACAACCTCAACATGATCTCCTACGCCGACGACACGTAACTGATCCTCTCCCTCACCAAGGACCCCCTCACCGCCAAATCCAACCTCCACCAGGGAATGAAGGCCGTCACCGACTGGATGGAGGATAGCCGCCTTAAACTGAACACAGACAAGACAGAGATCCTCATCCTCGGGCCCAACCCCTCAGCATGGGATGACTCCTGGTGGCCCGCATCGCTGAGGACCCCCCCCCGCACCTACCAACCACGAACGCAACCTGGGAGTCATCCTCGACTTGAAACTCACCATGACCAAACAAGTCAATGCTGACTCCTCCACCTGCTTCAACACCCTCCGTATGCTCCGCAAGATCTACATATGGATCCCGACAGACACAAGGAAAACAGTCACCCAGGCCCTAGTCAGCAGCAGACTCGACTACGGAAACGCCCTCTACGCCGGAGCCCCGACCAAGCTCATCAACAGACTGCAAAGAATCCAGAATGCCTCTGCACGCCTGATCCTCGACGTCCCGTGTCGCGACCACATCACCCCCACCTGAAGAACCTGCACTGGCTCCCCGTCGACAAAAGAATCTCCTTCAAGCTCCTGATCCACGCACACAAGGCACTCCACAAGACCGGCCAAGCCTATCTCAACAGTCGACTCTCCTTCTACGTACCCAACAGGAATCTCCGCTCAGCAGACCTCTCCCTGGCTACCGTCCCATGCATCCCTAGAACCAAAGCTGAAGGCAGATCCTTCTCCCACCGCGCCGCCAAGACCTGGAACACCCTCCCCCTCAACCTACGACAAACCGAAGACCTTCTAACCTTCAGGAGACGACTCAAGACCTGGCTGTTCGACCAGTAGCAACAGCACACCCCCTACTCCCCACCCTCAGCGCCTTGAAACCCTTGCAGGTAAGTAGTGCGCTTTACAAATTATTTGATTGATTGATTGATTGATTGACCATGTTGCCTGACCTGGGGTAAAAAAAAGAGCTAGGCAAACTGGCCCAGGACTTGCCTGCTCTCACTTTACTGTTGCACTGTTAGAGAGTCTTTAAAAAAGCCTCTACTGATCCATCTTGTTGATTGCTTGACAGTAGTTCAAGGAGGGGTTCACGTTCCTCCTCTTGGTCTCCATCAGTGTCACGGAGCATGGACATGTCAGCTCTACCATGGTTTGGTTTTAGGTGATTTACACGGTGAACTCTGTGAGGACTCTTAGGGGTTCCTAAGTCTACCAAGTAGGTGACTTCCCCTTTCTTCTTCAAAATGAGATAGGGCCAAGTCCACTCATCATGGAGGGCCCTGGGAACCACAGGCTCTAACACTCACACCAACTGACCAGGTGGTGAACACAGACCCAGTACATAACCCACTATGTTGTTTGGGCTTGTCGAGATGTTTCTCCCAGCCTTCCCTCACCAAACTCAGAGGAACCCTTACAAAGCGACCATCCGAAAATCAAAGGAGCTGAACCCAACTCCCTTAGGTGACACCTCTCTGTGTGCACACAAGAGGCAGGATAACAGAACATCCGATCTCCTTCTGAGTTTTTCAGGGAGGCCCATCATGCATTTGTTGAATCTCATAACTAAACCATTTGTCTGGGGGTGATAAGGGTGGTTAACTTGTAGCTCACACCACATTATTCCCACATAGCTTTTAGGTATGCAGACATGAAATGTGTCTCTCTATCAGATACCACCTCTTTAGGAAACCCCACTCTTGTACAGATACCAAGATGGCCTTTGCCACTGCAGGGGTAGAGACTGTCCCGAGGGGATTTTCCTCAGGGTACCTAGTGGCATGGCCCACTACCACTAGAATTAATCTGTTCCTAGGTGCAGTTTGAGGGTCAAGGGGACCAACAATGTCAATCCCTACCTCCAAAACTGGAAGCAGAATTAAGGGAGCCTTTGGCTGAACCCCTGTATGGCCACTGGCCTGACAGGTGACACAGGAGTAACAACACTCCTTCACTTTTTCAGACATCTGGGGCCGATAAAATGGGCAACCAACCTATACCAGGTTTTAGTTTGTCCCAGATGCTCAGCTAGGGGGATGTCTTGTGCTAAGGTCAGTATGAACTCCCTGTACACTTAGGAGACTACCACTCTCCTGGCTGCCCCTGGCTTGGTGTCCCTGGCCTCAGTCCCAGTAGACAGTGCGGGAACCACTGACATCTTCCTCGTCTTGCCTTGCAGCTTGCGGCCTAAGGCCTTCAAGAGTTGGGCATGACTTTTGCCTTTGGCATAGGTCCTCTCTGGAGGGTCCCCCAGCACACAGGAGCTCTGCCAGGTCAAGCCAGAATCATTCAGATGAAGTTCTCATCTCAGGCATCAGGGCATTTCACTCAGGAGAACTCTCCCCCTGTTCCTGTGACCTCTTTCAAACTGCCTCAGAAAGACTTCTTGCCCCCTCTCTTGCTTTGGGAGCCTTGGTCCATTATTTCAGACTCCAAGCTCCCATGACTTCTCTGTTGTGGTGCTTGTGCTCTTGTGGTCACACACAACCACTAAATGAGACCCAGCATTTCTGCATGAGCCTTCCTTCTACTTGTCCCTAGCAGTTGTTTCCATATCATTTCCCAACAGACACTCTACTGGGATGGAAGGGGACACAACCACCTTCTTTGGGCCAGTAACCCCTCCCCCACCCTAAGCTTACCGAGGCCATTGGATGGAGATTAGTCTCATTATCAGCATTGGTTACCTGGTTAATAACACCAGGTAACATTTGGTCTGGGTGAACCAGTCTCGCTGCCACTATAGTGACACTGGCCCATGTATACCTCAGAGCCTATACCTCAGTTCCATTGATCTTTGTCCTTTGTCTATACTTCTCTATGCTTGGAGGTAAGACAGCCAGGGCTTCAATATCTACCCCACACAAGGAAACTAAAGTCATCTCAGTGTAACCTCTGGTCTCTCCAGAGTACACTTTCATCCCCACTTCTATGCTAGCCAATCCCTTGGATTGCCCACCACTGGAGACATGTTGGACCATGCTGCATCTCCTTTTTTATGTCCAGGCTGCTGAGAGCCATGACCTACCGCAGAAGCCTTTACTGGATCCCAGTTATTGCCCTTATAACCATGCCCTGGGTCTGGGATGAGTCTCAGGGCTCACCCTCCTGAGAAGAATTTTGGGGGCTTTTGCAGAACTCCTTCCTTATATCCTTGTTTTTGCTTACATCTGTCCTCAACTGGGAAGCCTGTGCACCCTTTTGCTGGTCACTCCCACCATGGCTCTTTCTGTATGCCCTGGTTCTGACCCATTTGTCAGTTATCCTCCCTAGCTCTCTGTCGAAGACTATTTGGAATCCACCAAATGGTGATGCAATTTCTCTGTGGTACAATTAGTCAAAATGTGCTCTCTCATAATTAAATTATATAGCCCATCATATGTGTCCACCTCATTGCCTTCTAGTGATTTGACTGAAGAGTCCACAAAGTCCACTGATGTCTGGTTTTGACCTTTATGTGTGTCCCTAAACTTCAATCTGTATTCCTCTGTGGTGAGTCCAAATCCTTCTATCAAGGTCTTATTTGTATGCTTATAGGACTCAGCAACATCCTCATTAAGGGTCAGACGTTTATTTTGCCCTTCACTGAGAATAACACCCACAGTAGAGAGCCCCAGTGCTGGTGACCTATCCTCCTCATGTTGCAGGCCCTCTTAAGGCTGCAAACCACTTGTCAATATCATCACATCACTAAACATAGGGACAATCTCTTTGGGAATCTTAGGTTTCCTCATTTCCCTATTAAAGTTGCTGCCAGTATTATCTGTGGACTTCAAGCCCATCTTGCCCCTTCTTTCTTCAACCGATAATTTCCTTTCCTCAAGTTCAATCATCTTTTTCTCTTGTGAGAGGAAATGAAGTTTTCCCTAAAGGCTTGCAACCACCTTTCTAATAGGGGGCCTGCTAGAGTGACTTCTATCAGGTTCCACTGGTAAAGGTGGTCTGAGAAAGGGTGGAGAGTTTTGGTCTTTAAATTCTTCTCCATCATCTTCAATCTGGGCTAGGGCATCACCTTCACCCTCTTCAGGGACTTCTTCTGAAGAATAGCCCTCCCTCTCAATTTTCTCTTTTCCGTAGACGCTGAGGGCTTTATTCAGGTCTTGCTTTCCAGCTGTTACTCTGTAGCTAATGCCCCTAGCTTTGCACAAAACCCTTAGTTCACTGATCGCCAGGGCTGGGATGACAGACAGGTCGAGATTCTTGCCAGTCTTCATTGTGCCTAACCTTTTACCTGAAAGTTGGGACCTTTTAAAAAACGCATGCTGGCGGGGAAATGGGTGCAAAAAGGTGACAACGGGGCCAGTGCCATGATCAGTGAAGGTGCTTCGGAGTTTCCTCGTGTTGCAGGGTCGAGAAAAGGTGGTGGTTGCCAGACTGGCCTTGGCAGTGGTAAGGTCAGCAAGATGTTATTCAGACGTCCGGAGGTCTGGAGGTCAAGACTATGCTTCTCACAATGTACTGTGCCATCTACTTTTGGGCACGCCACTGTGGGGCCGAAGGCCAATGATTCTTTGGTTCTGATATGTTGTTTTTACCTGAGGACTACAGAGGATAGTCCCACTAGTCCAAGAGAGTGTGGAGTTGCCTTTGGCTTTTAAAAGGGTTCTTCTGCCTGCGGAAACCGGTCTGGTTCCAGGACGAGTTGCAGTTGTAATACTGGATTTAGGGTTGTGGGTGCAAGTGGCAAATGGGCTACAAGCTCCAGCGGCTAATCCACCCCTGCGGTGACCACATCCGGGGGGGTGGTCACATTGTCTACCCATAACCCTCTATTCTGCCACTGGCAGAAACCTTCCTCAGCTTTAGAGACCAGGTAGCTCACCTTAGGGGTGTAGCTACCCTTCTGGGAGTGTACACCTCCTGATTACCAAATTTACCCACCTGCCTGGGTGCAAATGTACCTGGGGGCATGTAGATGGCTGTTTCCTCCTTTGGGAGGCACCCTGGATGCATATCGGAGGCTGTGTAAGCTGTGAAGTGCACCGCCTTGATGTGCCACTTCGGTAGCCATCCTGTCAGGGAGGGAGGAGTTGGTCAAGGCCTTTGTTTCTGGCTCTGGGGATGGTTCACACCTCCTGGCAGTGGGTCAGATTGCTGACTTGGTGGCAGCAGTTGAGGGTTGCCAGCCAGAGCACAGCAAAGGCTGGGGAAACCAGGTGGGCATCCTCTAAGGTAGCCACGTAGGTGCATGCCACATCAACAGCTGCCTGTGTGCCAGCCCATTTTATCCGACGGACTGCTGATCACTTATTGTAGCCTTAATGAAAAAGGCTACTATAGAGACATAGAAGCTTGCACTTGTATGTCCTTACCTTTAATATAATACACCCTGCCTATTGGGCTCAGGAGGCCTTCCCTAGGGGATTACTGGCATATATTAAAAACAGTGGTTTAACCTTGCCACACGTGGTGAGGGCAAAATCGAGTTTGAGCAGTTTGCACTGCTCGGCAGTCTCAATGACAGGACTGTTGTCATCTGTTTCGGTGGGTCACTCAGGGTGGCACAAACAGTGCCACCCTGCACTCTTTAGCCGCTTCAGGCCTGCTGACCCTTCTAACTCCCATGCTCTGGGAGCCATTGGCACCATTTACCAGGGACATATAAGGGGGTTAAAGTCCATGCCAATTGGGGTTACCATTTGCATGCATCAGTTTTAGGAAGAGAGCACTGGCACTGGGGCCTGGTTAGCAGGGCTCAGTGTACTTTTAGAATCATAACCATCAGCATTTGAGCAAAAAGTGTGGAGGGTGACCATACAAAAAGGGCACTTTCCTACATCTATGTACAGCGATTCCAGCAGTAACTGTTCAAACAATATGCGATTTTTCTAATATTTATGCCTGCCGAGTGAAATCACTTTTATTGGCAGGTTCCACATACTATTGCCAGGTGTGAGGAGGCATTGGCTTTCTAAAAGGAGCAGTGCTTATGCAGAATAGCTAAAGGCCCAGCAGAGAAATGAACACAGTTCCAGTTGAAAGCTAATCCTCATTCATATGTGTTGGACTGAAAGCAGTATCAGGTTAAGAAACATTGGGGCAGATTTATGAGGTTTTGCCGTAGGGAAGCGCAGCAGGCCTTCCTGCTGCACTTCCCTACGGCAAAAGAAAAGGGCAGGGATGCGCCGTATCTATAAAATGCGGCGCATTCCTGTCCTTTTCCCCTGCGCCGGCGCACAATGGGCTGCCTGCGCCAATGCAGGCACCTCTGCACCATGGTGCAAGGGTGCCTGCGTTGCGGAGATGAACATTTTTGTACAGGAAGGGACACCTTTCTGTAAAAAAATAATCACAAGAGGTTTTTCCTCTTTGTATGGGTGCTGCAGAATGCAGCACACATAGAAAAAGGAAAAACGAGGAGAAATAAAGATATTTCTCCCCGTTGCGCCTCCCTTACGCCTCCCCTGGGGAGGCGGAAGCTTTTGGCACTGCCTCAGATTTACGATTTCTCGTAAATCTGGGGCAGTGTCAAAAGGCCATGGATGTTGCTGGGAACGCCCCCAGCAACACCCATTGCACGCCCCTTTAACGCAGAACACTGCGTTAAAGGGACTGATATTTATGAGGCAGCATTAAGCCAAAAAAAGTGGCTCAGTGCTGCCTGATAAATATCACGCAGGCTTCTGCGCCACGGAACGTCACAAAAAGTGACGTTCCGATGATGCAACGGGCCTCATAAATCTGCCCCATTGTTTCAATTCCTTTAAACAACTGTTTTTAGTAGTACAAACCGAACTTAACTACCATGTTTCAAAACTTTACCACTTTGTGTCACTTAAAAGCTTACTACTTATTTCATTATTGAAAAACATACATTTGTGTTTCAGAAAGGTAAACTTTTAGAAATCTTTTCACATTTCCATATTTGATATCAAGTTTCTTTATTGTTTTTCTATTACACTCATGCAGTCAGGATGCCACTTCAGAGCACTAATAAAAAAATAAAACGTGACCACTAACGTGTTACTTTACTAATGCAAAATTGCACTCTTGTCTATGGCCCACTTTTTTTTAATGTAGTCAAAATATGCACGTTTGACCGGATATGCCATTAATAATATTAGTTTGATGAGATCCATACATCAAGGATAACACAAGAAATTGTGTTTTGCTTCTTTCTAGTTGGCTCTGCGTATGGTGAATGGTATATGTGTGCCTTCACTGAGACAGAGATATACACACACACCACTGTGCTCCTTCCCCTCAGCTCCAAAGGGTGTGTATGATATCCTATCACAAAATGATGTCCTCAGACTGAGTCTAAACATAGCTCAGTATGGCTAATTTTCATGTTGATAGGTGTTCTGACCAATGTTGAAGGTTGCGCACATGATAGCACAAATGTGAAACCAAGTGAGCTTGGACTGTTAACAATGGGAGGAGCAGGAAGCTGCTAAGAACCTAACATGTTTAAACATAACACTAGAGACTGCAACACTTACAGTGAATGTTTCAGGCAGCAAGTAAACTGTGCCTAATACAAATGCTGCGGAACCCCGTGTACATTCTATATCAATCATGCATTTTTTCTGCAGAAAGCAATCATTAAGAAATGAAAAATTATCAGCAAGCAAAGGAAAAACAGCATCCCATGATTTTTTTAACAGCACAAAAAAGTGTAAACACTGATAATCACTGATGTTTACATATTATTCAATAACTGTAACAAGTCCACCAAAACACACAAGAAATAGAAACTGAAATTGGAAAACCTAGCTATGTTCAATGCACTGTAACAAAAACACTTCAAAGTGGGGCGCAGCTGCGCTGGAGCAATAAAACGCAATTGTGCGTGCATGGGTGTCAGTCTACCCCAAGTATACGAGTGAGTGCTTCTCAGTGCTATTAAGCTACAAGCAGCGTCTGGCAAGCTGACAATTGGCAGTACCCAGTAGCTTCCACAGCTGCACCAGATTTATCCAAGGCCAAACACTGGTGACAAGGACCTTGGACCCGCACTGCTGCTTGCTGTGAAGGTACACCCAATACTCATGTGCAGCTGCAGGTGAAGAAGCTCCAGTAAGGAGAGCATCCCTTGGAGTAGTTTGACAGGAGTTGCTGCAAGCCCAGGTCAACCTTTGAGCAACTTTGCAACTCATGCATCAGCCGCCCCCATTTGGAAGATGTGGATCAGGTGCCACAAACAAATCTGAGGAGGCATGAAGAGATTGCTGTTGCTGCATTATGCTGGAAGTGCACTTCAACTCTCAGATCAATCAAACTCAACACTGACAAAATTGCAGTGCTGGCCTTCGGGAATAAGAGCTCACCTTGGCCCTCCACCTGGTGGTCTGCCGAACTTAGACCCACACCTACCCCAACCAATCAAGCTAGGAACATAGACCTTATCTGGTACACCAACCTCACCATAAAGTCTGAGGTCAACACCATCACCTCATGCTTCCACAACCTCCGCATGTTACGTAAAAGCTTCAAGTGGCTCCCGCTGGACACCAGATGTACCATCATGCTTGCCCTAATCACAAGCAGACTCGATTACAGCAACGCACTCCACACCGGCATCCCAACTCATCTTCTTCACAGACCTCAAACGGTCCAAAACTTCACCACCCAACTCATCCCCGACCTCTCATGCCGAACCCACTGCACACCCTCCTCAGAGAGCTTCACTGCCTCCCCATCCAGAACTGCTGCGTGTTCAAACTTTTCAAGCATCCATTCAAATCACTACACAACGCAAAATCTGAATATATCAATCATAGGCTTCCCTTCCACCAACGCACCAGACAACTTTGCTCAGCATCACTCTCACTTGAACACACACCCCGCATCCACAGAAGCAGAACAGGAGGCTGATCATTCTTCTACCAAACTGTCAAATCTTAGAACGACCTCCCCCATCACATCAGGATCTCCATCTCACTTCTTGAATTCTCCAAGAAGCTGAAGACCTGACTTTTCAATTAATCTTCTTGCAGGACCATTGAGACTGCTTGTACTCAGGCCAAGCCTCACCACACGCCTACACTCACCTACTCAGTGCCTGGATACCCTCATGGGTGACAAGCAGTGCTCTACAAATCCACCTTACAGTGAAGGGATAAATCTCATTCTCTGACTATTTCAAACCTCACTGAGAGAACTGGTGTGCTCAAGTGATGATCATAAGAATGAGATGAGAGTGTAGATTAGTTAAGGCTGCCAGGTAGTGCTTTGAGTCAAGATTGAACTCTCAGAGGGCTATGTTATTTGATGCAGACTGCCTGCCTGCATCAGGAAATGGTCAGCGGCCATGGGTGTCGGGCAGGTATTCCACTGAATTTATCACACCAGGTGGAACTGACTGTTGTAGTTGTATACCTAGAATTTGAGGACCAATTATTCAAACCCTGGATAGGAGTCCGGGACATACTCCTTGCAAAACTTTAATGATTTGTGTTCTGTCACAACTTGGATACAATTATCTTAAAGGTAGAAATCTAAGCGTTGATAACCACACTCGATGTCAGTCGCCGTCTGATAGAATTGGTAATATCATAATCAGTGTCTCTGTTGGCTGGCGAAAGCCATTGGAATCAATTTTGTCAACATTTTTCTTTTGAAAGAGAGATGCCCTTTGCCACAGACCCTGGTGTCAATGACAAGTTCATTTTCCTTCATTGGAACAAAATACTTCATGGTTGCATTCTATAGCAGTTACTAGGAAGACCTTTTCAAACTGCTCAGAATAAGACCTTTTCATACTGTTCCATGTAGGATCACTCGGTCATGTTATCTCAAGGATGGCCAAGTTTGCCATGAATCTTTCCCCATAAGTGGCTATGTCTAATAAACTGGAATACAACTGTGCCATCTGTTGTGGTTTGGTGGATTTGTTGTATTGTACGTTCTTGGGATCTACACATATCCCTTAACTTCAGAATATGTATTCAAAGTATTCAAGTGGCCATAAGGCATTCACATTTGCTTTTCTGAAGCATCTGCCCACATTTTTAAATTAGTTAGAGCACTGCCTTTAATCTTGTTTGGTGTTCTTATTGTGATGCTTTTCGTATAGTGTTGGGCCCTAGGCCCCCATACATTAATAATGATGACATGTGTACCCAGCCCCATTGAATGACAGGGTCACATTTCCTGTGACATCTGTGATGGATGGGTGTAGGGTGATGGTGTAAGCCAGCCCTCAAGGGGTGGCTGGTACACACATACAATAAGAAACACTAGAACAGTAACCAGCCAGTCTCTACACTATTCACCACATTTTCTAAATCTACAGCTTCTAGAATTGGGTTCTGAAAAGCCCCTGAAATTGGGGAGATCACAGAATATAGTCATTTGTATCACTTTTGTTCCACATACAAGGAGTAGGTATTTATGGACCTGCTGGCTTCATAAAGTTTTAACTTATTGAGAACATGTATTTAGGCTGAGTTTTGAAAAAAAAAAAAAAACATTTGTTTTTTATTAAAATATGCTGGCAGGTCATTAATGTTTGGGAGCAGGTGACACTCATTTCTTATTCATCTTATATGGGGGTGGGAATCAAGTGAATGCAGATTCTTACTACACCAGAATGTTTCATCGTATTAGTGTAAGAGGGCCCCACAGGGTTGGGTCACATTCCTTCCCAATTACCCTTTTATCTTCCAACTTTTTCAGTTTGCCCTCGATCTATGTGCAAACATGGAAAGGCGCTCAATGGTGTCCAGTCCCACTAGACTGACCATGCAGTCAATCTGTGGATGTACTGATCTTGTCTCACTGTAGCCCTGGCCTGAGAAGAGGATACCCAAAGAGGATATTATTGATGTAGCACATACAAACATTTGTTGCAAAAGTGTTTAGGAGTAGTGCTTCTGCATTTGGGTGGCTCATTAGGATGACAGTGTAAAATGTGGCTGTCACATGTTCATCCTAATGTTTCGCTTTAGTCTCGTAACTGCTTGCTATGGAGGTGGCTCGGTGCCCTCATGCACTGCCTCCATATGCAAGTAAATGTCTTATTATGATTTGGGTTTTGGCTACAGATATTGCTCTTAGTGCATGTCAATTACTGTTCTCCCAATGTATCAGTGATGACAACAGTGTCAAGCCCATTAACAGCGATCTTGCACTTCGCTTGGAACTGCTTTGGCTTTGCATTTTGATTAACAAATGGGTTCACAGTAATGTTCTACTTCACTGCTGTTAGGTGCTAAGGCCCTGGTGCCTGGTCCCTGTTTTTATAGTCTGGGATGATAAGTGTGTATTTTAAAGCTGGCTACCTGACTGTTGGTTATGGAGTTTGGGAAGAAGCTGAGGCACACACGGGCAAAGTGGTTCACACTACCATATTCTGCACCTGTTTTTCCTTTGCGGGATATGTGTCCATCCCATGTGTGTAAAAATTGCACTGCCCATAAGGTTCCCCTTGGAGGCATACATCAATTCATGCCTCTGAGTGTCGCTGTTGGGTAATATTAGACTCTTGCCCATTTTGATGTTATCCGCGTGTGCAAAGGAAGCATTGCATGGCTCCTTCTTTATCTTAATAGGTACTTACATTGATTCCATCTTCATGGCATGTTGTTAGACCTGACATCTTTGCTCTGGTATTGCTACAAACATTTTGTCTTCACTCCTCCTGTTTTGCTGATTTTGTTTTTTTATGATTAAGCACTCTGTGCACTTTACCACTGATAACCAGTGATAAAGTGCTTATGCTGTCTCCTTCAAACATTGTAAAATTTGCCTACACCTAATTGGCACATTTAATTTGTCTCTAGTAAATGGTACTAAGTGTACTCAGGATCTGTAAAATAGATATCACTAGTGGCCCTGCAGCACATCATTGTGCCACCCACTAAAAAAGTCTTTTAAAATATGACTCAGTTCTGCTACTGCAGCCTGTAGTGTAGCTTTAAACTGCCATTTTGACCAGGCAAAATAAACTTTTTGCCAGGCCTAAACCTTCATTTTTATTATTTATTACCCCAAAGGTAGGCCCTAAAGACTCATGGGACAGCATGCATTGTACTTAAAAAGGACATAAGTGCCTATGTTTTACATGTTCTGGCAATTATAAACTCCTAAAGTCATTTTGTACTGTTTTGGGTTTTGGCTACAGATATTGCTCTTAGTGCATGTCAATTACTGTTCTCCCAATGTCTCAGTGATGACAACAGTGTCAAGCCCATTAACAGCGATCTTGCACTTCGCTTGGAACTGCTTTGGCTTTGCATTTTGATTAACAAATGGGTTCACAGTAATGTTCTACTTCACTGCTGTTAGGTGCTAAGGCCCTGGTGCCTGGTCCCTGTTTTTATAGTCTGGGATGATAAGTGTGTATTTTATAGCTGGCTACCTGACTGTTGGTTATGGAGTTTGGGAAGAAGCTGAGGCACACACGGGCAAAGTGGTTCACACTACCATATTCTGCACCTGTTTTTCCTTTGCGGGATATGTGTCCATGCCATGTGTGTAAAAATTGCACTGCCCATAAGGTTCCCCTTGGAGGCATACATCAATTCATGCCTCTGAGTGTCGCTGTTGGGTAATATTAGACTCTTGCCCATTTTGATGTTATCCGCGTGTGCAAAGGAAGCATTGCATGGCTCCTTCTTTATCTTAATAGGTACTTACATTGATTCCATCTTCATGGCATGTTGTTAGACCTGACATCTTTGCTCTGGTATTAAGTGTACTCAGGATCTGTAAAATAGCTATCACTAGTGGCCCTGCAGCACTCATTGTGCCACCCACTAAAAAAGTCTTTTAAAATATGACTCAGTTCTGCTACTGCAGCCTGTAGTGTAGCTTTAAACTGCCATTTTGACCAGGCAAAATAAACCTTTTGCCAGGCCTAAACCTTCATTTTTATTATTTATTACCCCAAAGGTAGGCCCTAAAGACTCATGGGACAGCATGCATTGTACTTAAAAAGGACATAAGTGCCTATGTTTCACATGTTCTGGCAATTATAAACTCCTAAAGTCATTTTGTACTGTTGTTAGGCCTATCTCTCTCGTTGACTAACACAAGGCTACCTTATTACATTTAACAAGTGCTAACTTAGATAGAGATAGGGAGCAGGCAGAGATATTCTGCGAACACTTAAATTGTAATCTGGAATCTTTCTTTAAGGGTAGAGTCTGATTTTAAGTCACAATTCTGAAAATGCCACTTTTAGAAAGTTAAAAGAACAGATGAAGGACGGACTGCTCAACAATGCAAACATTCACCCCCAATGCAAACAGATCTGGGTTTAAGCCATTGTTTTTTTGCCCACCAAGCCACCTTACTTTGGACCCAGCCATATGCAAATCAGTCTTGGCCCTACTCCTCATGGTAACAGTCCATTCCGAAGTACCAAGCCAGGTCCTGCCTAGACCGGAAACAAACATCCTGGGACCGGTTATGGGGTAATGCCCCTCATCAGCCAGGCTAGCTTGAATCTAGTGGCGCAGTGAGCACAGGACTCACGTCTGAGCATACCCTTCCCACTTAGGGCGACAAAGAACAGATGATGGATGGAATGCTGAACAATGCAAACATTCACCCACCAGCCAATAGATCTGGGTTTAATGTATTGTTTTTGTTGCCCACCACGCCAGCCCAGTTTGGACCCAGTCATACACAAATCAGTCTTGCCCTAATCTTCATGGGAACAGTCCAGCCTAAACTGCCAAGCCAGGTCCTCCCTGGACCAGAAACAAGTATGCTGGCTCGTTTTCGGGGTATCACCCCACATCAGCCAGGCTAGCTTGAATCTAGTGGTGCAGAGAGCACGGGACTCACGTCTGGGCATACCCTTCCCACTTAGGGCGACAAAGAACAGCTCATGGACGGAACGCTGAACGCTGAACAATGTAAATCTTCACCCCCAGTCAACAGATCTGGGTTTAATACATTGTTTTTTGCCCACTACGCCACCTCAATTTGGACCCAAACATATGCAAATAAGTCATGACCCTGCTCCATATGGAAACAGTCCAGTCCATGGGAAGCAGGTTCAAGACTGATTTGCATATGGCTGGGTTTAAACTGGAATGGCATGGTGGGCAAACAAAAAAGATGGATTTATGCCCAGCTCTCTGTACTGGGAGTGAATGTTTGAAATTATTCTTAATGCACTTTTAGAAAGTTGCCATTTTTTGGCCCACCCATTTGTGCCTTCTGTCAGCATCCTGGGTCACATGACTGAATGGTTCTGCTATTGAGGTGTGTGTATTGCTTCCACAAAGTGACAGGAAAGGCCCTAGGGGGTGGGCAGGATGGCCAATCCTGGCAGAATGGCTTGGGGAGAAGCTGTACTCGGTCCCACTTACACTTCAAAGGGCTTTGCCTCCGGCACACTCAAAGGAACCTGGCACCATGCCAGCCCTATGTTTTGTCACCCTAGACAGTTTGGAGCCTTGACAGGGGAATAACTTTCCAGAAACAGATGTGTGAGTAGGATAGGGATCCCCCCTACTCAAACGCTGTCTTCAGGGAAAACAGTAGTAGCAGCCATTATTTATTTGGTTTTAAAACATAAACTATAACAGAACATATAAAATTACAATTTAAAATCCATACCAAGCAGGATCCAAGCAAGTGCCCATACAGATGCTAAAGTTGAGCATATATTTTCAAACAATTATACATGAATTCATTTTGAATCTGCATAAATGTACAGTACATCCTAATTAATCAGTATGAAAATGCTTATAGTACTTATTGACTATATTAACTCAATCAATTATATGTAAATTCATTTAAAAGTTACATAGAAGATACAAACCATCACAATTAAGCAGAATTAAAGTGTTTAATATGGATAAGGCTTCTTATAATTGCATAAAATCTTATATTACGAAGCAACGTAAGAATTCAGTGTGTCCTATTTAATTAGTATTAAAGTGCTTATTGTACAATGGACGTTCTAAAGTTACATAAAATCTTGTGTTGCGGAGCATCACAATATTTGACCTTAAAACTACAACCACAATTCTGAGTACCCTGAAAGACTACTGCTCATACATGTTAATAATAAAAAAATCGAAAAACTGATAAAAGAGACATATGAAAATAGCAAATATTTCTCTACTAGATGGTTTAGATGTTCTTATGCCTTAACCACCATGTATGTAACAGATATTCTGACAAGGAAAAATCAGGCAAGCCAGTGGTATCACTGAGGAGAATTCTAATTGTGACCCTCATCTGTCTCGTTGAGAGGTTATGACAAATTGGAATTACCCACGCTTTCCTGATGTTAATAAATATGGGGCAAAAGAACAGAAAATGTTCTTCTGTCTCAGGACAGGTCAAACAGGAAGGGCATTTTGGTGAAATATTATAATCCTTCCATTTGCTGGAAAAAACATTAAACATCTAAATTGTAAGTACAGAGATATCAGAGAATGCACTTGGTGAGGTTCAATGCGGTTCAAGGACTCCTCACTGCATATATTATTTTTGAAATCCAAAAATTTTCCTGTTAACTCCCCTACAGTACTAGGATTCAACCACAGATCGTGAACATGGTGCCAATGTCTTTTTTTGAGGCATGTCAAGGTGCCTTTTATGAAACTATTTAGATTAGACCACAGTTCACCATGCCTAGTCTGTGCACCCAGGTCTTTACATATTGAAGCCAGGGTATACTCCCTTTCCTATCGAGAGCAATCACCTCAGAAAAAGATTGTCTCATAGGGAGTGAGGAATTGTTGACCCACAACCGAATCCAATATGCTAGTGTTCTAAACACTGCCACATGCCCTATGTTTTTAAGCCCAAGATCTAGAGGGATAAGGGTCAAGGGCGAGTTCCAAGCAGGTCAAGGATCGATCTCATCAATACAATTTCTGTTTTTTCATGAGCCCCCTGTAACGACGGTGAAGGAGATTGAAGACGGAAAGTGTTGAATCCAGGAAACTCTTAATTTGCAGGATACAAATAAGATACAAACTATCAGGACCCACAGCAGAGGGAACCGCTCAAAGCGAAGGTCAGGGATAGAATGAATCTCTAAGAGGGAAAGATTCTAGAAGGGAGAACGGTAAGAAAGGAATAGAAAGAATTAAAGGGCAACAGACAGACAGAGAAAGGAAGGAGAGAGGACAAGTGGGAAAGTAGGATATTACAACATCTCCCTTTTTACAAACAAATTAAGACATTATAAACTCATTATAACGTTGTGGTAGTCTGCAGATTTTTCTCACTGGTACTACAGAGGGAGTAGATGGAGAAGAATTAACAATGGGTGGAGAACCGTCTGAAACATCCAGTTGAGTATGAACATCATCTACATGAGTATGAACATCAGAATGAGCCACAGAGGTGTTGGACGTATTTACAGGCTCAAGCAAAATGGAATCATCAGATTGACATGTCTTTCTAGGCTCAAACAAAATGGAATGATCAGATCAACATGGTATAGCAGTTTTCTTGTAAATGTCAGCTTGCAGTTCAGAAATGGGAACAAGTCTGCCCTTGTTCCACCATCCCCTGTCTTGCAATTAAGAAGCACTAAGACCAACCTTTTCAAATTTACAAGGTGGAGTAAAAGAGGACTCCCCTTTTTTAACTCCAAATGGTTTCTTGATGAGAACCCAAGCACCGACAGTGAAATCTTTGTCATGAACGTGTTTAAGATTGTTATAATAACGTTTTTGTTTATCTTGTGCCGAAGACACAGTGTTGCGTAAAATGGAATCCCAATTGGTTGAATTATCAGAAATAACAGAATGTCGCTCCAGCCAAGAAGGCAGGAGTTTGGAACAACAATTCCTACCTCTTAATAATTCAAATGGGGTGTAACCAGTGGTAGAATGAGGCGAATTGTGGTAGGCATTAATTTTGTCTATAAGAAAAAGATTGTAATCTAAACCTGAGGAAAGTGCAGTTTGAATGCCTTCTTTAAGAAAGCGATTTGCTCCTTCCACTAATCCATTGGCTGCAGGGCTATATAAGGCAACTTGTAGGTGTTTGATATCAAAACTTACTAGGAAGTTTTTCATTGCAGTGGAGACAAAGTGAGTGCCATTATCGGTGACCAGCTCCTTTGGAGGGCCTTCCAGAGAAAAACACATTTTTGAGGAATTGTAGAACAGATTGGGTTGTAGCAGAATCTACAAAAGAAAATTAAATCCATTTGGAGTAGTAGTGAATCAGTACTAATAAAAAATTTGAAGAATTAGGTAAAAGATTGAAAGGACCAGCGAAATCCAAGGAAACTTTCGTCCAGGGGTTATCTGGTAGTGAGACTGGGCGAAGAGGATTTTGCGTGGTTTTTCAATGCTTGTCGGAAACAATACATTGAGGGCACAACTCCACAAAGTATGATACTTGGGTATTCCTGAAGAGCCACCAATAATTTTCTCTGAGTTTTTTACATGAGGATATGACTCCTAAGTGTCCATCATGTGCAATGGAAAGGAGCTTATTCCTTAGTGAAGAAGGAGGAATAAAACAGCCATTTCTAAAGCACAGGTCAATTTCAAGGGATAACTCAGAGGAAATTTGAGAAAATGGTTTTAAATTGTGGGATAAGTTGCGAATGGGGGGCCAACCTTTGCAAATGAAATCACAGACTTTAGTAAGAGTTGGGTCAAGAGAATAAGCATCGAGCCATTCTTTCTAAGAAATGACACCATTGGAGAGAGAAGAAGCATCAATGGTAGCTACAACATACTCAAATTCATCAATGGAATCATCAGTTGAAGGCAACGGTAGATGGGAAAGGCAATCAGCTCTGAATTCTCTGCCGCTTTGAATGTGTTTAATAACAAAATTGTACTCTTTTAGTTTGGAGATGTTAGACCTGGCACCATTGGCGTGAGTCGCCCTTCCATTTTTCCGCTGTGCCTCCTCTGTTTTTGCTGGTTATAGATGCTCTGGGCGCTGTGCCACTGCCATTCAGTGCCACAGCGTGAATGCTCCCTTTGTAAAGATGACATATGAATTGGTACATCCATGATTGGCTTATTTGGCTTACCTGTTAGTCCCTAGTAGCGTGGCCTGTGTGTGCCCAGGGCTGGTAAACCGAATGCTGCTGGTGGGCCTGTAGCACTGGTTTGTGCCACCCACGGAAGCAGCTTGTAAAGTGTGTCTCAGACCTGCCACTGCAGTGTCTGCGTGCAGTCCAGAACTGCCATCTTGGCTGTGAAGTGCACCCACTTCCCAGCCCCTAAACCTTCCCTTGGCATCCTGTAAGCCCCCCTTATGATAGGGCGCATTGTATGTGTAAGGTAGGACATGCCCTGTTGTATGTAGCATGTCCTAGTAGTGAAGTACACCCCATTTCGTTTTTTCACTACTGTAAGGCTACCTGTTCTCCATAGGCCAGAATGGGAGGTCTGGGCTATTACATTCTATAGTCCTAACTAACCCTCAGAACATGGTAGAAAAACGAATTTCGTATGCCTGAGCTCAGAATATTAAAATACATCTTTTAGTGAAGGTTATTTTTATATTCTGTGTTTGAAACTACCACTTTTAGAGTATAGGTACTTTCTTGCCTAAGCCTTCCAGTTTGCTCTGCTATTATGTGTATTGGCTGTCTGGTTTTAGAGGTACAGGGCAGGCTGAGTCAGACCTGGGTTGAATAGAGCGACCTGCCTTGGTGTGAGGGGAGGGGTAGCTCCTGCACTTCAATAGGGCTGTGCCTGG
Source organism: Triturus cristatus (assembly GCF_964204655.1). Taxonomy (NCBI): domain Eukaryota; kingdom Metazoa; phylum Chordata; class Amphibia; order Caudata; family Salamandridae; genus Triturus; species Triturus cristatus. The sequence continues at coordinate 403,941,271 of NC_140588.1, read as the reverse complement.
CAAGGTGAATGCTGGCTCCACCTCCCACTGTGCGTCTGAGGCAGACCCCCTCTGTCTGAAAGGAAGGATGCAGCCTGATCAACAAAGTGCTCCAGAGCTGGGCAGAACTGGTTCTGGCTGGGTTCAGAGACTTGGGACCCCTAAGAACAAAGACTTTGGGGGTATAAATATTTGTGCACAAACCCCTACAATTGGTATTGCTCCTGGATAACAAGAAGAACCTCTGTCCGTGTGACTACAAGAATCTGCAGGAGAAGGACTGTCCTTGTGCTTGTGTGCTGTTTCTGGGACTGGCCTGCAGCTGTTACTACTGGACTTCAAGAAGAGGAAAAGAACTTTGATTGGACTTTTATTTTTGCTACAGCAATCACCCAAGGGCTAGAAGAGAGCTAGCCTCCTGCTGGAGTCTCAGGCACATCAGACTCCACCATCAGCCTCCTGTTTCCTCCCAGCGAGGATTACTATCTGCAGGTGAGGCTCCTGTGTGTTCCAGGGCCTCTAGTTCTACTGCTGAGAAGAGAGCGCTGAAAATCGTAGCTAACCCCCGTTAGCGAGCCGCTGCAGCTGGTGAGCATGAGAAAAATCGCCGCTCCGCTGTCGCCGAGCGCTCGCTATCCCCGAAGAAGATCGCATCATTTGTCAGCGGGTCTGAAAACGCCCGCTATCTGAAGATCGTCACATCGCTCGTTAGCGGGCCCCAAAGTGCTCGCTAACCCCAAATCATCGCAACAGGATCATCGCAGCGCGGACGCAGAGCGTTCGCCATTTTCCCCGCATCGCATCCGGATTGTCGCTATTTTGCGGAGCGCCATTTTCGTCATCGCAGCAAGATCCCACACGCAACAGGCTCGGTGCAGCATCCTCCCTTTGCGGCAAGGATTTTATCGCATCACCGGCTTAGCGTGAAGAAGTTTGTCGCTTTGTCCTGCTCGCAACCCAGCGCATCATCCTCCCTTGCGGTAAGGATTCAACGCATCGCTGGCTAGCGTGAGGAAATTTATCGCTACAACTCCTTAGCGACATTTTTGTTGCTTTGCTCCAGGAACCAGATACTTTGTGAGTAAAAGGGTCGCAGAGACCACTGCCTTGAACTAACCATAATTTTGTGCATCCTGAACTATTTTTCCCTGCAGCATTTCTAAAGTAATTATATTTTTATAGTATTGTGGATTTTTACTGTTATTGGTCTTGTGATTAAGTCTATATAAAAATACCTATTTTTCATAACTACTCGAGTGGTGTCCATTTGTAGTATTCCTCATTATATTACTGTGTATGGTCATAAATGCTTCACACACTGCCTCTGAGATAAGCCTAGCTGCTCGTGCTACGTTACCACAGGGTTGAGCAGGGGTTGTCAAAGGGTGGAGGCTGCTTACTCTGACTTAGGAAGAAGGGTCCCTACTTGGACAGTGGCCAGCCATTGCCAACTAGAGACCCCCATTTCTAACATTGGTGGTCAGCGGTGAGGATCTGAACTTGCATTTATGATTGCATACAGTAATTATAGTGTACACTACTAGAGAGTGCAGACCATAACATAACCACGTACGTTGTTGAGATTTTTTGATTCTATTTTTGATTGTTATTGCCAGTTATTGCCACAATGGGCAAGCCCAGATCCAATGCCTCTGAGGATCTCTCCTGGGAATAAGAGAAATTAGACACCTACAATGCCAAGCAGCTCAAATATTTTTGCAAACGCTTCACAGTCCCTATCACAGGTCTCACTAGAAGGGAAGAGTATTACAAGGCGTTGAAGGCCTGGCTAGAAGCCAGGAATGCCCCTAGGAATGAGGAAGGGCCTGTGGAGGGGGGAGAGAATGCAGGAGAGCAGCAGGAAGAAATTGTAGATTTGGGAGGGGATAAAGCAGTTTCCAGCCCGGGCACTAGTGTGTCCTCAAGGGGCCTGACTCCAGAAGAGATGGAGGACAGGGAGAGAGATAGGCGGCATAATATGGAGATGGCTAAACTTAAATTGGATGGTCAGAGAGACCTAGAGAATAAGAAGTTAGAATTTGAGATGATGAAGGTGAAATTTGAACGTGAGAGAATTTTGAGGGAGTTGGAGATTAAGGCCAAGAGTATTGAGATCTCCCCCTCTGGTGGCAGCATACCAGTAGTGCATACTGAGAGTAGAGTGTATGTACCTAAAGAGGTTATTAAGGATTTTCATAAAAGTGAGGATATTGGGCAATGGTTTGCCGCGTATGAATTAGCTATGGTGTCCCACCGGGTCCCTGAGAAGGATTGGGGAGCGGGGTTGTGGGGACGCTTTGTGAGTGAGGGGAGGGATACCTTGTTGGACCTACCCCCAGAAAGTAGGATGATTTATGCCCACATGAAGGAAGCTTTGATTACCCGCTATGGTTTGACCCCTGAAATGTACAGGCAGAGATTTAGAACCTGCAAGAAGATAGAGGGTACCACATGGGTTGAATATGTGTCTTTTTTTGGCAGAGCAATGGAGCGCTGGGTAAAAGGCAGCAAAGTAGAAACTTTTGAGCAACTGTATTACTTGATTGCATGGGAGCAATTTTCTAGTAACTGTTTTCCTGAGCTACGCCAGCATCTAATAGATTGCAAGCTGACTAACCCTAGGAAGCTTGCTGAGGAGGCGGACCGCTGGTTGAGCACCCGGGTTCGCAAGGGTCCAGTGGGAGATTTCGCCAAAGGTGGGCAGGGTCCCCAGCAGAGAGGTGGGGGGGACAGGGGTAAACCAAGGGTGTTCCACCGAGGGCCCCAAGATAATTCCCAAGGGAACCAGGCAGTGGTGTCCCAGCCTCCCCAAGATAAGAAGCCAATGCCCCCAACAGGTAGGCCTGTTCCAAGGGGGACCCCTACTTGTTTTAAATGTGGCCAGGTGGGCCGCAGGTACTTTGATCCCCAGTGTCCCCAAAGGGATACTCCTGCACCACCCCGTGCACCACCCCGCCAGCTTGCTAGTGTAGCCCTGGGGGAAGAGGAGATGGGTGCCCAAGGTGGGTGGGATCCCGTAGAATTTACCCTTGTCTCACTAGGAGACTTTGAAATGGTTCCTAAGCCTGCACTGCCTGATAACACTAAAAAATACAGGCAGTGGGTAACCATCAATGGCCATAGAGTGGAGGCTCTGAGGGACACAGGAGCCAGTGTAACTGCTGTCAGCTCCCGGTTGGTGTCCAAAGAGCAGGTTGTGCCCCATGCATTCTACCCAGTAGTGTCTGCAGACAACACAGAGAGCCAATGTGAGGTGGCTCAGGTTCCCTTTGAGTGGGGGGGGGGGGTCTCAGGAACTCTTCAGGTGGCTGTGAGGCCCGCCATGCCTGTGGACTGTCTGTTGGGCAATGATTTAGAGAACTCCCCGTGGGCTACCGTGGAGAGGAGAGCTCACTTGCAAATGTTGGGACTGCCTGAGTGGGCATGTGCTACCACTCGGTCCATGGCAGCCAAAGAGAGTGTTGAAAAAGACCTGGAGCCTGAGAATATGGCCCAGGTCCCTGCCTTAGAGGGAGGGGGCAGGGGGCGTGGGAAACCGGCCCCCTTGGTTCCCACGGCCCAGGAGGGAGCAGACCCTGAGGGGGATGCCCTGGAGCCTACCGGGAAGCAGAGTACCAACCTGGGGGACCTGCCTGAGCTGACCCAGTGGCAGCAGGAAGGGGGGCCCACCAGGGAGGAGTTTTGTGAACAGCACAGAACCTGCCCCTCTCTTGAGGGTATGCGGCAACAGGCTGCAGCCCAGGCAGCAGGTGATATGTCCGGTTCACATCTGATTTATTGGGAGAACAGTCTCCTGTATAGCGAGCCTAAGGTTGCTGAGCCGGGGTCAGCCCGTGTGCTGGTGGTACCCGAGTGCTTCAGAACCTTCCTACTGGGGTTGGCTCATGACATTCCATTGGCAGGACATCTGGGGCAGACCAAGACCTTTGAAAGGCTGGTCACCCACTTTTATTGGCCCCAGATGCGCAAGAGTTCAGATACGTATTGTAGGACCTGTGAGACTTGCCAGGCAAGTGGGAAGAGTGGGGGGAAGATCAAAGCCCCACTCCAACCCTTCCCAGTTGTTAGCACCCCATTCGAGCGAGTGGGCATTGAAATTGTGGGGCCTCTGGACCCCAAGACAGCCATGGGCAACAGGTACATCCTGGTCTTGGTGGACCATACCACCCGGTACCCTGAAGCCATCCCGCTCAGGACAGTGACGGCCCCTGTGGTGGGACGTGCACTGATGGGGATCTTCTCCCGTGTGGGGTTCCCCAGAAAGGTGGTGAGCGACAGGGGGACCAACTTCATCTCCCAGTATATGAAGTCTCTGTGGAAGGCGTGTGGGGTGACTTACAAGTTCACCACTCCTTACCACCCCCAGGGTAACGGTCTGGTTGAGAGATTCAACCGGACCTTGAAGGGCATGATCATGGGCCTAGAAGAGCCCCTGAGGCGTAAGTGGGACGTCCTCTTGCCATGCCTGTTGTTTGCATACCGTGAAGTGCCACAGAAGTCCTTAGGGTTCAGTCCCTTTGAACTGCACTATGGCCATCCGGTAAGAGGGCCTCTGAGTTTGGTCAAGGAAGGCTGGGAGCAATCTCCCAGGAAACCTCCCCAGGATGTGTTTAGCTACATCCTGGCCTTCAGGAACCAAACTCGGCATTTCAGAAACATTGCTGAGGCAAATCTGGAAGCCAGCCAGGAGGTGATGAAACGTTGGCACGACCAGAATGCCACTCTGGTCGAGTTTCAACCTGGTCAAAAGGTTTGGCCCCAGTGGAGCCTTGTGCGCTCCAAGATAAGTGGACCGGTCCATTTGAGGTGGTGGAGCGAAAAAGTCAAGTTACCTATTTGGTGGACTTTAAATCTCCCAGGAACCCCCTGCGGGTCCTGCATGTGAATCGCCTAAAGCCCCACTTTGAGAGGTCTGAAGTGGGCATGCTTCTTGCCACAGATGCAGGGATGGAGGAGGAGAGTGAGCCTCTTCCTGACCTCCTGTGTGCAGGAGAGAAGGATGGGTCAGTGGAGGGTGTGGTCCTCTCCACCACACTGACCCCGGAACAGCAGAGTGACAGGGCAGGCTGAGTCAGACCTGGGTTGAATAGAGCGACCTGCCTTGGTGTGAGGGGAGGGGTAGCTCCTGCACTTGAATAGGGCTGTGCCTGGCAAGGTGAATGCTGGCTCCACCTCCCACTGTGTGTCTGAGGCAGACCCCCTCTGTCTGAAAGGATGGATGCAGCCTGATCAACAAAGTGCTCCAGGGCTGGGCAGAACTGGTTCTGGCTGGGTTCAGAGACTTGGGACCCCTAAGAACAAAGACTTTGGGGGTATAAATATTTGTGCACAAACCCCTACAATTGGTATTGCTCCTGGATAACAAGAAGAACCTCTGTCCGTGTGACTACAAGAATCTGCAGGAGAAGGACTGTCCTTGTGCTTGTGTGCTGTTTCTGGGACTGGCCTGCAGCTGTTACTACTGGACTTCAAGAAGAGGAAAAGAACTTTGATTGGACTTTTATTTTTGCTACAGCAATCACCCAAGGGCTAGAAGAGAGCTAGCCTCCTGCTGGAGTCTCAGGCACATCAGACTCCACCATCAGCCTCCTGTTTCCTCCCAGCGAGGATTACTATCTGCAGGTGAGCCTCCTGTGTGTTCCAGGGCCTCTAGTTCTACTGCTGAGAAGAGAGCGCTGAAAATCGTCGCTAATCTCCGTTAGCGAGCCGCTGCAGCTGGTGAGCGTGAGAAAAATCGCCGCTCCGCTCTCGCCAAGCGCTCGCTATCCCCGAAGAAGATCGCATCATTTGTCAGCGGGTCTGAAAACGCCCGCTATCTGAAAATCATCGCAGCTCCTGTCAGCGGGCCTGAAAAACGCCCGCTTTCTGAAGATCGTCGCATCGCTCGTTAGTGGGCCCCAAAGTGCTCGCTAACCCCAAATCATCGCAACAGGATCATCGCAGCGCAGACGCAGAGCGTTCGCCATTTTCCCCGCATCGCATCCGGATCGTCGCTCCCTCGCGGAGCGCCATTTTCGTCATCGCAGCAAGATCGCACACGCAACAGGCTCGGTGCAGCATCCTCCCTTCGCGGCAAGGATTTCATCGCATCACCGGCTTAGCGTGAAGAAGTTTGTCGCTTTGTCCTGCCCGCAACCCAGCGCATCATCCTCCCTTGCGGTAAGGATTCAACGCATCGCTGGCTAGCGTGAGGAAATTTATCGCTACAACTCCTTAGCGACATTTTTGTTGCTTTGCTCCAGGAACCAGATACTTTGTGAATAAAAGGGTCGCAGAGACCACTGCCTTGAACTAACCATCATTTTGTGCATCCTGAACTATTTTTCCCTGCAGCATTTAATTATATTTTTATAGTATTGTGGATTTTTACTGTTATTGGTCTTGTGATTAAGTCTATATAAAAATACCTATTTTTCATAACTACTCGAGTGGTGTCCATTTGTAGTGTTCCTCATTATATTACTGTGTATGGTCATAAATGCTTCACACACTGCCTTTGAGATAAGCCTAGCTGCTCGTGCTACGTTACCACAGGGTTGAGCAGGGGTTGTCAAAGGGTGTAGGCTGCTTACTCTGACTTAGGAAGAAGGGTCCCTACTTGGACAGTGGCCAGCCATTGCCAACTAGAGACCCCCATTTCTAACAGGAGAGTAAGCATACAATGCGAGCAGAAGCTTTGCCTAAATTGACTGCCCCAGAGGTAGGTCTTGAATTTTTTAACAGCCCAGACGCAAGCCAAAGCTTTCCTTTCAATGGTGCTGTATTTGGACTCAGCAATGGATAAACTCCAGGATGGAAAGGCAATAGTAAGGTCCTTGTTGTAAACTTGTTGGCCAAAAACAGCACAGAGACCTTTTAAGCTGGTATCAACAGTAACAGTGCAATGATGACGAGAAACAAAAGGACTCAAGGCAGGAGCATTGAAGGCTAGTTTCTTGATGTGTGTAAAAGCAGTGTTAATATCGTCAGTCCAGACAAAACGTGTGCCTTACTTGAGAAGTGATCTCAAGGGCTGAATGTAGGAGGAATAGTCAGGAACGAAACGAGCATAGTATTCGGAGAGACCTAAAATCCTTGTCAGGTCGGGGAGGAGCTATAATAATGGCCTCAACATTACAAAACTTGGGTTTAATGCCCTCAGGGGTGATGGTATGCCCTAAGTAATCAATTTGTTCAGCTAAGAACTTACACTTTTCTGATTGAATGGAAACTCCACTGGCATTGAGGATGGAGAAAACTTTAAATAAGGTGTCTAATTGAGCATCTTTGGTTTCGGTGAAAACAAGAATGTCATCCTGAAATGCCTGAACTTGGGGAATGTCTTTAGGAAGTATGTCCATGGCCTTCTGAAATACTGAGGCTGCGGAAGCCAAACCAAAGGGTAGCCTTAAGTACTTGTATGCACCGAAAGGGGTGACAACGGTGGTGAGTGCTTGAGACTCAGTACTTAAGGCTATTTGGTGGTACGCAGAATGCAGGTCAATAGTGGAAAAATATTTATAATGTTAGAAAGCATCTCCTAAATGTGGGGAAGAGGGTGACAATCAATAATAATGTTGTGGTTCAAAGACCTAAGGTCAACACAGAGGCGAAGATCGCCATTCCTCTTTTTAGCAAGAACAATGGGAGAAACCCATTCGAAGTAGCCAGTGGTGGTAATGATGCCATCTTTGGTCAAGGTCAATAAGAGTTTCTAGAGTTCAGGTTTGACATTTATGGGAACAGATCTGACTTTGTGTGTGATGGGTGTGGCATTGGCCTTAAGCCTAATGGTATGTTCAAACCCTTTAATAGTGCCAATGCAATTGCTAAAAAAAGAGGGAAAGTTGTTATTAAGCAAGGAAAGAAGAGCAGTATCGTTAAAAATGGTGTTGTCAATGGAAAGGAGGGGGGCATCTCCTAGAACAATAGAAATGCTATGGCCTGGTTTTAAAATATTACTTAGTTTGGCTAGATCCTTCCAGCCTACTGAGTCTCTGCCTTTGACTGCCACATACATTTTTGTTACAGTGATTCTTCCCAAAATTTGTAAAGAACCAATGAAGAAACCAAGAAGATCAATGTCCTTCTCACCAAAGGCTTTGGGAGCAATGTAAGGGGTTTGAAGTGTAATGGAATAACCCTATAAGGATTTGAAAGTGGTATCAGCTAAGACAGTAATAGGGGCTCCTGAGTCAGCCATGACCTCTAAGGGTTTGTTATCAATAAGGGCTTGGCAGAGAGGACGTTCAAATTCTACAGAATTCAACGGTTCATCAATGGATAGAAGGATATTGGAAACATTTTGGTGCAGTCAGAGACAGCGGAATCAAAAGAAGAAGTAGGAGGAACATGCAGGTCCACATTGTGAATTCTAACATTTTCAGAGGTGCGTTGGGATCTGCAAGGAGTTGAAGGAACTTGCAGCTCCACACCATGAATTCTAACATTTTCAGAGGTGTGTTGGGATCTGCAAACTTCTTGAAAGGGCCCTGTTTTTTTACATTTGGTGATTTTCTTTCTCAAGGCAGGGAAAGAAGGATAGTTGCCAATGTGGTTTTTAGACCCACATTGGCAACTATCGATAGCAAAAGCGTTTACTTCTTTCATTGTTTATTTTGAGGGCAGAAATAGAGGTGGAAGCATTACATTTCTCTGATACATAGGATATGGGAGAATGTCCTTCTTGGTCCAGATAAAGCTTGGGAAGAAATAATAGAACACTCAATACTTTTACCAATAGCAATGACCTCTGAAAGAGAAGGGTTGCGACAAGTAAGAAGTCGTTCTTGCATTTAAAAAAAAAAACAATTAAAGACAAATTGGTCCCTGATGCAAATATCCACAGAATTCATGAAGTCACAGGTAGAAGCTAGGACATGTAGAGCAGCAAAGTATTCTTCAACTGATTCGTCACTGGCTTGTTTGTGTTTGAAGAAACTATGCCTTTCCAAAAGGACATTAGGTTCTTCGGATAATTGTTTTTTAAGTCTTTCTTTGGCTTCAAGGTAAACATTCCATTTACCATCACCAGCAGGGGGTGAAACAGGAGGTAAGTTATCAAAGATTTTTTGTGCAGCAATGCCAAGACAATTGTACGGAAGTGCACTTTTCCTAGCTGGTGAATATTCCAAGCCATCAATGCCAATGAGGTAATTTTCAAAAATATGAATCCATTGTTTCCAAATGATTTCAGGTTTACCTGGTTTTTGAAGAAATGGAGGAGGATGAAACGCATTGTCGGTGGACGACATGTAGGCAGAGATGAGAAGTTTGAAGAAAGAAAACTTCTCCGATCTTGCAGAAGAAAACAGTCAAAATTAGAGCACAATATGGTTGGAGCAGAGCTTCCACATACAAGATGTTGTAGAGGTAATTACACAAATTGGTTGGCGCAGGGCTCCCACAATCAGGATGCTCTAGGAGTATGCACACAAATTGGTTGGAGCAGAGCTCCCACCACCAAGATGTTGTAGAGGTAAGTACACAAATTGGTTGGGGCAGGGCTCCCACAACCAAGATGCTGTAGAGGTAAGTGCACAAATTGGTTGGAGTAGTGCTCCCACAACCAATATGATGAGAAAAAACAGCTGAAGAGGAGCTCTGAAGAATCAACTGAGAGCAATTACTGAGGAAAGCAGAATGTGTCCCAAAGTTGTTTGATTACACAACAGTAGCCTCACAATGGAGACGAGAAGCAGCACCAGGCCAAGAAGGAATGCGCTGGTTTCTATGGAGGCAGCAGTCCCTCCACCATCTGGCTCACATTTCCCCCGCCACATTAGGATGACAGGGGGAATCGTGCCACAAAGAGCGCCCGCCACGCTTCCGCCACAGGCAATCATTGCGATTGCCTGGTGGAACGGATCTGACCGGCGATATGGTGGCCCGCCCGATCACAATGCTGGCGTCAGCCAGCGTTTCCGTGGCGGTTGAACCGCCATAAGAGGCTGGCGGAGGCTGGCTTCGTGGGGTCCATCACGGGAACCCTTGGGGGGGGAGTTGTGCACTGGGGGAGTACCCATGGTACCCCTCTACATTTCCCTGCACAAGGTGGCAGGCATCATGCGGTGCCTGCCACGTTGTGCAGGGAAATGCACAACATGGCCATTTAGCATTGCGGCTGGTGCGGGACCGCTACATGACAGGCGAGCGGTCCCGATCCTGCTGCGATGGCCATTTTAATCGGCCCCTAAGTTCCATGGGGACATAATGAGTTTCCCTTGGTAGTGTTCGCCTGGAATGCATCTCAGTGCGCCTAGTGGGTAGAGAATAAGGATTATATTCCAGTCGCCTATTAGAATCCCACACTGGATTGGGCTGAGGAGAAACCTGCAGCCCGAGCTACCTATGCATGCTCAGGGCAGTGAGCTTGCACACCCTTGGGACCTGCAAGCCTCGTAGACAATTTCACGCAAAGTTATAGCCCCCCCCCCGGAATCGATTACAAGGTTTTCTTTGGCTGCCATTATATTAGTGTTCCCAGGTACACTTGCGCTGCTTGCTACAAAGCAATTTTTAATGTCTGCAATTTTCTGGCAAGTGGAACGAGATTTGGTCGAGCTCCGACCTATAAGTAAAGTGTCAACCACTTCTATAGGATTTTCAATATAATTAACCACACAGTTCTGCATTTATTGTCGACAATTTGCCCATCTTAATAGTACCCTGTGGGCTCCCTTTTGCTTTTCTCTTACCCATGACTGTGGTGATAAGATCCCAGAGCTTCAGACAGCCAGAGGGCACTATGGCCAAACCTTGTATATTGAACAAGGAGGAGGAAAACAAGCCAGGCAAGGGCAGGAGATGTTAATGATAGGGCCTTGCCCTGCTTCTTACTGTCTCAGATGGGCGCGTCTAGTCCCTGTCTTTGTCTGTGCGCACTTCTGGGCATGCCCTGCACTGTGGGATGAACCTGGCCCCTTTAAGCCCATCAGCTCCAGTTAGCCCCGCCTCTCTCCCTCAGCAAGCTGGGGGACATTGTTCCACCCCAGCTGTAGGGCTGCAGAGCATCGTTGGGGGAGAAAATGCAGGAAAGGAAAGACCTCCAGGCTGCACAACACACCCGGGCTGCGGGACTACTCTGGCTCCTTTGAGCCAGTCACTCTGATTTGCCCTGCATCTCTTCCTCAGCAAGCTGGAGGATGTAGTCCCATCCCAGCTGGAGGGCTGTGGAGCATTTTGGGGGAGAAAATGCAGGCAAGGAAAGACCTCCAGGCGGCACAACCCATCAAGGATAAATATTGAACCTAGAGAGCCACTCATTAAAACTCTCCTGTATCTGTGGAAGTTACAGTAGAAGAACTGGTGAGCTGCCAGAGGACTGCCATGCTGAGTACTGCCTTCCTGTCTGAGGAGGAAGAGTGGACCTGCTTACTTTCCTTCCAGGCTGACCCAGAGTGATTCCAGTGGTCATCTGGCTGACCTTCCGTGTGAGCTACAGGGACACAATAAGCTTCAGAGGGCAACCTGCAATTGCCCAGCTGACGTGGTGCAAATGGACCTGCAGCTGAACCGGTATGAGTCCTGCTGACCTCTGCTGAAGTGAATCCCTGAATCCCAAAAGGTGTCTCTACATGTCCTGGACTCTTGTCTGGCGTCAGAGTGTACTCCTTCCTGAGAAAGGTGGACATTTTAGACTCCTCGCGATCACAAACTGGCCCGTTTGTGCATGGACCCTGCTGCCCGCAACAACTGCCAACACGAAGTCCCGATGAGCACTGTGCTTTACACTACAATGACTGCTAGTGGCAACTGGCAACACGAGAACTGCCCTTCATGCTACAGCAACGACAGCCAGGGGTGACAGCCAACATTAAGCGACAGCAACGACTGTCCGCGATACCCTACCTGCTTTCACGCTGCAGCGATATCAGTCCGCGACACCCTGCATCCTCCTCGTACGACAGCAATGACCATCTGTGACGCACTACCTGCTCCTTGGGTTCTCGCCCACTGTGAACATAACTCGTCGCTCCAGACTTTAAAGTAACTTTTCAACTGGACTAACATGGTCCCTGTATTCAACCCACTATCTATTGCAGTTGGCCTAAACTTGTGACTTTCCCCTGGTCTAGCATGACCAGATGACTGCGAGTGCCGCTTAGTGCGTTTTAGTGCTATTTTCATTTAAACATTTTAAATTGTATATCCCTGGTTCTATTGGTTGGATTTTCTTCATACTGGTATCATTTTTATTTATTGCAAGGTATTCTATTGTTCTAATTTAGTTTGCAAGTTCTTTTCCATTGTGTTTTTACTTTATGACTGGTCGTTTGTTGCATAAATACTTTACAAATTGCCTCCAAGTTAAGCCTGACTGCTTTTAACTATGCTATCAGTGGGTTAAACACAGGTTAATTTAGTGACTTTTGTGCTTTACTCGGACAAGGATTGTGGTTGTTCCCTAAGTAGGGCTTCCACAGACCCTCAACCAATAACCCATTTTCATTCCCATGTGCTTCAAAGAACATGTACCCCTGATAGCAAAAGGGATGTGCTCAAAGGTCTTGAAAATTTATGATATAATGGAGACCATTACTGAAGATGAAGAGCTTCAAGCCACCGCACAGGCTGCCTAGAAAAACACAAGGAAGTGATTCTTTGAGAAGCACTACTTTTGATCCTCCAGGATGCTGACCTCATAAAGCGTACTGTGGAATGTAAGGCATGAATTATGCTAGATAGCAGAGAAAAGTATATTGTGATATTTTCTTTTTTGGTGCTCCAGACACTACAACTGGCCCATAAAGGCACGGCAAAAACAAAGGTAAAACTGCATGAAAAATCTGATTTCGGGGGATTTATATGCAGACAAAAAACTTGATCAACCAATGTGTCATCAGCCAAATGTCTGGCAATGCTGAGCCATAAGCATCCATCACTATTGAAGACAAAGCCAAAAATACCGGACTAAACTATGCATACACTTCTGTAGGTGTCAGACAAACCCTACCTGCTAGTTGTGGCGGAAGCATGCACCCTCTGGTAGAACTTGTAAAGCATATCATTAGAGAATGCAGCACCCAAGTGTAAGTCAATAATAGCCACACATGGGATGGATTACAAGGGAGATAAAGGCTGACAAATCTATGGCACTCAATTTAAGGTGCATATTCAGAATCTAATTATCAATCACAGGAAAGTCACAGATCAGTGATACGTACATGTCAAAATGCTAGAAGAGGAAAGTAAGAGATTTTAAAAAGAAATCTGGAAAATGTATTCCGGCATTGACTTCTATTGAGGCAGAAGCAATTTCATTCAGAAGACAGCCAAACTAAAGCCATTTTTGGCTTCAAAAATCAGGAGTCTACCACCTGAATTGGGTCTATTAGCATGTACCCCTATTAGCCAGTCTGAATCTGCCCTCGTTTGGCTGGTGTCATTCTCTTTTTAATAATATACACTCTCCTAAAAAGCAAGATGATTCCAAATTGATCTTCTTTGCAAATCTGCACCATCCATAAAAACGTTTCCTCTCAAGCATCTGGCTTCGCCGTTATTCCAGACCCAACTGATTGACAGGTATGCATGTCAAGGTAATAAGGGAATTAACCAATATTTGTTTCCACCAAATCTTCCTTCCAGGTGTTTCCAAATGTTGACATGTATAAACTGATGATGTACACTGGAACGTTCAGTTGACTGGATCAAGTGTCAAACCATAGGATAGGATGTGTTTCAAAGTGCAAATAAATATCTAGCAGAGTCAGAAAACATGGCAAAACTTGTCATTAACTAATATGACATTCATTCTTTAAAATCTATAAATGTTTTATCACGTATGCTGATCCGGAAGGCACACAACTTAGGGTGGCCACCTGTTATGAAGTCATATTCTGGACAGTTCTATCAACACGGTATGCAGGTCCTAAGGATACAGGTAGAATGAATTATAGGATCAGTCTGTGTATATAGGTCCAAAGGTTGGAGACAGGTCTCCTCCTTGTGGAAGTGGGGCCCTCACACACCCGACAGGGTGTCATGCTTCATCATAGGGCTTGCTCCTCGTCGAGGTGGCGCTGCAATGCCTGACGGGCACCCTTTAAGGGGCTCTTTGTCAGAGATCTTCTGTTCTCAAGCTGTAATCAGAAGTGCGAGTGTAGGGCCGTGCAGTGTAGATGAGTGTATAGACTCAGTGAATAGTGTAAGGAAAATTTAAATTAAAAGGAGACTAAGTAGTACTCTAAACAAGTTTTAATCAGTAAGTCAACTTGTCTAGCTAAAAACAGTGTTAGCAAACTACCAACATGATGTTCAGTGGTTGCTAGTACAAAAAGGTCAACACATTTCTTGCTTAATTTGTCACATAAGTGATCAGTTAGCAATTGATCAGGACAAGAACTAAAATAACTATCTACCCAGTGGTTGGCGTCCTAGTTAGTATAAGGGGTTAACCAAGCACCAGAGCAACCTAAAAGGGAAGTACCTTGTGGCAATACCGACCTAAAAAGATGTAAGAAGAACATACATAAATACAATTTTCAATACAATACAGCATGCGGTATAATTCTTACCATGCTGTTAGGTGAAACATGTGTGTGAGGCGCAGTGGAAAGACAGAAGTGAGTGGCAAACGGGTAACACATCTAAAGGCATAAGCAGGCAGGGCGTCTTATCAAACACAATGGCTTAAAATAAATGTCATTGCAGCGCCGGCCCGACGAGGAGCGAGCCCTATGATGAAGCATCACACCCTGGGGGTGTGTGAGGGCCCCAGTTCCACAAAGAGGAGACCCTGTCTCCAACCTTTGGACATATATATATATATATATACACTGAAAAAAATACAGGATTCAGGGACATTATAGTTAGTATGACATTTCACTCATACAAAACCAGAGAAATTCAGCCATTATAGTTAGCTGAGCTAATTATAACTCGCACCCCCGCAATGCACTGCTGATGACGTCACATATTGCATCACTCTCAACATGGTCAGTGACATCACTGATGACATCATCCAGTGACTGAGTGTTTCTAACAAGTTTAAGAATGTTATATATATATATATATATATATATATATATATACATCGTTTTTCAAAGGCTCTGCAATTGGAAAAGCACTCGACAGCAGATACGAAGAATTCTTCATTTTTATTTGCATTTTGAAGGTGGCTTTAGTCCGTCATTATCCCTGATAGCCAACGTGTTTCAGAGCTGTCTGCTCCTTCTTCTTGGGCAATGGAATTGCGGTTTGGTAAAGCTCCTGATTGTCCCATGATTCAGCTGACTTTAGTAGTAGCCATTCCAGGTGTTTCTACTTAGTAGTTTCTATGCATTCGCAATGTGCGCTGGGACATGAAGTTTTATCCCACTACATTTTTCACCCATAGCGGGTTCCGCAGTTTCATTATATTAGAACAGGATCACAGTGGTTAAGTACGCATCCTCTGTGATGTAAAAAAGCACTCCAGTGTGCTCCGGATTAGAGTTCACCTTCATATAGTTCATGGTGGTGAGATGCACACCTTATTTCGTCCATGATTTATCCTGTTTAATCTGATTCCACTTTGCTAGCGTGCAAACTTGTTTTGCGCTTCGCCTCCTGAGCTACAATCAAAACAAAAACAGGGCGGAACTTTTTACAAGTTCCACCAAGTTGCACAGCCATAACCTCGGTATGAATCCAATGAATTAAATGAATGAATGAATTAAATTCAACCACATTCATCTTCTTTTTAACCATTTTAATTTTTATCTGTTTGATTCTTGATCCTTTTAAACCGTTAGTTCAATTCGTTTTATACATACACTTTCTACTACAGGAATATTCAAGCAAACTCCAAGGCACAGGCAGATTCCACATATCATGATGTTTATTTTTAAAATACCCAGTGCATTTCGGGATGTTAAAATCCCTTCATCAGGGGCATCTAAAAAAATCATACAAAGTAATTATATTAATGTTTAAACCAACATCATACATAATATGCAATTCAATCATCAACGTACATCTCATGTTCCCCAGAGGTGTTCAAAGGGATAAACAATATATATCAAATTTGATATACATTTAGTTCTGATTTTACCAAACAATCCACTGAAAAATCACCAATTGAGCGCTCGTATTTGCAGCTATGTAAATATACAAAAATACATGATGTAACCCGTCCCTTTTACATTAAACTTTCTTCTCTTATTTACCACCCAGCAGCTTAAATGACGTTTGCGCTTACCATGACATGCACTTTGTCTTAAAAAATCTGACTCCATACAAATTCCATATTCATGCCCATTCTCCAATTCCGGCATGTTACTTTTTCGAGCGTGCCACAGCACGAACTTTGTGTTTAACTGAGCGTTTCAACTGCCGGTGAAACCCTGTTTTACCAACTCCCCGCCCTGTTGAATTAACCTCAGGTGTTAAGTTGACGTTCACCTCAAGCCAAACCTCACTCTACTGAATACGTTATCACCGTGGTCTTATTCCTATTACTTGAACAACGACTTTTCCCAGCATGCATCTTTAATTCATTGGATTCATACCGAGGATATGGCTGTGCAACTTGGTGGAACTTGTAAAAAAGTTCCCCCCTGTTTTTATATATATATATACGTATTATCTACTGGCGGTCGCCAGTAGATAGTTATAGTTAGGACCCTGTTTCCATAGGAAATCCGCAACATTCTATTTGGAATAACTTTGGCGCCGGTCGATGAATCCTCGCGAAATTTTCAAAATAGGTGGGGCGCTACGCTCCGCTCCTACCCTGAAAGTCTCGGGGGGATTCGTCAAGCGGGGGTTGAGAAAAAAGGGGGGTCCCAAAACGCGTTTTTCCCATGCATTTTTCCATAGGACCTTTAGACACAGCTACAGCTCGAACGGCTGAACAGAGTTACTTGAAATTTGGCAGAGAGGTAGTCCTCAGGTCAAGGAAGTGCCTTTTGTAGGTCTGGTGTAAATCTGTTCAGTAGTACCTGAGAAAATAGCATTTAAATCAATATATATATGTGGGCGGAGCCTAACCACACATCTCATCCTGAGATCTGATTGGCTGTCAGCACTTCATCCAAGAAGTGTTGGCAGCCATCTTGGGACCAATATACATGATAGCACCTCATTAAAAAGCATTGCAGTTAATAGAAGATTTTAAGACTTTAGTTACATTATAAATCATTTGTTGATGGTACCATACTCATTTTAGGAATTGTGGTATGTTCTAAGGTGATTTCACCATGTGAAAAAGCCTTCTGCTGGGATATCATGATTGAGAGAAAAATATTTTCTCATGCTTTTACCACAGAGGTTTGGAAGTTGATCTATAAGCTAAACTGAGAGCTTATTTTCTGTAAATTCACATTATCTTTCTCAGTCATGTGAGAATGAAGTCTGACATTCTCAGTAAAACATGTACATCCAACAAGGGCAGAGACTGTCAGTTGATTCCTTTGTGTTCTACTGCAGCTTTCCAGAGTGTTCCAAAGAACTACTAGAGCGCTAACCGTCCTACTTATGATAAACGTATGGCACACCTGAAGCCATCTTGCTTGGATTAAAGTGGTAACTCTTAAAACATTTAATTTAAAAAGGAACAAAATGAGGTGGTTCATTTTTCCATAAAAAGTATGATTAGTGCTGCATAAAGAAAAATTAGGGCACATTTTGAGTGACTTCTCAAATCCTGGCATGCAGACTGAAACATGCACTTTCAATACCAGCAGCAGTTTTCCCTGGTGAGCAGTAGCTTTACTACAGTGATCTAATGAGCAAAAAGAGTGCTAACATTCTGATTTTATGGCAAATGTGTGACACATTTGAATGCCTTCTTGATGGAATCAAAGTAAAAAACTGAAAGTATTTCCTACTGAGGAGACTGCAGTAAATGAGGAAATTAGGAAACTTCATAACAAATAAGTCTCCCAAGATGGCCACCAGAGACAAAAGAGCCCAAATGTAGCCCAAATATCACCCAGATGTAGCCCAAGTATAGCCCAATGACAGAATGTCCATAAAAACAACTAGAGCACTTACTGTCTTCATTATGACAAAAGTATGGCACACCTGAAGCCATCTTGATTGGAATAAACTGGTAACACTTAAAACATTTAATTTAAAAAGGAACACAATGAGGGGGTTCATTTTGCCATAGAAATTATGATTAATGCTGAAGAAAGAAAATGAGGGCACATTTTGAGTGACTTCTCAAATCCTCTTCTATTTCATTAAAAAATTCTGACATGCAGACTGAAACATGCACTTTTAATACCAGGAGCAGACTTCCATGGTGAGCAGTAGTTTTACTACAGTGATCTAATGAGCAACTAGAGTGCTAACATTCAGAATTCATGGCAAATGTGTGACATATCTGAATACCTTCATGATGGAATCAAAGTAAAAAACTGAAAGCATTTCCGACTGAGGAGACTGCAGTACATGAGGAAATTAGGAAACTTCATAACAAATAAATCTCCCAAGATGGCCACCGGAGACAAAAGAGCCCAAATGTAGCCCAAAATCACCCAGATATAGCCCAAATATAGCCCAATGACAGAAGTGTGCAAAACACTTATTATTTTGTGTTTTTGCAGTGTTATATAGTGCAGACTTGTCAGGTATTGGAGTGCTTTACATGAGCATTAGTTACATCACACAAGAACAAATTCATTTTGGTTGTAGACATGGGGAGACTAAGTGATTTGACCAGAATCACAGAATGTCGAGCTGAAGCAGAAACTTCAACCTGGTTCCCCAGTTGCAAAGTCTGCAGTTCTGGAAGTAACACCACATCCTCTCCCCTAAGTGCAACATTTAATCAAGTTGTCAACTAGATAAAAAAACATAAAGATAACAAATAATTTAAAAGTGCTTTGTCGCTATTTGAAAACTCAGAAAATATGTCCTTATTTTAGTCTTTTAGAGCACTAACCATAATTTTGATGCCAATAAGACCCTCTCATATATGTAATTTCTAAAGGAATGCTCTAGGTATTACAGTTTTGATTACATCAAGATGATGTCAGGCGCTCCACACTTTTGTAATAAATATAGAATGTTAGCAATCTAGTTGTTCATTAGGATACTGTTGAGAGGCAGAGGCCAGGGGCACGGACTCTGAAAATTGAAGGCAGGTAGGAGGGTGCAAAGGCAACAATTTAACCACACTGAGCAGGCAGGAAGGGCCGTGGAAGCACAACAGACTATGGAGGGCAGTGGAAAGGGGGGCAGGGGCAACAAACCAACAATACAGGACTTGCAAGAGAGGCTGTTGGAGGGAAGATCTATTACGGGTCAAGGAAGCTAGGGGCGGTCCCCAGAGCCCCGGGAGCCACCACAGAACTGAGCAGGAGAGTGAGTCAGGGACAAAAGGGGCACCTTAATTTGAGCCGGGGTGCCTAGGAACGCTTGCTCCAAAAATGAAGAAAACAGACATATGAGACATGGAATTGGAGGCAGAATACAATGGCAGTTTAATGAGAAGATGCAACTTCAAAGAAACCGCAGAATAGAGACCTAAAGTACAAAATACAGAATCCAGATAATCATACAGCTGTCATGATATTCTCTGTATCTCAATTAATGGACTGACAGAGAGAGAGAGAAAACACATCTATAAATGCATCATGAGAAACAAGTTACACCAAGGAAAATGTTACCTAGGGACACTCACATTTACTCTTAGAGCAAGCATTCCTGCAATTACAATACAACATCTTTTAAATGCAAAAGTAAAGAGAACAATGGTTAAACATAACATGACATTTCATATAGGTAAAATAGAATAAGATACTTCAAGCAAAGCCGAGCAAGACATTTTAAGCAAAGGAAGACAAGAGCTCCCAGTTCTTGTGGAAAACCTGCACAGCCTGTTAACCTACATACAGACGGCGAGGTTGTCCGTCGATATCTGTGGGTGCTCCCTTTTTATATCATTTTGTGGGCTCCTTTGCACGCTACATCTACCTACGTATGCTACCCAAAAGCTTCGTCTGCAGATTTTACCAGACATTTCGTCATTTACCCACTTAATGCTGACAATGGACTGGGTGAAAAGGTCAGTCTCTCAGGCCAATCGCTTATCGTAAGTTCCATAGAGCAAGCAGAAAATAATGGGTATTGTACAGGAATTCAATATATTCATGTATAAAATCTCCTCAGTTCTCCTAACTTGACGCTCTGCGGTTGCCACTTCCTTAAAAGCGGGAAACCTGCCCAGGAAGCAAGTACCAGTCCAGGATGCAGCCTACTGTATGTCGACAGCTTCAGGGGGATGTTGAACTTTGATACCGAGCACGGAGCACTCGGGTAGGGTGGGGGCTACTAGTTTGGAGCAGAAGGCCTCGCAGACCTGCCTTCAGACTGCTATACACTAAAATTGCAGAGCTATGGTCAATTTAACAAAGAGGCCTACATATTGAACAGAAGGGCCTACACAGGGGTTTTATGCTGGCTGAGTGGTAAGGATGTCTCAGGATAATTATATAGCAACACAGGACCCGCTGGTCAATTTAATACGGCCTACAAATGCGGCTGGCAGGGCAAGGACAAGGGTCTCATACTTCAGGTGTGGACAGAACGGGCCAGGGGCCCCCTGTGATACAAAATCTACCCTCCTTCAAGGCTGTGGCAATGTAATAGACCATTGTGGGCAGAAGGAAGAGGCAATGGTAGTACAACCATACATGCCAACAGACCCGATTCAGCCAGGAAACGTCCAATGTTTTTAAGCTCAAATGGGCTTTATTTGATCTGTCTCCTGTCTACAATATCCTCTTTTTCAATGTAACTCAAAGGGGAAAATCAATACCCCAGTTTTTTTTCAAAATCTCCCTCTTACCAAGTTCAAAATGTTCGCAAGTATGGTACATTGGATCATGGAAGGAAATGGGATAGGGACATGGACTTGGATAACAGAGGACAGGAGAGACATGGAGAGGTGCACCAAACTGACCCTGCAGGGCAGGCATCAGGGTTTGCAGCAGCACAATACACCACACAGGGCATGCAGGACGGGAGTGCAGCACAACAATCCATAGAAAGCAAGAGGGAGGGGACAGGACCATGCACATGGACAACAGAGAACAGAGGGGCAAGAGGCAATGGTAGCTAGCTGACCATAATGGACAGACAGGAGAGAAGGCTGCAGCATAACAGACCATAAAGGGCAGGAGGGACGGATCAGGGGCATTACAATGGAACAGACAAGCCAGGAGGGAGGGAGTAGGGGTCTGCACATGTAAACAGAGGGCTGGGGGCAAGGGGGCAGGGCAGGAGCAGCAAGATGGCCATGGAGGTCAGGCAGGATGGGCACTAGAAGCAAGACACAACATGAAGAGCAACAGTGAGACTGTGATGGCATACACACAGACCATGGAGGGAAGGTGGGAGGGGGTCAGGGGCAGCTAACTGACCACACAGGGAAGGTGGGAGGGGCCATGGCAGCACAGAAGACCATGCATGGCAAGTGGGAGGGTTAGTGGCAGCACAATGGCTATGATGGGCAAGAAGGAGGGTGCAGGGGCATGCACAAAGGACGATGGAGGATAGAAGGGAGGGTCAGGACCTGTGCACAGTCAAGAAAGTTCAGGGGAAGGGGCCTCACAACAGACCACACGGGGCAGGCAGGAGGAGCAGTTGCAGCACAACAGACCAGGGAGGGCAGAAGGGTGTGGCAGTACAATGGACCATGTAGGACAGGAGGAAGAGGATAGAGGCATGGCATGTGGACAGGCAGGGTGGAGGTGGCAGGGACAGGTTACAGTCATCTGACAATGCTAGGCAGGTGGGAGGGGAGTGGCAGCTCAACAGAACACTCAGAGTAGATAGGAGTGGCAGGTCCATGGGACATGGTGGGCAAAAAGGATGGAGCAGGGGCATGCACAAAGACATCAGAGGGCAGGGGGAAGGAGAATAGGGGCAGCAAGCTAAGCACAGAGTTTAAGCAGGAGGTCAATGATGGGGCATAGAATTGGGCAATGGAGGGCAGGAGGAGTGGACTGGTACATCATACTAAATTGAGGGCAGTGGCAGCACATCAGACCATGCATGGAGGGAGGAGGCTAGTCCATGGATTCACACAACAGAGGATAGGGAGGAGGGGGATGGGGCAGCAAGCTAACTGTTCAGAGAAGGCGGGTATTAGAAACTTTATTGTTTTTAAAACATTTTGTCTGTGCAAACTACTTAAAATATGAACAAGTATGCAGCATAATCTCACTTTTATTCAGGAAGAAGAAGACGTTAGTGACTGTGACTCCGGGCTCACTAGGCAAAAACACCCCCTGACCCTCCACCCCCTATCGCAAAATGTAATGCCCGTGAAAAGGGTAGGTGAACACAGTGTTATATAGAACATAGTCCTGAGAGCACGATTGAAAATGAAAACTAGATATAGTGTATGGTATAAACTATGCACCAAAAAGTGTGATATAAGATGAACCAGGCGTGAAATATAATATGCAATACATTGTGCGCAATGACAGATTCATTGGAGAGCGCGAGATAGCACAGGCACTAGCGTGTGCTATGCGATATGCGCCTTGGAGTGTAATATGCACAGGGCAGTGTTGTGTAACCTAACTAGTCTCTAAAGTTGTAATATAAAATATGTGCTGGGGAGTGTAACGTTGCATATGCACTGTGACAAAGATATGGATCCCAAATTGTAATATGTATGGCATAGCACTGTGCGTTATAACATAGGCATCGAGGAAGGCACGTTAGATGGGGCAATATAACCCGTGCGAAGACAAGTGTGGCATGACATTTTCACGGGGTGGTGTTACAGTGCACATGGGCTAGAGAGTGTCATAGCATATGCACTAGCTAGTGGAATACAATACAGAGGTGTGTGGCACTCGGCAGGCAATGGTGGGTGTAACACAGCATTGGGCTCTGTCAGGAGCGCGCTGTGACTCGCAAGTGATGTTCGTCCCCTTTCCAGAGAGTAAAATAAAAAGTATTACACATCCGGCAGTGGATGTGTGTTTTATTAACTGTGAGGGGGGTTTCTTGCATAGTTTTGGTCGAATTTTTGTCGAATCCCCTTTGAATGGCTTGGTGTGCATGTGTATTAAATGTGCCCGTCAATAGCTACCCATGTTTGTATAAATAAACGACAAGGGTGTCTACCGGGATTAGGCACGGTAGAGCATCAGACATGTCAGAGCTTCACTAGTGGTGTAAATACATTCCACGTGGATTAATTGCATGCATAGTCGCCTTTTAATGAATATCACGCAAATCGTCATGGTGATAGGTACGTACGGTTTGTCCAGCATGGGATGTATGACGTTACAACGCATGCTTTTACACCGCATGCCGTTACAACGCATTTTTTACACCGCAAGATCTGTTACAACGCCAGCCTTTACAACGCATGCTTTTACAACGACGTACACTAGATGGAGTGCTGACATTAGAAATGTATAATTTACTATTCTAACTCCAGTCCACGTTGCAGTAGGGAAGGTGTTTGGATAGTAAAACTACACTATTTCTAATGTTAGCACGCCATCTAGTGCATTTCGTTGTAATAGCATGCGTTGTAATGGCATGCGTTGTAACAGATTTCGCGTTGTAATAGTTTCGTTGTAATGGTAGTGCGGTGTAAAAGTTGCGTTGTAAAGGTTGTTCACCTCCAGCATGTCCTAGGTGTGTCTATAAATATATATTTTTTAAAAATAATAAAAAACAGTGGCCGGCCCTGGGGATTGGGGTCAAAAAAATATAATTAGGAGACAGGCCCTGGGGGATGGGGTCATCAGGGCCAATAAATTAGAATAAGAAGGGGAACCACACAGCCCCCCTTCTTAAAAAAATAAAATAAATAAAAGACTGGCATCGTGCCGGAGGCCATGCCCCCTCCATGCAGCACTCTGCAAACGCGCCCCCAACAGGCATCTCCAGTATGCGCCAGGGAGCTGCGCTGCAGACAGGTGTTCTGAGGCCAAGCCCCTTTTTACACCTCTCTGCAACGCAGCTCTGTGGCGCTTACTGGAGGTACATAGTGGTCTAGTGTGACCCTAGGGACCCTTAGGATTCAAGGGGACTTAATCTCTCAACTTAGAACAGCCACAGGGCGCGTTTACACAGTGGTGAAGGGAGGGGACGGGGCCTGAGGTGACGTGTGCAAACACGCACCATGGCACGTTTTAAATTGGGGATATAATTTCCCTTCAATACTGAGGGCCCCTGGGGGCTAACTAGCCCACCAAGTGCTTCCAGTAAGCGCCACTGAGCTGCATTGCAGAGAGGTGGTCCAGGCCGTGCCACTTTTTACACCTCTCTGCAACGCAGCTCTGTGGCACTTACTGGAGGTACCTAGTGGGCTAGTTGGACCCTAGGGACCCTCAGGACTCAAATGAACTTAATCTCCCAACTAAAAACGGACACAGGGCGTGTTTACACAATGGTGAAAGGAGGGGACGGGGCCTGAGTTAACGTGTGCAAAAACGCCCTGTGGCCTGTTTTAAGAGGTAGTTTTAATCCCCATGCCCTATTATATACTAGGGGCTTATAGAGGAGGTAAGGCTAATCACAGGGGGACCCCAACGCATAATGTTCCCTAGTGTATGTAGGTGTTTTCACTGTATTCTAAGTGTCTTTTAACATAGCACTGGCTCTAGGACTGGTTAGTCAGACTCAGTTACCACCAGTATCCGTCTGAAAAAGTTGAGGGTACAGGATGATTTTGCAACAAGGCTTCTTTCTGCTCTTCTTTTTGTTCTTTCTGCACGTTATCCTTCTTCCTGCACTTATCTTCGTATTTGAGGACTTCTGTTGCTTCTTTCTGCACTTCTTTTGTTTCTTTCTGTGCATTTTTTCTTCTTTCTTCACATGTCCTATCTCTGTAGGCATAGTTAGAAATTAGCATTTAAAAAACCTTTGAAATTAACAGAAAAAAACCATAGGTTTCAGGCACGTTATAGTTAGGAATTAGCATTTAAAAAACCTCAGAAATTCACTGAAAAAACCATAGGTTTCAGGGGTGTTATAGTTAGCTGGACTTTTCACTTGTACAAAACCATTGAAATTCCCCCGTTATAGTTAGTTCAGCTAACTATAACTCGCGCGCCCGCAATGCACTGCTGATGACGTCACATATTACATCACTCATGACATGGTCAGTGACATCACTCATGACATCACTGATGACATCTCAAATGACATCACTGATGACATCACTGATGACATCATCCTTGTGATAGAGTGGCAGACCTCCTCTCACCCTAATATAACCTTTGATACACACATTCAAAAATAGAGACTAAAATTTTCAAAACAATGGACATACCAATACCAGTTACAACAACCTCTTCAGTAATTCTAAGATCCACATACACATCCACTCATTCACCAACAGTCCAATACAGTCACTCATACATGTACTCACTCATCATATGTACTCATACACCTATACATCCTGTTACACAATGCCACTCATCCATAGTTACTCACACACATAGTCACTCATGCTAATAAAGAATCAAACATACATTTACTTGCATATACAGTTATACACACACCACCACACTTACTTCTACGGAAACTTACACATACTTAGTCTTTTAAACAATCACTTATAGAAACACATACTTATTCATACAGGAACTCTTTCAATCTCTCACTCTCACATATACTCACATATATACACCAATAGTCACATATACTAGTTTAAAACATATGTAGTTACTCATAAAGACACTATTGAGACAGTCATTCACTCACTAACACACCCATACACACACTCATCCACCCATACAGTCCTGCACACATACTGTGTTCAACACATACAAACAGTGAGTCACTCATTCATGCACCTATGCACTACGTAATACCCCCACCGAACCATGCAGACACTCAGACTGATACTCAAAAAACCAACTAATAACCTATATAGACACCCATGTAGCTACTCACCAACCCATGCAGCCACTTATACACAAAGTGAGAGACTGATACAGATATTTACATATTTAAACATTACTCACTAAGCCATGTATTCACTATGATACACTTAATCAGTCAGTTACACAATCAATTTTTCAAAAACAAATCATCCATTTAGACACTTATATACCCATTTATTCTTCCATCGACCTTGAGATATACATATATAAAACATATTTAATTTTCAGAATAACACACATTCACTGGATGATGTCATCAGTGATGTCATCAGTGATGTCATTTGAGATGTCATCAGTGATGTCATGAGTGATGTCACTGACCATGTCATGAGTGATGTAATATGTGACGTCATCAGCAGTGCATTGCGGGCGCGCGAGTTATAGTTAGCTGAACTAACTATAACGGGGGAATTTCAATGGTTTTGTACAAGTGAAAAGTCCAGCTAACTATAACACCCCTGAAACCTATGGTTTTTTCAGTGAATATACATATACATATATACATATATATATATTATATATATATATATATATATATATATATATATATATATATATATATATATATATATATATATATATATATATATATATATATATATATATATATCGCTGCTCCGTGGTCTTGCCTGCTGCTGCACTCGTGAGCGGGTGCCCGGTCCAGCGGTGGCAAACCGCTAAATATCAAGCTCCTTACTTTCAAGTAAATTCAGACCAGCACTCACGTTGGGTATAAACTTGTTACGGTTTATTTACGAGACAAATAATAACAAACGCGTTTCGGCGTCAGCCTTCGTCAGTGTCGACGACCGCCGTTGCCGTGACAGCTTAAATTCAAATCAATTTCATGCAATGGACGAAGGACTGTTGCTCGACTTTGAGCGCCATCTTGTAATATGTTAATATTCACATATATTATAACAAATTCATAATACAGCCTAAAGTAATAGTCTGGTGAAACTAATTCATAGTGCGGAACCACCATTGATAATTAAATAAATGCATTAACGGGTGGCGAGTGTTCGCGCGTGCATAAATAATTCATTTACAACATCAATTTGTTCTATATGGGATCGCGCTATTCTCCACAGCTACCCATTCTCCAGCCTGACAAAGACCTCCTTCTACTGAGAACACAAAAGCGTAAAAAGATGAGATGGAACTTGACGTATAACCAGAAAATGGCAATTCGGGATTTGAAAAATGACACCGAAATTATAGTGAAACCTTCGGATAAAGGAGGCAACATCGTCTTACAAACGAAAGAGAATTACTGTAGAGAGGCCATGAGACAATTGAATGATCGTGAGAGTTATGTACCGGTCAGTGAAAAAGAATACCTGAACAGTATAGAGGCATTTGAACGAATGATTAACAAATGGCACGATAAAGGCATCTTGTCGACGGATGAAGTCAACTTCCTATCGAGCAAGTATCCACGGATCCCGACCTTTTACCACCTCCCAAAGATACACAAAGACAATACGAATCCCCCAGGCAGACCAATAGTCTCTTCGTTAGGGGCCCTGACAGAGAACCTATCAAGATATGTGGACTATTTTTTGGCCCCATTAGTATCGCAGCTAACATCATACACTCGCGATACTAAAGATTTTTTAAGCCAGATTCAGGGGATCATTTGGGAATTAGACTTTGTGTTGATAACTTTGGACATATCCAGCTTATATACAAGCATAAGACATACGGATGGAGTAACAGCGGTGGAATACTTTTTGAAAGGACGGTCACTCAAATTTTTGGATCATAATGAAATGATCATTGAGTTCATACTATTCTGTCTGAACAATAATATCTTTTTATTTCAGGAACAGAGGTACAGGCAGGTACAAGGGACTGCGATGGCACCTGCTTCGCCCCCAGCTACGCGAATTTATTCGTGGGCTGGTGGGAGAAGCAGGTGGCCTGGGCAGAGACCAGTGAAGAGGGGGTTGATAATGTAATCTGTTGGAGAAGGTACATAGACGACCTCTTCATTATTTGGAGAGGGTCAAGGGAGTCGGCAGAGAAGTACGTTTCTTCATTAAACACCAATGAACTAAACCTTAGATTCACTGGGGAAATAAGTACCAAGGAAGTGTCATTTCTAGACCTGCGAGTATTCGTGGAGGACAGCACATTACACACTGCACTCTATAGAAAGAAAACCGCAGGGAATTCTATACTACACAGAAAGAGCAGTCACCCCGCGAGTTTGATTCGCAGTATCCCCTATGGGGAATTACTTCGAATTAAACGGAACAGCTCTCGGGATGAGGACTACAAGATGGCGGCATCAGAAAGCCTTAATCGTTTTAGAGCTAGAGGGTATCCTATGGATATTCTGAGAAGGGCTGAAAATAAGGCAGCCCAAAAAAACCAGGTCCGAGCTCTTGTTTCAGGAGAAGGTACGAACAAACACCACAGATGTTGAGAACAGGTTTCGTATGATCACCAGCTACTCTAATGCGGCACCGGACATCAGGCGCATTCTACAGAGTAACTGGAGAATTCTAAGATCAGACACGATCATTGGCAGGGATCTACCAATGAAACCAAGCATTAGTTTCAGTAGAGCTAGATCTCTGAAAGACGAGCTAGTAGAGAGCCACTTGGAAACTAAGAAACCCGATACAGGCTTACAGCGATTACATGGCTCCTTTCCTTGTGGCAAATGTAGAGCCTGTGCTGCAAGCAAACGAGTCACAACTTACGCAATTGCAAATGAATCAGGACAGCGCAAGATAAATACATTTATGACATGCAGCACCCCATACGTGGTCTACTGTTTGACATGTCCATGCAGTCTGAGATATATCGGGAGCACAATAAATCCTGTGAAAATGAGAATCTTAGAACACCAAAGGGCAATAACTAGTGTAGACACCAACTATCCGGTTGCACGACATTTTGCAAAGATTCACAATAGTAATAGATCTCTTTTGCAATTTTTCTGTCTTGACCATGTCCCGAAGAACATCAGGGGAGGGGACAGAGAGAGGAGTCTGAGGAGACTGGAATCCCGCTACATTATTGACCTACAAACGAAACATCCAGGTGGTCTTAATAGCGGGGAAGAACTAGCAGTCCATTTGTGAGAGGAATAGAAATTAGTAACCCCCACTCTGTGTAATCATGCATGCAATTTGGGACGGTAATAGATCTGGTTATAATTCAAAACACATCCCCAGATTGGAACCACTATAGTATGCCCATACAGGGCGACACGAGATGATTAGGAATCATATGTGACACACACATGACAGACAAATCACTAGCATTACGCCCATCCAGGGCGTGAATGATTCCAGATAGCGCGAGTCCATATAGGATTATAATTATGTTGTGAATAAATGAATTGAATTCAGGCACGATCATTCACGACCTATGAAGGTATTTAATTATCAACTGTGGTTCCTCATCATGAATTAGTTTGACCAATTGTTATGTCAGGCTGGAGAATGGGTAGCTGTGGAGAATAGCGCGATCCCATATAGAACAAATTGATGTTGTAAATGAATTATTTATGCACGCGCGAACACTCGCCACCCGTTAATGCATTTATTTAATTATCAATGGAGTTATAGTTATCTGAACTAACTATAACGGGGGAATTTCAATGGTTTTTTACGAGTGAAATGTCCAGCTAACTATAACATGTGTGAAACCTATGGTTTTTTAAGTGAATTTGCAAGGTTTTTTAAATGCTAATTCCCAACTATAACGTGTGTGAAACCTATGGTTTTTTAAGTGAATATATATATATATATATATATATATATATATATATATATATATATATATATATATATTAGGTAGTAGGTAGGTAGTTATAGTTAGGACCACGTTTCCATAGGAAATCCGCAACATTCTATTTTGAATAACTTTGGCGCCGGTCGACGAATCCTCGCGAATTTTTCAAAATAGGTGGGGCGCTACGCTCCGCTCCTACCCTGAAAGTCTCGGGAGGATTCGTCAAGCGGGGGCTGAGATAAAAGGGGGGTCCCAAAACACGTTTTTCCCATGCATTTTTCCATAGGACCTTTAGACAGGGCTACAGCCCGAACGGCTGAACAGAATTACTAGAAATTTGGCAGAGAGGTAGTCCTCAGGTCAAGGAAGTGCCTTTTGTAGGTTTGGTGTAAATCTGTTCAGTAGATTCTGAGAAAATAGCCTTTAAATCAATATATATATCTGAGCCAGCTTACGGTGCGCTTACGGTACGCTTACCGTACGCGTACGGTGGCGTGCGCGAGCGCGATTCTGATTGGCTCTTAGATCTTAGTAAACATTCGAATCGGCCGAAACCAGGAAGCGGCGGCCGCCATTTTCTCTCTCGCACTGAGAGTGATTTCTAAAATATAAAGCCCAAAAACATGTAAAGGGGCTGTTTAGACAGCTCCCACACACATAGCCATGTTGAGGGAGTCCCCAAAGATCCCCCAAGGCCAAAAACGGAATTTTAATTTTTTCGGTAATTTCGCCGATTACGCTTACCGTACGCGTACGGTAAAAAATTAAAAAAAAAAAAAAAGTATCCACACTCTCTCCACCCCGTGTGCAATTGGTGCCCGCAGGGCACCAATTGTGCATGGCTAATTAGAGACTAGATAAACTAAAATATTAAAAAAAAAAATAATAAAAAAAAAAATTATCCACACTCTCTCCACCCCGTGTGCAAATGGTGCCCGAAGGGCACCATTTGTGCATGGCTTATAAAATATACGAAAAATTAAAATATTACCTTTCAAAACGAAGTGCATCATATGTCCTCCATGTGCGCACGGTGCGCGAAGCGCATCGTGCGTACATGGCCCATCTAGCGTAACGTGGGCACCGCGTGCCCACCGTGCGTGCACGGCACTAACTGCGTAAAGTGGGCGCGCGGTGCGCGAAGCGCACCGTGCGCGCACGGAACGACCTGCGTTAAGTGGG
The DNA here is from genome assembly GCF_964204655.1 of Triturus cristatus. NCBI lineage: Eukaryota > Metazoa > Chordata > Amphibia > Caudata > Salamandridae > Triturus > Triturus cristatus. The sequence goes on along the minus strand of NC_140588.1, from coordinate 403,910,525 downwards.
CGCGCACGCCACGAATGGCGTAAAGTAACTTAGCATTTAAAAAAACGTACAAATTCACTGAAAAAAACATAGGTTTCACACACGTTATAGTTAGGAATTAGCATTTAAAAAACCTTGCAAATTCACTGAAAAAACCATAGGTTTCACACATGTTATAGTTAGCGGAAATTTTACTGATAAAAAACCAATGAAATTCCCCCGTTATAGTTAGTGCAGGCAACTATAACTCACGCGACCGCAATCTTCTGCTGATGACATATGTGTCTTTATGAAAAAAAAATATTTGTAATATATGTATAGCTAAAAATGTATGGAAGAAGACATGGGCAAATAAGTGTCTAAATACAGTATTAGCATCAGCAGAGGATTGCGGTCGCGTGAGTTATAGTTGCCTGCACTAACTATAACGGGGGAATTTCATTGGTTTTTTATCAGTAAAATTTCCGCTAACTATAACATGTGTGAAACCTATGGTTTTTTCAGTGAATATATATATATATATATATATATATATATATATATAGCAAGGTGTATTGAAGACTGAGTGGGTGTATGAATGTCTGAGTGATCGATTTACTGGTTGTGTGACTGACTGTATAAGTGAGTGATTGAACGTGTCTTAGTGAATGCACTGGTGAATGACTAATCTGTGTGAATGTCTGTATCAGTCTGTCAGTTGGTGTGTAAGTGGCTGCATGGGTTGGTAAGTAGCTACATGAGTGTCTATATGGGTTAATGATTGGTTGTCCAAGTACCTGTATGGGTGCCTGACTGTCTGTGGGGGTGAGTGGGGGTATGTGTGACACCCTGCACGGATGTGTGTGTGGGTGATTCACTGGGTGTATGGGTTCATGAGTGCATCGGCAAGGGGCTGTATGGGTGAGTGAGTTTGCATATGGCTGTGTTGGTGAGTGAATGGATGTCTCAGTGGTATATGTGTAAATAACTACATATGTGAAAGGCAGTATAAAGGAGTGTTGGAGTATATCGGTAACTATATGTGAGAGTGAGTGATTATTATAGTGGCTATATGGATGAGTGTGTGCCTGTGTCAGTCATTGTAGAAGAGCATAAGTATGTGTTACTATCTGTATGAATAACTGAAGTGGTGTGTGTATATAACTGTATAGGTGAGTAAATGGCAGTGTGACTGATTCTTTGCGTGACTGACTAGGTGTGCGAGTAACTCTATGCGTGAGTGGCGGTGTGTGAGCATCTGTATGTTTGTATGAGTGCATATATCAGTGGCTGTAGTGATGAGTGACTGTGTGTATGAGTGACTGTATGGGTTAGTGAGTAGATGTGTGTATAGACCGATGAATCAGTGAGCAGGTATATACTAACTGGTATTGGTATGTCTATCATTTTATGTATGATGGTCTTTATTTTAGAGTGGGTGTATGAAAGGTTATATTAGTGTGTGAGAAGGTACATCAGATATTAAGTGGATGATGTCATCAGTGATGTCATAAGTGATGACACTGACCATGTCATGAGTGATGTAATATGTGACCTCATCAGCGGTGCATTGCGGGTGCATGAGTTATCGTTAGCTTAGCTAACTGTAATTACTGAATTTCTCTGCTTTTGTCGGGTGAATCGTCAGCCTAACTATAAGATCCCTGAAACCTCTTCAGTGAATTTCTATGTTTTTTTAAATGCCAATACTAACTATAACGTTTCCGAAACCTGTGTTTTTTTTCAATTAATTTCTAAGATTTTTAAATGCTAATTTCTAACTATGCCTACAATGGTAGGACATGTACAGAAAGAGGAAGAAAGGCTTCAGAAAGAAGCAAGAGAAGTGCAGAAAGATGCAAGAGAGGTGCAGAAAGAGGATGAAAGGTACAGAAAGAAGCAAGAAAAATATAGAAAGAGGCAACAGAGGTGAAAAAAGAGGCCTACTTCGACTGTACCTTTCCACAGACTCATGCAAAGTAGCTTAACCACTATTTCTTCTCCCTAGATGTCTTAAACCTCACTTTTCTCTTGAAGGTTCACTATTCATCAACTGCTCAGAATGTTAGGCATACCAAATGTAAAACAGCAATCCTAACCATATCACCGTTGTAAGTGTGACCAAGTTTGTGAAGACATGCATGCGTGTGTCTCTACTTTTACCTAGTGACATGTTACACAAAAATAAACATACAAATACCTGAATACCTGTGTTTCAAACAGCATAATCTGTTAAATTGTGTATAAAATGGTGTATGTATTTCTTTCTGCTCAAAACAGGGCGCATGGGTATTCAATTGTATATTTGAGGGGCTCTATAACACATATACATAACACATGTCTGCTAGTGCAACTGAATGAGACAGCACAACTGAGAAACTTTGACTACCTATAGGAGAAGCTACCCGCTTTTTAAGCTACTATCTTCAGATCCATAACACGTGAAAATACATGTACAAGTGGACATATACGTCTGTCAAGAGAGCATGCAGACGTTCAAACTTGACATACTGCACTTCCCATTTGAAAACAGAAAGAGGCAAGAGAAGTACAGAAAGACGGAAGAGAGATGCAGAAAGAACCAACAGAGGTGCAGAAAGAGTAAGAAATGTGCAGAAAGAGGCAGGAGAAGTGCAGAAAGAAGAAAGAGAAGTGCAGAAAGAGGCAAGAGAAGTGGGAAAGAACGGTACAGAAAAAGGCAAGAGAGATGCAGGAAGAACCAACAGAGGTGCATAGAGAGGCAAGAGGGTGCATAAAGAGGCAAGAGAAGTGCAGAAAGACGCGAGAGGTGCAGAAAGAGGGAAGACGACTGCAGAAAGAGGCAACAGGGGAGCAGAAAGAAGCAAGAGAGGTACAGAAAGAAGCAAGAGAAGTGCCGCAAGAAGCAACAGAGGTGCAGAAAGAAGCAAGAGAAGTTCAGAAATAGGCAAGAGAGGGGCATAAAGAGGCAAGAGGGGTGACGAAAGAGGGAAGAGAGGTACAGACAGAAAGAGGCAAGAGGGGTGCAGAAAGAAGCAAGAGAGGTACAGAAAGAAACACAAGAAGTGCAGAAAGAAAGAACATGGGTAGAGAAGAGGCTAGATGGGTGCAGGAAGAGGCAAGAGAAGTGCAGAAAGAAGCAACAGAGGTGCAGAAGGGGTTAAGAGAACTGCAGAAAGAGGCAAGAGAGTTGCAGGTTTCCTGCTCTCGCTCTCATAAAGAAAAGCAGTGTTTGCTTTGGCAGGGTAGCAAACTGCAATGTCCTGGGGGTGGGCACCCTGGGAGATTGCTGGAGCTGATCCTGGGGGGTGGCAGTCCCCAGAACCAAGAAGGGCTCCTGGAGGGGGTCACACAGCCCCCTCCATCAGATTTAAAGCCCCAAAGAGGTGGTGGTGCCCGGGGTTCCACTATGGACCCTGTATGTCAATTAAGTAATGCTCCAGGGAGGAGGTGGTCCCCGGGGATGTGAGGGGAGGAGCCCCCAATGCTATTTTTTTTAAAAGCCCCAGGAGGTGGTGGACCCCAGGGCTTGGGGGCCCGTGAGGCCCACCCGCCCACCCGCCCATTAATTAATAAAGCCTCAGGATGGTGGCGGTCCCCAGGGCAGCATGGGAGGGCAGAAGCACCCTCCACGCATTTTATTCTTCAAAAAAGCCCCGGGGAGGTGGCCCCCACATATCATTACAATAGCACCAAGGAGGTGGTTGTCCCCGGGGCTGCCAGGGCCTAGTAGGCTCCTGTATCACAATTGAGCAGTGCCCCCGGGACCTGGCCTACCCGGGGGCTTCAAGAGAACGAAGTGCAGAAGACCGCACTTCATTTTTTAAAAATATTTTTGGCTGGATTCGCGGACCCTACGTGAATCCCGCCAAATCATTTTGAGAAAAATGCTTTTTTAGGCCCCTGGGGTCCCTGTCGGACCCCCTGAGCGGGCCTAGGGGGTCATAGTCTTTCTACTCTGCCCCTTTTCTTCATTTATAACCTTTTTTCTTGTGACTCGGTTCAACCGAGTCACAAGATGCCTGCCAACACTTTTTGGTTTGAAGAGTTGGCAGCCAATCAGAAACAAGCTCATGCTCTGGAGGGTTCACGGATCCACCGTGGTCACCAGATATCGATATTTTTTTATTTTTGAATTTCTCAGGAACTACTGAACGGATTTACACCATTGAAGCAAAGAGAGCACTCTGGACAAAGAGCTACCTCTGTGCCAAATTTGGTGTAATTCCGTTCAACAGTTCAGGCCGTAGCTCCCCACATTGCATGCTAGTTGTTATAGTCCATGGAGGTAAGTTCATAAAATCCCTTAAGTAGGTTTCATGCCAAAGCATGGAACCTACTTAAGGGATATTATGAACTTCAAAGCATGGAACCTACTTAAGGGATATTATGAACTTACCTCCATGGACTATAACAACCAGCATGCAATGTGGCGAGCTTGGTGAGCCACGCCCACTTAGGGCGGTGTAATTCAATAAAAATGAGAATGAATTCAAAGGAGAATGTTTGTGCTTCCGTGAAAGCCCATGAGGAAGAGGTGTAGTGACCTTGAAACGCGTCGGGCATGGCAGTAATTGATGGAGAGCAGGCGAGCGAGCTGTGGCGTGGTCTTCAGGCTGGATGGCAGACGCAATCATTGTGTACCCTCTCGAAGCTCAAGGGCGTTTTTGTTGATTTATATTGTGCACGGCTGGCCTTGGCCGTGGTAGAGGAGCACCATTTCCACAGATTATTGCAGATGCTTAGAAGACCATTGGACGCAATAGTTTGGGTGTTAAGCCTTTTGCTAGAATACCAGCACAACTGCAAACTCAGACGGCGCAGTCTACCCAAGACGACCATCCTATTTTTCCTAAAAAGATTTGGAAAAATAAAAAACAGGGGAAGCAACAACAGAAACAAGGTCAGGTGCAGCGTCACTGGTACCCGAGTCTTCTGAGTGCACTTATGTTTTGCGCGGCCCCCCGAGACTTAGATCTCCTGACAAGTTTCAGGTTCCTGGTCAGCATTCTCCTCGTTCTTCACAGGAAACATCAGGCTCACAGGCCGGTAGCGGGGAACGCCAGGAGCACAGCAGAGGTCGAGGTGCCCCGCATGGACGTGAGCAGCCTCGTCAGACTGACGGAAGAGGGAAGCAAGATGATTTTCCTCGTCAGCGCCCGCTGTTTCAGAAAAAGAAAGTTGCTGCTCCGCGGAGGTAACAATAGTGCGGCAAGCACTGCGTCAATTTCTGGAGGCGACAGCAACTGAGACTTTCACCACAGTCGAAACGGCTGACACCCGAGTGGCTCCCCATGACAGATTATATGAAATTGTATTTCTGATTGAAGGTGATATACAACGTGTGGTTAAAGGGATTTTTGGGGAAAATCCGACTTCATCATATGACATTTTGTTAGCAGAGGCAGACTGGCCCCCGCCTTTTTTTCTGGCCACTCAGTGAGGGGAGAAGGTAATCCTCCCTAGTTTTTCACACAACGTCTCCAAAGAGCAAGCGGTGGCCTTTGCATAACAGTGGGCTTTGGTGCTTGCACCGGCTCTGTACCGTAATCAGGTGGGCTGGGATAAAGACTCTCCCCCGCATGAGATCCCATTGCGGTCTATGCCACAGCCACAACCCCAATATCCCCTCCGGCGGCAGGCAAAGGTTCCCGTTTCTGACATTCTAGATCAATTGGAGTATCAAGGAGTGATTGAAACATGTATGTCACCAATGAATAACCCTCTTTTTACCGTAACCAAATCAGATGGTCGTACCACTTAGTTTTAGATTACCGACATTTGAACTCACATTGTCGCATCTTTGCGGTTCAGAATACCCATAGTTCTGCTCTAGTAGACAGTTTTGTACGTATAAAATATAAAACTACGCTTGACATTTCTAAAAGCTTTTTCAGTCATAATCTGTCCCCGATGAGCAGTCAATGAACAGCATTTCCCACCGGCGGAAAACAAAAACAATTTATAAGATTAGCCATGGGCTATAAAAACAGCCCAGGCGTTTTCGCAGCCCGTGTCATCTCATTATTAGACGGCATAGACCCAGATGCGTACTCGTACGTTGATAATATTTATCTCACGGATGACGAATTATGGCCGCATCTTTGTCGCGTGGACCGCATCATAGTTTTGTTTGCGGACTACGGCTACAAATTTAACTGTGCAAAATCACATATTGCAGAGTACAGTGTTGTTCCTGGGCTACGAGCTTAACGAAGAAGGTAGAGGCTAAGTGCCTCACTTCTTGGAGAAATGCGCACATTTGTGATCTCCTACAACCCTAAAAAAATTACAATCTTTGCTGTTTTTTTAAAAACTTTGGTCGAACTTACATTCCCGAATATGCCCAGTGTATTAAGCCGCTGTATGCTTTGATACAATCTAACTTTTCAAAAGCCTGCTGGCTTCCGGAACATTCAACTATCCTGCAATCTTTGCAGTCTGATCTCCATGAATCTAAATACTTGTTGACGTGTGATAACCACACAAACCTGATACGAATTGTGTCAGGCGCAGTGGGCTTCACTTACTTCACATTTAATGAAGGTGACACAGTACCTATTGCTCACAAATCACATTTGTACACTTTGGCTGAACTGCGTTTTTCAACTATGGAAAAAGTTTTGACAGCGGTGCAGATGGTGATCCTGAAGGAACGTGCACTGGCACAGGGGAAATGCATGTTGGTTGTGACACCATATCCTTCTCTTGAAGCAGTGACGAAAGCAAGTGTACCGAACTCAAAAGCTTTGCATCTGCGTTGGATACAATGGGCTACTTCGTTGACCTCTCCTGATGTCCCGTTTATCTTCACATCCTCGCTGCAGACTCAGGAGTTTTTACTGTATGAACTTGTTCATCGTCCTCCTCTGTCAATGCGCCCGCTAGAGGAGTACCATTGTATCATTTACACTGATGGTTCAGTGCAACCAGCGACCGGCTCAAAGCATTCGTATTCAGCAGCATGCGCTATTGTGGCAGGTACCATAGTGAACTGTGAGTTCAAGTCCAATATTGTGCACAGGCAGGCACTAGGTGACTGTACAGCCCACTTAGCGGAACTGCGCGCTGTGGTTCTTGCACTGGAGTTTGCTGATCCTTATGTGACTACTTTGATTGTAAGTGACTCTTACTACTGTGTTCAATCTTTTAATGACAACTTATTATTTTGATCTCAGAATGACTATCGTGATTCTAAAGACAGCGCAATTAAGCATAAAATGCTTTGGGTTTGAGTAGCAGATCTAAAAGAACGTCTGCCTCTCACACATGTGATTCATACTCTTGCCCACCAGCACGTAGGAGTACATGCGGTCGGTAATAGTTTGGCTGATGAAGCAGCTAAAACAGCAGTAGCCACGTGTTCATTTGCAGCAGTTACAAGATCCATGAGTAAGATTGATAATTACATTTTGGCAGCAATAGCTGCTACTGAGAAGGGAGGTAATTACCCTTAAAGTTTCCCTTCGAAATATTCTTATCATTTAAGTCCTGATAAAGTGCCTTATGTGAGAATTCATGACGTTGGTGACAGGTTGATTTCCAACGCGGACCGCAGACTTTCTCTGATAACTGCACACGAAGGCATGGCTTTGGCCCATGCTGGCGTTTCAGAGACTGTTTTTAACTTACAGCAGCGTTACTGAAGGCGTGGGTTATATAAACACACCCGTAATTATGTGCTTTCTTGTGACATTTGTCAGCAGATTAAACTTTCAACGGTAACAAAACCACCACAAACACAGCTGTGCATTTCTAATAAACCTTTCGGATGTGTTTATCTAGATCACTGCGGTCCATTTTCTTCAGATACTGCTTATAAATTCATCTTAGATGCAGTTGATTTGTGCACACGTTTTCTTTGGGTCGGGCCACAACGCAGTGCTGACACACAAACTGTCATCAGGGATTTGCAGGTCTTTGTGGGAATTTTTGCATGTGGCACCTATCATTCTGACCAGGGTCCCACTTTCGCCTCTAGGGCGTACAAGGATGCCATGAGGTCTTTGGGGGTGCAGGTCAAATTTCCGTCTCCATACAGGCCTGAGGGCAACTCAGTTGTGGATCAAATTAACCTTGACTTAAAGCAATCCTTGACAGCTACAGTTTTAGGTACTGGCAGAAACTGGTTTACCCATTAATATAGCATACAACGTGCACAAAATAATCTCCCTAGGAGATCTCTGGGTGTGCGGACCCCATACGAAATGCTCTTTGGCATGAAAATGTTTGTGCCAGACCTTGATGGTCTAGACATGGCATCTACTGCCGCATCCTTTGATGTAGATAATCATTCTGCTGTATTACAAAAACTACAAGAGACTCGTGACAGTCTTGCAAAGGAACATACACCCTCTGATGATGCGCTGCAGATTCCGGTAGTCGGCTGGCTACCTAAAGTCGGAGACCTGCTCCGAGAGAAGGTGCAGAACAAAAAAGACGTTGACCCCTCTTATTGTGCACCTGTCCCAGTGCTTGGCTTGAAGGGAACCCGTACAGTCATTTTACCACCACTTCCTGTTTGCAAAGACAAGAGATACATCTCAGTGGGCAATGTCAAGCTACAATGTTTGGCCAATCCTAAATAGTATGACACCAGCTGCTTCCTGTCCAGCAATATCCAGGAATACAGTGTTGGCCGCTTTGACGCAGCGGACGAGCGCAGCGGGCGCGACGATGGCGCGCCGAAGGCGCGCTTAAGGCAAGCTCGTCTGCGCTCGTCCGCGACTGTCCGGGGCTAGGGGCACGTCACTCTTCTCATCTTACCATCTATTCCCCCGCCCAATTACGCTGCCTCCGGGGCCCATGGTCGCTACCAGCCTCTATCTGTTCTCGTATTTCATCTCTTGGCTTGTCTCCGCCTGCTCCTCTCGCCATCCCCCCTCCCCAACTTGCCCTCCCTCTTCCCTCTAGAGGTAATGTTCTTCCTGCTACCTCTAAAACCTTGGCGGCATACTATTTGAACACCCGGTCTGCAGTAGCCCATGCCCACGAACTTTCGGTACTGCTGGACCTTCATGCCCCTGACCTTCTTTTTTTAACGGAAACTTGGTTTTGTGATGACTCCCTCCCTGCCTTACTTGCCACCCTACCAGCTCCATATTACGCCCTCCGTGCAGACCGTCAAAATGGTAGAGCCGGGGGCGGGGTGGCAGTCATCGCCCGAACCGACCTTCCCTTTCAAACTCTGTCCCTGCCAGATGTCGCTACCATGGAGTATTTAGCTATTCGTACTACTTCCATCACGCCCCCTCTCACCTGCATACTTATCTATCGCCCCCCTCAATCCCCTTTATTGTTTCTCCCTCACTTTTTGGAAGTTCTGGCCACTATTACAGTTAATAACTCTTCCATTCTGCTCTTGGGTGATTTTAATTTTTGGCCCTCTGACCCAGCTGAATGCCCATCCTCAAAGGAATTCTCTGATACCCTTTATTCTCTCAACTTCATACCTCACATTCATTCTCCCACCCATATCAAAGGTCACATTCTTGACCAGGTTTGGTCCCTAAATTGCCCCGTAGAGTCCCTTACCATCTCGCCCTGTACATGGTCTGACCATCACCTGATCTCTTTTGCTCTTCCCATACACCCCCCGGTCAAGCCCCCACTCCCCAAAAACATCTGGGTTCGTGCCTGGGGACGAGTAGATCCCGAAAGTTTATCCTCCCTACTTACCACCTCTCTTCCTTCCCTGCAAGGTGTATCCACCTGTTCCCAGGTCACGGCCATTGAACAATGGCTCTCCTCAGGCTGTGACTCCATCGCCCCCTTGAAACGGGTCTCAACCAAACGAGAGAAGGACGCCAATCAGTGGTTTAACGAAGATCTCAAAGCCACTAAATTGGCGGTACGTCGAGCGGAGCGGGCCTGGAGGAGAAACTACTGCCCCTCTCTACGATTGGAGTTTATTAACATCCTGACCCTATACAAAAAGGATATCCTGGAGGCAAAAACCACCTATTTCTCCTCCAAAATCCTCGCAGCCAAAAACCAATCGAAGGAAATTTTCTCGATTGTACACAATCTGGCGTTTTCGGACAGAACCTCTTTTAAGCCCACCCCTTCTCAGGAACTCTGTCATTCCCTCAATAACCTTTTCATTCAGAAAATAGTCACCATCAAAGCTAACATCCCCCCTCCTTCCCCTTCTTTTGTGGATCCCCAGTGTCCCCCCCCCAAGGGACAACTCACCTCCCTCCCACCTCTGACTAAGGAATCTCTGACTGCCATAATTCCACTTGTCAAATCTGGCTCCCCGTTAGATCCCTGCCCGGCTCATATTCTTCGTCATATCTTTACCAGCTGTTCAGACCCCCCCCTTCATTTCCTTAACAGCTCTCTTTCCCAGGGCGTGGTACTTAACCCACTTAAAACCGCAGTCATTGTCCCCATTTTGAAAAAAACGGGCGCCGACCCCTCAGTTCCCACTAATTTTCGCCCCATCTCCCTTCTGCCGTTCCTGGCGAAAGTACTCGAGCGCCACGTCACCTGCGCCCTGAGCTCTTTCATGGAGAAGAACGGGGCTCTCGCCCCCCGCCAGGCCGGGTTCCGCCCCGCACACTCTACGGAGTCCGTAGTTCTCTCGGTCCTTGATAACCTCAGGGAGGGAATGGATACCAACCAACTCCAGGCCTTGGTCCTCCTCGATCTCTCAGCCGCCTTTGACACGGTGGATCATTCCATCTTGCTTTCCCGTGTCAGGGCGGCGGGGATCGGGGGCACCGCGTTGGTTTGGTTATCCTCCTTCCTGAGGGACCGTACCCAGCCAGTTCGCCTGGGTGATTTTACTGCGGACTTTCGCAATGTTCAGTGCGGGGTCCCCCAAGGCTCCTCCCTTTCCCCCTTTTATTTAATCTTTATATTTCCCCTCTTATTTTTTCACTGCAACAAATGGAGGTCGCCGTATTTAATTATGCGGACAACCTCCAGCTTGTCTTTAATCTTTCCTCTTCCCCCGATTCTGTTCTTAATTTCCAAACCATCATGATTCATATCCGGGACTGGATGAACCACAACCATCTGAAACTCAACCCAGACAAGACCAAGCTGGTGTTGACGGGTGGTTCATCCAGCCCCTGGTCCCCTCTCTTCTGGCCGCCTTCCCTAGGTCCCCCACCTGTTCCCTCTACCTCAGTCAGAACTCTAGGCATTAAGCTCAATTCTCAACTCACCCTTCACTCCCAGGTCAGCTCTGTGGTTTCTTCTTCCTTTCTTTCACTGCGCACTATACGCAAGGTGTCCCGTTTTTTCTCATTTGATGCTTTAAAATTGATCACCCTGGCCATGGTCGTATCCCGCCTGGATTATGGCAACGCCCTATATGCAGGTATACCTGCATATAGTCTCCGGCGTCTGCAGCAGATCCAAAACCAGGCGGCGCGCCTGGTGTTCAAACTTCCAAAGTCCCACCATATCACCCCCTCCTAAAGTCCCTACATTGGCTTCCTGTTCGTGCTCGTGTCCAGTTTAAGCTTGCTTCCATCACCTTTCAAGCACGACTGTGCACGGCACCGGCTTTCATCTCATCTGAGATTATCCCTTATGTTCCATCCAGGGAACTGCGTTCATCTACCCAATCCCTTCTTACAGTCCCACGGTTCCGGAGAAAGAAATGGGGAGGCTCGAAATTTGCGACCCTCGCCCCGATCTTCTGGAACTCCCTGCCTCTCGAGCTTAGAGCTTCAACCCTGTACCCGCATTTCCGGAAACAGCTCAAGGCACATCTCTTTGCTAAATTCTTCAATTAATTCATTAGCTGGTGTACGTGCGCTGTATTAATAATTTTAAATTCAAAATTCAAATTTGAACAACACCCAGTGTGAAACTGCCATAGAGATGGACTTGGTTACTAATCCCTTGCTAAACCCCCCGGCTTCCAGTCCAAATGAAGAAACTGAATATGCGTATCCAACTACGGAGTCACTGCTTGGTTTACAATCGGATACCATTAACCAGTCACGTTTTTCTTTTGACTCAAATTCCACATCAACAATAGCCCCTACCAAATTTGCTATTTTTGTCACCTGGTTTAAACAGACTTACTTGGTTACCCCTTGGACATACATCTTAATGGTGCTCATCGCCTTTTTTTTGTTCATGTCAATTGGATTTGTGACAATTTTTTTCCTTCTGATCAATGGTCACTACCTATCTGAACACTCTGCTGTAAAATTGGTTGATGGAATTTTGGCTCCGCACTCTTCTTCACACATCATGAAAGAGACCAAACTTTTGTCAACATCTCCGCCTGGCCAGTTGCGGATGGAATGGTTTTGGATGCAGTGAAGTTCCAAATTCTTGGCCATACCGAGGTGGTTAATGTTCCAAATGTACTTCGTGTTTCTATGGGAGATGTAGTGAAACACAACATACGCTCTGATGATTGGGATGTACAGGCCGTACAATCTTTGCTTTTAGATTTGAAGTATTATGCTGCATTTGATGCTGAAGATTTATATTTGAATACTACAAATTATGCAGATTTATTTCGCTATCAGCATTATGGACATCATTATCTGCATAAAGCTAATACTTTTAGAAATGCTTTTAATTACACACAGTGGGAACATTGCCCGGCTCCCTTGAAAGGCAGCTCAAAAACACTTTGAAGAAATGTATTTATTTTACTGATTTTAGTCAATCAAAACCAGGGTCATTCTATTTTAGATTAAATACTTCATCCAATTCTAAAGTAATGCTTACCCACACTAAATTGGTTTATTCCAAATCCTTTATTGATAAATTATTGGTGGGTGGATATGAACTGTGGAAAGATACAGTAGATCTTAAATCTGTCTGGGGTTCTAGATCCTGGCAGGTGCAAGGCACGGAAGCTTTACATCGCGCGTGCCTCATACCAACTCAGATTATATTTTTTAATAACTCGGTCTATCAGACAACTTGTTTAGGATTGGCTACCTCGAAGCAAATGAATGCCCCTACAATTCCGGCTCTCGCTGATTATCAGGACTGGAGCAATCATACAGATTTTGCCATTAAAGATTTGCAATCGCTGTTTACAAATGATGCCTTTAATATTTCTATTCTAGATCCCCTGGGTTGGTTAGTTTGGCAGGCAAGTTCTGACTCCGTTTTCTTGGTAAGGTCCCTGGATACACACAGGATAGACCTGATCCACGTTTTCTAGCTCCCATTTTGTTACTACCTATTCAGTAGGAAAATTATGTCAGAATTGGTTGCAACACTCAACATTAACGTCAGTCAATCAACATTTGTCATTGTTGTCAGGTGATATTGACTTGACAGATTTTAAAAAGGGGTCTGCTGGTCCTAGATCAAAAAGATTTATTTATGCAACTTACAATGAAATCTGGAAGCTATCCCAAATTGAAGCTGCTTCTCATCTAAGGGCAACAGACCAGGCTAATTTAGAGAAAGTGCTTGCAGTTGTTGATAACAGTATTAACACACTTTCTTCCCGCATTTATACATTAGATAATATTGTTTCATCTGTTGTTGATATTGTTCATGAGGAAGTGTCTGTTTTATATCATGGTCACAATCAATTGCGTTCGATCATGCAGTTTGCATGGACTTTAAAGACTCTGAAGATGGGGAAAGTTCCATGGGATTATTTGAACACATCATCTTTATTTTTACCTTTTAACTTGACAGATAGACAGCAGTTTATGTCCATGAAGGATGCTACATACACTCTTTTACATATTGAAAAGTTGGACCCTTTACCATTCTCTGTGGCCGAAACTGACTTAGATGTATGGCTCATCCATGGGGTAATAACACTCCAATTTTCCTTATTTAAATTTAGCTCAAGCATGAAACATTATCCCCTAGGCCGCTTCAAACCCTTGGGTAGTGCATTCCTTCATGAGGTGTGGTCTTTACCATTCACATACAGATGTCCACGGGATGACAAAGAGGTGTACCTTACTGGAGAATCGTGTGATTCATCGTCAGATCATTCTCTTGTTTGCAAAAATATAGTTACATGGCGCTTGTAACCTTACGGCCTCAAATTTGGAATGTGTTTTAAAGGGTAATCCAATGCCAGCTATTACACCTACTTTTACTCTGCTTGCAAATGATAGTTATCTGCTTTTAAATAATGAAGACTGCTGCGCCATGCTTGTCGGCATCCCTTACATTGTAACAGTCTCACAACGTGTGGTTTGCTGTAAAGAATAACTTTTTCCACCCCCACATGGGAGGCTTGATATCTCAATTTGGCCTTCCATTCTGATCTTGAAGGCAGATTTCAATAAATTGATCAGAATAAGAGCACTATTGTCCCAAAAAGAAGTTGCGCTCACATCTGCACGTGAGACATTCATCCTTCACGTGGCAAACACCCAAACAGAGGTACAAGCCCTTCTTAAAACTGATCTCCCACTGCATTTCGGTGCCTTGATTCATACCATTTTCAATGCCTCTAGTACTACAGGCTCGGCCCATTTTTTTAAACTTGTGGGCTCTGGTCTTGTGACTTCTTTCCAAACTATATTTGGTGTGATACCGGCATTTATTCATTCTATTTTTTCCAGCGTCTTTGGCGGCTTGCCACTATTACTTGCCTTAGCAGCTGGAGTTCTACTGTTGATTTGCCTGCTACGAAATGGCTGTTCCTCCTGTGGCCCTACACAGCTCAGACTGGCTGCTGATGCTTCGTAACCGTATGCTTGAATGCTACAGTACTCTGCCCCTGGCCGCACTCAGCGTGGCTTAAGGATTGTCCTTTCATTTAGCTTACTACACTTGCGTGCAACCAGTCTTCACCTGCTTGCAATGTTCATTTGAATGGGCATTGGATCTTTGCCTCTCCAATACGGTGTCTCCTGTATCAGATTTCGACTCGCTAATGAGTCCTTTAGTGGCCCAAGAGCAAGAGTGTTCCGGTGTTGGGATTATGGCCTGCGCGGCTGCGCTTGGAGTTTTGGCCAAATGGGATATTTGTGCAGCGGCACAGGATTTCCTACAGCAAAGTTTTATCGAAGATCATGCAAGTTGTCCACTAATGGTGTTAGAGGCACCCATTGTTGAGGAACACGTGTGTTCGTTCTGTTTACTGGAGTGGATGGCGTCTCTTTTTTCTGACGATAACAATGACTTACTCTTGGAGGCTGTTGCAACTTATTGCTCGTACACCTTAATGGATTAACTTGGCTGGCGCCCATCATCTGTCGGATTTTTTTTATATATTTGTTGCCTTTTTTACAAATTCAATTTTTTCCTCTCACACTATTGTGCAAAATTACAAATTGACTCTCTTGGCCTAAATTTGAACTCACATCCATGTAGATGCTCTTGATTCTTGCTCGCACTTCTTGAACTCTGTATTCACCAAGGACCACTGACCGTTGGCCTGACCAGGGAAGGGTGTAGTGAGGACATGGGATTAACTGCGGACATTGCTAAAATAGCATAAGTTAGTATATGCTTGGCCGCCATTCTGCCGCTTTTTGCACACAACACTACATGGCTCTGTTCTCGTAAATACTCTGCTTGCGCTTCTTCACATGAGAACTGTCTGCCTTTCACACATCTAGCTGTACACCGTGCTCTTCATCTGCACTGCGTGCTCAAGGTCGAAAAACAATGTATGTTGTTGATTCCCTTCGGTCAGTCCCATGC
The DNA here is from genome assembly GCF_964204655.1 of Triturus cristatus. Lineage (NCBI taxonomy): Eukaryota > Metazoa > Chordata > Amphibia > Caudata > Salamandridae > Triturus > Triturus cristatus. Next base: position 403,894,976 of record NC_140588.1, on the reverse strand, counting down.
CCATAGACATAACAGGAACCACAGCTGCGCTACTGAAACTCAGGTTCTTTTAATATGACATTACATGCATGAGAAGGCCCATAGAGAAAACCTTTCCAACGAAGAATAGCTGTGTTTGTTTTTTTTTTTTTTTTTTTTTTTTTTCCAAAATTTTATTGAAACAATAAATCAGATACAAGCATGGGCCTACAACCACCAGGGCCGGCCGCTAGATTCAGAAATGATCGTACATTAGTTAAAGCGGTAGGCGACACCTGGGGCCCAGCCCCGTAAATGGCTCAGGATAGCTCGAGAGAAGCAGGAGACATACATTTAACATAAATAACAACAAAAAACAAAAGGCGAGGCATACAGGCAGAAAACGTGGGTCAGGCTACATCCGGGGGACCTTTACTCCAAGACTGCAATTAGCTATCAACAGGAGGGAGTATTGAAAGATCGGGGGGGGGGTAACGGGGAAGGAACATCCATATATGCAATTATACAATCAGTTACGAGGAACCATCAAGGGTCAGGGGGACAAAGCAATATCGGTGTCCACTAGGGGGGGCGTACAGATACCCCCACGATATACGTTCCATTGCCCCCAGATTCTACCCCATGCCCCGGGCTTACCGCGGGCCACATATACAGTCTTCTCCCTGAACATACACCAGTCCATGTTTTCCTTCCATACTGACACGGTGGGCGGCCGCTGGGAGCCCCAAAGCTGCGCTATATCCCTCTTGGCAATCATGTAGCCCAGGGCCGCCCACCGAGTCTGCGCCGCGTTATAATCATTGGGCTCCCACACATTCAAGACACAGCGACGCACCTCCGGCAGCAGCTCCACCCCGGTGACTTGCCCCATGACCCTATGAACCCGACGCCAGTATTCCGCCACCTCCCGGCACTCCCAAAGGATATGGAGAAAGGTGGCACTGAGCCCACACCCCCGCCTGCAGAGCCCATCCTCCGAGAATCCCATCGAGACCAGACGGGGGCCCGTAACATACACCCGGTGGAGAATCTTTAGCTGAACCAGGCGGAGGCGGGCTGGAATGGCAACTTCCTTGGGGGACGATAGTGCGGACTGCCAGTCCTCGTCGTCTAATTCCACCCCGTCCCCCGTCCACGTCTCCCGAAGGCGCACCAATAGGTCGGCCCGATTGTTAATGAGTTTTTTATAAATTAAGGAGATAGTACTGTCGGGAACATGACCATCAAGGATGCGGTCCTCGAGGGGCGAAGAGGCCGGGATCTTGGTCCCCTCCCCAAAGACAGAGAGCAGGGCGTGCCGAACCTGGGCGTATCGGAAAAACTCCTTTTCCGTGAGTTCGTATTCGCTCTGGAGCGCCGCAAAGGTCTTCACCGCGCCCTTCATCCATAAGTCTCCCACTCTACTGATGCCAATCGTGTCCCAACGGTCAAACCCCTTCGTTGTCCAGAGGCTTCCCAGTCGGTCGGAGGCAAATAAAGGAGTAGCGCATGTTAGTCGCTCACTCCAGCCCATGGCTACATTGGCCGCCTTCCAAATCCGTACCGCGATCTTAGTGGGGCCCGTCAGGGTCCGTCCAGCCGAGCGGGAGTAGAGCGCCCTGTTATAGTTACCGCCGGGAAGCAGGAATTTATCCATCTCATACGCCGGATTCAAGCCAGGCGCATACGTGGCGTGGTTAATGGCTGATAGCTGCGAGGCCCAAAAATACCTGCGAATGTCGGGAAGCGCGATGCCCCCGTCATACCAGGGGAGAGTAAGTTTGGCCAGGGCAATACGCGCCCGCCCGTCCCACACCAGTCTCCTCTGCAGACTCTCTACTTCCCGAAAGTAGGCTACTGGAATGATGTCGAAGGAGTTCTGAAGTGCATAGAGGAACCTGGGAAGGGACATCATTTTAAACAATGCGGCCCGACCCAGTGGGGACAGGGGCAGCCTACACCACCGAGCCGTGTCTTCCCTCAAACGTCGAAGTGGAAGCAGGAGATTGTGCTCATAGCGAGCTACCGGGTCCAACGAGATGTGTATCCCCAGGTATTTAAAGCCGGACAGAGATATTTGGATCGGAAGCCGAAGCGGCAGGAGAGGGGGGCCACCGGAGATAGGATAGACACAGGATTTAGACCAGTTAATCGTGAGACCCGAATTTCTCCCGTAGGAAGTCAGAACATCGAAGAGAACGTTAAGCGACTGCCGCGGCGAGGTAAGATACAGGAGAATATCGTCGGCATATAACGAGACCCGATCCTCAAAGCCCGGGGCCCACCGGATCCCCCTGATCGAGGGCTCCCAGCGGAGCCAAGCGGCAAGTGGCTCCAGGGCGAGAGCAAAGAGCAGAGGGGACAACGGGCACCCCTGCCTCGTACCCCTACCAAGAGCGAAGGGCCGAGAGACCCGCCCATTAACCACCACCTGAGCCATGGGTCCCGTGTAGAGAAGCTTCACCCAGCCAAGAAATCCCTCCCCAAAGCCGAATCTGGTCAAAACAGCCCAGAGGAATGGCCACTCGATGGTGTCAAAGGCCATCGTGGCATCTAAAGAAACCAGCACGGCCGGTTCAGAGAGGTACTCCGCCCTGGCGAGGGCGCCATGGAGACGCCTCAAGTTGAGGGCGGTGTTGCGATGTGGGATGAATCCGCATTGATCAGGATGAATCAGATCGCAGATGACGCTCAACAAACGATTGGCAAGGACTTTAGCCAGGATTTTAGGCTCTGCATTTAGCAGTGAGATAGGCCTGTAGGAGGCACAGCGGTCCCGTGGCTTACCGTCCTTGGGGATCACGACTATCGTGGCCAGTCGCTGGTCGACCGGAAGGGAGCCGGCCTCAAGGGACTCCTGAAACATACGACGGAGGAAGGGCGCTAGTTTATCCGGGCGCAACTTATATAATTCGATAGGTAGACCGTTGGGACCCATAGCCTTGCCCGAGCGAAGGGACCGAATCGCAGTCGCGATTTCATCTACCGTCAAGGGAGCGTCCAGCTGCTCACGGTCCTCGGCAGAAAGGCCAGGCAAAGCAATGTCCCTCAGGAGAAGGCGAGAATCTTCCTCATCTCTATCAGTCACCGGGGAGTACACAGTCCGGAGGTGGTCGGCAAAACATTCCACAATCTCACCAGGCTCCGTCACACACACTCCATCCGAGACACGCAACTCCGGGACCACACGATTCACTCTCTCCTTCTTATCCAGCCACGCAATCAGCTTTCCCGCCTTGTCCCCGGCATCATACAACCGACCCTGCTGCTCCCTATACATAGTTTTGGCAGCGTCGGTGACAAGAGATCTGTATTCAAACTGTTTCAGATTAAGGGCATGGAGCCCGTCCGGAGTGACACCCGCCTCCAAGGCCGACTCCAGCCCCGAGATGTCAGTCTCCAGCTTCACCACCGCCTCACTCCTGAGCTTCTTAGCCACCACTATCTGGGAGAGGGCGTGTCCGCGGATTACAGTTTTAAAGGCTTCCCACAGGGACATTGCAGACAACACAGACCCCTCGTTTTCAAGAAAGTATTGGTCCATAGCCTTAACCAGACTCTCGCGGGTCGTGGGGTCTCGCAGGTACCACGGGTTAATGGGAGCGATCCGCCCTGCAGACCGCGACTCGGTGTCAAAGAGAAGCCACAGCGGGGAATGATCGGAGATACCCCTCGCTAGGTGCCTGACCTCTCGAATTCGACCCGCCTGCGTCGCGGGCATAAGGAAATAGTCTAACCTAGAAAGACTCCCATGTGCCCCAGAGTGAAAGGTGTATTGACATTGGGTCGGATGCATTAATCGCCAACTGTCCACCAGGCCGAAGGTCTCCAACAGACCACCTAGCCAAGCCTGGGCAGCGGGGAGGGCCCTGGGTGGGTGACGATCCAGGTCACCCGAGACCACCGAATTAAAATCCCCGCCCATAAGCAAAAGGCCATCCGGAAGTTCAAGCAGCATTCGACCCAAGTCCGCGAAGGTGGAGTTCTGGAGGCCCGGTGGGACGTAAATTGAGACCAGGGCAAGGGGATGCCCCTCCCACCTCCCAGTCAGACAAACATAACGCCCTCTGTCATCTGAGACCACCCTCGTGATCTCCAACGGAAGTGAGGATCGCAGGAGAATGCCCACCCCCCTGGAGCCAGTTGTGTAACCAGAGTGAGCCACGAGGCGGTATCCCCCCCTGTTCATTGCATGGCAGACATTACCAACCAAATGCGTCTCCTGGAGAAACACCACATCAGGAGTCAGACGACGCAAATACTGCAGAACTACACCCCGTTTGATACGGTCCCCCAACCCATTGACGTTCCAAGACATCAGCTTCAACCCGTCCCCCCCCATCCCCTCCAATAGATCAGAGGTCCCCCCGCAAGCAGCACAAGTCCCAAAAGTGGAAGAAAATCAATACCTCGCCCTACAAACAAAAACCACACTACAAAACAACCCCTCCTTCCCCCCCACCCCCCCCAACACCCAACTCCCCCCACCCTGCACCCCTGCGGGCCAAAAAACCCCCCAAAATTGCAGTGTGCCTGTCGCCCAACTAACCCCAGTCTACAAAAAGACCCCGGAGGAGGAAAGGGACCCGTCCCCGCCCGCCCCCATACACATATTAGCAAAACACACTGAACCAAAGAAGTACAAACCAGCTGAGCAGTGCAAATTGGCAAAATCAAGGACCAAAAGTCACTCCAAAGGGGACCCGCCACCGTTGGCACCCGCAGAGGGCCCGGGACGGCCACCTCTGTCAGGCAGCGAGTCCAACCAGTCACTCACGGCCACAGGAGAGTCAAAGAAGGCAGTCCGATCATCATGTTCCACTCGGAGTTTGGCAGGGTAGAGCATAGAGTACTTTAGGCCCAGCTCACGAAGACGACGTTTCACCCCCTGGAATCCCATCCGCTGCTTCTGAACAAGTTGAGTAAAGTCCGGATAAAAGTTAATGGATGAGTTCTCATGTCGAACCGGGCCATGGACCCGCGAGGCCTGCAGAATCGCATCCCGGTCTCTGTAGTAAAACAATTTGGCCACGATAGGACTCGGGGGGGCCCCCGGCCGTGGCCGCCCGCCCGGAACTCGATGAGCCCGTTCAACGGAAAAAAATTTACTCAAGCCCGCAGGGGTCAGCTGTTGGAGGATGAGTTCCTCGACCAGGAGGTCAACCGGGCGGTCGTCGGTGGACTCCGGTACGCCGATGACACGGATGTTGTTGCGTCGGGCCCGTCCCTCGAAGTCCTCCAGCCGCCGGGCCATCTGCTCGTTGACCACCTTGATGTCGCCAAGCGCGGCCTGCAGGCCCGACACATCCGCACCCAGGGTGGAGGTCCGTGCATCGAGAGTTTGAACCCTCTCGTTTGTTTTGGAGAGGTCCGCCCGTATTAAGGTGACATCAATCGCCACCGTATCGATCTTGCGGGCCAGGGCCTCATATTGCGTGGCGATGGTCTCCCTGATGCCATCAATGGCGCCCATGATGTCCTGTAGGGAAAGTTCCGAAGAGACGGATGTGCCACCACCGGCGACGTCTGAGGGGGGACCGGCCGTTCCAGGAGAGCCTCTGCCCTGAGTGTAGCGGTCCATGTTGTTGGTCTGGACCGATCCTCCACGGAGGGAGGATTTAGTCTTACGCCCCTCGGGGCCCCCCTTGCCCCCCATGAGGCCACGGACTCCGAGGGGGACCGCCGATCAAGAGTAGTTGGGATACCGGCCCTGGAAACCAACGCCTCACCCGAGGCCACAATACGGCGGTGCGGGGGGACCCAGGGCGATAGGCACTCTAGTGGCAGGTGGAGACAAAGCTTTGTGCAGAGTTTAGGGAAACACCCCGCCACCTCAATCGCTCCACCGGCTAGCCCCCTGAGGTCTGAAAGTGAAACCGAAAGTGGCCAAGCGGCCCCTGGCACCGCGCCACAGCCGTTGTTGTTCAACTGCGACACGGCCCCACGGCTCACCTTGCCCCGGGCACCTCCGTCGGGTGGGTCCCAAAAGTTCAGACAACGATATTTCAGGATTCCCGGGTCCGATTAGATTCCTGAAAAGAGATACGTGCTCAGCTGGTCGTCCTCTCCCAGATTCCATAAACCAAATCAGGATATTGTCAGGATAAATTCCGAGGAGCAGCGAGGGTCCGGGGAGCCCTGTGCTCACGCGACCATCTTGGATGCGCGCTAGGCTCCTCCTCATAGCTGTGTTTGTTAGGAGATGTAATACATTGCATCTAACCTTGGAGGTATGGGGTCCCCCTGATAAAGCCTAGAGGTCTTCTATAATTATAATAAACTAGCTCTTAGCATGGGGAGGGTGGTAAGGCGCTGTAGTCCTGTTTCCACTGTCATTATAATATGATTTTCCCTTTTGTGCTTTATGGAATTGTAACAATTCTGATTATATTGTTCTTATGCATTTTGCTGCTAGTATTGGCTCGTGTAATGCATTATAGAGCACGTTATTTAAAATAAAAAGTTTAAACTATACCGTGTCTCTGTTTACTCATGTTGTGGACAAGTGTAAGTGTTTGGGCGAAATAGTGTTCTTGTTTCCCATTTCTCCTGAGACGAACAATGTTGCATGTTCTAGGCTGTCTAATCATTAGTAGCTTCGCTGTAGTACGGAGAACAAATTAGACACTATTGCTAGTTGGATTGGGGTTCTAGGTACTGAGCTGGGTTTTTTGGTACACCACAATACACTGAAGTCCTGGTTTCCTGCGCATAGTTCTGTGTATGTGCAGAATCCCTGCAACAATACCCTCGATGAGTCTCAGAAAGTTCTAAGTGTCCCACACATATGAGGCCAAGTCTCTAAACAAGGGTGCTACAAAATAGTCAATATATATCGATGTATTCTCCAAAAGGCTATTAATAGAGGCCACAATCGGTCTTCCTGGTGGGTTGGTCAAGTCTTTGTGAATTTTAGGGAGATGTTAAAAGGTCGGAAGGACAGGTTGTTCACAGTGAAGGAATAGGTATTCATATTGGTCCAACATTCCTTTGTCCCTCCAGTCCAACAGCTGTTGATGGAAAGTTTTAATGCACTCCACATATTTCACTCTTTTTATAGGCAAATAGCACTCTCTATCATTAAGTTGTCTCATGGCTTCCTTATAATAAATGTTTTTATTAAAGATCACAACATTCCCTCCCTTGTTGGAGGGTTTGATCTCCAGAGTGTCATCTCCTTTAGGAGACTGAATTGCTTCCCATTGTTTCCTGGGGATAGTATAGTGGCGTTTGTCTCGATCTTTGTTTTTTTGCCAAGTTTTTTAAGTCAGTGATGATTGCTTCAATAAAGACATCGATTGCGTCAAATGGGGCCTGCGAGATCACTCTTGATTTGCGTTTCAAGTTGCTATTTCCACTAGATTGTGTGATCCCCGCTTCTACAAGACAGGCATCTACGCTGATGTTTTCCTCCGTATTACTTGAGGAGTCTAATGTTTGTAGTGCCATTAAGCTCTCCAAGTCAATACCGCTTAGGAGGTCTGTGTCATCTGTGTAATGGCATGACCCATCAGTTTGCGTTTTCTTAGGATGAACTAGAAAAATCTTTTTCTGATGTATTTAAAAAGATCAATGTGAGTTTGTGCATAGTCATATCCCGAGGTGGGACAGAAAGTTAAGCCCAATTCTAGGACTCTTGTTTCATACTGAGTAAGAGTTCCATTTGAGAGATTGATTATTGTCATTTCTTCTCCAGGTTCTACCATTTGTCCCTTCTCCCTCTGCTGTGGGTGATCCTCGAGGTAGGTGCTTCTCTTCCTTCCTTTCTTTCCCCGCCTTGTTTTTCGTTTCTTGGTTGTTGTTGTGGTGGATGAGTTCTTGGTGTTGGTCTCTGTCGGGACTCTTTTATAACTTTGTATTCCTGAAAATAAGGTGACTCATTGATACCGCTCCTGTCCTCTGTGCTTGTAGTTTGTTCACCTTCAGATGTCTCTACCTCAGATTCCGAGGTTTCCTTGTTGCAGGCAGCGGTAGCACCTTGCTGGCTCATCTTTTTCTGGGAGCATCAAACTTTCGTGCAAAGGTCAGGATGCGACCCGTGGCATAATCCTGCTCATCTCTCTGAAATTTGGTTTGCTTACATTGTCGGCCAACATTTTCAAGCAGGGGACTGGACAAGGGGCAAGTAATCCTAAAGGTACCAACAAAGGTGCGCCAAAGGCAAGCCCATCTGTGCCCGTCTGCAACCCGACTGCGACCAGCACCAGGAAGCTTGGAATTCCAAACCTCCAAAGTTATGACCCAGCGGCACTCCACCCACTCAACCCAGGCCGCAACAACAACTGCAAGTTAGCATCTCCAGCCGACACCCACGGACCCTTCAGCTGTCACCGCTGCCGGTACACCTACAGCACCGCCAGGAACACTGACCCAGCACAACCCGCCCGCAAGAACACACCCGAACTGAAGACCCTGCAATGCATCCTCCTAAATGTCCGATCACTCCACAAACACGCCACTGAAATCAGGAACCTCCTCGACAGCACCACACCGGACGTAGCTTTCTTCACCGAAACCTGGGCCAACACCACCTTCGCCATTCCCCAACGATACAAGATCTCCAGGAAGGACCGCCCCACCCACCCGGAAGGGGGAATCGCCATCCTCCACAAATCCACCCTCCGCCTTAGCATGCCCCCTGACGAGCCCACAGACCTGATGGATCACCTTCACTTCAAGCTACTGGCCAGCCCTACCACCACCCTCCTGGGAACCCTCATCCACCGACCCCCTGGACCCCCCGGACCATTCGCCAACTCCATCACAGACATCATCTCACCGCATGCCATCGCATCCACCAACTACACCCTGCTGGGAGACCTCATCTTCCACCTCGACAACCAACTGGACCCCAACACCACATCCCTCCTGGACAACCTCCACAACATTGGACTCCGCCAGATCATGACGAACCCACGCATGCAGCAGGACACACTCTCGACCCCCTCTTCACAACAGGAAACTCCATCACTTTCAGCCACACCACCAAACTCCCATGGACAGACCACCGATGCATCCACTTCACCTTCAGAACACCCACAATCCACAGGCACCAGCAGCTGCTCCCATGAAGAAACTGGACCAGAATCACTGACAACCAGCTCACCTCCTCGCTCACCAGCTTTACCCCAACCATCGCAGAAGACGACGACCCCAACACCGCAGCCTGAACCCTGCACAGATGGATCTCCGACAGCGCCAAAACCATAGCCCCCCTCAACAACACTCACATCAAGAAAGCGAGATGGTTTACCACAGAACTTCTAGAGTCCAGATGCATGAGATGCTGCCTCAAAAATGCCTGGAGGAACTCCAAATCCCCAGAGGCCCACAACGACTTCAGAGCCACCACCAATGCCCACCACCAACTCATCAGAAAATCGAGAAAAAAGCGATTGAAGACAGAATCTCCACACACGTGCACAACTGCAAAGAACTCTTCAGCATCATGGAGTTCGCCCAACCCACCAGTCTGTCTACTGACATCCCTCCCTCACAAGACCTCTGCAACAAACTCAGCACCTTCTTCCACCACAAAATCAAGAACATCTATGTCAACTTCGACGATGACAACCAACACTCTGAACCCTCACCAGCCACCCACGACACCCTGAAGCCAATGATTGACAACTGGACAGCCCTCACCACCATCGCACCCATGCTCTGCCACACCATCAACCGCTCCCTGACGAACGCCTCGTTCCTCGGCGGACCCCACCGACCTCAAGAACTAGAGACCCTTCTCCCTGCTCCCATTCCTAGCGAAAGTCATTGAGAACGACATCAACAGCCAACTCATCCACCTACATCGGAGAGCACAACATCCTTGACTCCTCCAAACCGGCTTCACAAAAAACCACAGCACAGAAACCGCCCTCCTCGCTGCAACAGGCGACATCCGCTCCATACTGGACAGAGGAGAAACAGTAGCCCTCGTGCTCCTTGACCTCTCAGCGGCGTTCGACACAGTCTCTCACCTCACCCTAATACGCAGACTCCACAACGCAGGAACCCGGGACAAGGCCCTCAACTGGATCCACTCCTTCCTCTCCGGCAGAACGCAGCGGGTCAGACCCTACACCAACCACCTGCGGAGTCCCCCAGGGGTCCTCCCTCAGCTCCACGCTCTTCAACGTCTACATCGCTCCACTCGCCCCCAACGTCAGAACCTACGGACTCAACATTGTGTCATTCGCAGACGACACCCAACTCATCCTCTCCAACTAACCCAACATCACCAGACACAACTTTCAAGAAAGCATGGAAGCCGTCATCAAATGGATGAAGAGCAGCTGCCTACAACTCAACTCTGACAAAAAAGAAGTACTCATCATAGGCCCAAACCCCGACGCCTGGAACGACACCTGGTGGCCCCCCGCCCTCGGAAGCCCACCCACCCCCACGGACTACGCACGCAAACTTGGAATCATCCTGGACTCTGAGTTCAAAATGAACCGCCAGATCAACTCTGTAGCATCCTACAGCTTCTACACCCTCCGCCTCCTATGTAAGACCTTCAAATGGATACCCTCGAGCACAGAAAGACCGTCACTCACGCCCTCGTCACCTGCAGACTCGACTACGGCAACGCACTCTATGCCGGAATAAACAAAAACCTCACCTGCAAGCTACAAAACATCCAGAACGCCGCCGCAAGACTGGTCCTCAACCTGCCAAGACACTGGCACATCTCCCAGTACCTGCGCACACTCCACCAGCTACCCATCAAGATTCTCACTCACACAAACAAGGCCCTCGATGACACCGGACCAGCATACCTGAACAGCCAGCTCAAATTCCACGAACCCCAAGCGACCCTACGATCAGCCCAGCTCTCCTACGCCGTGGTCCCCCGCACCAGAAAGACCAGATCAGGAGGCCACTCCTTCTCCTTCCTCATGGTCAGAGCCTAGAACGCCCTACTGTTCCACCTCAGACAGACAACATCACTCCCCTTCTTCGCTAGAAACCTCAAGAATTGGCTCTTCAACAGACCCACTCCTTGATGGACTGAAACCTGCACCCCCCCCTCCTCCAGTGCCTTGAGACCCTTACGGGTGAGTAGTCGCGCTTAACAAACACCTGATTGATTGATTGAGGAAGGCCCAGCCAGGATGATTACACAATTCAATGAAAAATCAGGAGATATTGCGCAGATCTTTAAGAAGAACTGGCACATTCTCCAAACAGATAACATCTTAAAAAAGAACCTTCCCACACGTCCTCAGATAACGTATAGACGATGTCAATCCCTAAGTGACCATTTACTACACAGTCACTACGATGCCACCCCCTCCACTACAAAGATAATTGAGGACTTCTATCCCTGCATGTGCTACAAAGCGTGCAAATATAGTTGTAAAGTTACCAACTATAAAGGTAGACCAGGGGATCCTAGACCTACCAGAATGATTAAGCAACTCCTGAACTGTGATTCGGAATACACTGTGTACTGCTTAGGGTGTCCTTGCCTAAAACGCTACATAGGAAGTACAATACATCCAACTAAAATACGCATCCTTGAACACATGCAAGCAATTACCAAAAAGGATGTAACTTATCCTGTGGCGCGTCATTTTGAGACTTTCCATCAAAGTAATCAAGACCTCCTCAAATTTTACTGCATTGACCAAATACAGAACAACGAGAGGGGAGGAGACAGAGTAAAAAAATTGCGTATTTTGGAGTCGAGAGATATAACAGACCTCCAAATAAAGGTCCCCATAGGACTCAATTACGATGAGGAGATGTGGGTACACTTAGAGTAGGAAGAGGTATTCTAACCAAGTTCCTCATATATTAGAGACTGTGTTATAACTCATATCCGCCCCCGTTGTCCCGTAGTGACATGACCGCCCATTCAGGGCTTAATAAATAAAAGAATACAGGATATATTGAGATGAAATGTATATATATATATATATATATATATATATATATATATTTGTTTTTTTTGTTTTTGATCAGGCAATACATTTATCATGTATAAATATCATATTTTATGATGAATTAATAGTAACTGATTGATAACTTTATTCATTTGTATGCGCATCATGTCTTACTGTTAACTTTATTCTCCCGTCTTGATTGATTAAGTTATTTGCACGAGTATTACACAAGGGTTTGATTTATTTTTCACTCTTTTATGTTAAAACCACGTTGCAAGATGGCTGCCATGAAATCTGGTAATCAACCATGACTTAAGGACCATCTTTTGTTTTTATGTATTGCACGTGACACATTGTTTGATTTAAATGTTATTGTGATACCACAGTAAACCGACATAGAAGAAGGCGCAAGTCGAAACGCATCTGTCAGTGCAGGGGGTCTGCACATTAAAACACTGTTTTGATAAACGTCCATGTGTGTTCTCATACTTAGCGCCCGAAGATTGTCGCCATTGTGTTCTCAGTATTAGCGGCTCACCACTGCTGGAGTTTAAGCACCCGGGACGAATGGAGCGGCAGCGGTGATTTCCTGTATTGATATATATATATATATATATATATATATATATATATATATATATATATATATATATATATTCACTGAAAAAACCATAGGTTTCAGGGACGTTAGTTAGTTGGACATTTCACTCATAGAAAACCATAGAAATTCCCCTTTTATAGTTAGTTGAGCTAACTATCACTCGCGCCCCCGCAATGCACTTCTGATGACGTCACATATTACATCATTCATGACATGGTCAGTGACATCACCGATGACCTCACTGATGACATCTCAAATGACATCACTGATGACATCACTAATGATATCATCCAGTGACTATGTGTTTCTATAAAATTTAAATATGTTTTATATATATATATATATTCCAAGGTGTATTGAAGAATGAATGGGTGTATAAGAGTCAGGATGGATGATTAAGTAGGTGTGTAACTGACTGTATAAGTGAGTGATTAATTGTGTATTACCTAATGTATGTGTTAGCGACTGATGCAGACATTCACACAGTTTAGGTTGTCAGTTGGTGTGTAAGCGATTGCATGCGTTGGTTAGCAGTTAAATAAGGATCTTTATGGGTATTGATTGGTTGTCTTAGTATCTGTATGGGTGCCTGAGTGTCTGTGTGGATGGGTGGGGGGTGTGACTCTGCATAGATGTGTGAGTGGATAATTCACTGGGTATATGTGTTCAAGTCTAAATCTGTGAAGGGCTGTATGGCTCGGTGAGTGTGTGTATGAGTGTATTGATGAGTGAATGGATGCCTCAGTGGTGGTAAACAGCCATTAGTGCGCGGCTGTTTGTGCGCATGCCATTACTTCGCAAGCGTGACTACGCATGCGATGTAGCAATGCACTGCCTTTAGTACGCGTGCTGTTACATCGCATGCGTACTAACGCTGCATGTGTAGGGGGCAGGCGCCGCTCTTGGGGCTCATCACGGCGGCCATTTGCTCAAACAGGTTTATATCCTGAGTGGCAACGACGGAGGAAGCCGGAAGCGAGAGAAGAAGGAAACCACGCATGGAAAGATGTAAGTGGGGCTGTGTAGGGTCGAACTTGTGTTAGTGTTGTGTAGAGTTGTGTGTTGTGTACTTGTGTTAGTGTAGGGATAGAGGAAGGGTCGAGCTGGGGTAGTTAGGGTTAAGGGTAGTGTTGTGGGGGTAGTGTATGGTTTTAGGGTTCAGGGAAGTAGGGGTTGTGTGGGGTAGTGTTTGGGAGTAGTGAGAGGACTGGGGCTAAGGGCAGGGGTAGAGTATTAGGGTTTAGGGTAGTGTTTTAGTGTTAGTGTAGTGTAGTATACTATTTAAGTGTTTTGTGTAATGTCGAGGGTTGTGATGGGTAGTGAAGGAGTGTATGTAGCGGAGTAGGGGAAAGTGTATGTTAGTAAAGGGTGTAGTGGATTAGGGTTTAGGGTAGTGTAGTGGTGTTTCATTAGTGTAGGGTAGTGCATGCGATGTAGCAATGCACTGCCTTTAGTACGCGTGCTGTTACATCGCATGCGTACTAACGCTGCATGTGTAGGGGGCAGGCGCCGCTCTTGGGGCTCATCACGGCGGCCATTTGCTCAAACAGGTTTATATCCTGAGTGGCAACGACGGAGGAAGCCGGAAGCGAGAGAAGAAGGAAACCACGCATGGAAAGATGTAAGTGGGGCTGTGTAGGGTCGTACTTGTGTTAGTGTTGTGTAGAGTTGTGTGTTGTGTACTTGTGTTAGTGTAGGGATAGAGGAAGGGTCGAGCTGGGGTAGTTAGGGTTAAGGGTAGTGTTGTGGGGGTAGTGTATGGTTTTAGGGTTCAGGGAAGTAGGGGGTTGTGTGGGGTAGTGTTTGGGAGTAGTGAGAGGACTGGGGCTAGGGGCAGGGGGTAGAGTATTAGGGTTTAGGGTAGTGTTTTAGTGTTAGTGTAGTGTAGTTTACTATTTAAGTGTTTTGTGTAGTGTCGAGGGTTGTGATGGGTAGTGAAGGAGTGTATGTAGCGGAGTAGGGGAAAGTGGATGTTAGTAAAGGGTGTAGTGATTTAGGGTTTAGGGTAGTGTAGTGGTGTTTCATTAGTGTAGGGTAGTGTAGTTTATTAGTGTTTTAGTTTACTTCACCACCCAAAACTCCTTATTTGCTTGCATCCCGCTCCAGGGGAATTGTACATTTTAGAGAAAAAATTAATAAAAAAGAAAAATATTTATCGTTTTGGAGTAATGGGAACATAATCGTTAGTAAAAAATGTATTCATATTTAGAAGTAGAAGCAGACGCGAAGTAAAAGCATGCAAAGGTAAAAAATGCATAGTAACGACATATGCGAAGTAAAAATTGCGCACTTACAGTATGCGCACAAATGCTTTGCAAAGTAAGAACACATATTCCTCAGTGGTACATGTGCGAGTAACTGCATATGTGAAAGGCAGTATATATCAGTGTTGGAGTGTATAAATGACTATATGTGAGACTGAGGGATTGTGAGAGTGCCTGTATGGATCAGTGTGTGCTTGTATTAGTTATTGTATTAGAGTGAAAGTATGTGTTAGTATATGTTTAAATAAGTGAGGTGGTATATGCGTAACTGTACAGGTGAGTAAATAAAACTGTGATTGATTATTTCCATTACTCACTACATGTGTGAATAACTCTATCATTGAGAGGCGTTGTGTGAGCGTCTGCATAGATATGTGACGGGATATGATAATGCTGTATTGATGGCTGACTATATGTATGAGTGACTGTATGGGTGAATGAATGGATGTGTGTGTAGACCTAGGAATTAGTGAGTGGGTATGTACTAACTGGTATTGGTGTGTTCATGGTTTTGAAAATTATAGTCTATTTTAGAGTGGGTGTATCAACTATTATATTAGGGTCTGATGAGGTGCATCAGATTTTCACGTGGATGATGGCATCAGTATTGTCATCATTGATGTAATTTGAGATGTCATCAGTGATGTCACTGACCATGTCATGAATGATGTAATATATGACGTCATCAGCAGTGCATTGCGGGGGCGCGAGTTATTGTTAGCTCAACTAACTATAACATGGGAATTTCTATGGTTTTCTATGAGTGAAATGTCCAACTAACTATAACGTCCCTGAAACCTATGTTTTTTTCTGTGAATTTCTAAGGTTTTTTAAATGCTAATTCCTAACTATAACGTCTGTAAAACCTATGGTTTTTTCAGTGAATTTCGAAGGTTTTTTAAATGTTAATTTCATATTTCAATATTTATAAAACCTATATTTTTTCTAATTTTTTAAATAATATTTTGGAACTCTATAAACCTTCTTTTAACTTTAAAAATTATGTAATGTTTTATATCTTCAAAAAAATAATTTATATAAAAAGAAATTCCTGAGAAAACTAGAGTTTCTTACCGATAGTCTACCAAGCTCCATCAGCACGCGAATCCTATTAACCATATTGAAATGATGCACATTTCATATCCGCCGAGTTTGTGGCACCACGTCCTGCGTAAGAACATATACGGATGAGGTTGCGTCAGCTGCTACTTTGGTATGCGACGGGTACGCAATACCAAGCCGCGTGTTACGTCATGCACGTATGGGGTCGCGCCCGCTGCGCGTTGCATATGCGACGACTGCACGCTGCCAGGCCCTGTGTTACGTCATAGACGTATGGTGCCGCGCCGGGAACGCCATTCCCTCATTTTTTTTTGTATGTCTCAAAACTATATCTACATAACTTTAAAGTGTATATGAGAGCAAGGGCTAATCTAAAATATTTTAAACATTTGTATATTTCTAACTGTAATAAACTTATATTATGGTAATATTTTTTCAAAATCGCGTCGGGTGCGGCCTCCTTGCACGCTCGCTGCGCGATTCCCATGTGACCTTAAAGAAAAGCATTTGATTGGTTCATAACATTTCCCATTGTAACAGTTGGAGGACCCCACCCATTTTCGCCATTCTCTCTACTGCGTTTGACGAGAGACTCCCCTTCTGCTTACAGAGCTTTTTTGAAAACTTTTTGTTATGTACACATATCTGACAGTATACAGCATGCAACCATCGTCTTCATCAATATTCTTGCTCTGTAAAGCAGCCTTCCACCTGTGATAGCCATGCATCTAAAAGCTACATAACAGAACTTTTCCCCACTGCCAGAGGTAACATGGTTGCATACGCTGTCCACAGCACAATCTAATCTGGTACGGCCCAGGGGCAGTATCATGCATAGATAATGAACACACAGACACAGATAGTTAGTGGAAGTGGGTACGGGCACGTGCGCTCAACTCCTTTTTATTAACAGGGTCACATATCCAATGATGTCTGTACTGGATGCGTGTACGGTGAGTGTAAACCAGCCCTCAGGGAATGGTTGCTGCTAGCATCAGCTACTACAGTAATCATTGGATCACACACAGAGATTCAATAATAAAAGGGTCAATAGTTTGTGCTGTAGTAAGGTAGGGACAGTAGATGTAAAATAATACAGAAAAGATTCTATCGTAAAAGAACCCTAACTTGTGGTATACTGAGATACAAGCAGTAGATCTGAAATAATACACAAAAAGATTGTATCATAAAGGGTCCAGCAGTTCTAGTGCACTCAGATAGCCACATCAAAAGGATTCAGCATGTGCACAGCCAGCGATGAAGCGTGCTGCGAGCAGGCCGTACTAGCAGCAATGTCTGTTGCCATCAACACTGCATCATCTGCAATAGCGACTCGATCTCAATTGTGAACACTGCTGTCTGCAGTATAGGCCAGAGAGAGCGGTCAGCAAAGACCCACAGCTACGTAAGGTGGACTTGAGCTACACAGTTTGTTGTACGTGAAGCAAGAAAAAGCGTGTGCGGAGCCTGCGATGGGACGTATGCATGGTGCGGACAGAGCGCACTGCAGCAATGTCTTTTCCTACAGGACTGCGTCATCTACAATACCGACTCGATCTGAATTGTGAACACTGCTGTCTGCAGTGTAAATTGAAGGCATTAGTCACACAGACATCCATTAATACTTTTTCTCACTTCCTCTTCCCAAAATACAACAACATAAATTACGGAAAAATCTGCAAGAAATAAATCAAAACAATTCGAATTGTGATTTCCACTGTCCACAGTGTAGACTGTTTAGTGTTCCTTTGAACTTTCAAGATGAATTTCACCATTGTACTAAACATATAACTAATCTAAAAACAATTCTTCAGGCAAATATACTAAAAGAATATTCTGTATGTTTCAAGACGTTGCAGTTAGTTGCCTACTGAATTCTGTTATTAAACAATCACAACTCGATCTGAATTGTGAGCCCTGCTGACCGCAGTGTAAGCCAGAGGCAGTAGTCATTAACACCTCACAGCCACGTGCCGTTGGATTCGGATGCACAGAGTTGGTTGCACCTAGTCGGAGGGGTACACAGAAATCATCACAGACTTTGACTTCTGACATCCTCAATCATATAATCAAGACCCCGTTTCACTGTTTGGACCTTCTGTACCACGGTGTAGTTCTCCGACTACAGTCTACCAAGCCCAATAATCATGTGCAGCCGTTAACTACGGAAGCACAGACACTGACTGATGCACCTCAACGGAAATAGTTCTGTGAAAAGCAAGCAGCAGTTAATATCGGACACCGTCCATTGTGGGATCAAGACACCATTCCACTGTTAGGGCCTAGAGTTGATTGCACCTGTTCGAAGGGAGTACCTTCATCTCCAATCTCAGATGCAGTTCTAACATCGTCAATTGTGGGGTCAATACACCGTTCCACTGTTGGGACTTAGAGTTGGTTGCACCTGGTGGAAGGGAGTACCTTCATCTCCACTCTGAGATACAGTTCTAACACAGTCCATTGTGGCATCAAGACACCGTTCCACTGTTGGGACCTAGAGTTGGTAGCACCTGGTCGAAGGGAGTACCTTTATCTCCACACTCAGATGCAGATCTTACATCGTCCATTATGGGATCAAGACTCCGTTTCACTGTGCAGACCTGCTGTTCCGCGGTGTACTCCAGCCACTACAGTCAGCCAAGCCAAATAATCATGTGCAGCAATTAGCTACGGAAGCACAGAGTCTGATGCACCTCAACGGAGGGAGTTCTCTGAAAACCCAGCAGCAGGTAATATCGGACATCGTCCATTCTGGGATCAAGACACTGTTCCACTGTTGGGACCTAGAGTTGCTTGCACCTCGTCGAAGGGAGGACCTTCATCTGCACTCTGAGATGCAGTTCTAACATAGTCCATTGTGGGATCAAGACACCGTTCCACTGTTGGGACCTACAGTTGGTAGCACCTGCTCGAAGGGAGTACCTTTATCTCCACTCTCAGATGCAGTTCTAACATCGTCCATTGTGGACCCCGTTTCACTGTTCGGACCTGCTATAGCGCGGTGTGCTCCAGCCACTGCAGTCAGCCAAGCCCAATATGCATGTGCAGCAATTACCTACAGAAGCACAGAGTCTGATGCATGTGAACAGAAGGAGTTCTGTGAAAACCCACTAGCAAGTAATATCGGACATCGTCCATTCTGGAATCAGTACACCGTTCCACTATTGTGACCTAGAGTTGGTTGCACCTGCTCCAAGAGAGTACCTTCATCTCCACTCTCAGATACAGTTCTAACATCGTTCATTATGGGATCAAGACACCGTTCCACTGTTGTTACCTGTTCGACTACTGTGTTATAAGTATACAGAGCACTCCACGCTGCTGGGCCTCAAACTGAACGCTGTGTGCCTGTGTCGTGGTACCCAACGTTGATCTGAAGAACCTTCCAACCTCACAGACCTCGCCCTAGGAGCTTCCGCCGGCACATGGTGGGTCATCTTTCACATAATGCAGTAGTGAAAGGTGAACTGTGGGGCATATGTGCGTCGCAGCGGCCACAACGGTTTCTGAGTACCAGAAGGCTGAGAGCATCATTCACGCAGCCACCTTCACTCACAAGATCAACTTCATGGTGGGGTAAGCTGCGCAGACCTGGCAGACACGTACACCATTCCGGAAGAGAACCACACCCAAGGAAACGTGCCTTTTATTCATACCCCTACGCTAGCCTTGCGTACACCGAGCCAGCCCACTACGCTAAACATTTGGGGGGGAGAAGGGCACGTACGCGCTATGTCTTCGAAATCTTCCCTACTGACTGTACTATTATGGTTCCGTCCACTATCTACTTCACTCAATAGACCATCAGTGTATGTTCACATGTACATGTGTGTGCTCTGCATACTCAAGTCTGAACGGCACATCCCCTCAACACTTTGCATTGTATACTTTTATAATCGAGAATCACTTGCCACCTTCGCACATACTTTGCTCCCATCTCTCCCCACATTCTGCATTGTGTAACAGAGGTGCTATGCCATGTTTGCTTTGTGTACATGGCTAGCCACGGTTCCCACAGTACGTAGTGTTGTTGTGTCTGATAGGTGTACATGTCGTTTGTCATGTTGTATGCGATTATATAAGGTATGATGTTTATTCACGAGCAGTGGTTTCTCTCATTTACATATCACTGTCTTAAAGTGCATACAGAAGTTTTTCTCACAGGTGCAAACTGTGACCACAATGGCAGTCATTTATTACTATGCAAGAATTTCCAACTGCACGACACTTCTAAGCTTACAGCCCCCAATATTGCCTGCTTTCTTGAAAGCACGCCAACTCCCACAATCACACCAACATTCACACAGCTTTCTAACGGCAGTTATCTGCTTCTCAATAAAATGCACTCCTACGGAATGTGAGGTGGCATACCGTATGTCCTTATTATTTCAAACTGAGTAAATTCCTGTAGCAATGTCTATTCCCACCCACACAAACTAACTCCCAAACTTCAACTTGGCCTTGAATCCCTACTTTGCAAACAGATTTCATTAAACTAACCAAACTAAAGTGCTTTTCTTCAGAACAGAAGTGTCCCTCACTTCTGCAAAAGAAATGTATCGCCTGCAGATAGCACGAACTTCCAGTAAAATACAGTCCCTTTTAAATTCGAACCTCCCATTACACTTTGTGAATTGTTACCCAATTTTCAACACATCTCACACTCAAGGTCTGGCACACTTTTTTAATATGGTTTCCTCTGGCCTTCTCACAGCCTTTCAAACTGTTTTTGGTATAATACTACACTTCATTCATTTGATCATCTCTGGAATAACAGGAACAGTGCCCAAAATTCTCGCTCTCTTTGCGGCCATCCTACTACTATTTTTGCATGTAAAAAATGACTGCGCTCCCTGTGGTAACAAGCATCTCCGACAGAATACGCCTCTATGCAAAGCTACATCAATACCGTGAAAAAAGTGAACAACTTTTCGGCTGCCTGCCTCTATCTATTATCGGAGCCAGCTACAACATGACATTTATTTACACATATACAATCTGCGTGCAACCATCTTTCTATTGCAAAACTTGCAGATTCGACTGGCGAATGGATGTATGCCTTGCCAACATCCCAACAATCGCTCCCGATATCCAGCAGGTAATGGAGTATCCTGAAATCCATGAACTCGATTGTTCAGGCAGTAGAGCAATGGCGGATGCAACGCAAAAAGGTATCGTGGCGGAATGGGATTTCTGCGCAGCCGCGAAAGATCTACTGCAATGTACGACCTTTGACAACATCGCAGATTGCCTGCCAATTCAAATTGCCGCTCCAACATTCGAGGAACATTACTGTCCCTTCGAAGATATGAATTGGATCGCTTCCCTTTTCTCACACGATGGCAACAATGACCTCTTGGAACATTACGCATCTCAAGCGACTGAAGAACTTCCAGACTGCAATCTCTAAGACTTGTAAGAAATCCACGTTCTTCTTGGATTGATTTTTACCAACTTTTTTGAGTTTTTCCTTTCAATTTTTTTAATACACTTCAATTGAACTATTTTCATATAATAACTTTCTAAGTATGCTCAGGTATTTGAACTCTGTTTTCATTATTTGCCCTTATGTCTCCAGTCTAACCAGGGTTGGGTGATGTATGGCCTATCCAAATACGCTATTTACTTCCTAAATTAGCCTAAACCCGACATCCATTTTGAAACCATCTCTATTCTTTGTGCACACGTCTCTCTGCCTGCCTGTTATCCACGAAGCCCTTTCACACAAATGCACTCATCCTCAGCCTCTACTCATGAGCTGGCGATCAACATCAAAAAACACAACATTGTTTAGGAACTGGTTGGCACAGTGTGCTAATCGTATCCTACCTTTATTTTCATTATAGAATTGAGTCATTCATGTCTAATAGCTATTGTTTATATAACATGGAACTGTTACATGTAATGTGGAATTCACTAATGCAGCAGCTTTAGATTTGAATATAACAGAATCGGTTGGAGTTTGTCTCAGCTCGGTGCCTTAGCTCTTTGCACAAGATTTTTTTTTTAAAGTGCTGAAGACAATAATATATGGTTTGACGAGAAGGGTACCTAATGTGCTTCTCAGAAGCACAATTTTGTGTTCCTCCTCAAAGTTCCGATGTGACTAGAACTATTACCAATTCTGACACGCACCAGATTGAATCTACCGTACAAGAGATTGCTGACTCTTCTACTGTTGATAATTTTGTTTTATAACAAAGGAGTACCAGGGTACCGAAGAAGTTTGATGATTACACTTTGCAATTTTGTTTTGTTTCTTTTCTTAAAGGATACATGTGCTAATCGTATCCTACCTTTATTTTCATTATAGAATTTTGAGTCATTCAAGTGTAATAGGTATTGTTTATGTCACATGGAACTGTAAGATGTAATGTGGAATTCACTGATGCAGGAGCTTACGTTTGAATACAGCAGAAGCGGTTGGAATTTGCCTCAACTGAATGCCTTACCTCTTGCACCAGTGGATACATTTATGGCACTTAAATAAAGACACTCTTTATATAACTTTAAGACTCCATCGCTTTATTACACACAGCCACTTTCTTAGACACACCTGATGTCACCATTTCTCTTCTGTGGCATTGCAACATTCTGCATTATATTCTTCACGATTATTTCTTTATTCCTGCTTCCTAAAACACTGCATTAGAGTCTTCAGAAAGTAGAAGTGAGTAGTTCGCTTCCCACTCCCTGTATTGTATAAACGCATACTAACACTACTTACACAGATATGCTAAAGCGTCCAGTATCCTACAACGCCCACACACATCACTTTACAGCAATCAGCTCACAGCTTACGCTCACGGTTTTATCCCAGAGTCTTCAGACCAGTACCAGTGAGTAGTTTGCTTCCCACTCCCGCTATAATCTAAACCAGCCGCGGTTGGTAGTGGAAGTAGCTGCCGGGCGGTGACGTGGGGAAGGGG